>NC_060121.1:231770350-233020350 GCF_021461395.2 Schistocerca americana
TGATGTGAGTTAGATCTAACCAATACCTTTAGTATGTTGTTTGTAATTGTGATTACTCACTAAAACTTTTTAGGTGTTGTAACAAACTCAGCTTGTCATTGGATTCTGAAATGACGCCACTTCAGCATAACACACTACGTGTTCGTACTATCTGTGGTTCAGCACCTGCAAATCATAGCTATTTTCAATTACAATATATTTTTATTGTTAGTAATAAATTATACACCCTTTGTGACATTATACTTTAATTTCATTGACAATTCCATGGTGAACACTTTTCTATTCAACACATTTGTTTTTTGTAATTTACTTTCTGTAGAACAATGGAAAATCCATGTTGAAATAATGATTATATAATGAAAAGGATAGATTCCTACTCTCGATATAGAGGAGATGCTGAGCTGCAGACATGAACAACAAATAGTTTTCAGCCAAAAGGCCATCTGTTAAAGGAGAACACTCACACAACCACAACTTGCACACAACCTCTATTGGATCTGCTGAGGCTGGACAGCATACAGCCAACTCCATCTGATGGGAGAAGCAATGGATGGTGGGGCTGTGGAGGAGGCTGGGGTGGGGGGAGGGAGGGATAGCTTTTTTTTTTTTTGGGGAGGGGGGGGGGGGGAAGTATAGTGCTGCTTTTGTGCAGGGTTGTAATGAATACCTGGTAGGGCTGTTAGGAGCTTTGGAGGGAGGGGGGGAGGAAGGGATGGAAAAGCAGATAAGTAAAGGAGGGGAAAAGAACTATGGGCTGCATTGTAGGGATTGAAGGCAATGTTATGTTGGAATGAGAGCAAGGAACAGTGTGGGTGGGTGAGGCCAGTAGGTTATGGTAATGTAGGATATATTGCAGGGAGAGTTCCCAACTGCACAGCTCAGAAAAGCTGATGTTGGTAGGATGGATCCAGATGGCACAGGCTGTGAAGCAGTCTTTGAAATGAAGCTTGTTGTGTTGGGCAGCATGTTCAGCAGTTGGGTGATCCAGCTCTCTCTTGGCCACAGTTCTTCAGTGGCCATTCATGCAGATGCACCTTCTTGATTGTCGTGCCCATGTAGAAAGCAGCAGTATGGTTGTGGCTTAGTTTGTAGGTTACATCACTGTTTTCACAGGTAGTCGTGCCTTTTATGGGGTAGATGATGCCTGTGACCAGACTAGTGTAGGTGGTGGTGGTGGTGGTGGTGGTGGTGGTGGTGGTGGTGGTGGTATGTATGGGACAGTTCTTGCACCTAGATGTATTACAGGGGTATGAGCCATGAGGCTATGGGTTAGGAGCAGGGGTGGGGTATGGTTGGGCGAGGATACTATGTAGGTTCAGTGGGGGACGGAATACTGCTGTGGGAGGGTTGGGAAGAATAGCGAGTAGGATGTTTTTCATTTCAGGCTACAATGGCTGGTAGTCAAAACTCTGGTGGCGAATGTGATTCAGTTATTAAAGAGTCCTGGGTATAGAGCATCATGAGGGAAGTGCTTCTTTGTTGTTGGACAGTGGGAATGTGTAAGTGGTAGGGGAATGGAGAGGCAAGACACAGGAGATCGTTTCTGTACATGATTGGAAGGGCAATTTCAGTCTGTGAAGGCCTCAGTAACACCTTGGCATATTTGGAGAGCGACTGCTTGTCACTGTGTATGTGACCATTGTGGGTGGCTAGGCTGTATGGAAGGGACTTCTGGGTACAGAATGGGTGGCAGCCGTCGAAGTGTAGGTATTACTGATGGTTGGTAGGTTTGATTTGGATGGAGGTACTGATGTAGCCATCTTTGAGAGGCAATTCAACATCGAGGAATGTGGCTTTGTTGGGTTGAAGAGGACCGAGGGAGCACATGGAGGAAAAGGTGTTGGGGTTCTGGAGGAATGTGGATAGGATGTCATCACCATCAGTATATATCACAGAGATGTCATCACTGAATCTGAAGGAGGTGAGGAGTTTGGGATTGTGGTTGATTAGGGAGGATTCCTTTTGCAAATCCATTTGTAGGTAATGGCTTCGAAGAAGAAGTAATGGTGGGTGGGGATATAGTTGATCATGGTAACCAGGAAAGATATTGAAGGTTTGGAGTCAGCCGAGCACTGGGGAAGGTAGTGTTCAAGAACGGCAAAGCTGTGGGTATTAGGGGTGTTAGTGTAGAGGGAGTTGGCATCATTAGTGCCAAGCAGCGTTACCACTCAACCCAAGAAATAGGAACTGTGGAGAGTTGGAGGAGGAAGTGGTTGGTGTTTTTGGTATAGGAGGGTAGGTTACGGGTAATAGGCTGAAGACTTACTCCAGGAGAGCAGAGATTTTCTGAGTGGGGTCACTGTTACTGGCCACAATGGCATGTCCTGGGTGGTTGGATTTATAGAGTTTAGAAAACATGTAGAAAGTAGGAGTGTGGTGAATGATAGGGGTGAGGGGAGAGAAAGATTCAGGGGAGAGGTTCTGGGATAGACTTACAGAATTGAGGAGAGACTGTGGATCCTGTTGGATCTATGGAATGGGGTCACTGTGGCAGGGTTTGTAAGCAGAAGAATCTTACAGTTGGCAGAGTCCCTGTGGTTCAAAACCACAATGGTACTGATTTTGTCAGCAGGTAGGATTATAAGGTCAGGATCAGTTTTTAGGTGGTGGACAACAGTTATTTCTCTGGACGTAAGATTGGTTTTCATTTTGAGGGATATGGCAATGAAAGTGAGGCAAGGTTTGAGGTTAAGAAATTCTCTAATAGTAATGGGGTGATTTAGGAGTGGGGGACTTTTCTTTATTGGTGGCGGAAAAGTGTTTCCACTATATGGACTGGGAGAAGGAGAGAAGATCTTTATCAAGTCCAGCATGACTCAATTTGGGTGTGGGAGAAAAGATAAGGGCTTTGGGAAGGACTGATATTTCTGTGAGACTAAGGCTTTAGGAGGAAAGGCTCATGATTGTGTTTTGGGTCTATTTAGTTTCAGAATTCTGTATGGTAGTGGGAGTTTTTGAGAGTATGGTAAATGTAGTAGGTCTGTGAGGCAGGGTTTGTTGACTATGAGGGGGATATGAGGTAGATTTGAAGGCTGTTGTAGAGGTGGTGCATATACATTCATTTGAGATTGCAGAGCAGGAGAATTTTATGGATAGAGTAGAGGTACTGCAAGGAAGTGTGGGCCTGATTTACATGTTTTTGTAGTACTGGGTTGGTGAAGGCTTGGGACTGATGAAATTTGCACAGATAGAGGTGGTTGTGAAAGGAGAAGTTGTAGCTGGAAACTGGTAATTTGATGGTAAGGCCATTTGGAGGAATTCCATGAATGTGGGTCTGGCTAGGGATGTGGAAACTTTCCTGTATTGGTGCAGATAGAAGGAGCAAGGGACTGTGGTGGAGGATAAAAAAAACGCATAAAAATACACACAGCTGCATGACCACACTGGCTGCTGGTGCAGCGTCTCTCATTCCACAGTATTCCCACCAATTCTAGACATTCAAATTAATCACTCTTTAACTGCCACACACTCACATTTTGCAGGATGTTTTAGGTACCTGCTCTCCTACTTCATGTTTCAGCATTTTCCCACATACTTCATCCATTCCGCCCTCCCACCACCATACAGAATCCAGAACCTAAACAGACCTGAAACACAAGCCTGAATTTTTCTCCAAATGCCTTAATCCCACAGAAGTATCAGTCTTTCCCAAAGGCCTTACCTTTTGCCACATTTCCAAATTCAGTTATGCTGGACTTGTTGAAGACCTTTTCTTCTCCCAGTCTGTACAGTGGAAACACATTTTTACTACCAACCCTACCAATCAGACTCAACTCAAAGACAGTGTTGAACTCTGTCTGACTCAGTTCATTCCTCCATGCAACCTTAATCCAACACCACTGAACCAAAATCATTCCTTTAACATTCCAGAATTTCTTAACCTCAAACATTGCCTCCCCATATTTCCCCAAATCCCTCAACATGAAAACTAACCGTACATCTACAGAAAGAACTGCAGCCCAGCACCTAAAAACTGATACTGATCTTTTAATCCTACTGCTGACAGTCTACACTATTGTGGTTTTGAATTGCAGGGACTTGGCTGGCTGTCAGATTATTTTGCTTAGAAACACTGCCACAGTGACCCCATTCCAGAAATCCAACAGGATCTCCAGTCTCTTCTCAAATCCTTTGGCCAGTACCAGAACCTCTCCCATAAATCTATACCTCTCCTTACCCCTCCCTCTCCATGCACTCCTACGTTGTACACACTTTCTAAAATCTGTAAATTCAACCTCCCAGGAAGCCCCATTGTGGCAGATTACTGAGCCCCCACTAGAGAATCTCTGCTCTCGTGGAGCAATACCTTCAGCCATATCCTATATCAAAAACGCCAACCATTTTCTCCTATGACTCTCCACAGTGCCTGTCTCTTCACCATGTGGCAACCCTGTTTGCCACAGCTGATGCCATCTCCCTCTACATTGACGTCTCTAATGCCCATGACCTTATTGTTTTTGAACACTACTTTTCCCAATGCCTGATTGTCACCAAACCTATAACTTCCTTCCTGGTCACCATGAACAACTGAATCCTCACCCACAATTACTTCATCTTTGAAAGCTTCACCTACAAAAAAATCGGCAGAACAGCTATGGGCACACACATGGTGCCATCCTATGCCAACCTGCCCATGGGCAGTCAAAAGGAATCCCTCCTAACCACCCAGAATCCCAAACCCCTCATCTGTTTCAGGTTCATTGATGACATCTTTGTGATATGGACTGATGGTGGGGACACACTGTGCACATTCCTCCAGAACCTCAACACCTTCTCCATTTGCTTCTTCTATGCTCCTCAAACCAACAAAGCCACATTCCTCGATGTTAAACTGCACCTCAAAGATGGCTACATCAGTACCTCCTTCCAAATCAAACCTGCCTACCACCAGCAATACCTCCACTTTGACTGCTGCCACTCATTCCATACCAAGGACCTCCTCCATACAGCCTATCTACATGTGATTGTTGCATCTGTAGTGACAAGCAGTCCTCCTCCAAATATACCAAAGAATCTCAACTCTGTACAGAAAGAGATCTCCTGTGCCTTGTCTCTCCAGCCCCCTACAACCTCCCACAATTTCACTATTTGGCCATAAGGGAGCACTCCCTTCATGTCTCAGTACCAACTAGGATTCAAGCAAATAAATCATGTTCTCCGCCAGGATTTCGAATACCTTTGTCATGCCCTGAAACAAGGAATATTCTACCCACTACCCTTCCCACTCCTCCCGTAGTGATATTACACATATTAGACCACCCACTGAACCTACACTACACTACATCCTTCTCCATTCCTACTCCATCCCTGATCTCAACCCTGGGCCTGATGCAAGATCTACCCTATACACCCTCCTACCATCACCTGCGCCAGTTCCTTCACAGGCAACATCTATCCCATCAAAGGCAGGGCTACCTGTGAAAGCAGTTACGCAGTCTACAAACTAAGCTGCAACCACCCTGCTGCTTTCTGTGTGGGCATGGCAACCAACAAGCTGTCTCTGCAGGAATGGCCACTGACAAACTTCGGCCAAGAGACAGCTACTGAACATGCTGCCCAACACAATGTGCTTCATTTCAGTGACTGCTTCACAGGCTGTGCCTTCTGGAACTTTCGTACCAACACCATCTCTTCTGAAATGCTGCGGAACTCTACCTGCAATATACCCTACATTCCTGTAACCCACCCTGGCCTCAACCTTTGCTAGTCCCTGTCCTTCAACCAACCAATCCCTCTCCTTGCTCCCACTCCAGTGCTACACAACAAACACAGTAGTTCTTTTTCCCCTCCTTTACTTCTCTCTTACTTGTCCCCTGCTGCATTTCCTTCTCCCCTTCCTCCCCTCCCCCCCTTCCCCCAGCTGAGACACCTTTCATCCCCACCCTGTCCCCACCATACCCTTGCATGCTCCCACAGGAGGCAGCACTACACCTTGCCCCACCACTACCCTGCTACCCCTCCCCAGCTACCCCTCCCCAGCTTCCTCCTTATCCCCACCACCCAAATTGCTTCTTCCATCATGCGCAGCAGCTCGCAGAGATAGCAGTCATACGTATGTGAGTTGTGTTTGTGTGAATCTGTTTGTGTTTTCTCTTTAGGAGGAGGCGTTTGGTCAAAAGCTCACATGTGTAGCTGTCTATTTGTTGTGGCTTCATGCAACAAAATGTCTCCATTATGTGGTGAGTGGCACTCATAATAGTGCTGTTACTTCTTACAGAGATGCTCTTAAACATGCTCATAAAAACTATGTACTTACTAATACTCATTTCAAGTCAACATTCGTTAATGTTAAAATATTTCATAATTTTTTGTTATGCTATTTTCAGTGCAATTTTTAATATTAACCCCTTAATGACTTTTTTCCAAATTATGTTCCAAAAAATAATATTCTTAAGTAATGAAAAAGTCCTATAATGAATGACATGACATATATAAACATAGCTTTTGAAGCTCAAAATAATGAGTTACGTAATTTAGAGATCAATATACTTGGGCACTGGATTTTGACTAAAATATCCTATAACTTGAATCTATTTTGTAATTTCTGTATAGCTGTGAAGTCTAACCAAGTATTTCACGTCATCTTCCTATAAATGTAAATCTAGATTGCTTATAAAGCTCAAAATAATGAGTTACAAAATTCTGAAGATCACCAATAATAAAATCCCAAGTATACTCATGCACTGGGCATTGACTAAAATATCCTGGAACATGAAGTCATTCTTTTAGTTTCTGTGTAGCTATGAAGCATAACCATGTATTTCACAACACCTTCCTGTGAACATAAATCTTGAAGGAGCTGGCTGGAATACATTGTATCACTGGTGAGCACTTGTCACTCAACTGGCAGATTGTTATCACTTTCAGTCTCTAATGAAGTAACATCACATTCTTCTTCATTTACTGAGTCGTGAAATTCAGTGTCAAACTCAGAATGACTAACCATCCTTTTTTGTAAGTATAGCCTAAACAATAATATAGGAGAGAGTCTGAAAGCATATTTTGTTGTCGAGTATCCAGACCTCCACACAGTAAAGATGATATCTGGTGGCAGCTACCTCAACCAAAACATGACAGCCAGGCTACAAATGTAGTACCAGATGCTTTCTAGTGACCAAACACTTAAATATCAGTGCTGAAATGGATATAAGTGGGCTTTATTTTTTCAGAGGTCTGTTCTTAAGTTGCCAGAGTATACTCAAGATTGTAATTTTCTGTCAAAATAATAAAAATTAGATAACTCAAGGTTTTAAGTTAAGGGATTAATCAGAATCTGTCTGTTTATTCTTACACTGACTTTGAACCAGAGCTCTTGTTGGTGGTCTGTGTCAAGAACGTTTACTTCTGTGTATTACAGTAAATGTAGTGGTGTGATGCCTTCAGTGTTTGACATGCAAGGAAACAACAAGAAACATGTTAATCAAATATGAATTTGATTGTACTCTAGTGTAAGTTTACACTGTCCATAATGCGAGCAGCTAAATACACTAGTGTCCAAAATTAAAGCAACTAGCTGCTATTTCTCTGTCCTCTGTCTAATTCACATTATAATCATACAAACTGTCAACAGATGTCTTACGATCGTGCTCTTCATGGAATATGGCGTTCCGATCAATGGACAGCCGTGCCAACAATGGTCAGAGCACCTATCAAGCAGGGTAGTGTTTGCAAGGTAGACCCTCATCCACAATCGCTGTTTACACAGTCACAGATGGTGCAGTATGGCACAGAGAAGACACCTATAGACTCCCTGCTGTGGAGGGCCATAGGAAGAATGGAAGCTGGAGAGTCACAAACTGATGTGGCCTGATGGCTTAATGTCTCAATGGGGACTGAAACAGTATCCTGGAGACCAGGACAGGGCTGACCATGTGAGATATCAGAAAGAGTGGACTGTTATTTGGCTGTAAAGGCATGACAGTATTGTCCTAGTACTGTACTCAGCATCCCCTGGCCGTGTTGTATCATGGGAAATGCTGTACAGAAGGCTTCTGCAGAGTGGCCTTTATTGTTGGACACCTGCTATATGTTTACCGTCGGCGAGTCTTCACAAAAGGGAGCGTCTCGAGTGCAGTTGTCAATATGCAACCTGGACTGTCAGACAGTGGGCCAATGTTCTTTCCACAGGTGTGTCCCAGTTTGGTATGGAGAGTGATTATAGATGAATTCATGTCTAGAGGGCACATAGAACATGATTTCAGGAACCAAACACTGTGGAAAGAGACAGATATCGAGGAGGATTCATAATGGTCTGGGCAGTGATTATATTGACCACTCAAATACCTTTTCATGAAATTTTTGGGTGAATCAGCAAGATTTACTTGCTGTCAGGTACCTTGAGATGATCTTGGGATCTAATGCGCAGTTGTTGCGAGGTACTGTGGGCCCAGACTTCGTATTGATGGACGATAATGCTTGACCTCATAGAGCATGGGCAGTTGGTGTTTTCTTGGAAACAGAAGATACTGCATGCATGGCGTGGCCTGCTTGCTCTCCCAGTTTGAATCCCATAGATCATGTCTGGGATGCACTGGGGAGATGGGTTGCATCATGTCAACATGCGTAACCACTCTACAAGACTTGTGAGCAGCTCTGTGAGAAGAATGGGCATTATTGCCTCAACATGAGATTGATGGCATCATTCACAGCATGTCCCATTGTTGTCAGGCCGGTATTGGTGCCAGAAGTTGTCACATTTTGTACTGAGCACGTTAACCAGTTGTCAGAATGTGTGTGCAAATCCATTAAGTTGGAACAAAAATTTGTCTGCTGTTATGCATGTTGCAGTTGATTATGTTCCATATTGTTACATTGTTTCTACTTTACTATCATCTGTGTTTTGTGGCAAAATAAATGCAACCTTGTAAAATTTCCATTTGTTGCTTTAATTTTGGACACCAGTGTACTACTCCATGCAGCAATAACAAAAATTTTAATACCACTTTTGTCAAAGTAGCATTTTCTTGATAAGTGCTTCAGAATACAGTGATATTCAAAAATTTGTTGCGCTGTAGGTACAATGAGTAGAAAAATTCTCAAATGAAGTTAAAATGGCACTAATACTTTCTACTTCACTTCTGAAAGTGCTTGCCCATATGAAATATTAATGAAGTTGTATCATTGATCAGATGATGAAGAAATAGAGTAACTTTTCTCTGCATAAATATGAGGCTATGTATTTTTACAGAAATAGATTTACCATTATATTCTGTTCTTGTATTGTGTGAGTTTTATTTAAGAAAGCCCTCCACTGTAGCTATTGCTTCATCACTTAAGACACTTTATGCCTCAAGTCTTCCACTTCACAAGAGGGTGTAGGTGGTGGGTGCTTTGTGGGTAATATGCCAGCTGGAAGGAAGTTTAATAACCTAGTCTTGAAACAATCACAACTGCATATGTGGATTGATGGATGAGGTACTGTCATGGATAATTTGCGTGTTGTTTCCTATCATTTCTTTCCTCTTCATTGATATCTTGAAACAGCTCTGTCAATTTGTTTACAATGTGGTAGAAACTTGCCTGTCACTGTTGCATCTGCTAGGATGAAGCCACAACAGTTTCAAAAAAACTTTCAGCAAAACCTTATAGGAAGATGATTCTCTAGTGGAAGTGAAATCAAGTGATTTCCATAGCTGCACCTTTCTTCCATTTCCAAGTGTTAATAGTGAGCAAAAACTTTACCCATCATAAGGTGTCAGAATAAGTTGTGTTAACTGCAGATTTTCAACACTGCCTCAACAGATGTCAGTGACACTCGTGACTAATTCCTTATTCAGTATTTTGTGCATTAAGATCTAATTACAACCTAATGATTGTCATTTTGCTTTTCAAGAATACCAAAACTTCCACTAACTCAGTAACTGACAATATCCTAGGGACAACCAACAGTTGTTAATTCTATTTTGCCTAGTTGAAACATGCACTTCCTTTTCTTTTTCTTAAGTTACTTGTTGACAAAGTATTTCTACACACTATCCATATTCGTACATGTAACTCAATGAGCTGCAAATTAGTGTAAAATGCCTAGCCATAGGAATTACTTGCTGTGTCATTTGTTAAATTACTGTAAACCTGGACAACTTTGCCACTTTTACTTCTACCTTTTTTGCTACTAAATAATGCAAAACACATTTTTGAAACCATACTACAACATGAGTCTTTATCTCTAGTTTCATAATGCATGGGCAGATGACAACTTAGTTATGTATTTGTAAATAAGAACATATCTGGCATTGTTACGTAGCAAATTGGGAAACTTTTTCAACTTTGTTAAAATCGGTGGAAATTACCAAAATAATTACAGAAAAAGAGTATAAAGCATTGAAAACTATTTACACATTATGTGTATAAAGTCTTTTACATTCAGGGAAGCTTCATCTGGCATGTCTGGGAAATAAAAACTTTTCCCCCTTTCTGTTGTACAAAGAAATGTCACTTGAAGCTCCCTGATACCATATACTTGAGTAAGTTTTCCAAGAAAGTGCTTGACACATTTTTTGTCAAGAATTTTACCACAGCAAGCATTCCAAGTTTAAGTTGTGTAAGATCCTGGGACATTCCAGGTTTCATTTCATTATGTTCACAAATGACCGAATTATAATCCTCTTCACAGCAAAAAAATGAGATCAACATGCTCAACTAATTCCTTATCAAGATCTTTTGTAGGTTCTGCATCTTGTTCCAGTTCACAGTCAGATGTGCCGTGTAAAGAAAAAGTCAGATTCATTGACACTGTGATGGCTGTTCCTCTGAGTGTTCTGCCTTCTACCAGTCCCCTCAGTCAGATTTGTTACAAAGGTACTCGGAAGAGATTGGTGCTTCATCAAGTGAGATTCATCAGCAGCTTCTCCTGATGCCACCTAAATCCTCCTCCTCCTCCTCCTCCTCCTCCTCCTCCTCCTCGGTGGACTATTTAAGGCCCCAACAGGAATGAAGGTAGTTCATGAGTGAATCGCTAATTCTTGTTGGTGTCCCATTACCATCAGCTCTTTGTGTGTCAGGGATTCAAGAATAAACTGCAAGATTTAGTGGCACAATACCATATTTCTTGTACCCTCATACGATGTTTGATTTCGTTTCCTCTCCTTCGTCCCAAGCAGTGAGAAGTTTTGTCCAGTGTCTGGGAAATGATCTTTTGTCAAGTATTTTAGAACTAGGTGAGTTGCTCACCTTATCTATCAATGAAAATAATCAGTTTTTGAAAAAAAAAAAAAAAAACTACACACACACACACACACACACACACACACACACACACATACACAGACAGAGCTGTGTGCGCGCCAAGGTACACATGTAAGGTTAAGGAAATTTGCAAGCTTTTGGAGCCAATGGCTCCTTCTGGCATAAAGGTTGTAGGGGAAAAAAGATGGATGAAGGAAAAGGTGTGGCTTAGTTTGGGAAATGAGAAGAGATTGGAAAAGTTACTAGATCACCTGAGAAGTTCTGATAAGCCTGTGTCTGGGGAAGAATCCAAATGGCATATGTGGTGAAACAGGCACATAGGTTACAACTGTCATATACAGCATGCTCCACAACAAGATATTGTATGTTGTACACACTCTGCCTATGTCCGTTTGTCCTAACTGATAACTTCGTGTAGTCATATCAATCTAAACTGCCGAACAGTGTTTACATAACATCTCATTTCATAGTGTATGTTTGCCAGTTACAGGGCTGGTATAGGTGGTGGTAGGAGGGTGCATGGAGCAAGTGTTACAGTGGGGTCAGTCGCAGGGGTGGGAACCATTGGGTAGGGAAATGGTTGGAGGAGCAGTGTGGGGTATGAACAGAAGATTGTGGGGGGTGGCAACAAAATCTGTTCTAGGTGATGTGGGCAAAATGTCAGATAGAATAGATCTCATTTCATGGCATGATTTTAGGAAGTCATAACTTTGTTGAAGTAGTTAATATATTGGAAGACAAGATAATACTGAGTAGCATGAGGTGTTTTTTTGAAGGGACCAGCAGTACCAGTATTGGATGTGGTGGTCCAGAAAATCTGTTTTTTTAACTAGGCCGGTGGGGTAATTACATCCAGTGAAGGCTGAGTGGAGAATGGTGGTGTACTACTGTACAGAGTACATCCGAACAGATGTGATTGCCTCAAATTTCAAGGCTGTATAGTAGGAAACTTCTCAACTTTTCACATGGAAAGGATGGCAACTGTCAATGTGTAGGTAATGTTTGTTAGTGGGTTTAATATGAACAGAAATGTGTAGCTGGATCTTGGTGAAGATGAGGCCAACATCAAGGAAAGTGTCATGAGATTGAGAATAGGGCCATGTGAAATTTAACTGGGAAAATTAATTTAGAGATACCCAAAAATTTTAACAGGTCAGCCTCACCAGGAGTCCATATGGCAAACATACCAATGTATCTGACCCAATCCAGGGCCGAAGGTTTAGGAATCCCAGGAAAGCCCCCTACAAGTGTCATATGAAAAGGTTTGCAGAGGTAGAAGCCAGCATGGTTATATGGCTGTGTCCCTGACATGTTTATATGTCTGACACTCAAAGTTAAAATAGTTGTTGGTAAATATAAAGTTGATTAAGATGAGGTGGACAGAAGTCACAGGTTTGGAATCAGGTGTGTTCTGGTTGAGGTAATGTTGAGCAGCAAACAGACCACGTACATAGGGAATGTTAGTGTAAAGAGAGCTGGCGTCAAAGGTGACAAGCTAGGTGTGTTTGTGGGGGTGTGATGGGCACAGATTTCAAATGATCTTGGAAATGGTTGGTGTCTTTAATACAGGAGGGAAATCTTTGTACCATAGGTTGCAGGTGTTGATTAACTAAGGCAGAGATACATTTGGTGGGTGTTTTGAAGCCAGCAACAATGGGATGGCTAGGGTGATGGAGTTTGTGGATATGAGCAAGAAGATAATAGGTGGGAGTGCATAGTTTGGGTGTGGCAGGAAGTTGTATGGGTTGAGGTGTTAGTCCTTGTGAGGGGCCTGAGGTTTTAAGGAGGGGCTGTAGGTAAGTGTGTCGCAGGGATGGGATCTTGATGGCAGAAGCTGTACACGAAGGTATCAGACAGCTGGTGTAGACCATTGCTTACATATTCCCAATGATCAAGTACCACAGTGGTGGAGTCATCAGTTTTTAGGGAATGAAGAGCCTGGAGTTCAGCAGAGGACAAGTTAAGGTCATGTTTTAGGGACCTGAGAAAGGGTTTGAAGCAATGCTGGATGTTAGGAATTCTTGTATGGCTTGTAAGGGGTGTTTCTGAGGTAATGGTGGTAAATCACTCCCGGGTCATGGTCAGAACTGTTAAAGGCAGGTTCAGTGTCAGGCTTGCTGTTGGAAAGGTCTTGGGCAACGTATTCAGTTGACAATATGTGTGAGAGAAAGTAGCTCCATCACCAAAGCAGTGTGATTAAGAGAGGTAAGGAGGTAGAGTACAAATGGGCAGATGAGACATATAGCCGGGCAAGTACAAGAAACTGCTGTATTTGAAACTGCAAAAGAGACTGATGTAGAGTAGGATTACATCCAGAAACAGGGACTTTAAACATTAGAGCTATGAGGGTATCTCTCAAGCAAAAGGAATTTTCCAGAAATAGAACGAGGAACCTTAGTTTTGATAGTGCAAAAGCATGTTTTCTAAAGCATCAAATATAATGTATGATAGGACCTCATCATGTCAAGAGAGGAGAGTTTGGAGTATTACAGTGGTGGGATTACCAAAAAGAAGACCAAGCGAGGTGGCGCAGTGGTTAGACACTGGACTCACATTCGGGAGGACGACGGTTCAATCCCGCATCCGGCCATCCTGATGTAGGTTTTCCGTGATTTCCCTAAATCTCTCCAGGCAAATGCCGGGATGGTTCCTCTGAAAGGGCACGGCCGACTTCCTTCCCCATCCTTCCCTAATCCGATGAGACCGATGACCACGCTGTCTGGTCTCCTTCCCCAAACAACCAACCAAAAAGAAGGAGAAGGCAAAAAGAGATAAAGAAGACAAGCAAGGAGAAAAAAATTGGAGAAATATGGAAAAATTTGTACAAAAATCATGAGAAAAAGCAAGGGTAAACAAGAGGCAGTAATTGGGCAAGAATTTATCCTGTATGATTCGAAAAAATTAAGGTAAGAAAAAATTACAGCAATAAACTACAACTGGGAAAGTCAATGGTAAATATGTGAAAACAGACAAAATTTAAAAAAAAAGGCAAACAGAAAAATGAAGTCATTGGAGAAAACAGAATCTACTATGTGCAGGAAATAAAATAAAGCAGGAAACAGTATGAACAGATGATCAATACGGTTTGGCAATAAACAAATGCACAAAAATGTGAAAGAATCATGTTGAAGCAAGACAAGAGGTGAGTGAGAAAGGAAATTGCTGTCAAATTTTCCAATTAAATCAGCAAAAAACAATTGGGAGGAAGCCCTGCAGGGTAATGAATCATAAATAAGATGTTATATGCAAATCCATAAATAACAATGGACCTGTGTAAGAGTCCAAAAATCAGTACTAGAAAAGATGTAGGGTCAAGATGTTGGTTAATGTAAATGGTTAAGATAAATGAACAAGCAAAATAGCTCATAAGTTCAAAAACAGATGACAGTTTGAACAGTATAGATGACTACATAGATTGACAAGAGGGTTGCATAAGAAGGAATGATGGTCAGCAAAAATAATCAGTGTTAGAAAATATATTGCCACTGGATAAATAAAAAATCTATTCACCAAGCTGTGGCAGGAGAAGGTACATACATAAAGGTTAAGGAAATTTGCAAGGTTTTGGAGCCAATGACTTCTGGAAGAATGGCTGCAGAGGAAGGAAAACTGTCTTCCCTTTTCATACTGTCTGACAAGCCTTCCCTGACCCACGGTTCAGGGAGACTTTTCCAAACTCTCCCATTTCCTAAACTTCATCAGCCCTTTTTCTTCATCTCTCTTTCCTCTCCTTCAACCCTTCTGCCAAAAGGAGCCACCACTGGCTCTGAAAGCCTGCAGATTTCCTTAACCTGCTGTCACATGGTGAGTCAATTTTGTATATATCCATTTACATCATCTTACAGTCTGTCAGTATGGCTCTGCATTTCCTTTTATAGGGAGCAGACTGAAACATCCAAAGTTTGATGTAAATAAATGGGTGCAAGAACATAAAGTGAATGTCATGAGTTCTGCATGCCTTCATAACTCTTAAATTCACACGGCTACTAAGATTTATCTTCTATTAAACATTTGTGGCTAAGTGTTTAGTTTGTCATTTTATTTTATTCTGTGGCAAAACATGTAAACACCATTTTTCAACATGCAGTGCATCAAACTGCCCACTTGCTGTATTGTTATATTTTGTTACTTTTGGTTCTCCTGAAATACACATGTCCCATAACTGCTTAGTTCTGACACAGAAGCTGCAAACGTTAGAGGAATACTTGCTTTGGTAGAATTCATAACTCTTTCTGAATGCTTGGAGGCTCAACAAAATTTATTTTTCTTGGACACTGGGTTGTCAGTCATATTTTTTCTTGTCTTTTTTGACATGTGGGATGGGGCATTCCTGATGAGTATTTCAAATGGCTAAAATATTCCTTATACTGATCTACTCAAACATTAGTTCATTGTGTGATAACTATTTTGATTCTTACCTGAAGGATGTGTTTGCTCCTCATCTTCACAGGCCAGTGCAGTCAGGCACCCCTGTGTCTTTAAATGGATGTATTTTAATTTGCTTTCAATTGTTCAAGTGACATTGAACTCATTCGCTACTTTTCTACTGTAGCTTAGTGTTGTCATAATTTTGATACTTTTATGCTCCCAAGTTGGTTCTAATGAGTCTTGCCATTTTAACAACCTGTACAAACCCAAAAATACTTTATAGAAAAAAAAAAATTGTGAAAGAATTAAGAAAAAGGCCAAATTCTAGATTAGCAAAGTTGTCTCATTTTTTATCATCTTTTCTACTGCAACAATACTGTGTTAAATTACACATATCAAAAAAAGTTTTGCATCACCTCAGTTCCGAGAATTCCGGAATCTGTACAGAAAATTGGAATAGAGATCAACATAAAAATCATTTCCACCCCTTTTATTGCTCATGGAAACCACACATTGCATGTTGTACCACCATACAGCAAGACTTTCAGAGGTGTTGGTCCAGATTGTTGTACACACCGGTACCTCTAATACTCAGTAGCATGTCCTCTTGCATTGATGCATGCCTGTATTCATTGTGGCGTACTATCCACAAGTTCATCAAGGCACTGTTGGTCCAGATTGTCCCGCTTCTTAATGGCGATTTGGCATAGGTCCTTCAGAGTGGTTGGTGGATCATGTCGTCCGTAAACGGGCCTTTTCCATGTATCCCAGGCATGTTCGATAGGGTTCATGTCTGGAGAACATGCTAGCCACTGTAGTCGAGTGATGTCGTTATCCTAAATGAAGTCATCCACAAGATGTGCAAGATGGGGGTGTGAATTGTCATCCATGAAGACGAATGACTTGCCAATATGCCACCGATATGGTTGCACTATCACTCAGAGGATGGCATTCACATATCGTACAGCCGTTATGATGTCTTCCTTGACCACCAGCGGGATATGTCAGCCTCATATAATGCCATTCCAAAACTGCAGGGAACCTAGACCTTGCTGCACTTGCTGGTCAGTGTGTCTAAGGCGTTCAGCCTGACCAAGTTTCCTCCAAACACATCTCCAATGATTGCCTGGTTGAAGCCATATGCGACACACATCGGTGAAGAGAATGTGATGCCAATCCTGAGCGATCCATTTGACATGTTGTTGGGCCCATCTGCATTGTGCCCTGGTTGCAAAGATGGACCTTCCATGGACATTGGGAGTGAAGTTGCGCATCATGCAGCCTTTTGCACACAGTTTGAGTCATAACACAACGTCCTGTGGCTGCACAAAAAGCATTATTTAACACGGTGGCATTGCTGTCAGGGTTTCTCTGAGCCATAATCTGCAGATAGCAGTCATCCAGTGCAGTAATAGCCCTTTGGTGGCCTCAGCGAGGCATGCCATTGACTGTTCCTGTCTCTCTGTATCTCCTCCGTGTTTGAACAACATCGCTTTGGTTCATATCGAGACACCTGGACATTTCCCTTGTTGAGAGCCCTTCCTGGCACAAAGTAACAATGCAGCCATGATCAAACTGTGGTATTGACCATCTAGGCAGGGTTGAACTACAGACAACATGAGGCGTGTACCTCCTTCCTGATAGGATGACTGGAACTGATCGGCTGTTATCTAATAGATGCCGCTCAAGCATGGTTGTTTACATCTTTGAGTGGGCTTAGTGACATCTCTGAACCATCAAAGGGACTGTGTCTGTGATACAATATCCAGAGTCAGTGTGTATCTTCAGGAGTTCTGGGGACTGGGGTGATGCAAAAATATTTTTGATGTGTGTATTTGGGACTAATTTCTTGTGCAAATAGCAAGTAGGGGTTCAACATTCTGTGCTGGATTCATTATGTGCCAATAGTGCTTACCTCAGCTGTCTGTCTCATTTTTCATGCTTCCTCAGACAGGCAAACTCTTCTCCTATCCTATCTGTAGTTTGTAAGTGAATCAGAAACATTCTATCTTTCACTTTCATGTGATTCTTTACAGCAGGCTACTGTAGTATAGGAATATTAATGGAATAATAAGAGGATGGAAGAAGAGGCTGTAGTGGTAGTTGGTAAAAATCTATGAGATACTATGTTTTTTCTGGTTTTATGAAAAATGGTGAAAGTAAATTGGTATCATGGTTAAAGAATTTCTGTCAGACAAACAGGTAAAGTAAAAATAAAATAAAAGGTGCCAGCATATGTGGAGGACAAGGTGCAGATTATCTGAAAACTATATTTAACATCTGAAGTAATCAGCTCATATGTGAAATTAGTATAATTTGATGCAGCAGCAGAGGCAACATTCAGTAAAAACCATCTTGAATACTCAGTCTTAAAATTAATTGTGGTATAATAGAAGTGTTTGTGTTCAGTACAGTTAGTACATGGAGATAACTATCTACCTATGGAAGTGTGTCGTGATGCAGCCTCTTCTAACGTTAAGGAAATACAAGTTCAAACGTGGTTGCCTGGAGTAATGTGTGTGGAAAGAATGAGTAAGATTTGTGTGTATATCACCCTTCAGGCTAGAATATCAAGCAATTTGATGAAATACAGTGAAATAATAGTTTTCTAAGTAATAATTTTGTCTGATCAGTAATGAAGGTTAAGTTTGACTTAGCATAAGGATCTATTACTGTGGAGTGTTTCTCAATAGAATCAATTTTGCGTTGGATAAGCAGAGCAGGTATTTATTTATTAGATAATGAAGCAATAATGAAATAAAATAATGAATAATGTTAGGGTCTTAATGGTTAGGGAGCCTGTCTCTGCAGTAGGGATGTTTTTTGAGAATGCACTCCACTAGCTAACAAAGTAAGAAATGTAAGTAAAATAATGGAGCTGACAGACATGGTTAATGAAAAAGATAACTGTTTACAAACAAATGTGGTGTAACTATATTGAGGATCTAATTCTGAACTAGGCAACATTGTGTACTGTGTATATTGCGCAATTCATGACATTGCAGCTGGGAAAAAGAGCTTAACAGAAAGAGCAATATTTTAGTGAGGTACAAGTCATATAATGCTGGATTATTGGATCTATAGTTTATCTGAAAACTTCTGTTTGTTTTTGGAGGAACTATGAGTTTGAAGTGGTAATACTGGCAAAGAAAGATATTTTTGCTGAAAAGATACTTTTGCTGATCAACTGATAACTGTGATGCTAGTGTGGTGTGCATATTCTGACAGGTCAACTATTTGGTAACATTTTGTGAGGATTAAATTTTCTGGTTGAATGAGAGTAGTACTGAGAGTTGAGTGGATAAGTAGGGCAATGATTTAGTACAACTTCCATCCCCTTTATGTGGTGATGACTCTATTTTTTTCATAATGCAATGATTAGTAAATATATGCTACTGCACATTTTGAGTTTTTGCTACAGGCAATGTACATATTTTGGACATTAAGGAGAGATGAGTCCATAAATGATGTGAATTTCAAACCAGGACTTGGCATTTTAGTGATTTTGCAAATGGAAAAGATACCCAAATATTTCAAGTTTAACCAGTTTGAGACAGAGTTATGGCCTAGAGTAATTTTTTGTAGTGTAATGTGCACTTGATTTTAAAAATTTTAGTAGTCCACACCTTTCATATTATAGTCAATTTTAGTGCTAATTATTGTGATGTTATGAGAACTGTGTAATTTATTTATTTATGAAGTAATGACTATTAGTTACCATTAGTATGAAAAATTTTTTTCCTTATACTTAGAAGTAAAAGTGAGTGTACTAAAGTAGGGTATTTTGTCTAATTTTTTCATGTATTGTGGCACAGGAGAACCACCTCCATGGAAACTGATAGCAGTGCATTTCCTTACTAACTGCCACTTAGACTTGTTGAAGGTGTGAATGCCTTGATGAGAAAATGTGTTAAAGCTCTTTAAAAGAGTGATAGTGCTTGTGCAAAATACTAAACATAGAAAAACTGAAATTTTCTGTCTGATAATGAACTGCAAGGTGCAGTGCAATTTAACTTTTTGCAACCCATGATCATTTTTTCTTTGAGGCAAGACAGGACTTGTATAAAGTGATATGTATCTGAGAATGCAATTTTTATTTGTCCAAAAAGGACATTTTTATTAAAAATATAATATGTGGTTATTTTATGCCATTGTACAATATACTATATGTAAATATTTTGTATGGAGATTTTCATATGGCCAGTTCATATAAGTGGAAATTTGAAAAACGCATTTACTGTAGTTTTTTGATAAGGAGATTTCTTATGTAATATTCTTTTGTGTGTAGAATGTTAAACCCACTTCCTGGGGTCACTTGTGGTCATTGAATTGCCCTGTAAGCTATTTGCAATATCTACCTGGTCAATCCGGTGAGGAGGTAACGTGACGAAGCAAGCTGGGATCTCTTTACTTACTGTCTTGTTTTGCCACCTGCCTCCTGAAATTCATTTTATTTTCATTTTTCCCTAATTACCATTAACATACATGAGTACAATCTGCATTTTCATAAAAGAGAAAAGTTGGTCCTACTGTCTTAAGAAATGTAGCACCACGTCTAATTTTGTGCTTAGTTTTGTGTATGTAATCAATTTTCTAATTTATTTTGACCATTCCTAGTTAATACTTTTGTTATAGATTGAAATCAGTGATTGTTTCATGACTCAGATTCTATTGCTGACTTATAAACAAATATAAATTCTGTAATAATTATAAATATTAGGAAGAAGAACTATTAGGATTCTTAAAGTATTTATTTGGTTCTATTCGAAAACACATTAGCAAAGCTAGCCCTTAATTAATTACAAAATAATTACCAGGTTTTTTGAAAGCATTGTTTGTATAACTATATCAAATATGTCTGCTTGTGTCTGTATGTGTGGATGGATATGTGCGTGTGTGCGAGTGTATACCTGTCCTTTTTTCCCCCTAAGGTAAGTCTTTCCGCTCCCGGGATTGGAATGACTCCTTACCCTCTCCCTTAAAACCCACTTCCTTTCGTCTTCCCCCCTCCTTCCCTCTTTCCTGATGAGGCAACAGTTTGTTGCGAAAGCTTGAATTTTGTGTGTATGTTTGTGTTTGTTTGTGTGTCTATCGACCTGCCAGCACTTTCGTTCGGTAAGTCACCTCATCTTTGTTTTTATATATATCTTTTAATATCATTATTTAAACAAATAATTCGGTCTAAAGTTTGTGGTAGAAGGAACTGTTAAAAAGGAGCAATTTGTCGAAGTATTCAGTTAATTGAATGAGTTATGCTTGAATTGTAATTTCTGTAAATTAATCATCAAACAGTGTAAAGTTTCAGCAGCTATTATTGTGAGGATAAATAAAGGCCCGATTTTTGATTCCGAGACAGTCAGTCCACCGTTGATTTTCAGAGGGAAATTATGTACTATTTCAAGTGGAATTAGTGTAGTACAAACAGGCTGTGTGTTAAAACAGGTCGGCCGGAATGGCCGTGCGGTTCTAGGCGCTACAGTCTGGAACCGCGAGACCGCTATGGTCGCAGGTTCGAATCCTGCCTCAGGCATGGATGTGTGTGCTGTCCTTAGGTTAGTTAGGTTTAAGTAGTTCTAAGTTCTAGGGGACTGATGACCTCCGAAGTTGAGTCCCATAGTGCTCAGAGCCATTTGAACCATTTTTTGTTAAAACAATGACAGTGTCTGTTCAATTTATTTGAGAAATAGTGTCACATGTATCTTGTTACTCTGCAAGAACTGTGAATGGTGTGGTTAGGTTTTTACTGCTCATAGATATTCAACAGCAAACTATTGTTGCAGTATGCTAATGTTTGCCTGCAACCTATTAATCAGAATTTACCAATAGTGAACTGGCCATGTAACTGTGTAATGTTGGAGGGTTGTGAACAGTGAAAGTAAAGAAGTGTGAAACACAATTGTGCAACTGTCAGCTACATCATTTACAGTAGTCAGTGTTGAACTTCCACCCCCCCCCCCCCCCCCCCCCATTTTTCAGCCTATATAACAATGCAGTTCACTTCTGAAAGTCAGTGTGTCTCATGCCTGATGCTGGAGAATGCAGTAGATGTTATAGCAATACAGGAGACTCATGCCAAAGATGACACAGACCTTTACCAAAGAGGAAGCATGTATGAATATGTTTTGGTTGGGGCATAAATGATGATCAACATAGCATTGCAGCATATATCAAGTTCCATCTCATTGATTAAAAAGTGTGTTATCAAAACAGATCACCAGATGTCTTTGTTTCGGCACTATTATTGTAAATATTTGCAAACCTCCACAAGTCAGTTGGAAAAGTCCACCTGAAAGGTCCTTCAGCCATCCAGCTGTGTATGTTGGTGACTTTAACAGCAATAATCATTTTTGGAGATATCAGGAAGAAGACAGCAATGAAGCTATCCTAAATTAATGGATGTATATGTACAAACTTCAGCTTTTGTATGAAAGTAAGGATCCAGGAACATTTCAATCTGGTAGATGGCTAAAGGACTATTCTCCTGATTTGTCCATCATATCTAAGTGGACATAATGACACAACACAACAAAAGGACATCAAGTCTTCCCCATAAAGCAATTCATGATGGTACTGAAGTTCCATTAGTCATGACATCCGTCAACTTCAATGGATTTAACTGGCGAACTGAGAACTGTTTCAGAAAGATCTTGATAATAGCAATCAGTGGATTCTTCCAATTCCATCTAATTATGACCGTTTTGTGGGTGTGATTAAAGTTAATGCCAGTAAGTACATTGCATGTGGGCTTCAAAAGGAGTACATCCCTGGATGGTCTCAAGAATGTGGTGAGTTATATGCTAATTATCAAGAATCCCACAATGACACAACAGCTGATAACCTCTTGAGAGCTCCCAATAAGAGGACTCAACTTTACACACTCTAGGTGGAAAGCCTGGAACCCTATAAGAAAACTTGGTACACGCCTAAGGTTGTCATGTACAGTCACACATGTAAAGGCCAATTCTATTGCAGCCACACTAGAACCATAATAGACAAGGCATACACTTGTACCATGAAAAAAGAATTCTATATAAACAGGTCACATCTATAACCACATCCAGACTGCTCTCATGAGTTCCACATTGAGAAACTTGATAAAGCATTGAATATGCTAAAAGAAAAATAAATTTGCTGACTCTGATGACATAAATCCAGAGTTTCTTAAAGCCACTGGACCTGAAACAACATTGTGGCTCATTGAATTTTTCGACGAGATTCTGAGACCTGGAAAATTATCAAAGCTTTCTAAACAGGCTAATATAACTGCCACCATAAAAACAGGCAAAGAGAGAACCAATGCATCTTGCTACTGGACAGTACCACTGCTCGACATGACCTATAAACTAATAGAAAGGCTTATTCTAAACCACGTTGAAGAGGTCATTGATCATATCACCCTTGTCAAACAGGTTGGCTTTGGGAAACATCGGAGCTTCTGCAACTGGGTCTTAACACTGACAGCTCTAGTAGAAGCTGGATTTCAGTGAGATATCAAATCAGCTGCAGTTTTTGTGGATCTTACAGCAGCTTGCGACACTGTGTGGCATATGACTTTTGGTGGAACTGAAGTACCACATAACTGCAATGCAATATATCTAGCAATCACTCTGGATTGGTTCTTGAAACTCAGACAACATTGCATTAAATTGTCTAAGGAACTTGGCTCAAGAGTAAATCTACTTCATAAGACTGCCAGAGGCAGTTGGGGTGTGGACACCAATACTCTTCTCTCCACTGCTCTCACTCTTGTGTATTCAGCTAGAGAATATTGTCCTCCTGTGTGGGAAATCACTGCTCACACAACAAAGACTGATGTGTATCTTAATAGAGCCATGAGAGTTATCACTGGTACTGTCAGATCTTTTCCCAGTCAGTGGCTGCCTGTCTTAGCTAATATTTCTCTGCAAGATATAAGGAGGGAAGCAGCTAAGATAAACTTGCTCAGTAAGATCACTTCTCATAAGAATCTCCCTTGTATGATGCCCTACAAAATCTACTGACAACTCTTCTGAAATCATGCAAACCACCCAGGGTTGACTTAGAAAGAACTGGTTCTTTTGACGTGACCTCTAGTCTGGTTCAGGTTCATTGATGATATCTTCATGATCTGGACCCAGGGCCAAGGTACCCTGTCTTTGTTCCTTCACAACCTCAACACCTACTCTCCCATCCACTTCATGTGGTCCTCCTCAACCCTGTGTGCCACCTTTCTAGATATTGACCTCCTCCTCTCTGATGACACCATCTGGACTGCTGTTGAAATTGCTCATCAATATTTTATACAATTTTAGTCTTCAGTTAATTAGTTTAAAGTTTATTTGTGTTAGTATTTGCTGTAAAAGTTACTTACTAGTGGATTTTCATTAATCTCAGTCTTTCTTCCTGTGTTACTGACTCAAGTGGTTTGTTACTCATGAATGTGCTTACGTTGTTCGTCCAAGCCTCACACCTCAGTAGTGTGTTTACATTTTGCGGCATGCAGTTGCAGCTGTAGCGGTTATAAAGCTAAGTACTGACAAAGTTATTTGTGCACTGTTATACAGTAATTAACTTTAATAGTTTTCAGTGGTGTTTCATGCTGTTTGTGGTGAAATAAAAATTTAATAAACTTTTGGAAATATTTGCTCACTGTGTTATTTAGAGTTTCCTGTGCATTGAAGTCATTTAGTAAATTTCGTGTTTTAGTTTTCAGCTGAAGTTTCTTATTGTTTCTAGTGAAATATTTCAGTAAAATTTTTATTCTGCTTTTTTTTAAATTTTTTTTTTTCATTGAGTGTTTCAGTGGCTGCTTGTATTTTTGGTTTTAGCTAATAATTTTCTGAAGTTTTGTTGGTGTTGGTATTGGTACTGGTTGTGGTGTAGTAGTATTAATACAAGTAGTTGCTTTCTCAGTAGACAGAGAATTTCAAGACAACTATTGTTAGTTCTGTAAATAGTTCTACTGGTGAAACTGAACTTAGGTAATGCAGATGTATAGTTTTTTTTAGTAACTGTAAAATTTTACCATGAGTGAAGTGTGGGCTCTGTCGTAGGTTTGTGAGTAGTGGGTTATGGTGTGGGATTTGTTCAAAGTATTTTCAATCGGGGGAATGCAGTGGGGAAGTCAGTGGGCATTCTAGCGAGATCCTCTCCTGGGAACGCAGAATCAGTAGTAGAAATAAGTTGATAGAGAAGCAGGAGCATTTGATCTGTGCCCTTCAGGTGCAGTCACAATGCGCAAAGGAGGAACTAGATAGGTTGAGGAGGGTGAAGGGTGGTGGGGAATGGGAACCGGCAGTTGGCAAGAAGGCAGCTAGGAGGAGGAGGTATTCAGACAGTTATACCTTGCGTATATGCAATAGATTTGACCGACTGTCTGAGTTGAGAGGAGAGGAGCCTCTTGTAGATGTAGGGAACATGCAGCAGTCCTCAGCAGTTTGGAGGCCTATCTCAGTTGCAAAGTCTAACAGAAAGAATAAGGTTGTTTGCACAGTAGAGATGTGGGCCAGCAGTGGCAGGAAGTGTTGGAGAGTGAGTACCAGGTCACCAGCGTTGTGAAGCCTAGTGCAGGGTTGGCTCAGCTGACTGACAGCATAGGAATTTTATGGAGGAGGATCAGATAGTGATAGTGGTTGGAGCAGGGAACAGTCTTGATAAGGACGGAGAATATGATGTAGGTGGTGACCTGGTAAAGATAGCTACTCAAACTGGTGGCACTGATGTGCATTTTGTGCAGCTGTTTCAGTGTCATGATCAGCCTCATCTTAATGTGGTTGTTAGGTGCGTTAACATGGGGCTGGGGAGGTCACTGATGGCAGAGGGTATGGGTCACTTTTCAGTGGTGCCAGTTGGGTCCGTCAATAGATCAGGTTTCACTAGGCACGGCCTGCGCCTCAATAGGTGTGGGAAGGGGAGGCTGGCAAAACTTACAGGTGACAGTTTAGCGGGTGGTGGTGGGATCACTCATAGAAAAAAATTCCTGTAGTTGTTGATGTTAGAGCTGCACCTTTTTCAAAATTGAGGTCAGCTGATAGGTATACCTGCTTAAAGGAAGTTTCTCTAACTAAGGGTTTACCTTCAGAGGACGTCATGTTTCCAAGTAGAGAAGGATTTAGCATATTTCATCAAAATATAAGAGGTATTATAGATAAAGTTAGTGAACTGCTTGTAGATGGTGACTCTGAAATTATTGATATATCGGAGCACCACTTCAATTATTTGACAACTCAAAGGCTTTCTTTACCAAGATACAGGTTAGCTGGCTGTTTTTCAAGGAGTTCCTTGTGGCGTGGGGGTGTGACCATGTACGTAAAAGACAGTATTCCATTTGAGTCCATAGATGTATGACAGCACTGCACTGAACAGATGTTTGAATGTTTGTAGGGGCAGTTGAATTTAGTGAAAATAAACTTCTAGCTGTTGTCATTTATAGGTCCCCAGACTCTGATTTCAGAGCATTTCTGCTCAAGCTAGAGAAGGTTCTTGATTTACTTTGTAGGAAGTACCAGAAATTAATTATATGTGGTGACTTCAATATAAATATTGTATATGATGGTGCAAGAAAAAGGATGTTGGTAGATATCTGATGCAGACTGTGTTTTCTCCAAATGTGGTGCTGGGGAACAGTAGCACAGACATAGACAATATTTTTATTCATTCTTCATTACTAGATGGGCATTCTGTTAGCAAAAGGGTGAATGGCACTTCAAACCATGATGCACAAATTTTAACACTAAAAGGCTTTTGTACTCAAACAAATGTCACATATTATTACAAACTATGTAGGAAGGTTAATCCAACAGCAATAGAGAGTTTTTTAAACCTTGTCAGGGACCAAGAGTGGCAGGATGCTTATAGTGCTGATAACATAGATGATAAAGATAATGCTTTCCTTAACACATTTCTCATGCTCTTTGAGAGTTGCTTTCCATTAGAACATTCTAAATGGGGTACTAGCAGTAATAGGCAGCCCAGGTGGCTGACTAGTGGGATGAGGATATCATGTAGAACAAAGTGGGAATTATATCAAAGTTTCAGAAGTAGTCACAATCAAGCTACAGTAGCCCATTACAAACAGTATTGTAAGGTGATTAAAAATGTTATTAGGAAGTTAAAGAGTATGTGTTATGCAAATAGAACAGCTAATTCACAGGATAAAATTAAAACCATATGGTAAGTTGTGAAGGAAGTGTCTGGTCAGCAGCACCAGGTCGACGACATAGTCAGTTCATTGTAAAAATATTTCTGTTATTGATATATGTTCTGTTATTGATATATGTACAGTATTTAACAATCACTTTCTGAGCATTACTGGCAAATTAAATAAAAATTTAGTTTCTACAGGGATGTAACAATATGACAGAAGGAAAGTTGCTACTCACCATATAACGGAGATGCTGAGCTGTGATAGACACAATAAAAAGATTCACACAATCGTAGCTTTCTGCCATTAAGGATTTTGTCAGCAGTACACACACACACACACACACACACACACACACACACACACACACACACACACACACACACACACACACACACACACAAAAAAAAAAGCGCAACTAGCACACACATCTGCAGTCTCCGAGAGCTGAAACTACACTGCGAGCAGCAGCACCAGTGCATGATGGAGTGGCAACTGGGTGGGGGTAAGGAGGAGGCTGGGCCAGGGAGGAGGAGGGCATAGTATGATGGAGTGGCAGACAGTGAAGTGTTGCAGTTTAGACAGAGGATAGAAAAGAAGGTGCGGTGGGGGGAGGGGGGGGGGGGGGATGGTAAGTAGCAGAAAGGAGAAAAATAAAATAAAAGAAATTAAAAGACTGGGTGTGGCAGTGAAATGACGGCTGTGTAGTGCTGGAATGGGAACAGGGAGGGGGCTGGATGGGTGAGTACAGTGACTAACAAAGGTTGAGGCCAGGAGGGTTACGGAATGTAGGATGTATTGCAGGGAAAGTTCCCACCTTCGCAATTCAGAAAAGCTGGTGTTGGTGGGAAGGATCCATATGGTACAGGCTGTGAAACAGTCATTGAGATGACGGGTATCATGTTTGGCAGTGTGTTCAGCTACAGGGTGGTCCACTTGTTTTTTTGGCCACAGTTTGTCAGTGGCCATTCATGCGGACAGACAGCTTGTTGATTGTCATGCCTACATAGAATGCAGCACAGTGGTTGCAGCTTAGCTTGTAGATAACATGACTGGTTTCACAGGTAGCCCTGCCTTTGATGTGATAGGTAATGTTAGTGACCATACTGGAGGTGGTGGTAGGAGGATGTGTGGGACAGGTCTTGCATCTAGGTCTATTACAGGGGTATGAGCCATGAGGTAAGGGATTGGAGCAGGGGTTGTGTAAGGATGGACGAGAATATTGTGTAGGTTCGGTGGAAGGCGGAATACCACGGTAGGAGGGGTGGGAAGGATAGTGGGTAGGACATTTCTCATTTCAGGGCACGACGAGAGGTAATTGAAACCCTGCCGGAGAATGTAATTCAGTTGCTCCAGCCCCAGATAGTACTGAGTTACAAGGGGAATGCTCCTCTGTGGCTGGACTGTGGGACTTTGGGAGGTGGTGGGAGACTGGAAAGATAAGGCACATGAGATTTGTTTTGTACAAGGATGGGAGGATAATTACGGTCAGTGAAGGCTTCAGTGAGACCCTCAGTATATTTAGAGAGGGACTGCTTATCACTGCAGATGCGATGACTACAGGTGGCTAGGCTGTATGGAAGGGACTTCTTGGTATGAAATGGGTGGCAGCTGTCGAAGTGGAGGTATGGCTGGTGGTTAGTAGGTTTGATATGGATGGAGGTACTGATGTAGCCATCTCTGAGGCAGAGATCAACAGCTAGGAAGGTGCTTGTTGGGTTGAGTAGGACCAGGTGAAGCAAATGGGGGAGAAGTTGTTGAGGTTCTGGAGGAATGTAATAAGGTGTCCTCACCTTCAATCCAGATAGCAAAGATGTCATCAATGAATCTGAACCAGGTGAGGGGTTTAGGATTCTGGGTTTTTGGAAGGATTTCTCTAGGTGGCCCTTGAATAGGTTAGCATAGGATGGTGCCATGCGGGTGCCCATAGCCGTACCGCGGATTTGTTTGTAGGTAATGCCTGAAAGGAGAAGTAATTGTGGGTAAGGATATAGTTGGTCATGGAGACTAGGAAGGAGGTTGTTGGTTTGGAATCCATAGCAGAAACCTTCTATTCTGAGGAACTTTGTGCATTGAGTGGAAGCTGTCTCAGATGCTGAAAATCTCCCAAAGGAACTGAGCCACTTACAGAAAGTGCTCAAGGAAAATGGCTACAACAGCAAGAAGATTTTGCAAGCCATCTTTTTGAAAACCCAGAAGCAGAAGGACACCGAGGAGGACTCAAAGCAGCTTACACTTTTTGCCATTCTGTGGCTCAGTAACAGGAAAGATTATCCGGCTCTTAAAGAGACATAAGATCAGTTCAGTCTTCAGACGTCTCACAAAAATTCAATAAGTCATGAGGCTGTGAAAGATGATGTAGGCTCCAGGACACCAGGAGTGTATAAAATACCATTTCAGTTGGACAGTTTTATGTCAGACAGACATATATTGTTGAACAGCACTGTGTACAACACAGAAGATGCTTTTGCCTTCAATATCTGAGCAAAAAGTGGCAGTATAGCATGCTACAGAAAATAGACATTTTGTTGCATTCAAAGAGATGTTCATTATTATACAGGTTAATAGTTGCAGGGATAGCATCATTAAAGAAGTGATTGAGATAAAAATTTGTGACACCACCCTCAATAAAGGCAGCAGCATGCAGCAAAGTACACCTTGAAGTGGGTACACATCATAAACATTACCTTATATGGCACTGAAGTGATTGCCAGTGACACCACAGAAGGCACTGTAGGTATATAGGATGGTAGCAGCAACCAAAAGAAAGTCACCACTTGACTGTGGCCAAAGAGCACTAGGCCAAAAGGTCATGGATGTTAAACCACTTGATGCAGCTGGAAGCTCAAGAGAGATTCCTTATCTGGCTGAAACCTGTCCTTTGCAGTGAAATTTATGGAACATATACAAACAAATGAAACAGACTGCAAACAATTTAAAAGAACGGTTTTTCTTCTTTCCTCTGACGGAATTTAATTTGAGAGGTATCCTTCCCTTTTCTGTTCCATAAATGAATGACATGTGATATGAAACCTCCATATAAACTTGAGTTTCTAATTTTCTTGTAATTGTCATTTTGTGAAATGTTGGAGAAAGCAATATGTTACTTGACTGTCCTTGAAACATATGCTCATGGAAACATCTCCATGACTCCCTTCTAGTGTCTGCCACTGAAGTGTGATAGGATGTAACACTGAAAATGAGACACAGTGATGTCGCGGGAGAGCAAGTTATTAGATTTCTTGTTAGACTTATGATTTTTAGTCTGTCTGTTTGGCATAGTCTTAACACCTCATTGTCCACTACGTAAGAGTCTGTAAACTATTGAGACATAGAACTTTAACTAGTCATTGCCTTCTGATATGAACTTACTGTTATCACTGAACCCATTAATAGTTTCTTTGCAACTGGACACATCTGTCTTGTTATAGCCAGAATGTGGTGATGTAATACTACAGAACATAAGTAATTCTAATGAATAGAAAGTCTGTTACATTTTATTACATCCTTGATAAAAATAGGACATTTCATTAACAATTTTGAAAATACTGATTTGACTTTAGCAGGAAATCTAAAACAGCTTTGGTCTAACCAACCATTGCCCATCCTGAAACTGAGTTTATTGTCTGGTATCGCTCCCTGTATATATAGTAAAGCCAACCAATACCCTTAAATAGTGCAAGGAGTTCCCCTACCAGTTCTTTGTTAGACACAATTTCTTCGGGTCTAGTTGTCTCAAAAATTTTGTCTCTCTTGCTCTCCAATGCAGTCACTGATCCTACATTTAGTGTCTTCTTCCACTACACCCATTGTACGTAAGCGTTCTTTGAAATTCCCATGACCAGTCATCAGTCCAACCATGAGTTTAATCTCTTTCCTGTTCAAGCCCAGGATTACAGAGCTTCTTTTAAAACAAGGCTTTGGCACCATTACCTTGCTATGTTTTGTTTATAGACCTTGGTCCAGTATTCTATGCACTGTCTTCTGAGCCAGTTCTGTAGGTCTAGTTTGATCATAGCCTTGGTGATTGTCAGGACAGGTTCCGGTCCAATGAATGGTGTCTTTGCCCCCATCCTGGCCAACTGTTGGCTTGTTTATTGCCACCAATCCCTGAGCGGCCAGGGACCCACACTAAGTTTACCCAAGTGCTTCCCCCCTAGCTCCACCAGAACCCTGTGACATTCTGCAGTGATCTTAAATCTTGTTGCAGGAGCTGCCAATGATTTCAGGGCTGCCTGTCTGTCTGAACAAATATAGATGCTGCGGTCCTTGTAGCACCTAGGCACATTCTCCACACACACCCTGATTGCAGTGATTTCGGCTAGGAATACTGAGGCTAGTTTTTCTAGAGAGATGATGCCCTCCAGTCTTGGCTGAACCCTGTACCCCCCGGCCCCAGCCAATTGGTCTGATTTTGATACATCAGTGAACCAGACAATGTCCCCGGTATGGTGTTGAACCGTTTTTTCCCACTCACTTCCAGTTATTATATTGTAAGGCTTGTTGAAGCAGTTGGGAATTATTATATAGTCGGAGTTATTATATAGTTGGCCAGTGTTTCCCCAACCATTCCTATATTTACCTCACTCACTATTTTAGTGTGTGATTCTAGATATCCAAATGAGATCCAGTTTATATCAGTTCTGAGTCTGTATGCACCAGCTGCTGCCTCCATCTTGACCCAAAGGTGTAATCGAGGCATGTCCAGCATGGTTTCCATTCCAGTGGTTGGTGTGTTGCTAATTCCACCTGTTATGGCTGAGCAAGTCAGTCTCTGCACCTTAGAAAGCTCCTAAGCTGCAGCCTGCTGTTCTTCCTTCTTCCACCACACTACGGCCCTGTAGGAGATCCTAGGTCTAGCCACCTGGTGTATATCCAATGCATACATCTGGGGTTTAGGTCCCAGTTTTTGCCACAAGCTCTTCTGGTACTCACAAGAATACCTTTCACCTTGGAGGAGATGCTCTTAAAGTGATGGGTTCATCTTAGTTTCTCATCTAAGGTTACCCCTAGATATTTCACTATCCCCTTCACAGGTAGAGTTTCATGGAAAAGCTTTAGATTCCAACTTGAGTGTTGGATATGCTTCTTCGTGAATGGTACCACAACAGTCTTCTTAGGATTAACCATTAGATCCTGTTTCCTGCGCCAATCTTGCGCAATGTCCAGCGCACCTTGTGCCATATTCCTGACTGTGTCAGTAAATTTGCCAAGTATTACTATGACAAGGTCACCTGTATATCCTTGGCAAAAGCACTGTCTAGAATTTAGTTCCTTAATGAGTTCATTCACCACTAGATTCCACAATAAAGGGGACAAAACTCCTCCTTGTGGACAACCTCTAGGTTGCAGTGATCTTAAATCTTGTTGCAGGAGCTGCCAATGATTTCAGGGCTGCCTGTCTGTCTGAACAAACTTAGTGTGGGTCCCTGGCCGCTCAGGGATTGGTGGCAATAAACAAGCCAACAGTTGGCCAGGATGGGGGCAAAGACACCATTCATTGGACCGGAACCTGTCCTGACAATCACCAAGGCTATGATCAACTAGAGCATATTGAGGGAAGTGAGTTTGGAGGAGCAATTCCAGCATCTTGCATCATGGTGGCCTCTGCCCTCCTTCCACTAAGCATGGCTCTAGTCTACCTACATATAATGGTCCATAGGTCATGCACCTCTGCTGCCCTAACCAAGGAATCGAAGGTTGTGTTACTAAAAGCCACCCTGATGTCCAGGAAGATGTAGAGGGCTATTTCCTGAAAGTGAAGTGCTTTCTCCACTTTTCCAACTAGCTGCCTCACATTGGTTTGAATGTAGAGGAGCCCTAGTGAGGCTCCTCTCCTCAACATGTACATTAACCAGTTTTTCCAATGTTTTAAGAATGAAGGAAAATGGTTCAAATGGCTCTGAGCACTATGGGACTTAACTTCTAAGGTCATCAGCCACCTAGAACTTAGAACTACTTAAACCTAACTAACCTAAGGACATCACACACATCCATGCCCGAGGCAGGATTCAAACCTGCGACCGTAGCAGTCGCGCGGTTCCAGACTGTAGTGCCTAGAACCGCTCGGCCACCCCGGCCAGCAAGAATGAAGGAGGATAGATTGATTGGTCTCATATCCTTGGCCTCGGTATGATCAGTTCTCCCTGGCTATGGAATAAAGACAACCTTCACTTCCCTCCAGGCATTGGGAATGATTCCTGATCCTAGGCTAACCCTGAATAACCTGCATAGGACTCTTACAAGATTTTCTCCTGCTTGTTGTAGGAGAGCTGGAATGATTCTATCTGGGCCAGGTGACTTGAGCAGTTGGAACATTCCCACCACCCATTGGATTTTACTGAAGTCAGCACACTCCTTGGCCGATTCCCAGTCCTCTCTTCGAATGCCTGAGAACCACTGTCTCTCAGGGATCACATTCTGGTTTATGTTATCCACTAGAGCATATTGAGGGAAGTGAGTTTGGAGGAGCAATTCCAGCATCTCGTGGCTGTCTTTGTATATCCCCCACATCCTCCTTCGTCAACGTACCTCCTGGATTAGTTGATAATCTAGTGAGGATTTTGTGAAGTCTGGCTGCTTGAGCTGCCATGCCCTCCACTTCCTCAAAGAATGCCTTCCAGGATGCCTCCTTTGCTGGTCTAATTGCAAGATTGTAGTTGACAAGGCCTCATGATATTTTGCCGATTGTCCTTTACGTCTCGCAAGGTTAAACAGTCTTCGTACCTGTCCTCTTTGCATTTCCAAGTTGTTGTTCCACCAAGGTGCACTCCTATTTGTGCACTTCTTGGTGATTGAGCAGTTGTCCTGGTATGAGGTCACTATGGCAGAGGTTGCAGCCTCTGCTGCTTCCTCAAACACTGGATTCTTTATCGAGGTTTCAATTTCTGATAAGCTTAAGTCAAGGTCCCTCCAATATGTCTTCCAGTCTGTTTTCCTGGGATTCCTATAGGCCGTGGTCTGTCTGATTCCCATTTCAACCTTGAATTTAGTATACATGTGGTCCAATGAGGATGGCTCTGATGCAACATGCCATTGTTTGACAAAGCTGCCCATCATTATGGAACCAAAGCTTATGTCAATTACTTCTTCTCTTCTGCTGTTACTGAATGTAGGTTTGTCATCCCTATCCAGGCCTTCCAAGTTGTTAGACAAGAGAAATTCAAGAAGGTACTCATCTATACTGTTGGTGTTGTTGCTGCCCCATATTAGGTTGTGGGCATTGGCATCTCATCTAGCCAACAGTTTAGTGCCTTGCTGATGGCAAGCTTCCATCAGTCTCCTCACCTCCAAAGAAGGAGGAGAGCTGTCTTCATAAGGAAGGTATGCTGAGGCCAAAAGAATTTCCCTCATGATACCTTCCTCATGTTGCTGCATCCTGATAGTCACCAGGTCCATGGAACAGAAATCCATCATTGGCATGAAAGAAATTCCATTTCTCACATAAATGCATGTTCTGGAGTTTCTTAGATTTCTAGCATAAATCAACTTATCTCCAGTACCACCAAGACCCAATACATCCCCTTTATATAAATAGGGTTCTTGTATTACAGCCACGTCCACTTCATGTCTCCCCGGGTGATGGCTCAGGGCAGCAGTGGTTCCTTTATCTGCAGCACTTCAAATCTCCATCTTGCTGCCATAATTGCTTACCCTGATGGCAACCTGAGACGAATGGAAAAACTAGTAGAAGCCAACCTCGGGGAAGATCAGTTTGGATTCCGTAGAAACACTGGAACACGTGAGGCAATACTGACCTTACGACTTATCTTAGAAGAAAGATTAAGGAAAGGCAAACCTACGTTTCTAGCATTTGTAGACTTAGAGAAAGCTTTTGACAATGTTGACTGGAATACTCTCTTTCAAATTCTAAAGGTGGCAGGGGTAAAATACAGGGAGCGAAAGGCTATTTACAATTTGTACAGAAACCAGATGGCAGTTATAAGAGTCGAGGGACATGAAAGGGAAGCAGTGGTTGGGAAGGGAGTAAGACAGGGTTGTAGCCTGTCCCCGATGTTGTTCAATCTGTATATTGAGCAAGCAGTAAAGGAAACAAAAGAAAAATGCGGAGTAGGTATTAAAATTCATGGAGAAGAAATAAAAACTTTGAGGTTCGCCGATGACATTGTAATTCTGTCGGAGACAGCAAAGGACTTGGAAGAGCAGTTGAATGGAATGGACAGTGTCTTGAAAGGAGGATATAAGATGAACATCAACAAAAGCAAAACAAGGATAATGGAATGTAGTCTAATTAAGTCGGGTGATGCTGAGGGAATTAGATTAGGAAATGAGGCACTTAAAGTAGTAAAGGAGTTTTGCTATTTGGGGAGCAAAATAACTGATGATGGTCGAAGTAGAGAGGATATAAAATGTAGGCTGGCAATGGCAAGGAAAGCGTTTCTGAAGAAGAGAAATTTGTTAACATCCAGTATAGATTTAAGTGTCAGGAAGTCATTTCTGAAAGTATTCGTATGGAGTGTAGCCATGTATGGAAGTGAAACATGGACGATAAATAGTTTGGACAAGAAGAGAATAGAAGCTTTCGAAATGTGGTGCTACAGAAGAATGCTGAAGATTAGATGGGTAGATCACATAACTAATGAGGAAGTATTGAATAGGATTGGGGAGAAGAGAAGTTTGTGGCACAACTTGACCAGAAGAAGGGATCGGTTGGTAGGACATGTTCTGAGGCATCAAGGGATCACCAATTTAGTATTGGAGGGCAGCGTGGAGGGTAAAAATCGTAGAGGGAGACCAAGAGATGAATACACTAAGCAGATTCAGAAGGATGTAGGTTGCAGTAGGTACTGGGAGATGAAAAAGCTTGCACAGGATAGAGTAGCATGGAGAGCTGCATCAAACCAGTCTCAGGACTGAAGACCACAACAACAACAACGACGATGGCAACCTGCAAGAACCATAAAAACAATTTCAGGTCTTGCTCTCACATTGCCTCCAGGGAACTTCTCTCCGACCTCCACCACCAGGGTCCCATGCTTCTTGGCAGAATATAGGGGAGTGATGAGGGAGACCCACACCACCATACTAGGCAAGGTCCTAATGGAGGCGGTTTGCCATTGCCTTCCTTTGACCATAAATGGGGATGAATGATGATGATGAAGACAACACAACAACACCCAGCAATCTTGAGGCAGATGATAATCCCTGACCCCACTGGGAATCAAACTTGGGACCCCGTGCTCAGGAAGCCAGAACGCTACCGTGAGACCTTGAGCTGTGGGCAGAGATAAAATAAACTTGGAAAAGAAACAATAATTCTGTTTCTTGAAGTTTTCCCAGTTGATTTAAATTCCATTATCAATAATCATTGGGATCCCATGACATAAAAGATGGAATGTACCCACTTACCCTTCAGCCTTCTCATTATTTATCTTTTTAACCCCTTGGCAGTGTGGTGACTTTAAAGTGGCTACAGATGACCTGACCTGTTGTCCTGATAGTTGACCCAACAAACCACATGTACCATCCACATGGCGTGAAGTAGTGCCTGATTTTGTCAGTTGGCTTTTGGCTTCTGTTTTTCACCTTTGAGCATATTTACATGCAGTTGGTGTAGTCAAAGTTAACACAATAATAATAATATAAATTGGGCATTGTAATTAACTATAAGAAAATAATCCAAGACAGATACACTACATTTTTAAATAAATGCCAATAACAGCAAAAAGTTTCCTAAAATATGCTACATACTGGTACTTAAATAAATGCCAATAACAACAAAAAGTTTCCTAACAATTACAAGATAAGTGAACTACATAGTTAAGTAAATAACAAAGATACTGATTAATGAAACAGATAATTAACAAAAATATATGAAACAGTAAAAAAAGAAATGGTTACAGTGTGTGGCATGTGTAAAGTTTGTAGTTAATTTATTGTTCATTCTCATAAGAAATGTGGGTCATTTGATACATGCTCAAGGAACTTTTGAACAGAGTAAATTACTTTACTTTCATCCACCTTGAAAGACTAGTTTTAAATCTATTTACTGGCACCGTGCAGGTATTTCCAGGTAATTTGTTGAAATAGACAGGATCCAGATATTTGTATCTTTTATGAGTCTTTGCATTCCTGGCATATGGCACATTAATTGTCTTCCCACTTCTTGTGTTATGGTTATGAATTCTCCTCCTTAGGTCAAATTTCCTTAGAGTCTCTTTCACAAAGGCAAGGCAGTTGTAAATATACTGCATAGGCACTGTCATTATATTTAGTTTCTTGCAGTAATCTCAACATGATACATGTAGTCCAAGTCCTGCAATGCACCTTGCAGCCTTTTTTTTTTCATTTAAACACTAATTTTGAGCCTACAGAACTGCTCCATGTTAGTATCCTATAACTCAGTTAGGAATGGAAGAAAGCAAAATATGAATAAAAGAAAAGTTCTCTACTGACACAGCTCCTCAGCTTGTACAGCAGATAGACAACATGGGCTAGTCTGCTGCATAATCCCACAGTGATGTATGTGTGGGGAGATAATGGAAACTGATTAATAATTGTTTTAATAATTGGAAAAATTGATTGGAAAGAATAGTTGAAAGAAATTGTAAGGTAATTTATGATTCTGTACACAATCCTGGGTGACTTTAACTGATATCAATATCAATAGACATTCAGTATCAATACATTCAAGGTCAATATTCATAAATTGCATTATGTATGGCTTCAAATTAATTCCATTGTACTTAGGATTGATTATAGCAATGCTGATGCAGGATTGCTCCTCCACTGCTTGCGCAAATTCCTCTTGTCTGCTCGGAACCCCCTGATGCAGGATCTCAGCGATGGGAGAAATGGTGAACAGACAGGTATGGATATTTTGAAATGTACAATTTAATTTTACCTTTATAGTAACTTTGCATAACAATTTTAATGTGTGGTTAAGATACACATTTTATAACAATGCTGGTAAAACAGATTCAAGCATATGTCCGCACGCTACCACTTATTAAAAAAAAAAAAAAAAAAAAAAAAACCAGGTGCAGATACAGGAATTAATCAATTGAAGAGCATATTTCTATTTTTTGTTTCATGCAGAGGTATCAAAACATCATCCCTGCCACAAAACAACTCGTTGATTTACCTTTGACATTGTGTATATTCCATTCAGTTTACATATCATTTACACATATAAAAAGAAAAGAAGGAAAAAATAATATGATTCAACACAATTGCTCCCCCCCCCCCCCCCCCAAATCACTGTGCACAGATGTCATACAGAGGTGCACAGTGTCTGAGCTTATTTCCCTTTTTGAGGGTTCATAATCCTGGCTGGTATGGACATGGCCTTTATTTTCAGCCATATTCCAACGTGTGATTATTAATTTATATGAGTATCTCAGCTTCTTTTAACACTTACATACAGGGTGGTCCATTGATAGTGAGTGGGCCAAATATCTCATGAAATAAGCAGCAAACAAAAAAACTACACAGAACAAAACTCGTCTAGCTCGAAGGGGGAAACCAGACAGTGCTATGGTTAGCCCACTAGATGGTGCTGTCATAGGTCAAATGGATATCAACTGCATTTTTTAAAATAGGAACCCCCATTTTTTATTACATATTCATGTGGTACCTAAAGAAATATGAATGTTTTAGTTGAACCACTTTTTTCGCTTTGTGATAGATGGCGCTGTAATAGTCACAAACGTATAAGTACATGGTATCATGTAGCATTCTGCCAGTGTGGACGGTATTTGCTTGATGATACATTACCTGTGTTAAAATGGACTGTTTACCAATTGTGGAAAAGGTCAATATCATGTTGATATATGGCTATTGTGATCAAAATGCCCAACGGGTGTGTGCTATGTATGCTGCTCAGTATCCTGGACGACATCATCCAAGTGTTTCACCAGATAGTTACATTATTTAAGGAAACAGGAAGTGTTCAGCCACATGTGAAACGTCAACCACGACCTGCAACAAATAATGATGCCTAAGCAGGTGTTTTAGCTGCTGTCACAGCTAATCCGCACATCAGTAGCAGACAAATTGCGTGAGAATCAAGAATCTCAAAAACGTCGGTGTTGAGAATGCTACATCAACATCGACTGCACCCATACCATATTTCTATGCACCAGGAATTGCATGGCGATGACTTTGAATGTTGTGTACAGTTCTGCCACTGAGCACAAGAGAAATTATGGGACGATGACAGATTTTTTGCACGCGTTCTATTTAGCGACGAAGCGTCATTCACCAACAGTGGTAACGTAAACCAGCATAATATGCACTATTGGGCAATGGAAAATCCATGATGGCTGCAACAAGCGACCTTGGTGGGTTAATGTATGGTGCGACATTATGGGAGGAAGGATAATTGGCCCCCATTTTATCGATGGCAATCTAAATGGTGCAATGTATGCTGATTTCCTACGTAATCTTCTACTGATGTTACTACAAGATGTTTCACTGCATGACAGAATGGCGATGTACTTCCAACATGATGGATGTCCGGCACATAGCTTGCTTCCGGTTGAAATGGTATTGAGTAGCATATTTCATGACAGGTGGATTGGTCATCGAAGCACCATACCATGGCCCGCACGTTCACCGGATCTGACGTCCCCAGATTTCTTTCTGTGGGGAAAGTTGAAGGATATTTGCTATTGTGATCCACCAACAATGCCTGACAACATGCATCAGCACATTGTCAATGCATGTGCGAACATTACGGAAGGCGAACTACTCGCTGTTGAGAGGAATGTTGTTACACATATTCCCAAATGCACTGAGGTTGACAGACATCATTTTGAGCATTTATTGCATTAATGTGGTATTTATAGGTAATCACACTGTAACAGCATGCATTCTCAGAAATGATAAGTTTGGAAAGGTATATGTATCACGTTGGAACAACTGAAATAGAATGTTCAAACGTACCTACGTTCTGTATTTTAATTTAAAAAAACCTATCTGTTACCAACTGTTCATCTAAAATTGTGAGCCATATGTTTGTGACTATTACAGCACCATCTATCACAAAGTGAAAAAAGTGGTCCAATTAAAACATTCATATTTCTTTATGTACTACACGAATATGTAATAAAAATGGGGTTCCTATTTTTAAAAAATGCAGTTGATATCCATTTGACCTATGGCAGTGCCATCTAGTGGGCCAACCATAGCGCCATCTGGTTTCCCCCTTCAAGCTAGACAACTTTTGTTCTTTGTAGTTTTTTTGTTTGATCCTTATTTCATGAGATATTTGACCTGGTCGCTATCAATGGACCACACTGTATATAAGTTTGCTCTCCTGACAAAGTGCTTGCTGTAACTGCATAGTCCCATTGTTGTCAGTCAGCATCTGCACAGTGTTTAGCTTGCAAAGCATGTGTGCACAGCACTACATCCATTATCATCCCAGTTTGTGCTCACATGTTCAATATGAGGCCAGAGTGTCCATGTCGTACGTTTATAGTGGCTTTCACTGCACAAATTCATGAAGCTCATGTTTATCAGCATGATCCTTTGTGAAATCTTTGATGCAATGACAACTGGTTTCCATATCAGTGGACAGAGGAATTTATTTCACCTCATTGCTCTCACTTATTCAGTGGGGACACTTGTCATACATCTGACATCCGTTGACAAGGTAAGTTCCTTGCTGCTTTTCTCGAAATTGTCAAGCACAGAAAATTCATGTTACAGGCAGTATTGCCATTTTTAGTTTGTCACACACACACACACAACACACACACACACACACACACACACACACACACACACACACACACACACACTTAACACTTTGCAGCCAGGTTTCATATGGTTCATATGGTTTTGCGCTTTGTTTTTGAGTGTCTTTCATACAATTGCATTACATAAAGTCTCTTTAGTGTCCTTTCCATATACTGTACACATGACATAATAAAATACAAATACAATTACAAAATACACTTATCATATTCATTTGCTGACATGCCATCATCACCACTCATATACATTATAGTCTGTAACATATTCTCTCGCCAGTGTCATTGCTTGTAATTCTGTTTTTATTTTTGTTACATTATTTGATTCCAATTATACGAGTACACATTTTATTTTCATTTGATTATACATTCTTGATATAATATTCATATGATAATACATTATGTTTCCATTTATAGCATAAATTGACATACATTACTTCTCAATTCACAATGACTTTTTGTCTGAGCATATTTATCAATTCCAAAGAATTAAAGAAGTAAACAATAGTCGCTACAATAAATACTACACACTACTCAGATAACTAAGCATGGCCTTGCCCCTCTAGCATTCTCCAGAAAGGATCTACACACCATAGGGTTAAGGAAATTCTATGGAAAGGCATTTATGCGCTCATTTACATCTTATTAATAGACTTAACTGTGATCCCATGAACAAAATAGTTTGTTGTTTGTAAAAACAACTCAAGTCTGATGATACCAATCATATCAAATACTTATTCAATGTTGGGCTTGTGTCTGTTCTGAGACACCAAGACTGGCCTCATTTAAACTCTTCTGTTAGGAGGGTTAATTTAGGGGTGGAATGGCTGCATGGATCAGATATGGGATCTCATATCAGTGTGGTTCCTGTTGACTCTATCAGCAGGTGGGACTATACTAGGCATGGCCTTCACCTCAACAGGAAAGAGAAGGGAAAACGGTCTGGGCTAATAGCAAATAACTTAAGGGGGGCACTGTCACAAGTGGTAAAGTACCAGTCGATACAAGTGACAGATCAGCAGTTTTTTAGGGTAGGGAGGGCAGATGTTCAGAGACAGGCTGAAAATGACATTCACATTGATAAAAAAGGCAGCAAGAAGGCAAATTTTAATGTACACAATTCCTGCAGACAGCCAGACAGCCTCTGGGACTCCAGATGGCCGAGCTGAAGCCGGGACCCTCTGCATCATATTTCATCAGGAGGCCAAGCAAGTTCAAGAGCAGCAAGGGGCAGGGCAGAGTGATGTAATAGTATTCGGTAGCATTTCTTTATTCAATTAAATTTACAGTATTTGATGGGTGAAGCGTAGTGTCGGCATGCCGCCCACAGCACTGTCCTGTGAGTCCAGCCAGCTCAGCAACTCCTGGTGTGCCAACACTGCTGCTGCCGTCATCAAGGCCACTCTGCTGGAAGTCGGCTGCACTCTCCCCAGTCACCGCCCACGATTCCAGAGACTGCTACAGTCCCTGGTCCTCACTGCCCTCTGCCCCATTTGGTCTGCTCTGTCCGACCATGGGACGAAGGTGGATTTACTGGTCACCCGTGGCACTCGGGCCACCACTGCTCCCAGGACAGGCCCAGACTTGAACCCATGCCCTCCTGGACACTATGCCACAACTTGCTGCTAGTGGTGCTTGTGGGTGGTCATACCTGCCGCCATCCCTGGCGCTGTGTGCCTCCCACAGTGTACGCCTCACCCAGACCCCGGTACACTAGGTGGGAAGTGAATGTGGCCCGTAGACTAAGTGGAACCAAGCCCCTCCTGGACTCGCTGCAGACTGCTGTCACTGCCCTCCTTAAGGCAAACCATGCAATCTCCAAGTTCCAGGCTGTCGTTCCATCCTGCCGCAGTGTTGTACCCCAGGAGGCAGCATATAGCCCGAACAAGCATATAGAAACAAAGTACAAGTTTATGCTGAATACTTATAACATTGCTGCCAGACTGGCCCCTATGAGCATAGACCAACACAGGTCTGCCCCGATGCTCGACTGACCTGGCACACTCTGTCAAGCTAAAATTGCCCGTCTAGTTATATTGGTTTCTCCCTTGCTTCTGACGTATTGTCAGAGAGAGACAGAAACTATGGCAGGGATAAATTCCCACACATCAGCCATTTACAAATCACCACTCCTGGCTCTAGCCTAGTGCCCTGCCTCATACATCACAATAACTTAAAGCAACGCTGCAGTTTCCTACCTTGTTGTTGCTCCACTCAAAACAAATCGTGTGTGCAATACCATCGTCGCAGCTCCTTGCCCATGAGTGCCATGTTTACCTTGCCTGCTGGCTGTCGTCTGTTACCACACTCTACCAGCGGCCCCAGATTTCATTACCCAACCACGCCTTCATTTAATTTTGATAAAATTTCCCTTTCCCTTGACTAGCACTAACACTAGTGCAGCACACCTCCCTCCTTTCAACAAGATTCATCCCAAATCAAGATAAAGCAGATGTGGCCTGTGGCTGTGTAAACATACCTTGTTCACAAAACTTACATTCTACAGACTAAAACTAATGAGAACATCAAAACATTAACTCTATACCTGTACACTGTTTACACTGGTTACCCAAGCCACAGGCAACTGATGTGTTGTCACTTCCTCCATTGGTGTACGTTTCCACATTCTCCACAAAGCTATACTCAAGAAAAATAGAAAAACAGCACACCCTGTGGCTGAAATGCTCACTGTCATTATATTGTTGTTCCAATGCTGTTGTAACATTCAAACGTGTTACACTACTTTATTAACCATGATAGATGCTTCCTGTGCATTAATAAAGGAATGCAACGTTTCCAAAAAACTCTGGGTTTAACGTGGAGTTCAAATATGTCAGACTCTGCACTGGTAATATCTCTATAATCTCTTCCGCATAAACAACATTCCGTGTGACAAAGTTAAAACTGTTTCACCCATATGTGACACTGGAAGGTGGCAATCCTCCCCCACAATCTCTCTCAAACTGTACCATTTATAATTATTCCACTCTCCCGCAGTTGCAACCTCCTTATTTTATCCGCTCAGTGATTGGTATAATAACCTACCATCACCCATATCGGAGCAAATACTGAATATAACCAATGCCTCCCTACCTTCTGGAAGTAGGAATGTGTCAATAACACCTCTTTCTCACAATCTGAGCCATTCATAATCCCCAGGAATGATCCAACTTCGCATGTACTACTATACGAAAAAACTGGTCGATTAGGGCAAATCATCACTCGTCCCTGCAAAGAAAAGGGGCAAAACATGCCAGTACCATTACTTTCCACTACAAGTTACTACAACATCGTATGACATCCTCAAAAATTACCAATAGTTCACTCTGCCCCTAAAAAATAGTCTCCCGCATACAATGATAGCAAAACTAAAACAACGAACAAACAAAAAAAAAGCAATGAAAAAAACGCAACTATTATAGACCCACCATAACACAAGAAAAAGAGAGAGGGGGAACCACGCACGCGTGCACACACACACACACACACACACACACACACACACACACACACACACACACACACACACACACACACACAATGTAAACATGCCATACAATATTACACACACAATAATTTCTCCCTCCATGACTGTAATGCATAAGGAATGTTATGCATCGACTGGTGTCCTTCCGCAGAGACCTTCTTCTGTTTGCTTTGCATAGCCTCTGCAGTCGGGTCACTTCCTTGTAATTGAGGTAAGCCATCCACCATTCCTTTACAAGGCTTTACTTTACTCATGTGGATAATGGATGTTTTTGTTGGCAGCTGAACTTTAACATTCACACGTGAAGTTATCTCCACGACCTGGTATGGTCTGTGGTACTTTGGCAAGAATTTTTTTTGTCTTTCCTTTAGGTGTATATTGATTCATGATTAATACCCATTGGCCTACCCTGTGCTGTGGTAAAGGTCCCAACTGCTTATTTGGTTCTTCCTGCCTCTCTAACACTTTCATATTAGCCTTCTGTACCTTCTTCCAGACTTCCTGTATTGTCCGTGCAAATTTCCTCACTGCGTCCCCTTTAGCTCCTGATTTCAGACATAGAACGTCAAATGGTGATGGCATCTTTCTTCCATAGACCACCTCGAACGGTGACATTCCGACCCCTGAATATACTTCAGTGTTATAACTCAATGCCCGCATCTCGTGGTCGTGCGGTAGCGTTCTCGCTTCCCACGCCCGGGTTCCCGGGTTCGATTCCCGGCGGGGTCAGGGATTTTCTCTGCCTCGTGATGGCTGGGTGTTGTGTGATGTCCTTAGGTTAGTTAGGTTTAAGTAGTTCTAAGTTCTAGGGGACTGATGACCATAGATGTTAAGTCCCATAGTGCTCAGAGCCATTTGAACCATTTTTTTTTATAACTCAATACCACGCTGTTGTTGTTGTGGTCTTCAGTCTTGAGACTAGTTTGATGCAGCTATCCATGCTACTCTATCCTGTGCAAGCTTCTTCATCTCCCAGTACTTACTGCAATCTACATCCTTCTGAATCTGCTTAGTGTATTCATCTCTTGGTCCCCCTCTACAATTTTTACCCTCCACACTGCCCTCCAATGCCAAATTTGTGATCCCTTGATGCCTCAGAACATGGCCTACCAACTGGTACCTTCTTCTTGGCAAGTTGTACCACAACTCCTCTTCTCCCTAATTCTATTCAATACCTCCTCATTAGTTATGTGATCTACCCATCTAATCTTCAGCATTCTTCTGTAGCACCACATTTTGAAAGCTTCTATTCTCTTCTTGTCCAAACTATTTATTGACCACATTTCACTTCCATACATGGCTACACTCCATACAAATACTTTCAGAAATGACTTCCTGACGCTTAAATCTATACTCGATGTTAACAAATTTCTCTTCTTCAGAAACGCTTTCCTTGCCATTGCCAGTCTACATTTTATATCCTCTCTAGTTAGACCCTCATCTGTTATTTTGCTCCCCAAATAGCAAAACTCATTTACTACTTTAAGTGTCTCATCTCCTAATCTAATTCCCTCAGCATCATCCGACTAAATCGACTACATTCCATTATCCTCATTTTGCTTTTGTTAATGTTCATCTTATATCCTCCTTTCAAGACACTGTCCATTCCGTTCAACTGCTCTTCCAAGTCCTTTGCTGTCTCTGACAGAATTACAATGTCATTGGTGAACCTCAAAGTTTTTATTTCATCTCCCTGGATTTTAATACCTACTCCAAATTTTTCTTTTGTTTCCTTTACTGCTTGCTCAATATACAGATTGAATAACATTGGGGAGAGGCTACAACCCAGTCTCACTCCCTTCCCAACCACTGCTTCCCTTTCATGTCCTTAGACTCTTATAACTGCCATCTGGTTTCTGTAAAAGTTGTAAATAGCCTTTCACTCCCTGTATTTTACCCCTGCCACCTTCAGAATTTGAAAGAGAGTATTCCAGTCAACTTTGTCAAAAGCGTTCTCTAAATCTACAAATGCTAGAAATGTAGGTTTGCCTTTCCTTAATCTTTCTTCTAAGATAAGTCGTAAGGTCAGTATTGCTTTACGTGTTCCAACATTTCTATGGAATCCAAACTGATCTTCCCCAAGGTCGGCTTCTACCTGTTTTTCCATTCATCTGTAAAGAATTTGCGTTAGTATTTTGCAGCTGTGACTTATTAAACTGATAGTTTGGTAATTTTCACATCTGTCAACACCTACTTTCTTTGGGATTAGAATTATTATATTCTTCTTGAAGTCTGAGGGTATTTTGCCTGTCTCATACATCTTGCTCACCAGATGATAGAGTTTTGTCAGGAGTGGCTCTCCCAAGGCTGTCAGTAGTTCTAATGGAATGTTGTCTACTCCCGGGGCCTTGTTTCGACTCAGGTCTTTCAGTGCTCTGTCAAACTCTTCATGCAGTATCGTATCTCTCATTTCATCTTCATCTACATCCTCTTCCATTTCCATAATATTGTCCTCAAGTACATCGCCCTTGTATAGACCTTCTATGTACTCCTTCCACCTTTCTCCTTTTCCTTCTTTGCTTAGAACTTGGTTTCCATCTGAGCTCTTGATATTCATACAAGTGGTTCTCTTTTCTGAAAAGGTCTCTTTAATTTTCCTGTAGGCAGTATCTATCTTACCCCTAGTGAGATAAGCCTCTACATCGTTACATTTGTCCTCTAGCCATCCCTGCTTAGCTATTTTGCACTTCCTATCAATCTCATTTTTGAGACATTTGTATTCCTTTTTGCCTGCTTCATTTACTGCATTTTTATATTTTCTTCTTTCATCAATTAAATTCAATATTTCTTCTGTTACCCAAGGATTTCTACTAGCCCTAGTCTTTTTACCTACTTGATCCTCTGCTGCCTTCGCTACTTCACACCTCAGAGCTACCCATTCTTCTCCTACTGTATTTCTTTCCCCCATTCCTGTCAATTGTTCCCTTATGCTCTCCCTGAAACTGTGTACAACCTCTGGTTTAGTCAGTTTATCCAGGTTCCATCTCCTTAAATTCCCACCTTTTTGCAGTTTCTTCAGTTTTAATCTACAGTTCACAACCAATAGATTGTGGTCAGAATCCACATCTGCCCCTGGAAATGTCTTACAATTTGAAACCTGGTTCCTAAAACTCTGTCTTACCATTATATAATCTATCTGATACCATCTAGCATCTTCAGGATTCTTCCATGTATACAACCTTCTTTTATGATTCTTGAACCAAGTGTTAGCTATCATTAAGTTATGCTCTGTGCAAAATTCTACCAGACGGCTTCCTCTTTCATTTCTTACCCCCATTCCATATTCACCTACTATGTTTCCTTCTCTTCCTTTTCCTACTCTTGAATTCCAGTGACCCATGACTATTAAATTTTTGTCTCCCTTCACTACCTGAATAATTTGTATTATCTCACCATCATTTCATCAATTTCTTCATCATCTGCAAAGCTAGTTGGCATATAAACTTGTACTACTGTAGTAGGCATGGGCTTCGTGTCTATCTTGGCCACAATAATGCATTCACTATGCTGTTTGTAGTAGCTTATCCGCACTCCTATTTTTTTATTCATTATTAAACCTACTCCCGCGTTACCCCTATTTGATTTTGTATTTGTAACCCTGTACTCACCTGACCAAAAGTCTTGTTTCTCCTGTCACTGAACTTCACTAATTCCCACTATATCTAACTTTAAGCTATCCATTTCCCTTTTTAAATTTTCTAACCTACCTGCCCGATTAAGGGATCTGACATTCCACATTCCGATCCATAGAACGCCAGTTTTCTTTCTCCTGATAACGATGTCCTCTTGAGTAGTCCCCACGTATGGAAGATAAACGTCCCAGTTATCATGGTTTTCATTCACATAACAACTTAGTATTTCTGAAATTGCCCTAGGTACTCACTCCGTTCCCCCCTTCACCTGTGGATGAAATGGAGTGGTCCATAATTTTTTAATTCTCAATAAATGACACACCTGTGACATTAATTTGGACGTGAAGTTCGTTCCCTGATCTGTAATTACAGTAACAGGCACCCCAAACTTCAGTAACCTGATATTGACTAAAGCTTGTACTTCTGTACTTGCCTGTTGGTCTGGTATTGCAACCATGGCTAGAACCACAAAAAGTGATCAATTATAGTTAAAACATAATGATTCCCTGACTGTGTTTTTTTGTTTGGCTCGCAAATATCTAGCCCAATAAACTCAAATGGTTTCGAAGCCTCTGGTAACCGTTGCAATGAAATTCTTGTGTGCGTCACATCCACTCACTGTGCACGTGGCACACAATTTGCTACGTATTGTTCCACATCCCTTCTCCAAGTGCGCCACAAAAATCATTCTGATACTAGTCTTCCCGTTGCTCGACAACCACCATGCCCTGAGAGCACATGATCATGGGCCTGCTTTAAGACTTCCTCTCTCAAACTCTTTGGTGCCACTACCCGTGGTCCACACAGATTACAAAAATTACATCTCTTAGGTGCTATGTTATTATGTCACCCATTTCCCATGAATCCAGATAAATATGCAGCCTCCTCCAACCTTACACAACACACCTTTAAAAAGTCCGTCCTAATTAACAAAAGAATGACACATAAACCATGAATCAAACGTCACTCACCCCTCCACGTCGTGCTCGTGTGCAGGTGAACAGTCCTGCTTTCCTCCCTATACTGGTATGGACGAACACCTCCCGAACAACAAGATGTAACAAGACGTACACGACCACGCATCACAAACGCAGCCACACACCACAACTACCCCTTTTCACAGGCACACCTCAATGCTAATTGCTTGACATAAGATGTGGGACTGGAAATCCGGTACCAGTGTTGTAACCTGCACCACTTCTGACACCACTGTTGCGGAGTCGGTGAGTCGAACCCGGGACTCCAAATGGCCAAGCTGAAGCAGGGACCCACCGTGCTGTATATCATCAGGAGGCCGAGCAAGTTCAAGAGTGTCAAAGGCCAGTACAGAGTGATACAGCGGTATTCAGTAGCATTTCTTTATTCAGCTAAATTTACAGTATTTGATGGGTGCAGCGTAGTGTCGGCATGCCACCTGCAGTGCTGTCCTGTAAGTCCAGCCGGCTCAGCAACTCCTAGTATGCCGACACTGCTGCTGCCATCAAAAGGCCACTCTGCTGGAGTGGAACCAAGCCCCTCCTGGACCCTCTGCAGACCGCTGTCACTACCCTCCTTCAGGCAGACCATGCAAGCTCCAAGTTCCAGGCTGCCGTTCCGTCCTGCCCCGGTGTTGTGCTCCCGGAGGCAGAATATAGTCTAAACACGTACATAGAAACAAAGTACACGTTTTTGCTGAATACTTATAACATTGCTGCCAGACTGGCCCCTATAATCGTAGACCAACACAGGTCCGTCCCGATGATTGATTGACCTGGCACACTCTGTCAAGCTAAAATTGCCCATCTATTTATACTGGTTTCTCCTTCACTTCTGATGTAGTGTCAGAGAGAGACAGAAACTATGGCAGGAATAAATTCCCACATGTCAGCCATTTACAAATCGGCACTCCTGGCTCTGGCCTAGTGCCCCGCCTCATACATCACAATAACTTAAAGCAATGCTGCAGTTTCCTGCCTCGTTGTTGCTCCACTCAAAACCAATCATGTGTGCAATACTGCCACTGCAGATCCACACCCATGAGTGCCGTGTTTACCTTGCCTGGCCTGCTGGCTGTCATCAGTTACCACACTCTGCCAGCAGCCCTAGATTTCGTCACCCAACAGCACCTTCATTGAATTTTGATAAAATTTCCCTTTCCCTCAACTAGGACTGACACTAGTGCAGCAATTGGTAGGAAAATTAGGTACATCCAGTTGTAATTCAGCCAGTGCACAAAATAAGTTATTGTTATTGCATCAGAATATCCGGGGACTAAGGCGTAAGCTTAATGAGTTGCTTATTTTTGTTGAAGAATTAAAGTTGAGCAAACCAGTTGATATAATCTGCCTCTCTGCTCATCATGTGACCACTGGTATAAATACATTAAATGTTACAGAATTCAAGTTGGCTTCTTACTTCTGTAGAGAAAATATGGAGAAAGGAGTAGTTGCATCATTTGCCAGAAACTGTTGATTTCAAGAATAATGATATTAGTAAATTTTGCTCAGAGCAGCACTTAGAAGCTTGTGCAGCAGGAGTAGTATTTCATAATAAATCCTTTATAATAGTAGGTATATACAGATCACATTCAGGAAATTTTAACCTCTTCATAAAAGATCTAGAAGCTCTGTTGTCCCATCTCATGACAAAAAACAAGTAAATAATGGTTGCTGGTGATTTTAATGTGGATTTATTGAAAAGCTCTGTCAGTGAACAATTATTGCAGTCAGTAGCACTATCATATAATTTAGTTCCTACTGTGAACTTTGCTACTAGGATATGTAAATGCTCTGAGACTGCTATTGATAATATCTTTGTAGACAAATTCAGGGAAAAGAATTATATCACAAAACCAGTAGTAAATGGATTATCTGATCATGACATTCAGCATCTTATGTTAAATGGCAAAACTTGTCAGGGTAAAAAATCTATTAAATCTGAGTACAGGAGGGTAATAAATACGTCAAAAATTGAGAAATTCAGGAAATTGCTCAAAGACATGAACTGGAGAGATGTTTACAATACTTCTGACTCAAATGGAAAATCCAAAGAATTCATTAATAAAGTTACCTCCACTTTTGAAAATTGTTTTCCCCTAAAGGCAACTCAAATCATACAGAAGTCAAAAAATAAACCATGGATTACACAAGGAATAAAGATATCATGTGAGACAAAAAGGAGACTATATCTACTATCTAGGGACAGCTCTGATGTTAGAATTGTAATGCATTACAAAGAATACAGCAAAATATTGAAGCAAGTAATCCAGAAATCGAAGCAGTTTTATTATGAGAAAAAGATAATTATATCAGGTAAAAAATTAAAAACTGTATGGGATATAGTGAAGACAGAGACACGTGGGGCCAAAAAGGAAGAGGAACAGATAGCTCTAGGTATAAATGAGACTTTGGTAACAAGTGCATGTGGTGTTGCTAACCTCTTAAACAAGTACTTCATTTCTGTTACTGGGTTCAGTGAACAGTGCAGTGGAGTATCTGAGACAAGTCTTTAAAAATAACTTCAGTAAAATAGAAATTACACTCACGTCTTCCAGAGAAATAGCATCCATCATAAAATCCTTAAAATCTAAGTATTCCAATGGAATGTAACAACATTATGAGAAGGAAAGTTGCTACTCACCATATAGCGGGGATACTGAGTCACAGATAGACACAACAAAAATATTTTCACACTTAAAGCTTTTGGCCAATGGCCTTTGTCAACAATATACACACATATGCGCGCGCACGCGCCCACACACACACACACACACACACACACACACACACACACACACACACACACACACACACTCTCTCGCAAACACAACTCAAACACACAATTGCAGTTTCAGGCAACTGAAACCACACTGCAATGTGTGTGTGTGTGTGTGTGTGTGTGTGTGTGTGTGTGTGTGTGTGTGTGTGTGTGTGTGTGTGCGCGCACACATGTGTCTCTATTGTTGACAAAGGCCATTGGCCGAAAGGTTTAAGTTTGAAAATCTTTTTGTTGTGCCTATTTACGACTCAGCATCTCCATTATACGGTGAGTAGTAACTTTCCTTCCCATAATATTGTTTCATTCCATCCTGGATTTTCCATTGTTTGAAGTATTCCATTGGGTATGATAACATATCGATGAAGTGAATCAAAGTGTGCTCCTATGAATTGAGTTCTATCTTATATTAGTGTAATCAGTCTCTTATCAGCAGAAAATTTCCAGACTGACTAAAATATGCTGAAGTTAAGCCTCTTTACAAGAAGAGGGATAAAGAGATACCATCAAACTACTGACCAATTTCACTTTTGCCAGCTTTCTCAAAAACATTTGAAAAGGTTGTGTTTAAGTGTCTCCTTGAGCATCTGACAGCAAATAATATATTGTCCAAGTCACAGTTTGGATTTCTTAAGGGTTCTGATATAGAGAAAGCTATTTAAACGTACAATGAGAATGTACTTAATTCATTAGATAATAAATTTGAGGCTAATTTTCTGTGACCTGTCAAAAGACTTGGCTGTGTGAACCACAGTATTCTCAAGTAAATTAGAATATTATGGTGTCACTGGCAATGCTGCAAAATGGTTTGAGTCTTATCTATATAACAGGAAACAAAGGGTGTCATTGCAAAATACTTGTGCAGTAAGCAGTCAGTCTTCATCTGACTGGGAATTACTTTGCATGTGGTGTTCTTCAACGTTCCATATTGGGTCCATTTCTTTTTCTTGTGTACATTAATGACCTCTCATCTGTTATTTGTCAGATGCTAAGTTTGTTTTGTTTGCAAATGATACAAACATTGTGATAAGTAGCAAGTCAAGAACGTATTTAGAAATAGCTGCTAGTCAAATTTTCACTGACATTAATAAATGATTTAAAGCTAATTCACTGTCATTAAACTATATCCAGTTCAGAACCTGTAAGAGATTTCCTTCCAGCATGTGTATAACATATGAAGACATGAAGATTGAAGAGGTTGACAGTGTTAAATTTCTGGATCACAACTCGGTAATAAATTCAGTTGGGGAGGGCATACCACAAAATTGCTTATGCATCTAAACAAGTATGTATTTGCAGTGAGAATGATGTCAGATGTAGGAGATATAAATATAAAAAAACTTACATACTTTGCTTACTTTCATTATATTATGCCACTTGGGGCAACTCATCAAACCAAGCATAAGTTTTTAGGTCGCAAAAGCATGTGATAAGAATCATTTGTGGTGTAAATTCGACATCATGTAGAAACCTGTTCAAGGAACTTTGTATTCTAACCACCGCTTCTCAGTATATTTCTTCCATAATGAAATTTGTTGCAAATAATACGTCTCTATTTTCGATCAATAGCTCAATACATAGTAGCAATACTAGGAATAAGAACAATGTACATAAAGACCTAAAATCACTTACCTTGGTCCAAAAAGGGGTTCGATATTCAGGAACACACATTTTTAATAAATTGCCAGGAACCATTAAAAACTTGGTTTCAGATAAAGCATGGTTTAGACAGAGTTTGAAAGATTTTTTGATTGGCAACTCCTTTTACTCTATAGATGAATATCTTAACAGAGACTGTTGAGCCAGCCTAAGTAAAATGTCTGTTAGATTTCAGTTTTGACAGCACTTGGTCACAACAGTCAAGGTTAGGTATTTTGTGTATGATCAATTTATTAATATTGCATAACAATGTTTCATTCTGACAGTGTGTTAATTCTGTAAATATTGGCTATTCCAATTTACTACATTGTATTCACATATTTTGACAATCTCCTGACAAATGATCAGGGTAGTATGTATTATATTCAAATGTATTATATTCAAATGTTTTTATATCATACTTTCTGACATGTTCCACACCACCGAGAATCATCTCATTTTTTGGGTCTATGGAAAAAAACTGAATCTAATCTAATGTAATCTCTAAAAGTCTGACAAATATTTAGTTGTTATGTTCACTGTATAAAGGATAACTATTTCATGTGCTGAGGTTTGCAGAGTTGTATCATCAATATGGTATATTACGTATAATGAGCGTAAAACAATGTTTACATAAGTAACAAACATGCATAAAAATTTTAATGTAATTCAGGTTTTTGACACTTTTGTGGGTAGTTGAAGCTCACAGTAGCTAGGTTTTGCCCCCCTTGATTATTTGGTAGTATTCAACCTTAGTTCAGCATTGTGATATGTGACGTACTGCACCTGTTTTCTTCTTCACATACCTTCACACTATCACATTCATGCGTATCATAAACTTATAACTATATTTATCTTGCGGTGGAGTCCTTTCTTATTTTTATATGGTACCTAACACTCTACAAGCTTTTATCTTCCTTCACTTTAGGATGTGTCGATCCATCATTCCCTGGAAGAAAAAAAACTTAGTACTAACTTAAAACTAGATCTTCATAGATACATGTATAGTGACTCGATAGCTACCAATACTTTTTTCATACATTCAACCATGTATTCATTCACTTCAGTGTGCAGTCATGCTATTGCAGACACGTGTGTGTGTGTGTGTGTGTGTGTGTGTGTGTGTGTGTGTGTGTGTGTCTACTGCTGACAAAGGCATTAATGGCCGAAAGCTTTAATTGTGTGAATCTTTTTATTGTGCCTATCATGACTCAGCATCTCCGCTATATGGTGAGTAGCAACTTTACTTCTCTGGTATTGTTACATTCCATCCTGGATTTTCCATTGTTTGATTTTTACCCTATATATCTGAAAGATACAGTGTATAATAGGCATGGTGTGACCTCTTGTTCAGTTTGCCATTTATACTGTACTCACTTGTTTACCTGTAGGAAGACTTTTCTGGTCCATGTACTTTAAATCTTAAATTTGTAAATGTTGTACATGTATAGATATAATGTATATAGTAGCATAACTGAAGTAAATATCATGTAATTAGGGTCCCTTTCCGTGTATATAATCCCTTAGCTTATCTTTTTATGTGTGTATTGTATAGATAGTCATAGTTAAAGTAGAGACTCTCCCTTAATTTTCTAAGCCCCTGTTTATGCAATAGGCTTTACAAATGCTAGTGCAGGCTGTAGCTCATCAGGTTTGTTTGTTTTGGGAGCTCCAACACTTCCAGCTGTGTCTGTCTGGCATGCACAGGCTTGCGGTTTGTTGATTAGCTTGCTACCAGATGCGCATGCGCTGCTTCTCTCCGGTACCACAGGCGTCACAGCGAGTTGTGTATTGCAGTGTGCACTACCGTGCATTTCACAAGTTTATTTATTTCTTTACAGCTGGGCTATGTGCAAGGCAAAGCATTTTATTTAGAGTATTATCATCTCTAGACACATAAAAGTAAAATTCTTCCTACATTCACACATTAGACATATAGGAAAAAAACACAAACAAAAAATTTTCCTGAACTACTAACAACATAAATTCTGGAATGTGACTCTCCAGCATCCTAAATCCAATATTATTATACATATATACAACTTAGAGAGTATACAGCCCTTCTTCAATATATAAACGTTCTCAAGTCTTTGTGTGGGTAAAGGCCCTTGGGTTTACCAGTGCTCATGTGTGCCAATCTGTATGCTCCTAGGTAGGGGATTTTAGTAATTATGTATGATCTGGCATATAATAGTTGCCACTTACGCTTCAATTTTCCAATTTTTGTGGATTTGGGATGTGCTCTCAGCAACACCTTCTTTCCTATATAAAATTGTGTTGTATGTCTCAGTTTTCTGTCATAAATTCCTTTCCTACATTTAGCCCAGGTTTCAAGGCTGATTACTGCTTGTTGTATTTTATCCTCCAGTGATAATTCCTGTATCGGTATCTTGGGCAAAGTTTTCTTCCATTCATCTACTTGCAATTGAACATTAGCTCATTTGGTGTAAATCCTGTTGATGTATGGGGGAAGTTGTTAACAACTTGTAAGAAAGGAGTGACGTACTCAGTCCACTTGGTATGTTCACAAGGTATATAGCTCCTCACAAACCTGTTGACTTCCTTACCCTTTCTGTGGAGGATGCTTTGGGATGAAATTTGGAATCTACAAACTCTTTACATTTACATCCAACAAATTATGAGGCCTTATCTGTTAACATGACTTCTGGTTTCCCTACTCTTGCAAAATAATCCTGTTTGATCTGTCTTATAATTGAACTGGCTGTGATGTTTTGTGAAGTATACAGTTTTACATATTTGACGAAAATATCATACAGATCTACTCTATACCTTACTCCCCCCTTACCTCTGGGATAGGGTCCAGCCACATCCAATGATACCTTTTGTAGAGGTTTATAGCCACAGTGGGATGTAGTTCTATCTCTTTGGAGATGTTAGAATGTTTTTCTTTCTGTCACACAATACACTTTCTTACCACCTATAGTATTCTTTGTCTACAGTTGAGAAAATAGCAATATTTACTTATTTTGCCAGTGCATTTTGCAGTGCCATAATGACCCTAAGTGTTGTGTGTGTATAAGATAAAATCATCCACATATTCCTCTGGCAAACACACATGCCATTGTTCTTGTTCAGGATGGTTCCTATGGAACAGAACACCTTTGTGAATAGTGAAAAACCTTTTTAACTTTTCATCACCATTCTGTGTAACTTTCACTTTTACCTTACTCCAGCATGTCTCTTCCTGCCGTAATTGCTCCATGTGTTTACACATGTGGACATAGTATGGTCAGAGGGTTTTCTCTTCCCTCAACATAGCTCTTATTTCACCTTTCTGCTCTAAAAGATTGTTAAATTCCTGTAAACCTTGTGGTAATTGAGAAAGAGCATCAGCTACTATGTTTTGGTTTCCTTTTATGTACACTATTACAAAACTGAATTCTTGAACCTGGCTATCCATTGGTGTAACAATTTACAGGTTAACAAAAATGATAGGAACTGACGGTCACAGTATACTTGGTGTGTTTATCCCAACGGAAATACGCAAACTTTTTAAAGGACCAAATTACAGCCAAACCCTCCAACTGAAATGAATATGAATGTTCAGCTTTGGATAAGGTGCTACTGGTGAAGCTAATTACTTTATGGATGAACTCTCCCTCTTTATCTATCATTTGAAAAAGGCAGTGCATAAGCAAAAATCCTTCTTCATGACTGGTTGAGATAAAATATTTGCATTTAATAAGGCTTGCTTGATGTTCTTGAAATCGATTTGACATTGCTTGTCCCATAACCCAGGACTGCTTTTCTGGAGAAGATTGAGTAAAGCATTACTGTTCATAAGTTTTTTAGGGATGAATTTCATGAAAAATGACTTTAGGCCTAAATATTCCTTTAATTGCCTCTTGGTTTGAAGAACAGGACAGTTCCTAATGGCATCATGTTTTTTTAGGATCTGGTAATATGCCTTCTGAAGATATTATGTGTCCTAAAAATTTTACCTTTTCTTGTCCGAAATTAGATTTCTTGAGATTTACTGTTACACCATGTTCAGAAAAGTGGCTCAGTACTTGTTCAATTAATCTTAAGCGTTCTATCCAAGTGGGCGTGGCAACTAAAAGGTTGTCCATGTATACTGTTACCTTGCTCAAAAGTTTGGGCCCTAGCACTTTGTCTAGCATAGAGATAAATACACCTGCACTTTTGTTTAATCCAAATTGTAATACTTGAACTTTGGAGCTCGTGCCCCCACATAAAAGGGTGATATACTTCCGACTCTCTTAATGTAGTTTTATTTGCCAATAGAAAGACCGGAGGTTGATTATAGTAAGAACTTTAGCCTCATGGAATTTCATAAGCTGTTCCTCTAAATTGTCTGGATGAGTGTGTGAACTGGTACAATGATCTTATTAATGTTACATGCGTCGAGGACCAAGTGCACCTTACCATCCGGCTTACTCATGTCCACAACAGGACTACAATAAGGGGAAAATGGTGGTTGTATTATGCCCCATTCAAGTATCCTGTTAATCTCTTCTCTTACTGCTTCCCTCTTTGTCCATGGTATAGGGTATAAGGTAGAACAAAAAGTTTTGTGAGGATACACTTCCATTATGTACACAAAATCCTTAATGATACCTGGTCTTTTTCCAAATACAAGTATATAAGGAAGTATCAGTTCCCTAAGTTGTGCTTGCTGTTCTTGAGACAAGCACTTTGATTCACTTACCCACGTGCATATTGTGTCGATGTTTACCTCTTCTGCAGCCAACTCTTCGTTATTGTATGTATTGACAAACATAACTATGGAATTTACCAATTGAACTTCAAAGACATGAGTTACTTCAGTTTTACATTTATTAGTACTTCCCCTATTGCAAATAATTGGTTATTTACAGTGAAATGCCAGTGGCTCTTCCCTATATAATTTGTACTTGGCATGTCCTAAATGTATCCATACTGATTAAATGATCTACTGTTAATTTCTCTACTATCCAAAAATTGCATCATACAGAAAACTGTTCTAATTGGACAGGAATTAAGGCTTGTATTTTGACTCCTTTTGATTTCTGAGCAGTAGCAGTTTGTACCTTGCAATTTTGAACTGGCAGTGTGGGTATACTGCCATGTTTCTTCAGTTCATGAAAGAATCCCTGTGACATCAAATTAGTCATAGCACCTGTGTCAAGCACGATGGGTACATCAAGGTCAAATATTTTGGCTTTAATAGTAACTCATACCTTGCCCTCTGTCAAGTTTTCCTGTGTACCCTAATTACTTTGATACAGATCATCTTTAATGTTACTGCCTTGAGTATGTCTTATAAAGCAAGTGTCAATCAAGCTTGTACCCCCACTCTCCTCCAAGGTCACAGAATGAGGGTCCTACTGTGAACAGTTCACATTTTCCATTTCATGTTTTGCTTTTCACAGTGGCATTGGTCACTGGGCTAGGTGTAACTTCTACTATATTGACTGTTGATGTTTGATTACACCAATTGGTATCCTGTGAGACTCTTGACTGAAATTCTCTTTGCCTTTGTGTGTTATTTGGCATATGTGCATTACTTTACTGGCCGAGTTCCGCTGTCTGTGGATTATTCAGCTGTCTGATATTGTTTTGTGTTTGCCAAGCAATCGGCTGATTATTATCGGTAGCTTGTGTCTGTACATATTGTACAGGCTGGCCATATGTACTTGCCAGTTATAGTTGTTTTTGTTAAATTTCTGCCCATTTCTTTTATATCCGCCCTTGAATTTATGGCTTTTGCCATTGCCGGTGGTTACTGTTATTGTTACCATAGGTCTGTTTGGGGTAGGGTTGCCATCCATGTTGTACTACGAACCCATTGTTCACTTGTTTGTCCATAAATCTCTGTGGCACTATCTGTGTATTAACAGGCTTGGGTTGTATTGGTATCTCTTCATATATCAGATCTATTGAGTCCAATACAGATAGAAAGTATTCAATGTCATGTTCCAGAATGGTAATGAGTTTTTCCCTAATGTGGACAGGAAGATGGCTATTTAAAATTTTCAGCATGTCTACTTCAGATACCGGGTTCATCCAGTACCTGGTTTTATTCAAGTATTTTTCAAAATAGCCCCTTAAGCTTCCATGTTTGCTATTGAATGGAGCTGGGTTGAATACTTCATGTCTGAGCCTCTCTTGTACGGCCTCAGACCAATATTTATCCAGAAAGGCTCTCTCAAACTGTTCGTAGTGGTGGCAATGTTTTACCATGTCCATAGCCCATTGCACAATGTCACCCTGCGTGTATCCAACAACAAATCTAATTTTCTGGGTTTCGGTCCAGGTATGTGGTAAAACATTTCAAAATGCTCTGATAAAAACCACGGGGTTTGTTCTTTTTCCTTCGGAAATAAATACTGGAAATAGCTGATGCCTAAGTAATCCTTCATCTGCAAGTAATGTTGACCAACATTCCGCGTTGTCAGTGACAGGTGTGTTTATGTTCGCTGGTGGCATTCCGACGTGCTAGCTACGTATTGTGGGTAACCAGTGAAAGGATCTAACTTCTCTAAAAGTATGGGTTTGTTTTCTGTCAAATGTTATTTTGGAACACCAATAATTTTAGCAATACTGCCTTGTAGCCTCTCCTCTGCTTCCTTTAAACCTGAATCCATTTTAGCTAGAAACTGACTTCATTTCTCCTTTAGAGCTTCTTGTACTGTATCTACATAAATTTTGCACTCTTGACATTATCTTTTTGGCAAGGGTGCTGCCCTTATCCAGCATCCTGGCTTCAGCTTTTTCCTTAACATCTGCACATATCTTATCTCTCTGTTTTTTGTCAAATTTTGACTCTAAACTTTACTGGTATACTCTTAGACTTAACTTTTGTACTTCTGTAGGTAAATTTTTGCACATGTATTGCAGCTCGCTGGCTGCATTCATCACATTTTTTACCGATGCATCCGCTTGGGAGTGCATCTCCTGAATTTTGAAATATGCTTCACTGGGTTCTGTAACTTACCTGGTAACTGTTCCTGCTTATTGTCTATGGATGATATTCTTTCCATTAATGTATTTATATTGCAGGATATATCTGTAATTATTTCTTGTTTTAGTTGTTTACCTACCTCTGTCAACTTCCTGGATTGTTCATCAGATAATTCAGTGTGTATAGTTTTGCTCACCTCACTGAACTGTTGACTAATACTATTCTTGAAATTGTTAAATGTCTGATTTTTCTGTGTAAACTGTTGCCTTATACCCTTTAAGTTTGTTGTATTGCATTTTCCTAAAATTCCTGTTGTTTTGTAAACTGTTGTGTTATTTGTTGCATGAGGTGTATCAAATTGTGTGTCTCACTAGTATTTATATTGTTTTTATGAAATGTTTCCTGTTCTTGGGTTTACAATGTCATGAGCAAGTAATCAAAGGAATTTTCACTGTTGCGCTCCTCAGTTTCACTACTTGAAAAAATGTTTCCCGGTGAGAAATTCTCTCATCAAGCGTCATAAAAATGACATCGTGATTAGCTATATTACCAGTGTCATCATTTTTTGATAGTGGAACACCAACCTCATTGTTTCTTTTGCCATCAGTCAGTTCACAAGTTGGTACGTTACCTTCGACTGTTGCCAAGCTCGGATTTCCGACACCTTGGCATACTGAATTTTGTAATGAATTTTCACAATAGCCATATCCCTTGACTCCATTGTGAATAGTTTTTAACGAAATTATGAATAATTTTTTTTTTCTAAAATGAAATTTTGTCTGTATAAATACTTTTCAATTAAATTAGGTTTAGCTGCGTATTCACTAGTGAATCTGATTATTATCTCACAAAGGTCCCATGTTCGAGTCTCGGTCCGGCACACAGTTTTAATCTGCCACCAAGTTTCACAGTCTTATAGAATTTGAATGACTTATCTTGCACTTTAATGATGACTTTGTACAAATTTTTATCTTTTCTGTAGAAATGCACTTTCTGTAAAGGATATAAACTGGAAGGAAAAGAGATTACCTACTGCCAGGGAGATGATGCCAAGTGTGACCATATAAGGATACAGAGTAGAAGCTTCCTATCTTTACTGCTGAAATCAATATTCCCAGCTCATCTTGCTTGTAGACAGAATTTAATTTTAATTTGCTCCTTCCATGTTTTCGTTACTCCCAATGTCGCGGAGAAGTAACAAATACAACTAAAGTGTCATTAGTTTCTTGTAACAGTAATACGAATCATTTATCTCAATTTTTTTTTATCTCAACAACTGAAAGATCTGTTCATATTTCACTTGGCACTGTCCTTCAAATGATCACCATTGAATAGTGATATATGTCAGGGAAGATAACGGAAACTGATAAATGACTGCTTCAATAATTAGAAAAATTGATTGGAAAGAATAGTTGAAAGAAACTGGAAGGTAATTTATGAATCTGTACACAATTCTGGGTGATTTTAACTAATGCCAATATCAACAGACCTTCAATATCAATACATTCAAGGTCAATATTCATAATTTGCATTACATACTGCTTCACATTAATTTCATTGTTCACAGTCTTGATTATAACAATGCCGATGCAGGATCGCTCCTCCACTCCTCGCACAAATTCCTCTTGTCTGCTCTGAATCCCATGATGCAGGATCTTTTGAAATGTACGATTTAATTTTACCTTTCTAGTAACTTTGTGTAACACTTTTAATGCACGGTTCAGATACACATTTTATAACACTGCTAGTATGACGGATCCAAGCATATGTCTTCATGCTACCTCTTACAGAAAAAAGCAGGTGAAGATACAGTAATTAATAAATTGAAGAGTGTATTTCTGTTTTTTGTTTCATGCAGAGGTGTAAAAACATTGTCCTTGCCACAAAGCAACTTGTTAATTTACCTTTGGCATTGTGTATATCCCATTCAGTTTACATATGTAAATATGATTCAATACAGTGAGTATCCCAGCTGAGCTTATGAACTATGAACTATGTGAAATCCTAATAATTTGACTGTTTCATTATCATGACTGGGAGCATTCAGACTGAATACAATGTCTTCAGTTTTATTATTATTCTACTGCAGCACATTTGCCTCACACCAACTAGTACACCTCTCCATTGCCACTGCCATGCTGTGTTACACATTTTCAAGGTTGGTACCACATGTGATGAGTGTTGTGTCATCTGCGCATAACACTGCATCACATGGTATAAATGTGGGTAAATCATTTACGTAAATAATGAAAAGGAAAGATTCAAGAACAGATTCTTGAGGTACGCCTTTTAAAGCTGGAAGACATTCTGACATTTGATTATTTATCTTAACTAACTGCTTTCTGTTGTCCAGGTAAGACTGCATTAGGTATAAAGCATTTTCTCTCGATCCATAGTGGTAGAGTCTTTTTTTATGACAATACTGTGGGGGACCATATAAAAAGCTTTCTGAGGTCCAATGGTGTTGTAGAAGTAAGATCTTTATTTTGAAAACAATGGTATATTTTTGCTACCATGATCTCAAATGCTTTTATTGTAGAAAGGCTGGATATGAAACCATACTGTGAGGAGGTAAGTGCAGCATAATGTTCAAAATATTGAATCATCTTTTTATTCTTGCAGTATTCTATTATTTTTTATATTATTGGTGTAAGTGACATAGGTCAACAGTTATCTGGAGATGCTATATCCCCTTTCTTATATACTGGTTTAACTACAACATTTTTAAACATTCCAGACAAATACCTTCATTTAAAATTTTATTGATTCTTTTAGACAATGGCATTACAATTTGATTTCTGATATATTTAATAACATAATATGAGAGGCCATAAAAATCCTCTGCTCAATAGTTACTGAGCTAAGCTATTGATTCATTGACCGTCTTCCCAGTTACACGAGTCCAGTGAAAGCTGTCTATCTGCTTACTGTTCATTTCTGACAGCAGTGCCCCTGCTTTACTCACATCCTCCATGATGGTGTCATCTGACTGAGGACTGACAAAATGTGCATTTAGAGTATCAGATGGAAGCGGTATCTGGTATACTTTTTTATCAAAGTTTATTTCTGTTTTAGTAATTTCCCATGCAGCTTTGCATTTATTCACTGAGCTCAGTATATATGTATCATTTGCTTTGCAATTTGCTGCCTTGATTTCAGACCTGTAAATCGATCTCACTTTCACATACATATCCTTGTCAGCATTATTATGCTTTGACCTGTCATGATAGAGTAGCATTATGATTCTCATTCTACTTAGATGTGGAGTGTACCATTTTTTTTAGATTTTGTGGTTTGGTGCAGCGATTCTGCTTCGTTATTTTCTTGTAGCATTTAGGACAAAATGCTTCAAATTTTTCAGTTAACAATTCTAAAACTTTGTCATTAGATTCACTTGCATCTGTGGTGATTATTATTTTATCCTGTTATATTAAATTAAATTTACTTAGCTGTGATTCATTAATTGGTCTTACAACTTTTCAATGTTCAGTGGATGTTTCAATCATTTCACTTTTAAGAGTTTGTCTGAACCATAGTCCTTCATGATCATAAATGCATAGTTTGATTGTGCCAGATTCTGTTTTGCTTAGATAAATGTAAATGTCGTGTGACTAGGGCCTCCTGTCGGGCACACTGTTTGCCAGGTGCAAGTCTTTCGATTTGATGCCACTTCGGCAACTTGCACGTTGATGGGGATGAAATGATGATGATTAGGACAACACAACACCCAGTCCCTGACCGGAGAAAATCCCTGACCCAGCCAGGAATTGAACCTGGGCCCTTAGGATTGACATTCTGTCACGCTGACCACTCAACTACTGGGGGCGGACTTTTGCTTAGATGAAAATTACATATTATGTCTATATTGGTATCAGTGAATATTAGCATTCTATAATCTTTATATTTGAGTAGCAAGAGTATTAGTTTCTTCGTAAGCTCCACGAACAGGTCTTCATTGTGTTTTGGGGGTGGTATACTGAAGCTACTATAATTTCCTGTTTTGGCAACATTATGGCTGCAGCTTCAAATTTTGCTTCTACACAGCCCACTTACATCTATAACTTCATTCATTAGACAGATACACCACTACATTTAACACTTCTTCAACAGTTGCTGGTTCTAATTCACATCCTAATGGCACACTTAATTTTAGTTCTTCATTGCTAAGCCAGTGTTCATTTACTGAAATCACTGTGCAGTTTAAGTTTTCCAGCCAGTACTGAAGTTCATTAAGTTTATTCTTAAGAGACTGCACATGTATATGTAGAAACATTACACTTGTACTTATCTTCCTGTGGTTTTTCTGTACTTCTCCTGTACAAAAATCATTGAAGTATGATGGAACTGCTGCTTTTGTTTTCCTAAGTAGATGAACATTTTCTGTTTCCCAATGCTGACTGCTCCACTGTGTGCAAGGCATCCACTTGTTCTGCAGCTTTTGTTGGGACATCAATTTGTTCTGCAGTTTTCAGTACGGTGTCAAATTGGTCTGCAGCTTTTAGTGAGGCATCAACTTGTTCTGCAGCTTCTGGTGAGGCATCCACTTGACCAGCACATCCGCCACCTGTAGTTATTTATACACGTACATGCACACATGTTATGCCTCTTGCTCTATTTAACCAAAAGAAAGGTGGCAGGGCTCTGGCAACATTGCTAGGAACTCCTTGTGTAAGAAAGAGAATTATGTGGGCCAAAAAATGCTTACTCAGACAGAAACATTTTAGTCATATAACATTGAAAGAACTGGACAGGGACGAGTTTCACAATTATCTGAGAATGGACTATGACAATTTCATTACGCTACTGCACTTGGTGACTTCATTGGCTTTGAGACAGAATGTGTAATGCTGATGAAAGATTGGTTGCTGCAATCTGTCAACAGTCACTTTCATAAATAGTCCCTGCTTTCTTAACTTTCCATAAAAATAATGTCAGATATTCATTTTTCTGTAATGCATCAATAAACACAACTCATTTCTCATAGCTGTAGGATAGTACATATTTTCCTGCATATAGTGTAGCGTGTTTCCTTCATCTATGTTCGAGATATTTGCAACTGTTTTTCATTTCTCTGCAAGGATTTGTAATTCGTGATTCCTGGCAAACTTATTACGAACTGCTTGTCAGAAGTATCCCACTACCATCTGAAGTCCTTGTGGTGTTCTAAGAACTCCTTAATGACTTTTTGCTTAATAGTAACAGTGACCATTATAGTACACACAAACACAACCTTCCCACAGTGAAGTCCAGAGCACAACTGATTAGCATTATCATACAAGAGCACTACAGATGGTCTGATGTAGTCAGGTGGTTGGGTGGCGCAGCCACCTGACAAGGACCCGGCAAGAGATGTGTCAGTCAATACAACTAGAACATGGCTTGACAATGTGTCTGACATGACCAAATCTGCCCAACCACACGGCCAAATCAGATTATTTGTAGGCCACTTTATGTTTCAAGTTTGGTGAGGCTGGTGTCTCAGACCAACACAATAAAAAACTGAATACATGTTGTTTTATTAGTATTTCAATTACAAACAAGGATAGAACATTAAACTAATATTATGCAAAACAAATTCAAATGGTTCTGAGCACTACGGGACTTAACATCTAAGGTCATCAGTCCCTTAGAACTACTTGAACCTAACCAACCTAAGGACATCACACACATCCATGCCCGAGGCAGGATTCGAACCTGCGACCGTAGTGGTTGCGCGGTTCCAGACTGAAGTCCTAGAACCGCTCAGCCACACTGAATATTATGCCACTCTTTGGTCAAATAACTAGTATGTACCACATGCTAGCATATCAGTGAAAATCTAAGGATATTCAAGCAATACTTTTAAACTTTTGTACAAAACATAAATCGGACCATACAATAAATTTAAGAAACTTTGAAAAAACAGAGAAAATTATTTATGCAGTTGCTAATTATTCACAGTTTGCACTTATTGACAGTCCTTCCACAAAACTTCAATAAGTTTAAGACAAATGTATTCTTTGCATTTTCAGCAGTGATATTTCATTTTCCTACTTTCTTTTGACGTATATACAAAGATACCAACTAGCGCTTGGTCTTGCTGCAATCTTTGATCTACTCCTCAGGAATTCTCTCATGCAGAAGACACAGAGTATTTGTCATTTCTACTCTAGCAAGACAATGCCAACCAAGCTAAATATATTGAGTCAAACATACCTTTTAACAAACAACCAACAATGTTTTAGCATTACAATGTCAGTGTGCTTGGACTAGGGGACTGAACAATGCCATCGTCACTATACAACAGCCGCTACCCAACTGATTAAATCGTGATGTGTAGAACAATTTGAATGAGAAAAGTACACGGCAGAACAGCTTGTGCACCCTATTGGTAGAAAATATAATAAACGCTGTTGAAGGAGTTGGTCTGCGAGACCATGCCACACTAATGGAGGGTTAATATCTATGTGCATTTTGTTTAGTTTCAGTTCTTTTCCGACCTCATTTCTTCACTTCATTTTTCTCCTGTTCTATTTGAAATTTACCTTTATCTAAATTCAGTGATGGATGGAAGCATTTTATCCATTATATTTGTCAGTCTCTGTTGATAAGAAGTTTCCCTGCTTGTCTGTAATGGATTTCAGCAGGCATTCCGTTCTATCTCTCATGTGTTCCAACCTCCTTTAGAATAATTTAATATTATACTTAGGGCTCTTTTCAATTTTCTCATAAATTATTCCCGGGCAGTAGCTTTTGCTTTCTTTATTGTGTGTTCCAGTTTTTGTCATTGTTCTTTATATCTCTCGCACCTATCAGTATCCTTTGCTCATAAAAAGGTCTTAAATCTTTCCTTCTTACTCTGTGTTATCCTTCTATCAGCAGGGAATTGCAGGAGTTGAATCCAATATCATTCTCAACATAATACCAGTTGAAGGACCAGGAGAGTGATGCATAAGGCAGACTCTAACCCAACCATTGTGGTGGTGCAGGTAAAACTAACGTTGTTCCATCTGATTGTCTATGTCAGTCATTCATCACGCCATTGCTAGCACAAATGCACCTGAGATGTTGACTCAGTGATAAACACAGCAATGGATGCCTTGTGGACAGTCAACTCTGCTGCAAACAGCGTTGAATGGTAAGCGCTAACACTGCTTGTTGTGAACCAGATTGTATTTGTTGTGATATGCTTCATGATTTGGCAGAGCGATCCATCACTGCCATGTGTACAATATTCCTGTCATCATGTGTAGTGGTGCAACTAGGGAGTGCAGTCGGTCTCATTGGTTTGGTGTTTCCTCCTACAACCAGCGATTACAAATCTGCATCACAGTTGCTTGGTTCCATCTGATGTGATCACCAATTTCTCTGAGGGATAGTCCACAACCCCTGTATGCAGCTTACTCTTCCTCAGTCAAACTCTGAAATGTGCTTGAAAGATGCTCACTGTTTTCTACAAGGCATACTTAAGGTGCTTATGCAAAACAACCACATGAAAGAACAATTCCAGTGTGTTCATATGGGTGTCCTTTCCCCCTTTATAAAGTGCTTGCAGTGGCGCTTCTGTTGCCTGTTATGTGTGCCTGCACTGAAATGCTAATCATGTGCATCTCATATTGTTGCAAATTTCACCTTCCTTCCGATTGTTGCATTTTGAGTGTCCAGCATTGTATTTAATTCTTCTTTAGTTCATTCTTTCTTTATTATTTCCTTGTCTTCTTTTCTTCCATTTTAACTTTGCCTATCACTGTCTTACGGTCATTCACTATTTACAAGCATCAAAAATCTCTACAACCTATTACCTTGTTTAAATTATTGTTCTTTGCCTAAAAAATCACAAATATAAAATACTATTAAAATATCTATATATGTTTCAAGGCAGAGAAATAGAACACGTTGGGAATTGAGATTCAGACTTTATTATTATTAAAAACAATATAACAGATATTGGTGAGATCTGAGATTGAATACAAAAACTCTGTTTTAAAAATGAACAGCTAAACAATGTATACACTAAAGTGTACAGGACTTTATGCATGAAAAGACAATTTCAAGTTTCTGAAAGACAACTTAACGCACCAAGAATTTTATACTGTAGATGATAAAGCAGTACAGGAGCCATCAATCCAAAGTTTGTTTTGTACACCATGTTCTTCACTCACCATGGTCCTACTGGAGGTGGCACGCCATCACATTCCTCTGACATTTGAACTGACTTACCCAAAAACATTATGAGTGACCTACAGGGTAACAAGAATTCCAAACTATGGTCCAATTCAGCTTTTTTCACATCAACAAATGCTGTAGAATGTCAAAGAATTGATCAGTGTCAGATAAAAATCAAAGGATTGATGGGAATCGAACCTGAGACCTGGCACAGTACCATTGAGCCACCAAGCCATGATTACATCACAAAAAATGAGATACAGTGCATGCCTTGTGGTGACCAAAGCTGTGCATCGCACCACATTTGCCCGCCCTAGCCCGCCTGCTCTGTTCTGCTGCCTGCATCGTGGGCAGTCAAGCTCAGCTGCACTGGGAACAGTGCTTGCAACTTGTTCGGGTACCTGGCCGAGTCCAGGTGTCAACGGAGGTCAGTGCAACAATGAAACAGACAGCGGAGGGGAGGCGGGAATGATGAACCACACATGAGCAGGTGTGCACTCCTCCAAGAATTGAGAAGGTTTGATATACTAAGAACAGGCTATTCTTGTGTCTTTGTAAAGAAAAACACTGTAATGTGTAATACAGTAATGAACATAGTACAAGTGACTTTTTATTGGTTTATACAATTCATCCTTTCTTTTTTCCTCTACTTTCTAAAGCCTCTTTTATGAAACTTGATCTCAAATTTTGTAATTAAATTTTCATTACACTATGGTCCAAAGCTTTACATCACCTAGAAATGTTTCAACAATCTCTTCGTACACCCTTACTTTTTATATTCTTCTTCATGTAATGTTCCTGGATGATTTCCCTCGAACAAGGTGTTTTGCAGTACAATTTTATAAGTTTTCGATGTGATGCGTGGTCTACTCCTTCACCATACTGAAAAGAACTAGAACTTGCTGTCACGTGCAGGAAAGCTCGTGGAGCCTGTTGCAACACTTGAATAACTGCAAAGCTTCTCTTAATAGTCAGATCAATAGTAGTGACGACCTTCCATCCAGCATCAGCAAAATCTACTGTCCAGGAGCAGTGTGTAACAATGTGGACAAGAGATCTGTGGTCCTTCATCAAAGGGGCTGGAGAATGCTTTCTAGATCATTCACAGACAGTGCCAGACACAGAAGCACAGTACTCTGCTGCAATTGCAAGGGATGTGCTTCTTCACCATCCAACAATTTCTCACAATGAAAAAGAAACAGCAGATGAATACCTTGTGGTTGTAGTCCCCACAAGTGTTGCAGGATATGGAGGATGACGTGTGCGCATGTACAACTGACACATGGACATACAAGTACATTAAAAGGCATTATTTTACTCTTATTATGCATTCAATATCATTAGGGTTGAAGTGCAAAAATTGGGTCCTGTTTCTTGCAGAGCTCCTGTTTGTTGGAGACAAGTGCTACAAATGTATGGGATGAAACTAAAAGTTAGGGATATTTACAAGCCATCTCTTGAAAGTTATGTTTATTACTGATAAGGAGGGAAAATGTGAAAAAGTCCCTAGAGAATTGTCATCATCTCCCATACGACAACTTCTCCCTCAGCATTGTTCTACCCTACACCCTTGAGGAAAAATGGTTGCAGAAATATTGTCGTAATGTTCAGCCATAGTACCAATCAGTGAAACATGCTGTAAATTACTTAAAAAGGAGTGGCCATGTGAAAGACTCACGGTTGTAGTTTACCATGAAGTAGCACACTGAGACCCACTTGAAGACTTTGTGTGTCATACTAAAATCCGTACTTATGCAGCATGAACAAATTGCTGAATTTGGAAAAATAGCGTATTTGGGAACTGGGATTATCAGTTAGCTGACACATTAATTTATTTTCTCAAAGTATTACCAAGATTATGGAAGCTGACAGTGATTCAACACTGCAGTTGCTTGTACTATGGGTGTACCAGCTACAGGAACACTGTGCTAAGAAAGTGGCGGACTGTAAGGTAAGCAATCTCATACACATAAAATGACACATTTATAAATGAAATTTATATTTTCATTAAATAGTTTAAACACCCATAACGGGATAAGAGATTGTATTTAAATAAGATGGTTACGTGTCTTTAATGTAATGGTTTCCGTTGCCTTCTGCTCCCTCATGTTGTTGATCATAGCTGATTCTTTCGTCTTTAAGGAGGAAGAGAGGGCTCTAAACCTCTGTCTGCTCATCCGCCCTCTTGACAATGATTTGAGGCTAGCAGCACTACTGAAAGCAAGCACTCAAAAGCTCTTAAGCGAAGTCAATGCATTTGCTTGCATTATTTCTAGTACCACAGGTGTTTCATCTAAAGCAACACTTAGATAATTGAGAGAGAGGAAGTTTGTCACAGCATATTCTAGATGTGCTGCACTACAAAGTAAATGCAATGTTAATTAGCTATGCTAGTTAAATAATTTATCAGTACTGATGTCCTCCATGTTTTGATCATATAACAGTGAAAAGACATAAATTTATGTGAACAATGCACCAAATTTATTTGCAGCTATGCGATATAACATATTTGTCTTCCACGTTTGCAAAATGTCATACAGAGCACAAAGCTTCACCATCGACGCCTTCAGAATGTGGAAAGAGTGTGCAATGTGAGAACAGTTCTGCCATGACATAATCCTCTAACGTCAGTGTCTGTCAACAGTCTTAAGGTACAGAGTTTTTTACATGCACATAACGATAAGTTGATTTAACAATTACAAGCAACAGTGGAGATTTAAGTATCCATCTTGTTCTTGATGTTACAGCCATTAGCTATTTTAATATAACACCAGACGTTAAGTACTGTGTTGGTAAATACTGTGCAAAGTAAAAAACTGCTTGCTGCAGAGATTTTGTTCTGTGCTTGCAACAGTGTGGTGCCTGTCAGGTGCATGACGTGCGCAACAGCCAGCCAAGCCATACAGATGCCCGGGCGGACTGGGGCTCTGGTGAGGCAGGGCACAGCTCAGCCTGGTGGTCCCCAGTACTGCTTGGCCAGCTGACCGGGCAACATGAGTCAAGGCTTGTCCTACTGTCATGGCTGTGATCCTCAGCAGGCTGCATAGCGTCGATGCTCGCATCTGGTGGTGACCTAAGTAAAAGTGTGCTTACAAGCCTATGAGTATGGTATGCAAGTGAAGGTTTCCACCCCTTTCTGATGTATTTAAGGAACTTATATGCCCATTACACTGGTGTCTGTATGAAAACACATACTTTGTCACAAGACTGGAGGACAGACCTGTGGATTGACAATGTTAGCTAACTTTAAATGTTGTATTATGTAAGAGTATGGTAGTGTATGATATTAACACTTTAATGTGCAACTGTAGCTAAATGTACACAGGATATTTAAATGATGATGAAAAAACTTTATGATATGAGGGAGTAGGGCTAACATACGAATTTCAGATAGGGCTCCCTGCTCCAGAGACAAATGAGTTGAAACTTATAAGAAAAAATAAAAGTATTTCAACTTTGTTATTGATTGGCTGATAATGATAACAAGTCCACTACACATATCTGTAATAATTTTAAGTATCTGTTCAATTACAGAGCTATCCGCACTGAGTTTTTCTCCACTGATATCAAGTTGGCGAATGCCATGACGAAATTTAAACCTGTTGAGCCATCTGATACTTGCTTTAAAAGACGAGTCACCATCAAGTTTGTTGTTCATTTCAACAGCCTTGGCCATTATTATAGGCCCTGAAAGTGGAATCCCCTGACTTCTTGCTTGTATAAACCATCGGTACACTGCAGTGTCCAATTCATCATATTTTGCAGATTTCAGTCTTTCTTGTTCGCACATCTCCATCCGCATTGTTGACACATGTTGTTCTATTTTATCAGCATCACGTTTTATGTCGTTAACTACTGTTCTTCCAATACCATAAATCAAAACTACACTTGTCGCAGTTTCGCCCTTTCTTAAGCGTTTTATAATTTCAAGGTTTTGATTAAGTCCTAAAACAACACATTTACGTTTTTCAGACATTTTATCAAGTCACTGTATCACACACACCTGCACTAAATACGGTAGTGTAAAATATTAGTCAATAAAGCTTATTCAAGTGGAAAACATGTAACAAGGCACAGCCCGCTAGATACACTGCGACAATTACAGTCTTCTCGCCACAACTGGAAACCGATCCATTGGTGATTGTTGACTCACAAATGAGACAAAGAAAAGAAAAGGGGGAATGTGTTGGCACGCCAACTGAAGGTCATATTTTATGTACCATTCTACAGCGGGCGGGTACATTCACTTCCCACTAAAATAGAGTAAATAGACAAAGCGAACACCTCACTGCACCTTAGAGCATTCTGTTATTACAGTATTATTATGCTGTTACAGCAGTGACGGTTAACAGAAACTGGCGGTTTAAAGAGTGACAGTTAATCAAGTTTTTACTGTATTTATTTATTCATTCATTCATTCAGAGCTCATCAGATAATGATATAAGTTTGTCATTATAACACAATGAAAAAAATAGCCAAAATATACAGACACATAGAATATACAGGGTGTCCCAGGAGGCATCATCAAAATTCAGGAAATGACAGGAATGATCATTTGAAGCAAAAAAACTCAAGTGAACACAGGATCTAAAAGGGATACCTTAACAGCTAAGAGCACTTCGTCATCTGCGAGTCTGTGAAACATCTCTCTTTTACTGTAAACTCTTTCCTTTTCATGTTTTGGGAAGAGGTAGTATGAACCCAAACATGAAAAAAAATTGTCTAGTAAACATGGGCACTAAAATGTACACTTTAAAAGCTATGCACATTTTTTCAGTAAAAGAACTGTTTTACTCATTAGAAAAGACAAACAAGAGCTCTTATCTCTTAAGGTACTCATTTGCACCTTAGAGCCCACGTTAACTTGACGTTTTTTTCTTGTTTCTGCCCAGCTCACAAAATATGGAAAGCAAAGAGCTTGCAGTAGATGAAATTTGTTTCACAGTATTGAAGATGAAGAAGTGATTATGGTTCATACAGAAAATGAGCTGATATTTACTAAACTTTTCTGCTTCGAATGATCATTCCTGTCATATCCCTGAATACTGACCATTCCTCCTGGCACACCCCATGTAAAGATGTTCTTGTGAGGACTGGGCAAAAAATTGGCTGAGAACTTGCTGAAGGAACCATCCTACCATTTGCCTGAAATGATTTAGGAAAACCACAGAAAGGAAGGCTGAACGGAGCAAATTTAATCTTCCGAATGTAAGGTCAGTGTGTTAACAACTGCACTTCTTCATTTGGTTAGCCTGTATGCACCATTCTTTTATTTGTACACTATTTGCAAATGATACATTATAATATAAAAATAGTTATTAACTGTTTCTTTGCATCTATCCGCACTATCAGTGCACATACTAAAGCCACGAGCTGGGGACTCCAGGGCCACAAACTCCTTTCAGCCTTTTCAGAAAATACAATGAAACCCAATACAATGTGTTGGCATCCTTGAAGTTGCCATTTGCTTTTCATTATAGGGAGTTCACTCTAATTCTGTAACTGAGTTCACCATTTCACCCTGTCACAAGGGCTGATCAACTGTACAATTCAGCTTGTAAGCAGACAACGGACAAACAGGGTCAATCATGACAGTACGCAAAACACCTTATCTGTACCACATCAGTGCAGCTTGCTGACCTCACTCTTCATGGTGTACATGTACATCAAGATTGGGTTTGCCTGTCCTAAACTTTAAAAGTTATTATGTACTTGACAAATCAGTTTAGTACATTATGCAAACCACCACCCACCCATCCTCTACATCATCCTAGTCCATCCCTCTGCCACTTCCACCACAAACCCCCTACCATAGGGATCATACCCTTATGGAAGACTCAGATACAAGACCTGCCCAATCCACCCGCCCAGCAGCACCTATCCCAGGCCCGTACCTGGCTTATCCTATCCCATCAGAGACCGGGTCACCAGTGGAAGCAGCCATGTTATATGCCAGCTCTGCTGCAACCACTGCATATTTTACATTGGTGTGACAACCAACCAGCTGTCAACTAGAATGAATGGCCACCGCTAAACTGATGCCAAAAACAAGGTGGGCCACCCAGTGGCACAACACTCAGCAGAGCACAACGTGAGATTTCAATGGCTGCTTTGCAACCCATGCCATCTTGTTCCTCCCCACCACCACAAACTTTTCTGAGCTGCATGGATGGGAACTATCCTCACAGCACATCCTTTGCTCCTGTAACCCCCCTGGCCTAAACCTAAGGTAACTCACAGTCCCCCCATCCAGTAGAGAGAGAGAGAGAGAGAGAGAGAGAGAGAGAGAGTTTTCACCATCCCCTGCCCCTGTCCCAGAACCAACGCCCTTTTCATACCAGCTAGTTGTGTGCTGCTATCTCACGTCCTAGACTGTGGAATTGTGTTCCCTCTCTACCTGCACCCCTAGCTAGGCCACAGACAGCCCCCCCACTCACCCATGAGTCACTAGATGCTTCCCCCCTGCTCCCCCCAGCCCAGTCTGCTTCCTGCCTTTCTCTGTCCCTCACCCCACCACACCCCAGAACACTCACTATGGGAAGGGAAAGATCTGGCAGTTGATTGAGCACAATGTAGAGAGGCAGGCGTGTGTGTGTGTGTGTGTGTGTGTGTGTGTGTGTGTGTGTGTGTGTTTGTGAGGGCATGCGAGTGCACGCATGTGCACTTGTTTTTCCCTACAAGCTAGACAGAGGAAATTCGCTCTGAAAGCTAGCAAAGCTCTGTACCTCTTGTTTGTGCACCTAGCGATGATGCAGTGCTTCTGCCTTTCGGTTAGTCGCCTCCTTTATTCCTAAATAATTTGTACATTATGCGATCAGTAATTTGTAATGTTTAAAAAAATTTCAGGCTTGCAACCTGTCGTCTTCAACTACACTCCATGATATTTCCACTAAGTGTCTGCCAGTTATCCACAGATGTGCCATTGAACACTGATGAAAACATCCTCCATTCCACAATATATGAAACATCCTCCATTCCACAATATATGCATAGCATGCTGTGAGTACTCCATGCATGTGTCAATTCATATTGACAGGCAGACCATACCATCCCAGGACAGTGCCTGCACTGAAGAAACAGCGGAAATCAGCTATACTCTGCATTACTGCTCACTGCTGCCATTGGTGCACTCTGCCACATTTGATTCGAACAGATTGTGAAGATGATAGGATGCCACGCATTATCCAGCTGGTAGCTGTCACAGATCATCGGATTTTCCAAGATGTGTATTTCGGTGGATTCTTTAGTAATGGGGTACCGAAAAGATGTTGCTGCAGTCAAAATGATTCTTTTATCATACTCCATTAAATGTCCAATTGGAGATGCAATTTTTGGCAATAGTAGACTTGTTTGATTGCAAAAGGCATGTGCAGTCTGTCCTATATGAATCATACCAAACTGCCAAGGTGTATTGTAAATTCTAGTCTTCCACAATTTAAAAATTTGCAATTTGTAGGTTGTCAGATCCCAGAATTATCCAGCAACATGCTTGGCCCCATAATTTTCCACTCAGTTATTTCCAAACCAAATTTTGTATCCCAAAGTGATATACTGATCATCCTGTTGTCTGCAAAATAGCAATCTACTGTTCCTACCTATTATTTTAGAGGATACAAGGGTTTCCATAATGTAGATACATGGTGAAGCAAGAACATCAGCAATCATAAACAGAGTGCCTAGGTTTCCATCCAAACTTGATTCTAATTACCCTTTTTTGCAATTAGCTTGAGCTGAATGTGTTGATAGCTGCTGTAGAGTTTCTCCAAAATGTGACCCCACATTTAAAGTGAGGACGAAAGTAAACATGGGATGCTGTTTTCTCCCTACACCAAGAATTTAGTGGGCAAAAAAGGTAGCAGGTCTTACTCAATTTTGTGTTTTTTGATTGGGATTACAGCTTGATAATAAATTCAACTGGGAGGAGCACACCACAGAACTGCTGAAGCGTCTTAACAAATCTCTGTTTGCAATGCGAATTTTGTCAGACATAGGGGATATAAAAATGAAAAAGCTGGCATACTATGCTTACTTTCATTCCATAATGTCATATGGGATTATTTTCTGGGGTAATTCATCAAGCCAAGCTAAAGTTTTCCGGGCACAAAAACGTGCAGTAAGAATTATATGTGGTGTGAACTCAAGAACATCCTGCAGAAGCCTGTTTAGGGAACTAGGGATACTAACTACAGCTTCCCAATATATTTATTCCTTAATGAAATTTGTCATTAAAAATATATCACTTTTTCAAACCAACAGCTCAATTCATGGAATCAATACTAGAAATAAGAATAATCTTCACAAGGATTTAAAGTCACTTAGTCTTGTACAAAAAGGTGTGCATTATTCAGGAACACACATTTTCAATAACTTGCCAGCAGCCATAAAAAGCTTAACAACCAATGAAATTCAGTTTAAGAGAAGCCTAAAGGATTTATTGGTGGCCAACTCCTTCTACTCCATTGATGAATTTCTTAGGAAAACCAACTGATTTGTATATAAGTACAACATAACTTCTGCACAATTTCAGTGCAGTAATGTGTTCACTGAAAATTTGTGTGTGTGTGTGTGTGTGTGTGTGTGTGTGTGTGTGTGTGTGTGTGTGTGCGCGCTTGTGTGTGTGTAAGTGTGTAAGTATAATCTAACTTCTGCACCATTTCAGTGCAGTAATGTGTTCATTGTAAATAAGTATTACAGTAGTTGTATTACATGTTTCTTACCTTATAAATAAATAAAAAACTTTTTTATTTTAAATTCAGTGCAATAGTATTTGTAAAATGACTCTTAGTGTTCATTAAAAAATGACGATCATTCCACTTGGGACCTGTGGAATGGTACATTAGCTTATTTGTTTTAGTTGTAAATATTTGTCATGTATTGTTGTTTTTCTGACATGTTCCACATCCTGGAGGACCTCCTCACTACGGATCAATTGGAATGAAAGTAAATCTAATCTAATCTAATCTTGATTGACTAATTAAGGAGGATATAAGATGAACAACAACAAAAGCAAAACGAGTATAATGGAATGTAGTCGAATTAAATCGGGTGATGCTGAGGGAATTAGATTAAGAAATGAGATGCTTAAAGTAGTAAATGAGTTTTGCTATTTGGGGAGTAAAATAACTGATAATGGTCGAAGTAGACTGACAATGGCAAGGAAAGCGTTTCTGAAGAAGAGAAATTTGTTAACATTGAGTATAGATTTAAGTGTCAGGAAGTCGTTTCTGGAAGTATTTGTATGGAGTGTAGCCACGTATGGAAGTGAAACGTGGATGATAAATAGTTTAGACAAGAAGAGAATAGAAGCTATCAAAATGTGGTGCTACACAAGAATACTGAAAATTAGATGGGTAGAGCACATAACTAATGAGGAGGTATTGAATAGAATTGGAGAGAAGAGAAATTTGTGGCACAACTTGACTAGAAGACGGGATCGGTTGGTAGGGCATATTCTGAGGCATCAAGGGATCACCAATTTAGTATTGGAGAGCAGCGTGGAGGGTAAAAATCGTAGAGGGAGACCAAGAGATGAATACACCAAACAGATTCAGAAGGATGTAGGTTGCAGTAGGTACAGGGAGATGAAGAAGCTTGCACAGGATAGAGTAGCATGGAGAGCGGCATCAAACCAGTCTCAGGACTGAAGACCACAACAACAACAACAACAACAACAACAACAATTGATCTTCATTGATCCAGTTTCATCATTTAGCCCAAATTGTACAATTAACATTGGACAGGTCAAAGCAAAGATACAGTTATAATTAGTACCATAAAAAAATCTGAAAGTAAGTAGATAGATATTTTCATAACCTAAGTTTAACATTAATTGTTTAAGGACATGTCAAAATAATGATACAGTAATACACAGTGTCAGTAAAATAGTAGGCAATTACACCTCTTCTTGAAATATATTTTTTAAAGTAACATTTATTTTACATGTTCAGAAATTCTTCTACAGAATAGAAACATTGGTTTATTAGGAAGGCCTTTAGTTTTATTCTAAATACAGGACACACAGCAATTCTTATTTCCTCTGGCATTTTATTGTATATTATGCCACCAATGTTAATTATGCTTCTCTTGTAGAATGTTATTCTGGGATATGATTGGTGTATAGTGGATTTCCCTCTGACAATGTAGGTGTTTACATTCTTGTTCTGCAGGATTGTGCCTGTTTTCAAGAGGTAGTCCCTATGGAACAAGGTAGTTTCATAAATGAATAAGCACCAATCTTAGTGAAATGAAATTTACAGGACTCCATGTTTTAAAACCACAAATTACCTTAGGGCTCTTTTTTGCATTCGAAAGATATTCATGATATGAGTTGAATGTTCCCAGAAAATGATTCCATACGGGATCAGTGAGTGGAATTGTTGATAGTATCTTGCAGTACTGTTGTTTTGCTTGTTGTAGACTTTATTATTCTCACACCATAGCACACACAAGAGAGTTTCTTTGACTAGTTATTAAATGTGTGTCCTATTTTAAGTCCTGCTGAACCCACAGACCCAAAAACTTTGCTACACTTACATTTTCTAATGGGTAATTTTTTTAAATTTAGCTTTAATAGACGTTTGGCTAGATGATGGAAATAAGCAAATGGCTGACAAATACAGTTTTTCCAGTATTTACAATGAGTTTGTTCTGGTGGACCAGCCTGTATGTCTTTTTGTGCTACTTTCTGCTGTTGACTGAAAGATTTCTGGGATGGATCCAGTGAGCAAAAGGTTGGTATCACCAGCAAATGGAATAGTTTTTTGATGAAGCATATATTCAACAAGGTTGTCCACATAAAACAGAGATAGTATGGTCCTATGATTGAGGGACATGAAAGGGAAGGAGTTGTTGGGAAGGGAGTAAGACAGGGTTGTAGCCTCTCCCCGATGTTATTCAATCTGTATATTGAGCAAGCAGTAAAGGAAACAAAAGAAACATTCGGAGTAGGTATTAAAATCCATGGCGAAGAAATAAAAACTTTGAGGTTCGCCGATGACATTGTAATTCTGTCAGAGACAGCAAAGGACTTGGAAGAGCTGTTGAACGGAATGGATAGTGTCTTGAAGGGAGGATATAAGATGAACATCAACAAAAGCAAAACGAAGATAATGGAATGTAGTCGAATTAAGTCGGGTGATGGTGAGGGAATTAGATTAGGAAATGAGACACTTAAAGTAGTAAAGGAGTTTTGCTATTTGGGGAGCAAAATAACTGATGATGGTTGAAATAGAGAGGATATAAAATGTAGACTGGCAATGGCAAGGAAAGCGTTTCTGAAGAAGAGAAATTTGTTAACATCGAGTATAGATTTTAGTGTCAGGGAGTCATTTCTGAAAGTATTTGTATGGAGTGTAGCCATGTATGGAAGTGAAACATGGACGATAAATAGTTTGGACAAGAAGAGAATAGAAGCTTTCGAAATGTGGTGCTACAGAAGAATGCTGAAGATTGGATGGGTAGATCACATAACTAATGAGGAAGTATTGAATAGGATTGGGGAGAAGAGAAGTTTGTGGCACAGCTTGACCAGAAGAAGGGATCGGTTGGTAGGACATGTTCTGAGGCGTCAAGGGATCACCAATTTAGTATTGGAGGGCAGCGTGGAGGGTAAAAATTGTAGAGGGAGCCCAAGAGATGAATACACTAAGCAGATTCAGAAGGATGTAGGTTGCAGTAGGTACTGGGAGATGAAGAAGCTTGCACAGGATAGAGTAGCATGGAGAGCTGCATCAAATCAGTCTCAGGACTGAAGACCACAACAACAACAACATGATTGAGTCCTAAGGCAATCATATTTTGCTGATAGTTCACTGGAAAGGAATGAGTTATTTTCTTGTTTTATTCACTGTTGAACTCAGTGAGTGATACCTTCTGCCTGTGATTGTTTAGGCGTGAATACAAAGAGCTATTTGTTACTGCTCTTACACCTCATCTCTCTGATTTTATGGTCCAGGACATCACAGTCTTTTGAAAGGTCTATGAAAATACCTGCAGCTAATTTATGTTGATTGAGGGATTTTAGAGTACAGTCTAAGAGTGCAATAGCTGCTGTTTATGTAGATTTTGACTTTCTAAGGCCACTATGCTGGATAGTAAGAGGCAAGTACGTACTTATGAAACTTGTCAGCCTCTCAGTAAAAATGTTTTACGAGAATTTTTGACAAGGAACTTAACAGTGACACAGGTTTGTAGTTTGATATTTTATCTGAAGAACCCTTTTTATCAGTGGTGAAACTTTTGCTATTTTCAAATCTGGGAAGACACTAGTTCCTACAGAAAAGTTGAAAATTTTGGCAGTGGTATAGCTGTGTAGTGAGCACAAGCTTTTAATATGAAGTCAGGTACTTCGTCAAGGCCACCTGACATTTTATTGGTTAATAATTTAATTTTACTTATAATGTCAATATGATTTGTTTAGTAAATTCATAAGATATTCTATATCCTTGCTCCTTTTGAGATTGCTTCGCAGCCATAATCCTAAGGTTTTGATCACTCTACTGTTACCAACTAGTTAATTATTGTTAGAGAGGATACATATCCTTGTTTTGTATTGTGAGATTTTTACTTGATAGTTCTTTTTACTATTTATTAAAAGCTGATTATTCTGTGCCCAGTTTTTTTGTGGGTGTTTAGTGACTGCAGTAATTCTTCCTTTCTTTTAATAGAATGTTGTGTCATCTGCAAATATGATCATTTTATAAGTTCCACATTTCAGCTTAGATCCTTAACACAGTATAGAATCATAAGAGGTCTTATTAATGACCCCAGAGATACAACATATTTGATTAGATTATACTCAGATAAGAATCCAGAAATAGTTTTAAAGTTGACATTAGTGTGCTTCATGCCCACTGCTTGCTTACTAAGTTGTTCAGGTAGGAATTGATCAAATTGTTGGACAGACCGCTAGACCTTTAATATTATACTGTTCAAACTTTGACAGCAGAAACTTATGATCCACCAACAGTTTTTGTTGGGTAAGTAAAAACTGCTGTTGATTTCTGTTTCTTCACAGTTAATGTACTCATAAAAGGAAGCTACTGTTGTCCTCTAATTGCCAAATTCGTGTTATTCAGTACAAAGGATTTTGTTTTTATTCACAAATTCCATAAATTTGCCACACATATCTTCTTAAATATTTTTGAAAGGCAAGAGGTAATTGTGATTGATCTGTAGTTATTTACATTATTCCTCTCACATTTTTACATATTGGTACCGGATTTACAAACATTCTGTACCATTCCACGATACTCTTATCACATAATGTAAACATCCTATATAATGTTATAGATTATAAGGTTTGTTAATTTTTTGTTTGATATCCTATTACAACACTTCTGTATGCCTTTGTTGTTGATGTTAATCAGATGTAGAATTTGAATATTTTTTTTAAAAAAAAACAATAGCCTCAGAAAGGAGAGAAAATTTGCCGATAGTTGTGAGGAAAGTTACAGATAATATTTTTATAAAACAGACATCATAGTCACAGCAGTAAAGACTCAACTGACAACAGTAAAAGGCTGCACAATGGGTTGTTTTTCTTTTTTTCCAAGATCACACAGAAGAGGTGTATGAGAGTGATTTAGTTTCACATCATAGTCACTTGGCTCAAATGAAGACAGCAAGGAATCATCTACTGCAGAATAGCATAAACACAATTATTATTTATATCACTTAGCTAGTGGAATACATCATTTGGAAGGCATACATCTGAGGTTGGAAAAATAACTGCTTACTTTTGGCGACTGTAATTTGCTGATTTTAGAAATTACAAAGTATCTAATATACTGAGGAGTGGTGCAGATTTAAAAATGGTGAGTTTTTACAATATTTGCAAGTGGCAAGTGGAAAACCAGTCACATTCATTTCTTCAAAAGAAAGTCGGCACAGCTCTAACTTTCTTTCCATTCATTTATTTCGTATTACAAAATAAACAATTTCATAAGAGTTCTGGAAAAATTTGGGTGATATTGCCCTAAAGACTCACTAGGTGTGATTTAATCTACTAGAAACTTGCAACGCGGAAGCAAACAGATGGCCAAGAAAGAAAATAAATTCCATCAACCAGTAAGGTACTAAAGGAAACTGACGAGTGGAAGTCTAATCTCAGGAATTATTTAAAAATTGATAATATGCAATTTTTAAATCGAGGTATACCTTTTCTCATTTCACGGCTACAGTATCTCTGAGCTCATACGAATTTTATGACTAAACATCTCCGTATAAGTTGCAGGCCTCACTCAGTATTTGCATTCCGAAGCGATTATCTACTTTGTCAATATAAGTTTTAGCTGTCGATATGTTATGACAGTAATAATAAGCATACTCAACATGAACATCTTGTAACATGATGAAACATTAGAAGCTGAGATACCTGTCGACTGGCGGGATACTCATTCAATTTTTCGATTTTACTACATCCTTACGATGGATCGATTTTATCTTTATCACTGATATTTCATTATCCTTCATTGAGCTCTAAGTGCGTGACAAGAAATGCCTACGGCTTGCATGAGGTGTCTGCATGTAGATGGAAGGTTCAGCGCTTCAGCGAGCTGTCTGAAATGGTGCCGAAAACAACACAGATGTTAGAGATGCGTAGTGGTAAAGTCTATGAAGGATACGGCAGTGGTGGACTGACGCATCGTAAACAAGTCGGGTCGCAGTTGATAATATCGCATTACTAAATATAGTTCTTTTTGTCAAATTACGCGTCTGTTTTAAAGTCATTTGTGTTGGTTTACCGCGGGATTACGTCATATAGGTTGACGATCGAGAAGGAAGATTAGATGAACAGTACGTGTGGTGGATACAAACGTATGTTTATGTTATGATAAACCTGAAAATTGATTTCAGTTTCTTGTGACACCGTTGTAAAGGGTGTTTTGTTTGTGACTGTGTAACAACAACGTTTGCAACTGTCATTTTCGAGAAAAGCCGGGATGTGTAGGTGAGTAGGCAAGAAGATACTTTTCTCTGTTGTGATCATTCAATTTCTTTTTGCGTTTAGGCAGGGTAAAACTAAGAAAGGATAAAATTCATTTTTGGTAAAACATGTATTGTACCCGATTTATGTCCGAAAAGACCTATAATATATACATGGTTGTATAAAATGACAGTAAAGTCCTGAGATGATTTAGTATGACATTGTAATTACGTGCATTTAGTTTACTTATAAGTGAGCCCTTACTTCACTTTATCTCCGTTTAAATCTTACCTAAGATATGTTGTTTGAATTTAACATCTGGGGATTTTTGTGTGCTTCAGTGAGTAGGAACACTAGATTATTCATAACATAATGCCCCATAAATTTATTCAAAACTGATAAATATTTATGAAGCACAGATTATTGTAGTACCTTCTGTTAGTATCTGAATGCTGAAACATTACAGAATAAACTAGGCCCTATTAAAATCCTTAAAATCAGCCCCTACGTATAATTTTCATGTTTTTTTGTTGTGGTGAGTTTTGTTGGATGTTTTTAGAGTAACTATCCTTATATTAATGTACAGAAGAGTGAAAGGCTGAATTTTTATAAATATTATTGTTTGCAGGTGATACAAAAATGCAGTGTGCATTGATATGGCCAGTAAGTCATTATGGACTACTCTTGGAGGATGGATGTGCTGCGATCATGGAGGAAGAGTTATAATGAACTGCATCATTTTCAAAGTGTTTTTCAAGTCACTGCAAACTTGAGTCAAATTTGGGCACTTGAAGGGATTGCACAATATTTCTACATGTTGTAGATTGCTTAGTATTGGAAAGATATGAAATAATTGTCATAGGCACAGAACAGCAATGGATCCATTGGGGCCGTGGGCAACATATAATCCTTCATACACTAGGCTAACGGGTACAGCAGGCAGTTATCAGGGGACTGCTCCTAGTGGACGTGGCAATTTTGGATCCCCCCATCATGCTTCACCAACAGGGAACAACAGTTTGGAAAATACAGCAGTAACAGGGTTGCAATCAGCAAATTCCCAGCTTCTTTTGCAAACTGCTCATAGTTCTACTAGCATGCCTAACAGAGAACTCATGGGCCACACTTCCATGACAGCAGCATTTGGCTCAGGGAGCTTTCTTACACAAACGTCTGGATCGTATGATCCAGTTTTCTCAACTTTATTTCACCATCCTGAACAAAAACTGGCTAATTATGGCCCCTGTGCCACAAGTAACCCTTCAAAGCATTCTTTACAACATACTTCAGCGACCAAGCAAAATGCACTTGAATCAGAAATAACAAGAGTCAGAGAAAAACAACAGAGTAGCACATATTTTGAACAGCAGGCAGCAGGATCACCATCATCACTATCATCAACCCCGTCTTGGTCACATCAGACAAATGTCCAAATACCAAGTCCATTTGGTATATTACCACATGAAACTGTTGGAAATGGGGTGGAGAAGGGCAGTTCCATTTGTGAAGGAGACTTCAATGTACAATTTACCCCAAATCAGAATTTAAATAATATGAACTCTCAGCTCTCACCAGCTTTGGAATACAGTAAATCTTCAAGTGATTACAATAAAATACAGATCAGGAAACCGGACACATTACTGTCCCCTGGTAGAACAGCTTTTACACCTGCCTCCAGTGCAGCAACTAGTGCCACATTTTATCAGCATTCTCCAGCAACATTCAGTAATGTAGGGGCTGTCTCATCTCGGGACAGTACTTCAGTTGTTTGTGCAACAACTTATCGAAATGACAACAATAAATGCCAGCAGCAACTACCAGGGGTCTCTGATTTTGTTAGCAGTGGAAAAGGATTTGTTTCTCCTGCACAGCTACCCACACCGTACCATCAAGCTTCACTTGATACGAAATTGTATTCAGAATTTAATTCTTCTGAGCACATGACACAAGCACCTTTACCAGAAGAACACAGTCAATCTCCGCCTGTTAATTTCTCTCCATTGAATAATGGAAGACAAACAGTTACCTTTACACGCAATGAAAATGGTGGATCATGTTCAACTAGTATTAGTTCTGGGTCAGTTCCAACAAGTCTTGGTGTAGAAGAGCAGCATGGCAAACGTGCCCTTGGTGTATTACAGCAAACAGTTCATAAGCGTCAGCCTAACAGTGATGCATCATTTCATATGCAGCAATACAGCAGCTCCCTTGTTGATAGTGCCAATTATGGTAGTTCACCATCTTTTTCAACAACAGAAACAAAATCTTATTCTGAGCCATTGCTCTGTATTGCAAATGATTCATTGAAACACGGTCAGTCTGATTGTGGAAATCTTACACAAACACAAAGCCCAGCTAGTACGCAGTCGCATCCGAGCCCTCTTGGTCATGTTCCGAGCCCTCTTGGTCATGTTCCGAGCCCTCTTGGTCATGTTCCGAGCCCTCTTGGTCATGTTCCGAGCCCTCTTGGTCATGTTCCGAGCCCCCTCAGCCACGTTCCAAGCCCTCTCTGTCACGTTCAGAGTCCTCGTGGTCATGTTCCAAGTCCCCTTGGTCACAATCCCAGTCCCCATAGTCACAATCCAAGCCCCCATGCTCATGCTTCGAGTCCTGCGTATCCTGTTTACCACAGTCCAGTAGGTATGGTGCCTTCTGCATCTTATGTCCAGCCATTGTCTCCAGAGGTGTCTTTACGGCAATGCCCTACTGTTGATGAAAGGCCAAAAATAGTAAGCCATTCTGCAGACAGTGAGCCATGCTCAACAAACTCATTAAGAGTACTGCCTAAATCACAAATCCCTAGTCACCATGTAATAAATCGTACATCGGGCTCAACAGGTGTTGCACAGAGACAAAAATTAGATGAATGTGACATCAAAGATGGTTATAACGAAGACAGTGGTTTGCATGGAAAAGGAAATCGGCAAGATAATACCTGCCGAAAGCAAAACGTGACACTACAAATGAAGGAACAAAGTGTTGAAGATGAATCCAGTCCATATTATAAGGTATGCATCAAAGAGAGAGATGGTGGAGATAGTAGTACCGCTACCATGTTATCAGTAGTGCAAACACCCAATTTGCCACAGACATCAACACTTCTCCAACCTCAGGACATTTTAGAGCCTTCAGTATCTATGGAGCAAGAAGGTTATATTGAAAGCAGTTCATCCTGTAGTGAGCAGGCGAGTAATGATATTGACAAGCATGCTGCCACAGGTTACAGTGCAGCACTACAGCAAGAAGGTGAACCTCTGTGTACAGGATTACTATCTACTGGTGAACTCACAGAGGCTCAGACAAAAGAGCATTCTTCTCACCTTATTAGGGCCACCTCTGAAGGACAGCAACTAGTGTCCGCTGAAGAGGCAGTGACTCAAAACAGTGCCAGCTCCTATGTCACACACATTGACAGAAATAGAGAGCAACAAGATACTGATTCAAGGAACAATTCTTTGAATGAAAAGTTGGTTTCACCAAAAGCAAGTGTAGTGTGTGAAAATGTACTCAAAGAAAGATCAGATACATTTCAGGATTCCATTGATAAGTCTGATAATGAATGTCAGTCTGCAACAGCTTCTGTGACACAGCCAGTTGTTACAGATCTTCCTAGTGTTCAACAATCTTCTGACAGCATTCGACAGATTTCAGAGGTTGTCAACATGTCATCAGAAATGAAGTCTGCATCTCAACAACCATCAGATTTTGCAGAATCCTTTAATGAAATAAATCGAAAAGTCACCTTAATTAACATAGAGGATGATTTAGAATGTCTATTGGAAGATAGTTCTGTTTACAGTCCAATGACTCTTGAACAAGATGTTAAGATGTCAAAACAAAAGTATTTTTTACAAAATCGTAGTGGATTTTTGGATGGGTACATGAAATTCCTTAATGAAGAGAGACGAATATCTGTTACAAAAAGCAAAAGCACTGAAAAATCCGCAGATACAGATGCACAGAAGAAAGTGCGCAGGAAGCGAATTGCTAAAAATGCAGATATATCTGGTACCAGTACTAAAGTTTTGAAACAAAGTCAGCAGGATGAAGACTGGGAAGAAAGCAGTTATACATCCGATGTGACTTCTGACACATCTGACACTGAAAACATGAGAAGCAAAGGAAAAAGAACTGAATGGATGTCCAGGGACAGCAGTCATCAGGAAGATGAAGGAAGTGAGAGGAAAAGACAAAAATTGGATAAGGAAGACGAACCAGAGAAGCAGAAGAAAAATGCAAAAGACAGCCGAGGGAAAAGTCTTCAGCGATCAACAATTCAGTTGAGGCGAAATTCTAGTTCTAATCCAGAACTCTCATCAAAGTGTAATTCATTTCAGTCAAGTTACTCTAATGACCCACAGTCACTGGATTCACAAAACAGTCATGAAAAGGAGCAAAGGAAGAGGAGTAGAAATGTTAAAGACCAAATGATCGCAAAGAGAAAAATGAGTGAACATAAAGAAGGTATGTTGCATACCTATAACTCTCATGTTTTAGCTTGATAGCCGTAATTCATTACTGTAAATATATTGTCCTGTTGCAATAACTGTAAATATGCATGTAATTAAGTTAAAGTGGTGCAGGTTCAGATTATGGTGCACTTAAATCTGACATTACAAATTTGGGATATTAGAGTATGCCATCCTTGACTTTTTGTACATTAAAATGATGGCAATCAAATATTTAATGAAAAAAACTTAAGTGCATGTTTTTACTATATTATCTTTAATGTCATTTGCGTTCTCTTTCAGTTTAAAAGACTGCTGATTCGTGCTTTATAATATCATTTAAGTGTGTATAGCCTAGTGTTGATCAGACTAATATAATATATTTGAATTTCAAAACTCAGATGTTTGTGTTAATTAAAAATAGGCAATCAAATCGAAATTAATTTTGTACCAAATGTTAATGAACTGTTGGTATTGCTAGTTTTGTCTGGAATTACCAAAATGGTGGTACAGTTGCTGATGTCAGCAAACACAAAAAACCCTCATCTTATACATTGTTTTGAGTGATCAGCATGTGCAATTGATACTGTTTTGTATGGTTTTGGTGTGTAACATTGTCAAGTTTCTCAACTGTTGCCATCAGACAGAATATTCTGATACCAGCATCTGTGTTCTGGTGTCATCAGTTCTTTGCATCTGAACCTGCCCACATCAATAACTGACTTTCATGTGATACTTCCCCCTCCAGGAGGATGTCATAGCTGCGTAGCTTTGCCATAGTATAAAATAAACAATTAGGCCTACTGGAAGAATGGTGGCATGTGGCATGAATGAATAGTCAGTCAGTTCATATTCTTATTGACATATTTGCTGTACAGAGAATAATTACATTTGTGTAATAGTAAACAGCTTGAACATAATTTTTGTTTTGCAGAAAAAATCAAGCTCTTACTTAAAACATGTATTAATTTCAAGTAAATATACTTTTGTGTTTTGTAACTCGTTGGTATCATTAATTGCATGTTTTAAATAAAATAGTCACATCAGTTACCTTCTTTTGATGACGAACATTATAGACATTGATTTAGATGACTCATTTTACTGTGAGGTATTTGCTTATGTCTGAAATGAGTATACCACTGAATTAATATTGCGATGACTTCGTTCGAAATATAAAATGACAAGTGTAACTTCAAGTGAGAGAATATTAATTATGATTGCACAAGGAAAAGGGGGGAAAAATACTAAGCAGCCGCTACATTGGGAAGTTTGCAACACAACATTCTTATAACAGAACTTATCAAAATGACATTACAAAGTGCAAGAGAAGCTAAAAAGTTAGGACATGAATGGTTAGCAATTTCTTTCATGGAATTTTAATAGACATACACTAGCTTCAGCTATTAACAAACTGTTAGATATTAAAAAAAGGAAAAAATCTTGTCCAAATACAGTTAACCATTGTACATGTACCGAAAATAAAGAATATTTATGCTCTGACTAAAATAAAATTTCTTAATACACTGTATGCAGTGTACCTGTACCTAAAATAAACAATATCTATGATCTGCTAGTTTTTAACACTGTGTACAGTATATTTAGGCTTCAACATTTCAGACATTTCTTGAATGTCTAAATATCTTGTGAACATTAATGTAAATTGTCTCAAAGGATTAATCTCCTTTCATTGATTTTTGGAGTGACACAATTCTTCCCTCTGCATCCTTTGTGTGGTATTTGTTGTGCATCCTTAGCATTTGAAATATTTTATTTTCGTATTTACTACAGAACCATATGCCAAATGTATCAATCACTTTATTTTGCTTTTAATGACTGAAACTAGACATCAAACTTTTGCAGTGAGAAGGCTGTTCTTTTCATTGCACTATGCAAAATTTGTATTCTTGTACATAGTGACGTCGTACATCTACAGCTGTACTCTGCAAATCTTGTTACATGAAGAGAAACTGGCACTTTGCACAGTAGATTGTGGTTATTTCTTTTTGTTCCATTCATGAAGAATGGAGTACGGGAGAAATTTCCGCTTATAAGGGTTTGCACATGTTAGGATAAGCTTTTCTTCATAATCTCTACATTTGGAAAGGACGGGTAGCTGTATGTCTTTCCTAGATACTACTCTAAAAACTTATTCTTTAATTTCTTAAACCTTTTTATTCTAGGCATAGTTCTTCACAAGGGTAATAGTTAAAATTTTTCAGTATTTCTACCACAGTCTCGTATGCCATATGTTTCACTTATAGATGAATGTAAGAGATGGTTTCATTTGACATTCCTGCTTACTGCCTTTCACTGGAATGTGTGTGGCACAACTTATGTTAGAGCTAATTTATTCATGTTGTATTCAAGTTATGGATGAGTAATATCTGCAGTCAGTTATATTAACAAGGCTTCAGTTCATCGCTATAGTTGCAGGTAACTAGTTTTCTTATGAAAGAATTTACTTGCAAAATACATGTAATATTGTAATCCAGTGAACAGTAAGATATGTACACAGATTTGAGATATTAAAATTGTGCTTAATGATGGCCCAAAAAACTCTATTTGAAAATGAGTAAGACAAAATATTCCAAATAGAAAATGATTTATTAAAAACTATGAAATGGTATTGAAAACAGCTTGTAAACTACATACTGTGTTATGAATGAATTGCTCTGCAATAATCTGTGGCAATGACACAATGGACACTGACTGCGAATAAAACCCCATTTACCCAACAAAACCTCCCAAATTTTGATTGGCTGTAATTTTTTCACTGGGAGAGGGAACAAATTGGAAGGGCAAGAGAAGTGGTGTCACTCATCTCTCTCCTGCCATGTTTGTTCGTTATTATCGTTTGGTCAGGAGCTCATCATGTGTATTCAGCTGAAAATTTTTCAAAAGCAATCATTCTGTGATTGCAGTGCAAAGAATTTTTCATGTAAGGTTTGCTGTTCTGTGAAATAAAATTGTTCCTGTTATGAAGACTGTCTCGCAGTGGTTCAAGAATTTCCTAACAATGTGTTCAGTACTGGAAGTGAAACCATCTGTTCAACCAAAAACTGCTAATATGCTGGACAATAGTGAAGCTGAGAGACAATCTGTTCTGCAGTTCCCAGTGTTCTGCAAGGAAGCATGCTGCACCTATTTGACTTCCTTGGGAGCACAAGTGCACTCTCTCTCTCTCTCTCTCTCTCTCTGTCTCTGTCTCTCTCTCTGTCTCTGTCTCTGTCTGTCTCTCTCTCTCTCTCTCTCTCTCTCTCTCTCTCTCTCTCTCTCTCACACACACACCACACAACTACTACTACTATGCTTGTCCAAGAACTTAATGCCGCCAACAATAATTAGTGTACATCCTTCAAAGGGGCCCAGAAGATGCTTTTGTGTATGATGAAGCAGATTTCCACTGAAGTGGTCGTGTCTAAACAAACAAAATTTTGGCTATTGGTCTCATCATAACCCCCAAATCCTGCACAAAAGACCATTGCACTCTGATAATATGACTCTTGTGCAATTTACAGAGGTGGCATTATTAGTCCATATTTTTTAAAAATGAGTGTGAAACAGTTACTGTAGCATGCCACCATTATGTTGCCATACTTGAGCATTTCATCCAGATTCAACCTAAGAACTTAGAACAAGATAACTGTGGTTTGTGGTTCCAACAAGATGCTGTTGCAGTGCACAGCAGGGTTATCGATAAGAGTGCACAGAGATCCGTTTCCTGGAAAACCAATCTCATTATGCTGGGATGTTGCTTGGCTGCCCTGTTCACCAAATCTTGATTCCAAGTGATTTTTTATTATTTATTTATTTTTCTTTAAGGCCACCTGGATGTTAAGGTTTATGCATATTGGCCCCACACTCTTGCAGACCTCGAGAGTAATTCAAACGGAGATGGCAGCTGTTCCACAAGACATTACACTTTAGTTGATGATAGATATCGGGCCTTGTCCTTTAACGCATATTGGTTACAGATAACAACTCTTACCAAGCATCTTTTGCACTTCTCATATCCATTGTATATTTTTGTATAAACAAGTTCCTCTCTCTCTTTCATTTTGTTGTATTTTCCTTTAAAATGTGGGAAGTTTTTTTGGGGTCACCCTATGCATGTGTGGTGATAGGAAGGGCATCTGGCAGCCCACTACCGCTAACATTGCCAAGAACAATGTGCCAACCCCATAAAGCATTAGGAGCGATACAGCTTGAAAATTGTATTGGTAGATACTTTCTTTCATTGAGGTCATTTAAAAATTACAGTCATAATAACTCATAGAGGAAGAAACAAAGTGATGGTTCAACGTGTGCAGTGTATAGTTTTGAAACAGTGAGAGAAACCTGATGACCTACAAAATATGATTAAAATTGGGTGGCAAGGAATGTGAATCAAAACTGCAACTTTACAAGGCATAGAATTTTCAGAAATTTCATTTGATTTTCAGGGTGTTTGTAGGAAAAGACTATAGATCATTGTAGTTCCTTGCTGGGCAAATCATTTCATGGTGGAAAAGGAGGGCAGTATGTTAACATTATGAATTGACCACTGTCAGGCAGGTAGCATACAGTGACTGACAATGGTATAACTCTGCAGCTTGTTATGAGTACACGTCAGACATCTTACTGTCATGGCAAAAGAAACATTGTCAAGCATCTGATGACTTTACAAATGATTTAATCTATTAAATATTTGTCTTTATGCATCTAAGTAAGAGGCAGCCTAGGAAAGGTTTTGAATTATGTGCAAAGTTTGTGTTGGAAGTTGCTAAGTGTTCTTATTCTCAAAAACTGGATTAATGAAGTCTTTGTATTTGCATGCCATCAGTTACACTGCCTCAAGGCAAACACATGGCTTCTAATTGTAATACTTGTCTTATTGTATTAACCTTTTCACATTAGATTATACATCTTAATGAGCAGATTATGACAGCATTTTAAATTGATTCAGTAACTGTGTGAAATATTGAAAATTGAATTTTTGTCAGCCCTACACTTCAATGGTACTGGGATCAAGATAGCATTTTAGTATACTCTAGATGTGTGAAGTGGAAGGAAAAAAAAAAGTAGAAACTACATCCTGTTTTAAGTGGGTTTTTGGACATACCTGGTAAACATGATGACCAGGATTTTTCTGTTAGTTTGTGAGATGATCATTCTTACACTGTAGGATTATCCACCTCACCTCTCAATGTTTGTTTACAGATATTCCATATGAAATTGATAGGTGAATTATTTCTAAAATGTCCCCATATTTGGATGAAAGGACCCGTGTTTTTGATCTTTTTATGTAAGCAACAAGGAATCTGTGTTCTGCTGCCTGTTGGCAAAATAATACATTTCATATTTAGTAATAAATTTCATATTTCAGTGTAACCTAATAATAAGATGAATGCAGGAGTTGCATGTGGTCTGCAATATTTTTGAATTGTTTGTGTTAATGTCATATGTACAACTTAGTAGTAATTTTCCCAGTAGACAAACTAAACAGTGCCCTGTGTTATCCTCCATGACTAGCTTGGAAGACATTTTCTGCAAAATATTTCATTTGTTTCCCACATATTGCTTACAGAAAGATAACATAAAGAAATTATCACAATATGATTATTGATCACAGTATTGATTCCTGTGATCAGAGTTTTCTTTTCTGACAATAACCATTTTTGGATATCTGATGTTGAGCTACTGTTTTTTTCTTGCCATTCAGCTTTACATTTTGTTGAAAATACCTCATTTCTGCCTGCTCAGCTTTTTATTTTGATGAAAACATCTTGTGATTTGATATAAGTTGATTATCCAAAATCAAATTTTTAGGTGAGCTATTGACTCTGGGTGCCTTAATATTTAATTGACAGTAAAACTGTGAGATAAAAGAGAAGTCTTGTGTCTACTGCACTGTGGTTGATAGCAGAAAAGTGAATGTGAAACAGGAAAGAAGGTCCAGAAACTGTTGTATGTCTTGAGTGCATAGTCAGTGGTCCATGGACAGTTGGATATAATATTAGGGTTGGTAGCAGTTGTGAAAACTCTTTAAGTGGGTTCTTGTACTTAAGTTACATTTCACCTTTGCTTAAAACAGATTTTAACATAATGTTAAGAAATAAGAAAAAAATTGTGACAGAAAAAAACATCAATTAACTCAAATCCACCATTCAAATTCAGTCTTGAAATAAGCGGAAGCAAACAATCAAGGTGTGTGATGTTCACAACAAATAAATAAGACAACCAAGAAAAGATAAAGTTTGTACGTAAAATAGGTGTTGAAATTTTGTATAGAGCACCACTCCGAATGATATACTACACCAGATATAATTTTCAAGGCTGTGAATATCACAAAAGCAGAAGTATAAGCTGTCAGTTGCATAATTTTTTTAATTTATTCATTTTCAAATTATATATATAATAGAGGGAAACATTCCACACGGGAAAAATATATTTAAAAACAAAGATGATGTGACTTACCATACGAAAGCGCTGGCAGGTCGATAGAAACACAGACACATACATACACACAAAATTCAAGCTTTTGCAACAAACTGTTGCCTCATCAGGAAAGAGGGAAGGAGAGGGAAAGACGAAAGGAAGTGGGTTTTAAGGGAGAGGGTAAGGAGTTATTCCAATCCCGGGAGCGGAAAGACTTACCTTAGGGGGAAAAAAGGACGGGTATACACTCGCACACACACACACATATCCATCCACACATATACAGACACAAGCAGACATATTTAAGGACAGAGTTTGGGCAGAGATGTCAGTCGAGGCGGAAGTGCAGAGGCAAAGATGATGTTGAATGACAGGTGAGGTGTGAGTGGCGGCAACTTGAAATTAGCGGAGATTGAGGCCTGGTGGGTAACGGGAAGAGAGGATATATTAAAGAGCAAGTTCCCATCTCCGGAGTTCGGATAGGTTGGTGTTGGTGGGAAGTATCCAGATAACCCGGACGGTGTAACACTGTGCCAAGATGTGCTGGCCGTGCACCAAGGCATGTTTAGCCACAGGGTGATCCTCATTACCAACAAACACTGTCTGCCTGTGTCCATTCATGCGAATCGACAGTTTGTTGCTGGTCGTTCCCACATAGAATGCATCACAGTGTAGGCAGGTCAGTTGGTAAATCACGTGGGTGCTTTCACATGTGGCTCTGCCTTTGATCGTGTACACCTTCTGGGTTACAGGACTGGAGTAGGTGGTGGTAGGAGGGTGCATGGGACAGGTTTTACACCGGGGGCGGTTACAAGGATAGGAGCCAGAGGGTAGGGAAGGTGGTTTGGGGATTTCATAGGGATGAACTAACAGGTTACGAAGGAAGTTGTATCCCTGCTGGAGAGCCACATTCAGAGTCTGGTCCAGTCCCGGAAAGTATCCTGTCACAAGTGGGGCACTTTTGTGGTTCTTCTGTGGGGGATTCTGGGTTTGAGGGGATGAGGAAGTGGCTCTGGTTATTTGCTTCTGTACCAGGTCGGAAGGGTAGTTGCGGGATGTGAAAGCTGTTGTCAGGTTGTTGGTGTAATGGTTCAGGGATTCCGGACTGGAGCAGATTCGTTTGCCACGAAGACCTTGGCTGTAGGGAAGGGACCGTTTGATGTGGAATGGGTGGCAGCTGTCATAATGGACGTACTGTTGCTTGTTGGTGGGTTTGATGTGGACGGACGTGTGAAGCTGGCCATTGGACAGGTGGAGGTCAACGTCAAGGAAAGTGGCATGGGATTTGGAGTAGGACCAGGTGAATCTGATGGAACCAAAAGAGTTGAGGTTGGAGAGGAAATTCTGGAGTTCTTCTTCACTGTGAGTGCAGATCATGAAGATGACATCAATAAATCTGTACCAAACTTTGGGTTGGCAGGCCTGGGTAACCAAGAAGACTTCCTCTAAGCGACCCATGAATAGGTTGGCGTACGAGGGGGCCATCCTGGTACCCATGGCTGTTCCCTTTAATTGTTGGTATGTCTGGCCTTCAAAAGTGAAGAAGTTGTGGGTCAGGATGAAGCTGGCTAAGGTGATGAGGAAAGAGGTTTTAGGTAGGGTGGCAGGTGATCGGCGTGAAAGGAAATGCTCCATCGCAGCGAGGCCCTGGACGTGTGGAATATTTGTGTATTTATGTATATGTATATATTTTTTTTAGCCTGTATTTTTTGTTGTTGAGCAGACATAGCCATTCCTTTTGATTATAGAGCAACATATTAAATTTCTCGTATTGGTTACATACAATTAAAACTTAATTTATTACTAACAAAAGGAATAACAACATTGGTTGAACAAAAAAATGAAATATATAGCTCTAACTTCACTATGCATGAATTAAAATAATAGTGATTAACATCTCATTGTTTACAAGACAACAACTGCAGTGAGAACCAGTAAGAGAATGAGATTGGTCAGACATTCAGTGTACTGTGGTAATTTTGCTAACGTGTGTTGGATACTAATTACAGCATGTGTAAATGACAATTGTGTCCATAAATGTAGATTTGCTTTCATTCTGTTCCCTGTGGAATGTATTTATTTCAAGCAGCAAACTACTTGGAGCTGGCAGCAAAAATAAACTGAAAAGTGCTGAGCTATTATGTGATCTTGCAAAATATAATCAGTACTGCACACTAACTGTGGACATATGATCACATGCAAGTCTAATTTCACAGCTGTTGCACTCAGTCATACTGCACAAACGGGTTATGGAGAACCGATATCATCATTCTCTTCCATGCTCAACTATCAGTCAATTAGTTGTTGTTAGGCAGGTATGATGCTGGTTTATAGCCTGGATCCAAAAATAAGGGAATTATGTACTTAATGTGCTCACATCCCAGGGGCCCATTTACGGAAACAAACACTCCACGTACAGTGGTGCAGCTAGGTGACAGTAGACTTGAGGGTATACAAGTGCACGTTGTACAATCATTGTAGTGTTCAAGAGATTGCTGATGTAAGCACTTCACCGTCCTGGGTATGGCTGCAGTTGTTTGGTTGCAGTTGCCAGGTGATGATCCATTATGTGATCAGTATTGGTTGGAAAGGCCCCTTTGTTATTTCATAACCAGCTACAGAGACATAGGCTGGCCTTGGCCTTGCAGACAGACAGTGCATTGTGCCATCGTTCAGCAACAGTAATGGCAGCAGCTGTTAAGGTGTTGCTGTCAGCATGATGGCTGTAGTGCTGTATGAGGAATGGATTGGAGCAGTTTGTGTCAAGACAGCATCAGTGCCCATGGCAACTGGCCTGTCCCCATTGCTCAGCACGAAGTGTACCTAGCCAAGAAGGATCAAACCGTGGCTCCAACATGGAGGATGCCAGTGTTGTGTGCATGTGTAGGATGTTGGCCAACTGTGACAGCATGAACCTGCACAACACAGGGTGAAGAATAGGGCCAGTGTGTGTCCACTCAGATGTTGAAGGCTGGGCAGCTGCAGTAGGCTGTGGCTTATGAAGGCAGACAATGGCAGCTGCTGACTCATTTTAGCTTGAAGACTGGCACGAACCTCCACTTGTGACTAGCGCCTGGTGATGGCAGACTGAGCATGTAATTCTGGCAGCATATATGCTAGCTTGGTCAAATATTGTTTCTGACACAGTGGCAGTTTTGCCCTCCAAGACCAGGTGCAAGGCTCAACTTTTGAGCAACCCTGATATCATTGCTCAGTTTCACTATTGTATCAGCGACTCCACAGACCTGACAGTACGTAAGTTGTGTTGAAACTACTTCTTTCAGAAGCTGTGGGGGCAACTTCTAAAATGTCAGTGTGCTGAATACATGTTCTTCCACCAGTGTACCTAGTTACTGAGGTATCTTGTGACATCCTCCGTAGCACATAAGGGTCATCTGCTTCACCAAGTGGAATTGTTGCACAACATACCTCTCCTGTTCTGGAGACTGAGTCCATGGGATCATCAACTGTTTACATTTCTGGAAAAATTCTTAACAATACATTTCGCAGTTTTACATACATATACAGTATTCTCTGATTCTCCTTATTCTAATCCAGAGTGAACCACAGTTTTCATTGAGTGTTTATTAATGTAATTATTATTCCTAATATTAAGCCAGTCTCCTTGGCAACTGATGCATGAGCTCAAGTGTGGGGCAGCTTGCATCTAAAATAGATACAGATTACTCAAAGTAGAGTCAGAACTATGATGATACCAGTAATCAAGACACTCATTGTCATGACTTTGCTACATTGTTGATCACGGTATTGCTGTACATGCTAGAGCAATTACTCCATGGTAATGCGTCCCTCTTGACTTGCCATTTGCCCACTGAACTTACCTAATTTTTAACACAAAGGCATTATTACACTGAATCATCACACAGGCAACCAGTAAAATAAAATTATGAAACCCTTTCTTTTTAATAAATTCCCTTAACAGATCATTTAAGAGCAAATGGATCTACTCAACTGATTTCTCATGCTTGGCATTTCCCATAATTTGTTTCATGCCTCCTTTACCCACTTATTTGGTGCAACATTTGAAACTTTGTCTTTGCAGCAGAAGTGTTTGTTTCATTTTTACCGTGAACACACCCCAAAAACTACACTCACACAAAAAACCACTTGTGGTGCTACTACATGTAATATGTTGACTGGTAATTTCCCTTATTCCCCTTTCATCAAAGCTAATTACAGATTGAATCCTTGTAAAGCTCTGGTTCCTTGTACCTTTCAGCACTATATCATGTGAACAGAATCTTAACGACTGTTACAGTGTTCATTTGGTTCATCCTTTATGACAAGAGAACCTTGTGACAGTGCATTATTGGCAGATGTCTCCACCAGCTGGAACAATGTCCCACTGAGTTCCAATGTGCACTGTGAAGGATCAGTTTTCACTCAATTTTTTTTTCTTTCTCTCTTCCTTACCCTTAGTGCATATTACATTCAAGTATCATCAACTTTAAGAACCTCCTGATCCTCGAGCACATATTCTGTAAGGATTCAGCCTTGCCAGCCCAGTCACTCCTCTTACAAGTGCTTTTCCTCTTTTATATCCCTTCCCCTCTCCGCCCTTAAGAGGATGTGACAAGTGATGACAAATCTACATCTGTCAGAAATAAATGCATATGTATCACTTCCTTATCCACAATGTTTGTAACATACACTCCTGGAAATGGAAAAAGGAACACATTGACACCGGTGTGTCAGACCCACCATACTTGCTCCGGACACTGCGAGAGGGCTGTACAAGCAATGATCACACGCACGGCACAGCGGACACACCAGGAACCGCGGTGTTGGCCGTCGAATGGCGCTAGCTGCGCAGCATTTGTGCACCGCCGCCGTCAGTGTCAGCCAGTTTGCCGTGGCATACGGAGCTCCATCGCAGTCTTTAACACTGGTAGCATGCCGGGACAGCGTGGACGTGAACCGTATGTGCAGTTGACGGACTTTGAGCGAGGGCGTATAGTGGGCATGCGGGAGGCCGGGTGGACGTACCGCCGATTTGCTCAACACGTGGGGCGTGAGGTCTCCACAGTACATCGATGTTGTCGCCAGTGGTCAGCGGAAGGTGCACGTGCCCGTCGACCTGGGACCGGACCGCAGCGACGCACGGATGCACGCCAAGACCGTAGGATCCTACGCAGTGCCGTAGGGGACCGCACCGCCACTTCCCAGCAAATTAGGGACACTGTTGCTCCTGGGGTATCGGCGAGGACCATTCGCAACCGTCTCCATGAAGCTGGGCTACGGTCCCGCACACCGTTAGGCCGTTTTCCGCTCACGCCCCAACATCGTGCAGCCCGCCTCCAGTGGTGTCGCGACAGGCGTGAATGGAGGGACGAATGGAGACGTGTCGTCTTCAGCGATGAGAGTCGCTTCTGCCTTGGTGCCAATGATGGTCGTATGCGTGTTTGGCGCCGTGCAGGTGAGCGCCACAATCAGGACTGCATACGACCGAGGCACACAGGGCCAACACCCGGCATCATGGTGTGGGGAGCGATCTCCTACACTGGCCGTACACCACTGGTGATCGTCGAGGGGACGCTGAACAGTGCACGGTACATCCAAACCGTCATCGAACCCATCGTTCTACCATTCCTAGACTGGCAAGGGAACTTGCTGTTCCAACAGGACAATGCACGTTCGCATGTATCCCGTGCCACCCCACGTGCTCTAGATGATGTAAATCAACTACCCTGGCCAGCAAGATCTCCGGATCTGTCCCCCATTGAGCATGTTTGGGACTGGATGAAGCGTCGTCTCACGCGGTCTGCACGTCCAGCACGAACGCTGGTCCAACTGAGGTGCCAGGTGGAAATGGCATGGGAAGCCGTTCCACAGGACTACATCCAGCATCTCTACGATCGTCTCCATGGGAGAATAGCAGCCTGCATTGCTGCGAAAGGTGGATATACACTGTACTAGTGCCGACATTGTGCATGCTCTGTTGCCTGTGTCTATGTGCCTGTGGTTCTGTCAGTGTGATCATGTGATGCATCTGACCCCAGGAATGTGTCAATAAAGTTTCCCCTTCCTGGGACAATGAATTCACGGTGTTCTTATTTCAATTTCCAGGAGTGTAATTAAAATGATTAATAGCTTCATGTGTATCCTTCATAGCGTTTAGAGCAAAATTAACATCTCCACCTGCGCGCTGCATGATGCGAAAATCATTGGCACAAGTATTCATGGTGCTTGGCCATTCAGGGACAAACCTGGTCTAGGCTCCCCGGGTTGTACACAATACCTATTATCTCCAAATGATGTAGATACTACTCCACCTAATTAGGTCTACCCGTGTTGCTATTCACACCATCATCATGTACTTCAGTGTAGCACATATTTATTTTGTCTGTAATTATCAGTTCCTTCACACCGTGAATTTCCCCAAGATATTGGAGCTGTTAATCCCATAATCTTACTCCCTCCTGCTTCAGTTAAACTCACACTATTAACCTCTCTCGCTGATTTGTTGCTTTTGTGTAGGTACTATTCTTATTTTATCTCTCAAGTGCTTCTATATGCCTATTGTTTCTTATCCGCAGACCCTCAAGTTGTCTAACCATTCGTGTCATCTGTCTCATCTTTATGTAAATGGGAGTAGGTAAACTGGGTACAGCGCTTTTCCCTTCCATAGCCTTTTATTTGCTCACATGTGATCACATTGTCTGCTCTCAGTGCAGATAATTGAGATGCTAACGTGCTCTGCGTTTCCTCAGAGACAACACCATGTGTCTTTGACTCTGATATGGTGGATCATTGGTCAGTTCCACAAAAAACAAATGACAAGATACCAAAATAGAATGATGAGGAAGCCACTTAAATATAATACAAATATAATACTAACGCAACACTTTGTACTGTAACTAATTCTCTGTTTGAATATCTGCTTTTGATTATTACCTTACGCATGTCAAAACAACACATACCACAACCCTAGTGCATGTTGATGCAGCACGTTACAGCTGCTGATGTAGAGGTGGCAGCAACCAGTTCTGTCATCGAATGTAGAGGATGGGATGAGTGACTGCTGTGGTGAAAGGTGTGGCTGGTAGGCAATAAGGTCAGGATATCTGCAACTCACCACCCTGGGTGTGGCTGCAGTGATGTCAGGTGCAGGTGATGATTTTCCATGGGAAAAGTACTTGTTGAAAAAAAAATCACTTTATTTCATAACAAGCTACAGCTACAAAGATGGTACCAAGAAGGTGGCCAATGCTCCCCACGACATAGGCTGGCCACAGCATGAGCACAGGGGCTGTAGTGCTGAATCAGGAATGGAGAGGAGTGGCATGTGTCGTGGATGGTGGCAGCAGCACAGGGTGATGGTGATGCTTGTGCTCTCACAGGCTGATGAACAATGACAGCATTTGCATGATTGGACAGTGATGGCTGGGCAGATAGATGGCCCATGCTGGAACTCTGATCCACCAGGAACATGGCTGGCAGCAGATGGTAGCTACCAAGTGTGTGGCCTGTCAGTGGAAAGGCACCAAGTTGGTAACATACAAATTTAGCACACAGTGGCTAGTGGTTAGTGAAAACAGTGTCCGGCAGTAGCAGATCATTGACAATGTTGGCTCAAAGACTGGCACATACCTCCCTTGTGACTAGTGGCTAACAATGTCTGAGACTGAATTTCTAAATTTGGTGGTACCTGTATATATGGTAGCCTGGTCCACTGTCATTTCTGAAACGGTAGCAATTATGTCCTCCAAGCTAAGGTGTCAGGCCCAAACATTGAGTAACTATAACACCATTGCTCTTTTTTTTCCTGTCATATCGGCAATTTGACAGTCCTGGCAGTATTGTAATGGTGCGGGTCTTCTCCTTTCAGAAGCCCTGTGGTTGACTTCTGCAATGTCAACGTGCCGAGTATGTATTCTTGCACCAGCACCTAATTACTGACATGTCTTGCGACACCCTCCTTATGACATCATTTTGCTGAGTTGTTCAAAAGAATTGCCTGCTTTGCCAGACAGAACCTTGGTGCAACAAAGTTAACAGATATTAGTGAAGAAAATGGGGTTGCCAGCAAGCACACAGTTTGCCATGTGTGGAAGCAGTCTGAAGTTGGATGTCCATTGCTAGCACTGCAGAATATAGGTCGTTGGAGAGGACTGTTGCCTTCTTTATACCTTATTGCTCTGTGTAAGGAGAGGGATCAATGGTTAGATGTAAAAGTTATGCTATAAAGCAGCTTCACATAACTTTTATGTCTTGTTATTAGAGTGAGTTGTCAAATATTGATTTTTTGCTTATGTTACTCCATTTAAAAAGTAGATTATTGAGTTTCCAACTCTCCTTATTCCTTATTATCCAAGTTGCAGAATATTTGTTTAAAAAAACAATAAAAGAATTTTAATGTTATGTGTTATGTTGTAAGTCCTCCACTCGCAGTTACTTGACAGCATTGACATTTTAAAAATATTTTTACCTAATTGTGGAACCGCCAATATATACACTACTGGCCATTAAAATTGCTACACCAAGAAAAAATGCATATGATAAACGGGTATTGATTGGACAAATATATTATACTAGAACTGGCATGTGATTACATTTCCACGCAAGTTGGTTGCATGGATCCTGAGAAATCGGTACCCAGAACAACCACTTCTGGCCATAATAATGGCCTTGATAAGCCTGGGCATTGAGTCAAACAGAGCTTGGATGGCGTGTATAGGTACAGCTGCCCATGCAGCTTCAACACGATACCACAGTTCATCACGAGTAGTGACTGGCGTATTGTGACGAGCCAGTTGCTTGGCCACCATTGACCAGACGTTTTCAGTTGGTGAAAGATCTGGAGAATGTACTGACCAGGGCAGCAGCCGAACATTTTCTGTATCCAGAAAGGCCCGTACTGGACCTGCAACATGTCGTCGTGCATTATCCTGCTGAAATGTAGGGTTTCGCAGGGATTGAATGAAGGGTAAAGCCACGGGTCGTAACACATCTGAAATGTAACGTCCACTGTTCAAAGTGCCGTCAATGCGAACAAGAGGTGACAGAGATGTGTATCGAAAGCACCCCATACCATCACGCCAAGTGATACGCCAGTATGGCGATGACGAATACACGCTTCCAATGTGCATTCACCGCGATGTCGCCAAACACGGTTGCAAACATCATGATGCTGTAAACAGAACCTGAGGTCATCCGAAAAAATTACGTTTTGCCATTCGTGCACCCAGGTTCGTCGTTGAGTATACCATCGCATACGCTCCTGTCTGTGATGCAGCGTCAAGGATAAAAATAGCCATGGTCTCCGAGCTGATAGTCCATGTTGCTGCAAACCTCGTTGAACTGTTCGTGCAGATGGCTGTTGTCTTGCAAACTTCCCCATCTGTTGACTCAGGGTTTGAGACGTGGCTGCACGATCAGTTACAGCCATGCTGATAAGATGCCTGTCATCTCGACTGCTAGTGATACGAGGCCATTGGGATCCAGCACGGCGTTTCGTTTTACCCTCCTGAACCCACTGGTTCCATATTCTGCTATCAGTCATTGGATCTCAACCAATGCGCCAGCAGCAATGTGGCTCTACGATAAACCGCAGTCACGATAGGCTACAATCCAACCTTTATCAAAAGTCGGAAACGTGATGGTACGCATTTCTCCTCCTTACACGAGGCATCACAACAACGTTTCACCAGGCAACGCTGGTCAACTGCTGTTTGTGTATGAGAAATGGGTTGAAAACTTTCCTCAGTTTTCATTTGCAAGTCCTCAACCTAATTCATAGTGTTTGTGGCAAATAATGTACTTGTACTGCCAACAACAAGTCTTATTGGTATATTAGTGATGATACTGCTGGATGTATTTCAAGAAATGGTGCAGTTTTGATGTCTTAGATCTTTGACCCAGATGAATATCAATAACACTTGTATATACAAACTTGATGAGCAGAACAAAAATAACCTTAAAAGTATCGCCTCATTAGCATCCATTGTTTCACTTCATATGATCATTTGGCATTTCCTCCTGGACTTATGACTTAAAGTAAATAAAGTATTTATTATGAAAAAGTGAAGAATAACAACAGTTTTCAAAGCGGATAACGGCACATTTTGCAGCTGCCACGTCAAGGGTGTGTAAAATCACACACCTGCTTCTAACTGGTATTTGTAGCCAATAAAATTATTCTTGTAAGAACTGCAGGTTGCTTGACGTGATGTGACATGACAAAACAGAAAACAAATATTCTGTTGAGCCAGTTTGTTATTAGTTCTTATTTCAGATTATGTTTCTGTGCTCTGTTGCTAAGTTCTTTCACAGGACAAGAAATAAACTGGAAGTTAGTTAGTCAAAATTAAAAACTCATTTTGTTAGTCATCTCTTCTGCAAATGATTTGAGAGTTGAAATTTCTTTTTGCTCCATCACAAGTAACAGTGTTTATTATAAATTGGGCTCTATTTTTAAAGTATTTGAACAACTATTATAAATTGGGCTCTATTGTTTGAGTATATGTATAACTGGTGGTCTCAGAAGCTATTAGTGCACTCCGACTACAAAGTGTAACTGAGAAGGAAGAATTTTAAATAATAAATAAATTTTTTTTTTTTTTTTTTTTTTTTTTTTTTTTTTTTTTTTTTTAAGTATGGTCATTTGTACCTTATTACAGACAAACCAAGTATAACAATATTATGAAAAGAACAGTTGCTACTCTCCATGTAGTGGAGACCCTGAGACGCAGATAAGCACAACAAAAAGACTGTCACAACATAAGCTTTCAGCCAGCAAGGCCTTTGTCAACAATAGACCCCCCCCCCCCTCCCCCCCACACACACACACACCTGTGGCCTCTGGCAGCTGAAGCCATACTGCGAGCAACAGCAGCAGTGCGTGATGGCAGCCACCCCTACCCTGCTATCCCTTCCCCTTCCCACCCCAGGTTCCTCCTTACTCCTACCCAGTTGCTGCTCCCATCATACACTGCTGCTGTTGTTCACAGCGTGACTTCAGCTGCCAGAGGCTGCAGTTGTGTGTGTGTGTGTGTGTGTGTGTGTGTGTGTGTGTGTGTGTGTGTGTGTGTGTGAGAGAGAGAGAGAGAGAGAGAGAGAGAGAGAGAGAGAGAGAGAGAGATCGACAAAGGCCTTGTTGGCTGAAAGGTTATATTGTGACACAGTCTTTTTGTTGTGCCTATTTGTGACTCCGCATTTCCGCTACTTTCCTTTTCATAATATTGTTACATTCCATCCTGGATTTTCCATTGTTTGGTATAACAGATTATGATAGTTAACTCGAAATATATCCTAAAGTAGTGGTTTATGATTGTCATTTCCAGAATCAGGAAGTTTAGGCGTTATAAATCAGCGAAACAGGCAGCCAAAAAGGCATTTTAAATAGCTAAAATAGGCAATAAAAGGCAATCTAGAAAATGCCTATTTACACTCCTGGAAATTGAAATAAGAACACCGTGAATTCATTGTCCCAGGAAGGGGAAACTTTATTGACACATTCCTGGGGTCAGATACATCACATGATCACACTGACAGAACCACAGGCACATAGACACAGGCAACAGAGCATGCACAATGTCGGCACTAGTACAGTGTATATCCACCTTTTGCGGCAATGCAGGCTGCTATTCTCCCATGGAGACGATCGTAGAGATGCTGGATGTAGTCCTGTGGAACGGCTTCCCATGCCATTTCCACCTGGCGCCTCAGTTGGACCAGCATTCGTGCTGGACGTGCAGACCGCGTGAGACGACGCTTCATCCAGTCCCAAACATGCTCAATGGGGGACAGATCCGGAGATCTTGCTGGCCAGGGTAGTTGACTTACACCTTCTAGAGCACGTTGGGTGGCACGGGATACATGCGGACGTGCATTGTCCTGTTGGAACAGCAAGTTCCCTTGCCGGTCTAGGAATGGTAGAACGATGGGTTCGATGACGGTTTGGATGTACCGTGCACTATTTAGTGTCCCCTCGACGATCACCAGTGGTGTACGGCCAGTGTAGGAGATCGCTCCCCACACCATGATGCCGGGTGTTGGCCCTGTGTGCCTCGGTCGTATGCAGTCCTGATTGTGGCGCTCACCTGCACGGCGCCAAACACGCATACGACCATCATTGGCACCAAGGCAGAAGCGACTCTCATCGCTGAAGACGACACGTCTCCATTCGTCCCTCCATTCACGCCTGTCGCGACACCACTGGAGGCGGGCTGCACGATGTTGGGGCGTGAGCGGAAAACGGCCTAACGGTGTGCGGGACCGTAGCCCAGCTTCATGGAGACGGTTGCGAATGGTCCTGGCCGATACCCCAGGAGCAACAGTGTCCCTAATTTGCTGGGAAGTGGCGGTGCGGTCCCCTACGGCACTGCGTAGGATCCTACGGTCTTGGCGTGCATCCGTGCGTCGCTGCGGTCCGGTCCCAGGTCGACGGGCACGTGCACCTTCCGCCGACCACTGGCGACAACATCGATGTACTGTGGAGACCTCACGCCCCACGTGTTGAGCAATTTGGCGGTACGTCCACCCGGCCTCCCGCATGCCCACTATACGCCCTCGCTCAAAGTCCGTCAACTGCACATACGCACATACGGTTCACGTCCACACTGTCGTGGCATGCTACCAGTGTTAAAGACTGCGATGGAGCTCCGTATGCCACGGCAAACTGGCTGACACTGACGGCGGCGGTGCACAAATGCTACGCAGCTAGCGCCATTCGACGGCCAACACCGCGGTTCCTGGTGTGTCCGCTGTGCCGTGCGTGTGATCATTGCTTGTACAGCCCTCTCGCAGTGTCCGGAGCAAGTATGGTGGGTCTGACACACCGGTGTCAATGTGTTCTTTTTTCCATTTCCAGGAGTGTATTTACAAGATCGCTCTTTTCAGAGCATTTATGTTAATACTGTATTGAGTAACTTTAAAGCTTTAAACAAAATACTAATTCTGATTGACAGAAAATTGAAAGTGTTTCTTGTAAGACTATACATTACAGTGCCGTATCATCTTATTGGTTGTACATGATAGTCAAATGCTTTTTTAAATTTTCTAGAGTCGTGTCAAGACATTTTTCATATGAGAAAGTGACTCTTCATCATCTACAGAGGTAACAGGGGCAAATCTAAAATGTTGAACTATTGTGGGCGCCCACTTCTACTGCATTGGAATTGTCACCTAATAGAATATTTAAAATGTTTCTAAGTTTGTCAAAATTGGGATTTTTTTAAAACACCATTTTACACTTTTCGTAACTAGTGAACCCCATTTCCCTGTCACACTGTCCTATTTTTTCACAGCTCCACAACTTTCACTGAAAAATCAATGGCTGCCCTTTTTCTTGAAGCTGGCAGATCACTTGTGGCAGGAAACCAAACTTGGCTGGAATGTAAGTTAAACTGAACTTGGCTACAATGAAAATTAGTCACTTCACACCCCCAAAGTTTCTTTGCTGCTGCAGTTATAGATGCTTCAACCTCCAGAGCGATGATCACCTTAGATTGCTCACGAAATGTGAAACATAGTAAACTGCTGCTGAAAGCCAGCCCCCCCCCCCCCCCTCCAAAATCTCGTTACGATAAGTTGAAGAGGCAGATGCATATCTGGTGCGAAGCCTTGAAATGTGTGAATCCTTGAGTGGGCTTTCACAAACATCATAATACTGGAAATTGATTTGTCAATGTTCAGAAGCAACTTTGTCTCTCTTCTGATGTCTTGTAGAAACTATGTGCTACGCAGGTCAAGTTAAGCATGTTTGGAAGTAGCAATTTTTAAAGTTGTTCCAGCTTTTTCATGTGTGGTGCAGCATCTGAGATGAAAAGTAATACACTGTCATACAGAATTTCTTCAGGTCATGGTAACCTTTATGAACTGGTAAATAACTTTGCAATAGCTGAATTGTAAATTTTTTCTAGATACTCTGCTGTAAATGAGAGCACATGGTTTATCTTCTGAAGGATGTAATTGTCCCCCAATGCACTGGTAATAAAACAACCTGTAGGATCAGCTGACTTGTCAATTGAAATCCATATCATTTTATTTTTTCCTTCATCTTTAATGATTTTCACTTCTTCACCGTAACACTCACTTAACATTTTTTCAAACTTGACTAACTGTGCACAGATTCATCTGCATACCTCTCCAAAAGCTGTTTAACTGTAGGATTTAAGAGTTTCCGCAAACAGATTCTGGTGTCAATAAAAGTGTTACATAAGTCAAATACAAATTGCGATTTTTGACTCAATGCTGTGATTGTTGTTGGAAGTAAAGAAATCTTCTTCCCAGTAGTCTTGGAAATTACAGTTTAGTGCGAGCTGGTGGTTCACTATCCCACACCACATGTTTACACTCCATGGATGCTGATGTTCCACCTGACGAAGCCAACAGTGATTGTCAACAAACCAATAGTGCAAGTTTTAGTGATTTACGTGGCCATGATTGGAAAATGTGCCTTCATCACTAAAAAAGATGCATGATACGTCTGGAGTGCACTGTCTTAATGCCTTTGTACAAAAGTTAACACAATTCTCATAACCGTAACATGCAGCTCTTGACAGAGTGAGATGTGGTAGGGGTGGCGAATGCTTAGGAGACTTGTCTGACTTATACCACTTACTTGTGTGATAGTGCAGGAGCTAATGTGTGGATCAATTGCAGCAGCAGCAAGAACATTAATTTCCACCTCTTCTGTCATAGTTTGTTTCCTTCTGGTATGCTGTCAAAACATTGCACTACCACTTTCACATAACTGGTTCCAGGGATTGATAAATAATTGCCAAGATGGCTGAAATCTATGGAGATATCTTGCTGCATACTCCGTTCAAGAATGAACTGCATCCTTCTTACACTCTCCGTACACATAAATCTGATCATCCACTCATGACATACTCCTCATATTGTCACACACTAACCAGCAAGTCACAATGTACTCAAGGAACTCACAAGAACACTGTAAGCAAACAACATTGTATCTAAAAACTATGCAAGTTGAATCACACAAATAAATGTCGGTGTGGAAATTTTTCAAAATATATCATCTTGTAAAGACTCACGCTAGAATCCTGCAACAAACACCACTGACATTCTAATTCACCCTACGTTTAGTTTATTAATGTCAACAGACATTGATGTTAAAAGAAAGGTGTATGTTTGCACAAAAAATACACTTTCTAAGTAATATTAAAATTTGTTTACTGGCTAACAGTATAAGCTCCTGACTGCTGGTCCATTCTGTGAAAACTGCACAACAATAGCACTTTTGATTTCTGCAATATTTGCAGTGTAAGTTTTAGGTGATTCATCCGATGTATAAACTCCCCCACCACCGAATGGACATAAGAAACCATACGTCTACAGCCCCACCCAGCAGTCTATGTTGGGGACCTTTTCAGTCACTACACACAATGGAAACATAGGGTCAACGATAGCTACAGTGAAACACTAACAAGCTGCGCTGATGATAACAATCTATTTCTGCTATTTGATGCAAAAGAGAAGGGATCTTTTAAATCAGCAGAGTACATTCCTTATTCACACTTCATAAGCAAAGACAATGAGAACTGCAAAGGACCCACAGACTACTTCAAGACTTCCCACACAGCTAACATCGATCAGCTCTAATTGAAATAGGAGTAAGCATCCCCATGATCGGGTCGTATCCCCTTCCAAGATAGCATTTTCAGTAGACAGATTGGAAGAAGTTCTCCAACCACTTTGACAAATTCTTAGGCAGTATTCCATCCACTGTCGAAAGCTACCAAAGGTACATAAGAGCAATGACTGAAATAGTAAAGAAGACCATACCTAGAGGATCCTGCAGGGATTACATACCAGGATGGAATGCTGTTTGTGAAGAACTACAGAAGGATTTCCTCCAAGGAGAGGATGGAGAGAGAGCAGATGACCTGCTATTCACACTAGACATGACTCAGTGTGAGAAATCATCAGAAACAGTTGTGAACCTTAACTTCAAAAGATTTAACAGAGAAGCCTGGGCACTTTTGAAGATGTGCGGTGGAAATCGTAAGAATGCAAAAGGTAACACAGCCTTGCACCCAGGCAAGATTGTGAATCATGTTGGGGCTGCTTCTAATCAAGGGACAAGGCACACTTGAATTTATGCCCAGAAGACATCTAGTCCCAAGCAGAACGTATTTTCCCAGTCGTTTAGTGTTGAGGAAATAACAGTGGCATTCAAAGAAGTGGGAAAAGCACCGGGATCTGATGGAATTCTTCCTGAATTCCTCCTGAATTGTGATAAATATATGACAAAATAGCTATCAGCATTCTTTACCAATATCATGATGTATTGAAAAAGTCTAATGTCATTGCTATCATTAAGCTGGGAAAACCAAGTAATGAGCTGAAAAGCTACCACCCAGTAGCCCTTCTTAACTCAATATACAAGCTTCTTGAAAGAGTCATCTACAAAAGTATCTTAGATGTAATACTAGAGAAAATTCATATTGAACAAGCTGGTTTTCACCCAGAAAGAAGCTGCACAGACTAGATAATGTCACTTACAACCTAGTTAGAAGCAGGCTTTCAAAATAATTTAAAAACCTCAACTGCATTTATATCTCTCAGGAGCTTATGACACTGTTTGGAGACGTGACCTTCTCTATAAACTCATCCAAATATTCCCATGCAGAAAAACAGTTCACTACATAACAAAGTTGCTGAAAGGTCATTCCATATTTACTGGGCAGCAAGATAAGCTTGTCAAAGATGCTAAATAATGGACTGCATCAGGAACCTGTCCTCACCACTCCTGTTTAATCTGTACATCTCCGATAGCCTGACACTAGGTCTTGTAAGTTTGGATATGCCGATGACTCAGGGGTGGCAGTGGGACATCGAAATTTTGAAGAAACGGAAGCCCTCTTAACATGTGATCTGGTGACAATGGGAAATTCTTTTCGGAGATAGAGATTGAAACCAAACCCCACAAAGACAGAGATAGCTTGTTTTCCATTTGTACAACAGAGTGGTGAATAGACAGCTCCAGGTCTATTTTGTGACAGACTACTCAATAATTAGCACCCAAAATATGTAGGGGTTACATTGGACGGGACACTATCTTACAAGAAGCAGTTGGAAAACACCACCGTGAAGATTTGAACTAGGACCAACATCTTACATAAACTGTGTGGAACAACCTGGGGTTCCCTGCTGAAACTCCATACTCTTCAGCACTTGGACTAGTCTACTCAACTATGGAGTATGGTGCTCCTGTATGGCTCAATAGTGGTACACTAAGACCAAACGACATAAAATGGTTGTCCATATAAGTCACATTTTGCCCCCTGGACTTCAATGAAATGCAGCTTTACTCCATGAGTTTAAATGGATGCTAGGAAACCTGCAACTCCCTATCCATCGAGATGCAGTTATCCTAGAAAGAAATTGGCTTCAGCTAAGAAAACCATCCATGAAAATAACATGGAACTGTACACATCTCACTTCAACTTTAGAGACTCATGGGAAAGAGACTGGACAGGGACTTGTGCTCCACATTAGCAAAACTTGCCCTGCATAAGTAAGAAACCTCTGCCTTTGACCAATTGTGCAAAACATGGACAATGTTTAACAGAATATGTACTAATCATGGCAGAAGTGTGAGCTCTTTTTCATTGAAAGGGTAAACCTCTATCTCCAAAATGCAGTTGTGGAGCAACCAGGCGAACTGTTCATCACATAGTTACAGAATGCCCCAGTAGGGTCTGTTGTGGTACTTTCAGTGCTTTCCTGATAGCTATGAATAATGCAGTTGATTATATTAAAAGTTTAGACGTCTCTTTGTAAGTTGCGTGTGGTGTTGTTTGCAATTATGGCATAATCTGTATCACTTAAGGCAGGAGGATTATCTTCACAGTCTCAGATGTTATTGAATTTAGCATATGTTAAAATTCAGGCGTAAATAAGAAACATGTATTTTTTTGTTTTCTCGAAAAAAATTTCGGCCCAGAAATACAGGCCTCCAAAGATGACACTGTGAACAGCATTTTGAATATGTGAATATCGGAAATTTTTTAAAAATGACATATCTCTGTGACAGTTCTAGATGTTTTGTTAGAGTTTTTTATTTTAAAGATAATTGCTTTTTGATTACAATGGTATCCTCCATTTGGACATATCTGTCAAAGTTCTTTTACTGTCGCCTTTTGGATTTTATTTTATTTTTTTTTTTTTTTTTTTTTTGTAATTTACAGAAATTTTTTTTTTTTTTCAAAGATGTCAATCCAGAAAAAGTAGATTTTTTTGTGTTGATTAGTACCATGTACTATATTATTTATAAAGGAGAGCTTCCACTTTTAAGTTGGACAGGTTTTATTTTTAAAAATAATTTATAGCTTTCAAGGGTAATATATGTCCTCACTGAAGTTGTTTCTTACTAATTTCTTTGTTACAGTGTTTATTTCTATTGTCTTTGCTGCAGTTATTTCTTTTCACTTTCATTGTTGTGATATTTCTTACACTTTGTTGTTGTTTCCTGTCAGTTTCTTTGTTGTGGTTGTTCATTGTAGTTTTCTGTATTGTAGTTGTTCAGTGCTAATTTGTTTATTGAAGAGGCTTCTAAGAAATCTGAGACCATCCAGTAAGTTGTGTGTTTTCGTGAGGAATTTGCTAGTTGACACTTTGTGAAAAGGACTGTTTCAAATGTCTTCTGACTGGGGCCACAGGAGAGTGAAGTGTGCTGACTATTTGCATATCCATAAAAGAGTGATATATAGGACAAACAAAAAAAAAAACATACTTTGTTCAGGTTGGGAATAAGTGTTCTTATTTGAAGACTGTTTCAAAATGAAGATATTTCCAGCGATGACTTTTTGTGTTTTAAATGTTTTGACAGAATAACAACAATGACAGTATCTGAACAAGGTGAAGCCTTCCATGGTGCAGATGATGCAAATTTTGCATCAGGAGAGGAAGAACTATATACCCTGAATCAGTCCACTACAGAGGTAGGTTTTAGCCCTGTTAAGAAATCGTGGTCAGTGAAGTCGAGTCATAAGAAAGCACAGAGAAACTACTGAAGTTATGGATGAATACACTACAGCAAAACTGGCCACACTCTTAAAAGTAGTAATTCCATCTTCAGAAGACAATGAACCAAAGCACTCTTGCACTTCTTGCCAGGAATATTTTGCACATATCAATTCAGCCATTGAATATTGTGCATCCTATAGTGAAAAGGTGCTGGTTTTAACTATTGTTCCAGAGATATTTTCAAAGAAAACAATTTTGAACCACGTTCCATCAGTATCAAAGTACATGATAGAGAAATCGAGAAATGTGAGTTCTGTAAAAGGTGTCTTTGGAAGACCAGATCCCTATTATGGTCATCCTGTAGAAGCAGCTCAAGTTCAAATAGTGCACTCATTTTATCTGGAAGATAAATGTGACTGTTCTCGCCAGAGTGCCAACAAAAAAGACACTATAAATGTAAGAGTTAAAGGTCAAAAAGTTGTGAAAGTGAAGAGGTACATGACTTGCAGTATTAAAGAAACTTTTGCAGTTTATAAGAGCAACTATACAACTTCACATGTTGGAAGATCAAAATTTTATGCACTATGACCTAAGTGCGTAATTCCACACCCACCTAGAGATGCCTGTTTATGTGTGTTGCTGCATGAATTTTGAACTTTGTGTGGTAACGTTGGAGAACTTACTGGAGCACACAACATATGACACCTTGGTTGGGCATGTGGAGTCATTAGTAGTCTGTGATATAAAGCAAGAGACTTGTTTGTTTCAAGAATGTGTTGACTGCCCTGGAAAGGTAGGACTGTCTTTACAGACACTTGGCCTGGAAGACATAGCAGGTAACTCTCCAGAAATTACATATGCAACATGATAGGAAAATAAACTAATTAAGTAAACTGTTGCCTTTGACAGTTTCATTGACGAACTAGCTAATGGTCAGTGCAGAAATTACAACATGGTAGGGAAATAAACTAATTAAGAAAACTGTGGCCTTTGACAGTTTCATTGATGAACTTGATAAATGGTCATTGATAGCAGTAGCACACCCGCATCTGAAGAAACTGCGACAACAACACATTGCAGTAGTGAGAGGGTGTGTACAGGCTGAAGAACTATGTTTAGTGCTTCACTCTGAGTTTGCCGAGAACTGGTCTGTAATTCTCCCACAAGAAGTACAAGGGTACCATTGAAGTAATGACCAGGTTTCAATTTTTACAGAAGTGACAACTTTCAAAACAAGGCCACAAGTGTTGCAGTTATAAGTGATGACACAGAACATTACTCAGCACATGCTTTACTAGCAATGTGCAAAATTCTTCAATTGCAAACAGGGGCAGAGAAGATCATCTTTATTTATGATGGCCCTCCTAGTCATTTTAAAAATCGTTACCAGCTGTTTGAATTGAGTAAGTCGCTTGTGCCAACTCTCCAGACCAAATGCAGCTCTGATTCAGAATGCTGAGGATTTTATGAGAGTCGTGCAATCTTACATCCACAGTTCTCATTTTTTTGTCCAAAGAGGAAATCGAAGAATTCTGTGAGCAGAAAAAAGAAGAATGTTCCAAACAAACTACTCATGTGAAAGGAATTCAGAAGGCACATTTTTGGATTCAAAGTGATGGGCGAACTCTTATTGCATGCACTCTAAAGAGCAAGAAAGAAGAAATTTCATTCATTCGCCAACACCAGAGAAGCAGCAGAATAATATTTAGATTCACAACCTGAGAAGGGGGATGTTTGTGGTGTGTGTGTGTGTGTGTGTGTGTGTGTGTGTGTGTGTGTGTGTGTGTGTGTATGACTGTGACTGGTGGATTGCAGAGATTATAGGCACCAGTTATGAGTTAAACGAAACTATAGTGAACTTTATGCTACCACACGGATCAGCTGCCGGATATAGGTTCCTAGCTGAAGTACAGCAAAAACACCATCAGTGCTCACTTCCTGTTCACAATATTTTGATGATGATATTTGGTTTGTGGGGTACTCAACTGCGTGGTCATCAGCACCCGTACGAAGTCCCAATTTTTACACAGTCCAATTTTTATACAGTCCAATCTAGCCACTGTCACAAATGATGATGATGATGATGATGATGATGAAATGACGATGAGGACAACACAAACACCCAGTCCCCGGGCAGAGAAAATCCCTAACCCGGCTGGATTAAAACCTGGGACCCCATGATCCAGAGGCAGCAATGCTAGCTGCTGGACCATGAGCTGCAGACACAATGTTTTGAAGATTGAAAGTGCTCCAGTTCCTATTGGTTCAACAGGGAGACATCACTCTATATCAAGGGAAGATACTGTAGCAGTGGAACACATTTTTAGTTCATTGTCTGGCTAATTTCAGTACAAAACAGAGTGCACAGAAGACGTATAAATTGAAACCTTCAAGTCTTTGGACCTTTCCCGTCCATTTTAGAACCATTTAAAATGCTTGAGAAATGAGTACCTTGCTCATCTTTCAAAACTAAAATTATGTTAAATGAGGCTAGGTTTTGATTTTTATGAGCCTGTTATGTGATAATGTGGTAATAAAACAGGTTTTATGTATGGCAAAATTTTCAGTTGTTTATAAAACCTGTTCAACTTAAAATTGGAATCTCTCCTTTTCAGGTAATGTAGAACTATATGGTACTAATCAACAGAAAAAAAATCAAAATTTTATAGATTGGCATTTTTGAAAAAAATCCATAAATTCTAAAAAAGTTCAGAACACTATAGTAAAAGAACTTTGACAGATGGAGGATTTCTTTGTATTCAGAAAGCAGTTATCTTTTAAATAATAAAAAAAAAAAACCAACAAAATGTATAGAACTGTTCCAGAGATACAGCATTCTAAATTTTTTTCCAAAATTCACATCTTCAAAATGGTTTGCACAGTGGCATCCTTGGAGGGCTGTATCTCTGAGCAGAAATGTTTTTGGAGAAAATAAAAAATACGTGTTCCTTACTTAGGCCTTCATTTTAACATATGCTAAATTGAATAACATCCGAGACTATGAAGGTAAGATTTTTTCCTAGCCTGCTTGAATTGATATGGACTGTGCCTTATATTTAATATTGTGCTTAAAAGCATACAATAAGTAAGTAGTAACTAGCCTAATTTGAGGACTGTTTGAGAAGGCTGTTTTTGATTTCAGTTGTCTAGTCTCCTCTGTCTTATTTGACTGCTATGCATTGTATAGAATCTAAACTAATATACTTGGTCTGACTGTGTGATATTGAACAACAACAATGTAGGAAATGATAGATTGCTACTCACTGTGAAGAAGGCACTTAAGTTTGCAGACAAGCATAATTATAAGACACTTACATAAAGCTTTCAGCAAAACCATGCTTCAGCAAAAGAGAAGCACACACCATTCATACACACAAGCAAGAACAACTCATGCACACATGACTGCAAACTCTGGCAGGTCGGGGTGCAAGCAGCAGTCTGGAGGGGTCAGAGATGGGGAAGGGATAGTAGTGCATGGGTTGGGGAGGGGGGGGGGGGGTAGACAGATGTATCCTGTGCAGGGACTAGAATGCCAACAGGCCCATTGTCAGGAGATTGTGGGGCAGAAAGGTTGGGAAAAAAGGAGAGGAGTGGGGAAAGATGAGTAAGTGTGTTGGCAGAGGGCAGTAAATAAAGAGGGTGGGAGATGAGAATGGGGAGGAGATGATAGGACAGAGGGTTTGGAAATTTTTGGGTGGAGGGTGTGGGGACAGTATATTACTGTAGTTTGAGGCTTGAAAATTGTGCTAGCAGAGAATGTGTTGTAAGGAGTAACTCCCACCCATGCAGTTCAGAAAAGCTGGTGGTGGAGGGGACAATCCAGATGGCTTGGGAAGTGAAGCAGCCATTGAGATTAAGTATGTTACAGTCAGTTGCATGTTGTTCCATAGGGTGGTCTACTTTGCTTGCATGGCAGCTTTCACAGTTGGTGACAGGACTGGAATAGGAAGTACTGGGTGGGTGGATTGTGCAGGGCTTGCACGTGGGTCTTCCACAGGGATATGATCCTTGTGGCATGGGGCTGGGATTGCGAATGGCATAGGGATGGGCTAGATGTTGTGGAGTTTGGGTGGGCAATAGAACACCACTTTATGTGGCGCGAGAAGTATCTTGGGTCGGATGTCACTCATTTCAGTGCATGATGATAGATAATCAAAGCTCTGGCAAAGGATGTGGTTCAGTTGGTCCAATACAGGGTGGTACTGCATGACAAAGGAGGCACTTACTGCAGATATGTTGTCCCCAGATGGCCAAGCTGTATGTGAGGGATGTTTTGGTGTGGAAGGTATGACAGCTGTCAAAATGCAGGTTCTGTTGGTGATTGGTGGGTTTAAAGTGGACAGAGGTGCAAATGGAGCCATATGAGAAGAATTGGTCAACTGTCTAGGAAGGTGGCACACTGGGTTGAGGAGGTCCAGGTGAAGCAGGTGGAAGAGAAGGTGTTGAGGATGTTAAGGAACAAAGATAGGTATCTTGGCCCTGGGTCCAGATGATGAAAATATCATTGATGAACCTGAACAGGAGCAGGGGTTTGTCATTTTGGGAGGCTAGGAGGTGCTCATCTACATGGTTCATAAACAGTTTGGCAGAGGGTGCCATGTGGGTGCCCGTGGCTGTGATGCAGATTTGTTTGAGTATCTTCCCTTCAAAGAAAAAGTGGTTGCAGGTTAGGATAAAGTTAGAAAGGTGTATGAGGAATGAGGTAGTGGGTTTGGAGACTGAAGGACATTACAAAAGGTAGTGTTCAATAGCAGTAAGACCTTGGTCATATAGGATGGGGATGTATAGGGAGGAGGCATCAACAGTGATGAGTAGTGACCCAGGAGGTAAAGGTAAAGGTATGGTGGAGAACTGGCAAAGGAAGTGGTTGATGTTTTGATGTGGGAGGATAGATTATGGGCAGTTAGTTGGAAGTGTTGGTCCTTGAGGCCCGAAATTCTTTCAGTGGGGGTCACAATAACTAGCCACAATGGGAATCCAGGATTGTTGGGTTTGTGGATTTTGGAAAGCATGTAGGAGGTGGGTCCTGGAAAAGGCCTAAGGCTTTGCAAGGGCTTTGGTTATCATGCCCTGAAATGAAGGACATCCTGCCAGGGATCATTCCCACACCTCCTAAACTGATGTTCTGTCACCCACCCAACCTCCACAACATCCTAGTCCATCCCTGTGCTACTGCCAATGCCAACCTTCTGCCACAACGATTATATACCTGTGGAAGACCCAGGTGCGAGACCTGCCCAATACACCAACCCAGCGCTTCCTATGCCAGTCCTGTCACAGGTTTATCCTTCACCTTGAGGGGCCAGCCACTTGTGAAAGCCCCCATGTCATTTACCAGCTCTGCTACAGTCATTGCACGGCTTTTAACATTGGTATAACTACCAACCAAGTGTTCAGTGGGATGAACATCCACTGCCAAACTGTGGCCAAGAGAAAAATAAACCACCCTGTGGCGCAACATGCAGCTAAATGTAACATGCTTAATTTCAGTGGCTGCTTCACAAACTGGGACATTTGGATTGTCCCCTCCACCACCAGCTTTTCTGAACTGTGCAAATGCGAGTTACTCCTTACAACACATTCTCCGCTACTGTAATTTTCCCAGCCTCAACCTACAGTAACATACTGTCCCCACACCCTTCACCCAAAAGTTTGCACCTCCTCTGTCCTATCATATCCTCCCCATTTTTGTCTTCCACCCTCTTTGTTTACTTCCTTCTGCCAATGCCTCCGCCCATCTTTCCCGCTCCTCTCCTTTTTGACTCATTTTTACCCACCTCCCTGCCCCAGAATCGCCCAATGCTGTGTCTGTTGGCATTATAGTCCGTGCACACTCCACCAGACAGCATTCTCCTCTCCCCCCACCTGTACACTGCTATCCCTTTGCCTTCCCTGACCCCTCCAGTTGCTGCTTGCATCCTACATGATGGTTGCATTCCGCCCTGAGCTGCCGGAGTTGGCAGTAATGTGTGCATGAGGTGTGCTTGCTTGTGTGTATGACTGGTGTGTGTTTCTCTTATGCTGATGAAGGCTTTGGCCGAAAGTTTTGTGTAAGTGTCTTTTAATTGTGCCTGTCTGTAACTTAATGTGTATTGTTTACAGTAAGCAGCAATCTGCCTTTTCCTACATTGTGTGATATTGGTCACTGCTTACTTGGTAGCGCATTATTGTATGTAGACTGTACATACTAAATCAGTAGTATGTCAAATGGTCATAATTGTAATTATTGTATTGCTATTTGTGTTGGTGAATAAATCCCAGTAGATTTAATACATTTCAATGACTTCTGTGTTAATTGTGTGTCATGTACAATCAAAGCATCACACACTAATTAGAGTAAAAGAATTAATTCTCAACTTTTCTACCATTAATGTGTATGTTTTAGGACAAGATTGTGTATTAGAACAACTGTTGTTGTTGTTGTTGTTGTTGTGGCCTTCAGTCCTGAGACTGGTTTGATGCAGCTCTCCATGCTACTCTATCCTGTGCAAGCTTCTTCATCTCCCAGTACCTACTGCAGCCCACATCCTTCTGAATCTGCTTAGTGTATTCATCTCTTGGTCTCCCTCTACGATTTTTACCCTCCACCCTGCCCTCCAGTACTAAATTGGTGATCTCTCGATGCCTCAGAACATGTCCTACCAACCGATCCTTTCTTCTAGTCAAGTTGTGCCACAAACTCCTCTTCTCCCCAATTCTATTCAATACCTCCTCATTAGTTATGTGATCTACCCATCTAATCTTCAGCATTCTTCTGTAGCACCACATTTCGAAAGCTTCTATTCTCTTCTTGTCTAAACTATTTATCGTCCATGTTTCACTTCCATACATGGCTACACTCCATACAAATACTTTCAGAAACGACTTCTTGACACTTAAATCAATACTCGATGTTAACAAATTTCTCTTCTTCAGAAACTCTTTCCTTGCCATTGCCAGTCTACATTTTATATCCTCTCTACTTTGACCATCATCAGTTATTTTGCTCCCCAAATAGCAAAACTCCTTTACTACTTCAAGTGTCTCATTTCCTAATCTAATTCCCTCAGCATCACCCGACTTAATTCAACTACAGTCCATTATACTTGTTTTGCTTTTGTTGATGGTCATCTTATATCCTCCTTTCAAGACACTGTCCATTCCGTTCAACTGCTCTTCCAAGTCCTTTGCTGTCTCTGACAGAATTACAATGTCATCGGCGAACCTCAAAGTTTTTATTTCTTCTCCGTGGATTTTAATACCTACTCCAAATTTTTATTTTGTTTCCTTTACTACTTGCTCAATATACAGACTGAATAGAATCGGGGATAGGCTACAAACCTGTATCACTCCCTTTCCAACCACTGTTTCCCTTTCATGTCCCTCGACGCTTATAACTGCCATCTGGTTTCTGTACAAATTGTAAATAGCCTTTCGCTCCCTGTATTGTACCCCTGCCACCTTCAGAATTTGAAAGAGAGTATTCCAGTCAACATTGTCAAAATCTTTCTCTTAAGTCTACAAATGCTAGGAACATAGGTTTGTGTTTCCTTAATCTTTCTTCTAAGATAAGTCGTAGGGTCAGTATTGCCTCACGTGTTCCAACGTTTCTACGGAATCCAAACTGATCTTCCCCGAGGTCAGCTACTACCAGTTTTTCCATTCGTCTGTAAAGAATTCGTGTTAGTATTTTGCAGCTGTGGCTTATTAAACTGACTGTTCGGTAATTTTTCACATCTGTCAACACCTGATTTCTTTGGGATTAGAATTATTATATTCTTCTTGAAGTCTGAGGGTATTTCGCCTGTTTCATACATCTTGCTCACCAGATGGTATAGTTTTGTCAGGACTGGCTCTCCCAAGGCCGTCAGTAGTTCCAATGGAATGTTGTCTACTCCGGGGGCCTTGTTTCGACTCAGGTCTTTCAGTGCTCTGTCAAACTCTTCACGCAGTATCGTATCTCCCATTTCATCTTCGTCTACATCCTCTTCCATTTCCATAATATTGTCCTCAAGAACATCACCCCTGTATAGACCCTCTATATACTCTTTCCACCTTTCTGCTTTCCCTTCTTTGCTTAGAACTGGATTCCCATCTGAGCTCTTGATATTCATGCAAGTGGTTCTCTTTTCTCCAAAGGTCTCTTTAATTTTCCTGTAGGCAGTGTATATCTTACCCCTCATGAGATAAGGCTCTGCATCCTTACATTTGTCCTCTAGCCATCCCTGCTTAGCCATTTTGCACTTCCTGTCGATCTCATTTTTGAGACGTTTGTATTCCTTTTTGCCTGCTTCATTTACTGCATTTTTATATTTTCTCCTTTCATCAATTAATTTCAGTATCTCTTCTGTTACCCAAGGATTTCTACTAGCCCTTGTCTTTTTACCTACTTGATCCTCTGCTGCCTTCACTATTTCATTCCTCAAAGCTACCCATTCTTCTTCTACTGCATTTCTTCCCCCCATTCCTGTCAATTGTTCCCTTATGCTCTCCCTGAAACTCTGTACAACCTCTGGTTCTTTCAGTTTATCCGGGTCCCATCTCCTTAAACTCCCACCTTTTTGCAGTTTCTTCAGTTTTAATCAACAGTTCATAACCAACAGATTGTGGTCAGAGTCCACTTCTGCCCCTGGAAATGTCTTACAATTTAAAATCTGGTTCCTAAATCTCTGTCTTATCATTATATAATCTATCTGAAACCTTCTAGTATCTCCAGGGTTCTTCCATGTATACAACCTTCTTTCATGATTCTTGAACCAAGTGTCATGATCAAGTTATGCTCTGTGCAAAATTCTACCAGGCGGCTTCCTCTATAATTTCTTAGCCCCAGTCCATATTCACCTACTACGTTTCCTTCTCTTCCTTTTCCTACTGTCGAATTCCAGTCACCCATGACTATTAAATTTTCGTCTCCCTTCAGTACCTGAATAATTTCTTTTATCTCATCATACATTTCATCAATTTCTTCATCATCTGCAGAGCTAGTTGGCATATAAACTTGTACTACTGTAGTAGGCGTGGGCTTTGTGTCTATCTTGGCCTCAATAATGTGTTCACTATGCTGTTTGTAGTAGCTTACCCGCACTCCTATTTTCCTATTCATTATTAAAGATACTCCTGAGTTACCCCTATTTGATTTTGTATTTATAACCCTGTATTCACCCGACCAAAAGTCTGGTTCCTCCTGCTACCGAACTTCACTAATTCCCACTATATCCAACTTTAACCTATCCATTTTCCATTTTAAATTTTCTAACCTACCTGCCTGATTAAGGGATCAGACATTCCACGCTCCGATCTGTAGAACGCCAGTTTTCTTTCTCCTGATAACAACGTCCTCCTGCGTAGTCCCCGCCCGGAGATCCGAATCGGGGACTATTATACCTCCGGAATATTTTACCCATCATTTAATCATACAGTAAAGCTGCATGCCCTCCAGAAAAATAGAACAACCATGATTTCAAAACTATTTTAGAAATCACTATGAATTAAGTGACATTCTCTGAAGTCGGTGAAAATTTCAGGGAACAAAATATGGCTCTGGTAAGATGGAACTTCTATCACTGACAATGTGAATACTATTAATTACTTGACATTTATCACAACGCATCTACTTGTTAAACAGCCAGGCAAATTAGTAGTCAAGGAATTTCTTTTTATAAACTTCACACTTTATGCTAAATATTTAATGTGTTTCAATGCTTTCTAAATTATTATCTGTATTACACAAATTAATGCACCAGAAAACCCAAGGGTATGCTGTTGCATTAATATTCAGTAGAAATTTGCTCAGTGTTATAAATAGTGAGGTATATTACTTAGTGCCCTGGCTCTACTAAAATGTGCTTTTTTTGTATTCCAGACCAAACTGTTTATTTGCCCAGGAGGGAAATGACACCCCGGAAGGCAAAAGAAATAAGTAACACAAAGAAGTACAACCTCGAAGAATTTGAAGAAGACTCTGACTCTGAGGATATGGACAGTGATCCCGCATGGACTCCAGCAGCTAAAGTGAGTGGCTATGTCTTTATTGAAGCTCTTTCTGTGGATAATTGAATGTTGAATGTGGGCTTGGATTTAAATGCAACAATAGATGTTGGCAGGCACTACACAGGTAACATTGTGAATGAAGAATAATTAATAACTCATTAAGCCTTCAAACATGTCAGTTTTTTTGACAATAGCAGCATGCTTGTGTATACTGTTTGTGGGTTCTTTATTGAAATGGACTTAGCTATACAGAAATAACTAACAAGGGAAACTCCCCATCTCAACCCCTCAGATTTAGTGGTAAAATGGCCCAGTGGATTGCCCCTCAAAAACTGAACATAGATCACACATTAAACCAGGAAGAAGGTGTACTGAACTGCGTAAAAAGAAGCAAATTAGAAACAGTGAATGGACTAAGCTCAAGATGGTAACATTGAGTGATTTGTAAAAATCACCACATCATGGCTGTGTGATCACAGTGTTGGATTGTTTAGTGGGAGATCCATGTTCAAATCTCGCTCCTACCCCATTATTATTATTATTTCTTTCTTGTCTCAGACGTTAAGTCTGGTTAAAAATGGAAGGTGACGCGGACCTTGATCAAGCGTGACTTCCTTTTAACTGTATGGTATATGTTACATTGCATTTAGGAACTTTCGGGTAATTGAACAAGTGTCAATATCTGGTAATAAATGTTGTGTATACTTGTGATCTGTATCCAGTTGTGTTGGTTCCTAGGTTTGTTGCTTGGTAATAACAGAACATGAGGTGTCGATTTACTTCATCTGACCATCTCATCCTCTGTCTTTGTTTTCCTTCTGGGGTGGTTGCAGGAAGCATATCCTGCAAAACACCTCTATTTGGATTTGAATCATTTTCCAGTTGGCTAGCAGTGTTGTTACCATTGTGGGCGGGCATAGGGTTCAAGCGTCGTCCCCGACCATGATGGCGCTTGTCCGAGGCTTCTTTAGTTCTGTCCTGAACCAACTAATCACACTAAAAGGGGGGTTAGCCCTATTAGTGGTTTGTTCTTTTTGTCGCCTTTTACGACTGGCAGAACATACCGGAGGCCTATTCTTTTCCCGGGTCTCCACGGGTTATTATTATTATTATTATTATTATTATTTTCATAACATTATGTACTTTCTGTCCAGTCATTTTTATGATCAGTTCATTCAGTTGTTGTTCAGACACAATAGTGTGTGCATACCTGTTTATTAGTTAGCAGTTTCATACACTGAAGAGCTGAAGAAACTGACACACCGGGCTAATATTGTGTAGGGCCCCCATGAGCATGCAGAAGTGCCACAGTATGATGTGGCAATGATTCAACTAATGTCTGAAGTAGTGCTGGAGGGAATTGACACCATGAATCCTGCAGGGCTGTCCATAAATCCGTAAGAGTACGAGGGGGTGGAGATCTCTTCTGAACATCACATTGCAAGGCATCTCAGCTATGGTCAATAATGTTCATGTCCGGGGAGTTCGGTGGCCAGCAGAAGTGTTTAAACTCAGGAGAGTGTTCTTGGAGCCACTCTGTAGCAATTATGGATGTGTGGAGTGTCGCATTGCTCTGCTAAAATTGCCAGAGTCCATCGAAATGCACGGTGGACATGAATGGATGCAGGTGATCAGACAGGATGCTTACATATGTTTCACCTGTTGGAGTCTATCTAGACATATCAGAGGTCCTATATTATTCCAACTGCACGCACCCCACACCATTACTGAGCCTCCACCAGCTTGAACAGTTGCCTGCTGACATGCTGGGTCCATGGATTCATGAGGTTGTCTCCATATCCCTACCTGTCCATCCACTCGATACAATTTGAAACAGGACTCATAGGATCAGGCAACATGTTTCCAGTCATCAAAAGTCTAATGTCGATGTTGACAAGCCCAGGCAAGACGTAAAGCTTTGTACCATGCAATCATCAAGGGTACATGAGTGAGCCTTTGGCTCCAAAAGCCCATATTGATGATGTTTCATTGAATGGTTTGCATGCTGAATCTTGTTGATGACCGAGTATTGAAATCTGCAGCAATTTGCGGAAGGGTTGCACTTCTGTCTCATTGAACGATTCTCTTCAGTCATCATTGGTCATGTTCTTGCAGGATCTTTTTCCTGACACAGCAATATCGGAGATTTGATGTTTTACTGGATTCCTGATATTCATGGTACACTTGTGAAATGGTTGTATGGGAAAATCCCCACTTCATCGCTACCTTGAAGATGCTGTGTACCATTACTCGTGCGCTGACTTAGACACCACAGTCAAACTCATTTAAATTCTTATAACTTGCCATTGAAGCAGCAATAAATGATCTAAGAACTACACTATGTACTTGTTGTCTTACATAGGCATTTCCGACCACAGCACCCTATTCTGCCTGTTTACATATCTCTGCATTTGAATATGGATGCCTATACCAGTTTCTTTGGCACTTCAGTGCATAACAGCTGTGCTATAGGGTGCAGAAATGAAAGCCTGCAACTTATTTAGCCATTTTAAAGATGTTCTCACTTTTACTAATGACATATCCGGACTATATGAACAGATGTACTTTTTTGCCAAGGATTTGTATTTCATACCAGCCTAATGTTTTTTTGATATATAAATAAGATAAAGATTCATGATTCCATCGTTGTTGAACATGAAGTGTGTGAATGACTGCAAATGGTCTCCAAGTAGCCAAACATAACCATTTCCAGCCAATGATCAGTTAAATTGGACCATAGCACCCAGCACAGGTCACACCATTATGAAGCCACCACCAGCTTGCACAGTGCCTTATTGACAACTTGGGTCCATGGTTTCATGGGGTCTGCACCATACTCAAATCCTACCATCAGCTGTTACCATCTGAAACTTGGGCTCATCTGTCCAGGACAAGGTTTTCCAGTTGTCGAAGGTCCAACCGACATGGTCACAAATCCAAGTGAGGTGCTGCAGGCAATGTTTTGCTGTTAGTAGAGGTACTCATGTTGGATGTCTGCAGCCATAGCCCATTAATGCCAAATTGTGCAGTGATGTCCTAACTTATATGTTAATCATTTGTCCCACATTGATTTCTGCAGCTATTTCTTCCAGTATTACTTGTCTGTTTGCACTGACAACTCTATGCAGACGTTGCTGCTTTCATTTACTAAGTGGAGGCTGTTGGCTTGTGTGTTGTCCACGGTGATAGTTAATGCCTGAAATTTGGTATTCTTAGCACACTCTTGACACTGTGGATCTCAGAATATTGAGTCTCCAATGATATCTGAAATGGAATGTCCCATGTGCCTAGCTCCAACAAACATTCTGCTTTTGGAATCTATTAATTCCTGTTGTGCAGCCATAATCCTGCCAGAAACCCTTTCATATGTGTTCCATGAGTACAAATGATAGCTCTGCTAATGCACTGCCCTTTTATACCTTGTTTATGCGATACTACTGCCATCTGTATATGTGGGTATAGCCATCCGGTGATTTTTGTCACCTCAGTGTAGTACAGAGGAGCTGGCATTGGAAGGAAGATCCAGCATGTTGTGCTCAGCAGTGTATTTCACCAATTTTCGGCCAACTCTGTTATTTGCGAAAGTCGGGCAGTAGTAGTTCATTCTTGTGGACTGCTTGTTGGTAGCCATGTTCACAGAAAAGGCTGTGCAAAAGTTGCAGCAAAACTGGTATGTGTGAGGATAATTTGGAAAGTAAGATCCAATTTCTTGTAGAACATAAATCATCACAGATTTTTTCAAATATCTTTTTTGTATTTAATTCCTTACATGTTATTTTTCTGCATAGTTTTCATATTGGTTTAAACATTTGTCATAACATTCTTCAAGCTATTATATCCCTAAGTCACAGATGTCTGCCACCTGTGAGGAAGTCTTTAGGTGCTTCTTTCATCTCATCATCTGTTGCGAAGTGCTTGTCACTGAGAAACTCCTTTAGGTGCCAAAACAAGAGAAAATTGTTTGGCACCAAGTCTATACTGATTAGTATGTGGACAATCCGTTCCCATCCAAAAATCTGGTCAGATTTTGGGTGTAAATGGCAGAATGGGGTCTGGCATTGTCATGCAGCAACAAAATTCAAAACGTCAGGAAACAGTGTCACTTATTCTGTATTACACATCAAAGTTTAGTCATGTTAGAACAGTAACTGACTGCATTTATTGTTATCCCTCACTGCATAAACTCAACCAACAAGACTCCATACCTATCCCAGAACACAGTTGCCATAACATTGTTTGTTGAGATTGTCTGTTTGGCCTTGACTTTGACTCTGATGATGTCATGTGACACGATTCCATTGACTGATATTAAGACTCTGGGGTCATGTGAGAACCCCTGCCTCATCTCTTGTGACAACATTCTGTAAAAATTGATCACCTTCCTTATGATATCAGCCCAAAAATTCAAGAGCACAAGCCACTCTTTCCATTTTGTGTTTCTCAGTAAGCAGCCTGGGAAACCAATGTGAACACAATCTGCAAAATTGCAACTTTTCACAGACAATTTTGTGCAAAGTTGTTCTACCCACATTCAGAAATTGCTATACTAAAGTTTAAATTGTGAATCACCAGTCTTTGCACATCTTTTTGTCCATGTATTTGATCAAATCTTCTGAGATCATTGATGGTCAGCCTGATCGCCATTCATCATAGACATTTTACTGTCTGTCTTTGAAGGCTCTCACCCATGTACACACTTTACTGACACTTATTGTATTGGGGCCATACACCTCACTTATCTGTTGATGAATTTCCGATGCAGCAGTGTTCCTAGCTGTCAAAAACTGAATCACTGACTGTATTTCATAGTTGATGGGCTGATCAATTGTTTTAAACATTTTGAACTGATATCGGAAACGGCACACTGCAACAGTACCAATGCAAATTGTGTTGTGTGATGAGTAAGACATACCAGGAGTTGATGCACATGTGTCTTTGAGTATTAACGGATCGTTCAGGTAGCTACGGCGATTTAGGCTATACTTCCTGGATAACCCTCTTAATATGACTGCTTTAATAGATGGCCCTGCCTCTGATAGGAAAGGTTGTACCTGTGATGGTGCTGAAATAGGGTGAGCTGGATGAGTGCATAGGACAGGCCTTTCACCTGGGTTTTCAATACAGATGTGATCCATGGGGCAAGGGGTTGGGAGTTCATGTGGCATAAGCATGGGTCAGGTTACTTTTTAAACTGGGTGGGCAGTGGAATACCACTTTTGGAGGAGCAGGAAGGATTGTTGGTAGGATGATCCTCTTTTATGAGCCCTGGTGAAGTATGTGGTTTAGCAGTACTGGTTCGGGGTAATTAGATATTGGGTAATTAGAGTGGTGTTCCTTTACAGTTGGTTCAGCAGATTGGTCGAAGATGTGGTTTAGGAGGTATGTTTGCAGACTAGGTTTGGACAAATCCCTCTTTCTGATAACTTCAGCAAGACCTTCAACATAGTGGACAAGAGATTGCTCATCATTGATTGCTCATCATTGCAGATGCGCCATGTGCAGGTGGCCAGACTACATGGGAATGATTTTTTGGCGTGGAAGGGATGACAGCTAACAGAATGCAGGTACTGTTGGTGGGGTACTGTCGGTGGTTAATGGATTTGATACGGACAGAGATATGGATGAGGCCATCAGAGAAGTGGAGCTCAGTGTCCAAGAAGGTGGCACATGGGGTTGAGAAAGGCCTGCTGAAATGGATGGGAAATAAGGTGCTGAGGCTGTGGAGGAATGAGGACAGGGTATCTCAGAACTTGGTCAAGATCATGAGGATGTCTTTAATGAATTTGAACCAGATTTTGAGTGGCTTAGAAAGTTTCTGGCCCATAAACAGATTTACATAGGAGTGTGCCATATAGGTGCCCATGCTCATGCCATGGATTTGTTTGTATATCTTCCCTTCAAAGAAGTAGTAGTTATATGTGAGCCTGTAGTTAGCTAGATGTGTAATGAATGAGGTGGTGGATCTGCAGTTTGAAGGAAACTGGGGGAGATAGTGTTCAATAGCAGCAAAGCAATGGGCACGGAGGATGATGATGTAGAGAGAAGTGGCATCAACAGTGATGAGTAGGGGCTCAGGTAGCACATAGGGGAACTTGTTGACGTACAGAGAAATGATGTCAACAATGACAAGTAGTGGTTTAGGTGGTAATGGGTGGGAATGGTTTGTATCAATGACATGGATGGTAATCAGGTTAATGGAGTTGGGGGAACATGTAGTAGGTGGGTGTATTGGGGGGAGGGGGGTTGTCATTAGGATGAGAAGGAAGATGGATTTGAGGGAGTGAATTTGGGATGTGCCTAAGGAATTGAGTAGGGGTTGGAGGTTATTCTGGACTTCTGAAATGGGATCACAGTGGAAGGGCATTATTGTGGAGATAGGGGGGAAATAGGCAGATACCTTCTGTCAGATAATCATTGCAGTTCATCATGACAGTAGTGGAGACTTTGTCTACAGGATGGATGAACAGCATGGGTTCTGTCTTAAAGTTGTGAATAGGCATTCTTCCCTCTGTTAAGAGGTTTGTGTCTTTGCAGAAGGATCTAGGAGAGGAAGCTGTGACCAGGTTGAAGATAAGGAATTACTGGACTAGGTTGTGGTTAGGTGGGAGTGGCAGATGGTCATACAGAGATATGAACAGGGAGACAAAAGGTTCAGTGTTGATGTGTAGTCAGTTTTGGTTGGTGAGGTTGATGGCAAGAAATGTTTCCGCTGTAAGGGTCAGAAGAAGGAGTGTCTGCATTTTATGAGTCCACTATTATCAAGCTTGAATATGGGGCTGAAGGTTTTTGCATAGGCCTTAAAATTTTGTGGGACTGAGGTCTTTGGTATATAAGTTAACTAATGCTATTTCCATCCCCTTCTCCATAATCTACCCCTTCTCTGTTCTGTCTTCCTCTTTCAGGCACTACTCAATTGCAGCACCACAAGTCTTCCTGTCTGCTCCAGAATGAGCTCTCTCGTGCCTCTTCTTCGCACCCATCAGCTACCCCTCCCTCCATCCCTCGCTCCTCTCCAACATTCTTTCTCCACTTGCCTGCTTCACATGACACAATCCCTTACCTTAGTCAAGTTGTGGTGCTGGTATACTTTTATTGGCAAGGGCAATGTAGCCATGCAGGTGTATGTTTATTACGTACTAGTTACCTCTGAAAAAGGATATTATCCAAAAATGTAACATTTTCAGTCCTAGATATGTGTTATCAACCAGTTGGCACCTCAACTGTTTGATAAGTTGCTATCTACATCTACATTTATACTCCGCAAGCCACCCAGTGGTGTGTGGCGGAGGGCACTTTACGTGCCACTGTCATTACCTCCCTTTCCTGTTCCAGTCGCGTTTGGTTCACGGGAAGAACAACTGCTGGAAAGCCTCCGTGCGTGCTCGAATCTCTCTAATTTTACATTTGTGATCTCCTCGGGAGGTATAAGTAGGGGGAAGCAATATATTCGATACCTCATCCAGAAACGCACCCTCTCGAAACCTGGACAGCAAGCTACACTGCGATGCAGAGTGCCTCTCTTGCAGAGTCTGCCACATGAGTTGGCTAAACATCTCCGTAACGCTATCACGCTTACCAAATAACCCTGTGGCGAAACGCGCCGCTCTTCTTTGGATCTTCTCTATCTTCTCCGTCAACCTGACCTGGTACGGATCCCACACAGATGAGCAAACTCAGGTATAGGTCGAACAAGTGTTTTGTAAGCCACCTCCTTTGTTGATGGACTACATTTTCTAAGGACTCTCTCAATGAATCTCAACCTGGTACCCGCCTTACCAACAATTAATTTTATATGATCATTCCACTTCAAATCGTTCCGCGCGCACACTCCCAGATATTTTACAGAAGTAACTGCTACCAGAGTTTGTTCCGCTATCATATAATCATACAATAAAGGATCCTTCTTTCTATGTATTCGCAATATATTACGTTTGTCTATGTTAAGGGTCAGTTGCCACTCCGTGCACCGAGTGCCTATTCGCTGCAGATCTCCCTGCATTTCGCTGCAATTTTCTAATGCTGCAACTTCTCTGTATTCTACAGCATCATCTGCGAAAAACCGCATGGAGCTTCCGACACTATCTACAAGGTAATTTATATATATATTGTGAAAAGCAATGGTCCCATAACACTCCCCTGTGGCACGCCAGAGGTTACTTTAATGTCTGTAAACGTCTCTCCATTGAGAACAACATGCTGCGTTCTGTTTGCTAAAAACTCTTCAATCCAGCCACACAGCTGGTCTTATATTCCGTAGGCTCTTACTTTGTTTATCAGGTGACAGTGTGGAACTGTATCGAGCGCCTTCCGGAAGTCAACGACAATGGCATCTACCTGGGAGCCTGTATCTAATATTTTCTGGGTCTCATGAACAAATAAAGCGAGTTGGGTCTCACACGATTGCTGTTTCCGGAATCCATGTTGATTCCTACAGAGCAGATTCTGGGTTTCCAGAAACGACATGATACGCGAGTAAAAAACATGTTCTAAAATTCTACAACAGATCGACGTCAGAGATATAGTTCTATAGTTTTGTGCATCTGCTCGATGACCCTTCTTGAAGACTGGGACTACCTGTGCTCTTTTCCAATCGTTTGGAACCCTCCGTTCCTCTAGAGACTTGCGGTACATGGCTGTTAGAAGGGGGGCAAGTTCTTTCGCGTACTCTGTCTAGAATCGAATTGGTATCCTGTCAGGTCCAGTGGACTTTCCTCTGTTGAGTGATTTCAGTTGCTTTTCTATTCCTTGGACACTTATTTTGATGTCAGACATTTTTTTGTTTGTGCGAGGATTTAGAGAAGGAACTGCAGTGCTGTCTTCCTCTGTGAAACAGCTTTGGAAAAAGGTGTTTAGTATTTCAGCTTTATGAATGTCGTCCTCTGTTTCAATGTCATCATCATCCCGGAGTGTCTGGATATGCTGTTTCGAGCCACTTACTGATTTAATGTAAGACCAGAACTTCCTAAGATTTTCTGTCAAGTCGATACATAGAATTTTACTTTCAAATTCACTGAACGCTTCACGCATAGCCCTCCTTACGCTAACTTTGACATTGTTTAGCTTCTGTTTGTCTGAGACATTTTGGCTGCGTTTATACTTACAGTGGAGCTCTCTTTGCCTTCGCAGTAGTTTCCTAACTTTGTTGTTGAACCACGGTGGGTTTTTCCCGTCCCTCACAGTTTTACTTGGCACATACCTGTCTAAAACGTATTTTACGATTGCCTTGAACTTTTTCCATAAACACTCAACATTGTCAGTGTCGGAACAGAAATTTTTGTTTTGATCTGTTAGGTAGTCTGAAATCTGCCTTCTATTACTCTTGCTAAACAGATAAACCTTCCTCCCTTTATTTATATTCCTATTTACTTCCATATTCATGGATACTGCAATGGCCTTATGATCACTGAGTCCCTGTTCTGCACTTACAGAGTCGAAAAGTTCGCGTCTGTTTGTTATGAGTAGGTCCAAGATGTTATCTCCACGAGTTGATTCTCTGTTTGATTGCTCGAGGTAATATTCGGATAGTGCACTCAGTATAATGTCATTTGATGCTCTGTCCCTACCACCCGTCCTAAACATCTGAGTGTTCCAGTCTATATCTGGTAAATTGAAATTTCCACCTAAGACTATTACATGCTGAGGAAATTTATGTGAAATGTATTCCAGATTTTCTCTCAGTTGTTCTGCCACTAATGCTGCTGAGTCGGGAGGTCGGTAAAAGGAGCCAATTATTAACCTAGCTCGGTTGTTAAGTGTAACCTCCACACATAATAACTCACAGGAACTATCCACTTCTACTAACAGCGACAAACACGCCACCTCCAGTTGCATGCAATCTAACCTTTCTAAACACCGTCTGTGCCTTTGTAAAAATTTCGGCAAAATTTATCTCTGGCTTCAGCCAGCTTTCCGTACCTATAACAATTTCAGCTTCGATGCTTTCTATCAGCGCTTGAAGTTCTGGTACTTTACCAGTGCAGCTTCGACAGTTTACAATTACAATACCGATTGCTGCTTGGTCCCCGCATGTCCTGACTTTGCCCCGCACCCTTTGAGGCTGTTGCCCTTTCTGTACTTGCCCGAGGCCATCTAACCTAAAAAACCACCCAGTCCATGCCACACAACCCCTGCTACCCGTGTAGCCGCCTGCTGTGTGTAGTGGACTCCTGACCTATCCAGCCGAACCCGAAACCCCACCAGCCTATGGCGCAAGTCAAGGAATTTGCAGCCTACACGGTCGCAGAACCGTCTCAGCCTCTGATTCAGACCCTCCACTCGGCTCTGTACCGAAGGTCTGCAGTCAGTCCTGTCGATGATGCTGCAGATGGTGAGCTCTGCTTTCATCCCGCTAGCGAGACTGGCAGTCTTCACCAAATCAGATAGCTGCCGGAAGCGAGAGAGGATTTCCTCCGATCCATAGCGACACACATCATTGGTGCCGACGTGAGTGACCACCTGCAGATGGGTGCACCCTGTACCCTGCATGGCATCCAGAAGGACCCTTTCCACATCTGGCATGCTTCCCCCCGGTATGCACACGGAGTTCACATTGGTTTTCTTCTCCTCTCTTGCTGCCATATCCCTAAGGGGCCCCATTACATGCCTGACGTTGGAGCTCCCAACTACCAGTAAGCCCACCCTCTGTGACCGCCCAGATCTTGCAGACTGAGGGGCAACCTCTGGAGCAGGACAAGCAGCCATGTCTGGCTGAAGATCTGTATCAGCCGGAGACAGAGCCTGAAACCGGTTCATCAGACAAACTGGAGAGGCCTTCCGTTCAGCCTTCCGGAATGTCTTTTGCCCCCTGCCACACCTCGAGATGACCTCCCACTCTACCACGGGTGAGGGGTCGGCCTCAATGTGGGCAGTATCCCGGGCAGCCACAGCGTTAGTCCGATCGGGGGATGCGTGGGCCGAGCTGGCCATCCCTGACAAACCCCCATCCGGACCGCCACAGTGATGCCCATTGGCAACAGCCTCAAGCTGTGTGACCGAAGCCAACACTGCCTGAAGCTGGGAGCGAAGGGATGCCAACGCAGCCCGCATCCAAACACAGCAGTCGCAGTCCCAATCCATGCTAAAAACTGTTGAGCAAAGATCGTATGAACTAATCTACAGGGAGCACAAACAATTCGACACAAAATTTAAACGGTTATTAAAATACAAGATTGCTTAGTAAATGCACTAATGCAGCTACTTGCGCACTGCTGACACACTGCTTGGCGGCAGAAGGAGACTACGCGATTTTACACTATTCAGGTACTAAAGCGCGATGCTACAACTCTCAAATACTATAATACGCCCGAAATTTATGAATTGAACAATGCAAGTACCCAAAAACACGCAAAGAAATTAAGAATTAAACTATGTAACAAATAAGTGAGCTAAGAGTATACGACTTGCTGCTGGCAGCTGCTTATCCAACGGTGGCAGGGAGCGCACTGGCTGTGACCAACCGACACTGGCCATTCAAAACAAAAACAGAAGACAGATGACTACGCGAATTTATACTATTCAGGTACTAAAGCACTATGCTACAACTCTCAAATACTGTAATACACCTGAAATTTATGAATTAAACAATGCAAGTATACAAAAACACGCCAATAAATTAAGAATTAAACTATGTAAAAAATAAGTGAGCTAAGAGTATATGACTTGCTGCTGGCAGTTGCTTATCCAGCGGTGGCAGGGAGCACACTCCTTTATCCCATCCATTATTTATGATGTGATTAATTAGACAATTTTAGTATCTCGTATAACTGCCTCTCGCTGTAATACAGTCCTGCAATATTCGTCAGAGACTATGATAGAGCTTCAGATATCATCCTGGGAGAGAGTGTTACATGCCATTTCTACTGTGTGTCAAGGGATGTTTCTGGTAATGCTGACCCAGCACATCCCTCATGTGTTCAATAAGAGATGGGTCTGGCTGCTGTTGCTTGGTACAGTTTGGCAGTTGCCACTCCTCTGACTTATATGTATTACCAAATAACAATCACAATACCTAGGCAGAATCTACTCTTATCACAAAATACCACTGGATGCCATTCACCCACCATTTGGGGTGTGTTTCACAGTGATAATACAATTGAACTTCACTGAAATTCAGTTAAGTGCATGAACTGTTGTATCCTGGAGTGTCTGTCATGGTTACGTATCCATTAAGATGTTTGAATGAACTGACCCTTTTGTTTCAGAAAGTATTATACAGTGGTGTGCACAGCATTTACTCCATTTACAAATTTTGGCTTTGAATTATTGCCTTTACTGCCTTCTTCCAATTTCTCTTGAAAATACAGGTTTCTGCTGTTCAAGTGTTGGTGTCATTTAGTTTTAATTTTCTGCTAATGCAAGCAAACAATTACTGACACATTAACTTGAAAGCTGGGTGGTGTGGTATAGGATGGGCTGGGATGGGAGGAAAGCTACGCAGTGGTCAACTTCATATCTCATGTAATTGAAACTTGAGCAACAAACCCTAAATCCAGCACTGAAGTTGTGTAAGCTAACCAAATTTGTGACATCATTCAACAAACTACATACACGGTGTAGCAAAAAGAATCATATGATTAAAAAAAAAAAAAAAAATAATCCTAACTATTATGTTATTTGAGATATGTGTGTGAACAATATACTGTTGGAAAGAGCAAACTATTGAGTTTTACAAGGTTCCTGCTAGGTACCAGCAGTGTGTGCGCATGTCAGTCTAGTAAAAATGATGTCAGGGCAACAGAAAGCGTTTTGTGTTCTACGTTGTGTGCATTGCGGATCAGTAATAACTGTTCAGCGTGGCTTTCGTATTAGGTATTGTGTGGATCCTCCTACAGCACAGAGCATTAGATGATGGTAAGAACAATTCCAAGAAACAGGTTGTTTGTGTAAAGGCAAATTGCTGGGCCACCCTCAAGTGTCTGACACAGATGTCGAACACATCCGCCATAGTTTCACGAGGATTCAACAGAAATCCATTCAACGTGCAGCTCGACATGCCCTCGATGCCTATCTGGTGTCTGTTGCATTGATGTCTACACATGAAACCATGTACAAAATTCAGCTACGCAAGCTCTTTGTGAAGGTGACAAACAATAATGTGTAGAGTTCTGTAATTTCGTTCTTGGCAAGATAGAGGATGACAGCTTTCTTCCACGCTTAGTGTTTAGTGATGAGGCAACATTCCATTTAAATGGAAAGGTGAACTCTCATAATGTGGGAATATTGGGTATGGAACAACCACATGAAGTTGTACATTAGAGGGACTCTCCAAAATTTAATGTGTTTTGTGCAGTTTCACGGGAAAAGGCATATGGTCCATTTTTGTTTGCTGAAAACACTGTTATGGAATGCACATATCTCGATGCTTTAGAACTTTCTTTTCCCACAGTTGGAGACTGATTTGAACAACTTCATTTACCAACAGGATGGGGCACTGCCATACTGGCATCTGGAAGTGCAAAAATTTTTAAATCAAATTACTGAATGATAGATTGGTCGCACTGGACCAAATGATTCAGCCTTACATTACTGGCCTTCCAAGGTCACCGGACCTGACTGTATGTGATTATTTCTTGTGGGGGTTTATAAAAGACTCTGTTTGTGTGCTACCGTTTTCAACAACAATGAATGAACTGAGACAGCACATAACAACAGCTGTGGAAGCTGTAATTCAAGACATGCTCACTGCAGTGTTAATTCAAGACATGCTCACTGCAGTGTGGTAACAATTTGAACGCTGCATTGACATATGCCATGCATCTCATGGGGTGCCTATTGAATGCCTATTAAAAGGTATGAAAAAAGACTTTTTGAGTTTCCCGTTCATCAGAAGACAAAATTCATTGTATATGTTTATTAGTTTCAGAAATATAGACAAGCTAAATCAGATGATTCTGTTTGAGACACCGTATATACCTCATATATAATTTAGAATTTTGTTTTATCCAGTTGAAATACACTGCTCAGCCAAAACATTATAATCGTCTGTCTAGCAGCATGTCAGTGCAACTATTACAGGCACGTAGCTGCCAGCTATTATGGACTGCCCATAATTGTTTAGGACTTCACACCTTAATTATGGAGTTATGGAAAGATACTAAAAATTATGGAAATATGCATTTTACAATTTGATTCAAAAATAAATTGGAAAACTTTCTGTTTATATTTTGCTAATCATATGATGCTACTACAATGTTTTATAGATTGTAATGATTTCCTTCCTGAGTATATAAAAGGTGAAATGCTTAACTCCGTTTTCAAATCTTCCTTTACAAAGGAATGCCCAGGAGAATCACACCAATTTAATCCTCATATCACTGAAAAGATGAATGAAATAAGTATTAGCATGAGTGTGTTCAGAAACAGCTCAAATTGTTAAAATTGAACAAAGCTCTGTTGTAGAGCCCTCGAACAAAAAACCACGCTCAGTTCCTGGAAACACGCACAGGTCATACCCGCCTACAAGGAAGGGTAGTCGAAGTGATCCACAAAACTACTGTTCAATGTCCTTGACATTATTTTGTTGTAGAATCTTAGAACATATTCTGAGCTCAAACATAATGAAGTATCTTGAAGAGAATAATCTCCTCAATGCCCACCAGCATGGATTTCAAAAACATCAGTTGTGCGAAATGCAATTCACACTTTTATCATATGACATACTGAAAGCTTTGGATCAAGGCAATTAGGTAGCTACTGTATTTCTTGATTTCCAGAAAGCATTTGGCTCAGTACCACACCTCTGATTATTGTCAGAAGTTTGATCATGTGGTGTATCAAGTGAAGTTTGTTATTGGATTGAGGACATTTTGGTGGGGAGCATGCAACATGTCATCTTGGATGGAGAGTCACCATCAGAAATAGAAGTAACATTGGGTGTGCTCCAGGAAAATATGTTCATGTTGTATATTAATGACCTTGCAGACAATATTAATAGTAAAATCAGTCTTTTTGCAGATGATGCAGCTATCTGTAATGAAGTACTGTCTGAAAGAAGCTCTGTAAATCTTCAATCAGATCTTGATAAGACTTCAACAAGGTGCAGAGACTGGCAACTTGATTGAAATGTTCAGAAATGTAAAATTTTGCACTTCAAAAAATGAAAAAAACATAGTATCCTTTTGCTATAATATCAAGGAGTCACTGTTGGAATCAACCAACTCATACAAATACCTGGGTATAACACTTTGTGAGGATATGAAGTGGATTGATCACATAGGTTCAGTCATCGGTAAAGCAAGTGGTAGACTTCAGTTTGTTGGTAGAATATGGGGAAATACAATCAGTCTATAAATAAGATTGCTTACAAATTTCTCATACGATGGGTTTAAAATATTCTTCAAGTGTGTGGGACCTGTACTAGATTTGACTTACAGGTGATATTGAACATATACAGAGAAGGGCAGCATGAATGGTCACAGGTTTGTTTAATCCATTGGAAGTTGTCACAGAGATTCTGAAGGAACTGAACTGGAACACTCTTGAAGATAGACATAAATGATCCTAAGAAAGTCTGTTAACAAAATTTCAAGAACTGACTTTAAATGATTACTGTACATATTGCTCACATAGGGATCATGAATATAAGACTAGAATAATTATTGCACAGACAGAGGCATTCAAACAGTCATTTTTCCTGCATTTCATACTTGAATGGAACAGGAAGAAACCATTTGCCATGCACCTCATGATGGTTTGCAGAGTATAGATGTAGATTTAGATGAAAACTGTCTACAAATGAGTTTGTCACCTTGGCTTACTAAAGTTGTTTATTCTGAGTGATGATGAAAATTTTTCATTCTGTGTGTGTCAGCTTAAAGTATACGAATGAAACTGCTTCCGAACCAAGTGACATCACAAGGTTCAAGCCATTCGTCTGTACACTGTTGCGGTTTCTCTAACCAGGTGGCGTTACAAGAAATGCAGTTCACCTATTTATCCATACTTAATAATACATAGCAACCATGATGTTTACTATTTTTTTTGCATTTTCTGCTTAATCTAATATTTTCATTTACAGTTATCCTTACTTCTGAACATTATTCTTCATTTACGGTCAAGAAGTGTCTGAAATATAGCATTGATAGGCCTAAATAAGAGTGATAATTTTTTAAAATTTTCTGGGAGAGGGCCTCTGGACATCTCTGCATTTTTGCCATGTGATGACTGGCATCCTCTTTCGAGGTTGGTAGCTGTGCAGACACAACAGGGTTCATCATGAGATATTGTACAAACCTTTTGTATTTTATGCCTGTCTTTGATTGTGATTTCATATTGAGCATGTACTGTATTCATAGGCACTTAATTTCTTTGCACTGATATGTTTTTGTTCTGTAATGATGTTTTCAGCATAAAGAGTTAATTAACTGAGGCTGTACTTTCCAAGTATAAAAATTGTGACTACTGTAAAATACCTGCTGCCAATAACTGATGAGCAACAGTATAAAACAAGTAAATATTTCATAATACTCGATAACGTAGCTGATAAATACACATAAATATAGCATAAAACCGTATGATTTTGATCTCCCCGAAGTGCTGCTTCAGAAGCAATACACCTTGATATGAAAATTTTACCCTGAAGTGTAACTTCGTTTAGGAATACAAAAGATATATTTATTCTGCTCCACTTCAGGTAGTTTTTTTTAGTTACCAAGAACATTTATGTTGTGACCAGTAGCCTGATAACAAATTCTATAAAGCATTGTATGGCTATTAAACTATAAATGTTTTATTTAATATAGTATATCAGATATTTATATTCATGTACATTACTCCTGTTGTTCCATCTTTTATGAGCAGCTCAGTGTTTCTGATAGAGCAAATTGTATTTGATAATGAAATGCTTAACTTTCTGGATACATGTAGGTGAAGCACATGGGAAAAAAAACCTCATATTTGTTCTTAATTTTTGTTATAGGAACCATCTGATGATGATAATGTTAATAAGAGACGATCCCGCCGTTCACGTTATATGTTAACAAATTGCAAGAGAACCAGGCATGCATCACCTGATGGCACTAGACCTGGAGGCACTGAAGATGTAGAAGTGAGCAAGTTGCGTGGGAACCGAACCAGACAAAGTCGTACAAGAACACATGCTGCTGCTATCAGTCAAAATTCACAGTCATTGGCCAGACCTGACATGCCCTCTGGTGCTTCATATTCTCCTGTCAGAGAAGTCATAGCTGACACTAATTTCAGAGTGAGTGCTTCTTAGAAATGTAATTGAGAAGTAGGAGTTGCTATGATGAATATTTTGTACTGTACTGTCCACTTGGGCTTGTCACTTTGTACTTTAACCCCTTAACATATTGATTTTTTCTTCAGATTAGGTTCTAAAAAATAATGTTTTTTCATTAATGAAGTACATCGTATAATGAATGACATTACATATAGACATAAACTGATTAGCCAGAACATTATGATCCCCAAACTACTAGTGATATAAACACATACAGGCAATAGCAGCGTCACTTGGCAAGGAATGCTGCTTGTCAGACACTTGCACAGTGCATGTAGTATCAGTAAGCATGCTGTCCGAGTGTAGAATGGATAAGGTGTGCGATCTATTTGAGTGTAACTGAGTGCAGATTATGGTGGCCCAAAGGCTTGGCACAAGCATTTCGGAAACTACATAGCTAGTTGAGTGTTCGAAGAGTGCTGTTGTGAGTGTCTTCAACACATGGTGAAACAAAGTGAAACCACTTCCAGACATCATGGGGTTGGGTGGCCATCCCCCATTATATATGTCGGACATTGTAGGCTGGACAGGCTGGTAAAAGAGGACAGGTAGTGAACTGTGGCAGAACTAACATCAGACTTTAATGCTGGGCAGAGTACAATAGAGTCTGAACACACAGTGCACTGAATACTCCTAATGATGGGCCTCTGCAGCCAATGACCCTTACATGTGTCAATGTTAACACTACAACATCGACAACTACGACTGGAATATGCATGTAAACATTGACACTGCCATTGGTGCAGTGGTAGAGCCTTGCATGGTCTCATAAATCCTGATACCTTGTTCGTCATGCCAATGGAAGGGCACAAATCAGTCATCTTCCAGGAGAACAGCTCCTTGACACATATACTGCGGGCTGGAGAAAAGCTGGTGGCGGTTCCATTTTGCTCTGGGGAACATTCAGAAGGCTATTGTACACTGGTTGCAGACCACGTACACCCCTTCATGATGATCATGTTTCCCAATGCCAGTGGCATTTTTCAACAAGATAATGCACCATATCACAAGTCGAGGAACGTGATGGAGTGGTTCAAGAAATGCAGTGGCAAGTTCTAATTGACGTGCTGGTCCCCCAGCTCACTAGATATGAACCCAACTGAACACATGTGGGATTTGATTGAACATTCTGTGAGGCCCCATTACCCCCTTCCCTGGAATTTACGGGAATTAGGTGGCTTGTGTGTGCAGATGAGGTACCAACTCCCTACAGCGACCTTCTAAGACCTCATTGCTTCCATGCCATGATGTCTCACCACTGTTATCCATGTCAAAGATGGACATAATGCCTATTAGGTAGGTGGTCATAATGTTCTGGCTGATCAGTGTATAAAGATAGCTTTTAAAACTCAAAATAATGAGGTATAAGATTTTGAAGTTCACCATTAATAAAATACTGAGTATACTCGTGCACTGGACTTTGACTAAAATTTCGTGAACCTTTAAATCATTTTTTAGTTTCTGTGTAGCATTGAAGCCTGACCATGTGTTTCACAAAGGTTTGCTGTTAACATAAGTCTTGCAGGATGTGGCTGTAGCACAGAGGATGTACCATATTTACCCAATTATAAGACAAGGCTTTTTCCCAAATTCATTATTAAAAAATACAGGGTCTACTTATATTTGCAGATTTAACTATTGCTGCTGAGGTAAATATTCTTTCAGTGTTTAGTAGATTAATATAGGGCTTGTCTTACATTTACAGATGAAGCTTTGGCTATTGTGGTTTTGCACAAATTTATTTTTAAGAGTTCTGAAGGGTAGAGTTTAGCAAGCAATACTTTTGTTTGAATAGGCTTGAGATTTCCCGATACACAGAAGTGCTCGTTACAGTATCAATCGTGTTCGATCAGTCACATGACATTTGACTCGTGGCACTAATGCAATGGATGGATACATGAGAAGCTATGAACTTAGCACTATGACATCTGATGCTCACCTTAAAAAATTAAGAATTTGGTGAAACACAGGAGGAAACAGCATTAAATTCTACCAACTCACAAACTTTTGTTGTATTTGAATATATTTTCAATAGAAGTTCTCAAACAGGTATGGATACCTGTAGACTTACATTAATTCTGCTTTTTAAGTAAAGGTAACATTCAAATTCGAAAATCTTGTCCTTCAAAACCCATTACATGAATCTGAACCCAAGTTATTATTTTATTTGGCTATGAAAAACTAATGATTTATGAAGTGTGTTGCAGATGAAAATTTGGTAGTTGTTTACATATTATGAACCACTACCAGCTTGTAATCAGTTTTAGAATAAGGTGGTAGCATTCAGATGAAACAAGAAAGAAAATTAATCCAAAATTAAGTATCTAACGAATGAAACAAATCTCATTAAACTGACTGCAATTGTTATCACAAGAATAAATTATAGCGGAGAGACCTGTTTTGGGGATAGTACAAAAAAACCACATTAAATCGCAGGACGAGCGAAAGTTCGAGAAGTGGTCTCAGTCATGATTGCAATATTTCATTTATTATTAGTTGCTGCTGTGACACAGGTCCTGCAACCTAGAAGATACAGATGTCTGTGTGTCATTGTTGCTACAGAAGGCCTGGTAGGGTAACAGTGACTCCAGCTTGTCTGCTAACTTTAATGAGTGTGGGGTGGGGAGTGGTGAGTGGGCAGCAAATTTTGTCGTGGTACTAACTATGGGAACTTATACTGTGTCCTTTAGCTTTTTATGAATGTCTACCATACCTAAAGTGCAGTTTGCATGAAACCATTTGCACTCAGAATCGAATTGACTTTAAAACTGGTGAAATACTTAGCAATAGCATACATTGCAGCAGGAGGTGGTAAAAGTCTAGACTGAGGCCAGTGGCACACTTACGTGTTTTATGCAGCAATATTGTTGATGCTCACCATGAGGTACGATGCAAATGATAGGGTGTTAACACTCTCATGTCAGTATAAAAGCAAAATCTGCAAGTCCCCCCCAAATAATTAAAATAAAAATTAAAAATTTAAAAAAATTGCAACATACCCGGAAGAAAGAGCCAAATGTTTGCGTCAACGAAGTTTCACGGCTCCACTGTTGGGATGAAGACTATTACAATGATGATTAAAAAATGTGGTACTGCAGATGACAGGCTAAACAGAAGAGGCAGTGAAGATAAAAATTAATGTAAACAATTTCTTTTGTGTATTTTATTTCTCCTTGTATTATCAAAATATAGATAACCAATAAATGGCATAAGTTTAGAATAAGTTTATGGTAACTTTTTAGGCAGATCCTCAAGTTAGTAAAAATTTGAAATTTAATTAGTCAGAATATGGTAAAAAATAAATTTTTCTGAAGGAGCCTCTTAAAAAAAAGGGGGCTCGCCTTAAATTCAGGGTCATCTCACTCTCGGATAAATATGGCACTTATCTCGTACCACTGATGAGCTTTTATCACTAAACTGACAAACTCTTGTCACTTTTAGTCTTTAATGAAGCAATATCACATACTTATTCACTTCTTGAGTAACTAAATTCAATGTCAAACTCAGGATTACTACAGCTATCTTCTTTTGAAGGTGTTGACTAAACAATAACACAGGAGAGGTGGGCTGAAAGTGTATGGTTTGTTGTTGAGTATTCAAAGCTGTATGCAGTAAGGACTATCTAGTAGCAACCACCTCCATTAGAACATGACGGGCAGGCTACACATGTAGGGCCTGATGCTCTCAAGCACCTAAACACTCAACAAGTATCAATGCTGATCAGCCCCAGATCTATGCTATTTCTGAACTGGGGCAAAAACTTGATTGTTGTGCCCCTCCCTCCCCCTGTTGAGCATTTGAGATAGGACATCAAAAATAAAAAAAAATGATTTTTCAGACATATGTTCATTTTGTGGCACATATCTTTCTGAAGATTTTGGTATATAAAACATATATGTTTGAGGAAATGTAAGACATGTTATTTGGTGTTAAGTGTGCCAAAGTGCAGTGCCACACCTCTTCACATAGTAGCTTGTATTATATGTCACTGTATTTTGCTCTGTGGAAATCAAACATGTATGTTTTGTAATGAAAGCCATCAAGCCTACATTCGGGGCAGTGGAAATCAAAATGTCCTGTGGTGCCTCTTCTGCTTCCAGTCAGCTGGTTTGACAGCATACCCCCACAAAAAGCTCACAATTAATACTAGGTTGGATTATTTGTAACTGGGAGAATAAAAAATCTTTATTGCCTATTAGTCACTAACTTTCTCTTTTGTGTGACATAAACTTAAATATAGGAAACATAAACCCAGTAAAGACGAGAGACAAGCAAGGCAGTACACATTTCTTCAATCCTTAGGTCCCAGTATTTTTTTCTCTATAATCTAGCTACAGGTTTACATGGCATGCTTTCCTTTCTGTGAAAGAATCTAAACCTCATCAAAGTGTGTCAAACATTCTGCTACATGGACAATCAAAATGACGTTGACTGATACTGGAAAAGCTGTTCATACAAATAGTAACCCAGACTGGTATGGTGTCTTGGTTTGTTTACATCTGTTTTGTTACGGTCTGCTAGATAAAACAAAATAGGCCTTCCTAATATTGCAGCAATTGTAACACATGCCAGATAAGCAAGACTGTTTTGGCACAGATGGTTATTTTTATCTACCTTATTTACATAAATAACACAACAGAATATGATTCATGAAGTACCAATATCAAATGCCTATAAGGCCTACTACAAGCAAACACTTTTATGTTAGGAAATAGTTACGCATTTCATTCATGTGCTCCAGTTTCTCAAGCAGGAGATCAAAAAGTAGTATTACGAAGTTTTTATACAAATGTGCAATCATAATATTCTTCCATATAATGTTTGTAATGTCCCCATTTTTTTCTCCTTCCTCATTCTAACAATCAATCTTGTCATCATTAATTCTGTAACTATTCCTGCATATGTCAAAACTTATTCTCTTGTTAACTTTACTAATCTTGTCAATGCATTTTTCCATGATATTCCGAGAGTAGAGCTTAAGTGGCTGCTAACCAGGGACTGTACAACTGGCCTTTAGTTGTGTAGAAATCTGGAAAAAAAATCTGTCCAAATTTCATTTTCTTGGACACACCAAGATGATTAATATGTAATCTTTCATACCTGTTATTCCTGTTAGTTGTCTTTACTCTCATAGTCTGAATCTATGGATTTCGCTAATGATTATAACAACACTGATCATTCGCACACCCAGTCAACCACATTCACTCGTTCAGGTAGCCCCATCCCCTTTTGTCCACAGGAAAGTTTTTTATTTCTAGATGCAACAGGGATTACCCTGGCAGAAACGTCACATACACTATGTATGCATTCGATAATCAACTTTGATTCTTTCAAAAACCAACTTAGAATGTGTTCAAAAATACTCAAAAGCCAACAGAGATACGTTTCAAAATCATGTGGATAATTGATAGATCAACATGCGCTGGATGCTAGGCACTTTTTGAAACAAGAGTTTTTTCTTAAAGAATATGAATTTAGCACCGCCTGAAATTGTCTCCCAGGACAGATACCCCTGTTTGCAACCTCCTCCCCTCAGATCCAGGTCTGGTGCTGAAACAGATATGTCAAAATAATAAAAATGAGATAACTCAGGGTTTTATGTTAAGGGGTTAATGGCTGTGTACGATGAAGGTGTGAGATATATACATTTTGTTATCTTGAGTTTGTGAAATGGAATCACACTGTGTTTAGGGCCCATAGGCAAATGCAAGTAATTGTAGAAAGTAACCGAAAAAAAAAAAAGAAAAAAAAAAAAAAAAAAAAAAAAAAAAGAAAAGAAAATCCCTCTCTTTTGATTTTGTACCATTGACACAGAGATGGGAGTTTTGTTTAGGTTCAATACAGATGCAGAGGCACCCATGCATTTATGCCAGTTAGCTTACATACTCTCATCTACAGCGTAGGTTTTGAGTCTTGTAAATGTACTTTTACTTTTATTGGCAGAGTGCTTGTGCAATACACCATGATGAGATCATAGAAGATATAACAAGGTATTAAGAAACTCCAAAATGGAATAATTGATTAAAAGCTTGTGGATTGTTGGAAGGCTACCTCTTCAATATTTTTAGTACTGATTGAGGGAGATAACAAAGAAATTTTATTACGGCTTTTAGAAAATGTTGACTTGACTGTAACCAGTAATAAGCAATGAATGTTATAAAGTGTACTTAGTTGAGAACAGTATGCAGCATTAATTTCACAACTCCCTTTGTCTGCTCAGATCTCAGATATTCATGACTGCTGATTTCCACCAGTGGCCAGATGTGAACCTGTCGTGTGTTTGTGCTCAGAAAAATGAAGTGTTGAGAAGATTTTTGTTGGTTTCATAACCTGCTGATTGTAGTGTGCACAGACCATCTTCACAGAGTTTTTATTGGAGGAAAAAAAAAAAAAAAAAAAGAATTTGTCATCTCTATGGACTATTTAATATTAGCTGATCTAGTTGCTCAGTTGTGGTATCATGTAATGAGCCTCTTTGTGGTATATTTTTCCATACTTTGTCTTCCAGCCCAGCTGCAAAGCCACCAGTATAACCATCCTGCAATGTCCAGATTTCATTGTAATCTCTTAGAGCCCAAAGCCTGTACCTGGACACATTAAATATGTAGTACTATGGTTTTCACTCAGACCCCCGCAGCTAAGGCGTAGTAAATTAACTTTTCACCATGCTAACTCTATTATGCTGCTGCACTGCACCATGTTATAAATAGTTACAAGTTAGTTGGCATTAGGAGTACCATTAATGTTTTTAATGATGATGACTGATGGTAACATGCAGGAGATTTAAACTTCAATGTTGACTTTAACAAAATCAAACAATGGAACATCCAGGATGGACTCAGCATCTCCTTTTTCAACTGATAACCTTTGAAACTACTAGTTAATTTTTTTTGTTCGCACCTTCTATTATTATTATTATTATTATTATTATTATTATTGTAGTAATTTACAGTGATTATCCAGATGGAATTGTTTGATAGTTTATAAATACACAGAGCACAGTACTGGACTAAATTTGTCACGAGGAAGTATCTCGTGCATTGTTGGTGCATGAAATTTTCTTAAGGTCATGAAAATGTCCAAGTGTAGGGTTCAGGCGGCAGCCATCCCTCCACCCCTGCTTATTGTAGAGAAGTATCACTATACATTTATAGGACACAGCATATATTTCCTGCATATGTCATGATCCTCATTTAATACAGAAGTAGCATGAAGTGATTGTTATGGAAATTATGTTCTACTCGGGTCCCAAAGAATGTGACGTTAATGTATTAGTTGTATGCATGGTGTCATAGTGCAGAATGGACATCAGAATACAAATGTTGATCCTTTGTTATAATGAATATTAATGGTGTTGCAGGATCAATTGCAACTTGTGTGTCCATGTAACTGTGTCTTTTTTTCTGTTTGTGGCCCTAGAGGAATTAATTTTCGTGTTGACTCTAACCTATTACCATTATTAACTACGTGTGACCAAAAAGATGATGACCAAAACACACTGCATGTGAAAATGATAACTAGTGGCAGTGCCACTGCGTCAAAAACATGAAATATAATATGTCAGTGGTTTCTTATTTTTAATGCTAATAATTTATGTAGTTATGGAAGTCTTAGGGCTGATAGTCACATTCAATGTTCCATTTTAGTCTGGTGACTTTGTTATAATGAAGAGTGATACAGCAATGGAGCATCCACCACTATGGAGAATAGATGGGAGAACTCTCCTTCAAAAATATGAAAGCTTTGAACAAAGTGGTAAAACTCTCTACAGGAATATTTCCACGGTAAGATATTATTTTAATTGTGATAATCAGTATGTAATAAAGTGGTAATAATATTCAAAACTGAATTGAACATCGGCAGTAGTGTATTATTGAGTGCACATTTCATTAAGAATAAAAATGTGTGAGGAACTGATTCCCCAGTCTCCACTCTGCCTGATTGCTTGATTTGTTTATAAAATATTCACACAATTGTGGTTTTAATGTTGTACTTGTTTTGAAACCTGAATCATGGACATCTTCATCTATTGACATTGTCTTGAGAAATTTCTGTTTGTTCTGATGAGATTATCACCAATCCTTCCTTAACTGTTTTTGCCATCATTAAATGTTGATTCAATTCCCTCAGTTTTTGCAGAGATTTGAACTTTGGCTGCCCAGATGATAATTAATGCCAGCAAGGAAATAGAATCTTGCACATGGTCATTACAGGATATGTTCACAAATCCTGTTGCCAAATGTATTTCTTCATCATATGTTCTCCATAGCTGTATCGGCATTGGTTGTGTTATTGTAGAGTATCAAAATTTGGCATCAAACAAGAGTGAGGAGAAGCAAACCACTCGCATGCAACTGAATAGTGGGTGGCACAAAGACACATGTAACAGATCATAAAATCATAGTAGTTTCTTTTAGAGCTTTTTATTCCTTCCCCCTCCCATCCCCTTCCCCTTTCTCCTCTCCCATCATTTCCTGCACCTCTTCCCCCTCTCCCATTTTTAAACTAGTGGGCATTCAGGTTATCCAACAAGGTATGACTGGTACACATGTGGGAGTAAGCATGACAGAGAAAATTGAAGAAGCAGAAATAATAATGAACAGAAGATAGTTAAATGAAATTTGCATGAAAAATAAACATTGCAGAGAACGTAAGACACTACTAGGAATGGGTTGAAGAGAGCTAAGGTGTGAGAATAGTTTGTTTATGGGAATTTCAAGATGGAAACAAATCATTTATTTCAGGTTAATGTTGCTTTTCCTCACTGAGGTTGTATTATAGTAAAAAAAATTCAACATAAAATAGTTTTTGGGAAAAGTATAAAACAAATTAAAGAAGATTAGCATTTAATGTCCCATTGGCTTTGAGGTCATTAGAGATAGAGTACACACTAAGAATATCTCAAGGATGTCGAAGGAAATTTGCTGTGTCCTTCAAAGAGGCCATCCCAGCATTTGCCTTGAGCAATTTAGGGAAACTGTGGAATACTTAAATCTGGACGGCTGGATGTGTATTTGAACCATCATCTTCTTGAATGTGAGTCCGGTGTGCTAACCACTGTGCCTCCTTGCTCAGTTTGGGAAAATTAATTCTGAAACTGAAATAATTTGCAACTAATGTGAAAGGTAACTGTGTCCTGCAGAAATAATGTATTCAACCATGAATGCTTGTGAACTTGCATGCAGGTAATGTGCGCTTTGCTTCCTGGCTTTGTCAGTTTTATGGATGTTGTAATTATTTGAATTCTATCTATACATTTTTTCTTAACTTTTTAGTCAAACAATACATTAATGTTGTTGCAGTCATTGCTGAACACCTCTGTTTTTAATAATTTGATATCTACATTATAGTAAAATATATAGTGCACATCAGAAGTACTTTTACAAACTTTCGGATTCCTCATAACATAATTAAAAGAAAGTTCACAGAAAATGGATGCTAGAATTGCTTCATTTTTTATTTATTAATGAGAGATCATTTTACAAAATTCTCAAATCAGAAACTTACAACAAATGTTCAAAATGTCCTCCTTTTGTTTCTACCCCTAAGCATATAATTTTTGGAGACAAACAGTTGCCCCTTTCATATATGACACTTCCACGACATGATGATGAAATTCTCATAAACATCAGGATTTGCTGCCAGCGATCTGGGTAGGAACTTGGCAGATGATATACCTCCATTGATTTCTGTCCCGGTATAGGTTTTTTCCTCTTCATTTCATTATACAGTATTCCTCTCCTATTGAGATCTTCAATATTCTGATCTGTTCATCTCTTCCTAGACTGCCCAACTGGTCTTTTTCCTGGTACCTCCATCTCCAAATTCTGACATGGAGTTAGTGTCAGGTGCATCAGCTTCACATGACCTAACCAGTTCAGTCCTGCAGCACTCATTCTTTCCTCCATGGTCAAGATCACCTGCAGGTCTCTCCTTAAACATTTGTCCTGACTCTGTCCCTCTTGGTGTTTTGAGCTAAAGAACTCCATTTAACATGGCTGTATCTGACTCTCTTCTCTCTTATTTATGACACAGGTCTCCAGACTGTATCTCATTATTGGCAGGATATATGTGTTATACATGGTCTGTTTAGTTCTTAAAGGCACTCCTTTGTCCCAGATTAGGTTTTGTACTTGGTGGAAGAAGCTGCAAACTTTTGCTGCTCTGTTTAAAATTTTTAGCTTGGCACTTCCACCACTTGATACAACACTACTGAGGTATTGAAATTTTCATGGATTCAACCTTCTATCCTTCCAGTATGATCTTACAAGGTTTTGGTGTCCTGCTCATCCTCATTGACACTGCCACACTCTGACATTCAACTTGAATTCCTTAAATTTTTTATTCCAGTAATCCATTCTCCTCTGAATCTCCATTTTTGTCTCTTCTCAAACGGGGATGTCATCAGAAAAGGCAATCTTCCATGATTGTGTCCATAAGTGTGATGAAGAGTATTTGGGAAAGTGAACTGCCTTGCTGAACATCTCTCTTTGTCTGAAATCATTTTGATCTTCCACTTCCTCCTTGTGCACTGCTTTCACAACCATTGTACAGTACCTGAATTATTTTAATTAGTGAGTCAGGGATATTATGTTTTCTCAAGCATTCCCATATTTTATACCTTGTTACACTATCATATTACCAGATCCTTTTCTTTTTCCAAATACTTTTTCATTAAATGAAGGAGGGGAAAAATGAGGTCTGTTGTTCCCTTGCTCTTTTGAATACATGCTGTTGTTCCTGAAATTGATGTTCAAGGATTTTTCACAGTCTCTTTTCTGTGACCTTTTCTATTACCTTAAAGGAATGTGAGAGCTGTGTGATTCCTAAGTCCCTGCTGCATTTCTTTTTACTTCCTTTCTTAAACAATGTTATTATACTTTCCTTTTTCCTGTCATTCAGCCCTTTTCTCTCTTTCTATGCTACTCTCAGCATCCGATATAACCACCGTATTCCTTGAATTCCAGCTGCCTTAATCATATCCACTGTCAGCTCATCCACTGCTGCTGTCTTCCGACCTTTCACGTTTCAGGGCATTTTCAGTTTCTGCCCAAGAAATTGGATGCCTTTTCTTCCTCTACTTTAGTGTCTTCAATGTCACTTTCTTGTTAATTTTCCCCATTCAGTAAGACTTCAAAATAATTCATCACTTCCCTTGTGCATTCCACATCCCTAATAATATTCCCATCATTTGTTTCAATCATTTTTATATCTTCTCTGTCAGGTCTTTTACTTTTCAACAACCCATGGCATTATTTGTGCTCATTCAACAGTCAAATGAGCACAATGTAGGGAGACAGGTATGTGTGTGTGTGTTTCTCCTACAGCGTGAGAAAGGAATTCCATTCTGAAAGCTAGCAAAGTAAAGCTCTGTACCTGTTGTGTGTGTATCTGTCAATGACACAGCACTTCTGCCTTTCGGTGTGTTGTCTCCTTTATTCCTAAACAATTCATTATTCATAAGAGTCATCATCTCCTTCTCGATTTTATTCATAGAATAAACATGTATCTATGACTGAGGCAGCACCATTCAAAAGATTGAAAATCTTGTTATGTCTACATGAGACATTAAGACCATAGTGTTGCCCTTGCCAGCTGGTGAAACTACTGTTTCCTTCTCCTCGTTTGTTGCACTAATTGTTCCTTGGAGATATTGGATTTTAGCTTTGTCTCCGTGGAAAGCACTCTACAGCTTTTGTGTTGAACCTCTTCTGCTGCTTCTGGTGGGAGAGATGCTCCAACATGCTCCACAGGGCTAATGTAATCTGCTGTAGCTACCATTTTCGGAGTGTGCAAGAAATTTAGCCATTTAGCAAGGATCTCCACTGTATCATCATCCATATGTTTGTCAGTGACATTAATTACAAGATGGCTCCCAGTATGTTGCCTTGGGTTTTTGTGCAAGCAATCAAATTTTGCTTTCTGGTGTGCAGAGATTTTCAATTGCATTGATTCTGCTACTGACAATGTCATACTGTCAACCTATTCCCAAGAATCAACAGAGAGTCTACCCCACATGTAAAGATAGAGATAAAGAAGCTCTTCTGAAATGGCATCTAGCATTCATCGGGTATCGTGAATTACCTCTTGTGCTAGAGCCAGGTTTGTTTGGCTTATAAGCATTTTTTTCTGCAGGTTTATTAACACAGTGTTTGATTTTGGTGAACATAGGTACGACTTATTCATCTTGACACATTTTTATGAAGGTCAGCATATTGAGAAGCTGAAATTTGTTCTGATGGAGCTTATCCTACTTCTGTTCATTGTTGGAAGTATCTTCCCCATAGAGTGATGTGATGTGGTCTCTTGCTTTTTTTTCAGTGTAATTTATTAATAAGTTAATAAAGTTCAAACCAATGTGTTTCTGTCAACACGTAAATGATATGTTTGTGGTGTGGCTACATGGAACGAAAAAGTTTGAAGAGTTCCTGGAACATTTAAAGTCTTATCCATTATAATATAAAATTCATGACAGAATTTGAGAAAGAGCTCAAACTATCTTTCATCACCATGTTAGTCAAGAGAAAATTGGACAGACCCCTGGGTCACAGTGTATGTAGAAAACCCACACACAGTGACCTCTGTTCCCGTGCCTTGAACCATCACCATCCATCTTCAAGAAATTCTTTACTAAAGATTCTGGTCCTTAGAGCTCAAACACTTTCACACAAGGAGGGCTTTGCGAATTTACACCCGTGAATAGTGTTCTAAAGGAATGGGTACTCAGAGCATCAGATTCAGCAAGCATTGCACTCAAAATTAAGAATTCCTGAGGAAGAGATTGAAACTGACACACAGAAAGACAAGCCAAGGATTGCTTATCCACTTTATGCTGGTCTAATATCTGGAAAAATGGGTAATTTCTGTGGAACTTGGCATCCTGTGTATTTCACTCCCATTAGAAATGTTAAAACATCATCTTTGTAATTTTAAACATGATCTAGGCCTCTGAAAGCTGGGTGTACACTGCTTTCCATTTGAATATGACATTTCTTACTTGAGGCAGGTTATTGGAACATTCAAACAGAGGTGCAAGGAACATCAGCAACACACCCAACTAAAACAAGCAAGCAAATCAAACAGTGGAAAGTCTAGGATGAAATAGCAACAGTGTTATGAAAAGGATGGATTGCTGCTTGCCATGTAGAGGAGACATTGTGTTGCAGACAGGCACAACGAAGAAACTGCTATACATGTAAGCTTATAACCAAAAGGCTTTCTTCTGAAGAAGCAACCACACACACTCATTCACACAATCACTAATCACACAGACACGACCACTGTGTCTGGCCACTCTGGCTGGACTAAGGACTCCAACTGTGGCTGATGGGAGAACCAATCTGTTGCAGGCGGTGTGGTAAGGAGGAGCCATGGGGTGGAAAAGGGGAGGGATAGCAGGGTAGGGGCACAGAAACAGATCTCAATGTGCCTTCTCTCTCATGTCACCAATTACCTCCCACATCCCCACTGTCTGGCCACAAAGGAGCACTCTGCTCATGTCTCAGTACCACCTAGGGTGGACACAACTGAATCACATTCTCCGCCAGGGTTTCGGCTAACTCTTGTCATGCCCTGAAATGAGGAAATGAGGACTATCCTTCCACCCCTCCCACGGTGGTATTATGCCATCAACCAAATCTATGCAGTACCCTTGACGTCCCTACTCCACCCTTGTTCCCAACCCTTTGCGTCATGGCTGATATCCGAGCAGTAGACGTAGGTGAGAGCCCTGTCCCATACATCTTTCCACCACCACCTACTCCAGTCTCCTATCCCATCAAAGGAAGAGATATCTGTGAAATCAGTCATGTAGTCTACACTCTAAGCTACAACAACTGTGGTGCTTTCTACATGGGGATGAGCTGTCTATCCACATGAATGCCGACTTACAAACTGTGGCCAAGAGACAGCTGAACCACCCAGTTGCTGAACATGCTGCCTAATACAGTATGCATTGCTTCAATGACTGCTTCACAAGCTGCACCATCTGGATCCTTCCTACCAGCACAAGCTTTCCTGAATTGCACAGGTGGGACCTCACCCTGCAATGTGTCATACATTCCCATAACCCCCATGGCCACAACCTTTTGCTGCCGGTCGAAGTGGCCGCGCGGTTCTGGCACTGCAGTCTGGAACCGCGAGACCGCTACGGTCGCGGGTTCGAATCCTGCCTCGGGCATGGATGTGTGTGATGTCCTTAGGTTAGTTAGGTTTAACTAGTTCTAAGTTCTAGGGGACTAATGACCTCAGCAGTTGAGTCCCATAGTGCTCAGAGCCATTTGAACCATTTTTGAACAACCTTTTGCTAGTCCCCATTACCTGCACTCAGTCCTTTTTTTCCCTTCTCTGCTGGCAGCACCTAGCAGCTCCCTGTCCACACCACATCCACACATGCTACCACAAGCAGCATTACACCTTTCCCCAACCCTCTCCACACTATCCCTATCACTCCCTGACCTTGTCTCCTCCATATTCCTGCAACCCATGCCATATTGATTCTCCCATCAGTCACAGTTACAGCATGTAGTCTGGCCACAGTGGGCAGAGGCAGTGGTCTTATATGTGTGTGTTGTGCTTTTCTGAATGTGTATGTGTTTTTGGAAGATGGCCTTTCGGTCAAAAGGTAAATGTATAGCAGCCTTCTTGTTGTGCCTGTCTGTGAAACAAGCAAATCAGCTGTTACAAAGCACTGTCTCAAAAATAATTATGATACAAATTATGAGGAGGTGAGTATCATGCTGTAGATGCCAAATTTTTGGTGCAGTGGAACTCACGAATATGGAAATAGAGATGTTGGAAAATCTAATAAACAGGAATCGAGGTTTCAGTCTAGATGAGGCTTTGTGGGGCGGTGGGTTGATTATCATAATAATCAATCATTAGTCATAGGAGGAAATTGTAATTTGTGTAAATATTGTTCGCTGTCTTTTATGAGAGCCTGGGAACTATTACAGTGGTCAGCCAGAAAGCGATGGAGAGCATACTGACCATAGTTCCCAGTCTGCAAGTCCATGTTCTTGTCCAGCCCATTGAAAGAAATGTTTCTATTCTCTATTTGCTCAGCAGGATCAGGACTATGATTATAAACGAAGATTTTGAACTTTAATTGATACATATATTTGGTAAAGTTTCACACGCCCAACTTTGTAATATTCATTACGTTCATACTGATAGTAAATCTCTCTATCCAAAACAGCACTATGAGCAGTTCAGAGGCGACCTCTATGGTAAGTTCCTACAAAATTGTCTTTCGCCATGACTGATGATAGTCAAAATAAATGTTCGCCACGAAAGTGGAAAATAATTGTCACCCCTTCTCACGCAGATTTGCTAACATTACGGGTGGCATACCAACAGTTACTTTTGCAAAATCTAAACGATCCAGGATGGTGTACAGTCCACGCGAGTTCACTTTCTATTATTACTGAAAATAAGCATTTTGTAACAGCCTGTCTCTGACATTATCTGAGGCAGCATGCACTCTGGCATTTGACTGACACAGGTCTTATGGTGGCTGTATGCGAAGTGAAGCCTAGTGTTGCCTCTCGGGCTGTATTTATATACAGGGTGAGTCAGGAGGAAAGGTACATGCTTTAAGGGGTGATAGTATTAGTGCTTCTGAACAGAAAACTTCATATGGACGTATGCCCTATTCTGAATGGTTTCCAAGATGGAACACATTTAATATCACTTTTGTATGTTTTTCTTGAATAACCTGAAAACTACACCCTACAGCGAAAATGTGTCACAGTACAAAATTAAACTGTACTAAATTTCCTATGAATAAGGTTCTATTCATTTTTTCTTCTAGAACTAATGGTTTGTACAAAGAGAGCATGAGAATGTTGAAAAACTCTCTCGATGAGCACACGTTGTAGTATATTGAGGTAGCAAGTAGAGACAAACTGTTTCATATGGGACACTTGTGGTCTATAAGTCAGGTAACTACCTCAAATTGGCCTACAAAAACTGCATAAGCTACAGCACATGCATGTTTTTGAACATTCTCGCACTCTATTCGCACAAACAATTAGTTCTAGATAAAAAACTGAATAGGACCTTTTTTGTAGGAAATTTAATATAGTTTAATTTTGTACTGCGACATGTTTTTGCTGGAGGATGCAGTTTTCGAGTTATTCAAGAAAAACGTACAAAAGTGATATTAAATGTGTTCTATCTCAGAAACCATTCAGAATAGGGCATACACTGAATGAAGTGTTTTGTTCAGAATCACTCAAAGCATGTACCTTTCCTCCTTACTCACCCTATTTGTGGCACAGCAGATGGCCACGGGAACAGCTGCTGTCATCCACCCTATATCCATGGTAGCAGTCTCTAAACGGCCACTTTCTCGGACACACAGTATTTTATAACAATGTCATGAATCAATTTAGAATCTTCATAATTTTTGTATGAATATAGTTAAGTTTGTTAAAATCACAGAAAAAGTTTTAGCTCGCTTGCATTAAAACTTTGCCTTCTAGAATTTTTAGAATGGAACTGACAGTAGCACATGACCTCTGAACAACAAATTTAAGAGACCTTGTATAGGTTGTTATTAATGTCAAGGTCCTAAAACGTGCTATAGCTGTATTACTTAATAGGCTTCAACATGTGCTGTAACCAAAACTTTCTAGCATTAGTATAGGAAATACTTAATCTACTACAAATAAGGCCGGCCGGTGTGGCCATGCGGTTCTACGCGCTTCAGTCTGGAACTGCGTGACCGCTACGGTCGCAGGTTCGAATCCTGCCTCGGACATGGATGTTTGTGATGTCCTTAGGTTAGTTAGGTTTAAGTAGTTCTAAGTTTTAGGGGACTGATGACAACAGATGTTAAGTCCCATAGTGCTCAGAGCCATTTGAACTACAAATAAGGAAGTTTTTGTTCCAAATTTAGTTTTCGTAAATTACTCGAAAACTTTTAGAGTTAGGTTAATGGGATCACGTAGTTATTATTTTCATGTTGAACTGAAGTGTCGTGCAAATTTTCACATTTCTAAGTCTAATATTTAGTGCCCTCAATTTTTCTTAAAACCGTGAATTCTGACCAACATTTTGCTTTAATCACTTTGAGACTTGTACCAGTTAATTTTGACATACATCTGCACATTATGACCAATATCTGGCTTCCTAGCTTTATTATTTAGTGCCACTAATTAGTAAAAAAAAAACAATGATGTGTTTAGGTAAAATATTGATCTAATCAATCTGATACTTAACTTCTAATTTCATTCATTATTATGGTGCAATACTTGTATCTTCTGTGCTACACACAGACGCATTATGGTGACATGACGCTACTAACAGTGAACTTGGGTAAGCCTCGACACACTCGCTCGCCTCTGTATCTCTCAGACGATACAGCACTAGTTTCACCACAGCTTGGTGTCCAACTCTAACTTATTATAGTCTCACCAGCCATCTGGGCATCGGGAATCAAAATCGCAATCTCTATATACGAGGGTTGGAACTTTAGTAGTGGCAACTATTTATTTACAGCTTGTACAAAATAGATATGTGATTCAAAGTTTTACTGACCTTCCATATAGTAGTCACCAACATTGTGTATATCTCGTTGCCAGCGATGTGGAAGTTGTAGGATACTCTTAGCAGTGCCATTTGTGTTGACAGTTTGAGTGGCGCGGTCTATTGCCCAACGAATCTGTAGTAGTTCTGAAGCGAATGCCATGAAGTGTTTCCTTCAGTTTAGAAATCAAGTTGAACTTACGAGGGCTTAAGTCAGAGGAGTGTAGTAGGTGGTATAGCACTTAGCAGCCCTATTAGTCAAACAAATCAGTAACAACTTGCAGTGTACATGCTTGAGTGTGGTCCAGCAAAATGGTGGTCAGGTCCTGCAGAAAGCGTCATCACTTCTGTCTCTGTGTTGTTCATTTTTGGAACACAATCTACGACCAGCTTAGATATAGAAGTGATGACACTTTCTGCAGGACCTGACCATAATTTGGCTGGACAGTGCTCAAGCACATAAAGTGCAAGCTGCTATTGATCTGTTTGACTGATGGGGTTGCTAAGTGCTATACCACCTACTGCACTCCCCTGACTTAAGCCCTCATAACTTCAACTCTATTTCTAAACTGAAGGAAGCATTTCGTGGTATTTGCTTCAGAAATGCTACAAATTCGTCGGGCAATAGACCGCACCACTCAAACTGTCAACACAACAGGCACTGCTAACAGTATCTTCCACATTGCTGGCAACGGGTTATACACAATGCTGGTGACTGCTTTGAAGGTCAGTAAAACTTTGAAACACATATCTATTTTGTACTAGCTGTAAATAAATAGTTGCCACTATTAAAGTTCCAACCCTCGTATAAAAGACTATGTCCTAACTGACTGACTGACTCATCATCATCCAGCCCAAACCACTAAAGATAGAAACTTGAAATTTGGAGAAGGTGTGGATTTGATACAGTAGGCTTCATTTAAGAAGATATTTTTTGAAATTCCAACAGTAAGGGGGTAATAGGGGATGAAGGTTTTTTTAAAAGAATGTCACTATTAAGGCAGTGTTGAAGCTAGACCTATGAAAATTGGTATTTGGTTTCTGGTCAGAAATAAAGAAATATGTGTTTGAACATTTTTGGAAATTTAATGCTAAGGGAGTGAAACAATGGACAAAAGCCTTTTTTGAAAATATATCATCATTAAAAAATTATTAATGTATTGTTAAAGCTACATCTGTGAACATTGGCATTTGACTTCTTGGTTACAAATAAGAAAATACTTGTTTTAGTGTTGTTGGAAATTGAAACCCTAAGGGGCTGAAACATGGGATGAAAATTTTTAAGAAAATATTTCATTACATTAAAAAAAATTTAAAACTAAATTTATGAAAATTGTTATTTCATTCCTCTGCTAGATGTAAAGATATATTTGTTAGGGGTTGGAAGTTGCTATGGAAAAATCTCCACAAGAATGCTAAATGCATGATTATCAAAAACTCTGGACTTCAGCTACCAGAATCACTTTTTGGTCAGAAGTACTTTCGGAAAAGACCATGCTTATATGGGCTTAATTAGCATGAAAAGCTTAGGAGATATGGCAGTTTGTGAACAACATGAAAATTTGATTACATGAAAACAAACAAAAATCTCTGCAGGCCATACAGTCTACAAGAGCAAATCAGTGGGTCTTAAGCTAGTCAGCAATAAATAGCAGTGTTGGACCAATAGTAGTTCACTGTCTGGTTGGAGTCCAGCAGTGAGTAAACATAACAGCACAACTCGCTGCACCTGAAGAAGACAACAGGGTCAGTTGTGCAAATACTGCGCAAAAAATGGAAAAGACAAATCGGCTGTATATCTGAAAGCACACCATTAATCAGTCATGATGAGAAAACAGGGTCACATTCTGTCAGTAATGCCAGTAAATTGTCTAAATTTTTGTTATTGGTTACAAACCTATGTTGCATTTTACTTTGAAATTAAATGAATATAAACTTTCATTAATAATTAAATCAAGAACTTGCATGTGCAAGGGAAATTCACGTATAAAGTTCGTTAAAATATTTTTGATGCACCTTGTATATAATTATATGCAGCTGTCAATTTGAAATGCAATTTCATTTGCACTTACATGAACCATTGGTGTGTGTGTTTGCATTGTGTTTCAGTCTTTGCCTTTGTAGACAATTTGCATGAAACATGGAATGTAGATTCCTGTCCCTTGCTGGTAACGCTGCATGAACAAGGCAGATCTTCCCTCCTTCGCACTGCTACTTGTGACACTCTTGCTCCTAGCTGGAGTTCTCTTTCTACATAGTATGTAGTATTAGTATAGTATTACTACTTAGTATAGTTTTTTAAAAGGCTACATAACTATATGGCTTGTGTAGTTGGAAATACGTCAGTGTCATAAAATAGTCCAGAAAGACTTGAGTATCTGGGTGGACACACTTCTACGTATCATGCACAATGTTAGTTGTATTCCATTGCTCATTTGTTTCACTATGTGTATTTACAGATATCTCACACTCTTTCATCTCTCTACTCTCTCTTCCTGTGCCCAAAACAATTTTTTTCATTTCCTTAAAAAAATTGTTGTATACATTTTTAGTAAAGCTCATGTCATCAAGAAGATTTATAAGAGAAAATACCGTGATAATCGTGCTATGAAATTTCAGTCATGGTGAGAGCTTTGACCAGAACACATCCATACTAAATGATTAGGTCCATTTCTCATAAAAATGGAGAAAACTGTAATCAGTATATATCTGCGTCCTCCTGCCTTAACCTACTCAATGAGACAGTTGCTCAATAATCTCATGGTTGTTGCTCACCTACAACATGCAGTCTGTTCACTGCCATTGTGCATTGTTTAATTCACTTAGAATATACCTTACTGAAAAGGATTTCATATGTGCTCAGGGAGGTAAAAGAGCCTCTTTTGCCAATGGTAGATACCACAGGATTATACTAGTGTTATTAATAACAAAAGAAGTTGGAACCTTCAGAAACATTTTTAAAATTTGTATTTACGGCTAAAGTCTTCTGAATTTTTTATTTGAACTTCACTTACGTAGAGGCCAAATAAGACTTGTGAAGAGAGCGGCTAACATTTATGTAGAGCACAGATAACAAAGAACTTCATATTTAAATGTGCTATTGTAGTTGTCTTGCAATTCTGACCAATTTAATTCTCACATTTATCTTATACTATGCATTTGTATTAAAAGTAGCAGTATGCACATCTTATAAATTTGAATTTTTTGTATCATTTTGGGCCTTTGAAATGAACAAGCAATTACAAAATTTGTTATCAGCCAGCTGCTGCTTGTGACATACTTTATAATTTATTTGATTTAAAGCCTTTAGCAAATGAGTTCTGGTGGTTATTCATGTGATTCAGGATGAGATGAAGTTAATTTTACTATCTACACACTTTTTTGTTACTTTCAGAGAGGGTAGCAGGGAATGGAGCGATCTACCTGCACCTCACACAGTTACATCCTTGGCAAGTGCAGAGTAATCTCCAGCTAACTCTTTGTGCGTTGGCATCAAGAGAAAATGAGGCCTGTATTTTGGGCATCACACCAAGCAACTAGTGAGGTCAAAACTGAAATGTGTGGCCCACAAATGTCAAAATGTTTTATGTTATCAATGCTGAAATTGCTGCACTAAGAAGAGTCATGGGTAATGCCTGTGATGGATCATGAACTTGACTTATTTTCACACAAACAGAACTGCTCAGCAATGGCATTATGTTGTTACAACTGTCCCATGTTGGTCAAGCACAAAAGTGGCAGGAGCTCAAGTGAGCATAGTGTGAGGCCTGTTGTTTAATTAAGTGCCATTTTGAAATACAAATAAAACAAGTAGACTTTTCTTAGCAATGTTATTTTTACATGAAAGGGTGTATTTAAATTACTTTTGTACAAAATTCCCACCAATATTCAGAATGTTTTTTGTGTGCAAGTATTTGAAATGACTCCTTCGAATGAGAATTCTGCTGACTGTGATATGCACCCTGTGATCCATTTTCTTATTGCTGAAGGCATAAAAGTCGCTGAAATTCATCATCAGATCAGTGAATTGTATGGAGAAGATGTTATGAGCTATGGGATGGTGCGGGAATGGATGACAGCTTGTAAAGATGACCATACAAATGTGCATGATGAGGAGCAAAGTGGCAACCTTCAGTTATTAACAATAATGTAGTGCATAAAGTTAGTGAAAAGTGAGAGAGATCAGATGCTTTACAGTTTCAGTGTCATGTGACGAGTTTCCTCAAGTGTCAAGAAGTATGTTTTTGCAGTTGTTGCCTAATCAGGTGGCAGATTTCTATGAGGATGGTATTTAAAAGCTGGTTGTATGATATGAAAAGTATATTAACGTACAGGCTTTCATGTAAAAATTGCCAAAGTATATTAATGTACAGGTTTTCATGTAAAAATTGCCAAGAAAAGTCTTCTTGTTATATTTTTATTTCGAAATGGTACTTACTTAAGAAACATGCCTCATATTTATTGGATGTCTAATGACTACCATCATTCCAGACAGAAAAAAAGTGTGTGGATAGGCAGCTCACCTTGTCATTATTTCAAACTCTAGTAATACTGTAGGTTGACAGAAATATGCCTTCGACCATGGCCTAAAGCTCATGAAACGAAAATCAGACAGATGCAGAAGCAGAACAGATGCTGGTACCATGAACTTCATAATTTTTAAGTTCTCAGTACCTATAATTCTTAGACATGTGTGTGTGTGTGTGTGTGTGTGTGTGTGTGTGTGTGTGTGTGAGAGAGAGAGAGAGAGAGAGAGAGAGAGAGAGAGAGAGAGAGATAGATGGCCTATGAGGAGGATGTTATGAAGAGCAATACATTTGATTCTCAGATCTCAGATTTTTCTGTTGTGATGGTAGATAAATGAGGACCCTAATGGGTTTCAGCACTGTTATACATGCGCTACAATATCCCAACACCACACATCACCTTAATCATTAGGTAGAGCTATAGCCTCCAATCAATACACTCCCCACTGTGGAGTGCATGCTCCCCCCCCCCCCCCCCCCCCCACCCCACCCTCCAGAAAAAAAGATGGTTCCCTTCTCCCATGCACAATTTTATACAACACTTGCAGCATGTATCACTTGTGGAAACATGGTGGAGCTCAGTGCTGCATGATGGGGCAGAAACTAATCTTCCTGTCTCTCTCTGCACAGCCAGATTAGTCTGAACACTTTGTATAAAGATGTTGGTGATGTCACTTTAACCTCACTATCTATTTGTGAGTTTGTACTCCTAATGGACATGGTAATTGCATGAGCTTCAGCTTCCTCAATTAGTACAAAATTTCATTTTGTATCTGGTCCCAGTAGATATGCATGACACGAAACTAACCATATCCAGTGGGCAAAAGCCTCACAGTCCCCACCTGGTTTTTGCCACAATGTGGACAGACAGTCCCTGTACTAAGTAGCTCCTCTCTTATGTGAGTATTACTCTGTTAACTCTCATGCTGAAACTTTGATCTTTCTGCATCTCTCAAGGTATCTACAGATTCGAAATATGTACAGGTATCCCCTGACAACTTCAACCTGGCTACATTTAATAAGAACCTGTCCAGGCAGGAACAAGTACTTCCCACATCATGAACACTTTGCAAAAAGTTAGTTACCTTTTCATTTATCTTCCCCGAAAATAATAGTCACAGCAGGAAAAGTTCTTACAGTAGTAGGAAGAGAGGTCATTGAATTTTTCTAAGAGTGAGTCTGTTAATTTCTTGATTTAAAGAAGCAACAGAATCCATGACTATTTGCTGCAGCAAGTTCCAGTATTTCTTCTTGTCAGGAACGTAAGTCAGGCATGTTTACAAATCAGGGAAAGACAGTTACTTAATGATCACTTGAAATACCTTTACAGAGGAAGGTGATGTCAATACAGAAAACAAAATTTATTCCTGTCCACAATGACACTCAAAGGGTGCTCATGGCAAGATGACAGCAGAGGACAAGTGCACATTGCTAATGAAACTTACAGTAATTTCAATGTGTGGAGGCAATGGTGGATATGTGGAGATGGTGGTGGTGGCTGCAGTGATGGTGTGGTGTGCCAGTGGCATCTGTAGCAACGGCAGCGAATTGACAGCAGGTGTGACACTCAGGACCCATATTGAACAGCTGGTAGGCAATGTGATGTCAACACCCGACGATGGCATGAAGTCCCTTCCAGTTCTGGCATCAATGACAATTGGCATAGGCTGCAATCCATCAGGTGGTGAGGCGGTGTGGCATGCAGCTTGGGCAGCATAGTATCAATGATTGGTTGGCTCTAAGAATCTGCCAGGGACATAGGGAAGGGCCAAGTGTGACTGAACGCATCTCAGCACAGGTGGCACTGCAACCCATGTGTGTATTCACACAGTCTGAGGCACATAAGCACATCTAATGCCAGGAACAGAAGGGAAAATATTTCATGGGAAAGTCAGGTCCCAAACCGTTGCACTAACTGTAGCAACCAAGTTTAACCGCAGGCTAAAATGATGTGCAGACAGTACCTCTCAGCTGAGGATTTTTATGCTGCAACAATCTGGAACAAGAGAATAGTCTGAGTACTGGTTCAAACTGTGCAAACTATCCCACTTCTGACAACAGTTGTGCAAGTTGGTCAATGAAAACGTGGTCAGGATCTCTGGGGATTCGTTTGTAAGAATGATTGGATAAAAACAAATGTATCCATTGCAAAACTACTCATTTCTCCAGCCTTATTCCTAACAATTAAGGGATACATCAGTGCCTAGGGAGGCCACTGAGAAAGTGAATGTACATGAGTCCAAGAGGTTAGGAAATGGGTGTCTATTCAGGTGAAGAGCTAGCTGGTAAGGAAGGTAGAGCTATAGCCTCCAATACACTCCCCAGTCTGCTCCCAGACCTCACATGACCATTTCCTACCCTTTGATTGCTGGGCTGCTTCTACCAACGCTTGTTCCGGGAGTGTTACCCTCGTAAGCATTGCTTAGGCAATGCATCACCTTGTCATATCGCCGATTGTGCTAGTGGAGTTTGCCCAGATACGTGAACAAGATGTAGATTGGTGCTGGCATCTGGCAAGTATCCTGTAGCAACCAGCCCAAGTCAGTCATGCCTGACAAGGAAATGTAATTGCTCCCAACGATGAATAAAAATTTTGTTTAAAAAATGTGTCTTCCACGCAGTCTGTACTGTTGTTACAGGGTGATCTGTATGGGAAACATGAATAGATTCTATAGATCATTACCACCTGGGACACATTCTATGTATGATGTGTTCTAATTGTTGGTATCAGAATCTCTGTTTTATTGAGTATGGTTTCCTCTATGTCAATTCTCTACTGAATATTAATTTAATTGCTCATGGAGTCACAACTACTGGTCTCAGTGTTGTACGAGGGTTGAATGAAAAGTAATGCCTCCACCTTCTTTAATTGGGTTTGGATGGGAATATTTTAATAAATCAAATGCAGAAATAATCATTAGATTGTGATGTTTAATTACCAATATTCACTTTTCCACTTAATCACCAGACAATTGGATACATATTTGCCACCGACGAACAAGTTTTCTGAAGCCGTCAGGGAAGAAGTCGGCACACTGTTTCCGTAACCACAGTCTCACAGTTCTCTCAACGTCTTCATCAGAAGCATTATGATGTCCCCGCGGACTGTCTTTCATTATCGGGAACTTGCAATTTGTCTCTGAGTGTTGCGACGATCATCCGAAATCAATCTCTCAACATTTTGCTTGTGAAACTCTGTGGTTGCTGTCACAGGACATCCAACTCGTTGTTTGTCATGCAGGTCAGATTTTCCCACCTCAACATCTTTAAACTTACTCACCCAACGGCGCACAATACTCACATCAACACAATCACCATAAATGGCTTTCATTCTCTGATGAATCTCCTTTGGGGTGACACCTTCTTCTGTCAAGAATTCAATGACTGCACATTGCTAAATCACATTGACTGACTGTCTGCACAGGGTTATGTGCTTTACACTGTAAGAACACAACCGTTCAATGCTAAGGCTTCCTACCAACTGGGGGTGTAGAGAAGAGGCTATAGAAGAAGCCAGTACCTGCCGCATACCAATGGTGCCAACTGTTGAAGAGATAGGAAGGTGGAGGCATTACTTATCAGTCAACCCTCATCTGTAAATAAAACTGTTCAATATTATAAACATCCTGCATCCAATTTATTTCAGGAGCAACAAAAATTTTACTCAGGATAGGTGACCAAATCAGTATAACAACTCTGAAATATTGTTACAGCACTTTGAATAGGCTGTGTGCAGAATTCCAGTTTAGGGGAGGATCTTTGTGCTTGGCTCCTGTTTGAGCTAGAAACATGTATTAGAAAGTGGTTTACCCAGGCTAGTAGCCATTTGTGTAGCAATTCGAACATTTGTCTTACTATAGGTGTTTTACAGTACATTAAGCAAGACTTGAACAACAAACCGGAGCTGGTGCCCAGGTAAGTTGTGCAAATGGATTACTTCCTTTTGTAAAAGATTGTAAGTGGGCTGAAATTAATGTTCAGCTAATGGCACCAGAGTGCCTCATTAACATTTTACATGCAAAGACAGTCATCCACATTTTGATTGTGCGTGCAGAAACAGTCACCCTTAAATAACTCCAGACTGTAGTGAGACTAATGGTTCAAATTTGGTACGCTGGTGTATCAGACCTTGGTCTAAGATAAGTTTTAATGTTTGAAAAAATCTTGCTTCATTTGGATTTTACATGCAAAAAGACACATTTTTCTGGGAGGTTATTGAAGTACAGTACTTCTGTACTTTAAACTTGTACAAATGAGCTCAAACTTCACATGAAGGTAGATAAATGGATGAAGTCAAAACGATTTTTATTTTATCCAATAATCTTTATCTGTTGCAATAATCTTTATCTGTTGTCAAGATACAATGGTTTAATGTTTTTCAGGAGTTTTAGAAGTGTGCCACTTCAATACATTAAACTTATATGAATCGGTTCAAACTTTGCACGATGATAGATATACGAATAAATTCAAAACAATTTTTTTTATCTTAAAAAGTGTATTTTTGTGATAAAATTGAAAAGTTGTTTTCAGAAATGTAGCTTCATTCTGATTTTACTTGCAAAAACCTCTTTTTTTACGTGTCCACTTCTTCTATGTTACAGACTTATGGAAATCGGTTCAAATTTTGTAAGAAGGTTAACAAATACATTTAATTAATTGCCATCCTGTTGTTTTGTGAAAGATTTATCCATTGAAAGGTTTATCCATTGTCACGATATAAGCAACATGGTTCAAAAGACAGTAAAAAAACCTGTACAAGATCAGCCATCATACGAATCAACAGAAATGTACATAAGTTGCCAATTGATGGCAATCTAATATCAAAACTATGGTAGAGTAAAAGTTGAGAACCAGAATGAAAAATGCTCTTTTCATAGGACAAAAAATGGTGAATATGTCTTGCGCAGAGTTAGAAATCTAAAAGAAGGGAAATAGCTTTTTTACTTCTGTGGCAGCTTCAAAGACATTTAAACCAAAACATTTTTACATATTTGCACCCTTTTGTGATTTAACCCTACTTCTTCAGCACAGTGAGCCATTTTAGACCCACAACCTGGTACATATATGGTGAGTGTAAGAACAAATAGACACAAATTTATGTGTTTCTACAGAGTGGGGTGCATCTACAATAGGAGGTTTCTGAGAAAGGGGGTGCATCTGTAATAGGAAGTATCGCAGGGAGATACATGCATCCTAAACTTTAATGCCACATTGTGTCATATTGCGTTACATGACAAATGCGCTATTGGACAACATGATGGCATGTGTTGTGTCATATGACACATCATCATCTTACTTTATTTCGCATGATGCATAATATTACATGATGTGGGTACTAATAGTATCAAGTAAAAAAGTGTGAATATGTCAATATATTTTGATTTAAATGTCTTTGAAGCTGTCAGATAAGTCGAAAAGCTAGTTTCGTTCCCTTCCTTTACATCTGTGTGTGTGTGTGTGTGTGTGTGTGTGTGTGTGTGTGTGTGTGGTGGTAGTTAATTTTCTTATTGCTTGTTCCTCCTCCCTGCTCTGAGAATTTGAAACCCAAAGCTTGAAATTCAAAATATCTAATATTTGAGAATGATTATTTAAATGGTATGCATTTCTTATGGTGACGATGTATAATTTGGAATAATTTATTCTATGTATTCATTTAGAAATATGAAATTACATACATTAAGTGAATTTTAGGATTAAACTGTCAGTCTAAATTGTTGCCTGCAACTATAAAGAAAACATGACCTCTTTCGGTATCAGTTTAATGATTAGTGTTGTTTGAATTCACACTACAAAGTAGATATACATTACAACTTGGCTTTAATATACATGGAAAAACAGCATCAGATCAGAAGCAATTTGAGTCTGTAAATTTCGCTTGTTTGTTTGTGTTACTTTTCATAACTGAAGTACCATTATTAACTGAGTAGACAGTATTTTTGCAAGTGCAGAAGGATGAATCATTTCCTTTTTTTCTTTTTTTACTGCAGTATACAAGCTGGAGTCCACAAAACAGGCACATCTACCAACAAGTTGCTGTGCGATTTGTAGTGCAAAATAATTTTGAAACAGTTGTTGAGTTGCAGAAGAACAGCATATGTGATGACCATCAGTGAGTAGCATATGTTTTTTGTTTGTAAAAATTGTTTCATCGTAAGTTCGTTTTAATATGTTACTTTTACTCAGTGGAAGATAAAATGTTTAATTGTTTAAATCAGTAAGATATGACATATTACATGCTGTATGAAACATCTGTTTATAGGGTGTCAGGAGGTAAATACACATAAACTAAGCAAAAGATCTTCTCTAGCTTCCAGGACTTGGTAGGAGCTATTCTGACAAAAGTTAGGAAAAAGGTAAAAGAAGTAGATAGAAATGATTATAGGATAATAGCATAAAGAATACATCTACATCTGCATCCATACTCCTCAAGCCACAGTGCGGTGTGTGGCAGATGGTATCCTGCAATATTATAGAACCGGTCACACAAGTGATTTGTAAGAAACCTCCTTTGTAGACTGATTGCACTTCACCAGTATTCTACTAATAAGCCAAAGTCTACCAGTTGCTTTCCCATGACTGAACCTATGTGATCATTTCATTTCATATCCCTACAAAGTGTTACACCCAGGTATTTGTATGAGTTGGCCGATTCCAACAGTGACTCATTTATATTATAGTCAAAGGATACTACATTTTGTGAAGTGCAAAGTTTTACATTTAGGAACATTTAGAGGAAGTTGCCAACCTCTGCACCACGTTGAAATCTTATCAAGATCTGACTGAATATTTATGGAGCTTCTTTCGGATAGTACTTCATTCTAGATAACTGCACCATCTGCAAAAAGCCTGATTTTACTATTAATACTGTCTGCAAGGTCATTAATATACAACATGAACAGCTAGGATCCCAACACACTTCTCTGATGCACACCCAAAGTTACTTCTACATCTGATGATGACTCTCCATCCAATATTACATGCTGTGTCCTTCGTACTAAGGAGTCCTCAATCCAGTCACAAATTTCACTTGATACCCCAAATGATCATACTTTTGACAATAAGTGTAAGTGTGGCATTAAGTCAAATAACTTTTGGAAACTAAGAAATATTGCACCTACCTGATTGCCGTGATCCAAAGCTTTCATTGTCATGAGAAAAGTGCAAGTTGGGTTTCACATGATCGATGTTTTTGAAATCCATGCTGGTTGGCATTGAGGAGCTCATCCTGTTCAACATACCTCATCATGTTTGAGCTCAGAATATGTTCTAAAATTCTACAACAAATCGATGTTAATGATATTGGACAGTAGTTTTGTGGATCACTTCTACTACCCTTCTTGTAGATGCATATGACCTGTGCCTTTTTCCAAGAAGTGGGCATTGTTTTTTGTTTGAGGGATCTATGATAGACTGTAGTTGGAAAATAGGGTTAACTCAACTGGAAATTCTGTTTAGAATCTGACAGGGATTCCTGCAGGGCCTGGATATTTGTTCAGTTTCAGTGATTTCAGCTGTTTCTCAACACCACTGACACTAATACCTATTTCATTCATCTTTTCAGTGGTATTAGGATTAAATTGGTGCAGTTATCCTAGGTTCTCCTTTGTAAAGGAACATTTGAAAATTGAATGAAAAATTTTAGCTTTTGCTTTGCTACCCTCAGTTTCAGTTCCTGTATCATTCACTAACTTTCATGCCACTAACAGTGTTTACATATGACCAGAGTTTCTTTGGAATTTGTGAAATGTCATTTGATATTCTGCAATGGTAGTCATTGAAGGCATTACGCATTGCTCTCTTGACAGCCAAATGTATTTCATTCAGCATCTCTCTATTGATAGCCATAAGCTTTGTTTTACACATATTACGCCATACTCTGTTTCTTTAGCAGTTTCTTTACAGTGACCATATACCATGGAGGTTCCCTCCCATTATGGTGTTCTGATGGGTACATATCTATCCAGTGTATGGTCAACAATTCTTTTAAACTTGGGCCAGAGTTCCTCTGTGTGCTACTGACCTGTGCTGAAAGTTTCAAGTTCCTGATTGAGACATGACAATACTGATTTTTTATGTAGTTTACTGAACATATATATCTTTCTGCTGGTTTTAGTTGTCCTTTGTACTTTGCTAATCATTGTTGCCATAACCACATCATGGTCACTGATGCCAGTTTCGATGTTGAAAGCCTCAAAGAGTTCAGGTCTATTTGTTGCCATTAGATACACTATATTTCCATAATGAGTGGGATTACTAACTATCTGTTCTAGGTAGTTTTCAGGGAAGGCATTTAGTAAAGTTTCACAGGATCGGTTACATCAGGAGGTGAGTCTGGTGGATGTCAGAGGGATCCAGTTGTTTTATGCCCACCCCTGATACCGAGTCTTGCCCAAACAATCTCACATGCACCTTAAATTTTTATCTCGATAGATTTGTGTTTCTTGTCTACTGTGGCCAATACACCACTTCCATTGCCCATCCTTTCAATATACACTTCTATTTTCCCCAAAAACCTCGCTTCCATCAATTTCAGCTTTCAACCAGCTTTCTGTACCTAATATTATGTGAGCATCACTTCGTTTCATGAGCCCTTTAAACTCGGGCACTTTGTTGTGAATGCTTCAGCAGTTTACCATTAGGATTTCAATACTGTCGCCTATGGGAGGTATTTCTTTCAATCTTACACTGACGCTTCTGGGTTTCCTACAGCTATCATTATCTGGATTGGATGAAGAGTTGTCTAATCGAAAAATACCCTCTTGTGCACCCCACACACAGTCAGCTACCATAGTAGCAGCCTGTGATGTGCAGTGCACACCTGACCTATTTAGGGCAACTCTACAGTTTTCAACCCTATGGTGCAAGGCCAGGAAGTCTCAGCCTAGCTTGTCACAGAACCTTCGAGGTCTGTGGTCCAATCCTTCTACTTGACTCAGAACCAAAGGGCTATGACAAGTTCTAGGGACAGTGCTGCAAATTGTGAGCTTTGTTGAAAGTCCATACACAAGGCTGGTCTTCTTAACCTTCTCTGCCAGTTGCTGGTACGACCAAAGAATGTCCTCAGACCCCAGACGACAGGCATCATTTCTTCCAATGTGCGCCACAATCTGCAAGCGTTTGCACACTGTTCCCTCAGTGGCTGCCAGAATAGCCTCTTCTACAAGTTGAATGAGGCCCCCAGGCATACACACTGTGTGCACCTGGTCTACTTTCATGTCCCTTGCTGCCATTTCCCTAAGGGGTACCATCGTTCGCCATACATTCAAACTGCGGGCGATTTATAGGCTCCTGCCCTTTTGCGTTTGCCTCCTCCTGTCACGAGACAAAACAGGTTAAATGAGTCCCAATGGCACAGTTTCTATTTCAGTGAAAGACAGCACTTCAAACTTGTTCGTTAGGGGGATCAGTACAGTGCACCGAGTCCTCCCTAGCCCCAAACACACTGTACAGGATGCCACTCGCAATCAAGAGGATGAGTAATGAGATCCTGTACTTTCTGCAAAGGAGACAGGAACCGCAGGAGAGGATAGTACTTGAGGTACCTCTGGTACAGGTATCACAGTCTGTAAAACACAGGTTGGCTAATCTTGTATGCTGGCTGACTGCTATCTGTAGGTGGTGACCGCCGTGGGGGTGGAGCAAATGGAAGAGCATGCGATGGCATCACCCAAATAGCAATTCTGTCGGCAAGGGGCTGTTGTGGGTGATAAGTGGACACGAAGCAAAGCAAGACTTGTTTGCGTGGATGATGCAAGCTAAGTTTGTCCATTTGCTATTTGAACGCGTGAACAAAACATTGATCCTCACCATCTGATTGTGGTGTAATGGTGCTGATGTGAGATGGTGTATGCTGTTCGCTGTACAGAAGTCTTCAAATTCTGCGGAGACAAATAGTGGTCCGTTGTCCATGACAAGAAATTCAGGCAGACCTTCGATGCAGAATATGGACTAAAGTGCTTGCAAAGTGGAACAAGATGTTGATGACATGGGAACAACAAAGGGGAATTTACAATATGCATCAACAATTATTAACCAGCGTGTGTTCCAGTAAGGGCCAGCAAAGTCTATGTGCACACACCGCCAAGCGCTTCTGCCTTGGGCCACTCAAAAGAACATTGTGAAGGGGCAGTCTGATGTTTCACACATACTTGACACAGTTCAGACCTCCTTTCTATTTGCGCGTCCATGCCAAACCACTTGCAATGTCTGTGTGCTAATTGTTTGTTTGGACAACACCCCAATGACCTTGATGCAATAAGCCGAGTGCACATGTCGTTGAAGCACCTTTGGTATCACCACACGTGAATTTCCTGACTCTGTGTGAAGCAAAATGACACGGTGGACAACGGAAAGATCATGTGGATGTGCAAAATATCAATTAACAATGGAGCTTACAATGTGCTTGATAAAAGAAAGCCATCTGGTATGAATGAATCGGAGAAGAAGTGGCTTGTGCTACTTTGCAATAATCCAGGGGAAACTGTTCGACAGTGTCAGTTTCTTGTGCATCAGTTTGGAAGCATGCTGCTTCACAAGTGTCGAAGTCAGCATCAGGCCCATGAGATAGATGTGAGAGAGTGTCTGCATTTGCGTGCTTAGAAGTGGGCCGATAAATGATCTTGCACTGGTAGTGGGAGAGAAGAAGAGCCCAGTGTTGCAATTTCTGAGCAGTACAAATAGGAATTGGTTTGACCAGATTGAAGAGTGACTGCAAAGACTTATGGTCTATGACCAAATAGAATTTTTGTCCATATAAGCACTGGTGAAATTTAATCACACCAAAGATGATAGTGAGAGCTTCCTTTTCTATTTGGGAATAGTTATGCTGAGCTTTGTTCAGAAGCTTGGAAACGATGGTAATAGGTTTGTCTGACAAACCTATCTGGTATGACAAAACAGCAGCAATTTTTTAGGATGAATTGTCTGTGACAGATTTGTTTGGACTGAAATGAGCCAAACATTGATCATTGAGCAAAGACACTCATTGAGCAAAGACACTTTCAGTTTCTGAAAGGCTGTGTCATAATCTTGGGACCAAACGAAAGGAACATGTTCGCAGTGAAGGCAGTGCAAGGGAGCCGCTATATGTGCTGTGTTAGGGATGAAGTGAAAGTAATAATTGAGCTTCCCTAAGACAGATTGCAATTCTTTGACATTTGGAGGCAGTTTTTGATCACATATTGCTTGCAAATGTGCCTGTGTCGGGTGAACACTGCGAGAATTGATAACATGACCTAAATATTCAATTCGAATTTGTAAAAAGACACACACTTCTTTATTACACTTGAGTCCAGCCTCAGACAAAACTTGAAATAAAGTGCACAAGTTGGCAAAAAGTTCTTCTGCTGTGCGGCCAGCAACTACAATATTGTCCAGGTAATTTTTACATGAAGGCACAGAAGTAGTCAGCTGTTCTTGGTAGCATTGGAAAATGCAGGTGTTGATGCACTACCAAAAGGCAAAAAAAGGAACTCGAAAAGTCCTAAACGTGTATTGATGGCAAATGGATTTTGCAAAGATTCATCAAGAGGAATCTGAAAGTAGACATGGTGAAGGTCAATTTTCGAAAAATAGCAATGTGCACCTAAGTGATCCATTGGTTCAGCAGGGCAAGGCAGTGGATAAGTATGCACAACTGTCTGAGGATTGGCAGTGGCTTTGAAATAAGCACAAATCCTAATTTTTCCTTATAGTTTGCGAACGTAAACAACTGGGGAAGACCACTGACTTGCAGAGATTGGTGCAGTTATGCCATTTTCTTGCAAGTGAGCCATTCTTTTGCAACCTGCTCACGATGTGCAATAGGCACTGCTTATCCTTTGAAAAAGTGTGGCTGCACATTGTCTTTAAGCATAAAGTGCACTACAAAGTTATTGGCTTTGCCTGTGGCAGGAGCAAACAGTTCTTGAAATTTGTCACAGAGCTTAGCAACACTGTCACTTGAATTGAAATGAAATGCAGCTAGCACACAGTGTTTAGTCTAAGCAAGTCAAGACAAAAAATAATAACTGATTGTCTACTTTGTAACACTTGAAAGGAAACTCTCTATTGCAGATTCTGATACATGGCCGCAGTGGTAAGTGTTCCCATCACTGGAATGTTCTGGCCATTGTACACTGTAAGTGTATTTGTAGATTGACACAGTTTGCCTAACAGTTCATAAGTTTCATAGTTTAACAAGGAAATTCATGCACCTGTATCTAACTGAAGTTTTACTGTATGCCCGGCAATCACTAAAGGTACATACAATTTATTAGAGAGATGTTGAACAGGGGAAATAGTGTTGTGAATAACTGCACACGACTGTTCTGTGGGAGCAAGTTATACCATGCACTTGGATAGCAGGGTGCAATTGTTTCATGTTGTGACATGGGGACATCTGTCTTTTTGAGCAAACACTTTGTACATGTCCAGTTCAGTGGCAGGAGTAGCAAGTGGTTTGACATGATGGGCAATGTTCATATTTACGTGTCATATAGCATCAGGGGTAAGATTTTGTACCACACTGTTGGTGAGCAAAGTGTGGCTTGTGCTTAAGATGTTGATGTGTTACGGCATTTGTGTGCCATTAAGTGTGGCTGTTTATGAGACCGCGTAGCACTAGAACTGTTTCTGCCTTGCCATTCTGCAGCACAAATGTCACCAAACTGGTGAAAACTGTGTACAGCAAACTCATAAGAGTCTTGGTAATCAGTGATCTGCCATACCTGCTCAAGAGTAGGATCAGAATATTTCAGAACCTGATCCTATTGTCTGACACATTCTGTGTGATTGCATCCCTGATCATATAGTCACTGCTGTATTGTCCACATACACAGCGGTACTTGCATTTCCTTGTTAATTCTTGTAACTCAGTCACCCCCCTGGCTGCTTCTTTAAATAAAAATCTTAAAACTGGCAGCCACAATGTTGTTACAGTCTACATAGTATTTATTTAATGCACTGACTAATGTCTCAAAGGGGACAACTTCAGGCCGTGATACAGAGAAGAGTTTTGCAAGAGTCCTATGCATTGATACACAAACGATGGAGAGGAAGTAAGCCTGTGTCACAGTACCTGACAATTTGGTGGGCTACTAGGTGGACACTGTATTGTGCAGTATACTCCATACAGTCTTCTGTATTTTTGTCGAAGGCACGATACAGTGGCAGTGACTGTGGCACGGAAGCTGAAGGTGTGGCTGCTTACTGTTTGAGCTGCGGCTAGATGTGTGATGAATTGTATCATGATTTCAGTCAGCTTCTGAAGCACTGCGTCTGAAAATGAAGGAACTTATTAAGATCCTGTGGTGATTGGACATCCACATTACATAGTGGTTTGGTAGGAACAGATGCAATCGGCAGATCCTGTGGATTTGGAGCCGTAGTCGGTGCAGACATAGGTTACGGTTGCGTCACGGGATGATGAATTATAAATTGTAGTTGGGTAGTGGGTGGGGTTGACATCGTAACTAGTTAGACAATAGCAATGACACAAAAGTAAAAGGTGTGATGTACATGACGTGCTCCCACAACTGGAACAAAAAATGTCACTAATTTGCAGTGTTGGATTAGGAGAAACAAAGCAAATAATAACACTTTAAATTCAAAGCAAAAGTGATGCTGCTTCAGGCTTGGGAAGCCACCACCTCATCGCCAGATTTGTAAACCCTCTTTGCCAATTTTCTAAAGGCCTCATTGCTACTGCTGTGCAGCTGGAGTTGCCACTGTAGTTACGGTAGGCTGAGCTTGTGGGTTCGTGAAATGGCTTCTGGTGCAGTATATCACTAAGACAGTTTCTCCCTCGACTATTACACACCTATACCCCAGTGTCAGGTAACAGGATAGGAGAACGAAGGTTCTACAACACTCCAACAAATTAGCAACTGAGTCACACAAATGAGTTAAAAAGGTTTGCTTATCTTTGTGACTAGTTGAAATGCGAATTCTGCAACACTACTTGTAATGTAACACAAAAAAGGCCCTCAGTGGCTAAGTGCAAATAATTGTAGGTAAACTTCACTGCACATAGCAAATGCAATTTACAATAACTTTCTGTTCACTTCTAAGTGTTAACTAAACAATGTTCCCTGTCTAAGTCAGCCCTGGATGATGATCTATAACCAAGAGGGCAAGAGCTGCTTTTCTATCTTCCGAGTAGGCTTCTGTCTGATGTCGTCCAGTCATTAGCGAATTGCACTCTGCTGGCAATTGGCCAAAGTGAAGTAGATATTTTCACTCTCAACGCCACCCATGGCACTGGTGGAACTCACACAAGTTGCGAGTCTCTATTGCACTGGCACCAGCTCGCATTTTTGCGCCTGTGGTGCTTTTAGCCTGGTTGTGTCGTGTTTGGACAACACAGCAATTAGCAAACCCGAAAATAAAGTTAATTTATGATTATTGCATATAATATATAGGGCTACTTCTCTTTAAAGGAAAACTAGATGTAACACAATATGTTAGCTAGAAAATCTGCTACAGTAACTAAATCACAAACACTGATTTGCTACTGATTCTCATAGATTACGCAAAGGACAATTCTCAAAAATTCACATTTAATTGCATTGATGTACAATGAAATTCAGGAGTGATATATCCTTTGGCTGAACTGTGAACTGAAAACACTGATTTACTACGAAATAAATTACATATCCAATACACTCATGCCAGTAATTCATGAAAATGTAGTTTCATAAGTGTCCAAAAATTCTCAAACTAACCTATTTCTCACATAAATGTAAAATGAAATTAGAGAAAATTTTTTTAATGAGGATAGGCCTACTATTCTCAAAAATTTTAAAAGAGTACAGTTTAGTTTACGCCTACAATTGACGATAACAGTACTAGTTTATCACGGCATTTGCGAATGTTTGAAATTTCCCAATGTATCACAATACAAATGGTTTTGATACAATCAATGAAAGGTTATACAGAGGCAACACGAACACTAAAATATGTGAATTTAGAACTTTTAAATTCACACACGATCTTATACACACAATCCTCCACAAGGGAAAATTCCTGGATCAGATTTTATACATAAATAAACATGCCAAAGAAGAAGAAGACTGCAGCGTAAGTTTATCTCAATCAGCAAACAACTGCCTGTCTGCCAGATCACTTATCTATATAGAAAATAATAGTGGTCCTATCACATGTCGCTGGCCATTCTCAATGATACCCTTATCTTTGATGAATACTCACTATTGAGGACAACTTATTGAGTTCTATTAATTAAGAGGTCTTTGAGTCACTCACATATTTAGGAAATTATTCCGTATGCTTGTACCTTTGCTAACAGTCTTCAGTGTCGTACCATGTCAAATGCTTTTCGGAAATCTAGAAATATGGAAACTGCCTGTTGCTCTTCATCCATAGTGTGTGTATATATATATATCATGTAAGAAAATGATATGCTGAGTTTCATACGAGTGATGGTTTCATTGGAATAAGCTTTTTGGTGTGTAGGAAATTTATTATATTCAGACTGAGAATATGTTCTAGAATTCTGCAGCAAATCAGTGTTAAGGACTTTGGTATGTGGTTTTGCGAGTCTGTTCTTTTACCCTTCTTGTATACATTGAAGAATAAAAAAAACTGGTATACCTGCATAATATCATGTAGAGCCCACACGCGCATGCAGAAGTGCCACAATACGGCATGGCATGAACTTGACAAATGTCTGACGTGGTACTGGAGCTAATTGACACCATGAATGCTGCAGAGTGAGGGGGTGGAGATCTCTTCTGAACAGTACATTGCAAGGCATCCTGGATATGCTCAATAATGTTCATGTCTGGGGAGTTTGGTGGCCAGCGGAAGTGTTTAAACTCAGAAGAAGTTTCTTGGAGCCAGTCTGTAGCAATTATGGATGTGTGGGGTGCTGCATTGTCTTGCTAGAATTGCCCAAGCCCATCAAAATGCACAGTGGACATGAATGGATTCAGGTGATCAGACAGGATGCTTACACACATGTCACCTGTCAGTGTCATATCTAGATGTATCAGGGGTCCCATATCACTCCAACTGCACGTGCCTCACACCATTACAGAGCCTCCACCAGCTTGAACAGTCCCCTACTGACATGCAGGGTCCATGGATTCATTAGGTTATCTCCATACCTGCGCACGTCCATCCACTCGATACAATTCAAAATGGGACTCGTCTGACCAGTCATCAACAGTCCAATGTTGGTGTCGATGGGTCCAGGTGAGGCATAAAGCTTTGTGTCGTGCATTAATCAAGGGTACTCGAGTGGACCTTTGGCTCCAAAAGCCCATATTGATAATGTTTCGTTCAATGGTTCACACCCTGCCACTTGTTGATGGCCCAACATTGAAATCTGCAGCAATTTGCGGAAGGGTGCACTTCTGTCAAGTTGAATGATTCTCTTCAGTCATCATTGGTTCAGTTCTTGCAGCATCTTTTTCTGGCCGCAGCCATGTCGGACATGCAATGTTTTACTGGATTCCTGATATTCACAGTACACTCATGAAATGGCCATATGGTAAAATCCCCAGTTTCTTGCTACCTTGGAGATGCTGTGTCATATCACTTGTGCGCCGACTATATCACCATGTCACTTAAATCTTGATAACCTGCCATTGCAGCAGCAGTAACCGATCTAACAACTGTACCAGACACTTGTTGTTTTATGTAGGCATTTCTGACTGCAGTGCCGTAGTCTGCCTGTATACATATCTCTGCATTTGAACCCAGTGTACATAAGTTACATGCACTTTTTTCCAATCCCTTGAGACTTTGTGCTGGATGAGAGGTTTGCGATAAATGCAAGCTAAGTAAGGGGCTGAAGCTGTAGAGTACTGTTTATAAAACCAAATTGTGTCCATGAATTGTGTCCATGTTTTAATTATTAGCATATTAGGATTGAACTTGACTACACCACCACTTGTGAGCTCTAAGAGTTGGCAATTGGCTCACTAATGGTGTCTTTCTAATCTTAAATAACACCATGCTCTTGCAGAGCCATGCTCTTACATGTCCATTCTGTACCATAACTTTATTTTCATCCATTCGCTGTTGATTTTCTATATTCTCTATCCTTTTCTCAGTCAGTTTCTTCTACTTTTTGAAAATATATTCTTTTTATTCACTTTCTCTTTGCTCCAAATGCCTATTTTTGCTCTCACTTTTTATTTTCCAAACTTAATTGTTCCTTAATCTTTCAGTTCTTTTACATCTTGTGAGAACCATGTGTGGTGGCAGGAAAAACGGGACTATTGATCATGTCAGTACAGGTTTATCAAATTAAACAGGGATATTACAGGAGTAGGCCTAATAATGAATAAGAAAGTAGGAACGCAAGTAAGTTACTTTGAACAACACAATTTACAGATTATTGTAGCCAAATAGACATGAAGCCAACACTCACTAAAGTAGTTTATGTTTATAAACTAACTAGCTCTGCAGATGATGAAGAAATTGAAATAATGCTTGCTGAGATAAAGGAAATTATTCATATAATTTAGGGTGACAACAATTTAATTGTGTTGGGTGACTGGAATGCGGTAGTAGGAAAACCAAGGGAAGGAAAAACAATAGCAGGACATTGATTGGGAGAAAGGAGTGAAACAGGAGGTCATTTGGTAGAACATTGCACAAGGAATAATTTAATCATAGCTAACACCTGGTTCAAATGGCTCTGAGCACTATGGGACTTAACATCTGAGGTCATCAGTCCCCTAGAACTTAGAACTACTTAAACCTAACTAACCTAAGGACATCACACACACATCCATGCCCAAGGCAGGATTCGAACCTGCGACCGTAGCGGTCGCGCGTTTCCGGACTGAAGCACGTAGAACCGCTCGGCCACACTGGCCAGCTAACATCTGGTTTAAGAATCATGAAAGAAGGTTTTATGTGGGGAAGAGACCTGGGTATACTGGAAGGTCATAGATTGGGTTAAAATAACAGTCTAGATCACAAAAATATCTTAATAATGAGCAGTTTTGACTTCATGCAGAAGTCATCTTCAGAAAATGAGGACTATCTGCTGCTGGTGGCTTCTTGGATGATCACATGGCAACATCATTGTAAACTGCTATGATTGTGTTGCCACTTAAGTATCTGAAGAGCTGTCAGCAGCAGCCAGATGGTGGTCATTTTTTTGAAGATGGCTTCTACAAGAAATCAAAACAGGTCATTAATAAAATATTATTGCATTCTAGACTGTTGTTTTAACCCATTTGTATCACCAGATCACTGTTACCCCTCTGAACTGTGTTGACCAAATTTATGAGGTTCCACATTGATTACATAATGGTAAGACAGAAAATTTCAGACCAGGATTTAAATTGTCAGACATTTCCTGGGGCATATGTGAATTCTGACCATAATTTATTGGTTATCTACAGATTGAGACTAATGATGGCCTCTCTCTCACTAATGAGTATGATTATGTTCTTCAGAACTCACATTCTACGGGATCTTAAGTGAGTGTAGTAACCAATCCTGGAGATACAGATTTTTCCACATTGTTGACACACATTTGTTCTGCTGGATGCATAGTATATTACTTATCTTCAGGAACTCCCATTGTTTCCTAGCATTACACTTGTTAGTTTCTGTTTTCTGCCTCAGTTGTTTGAAGCACTGAATTCCTTCCCAAACATTACAATGCCATACTGAAAGATTAAGTGCAGTAGTTTTCCAGTTACCAGTTTCAGTTTGACGTCTTTTCATGTTGTCCTTTAATACATCTTTGTACCATTTTTGTGATCTTCCTAGTTTTCATGGAGCATTCTTTAGCAGGGAATACATTATTTGTTTTGGTACACAGGATTCAGAGGTACAAACTAAGTTGCCTATCCAATGGAGTTGATGCTCGATGATGATGTCTTCAATGCTAGTAGTGTTCGCTTCTTCCAGAACACTGATGTTAGTGCACTGATCTTGCTATTTCACCCTTAGTATCCTTCTCAGCAGCATATATGGTACGTTTCGTGAAATATATACTTTGGTTTTAATGTTGATGTTATGGGTATCAAAGATGTACATGTACCTGAAGATGACCAAAAGCTGTACTGGCACATTGGAGGTGGTGTTTGATTTCAGCAACAATATTTAAATTTGCTGAAAGGTGGCTGCCAAGGTATGGAAAGTGTTCGATGTTTTGCAGGACTTTGCCTTACTGTGATTGTTGGGTGTACAGTGATAAGAGTTAGATTCAGGTTGATGTAGGACCTGCATCTTCTGAACATTAAGACTTAGCATGATGCTCATGCATACTTCATCAGATGCATTTAGGATTTCTTGTAGATCTTCTTCAGTGTTGGCAAGAATTACATTATTATCTGCATATGGAAGTTCAGTGATGGTTGTAGTGGATACTTTAGACCTGGTCCATAGTCTACTGAGATTGGACAAATTAAGACCAAGCAATAAGACTAAAGGAATTGCTGAAAGATAGTAAATTAAGTAGATGGGACTTGGATGAATTGAAAGAAGCAAAGGTTGTGGAGACTTTCAGAGGGATCATTAAGCAATGTAAGAGGAAACAGGGGAAATGAATACAATAGAAAATGAATGAGTATTTAGAGATGAGATAGGGAAGGTCAAGTGGATAACAGAGTGAAATTTAATTTAATTGATAGAAGGAAAAAAATATAAAAATGCAGCAAATAAAGCAGGTGAAAGTGAATGTAGATGTCCAAGCAGTGTTAGAAGAACAGGGGAAAGTAATACAATAGAAGGTGAATGGATAGTTAGAAAAAGTGGGAAAGACAGCAGAGGATTATGTAAGTAAAAAGACAAAGCCTAATAGAAGTCACTCTGTTACACAGATAAAATGAATTCAGCTGTCAGGAGGAGAACATATAAAAATGCAGCAAATGAAAGTGAAGACAGATGTCTAAAAATGTGATTGACAGAAAGTGCAAAATGCTTAAACAGAAATGACTAGACAGTAAATGCAAGGATGTAGAAGCATTCATAACTACAGGAAACAGATGTCACCTGTAGAGAAATTTGAGACATATTTGGAGAAAAGAAAAGCAACTGTATGAACATCGAGAGCCAAGATAGCAAGTCACTAATCAGCAAAGAAGGGAAGGCTGAAAGTGGAAAGGAATATATACAGTCCGTCACTGCACTATAAGGCACTGCTGGCCACACGTCAGTGTGCTTGTGGCCAGGTGCAGATTGGGTAGACCAACTATGAGGTGGCCCTATTGTAAACTTCCTGTGCATATGCTAGCCACTTGGCCATGCCTGTCCACTGCCGTGTGCTGTAGTGTGGTCACTTACACTACAGTCTGGACACCTCAAGTCATTCAAATCAGCTATTTGCCCACCCTGCCCGTGGGTGCTCACTGCCTGCTGGTGGTCATGTGAGCTGCTACAGCATAATGTAGAGAGTCCATATTAGGGAAACAAACTTGACAATGTTATAGAAAAAGAAGAAGAAATAAGTGGAGATGAGGTACGAGATAATACTACTGCAAGGAGAATTTGACAGAGCACTGACAGACCTAAGTGGAAACAAGTCCCTGGGAGCAGGCATCATTCCCTCAGAATTGTGACTCTTAGGTGAGACAGCAGTTACAAAACTATTCCACCTAGTGTACTTGATGTATGAGATAGGCAAGATACACCCCCCCCCCCTCCCCCCCCCCCTCCCCCCCCCCCCAGGTTTTATGTGTCTTGATGGCCGAGGTCATTAACGCATGCTTCTGCGGAGGTGCTCCACCTGGTGACAAGCCAGTTCAAATCTTGATGGTGGAAAAATTTTTCACTGGCAGTACTTGGCCAGCAAGGGGAAGAGAGGTTGTGGCGTAAAATACCTGATCACTAGATTTTCTGCTAATGTCCTGGTTTAAATACCAAACCTCTCTACAGCATCTCATGAAGTGAGGGCATTTGACACTGTTGATGGTGATCCGTCTGTTGGATGGGGATGTTAAACTTGGTGGCCTCCATGGTGCTATTCGCAAGGAATAGGCTATGAGCCGGCACTGGGTTTCACCCTCTCCCTTCTTTCATTGAAGAATGTAATAATTTCAGTTCCAAAGAAGCCAGTTGCTTGCAGGTGTGAATACTACTAAATCATCACATTAATAAATTATGATTGCAAAGTAGTGACACGAAACAGCAAAGGACTTGAAAGAGCAGTTGAACAGAATGGATAGTGTCTGGAAAATATCCTATAAGATGAATATCAACAAAAGTAAAGCAAAGGTAATGGAATGCAGTCAGATTAAAACAGCCAATGCTGAAGGAATTAAATTAGAAAATGGGACACAATAGGTAGTAGATGAATTCTAATATTTCAGCAGGAAAATAACTGACAATGCTGACGTACACTGGGCATGAAATGCAGACTGAATATAGTGAGAAAAATGTTTCTGAAAAAGAGGAATTTGTTAACATTGAATATAAATGTAAATGTTAGGAAGTCTTTTCTGAAGGTGTTTGTCTGGAGTGTGATCTTATATGGAACAGACACATGGCCAACAAACAGTTCATACAGGAAGAGAATAGAAATTTTAGAAATGTAGTTCTATCGAAGAATGTTGAAACTTGGATGGGAAGATCAAATATAAATGAGGATCCACACAACTGAATCAAGGAAAAAAGAAATTTATGACATAATGTGACTAAAATAAGGGATCAGTTGATAGGACACATCTTGAGGCATCAAGGAATTTTGAATTTGGAAGTGGGAGGAAGTATGGAAGGTAAAAATTGTTGAGAGAGGTCAAGGCTCTGCATTAAGCAGGTTCAAATGGAGTAGCATGGAAACTGCATCAGACCAGTCTGCAGACGGAAGACCACAACAAAAATAACATATTGTGACTATTTTAATTTAGCCTTCATTTTGTCAATTAGTTGGAACCCATTATTAGTTCTTTGGGTCTTGAATTAACACATTTACTTTATTGTTTTGTCTAATTACAGTCCCGCATCTTTGATATCCCCTGATTTGAAACTGAAACTAACATTGTCTCCAACAACTGTACATTGTACTCGTTTTCCTGCTCCCGATTCCTTCTAGTAACTTGACCTTTAAACTCCATCTTAAATCTTGTTATTACCAGACTTTTTGTCAACTCTCCTGACAAATTATTTTACTCCCTGTTTATTTTTGTTGTTATTGTACAATTTAAAATGAATTTAAGTTTATAACTAGCTCAGTGTGAAGCTTGTTTAACATTTTTGTGCCTTTAACTATTTCTGCTAAGTTTACAAAGTTTTGTGTAACCTTTTGTTCAAGATTGTGGAAATTCTAACACTAATACTCAACCACATACACTGCCTAAATGGATTGTTAGTTAATAACATAGGTATGTCAGAAGGAACTGTAGCAGCCACTCACTTGATGTTTTGCACTTTGGGTGTCGTTTCCTTAACCATTGTACACAAAATATTTGGAGTATTCTGGTGCTTCATGTTTCACATGACTACCCACAGAAAAGCAAAACATAAGCCACAAAACTCAGAATTTCAAATCTGAGCTGAGAGATATTCATCTTGTGGTTGAAGCTCACTTTATGCCATATTTGCTTTCAAATATATACTTAACTGAAATATGGTTCTGTCTTGAGCAAACACAAATTATTCTTTTCTAACAAAAGCCTTATGTATGACACAATCCTCATATTCTGTTCATTCTAATTTAATATTTAATCCTATATAGCATGAAAAACCTTTCCTAAAACATGAATTCAGTGAACTGTGTATGCTGTGACTTGGCCTAGATTTTCTTGTAGAATCTGAAATTAAAATATGAAATAACTATTCCAGATCACTGGTTGAACAGTCAATAACAGAAACAGCCAAATACTACAACAGCTTTGAAGTTTACATCCAGACATTAATATCTCAGGCATTGGATTCAAATTTCCTGACTGAAGTTCTGAGGGAACATGGTAAGTTTTACTGTGAATCAGTAGTGACATTAAATTGAAATATATAATTATGATTGTCATGATGCACAAGTACAGTTTTATATATTCATTATCTCCTCTGCAGCTTTGTGATATATCAAACAATTGAAATCCAGGTTGGAATATCAACAATATCAGAAAAATGTTAGATTGCTACTGACCACAAAGGCGGCACATTGAGTTGCAGACAGGCACAGCACATTTAGCTGTCAGCCAAAGCCTTCTTCAGAAAAGAAAATGTGTACACACATTCACACAAGCAAAGATACCACACACATGCATAACCATTATCTCTGGCTGCTCAGATGAGAATGCAGCTGTCACATTGGACAAAAGCAGCAGATTATAGTCATGTGTTCATGAGGTGCGCTTGTCTGTGTGAATGTGTATGTGTTTGCTTTTCTGAAGAAGGCTTTGGATGAAAGCTTTGTGAGATATATTTTATTGGACTGCCAAGACTATGTGCTCTTACACATTATTTTAATTTGGTATAGGGCAAAACGGGAAGAAATACAATGCGCATGATTGACCACGTACTGGAAAACAACAAATTTTCTCTATGTATTGGAACTGTCACTAAGCCTTGAAATTACATTTTTTAGTACTCTGAACACCGCTGAGATGTTTTCTGTACCCGACCCCATTTCAAAGCATCTGAGGATTGTACTCCACAGGATAAAAGTCCTGTTGATACCCCTAGTCTTATGTTGTCAAGTTGACCATGGAACTACACTCTGCTCACAATGAAAATACAAACACAACTGATTCAAAGCTTAATACACTGCTTACTATTATCTTTGATCACATGTCTGACTTAAGCAGGGAGCATTCTTTCGCTATGCAGACCGCGCAGTTCAAATCTTGATGCCCATTTTAGATTGCTCACTTTTTCTCCTTTCACTTTCTGTGTTCTTGGTTGTACTTAACTTTTGGACGGTAGTAGCATCTTGTAAGGGCATTTTTGCCTTTGAATATTGAGCAATTCTTAGGGTTTAATATCCACTGAGCTTATTGACATCAGCATTTCTTTGTCAGATGGAAAGATGCTGTTTTGTTTTTGCGTATACCAATGTAAGGTAAATGGTCTTGTCTCCAATCTTTAATTTTTTCCTTGTAAGCTTTTAGGTTGAATTACTCTGTATTCTTTGTTTTATTTCCTGATTTAAGAGGTGTAGTTAGACTCATATTTTGTGTATTGTGAGTTACTCATTTAAAAAATATGAGAACAGCCACCCAAAGGAAAATCATTCACATATATCTGACATAGTTGTTAATTTATATTATTGTAAGATCCCTTTCGAACTGTAATTACTGATGAATATCATTTTCATAAAGTTCATAGTAATATACACTGATGAAAATTATCCTGCCTGAAACTTCCGTAAAATATGAGTAGCTTCCTGAAAGTATTCTGTGAAAGAACTATATTGTGTGATTGTAGCCTAGAGTGCTGTGAGAAGTATAGCATACATAAGTAATTGTTCCACACTGTTTGTACTAACTAAAGCTGTCATTAACGTAAAGATGTATTTGAATGTCAAGGTGCTCTTTGAAATGACCATCCAGGTATAAGAGGTTCTAAAGTGTAAGATGAACCCTAAACAACAGTGCAGCTTGGCATTTTTTGTAGGGCAGATCATTCCAAGAGGTGGGGGGGATGTGGTATGACTGACTGAGGATTGAATCACAAACATTTTGATTTGGAACCTGATACTTATCAATTAGCAGCCAGCTCACATTGTTCAGTAATTTAAAGTCATAAATGGTGTTCTGATTGGTAGTGACACCAAGAGTGGCAAAACCAATACTGGAAATCTTTTTAAATTTTATTTTTGTGGGTATCCACAGCCTCGATGTGTTTTGAGGATGAAAATATGCTCCAAGTGGGCTTAATCTGTTTATTATCTATGTAACTAGCAGTTTTAATGATGGATCATTTTCGAACACCTGTAATTTATTCACAAAATAGTGAAATCAGTTTATACATTAATTGTCTGCAAGCTCTCGCATTACTTATACTTCATAAACAAAGTTACTTACATTTTTTAAGCTTCAGTTCACTTCACATTTTACTACATCACTGCTACATGTGGACAGGTGTACATTGAATGTCTGTGCATATGTGGTACAAAAACAGTACAATAGTGTACATGATTAGGTACAGTAGACAACAAATATAGAAAACTAACATATTGTGGTATAGGCACAGCTGTTCTGGTATGACCAAAGATATTTAGACCCTGTCTGTAGGTGGTGAATAACATTAAGTAAGCTACTGGTGCAATACTCACTGGCATATTGTGTTTGTTGTTCTCACATGTGCCGTCTTATTAAAAGCAGAAGATCGAAACTCGTACATCATATGTCAGGCCATATGTACTCCTTGAATGTATAGAACAAAGTAATAACTACAAAAGATTATGTTAGGCTTCTTAATGAGGCATGCCAATCACTTCATAGTATTGGCCATCACTGGCCCCTATTTTCTCTCATCTTTTGGGCAACATATGAATCCTCGAGCAAAAGAACTGTGTGTCTTTTGAGGATATACATGAATCAATCCAATGTTGCTTTTGTTCATATGACCAGAGGTGCCGATGAGCCAGGTGATGTGCCATTGATTGAAAAAAGTGGTACTAGGGAGGAGCAAAGTCTGGAGAATATGGTGGGTGGGGTAGAACCTCCCATTTTGTTCCCAGTGCATTTTGATGGGCTTTATGTCATGGGGTTGAGCACTGTCATGCTGAAAAATCACCTTTTCATGTCTATCACTGTATTGTGGCCATTTGTCTTTCAGTGCATGGTTCAAACACATCATTTGCTTTCGATAAGAAGGCCCTGTGATCATTTCCGTTGGTTTCAGTAGCTTCAAACGCCTTCTCTCTTCCATCGCCATGCCAGCCTTCAACGTCAGATTACTGTTCTTGAAGCATTGACACCATTCTCTGTACATTCTTTCACTAATAGGTGCCGCACTATAGGTGTTACCCAGTATTTTATGAGCCTCAGTTCTTCATGTTAAAACAGAAGATTGAAATTTCCCACAAATGACAAGACCTGGGCTCATAGGTTGACATATTCAATTGGGAATGACTTTATGATGCAATCACAATTCAACTAATTTGTTGAAGGCATTATGTTTACAAATGCATAACCTTGTTGTATCAAACAATGGAAAATCCAGGATGGAATGTAACAATACCAGAGAAGGAAAGTTGCTACTCACCATATAGCGGAGATGCTGAGTCGCGATAGGCACAATAAAAAGATTCACACAATTAAGGCTTTCGGCCATTAAGGCCTTTGTCAACAGTAGGCACACACACACACACACACACACACACACACACACACACACATAAACGCAACTTGCGCACACATCTGCAGTCTCAGATAAGGCAGGCATAAGAGGCAGATGCCATAAATTGTCCCAACATTACAATGTTCTGTTTGTTATAACCGACTAGCTTCTGCATGACCAGTGTCAACAGTGGTGATCCTAAACTCACATAGGTTTGAGAATGAGAATTCAATAACTTCACTGCAGCACCTATGTTGACCTGCAGCCATAGTACTTGATGAAAAACACTTAACTTGATAAACAACTGGGAAGAAGTCACAAGCATTGGAATCACACAGTTTACATCCATGTCCATATCCTGAGCGACCTTTGGTGAATGAGACTGGCAAGCATTACAAGTAACCCAGTGCTTAGGGTACACCAAACGTTTGTGTTGGACAAAACAGAAAGGACAATGCAGAAACAGAGAACACTGATGCTGGCGCTGTGTGGCCACAGCTGCTTGGTCCGGCCTCAGTCTGCTAGGCGCTGGGCCTGCATGTTTATCTCCGCTACTGCCACTTACTCATGTAAGCTTTCAGTCATCCTAGAGGGCACACCGTGTGACACTACTGCCATATTGCCTGATGCATCAGTTTGGTCAACTGCTGCCTGAGAAACTTCAAAAGATTATGCTTTTTGCATAACTTCTGCCAGTGTGCGGTTTTCACAGAGTAAATCCTTACCCTTCTTTGTCTAGAGCTAAACAGATAATTGCGTTGCACACCATAGAGTCATTATGGGCATCAGTAACGAATTGACTCTTACGGCTAAGGTCGTGAAGTTCAGCTGCCCAGGCCCTATATGACTGGTTTGGTTTCTTATGGCATTGGTAGAATTCAACTTGTGTTGCTATTACATGCGATGGTAGTTGGACAATAAACTGCACATGTGATCAAAAGTAAGAGCTGCTGGTTCTTGTAAAGGGGCAACTCTGACACAGTAATTGATACATCTTAATAATAAGGATTTGCACAAATTCGAGTCTGTCAAACCAAAAGCCATAAAATGCTGCCTGAATTTTTTCGTCAGCATCCCAATCCTTGGTTGAATAATCATACAGAGGAAAATTGAGTGGATAGACTGGCAGAACATTACTCTGTCTGTTAATGGAAGCCAACAAAATGGTTACTGCCAAAGTAAGCTGTTCAGTCAGGGCTGGTAGCACAGCGACCATAATATGACTAAACCTGATGAAATCACACTTAAAGACTGCACAAGCAGAAACCATCCCATCCTCGTTGCCACTTGTGTCATAACCAAGTAATATATAAAACCAATTTAAGTAACACAAATATGGCTTGTTTCATAAACTCTGAACAATATCAGAAATTAACATCTTGTGATTCCACACGTAACAAGACAAAAGAATCATACAGAAAGTGCAACATAAGCAATACACAGAACAACTGATTTATCAGTATGAACCAAAAGAACATAGTGAGCATGAGTCAGCAGTGCTGCAAGTGTATATAGGTGCAAGACGCCAGTAGACAGCACACAGAGACTGTGCCATGTGCACACTTCCTACTGGTGGCCTCTAGTGGCTGGTCTGCACTGAGCCAGTTGGCAGTTGATTTATCACACATGCGTGGTGACACTACATTTGGACACTCACAACTCAGGTGCACTAGTAGCAGGACACAACACATCCAATCTTTATAATGGTTAACAGAATCCTTGCTTTGTGCCCAGTGATTATCATTTTGTGTGTTTATTTCATTTCAGTTACTTCTCTGTTGTTGGTTTCTAATTTTGTATTGCTACAGTATTCTCATTGTGATGGTTCTGCCTTTAGAGTCTTCATTCTGAAAAATTACCTCACTTCCGTCCTTCAGTTCTGTCAACCACTGAATAAACTTTCTCTGTAGTGTATAAAAGCCAGCTTTTCCTGTACAACTAGAGGAATTTGTTTGAATTAATATGGCTGCAAGTTCATCTTTTTTGTTTTTTTTTTTTTTTTACTTAGTCATCAAGATAAATTTGTTAAAATACCAATATTTCAGCAGATTATCTGTATCAATCCAATCACTTCATGATAAGGCTTTTTTAAATTTTCTAATGAATTCGCCTGGATGAAATCATGGCTTGGCTTAAATTCATGGAACTGGCATGTGTTCATTCCATTATCCACAATAGAGGTTAATAATGTGACAAATAATTAGATGTTTTTCTTCAAAATTGTGGTAACTTGTCCGTGTAACTTTTTTTTTTTTTTTTTTTTTTTTTTACTGCAAGTGAACTGATTTCAACATACCAGTGAAAACCCCCTTTCACACTTTTCAGCACCCTGACCCAAAAAAGTGTAAAATACAGGAAAGCATAGGAAACACAACAATCAGAAATGAATAAATTACTCTTACTGTCACTCTCATTATATTGTCAAAAATATGAGATTAAAACAATTTAAATTTGGCTATTTAAAAAATCTGAAATAATTAATTATTTTTGTTTCTTTCTAACAGCTGTTTGTTTCTCCACAGTATACAAAGCATCAAATCTATTATCATCACCTGATGCTCTATAAATGTAGTGCCTCAAAATGCTAATACTTCTGTAGCTTCTCTAATGCTTGACACAACTGGTTCTTGGTCATTATCTTCATCATCATCATCATCTTCACCAGTCACATCTCTCTTCCCTTCTTCAAAATGTTTGGTAATGATGCTATGAACTGTATCACCTCTGAAGCAATGACTCAAACATCAATACCGACATACTCTTGAAACATAGATGATTTGCATATCACAGAAAAATCTTGGACTGTGGTGGTTCCTGAAGGTTCTCTGTGAACTTAAATCCTGCTTTCATGAAACAATCAGAAATAGTTAAAAGGAGTCACATTCATCTGTGCTGTGGCTACATAATACATATCATCCAAAAGTGATATGGTCATAGATTTTGGGTGCATACCATTATTGTGCGTAAATACAGCCTTCTGGACAAGCATTTTTCTATATTTCTATTTAAATGAATGAATGATTCCCAGATCTAACAATTGGAACTCAGTCATACAATTAGGAGGCAGGGACACTTAACTTATTATTGATGAGCTGCAGTTGTTAGGATGTGCTGAGACATCTGTCAAGTAGCAGCATTATATTCCTGTCTTTGCATCTATTTTAGCATTCAGTTGATGTGAAGATGGAATTGGCCATCCATGCGTTGCTGTTGGAATCATAATTAGTGGCCATAGTTCTCACATTTTTGTAACACCTTGCCTTCTGAAATTTATCTGTTATCAGAGGAACTAATTTTTCAGACCAGACAGCGTTGACCATAAGTAAAATGGTTGTCGTCTGCTTACTCGGTTTCCCACCATGGCATTTCCCACCATTGAAACTCAAGATCTTTTGATAATGTGTTGTAAAAGGGACCAGTTTCATCAACATTAAAAATATTTTTTTGGTCATAATGTTTAAAGGTATTTTGCAGTTCTTGTTTTCCATTGGTTCACAGTTCCAGTATCAACACTTACACTTTCACCACACAGTTGGTTGTAAACAATTTTAAAATGGGTTTTAAATTGATCTAGCCAGCCTTTTGATGCAGTGAAGTTGGTAATACCCATTTTTGCAGTAAACTAAATTACTTCTTCTCGCAATACGTTGCCATCAAGTGGAACTCTCAATGCTCTCACACTAACAAATCCCACTACAATGAGTTTATCCAAACGATCATATGCTGATGGCTGAATGCATGCAGATTTTTTGTCATGGAACCAGACTGTATCACAGTTGCTTTGATGTTGGGCTGATTTCTCACAATTATGTTCAGGGTGGAAGCGAAAATTCCTAGGTCCTTTGCTAATTAAGTTCATGATCTGATACATTTCTTAACTTTTCTAATTTTTTCACTTGTAGGCACTGGTTCAAGCTACTACAGAACGTAATTTTTACACTACTGTTTGTTTGCTTACTATTACCAGTATGGTACTATCTTTTTGGGACTATTGTTATAATTACAGCTTCGTTGTTGCATTCATTCAGAAAAGCAGTAACTGTATGGAAAAGATAGAATATAAATTTTACTGACTACTATTAGTGAAACTTAATGTATTTGCATATTTTGTTTCAGAATTCTTAATTAAATGTGTGGTAATCATTTTTATTTTTAGTGACAAGAAGACTTCTTGTCTAGTTCTTTTTGTGACACATTGGTACGATTTGGACATTTCCTGTCAACTGTCTTCTGTTTTCAGTCATGACAACTTAAACAATTTGACTCTGGCAACAACCTTCATTCTGTTTATTGCCTTGTGATGCAACAGCTTTAATTTAATTTCGTAGTCATTTATACAAATAAACACTAATCTTGAAGACAACCATTCTGTAATCAATCGTTGTTACTTACGCATGAAATACGTTTATCTGTACTAGGCGTGCAGTCTTAGTTTGGTATGAACAGATGTTAGATGTCAACATTCATCCTCAAGATGCTTTGTAACAAGAGGACTGTTTCTACCCTCTTTCTCACACGGAACATCCCAGAGCTGAGTGACCTCCTTGTTGGCAACAAGCTGTAGATTTTATGTCTATTGTTCTCTGTTTACAAAGACTGTCAATTGTAGTGTTTTAACCAGTACTGTGTTACAAGTTTTATTTACTGTAATTTTATAATGATTATCAATAATAAGTCTCACTTTAAAATATGAATATCTTTTTAATGTGGTTTCACAAAAGACTTTTGCTTCTGTGTTTTATTTACACCACTGGACATGATTGGAACAAAGGGAAAAAAATGCACTGTTGTTTGTGTTAGCACTTAGCCACTGTTCTCGTGGTAATCACAAAGGCAGTGGCTGAGTGCTGACGGACGCAAACATGCATGCGGGTTTCACTCTTCTTTCTGATCATGTCCAGTCGTTTAAATAAAACAAAGATGCAAAAGTCTTTCATGGAACCACATTAGAAAGATATTCATGTTTTATGTGAGATTTATTATTGATAATCATTGTAGAATTATGGCAAATAAAACTTGTATCACACTATTCATTAAAACACTAAAGTTGACAGTCTTCGTAAACAGAGAACAATAGGCACAAAATCTACAGCTTTTTGGTGGCAAGGAGATCACTTGGTTCAGTGATGTCCTAGGTGAGAAAGAGGGTAGAAATTGTCATCATGTTGAGGAGCATCTCGAGTAGGAATGTTTACTCCTGACATCAGTTAATACCAACCTAAGATTGCACGCCTAGAACGAATTAGTGTAACTCATGTGGACGTAACAGTGATTTGTGAAAGCCTATTATAAAGGTCGCTGTCTTCAAAAATGTATTTATTTGTATAAATGACTGTGAAATTAAATTAAAGCTGTTGTCACACAACTGAATGAGCAGAAGGAAGGTTCGTACTAGAATCACTGTCATCAGATAGTGATTATTATTAAGGCAGTGATTCAGCATACTTTCCCACCCTTCCAAACAACATGAACCTGTAATGCAGGTGGCCATGCCCCAGCTCGCTGATAATGAAAATCTTACTTACCGTGCTAATGCTACATTACATGATCAATAACTTTGCACATATTCTGCATTTTTCACTTTGTTCCAAGGCTGACTTTGAGCAAGAATATGATGCAGTTTTTGCAGAAATCTGTATGAAAATTAGTGTTAACAGTAGTGATAGTGTGAAAGAAAACTTGAAATGTTCTGACATGGAGTCATTAATGATGGGAAAGCATTGTGTGGAGAGCACAGAATTTCTGTTGGGTCCAACAAGAATGAATGTAAAAAGCAGGAAAAGGTAAAATACAGGAATGTAAAAATGGGATTTTAATGTATTTATTTCCAAGCTGTCTACGTTGTTCTTGTAGTCTAAGGACTAATTTTTCAGTATGTCTTTATTTATACTACAAATTAGTCGTAATGTTGGTGTTCTTTTTGTATACTTGACCAACCCCTTCATCAACAGATTTTTGCAGATGTTTATGAATAGCTAAACTTTTATTTTTATTTGATTTTTTTTATTTTCTCATAGCTTGCTGGAAATTCTGACATTTTATTTTTCTTAGAAGTAAGTGGGTCTGTGATTCCTATTTTTGTGTTGGCTAGCACTTCCTGCAATTTTTTAATATGATTCGTTTGATCCTCAAAATGATTTTCACCATTCAGAGAATTAGCTTCAGCTGCAAATTTCTGTTCTTGACTGTTAGCTTCAATTGACTTCAGAATTCTAAGTAACATATTGTCATTGACCAATCTATTATCCAGTGGCATGCAGTGACCATGCAGATAGCCAAAGCACTTAATGTTATAATTATACTGTTAATTATCATTGTATTAGCACTGAATATTATAATTAGACTATTAATTATTAGTAATTAATTAATTTTAAATATTTATATGATAAGTTTAGCAGTTCTTGATCTGTAAAAAAAGTTCTGATACTTTGACCTTCTGGGGGAAGTTTCTGAAATCTAGACCTCTTAAAACATTTTAGAGGTGTGAATACAACATTTGTGTTACATTGCTTGAATCACAGCAGAAGGTCTGTCATATCACATCTCAAAATGTGCAGTGATTATCTTTTTCAATCATCAGAGGTACAGTACAGCATAACAGTGCGTACCATTACAAATCAAGCACTAAGTAAGTCAACAGTTGTAAATCAAGGGCTTGTCTTCCCTCGACAACACTCAAAACTGGTAATCTTTTAAACTAAAATAATAAATATTAAAGACTGAAATCAGAACTGGTGATAATTTAAATTGAAAGAATAGATACTGCAACAATTAGACCTATTATCAGTTTATATTACTGTAAGCAATCTTTAATACAAAATAACTTGTTTCTGGCTTTAAACCCACCCCTGACACTTCGATAGATCATTTCTGCAAGAAAAAACAATTGAAATTCCATTCTTTGGCTTTAGTAGGCAAGCTTAAATCAAAATAATTCCAAGGTGAGAGGGTCTCTCTTCTCCGGTGGAATTTTGAGAATAGCTTTTGCTTATCTTTGATGCTGAAAATTTCCTTTCTACTGAAGACATAATTACAAAAATTTGTATACAGTAATGGCACTAACATATTAAACTGCTGGAAATTTTTGTTTAGCATTGAATTGGTGCTCAGTAGTTGTGCGAGTTCACTCATGGCTTTATTTATAAACTATTTTTCAATCAAATAATATTTAAGAACTTTCCATGTGCATCTTATAGACTTTGGAAGCAGCTTTTGGGAAACTGGTTAGAAGATTGCTCGTAGTTTTCATGTAATGATAAATTTAAAATTTTTAAAATTTTCAGTTTAGAATAATCTTGAAATCTTAAATCCAGATCGCTATCAGAGTTATCAAACATTTCATTATAGAGGCATTTATAGTTGATATTTTTACTCTTTGAAGGTTTTTGTACTTGAGACAAGATTTCTTGGAAAACTTATTCACAGTAGTCATTTAGCATGGCAGTGGAGTGGCAAGTGTCGGATTTTCTGTTCACAATGCAAAATATCACTTGCATGGGTGAAGGTAAATATTTTCTTGAATGTCTTCAAGAGAGAAACAAGTTTTTAGTCTTCCAAAATTGCCAACAAGCCATTAATGGGGGTACTAAAATACCTTAGCATCACACTAAACACATCACATACTTTAGTTCTGTTTCTGGACACAGTGTTTACCAGTCTTTATGAGGAATTCCATCATGTTGTACAGACAAATGGAAGACAACATTGCAAAAATGTAACTCATTTAAGAGATTATGGAGGAGGGGGAGAAAAAGCTGTATGTCCATTAAGTGAACTAAAAGACATTTTACCCTCTGGTATTTGGCTGGTATTTTGAGACGAAGGGAGGTTCATTACATGGGCACAGTGGTGAAAAAGTGGGTTTTGTGACCTCAGGATGTGTGACTGATTAGTGCATCTACCCAAATCAGATTCCCACCACAGTTACTGCACTGTCAAATGTTTTTCAGTGCACCTGATTTTGATAAGAAATGACAGATAAGTTCTGCAGTAACTAGGCATGTTTGTCACTATTTGTATCGTTGAACCCCAAGAATTTTTACTTCATCACTCTTTCATATACATAACGCAGGGCAATAGAAAACTTTGCATTATTTGTCACATCTGAGTTTTACCAGCCATGATGGCTATAAAAGAACATCCACAATTTCCCATTTCATAGCTGATAAAACAGTTGAACTTCAGCTTGTATTACATCATTTTAGAACTCAATTCGAAATTCCTTTAAACACAGTGGAGGTTTTCTGTGTGCTCCACTGCAGTGTACTTCAGCACTTCCACATAATTTGCCTACACAGAATTTTAGGATGCCCTGTTCCACCTGACTGACTGTGTAGAGATATTTCTTTTTTAAGGTGTTCATCAACTGCTGTTTGTATTTTATCTTCCTCGAAAGTAGCTCTAGTAACAGATGATCATAGATGGTCAGCACAGCATTTGTGCTTGGTTATTGACTTCTCTAGATTTCCCAAATGTATGTACTCAGGTTTGGTCCAACTAGTATTTCTATCCTTTCCAAACAACAGACAATACGAGCAAAACAACACATTTAGGTTACTGCTACCAGCTAACCAGTCACATTTGGTATACATTTCACACTGTTGAACCAAGTCTGATAGTTCTGATGTTGGCCATCCATTTTTAATTATTTCCTTTTTTTCTTAGAATTCTATATTATAATACGAGATACTTTCAGCCAGCTTCACATACACTACTGGCCATTAAAATTGCTACACCAAGAAGAAATGCAGATGATAAACAAGTATTCACTGGACAAATATATTATACTAGAACTGACATGTGATTACATTTTCACGCAATTTGGGTGCATAGATTCTGAGAAATCAGTACTCAGAACAACTACCTCTGGCCATAATAATGGCCTTGATAGGCCTGGGCATTGAGTCAAACAGAACTTGGATAGCGTGTTCAGGTACAGCTGCCCATGCAACTTCAACACAATATCACAGTTCATCAAGAGTGGTGACTGGCGTATTGTGATGAGCCAGTTGCTCGGCCACCATTGACCAGACATTTTCAATTGGTGAGAGATCTGGAGAATGTGCTGGCCAGGGCAGCAGTCGAACATTTCCTGTATCCAGAAAGGTCCGTACAGGACCTGCAACATGCGGTCGTGCATTATCCTGCTGAAATGAAGGGTTTCGCAGTGATCGAATGAGGGGTAGAGCCACGGGTCGTAACACATCTGAAAGGTAATGTCCACTGTTCAAAGTGCCGTCAATGCAAACAAAAGGTGACCAAGACGTGTAAACAATGGCACCCCATACCATCACGCCGGATGATATGCCAGTATGACGATGGCAAATACATGCTTCCAATGTGCGTCTACCGCAATGTCACCAAACATGGATGCGACCATCATGATGCTGTAAACAGAACCTGGATTCATCCGAAAAAATGACGTTTTGCCATTCGTACACCCAGGTTCATCGTTGAGTACACCATCACAGGCATTCCTGTCTGTGATGTAAAGTCAAGGGTAATCGCAGCCATGGTCTCCGAGCTGATAGTCCATGCTGCTGCAAACGTCATCGAACTGTTCGTGCAGATGGTTGTTGTCTTACAAACGTCCACATCTTTTGACCCAGGGATCGAGACGTGGCTGCACGATCAGTTACAGCAATGCGGATAAGATGCCTGTCATCTCGACTGCTAGTGATGCAAGGCCGTTGGGATTCAGCACGGCGTTCCGTATTACCATCCTGAACACACCGATTCCATATTCTTCTAACAGTCATTGGATCTCGACCAACACGAGCAGCAATGTCGCAATACGATAAACCGTAATCGAGATATGCTACAATATCCTCTTTATCAAAGCCGGAAACGTGATGGTACACATCTCTCCTCCTTACACGAGACATCATATCAACGTCTCACCAGGCAACGCCGGTCAACTGTTGTTTGTGTATGAGAAATCGGTTGGAAACTTTCCTCATGTCAGCACGTTGTAGGTGTCGCCACCGGCGCCAATCTTGTGTGAATGCTCTGAAAAGCTAATCATTTGCATATCACAGCATGTTCTTCCTGTTGGTTAAATTTCGCGACTGTAGCATGTCATCTTCGTGGTGTAGCAATTTTAATGGCCAGTAGTGTATTTTTGTACACACTTGCTAAACCCATAAACTGAGCAAAGCAGTATGGTACTATTGTTGATACACTTTGTCTCTGTGTTATATGCCCATCCAAAGCATGCATAGGTTGTGGCAGAAAAACATGCACATTGCCTGTGACCTAAAGAGGTGCAAGTGCAACTTTCTAGTTGGTCAGCTAAGATACATGGACATTGTTTCAGCTCACAATGCTGTATCAGTGAACTTATTAGTTCTGTGTGTTTTAAAAAAAAATCTAACAATTTTATCTAGATGTTATTCAATAACCTTATGATTATAATTATATTATATAATGTTACAACTGTTGTTACTGAAGCAGTGCTTCAGTTGCTTCCCCTGAATGCACACCACTACTGTTACTAGTAGTTGGAGTAATAATCAACATTACTGGTTCCCTAACATTACACCAATGTTTGAAAGTCCTGATTCCTCACTCAATTCTACAGCCTTTATATTGTCTGTAGGTACTTCTTCCCTGTCAAGTTCATCAGCTGCATTTCAATCTTCCTAACAACAGTCATTTTCAAATGGGCAATGTGTAACTGTGGTCCAGTTTATCACATAAAATTTACAGTTCACTGTTTATTAAAATATGCTTTTACTCAATGTTAGCGACACTTAAATAATGAGCCACTATTTGAGTGCTACAACTCTCACTGAATATTTGAAGTAGGCTTTCTTGTAATCATCACTTTAAGGCCAGCGGCATTTAGTGAGCACAAACAATCTTCTGTACCAACAGATTAGAATTGTCTATTGGTCCACAAAACTAAACAATAATAGTTCTTGATGAATTTAATATAAGCCATGGTTATTTATATTTGCCTGTGATTGAAGTTCACACAACTGGCCTGTGATTTCGGCAGTGTTATGTAAATTCTTTGGTGAAAATTGCAACTTTTTTGCTACACTACCAAAACATTGTGTGGCTGACGTACAGAGAGCATATACCATCTTCCACATAAGAATATAGCTCTAATACCATTCTTCTTGCACTGTGAGTAACTTTTATATCTTTAAACTATTTGCTATGCCACATTTATAGATGCTGTGGTTAATAAAGTTAATTATAAGCACTGCATGTCACAACTTGCTGCAGGTGCCTTCTCTGGACTTGGATAAAGTTATGCTTGTTGGTAAGTCCGTATCTTCCATTTGCACACATTTTGTGTTTACTGAAGGTCTTGTCAGTCAGCTCAGATGACTGGCCTTATCTCCCAGTTATGGAGGTAGGTCAACACTTTGTATGGCTGTAACAGCAACAGCTGTGAGCATCCACCCTCTGTCCGTAGCTAATTATTCCTAGCTAAAGTGCTGTACCGAGTTCATTTTGCGGGATCATAACAATTTTCTGTGCCCTCTCAAACATTCTTTTGTATAAAATGAAAATGCTCCTTAGAAACACAAAGCATGCAATGAAAATTACCCCAAGCTGTTACATTACTAACTACTATTCTCCACAGCTGACTCTCATAGCTGATACCTTAGGTAGGAAAGTGATATGAATGATGAATAGAAAAGAAGGTGTGACGTAACTCATTATGTAATTGGTTGTTATTGGAATCTATAAGCAATTATCGGTCAACCAAGTTGTTATTGTTATCCAGCTATAACTTCACTCATGATGCCTCATAATGTCTGTTGATCTGCAGTATGTTTGTAAAACATTCAGGATTCTCTAATGTAGAGTGTGATGAAAGGCCTAAACCAGAGACTTTATCAGTTCTCTGATGCTCTTAGCTGCAGTTACTGTAGCCCTTGTTGCAGGCTAGAGATTCGTCTGGTCAGCTGTGCACTTTTTGGTGAAAACAGGCACGAAAAAGACAGAAAAAACTTAAAATTAGAACCTTTTTTGAAATAAAAGCTATGTAATTCTGTGTCAGTCACTAAGTCTACTTCATCCACTATATGTTTCAATGGTTACACTATCGTCATCAATGTCATGAGGAAGGAGAGTTATACGCAACTCTTCATAGTGGCAAGCATCAGCAGGATCTGTGGTGGCTAAGAGTTAAGCTGTGACTTGCACTGCTTATATTTAACTTAATTAACCACAATGTCTATAGATGTATTTTATCAAATACTTTAATGATATAAAACAATGTAAGGAAAAGATAAGTTGCTACTTACCATAAAGATACACATTAAGTTGCAGACAGGCACAATTAAAAGACACTTACAAACAAGCTTCTGGCCACAGCTGTCATGAGAAAAAGAAAGAGAAACACACACATTCATTCACACAAGCAAGCACACCTTACACACATAACCGTCATCTCTAGGTGCTCGGAACAGAATTCTTTTAAATGCACCTGTCTGCAACTAAGCGTGTCGTCTTTATGGTAAGTAGCGATCTATCTTTTCTTTGTATTCTTGATATTCCAACCTGGGGATTCCATTGTTTAATGATATGAAAGTTACTTGCAGTGCAAGAAGACCAGTATTTGTGCTGCATTCTGTTATGGAAAATGCAGTATTCTCACTGTATATCAGTTACACAATGTTGTGGTTGTGTAGCAAAAAAATTTGCATAACAGATTCATAGCAAACAGAAGAGGGATTAGAATACTTACATACATTTCCTGTTTTATTGTGGTTCAGAGACAGTGAGGATTGTGAATTATATATTTAACAACAGCAGGAACTAGAATGAGATTTTCACTCTGCAGCGGAATGTGCACTGATATGAAACTGCCTGGCACATTAAAACTGTGTGCTGGACTGAGACTCGAACTCGGGACCTTTGCCTTTCGCAGGCAATTGCTCTACCATCTGAGCTACCCAAGCACGACTCACGACCCATCCTCACAGCTTCAATGCTGCCAGTACCTCATCTCCTACTTTCCAAACTTCACAGAAGCTCTTCCTTTCTTCCAGGAGTGCTAGTTCTGTGAGGTTCGCAGAAGAGCTTCTGTTTGGAAGGGAGGAGACGGGGTACTGGCAGAACTGAAGCTGTGAGGATGGGTCATGAATTGTGCTTGGGTAGCTCAGATGGTAGAGCACTTGTCCACGAAAGGCAAATGTCCCGAGTTCGAGTCGTGGTCCGGCACACAGTTTTAATGTGCCAGTAAGTTTCACAACAGCAGGAACTGATTAAACTACTTCTAAATGTCACACAATTTCTCTCTGTTACAAAATTTGCCCTGAAAGGAAAGATTAAAAGAATTCAGAGAACCTTGTGTAGGATCACAAATGGCTGGTAGATAGAAATTTTAAAGTTGAATCCATGGAGAAAAGATAAAATATTTCTTATGAACAGTTCTCATCTAAATGACTCTCTCACATAGATCTACATCAATACTGCTACTGAATGTTGCAAGAGGTGTGGCCCACTTGATACACCACTGTCAGCCCCATTGGCTACGATATTCATAGTTTGCAGTTTCCAAGGGTTCCTATTCTGTGTCTCTGTCAATCTCCAAGAATGTAGCAATATTATTATAGCTAGTGAGTGTAATGTTGGCAAGAAATGTATTTTATATGTTTTCATATTACCAGTTCTCTAGTTGATGTAGCTTTTTGTAGTTACTGGTTAATTAATAATTGGTTCCAATTTTGTTGAGCAACAATGCATTGTTGAATTGTATACAAGAAACTTGAGGAAAAAAGTCATTTTCTTCTGTCTCTCTGTAGATGATTACTTTTTAACAAACTTAAAGACAGTTGATGAAGTAACAGAAGAGAGAATGGAACATCTTTTAAGGATTGCCAAGTGGCCAAACACTCTAAGAACTAGTGTTGGAACTTGGCCGTGTTTCAATGTAATTGATGAGCCAACAGATGGTGATGGGGAAGGTGCAATGCCCTGCATTGCCTGTGAACACAGTAGTGCCACAGCCCGTGTTCAAATGTATGGCCAGCCATATGACAGAACAACTCTTGAGGGCTGTCCTCCAGACCCCAAGTTGGCATCACAGAAGGTAAGGAGATACGGTGTAAAACTTCTATGTTACAGCCTTGGTGCCCATTGGTGCTTCGTATGCAGTGGAGTGCAGGATTAGCCAATATCCTGATGTCATTATCAGTGCCTTTAAAAATATGCAGCATCCTGCACATATAGTCCAGAAACAGATTTCCTGTATTATCTGTTCTTCTAACACCAACAAACCTGTCACCACTGTGAACCAGTCTCTGATCAGCACTCCTATTATGATCCAGTACTATCCAAGTCTTGAAAAATACAGCCAGTTCCATCGCTGAAGCTGCAGCTACGTGTTATAGTGCCCTGAGATGAGGGGTATTGTACCCAAAATCCCTCTCATCATCAACCAAAGTACTACATTATCCACCAAACATACACAATATCTTAATCCATCCCAATGCTTTCTCTGCTCATAGTAATTCATTTCACTGTGGCTGACCCAGGCACAGACCTAAAGTATACCATACACCAGTTTCCGACACAATCAGCAATTCCTGTCTCATTAAAGTCAGTGCTTCATGTATAGTAACCACGTTGTATACAAACTGTACTGCAATTACTGTGCATCATTCTATATGAAGAGAACTAACCAGCTGCCTACTCACTTTAATGGGCACTGCAAAACTGTGGCGAATGCCAAAATTGACAGTTCAGTTGCTTAACATGCTGTACAACACAACACCAGTGACTTAAGGGGACCACACCGTGGCTCAGGTAGAAAAAAATCAATTTTTGGTTTTCATCACATTTCAATAGATTAAGGTTTTATTAAAGTACTCTGAAAAGGATTTTGCTGGAAAAAAAAAAATGGTATCCTTTTGTTTCTGCTGTTTGTAAACAACACGCTTTCAAATACGCGGTTAGTTTTGTTCAAGTGTGGTTGCGAGTAGTTGTTACACTTACGTTTGCAGTGCTTATTTACATGTGTTTTGGTGTGTTTATTGAAGATGACAAAACGTAAAGGCATTTTCAAGAAACGACAATTTAGAGGAAACAAGTTTAGAAATCTTTCTGTACAAGAGGTTATGTCGCCTGGCAACAATGTTTCTAATTGTAATTCTTCAACAAGTGCATCATCAAAGAAGCTCTCAACATTTCAAAAGAGTTACAACAAATTTACTGTAAGTGACAAGGGGTACAGTAACATTATTATAAATTTGAGAATATTATCAGATATAATTTCTAAATTTGAAGTACAATGTAGACAGTGGTGAGTCACAGTGTGTGAAAATGTGTGAGTGCCAGTGGGAGAAAAGGCCTAGCAATTGCTTTGGATTTAATTTGCACTAAATGCTCAGCTGTGATTTCATTTATGAGTTCGTCAAAACCTGATGCAAGTGGCCCTTATGAAATCAATACTAGATCAGTTTATGCCTTACGATCCATTGGCAAGGGCATGGCTGCAGGGAGAACATTTTGTTCAGTGATGAACTTCCATCAACCACCAAATAAATTTGAAAAACTGACTGCAATATTAGAGAAAGCTGTATGTGAGGTCAGTGAGGAAAGCATGAAACTTGCTGCTAGGGAAGCAATGGAAGAAAATGATGGATGTTCGGATATTGCAGTTGTACGTGATGGAAGTTGGCAGAAAAGAGGACATACTTCTCTGAATGGAGTAATGACTGCCACGAGTGTAGTCACCGGTAAAGTGTTAGATTAGGAGATAATGTCTAAATATTGCAAATGTTGTAAAGTCAAAGAACATAAAGAACACAACTGTGTGGCTAATTTTAGAGGAACAAGTGGTGGTATGGAAGTTCATGGAGTACAACAAATATTTCATTGCTCCGTAGAAACAAGAGGCATATCGTACACCAAATATTTGGGTGATGGTGACAGTAAGGCATACGACAATGTGGTGAACTCTAAGCCATATGGAGATGCCATTATTAGCAAAATAGAATGTATAGGCCATGTTCAAAAACGTTTGGGAACAAAGCTAAGAAAAGTAACTGTTGTTATGAAAGGAAAAAAATTAGAAGATGGAAAATTGTTGACCGGACAGAGTCGGTTAACTAAAACTGAAATACAAAACTTGCAGGTATACTATGGGCCAGCAATTAGGAGAAATAAAGAAAATCTGGAGACAATGAAGAGAGATGTTTGGGCCATATTCTTCCATAAGTCCTCTACAGATGGTAAGCCATGTCATGGATTGTGTCCATCACGAGAAAATTCGTGGTGCAAATACAATAGGGCTCAGGCAACTGGAGAATCTTATCCTCACCAGCATCCTCTTCCTGCTGCTGTTATTACAGCAATTAAACCTATTTTCAGAGACTTGGTCTAAGGAAATGTCTGCATGGGCAGACACAGAACTCAAATTACAGCAATTAAACCTATTTTCAGAGACTTGGTCTAAGGAAATGTCTGCATGGGCAGACACAGAACTCAAATGAATGTTTCAACAGCATAATTTGGAACTGCCATCCTAAAACTGTATTTGTGGGCTTGCATACAATGAAACTAGGAGTTCATGATGCTGTTATTACATTCAGTTGTGCTAACATTGGAAAGTGTTGGGTAGTGAAGAAGCTGGGAATTAATCCTGGTGAATATATGATTACTGGGGTGCAACATTGCTAATATTGGAAAGTGTTGGGTAGTGAAAAAGCTGGGAATTAATCCTGGTGAAAATATGATTACTGGGCTGCAACACTGCGATAAAATGAGGATAGCCGATGCAGAAAGATCTGCATCTAATATGGCCAAGAAAGCAAGAAAAACATCCAGGAAGGTGAAAAAGTAGCTGGAAGACCTGCTAGAGGCCAAAGAAAGGCCATCATATGCAGCAGGACAGTTTTAATTAACTGTAAGTAAAGAAAAACTTTTGAGATTTGTGAAAGTCAATTTCCTGCAAACTAAAATTTTCAGTACATATGACCCATTATATCAGAAACTATCATAGATAAATGAATGAAATTTTCACAGACTCTGCATAACATAAAAAGCAACCTCTGGTACTACATTCATTAATATTCCCCCATTAGGAAGTTCACAAAAAATATTTTCTGCAGAAAAAACTTAATATTTTTTGTTAATGAATTTAAAAATGTATTTCTTAAAAACTAAAGTGGATAAAGTAGATTTTAGTACAGTTGACTCTATTAGCATCATGTAACATACAGTAAAAATAATAAGGTAATTGTTTTTTCAGAAATGGGTCAAGTACTTGCCTAAATTAGCATGGGTTAGATAGGCAGGGTGTGGTCTCCTTAAAGAACTATTTAATACCCACGGCAGTTTGATTCCTTGCTATGCCCCCTCACATCTCTTTGCCTATCGTAAATCTATGAAAATTCCCAACCCATGCAATAGCTGTATCCTCACTCTTTCTCTCCTGTCACTTTCCACACCATGTCTCCCCTGACCAAACCTTTCTCCACAAACCTCCCCTCCCTCTCAGTCTAGTGAATTTCTATTAACCTCCCCATCACCTCCTTACCCAGTACATCTTATTCTCTCTCAGTTGCTACACACCTTCCCTCAATCCAGTCAGCACAAGCAATCCCTCCGACAACCAGTTCCTCCATAGGTGGATGCTATATGGTGTCACTGTCACTGTGTGTGTGTGTGTGTGTGTACATAATCTACAAAAAAGGTAGTAGCTTGAAATCTAGTACCATCGCTATGCTGTTTTGTGTTTCTGTGTACCACGAATCATTCAGTTACCAATGAATGGTTGTATTTCATCATTTTTGTTTTTTCTCATTTGTTTTTATCTGGAATTTCTGTTATTGTAAAATTAGTATGGGAGTCTGTATTTAATGCTGCAGATTCATAATATTTGCTCTTGACTTTTTGTAATAAAGACATTATTTGCTTTAAAAGTCTCCATGTCTTTAGCAACCTGTTATAATATTTTTATGGAATATGGAATTTTGAAAATACCAAACATCAGGCTAGGGAGCCAATTCAATAATTAATGTATAAAAAAATCTGTTAAGTCCCCTCAGACAACTGTGCAACAGAGAATGGGGTTTACATGTATCAATTAAATGTAACCTAAAATGTGTTAGAATTTATTTACATAATTTTGGCCTTTACAGGATTTCCTCCTTTGCAAAGTGTGTGTGTCACGTGTTGAGCTGTATAATAAGGTAGCTCACCAAAAATACCATATGTATGTAGAGTGTGCAAAGAGGGTTGCAGACAAGCGCTCTTCCAACCCAAGCAAAGACAGTATGGAAATCCTCAATGAGCTACTAGCTGATGAGCTGTGGTTAAGAGAGGTAATTATTTATGCTTTTAATCTGTGGAAATGCACTGTATGTCAGGTTTATTTGTGAATGCTGGAAAAGTTATGTTGTCTGCTTATTAGTTTTAGTGATTTGCTGTGTGTTAGTGATCCATGGAAAAATTGAAGAAACTTTTCATATTAAGGAAGACTCTGTATGTAATGAATACAGTACAATGAACTGTGCGTGATGTATCTCCAGCAAGCGGCAGATTAAAAATGTTGTCTTGACATTTTACCTGCTTATGACAGTGTCGTGTGCTGCACAATTACTTTGAAAACAAATATATAATGTCGAACTGTTCTGCTATGAATAATTTCAGTTATGAAATAAGCAGCTGAAATGATAACACTTATTGTATGTGTTTGAGAGCCAGTGAAGCAATTAAAGGCAGAGCCATAAGTAACTGTAGTTGTAACACTTATTGTATTTGTTCAAAGTCCAATGTAACAGTTAAAGGCAGAGCCATTAATTCAAATTTGAAGGTAAATACACACCAACAAAACAATCATGTCCACTAAAGTTTGCTGGCATTCAGACAAGTCTCCATGTTGACAATTCTTGTACTGTACTTATTATTTTTCTTGATTTTCTTCAGTTACTGGCAGCCATGTAATTAGTGATTGAATCTCACACACTGAACTATTGGATGTTGTTTTTGCTATGGCCCATAGAACATTTATAATGATGCTGCTAGCACTGTAACTATAAACATGCATAAACAAAGTACTTGTAAATTATATGCGGTCCAGTTACTTTAATGTGACCTCTTGTCAAAAAATTGTATATGCACCTTTTGCAGTGGTTACCACTGTGAGAAGTGCAGGCAGGTAGTGAGCGAGGTACTGGAAGGTGTGGACCTATGGTGACTCCAGTGCCGTGGCAAACTGTGCTAAGTTTCTCAGTTTAGGATCTATGGCATGAACAGCTCAATCGTGGTGGTTGTCGATTGGGTTTGAACCTGGGAGGGGAGGGTGTGGTATGGTGTAAACTCATCCTGGTGCTCTTCGAGCTATGCGAGCTGTGTTGTCGTGCACAGGTAAGTGCCATTGTGCCGAAGGAAAACAAACTGCATGTACGGGTGGACATGGTCCCCAAGAACAGATGCATACTTTGTTGATCTATTGTGTTGTTCAGTACTACAAAAAGAAAATTCCCCAGACCATAATTCTCTGTTCTCTGGTCTGAACACTCTTGGCAATCATTGCAAGATGTTTGCTTTCAGACATTTCATGCCATTCATTGTCTGTCATCTGAAAAGGTCACCTGTCGCCACTCAGTGGACACTCAGTTGCAGCACTGGCATACAAATGCCAGCTTTCATTGCTGATGATCCACATTCAGCATGGGTGTGCGAACCAGGCATCTGCTGCAGAGGCCCATATGCAGCAATATTCGTTGAATGGTCATTGAGGAGACACTGTTGGTAGTCCCTTGGTTCTTCTGGGAGGTCTGTTGCTTAACAGTTACATGTCTATTCATCTGTACACGTCTCTGCAGGCGTCACCCCTGTGATCTATGATTCATGGTGCACTACATTGTGCGGACTTTGAATAGCGCCATTTTGCCATGAATGGTATACTGCAACCACAGCAGCATGCAAATAGTCTCTTTGAAAATGCTACCAGTCTTGGGCTGGAAGCCAATGGTCATGCTCTGATCTAATAACAACGACTGCACTGTTTCTGCAACCCTGCCTCTCTTCCCCACAGGCAACACACTTTATATACCCACCACTGCTAGTGTTGCCACCTGTTGTCTATGAGTGGTTATTGCATGTGGACCTTGGACATGGGCTGTGTGTTACGGGACATTAAAATTGTGAGAGGCATATAAATAAAAAGTTTCTCTGTTACCACCTCAGAAACTACTCAAACTTAGGTACAAACCCTTACAACCAAAGTTTCTAGCTCAGTAGTGAGTAATAATGTGAGAATCTTAAAAATTGTGGAGCTATGTAGGAGTGAACATTTTGAATACTTGCAAGAAAATGGAAATATATTGAAGAAAGCCCTATATGAAGCACCTTCTCACAGAATTCCTACAACTTGTCTACAAGGAGTAATCGGAAATAATTTACAATAGTATTTCACATGTTATACATTTTGCAGCTGAGATGTCTTAATATACTTTCCATGAATTTCAATGCAAAGTAGTGACTGGCCTTTTGCCTTCATTGCCATATCATAGTGCTGTTCTTTAACTGCAGTGCTCGAACACTCATAGCTGACCACAGTTTATCACAGTCTGGGAATCTTTGACAGTATAGTTCAGCAAATCTCATGAACATTGTCTGCTACAACATTGCTGAATATTTCATAATAATTGTTGCCTCTGTTAGTAGTATACATGTAAAGTCCCAAAAGATACTATCCATGCATGTGCCTCTGTACACCTTGAACAGCACAAAATTTCTTTGATTGTGTGACGTTTCTGCATGTACTTCAGAATTTATTCTCTCCTTTAATGTAATAATTCACAAAAAGTCATCAGTGTCTCAAAAAAATCTAGATTTTGAAGAAATATTCACAGTATTTAATAAATTTTTCTTAACAAGGTTTGTTGGTGTAACATTAAATTCTAAACTTACTTTCCTTTTTTTCTGTGACCCATCAAGTCCCAGGCCCTGAACCTGTACTCATATTTTGAGAATGTCTTTGATATTTGCATTATCTTGAGTGTGATTTATTCTATAATCATAGTAAATACAGCACAGTACAATCATGTAGTAGTGATCCAGAATCAAAGTCCATGTATAGTCTGTAATACAAGCACTGCCCATAATAGCAACAGCAGTTGAAGAATTTAATACTACTCTGTAATTGCGGTCACCAGTCATGTGGTCTTCGCAGCAATATCACCAGGATTGTAGTCTTCATTGCTACATGACTGGTTTTGTTATTATCTATCAATATAGCATAGTTCCCCACTGAAATGGACACACAGCATAAGATAATGCCTTGGTTTGTGCTGGGTTTCGTTGAAGAAGCAGTGTTGAGTTGTCAGTCCATTGATGAGATGGGATTTTGTTGGTCATGGTGGCTGTAGTGTAACTGTTCAAACAATTACTTTTGTTCAATAAGGATAGAAGCTGAAGTAAAGAAATACAATTGGTGCCAAGGCTGGAGCTTGAACCCAGGTCTCCTGCTTACAAAGCAGATGTGCTAACCACTGCACCATCATGCCATTGTGACTCATACAGCTGCACAGATTACCCTAGTCCAATGCTCTAACACAAACATCAACTTATGTACTCTGCCCATTTGGCATTAGCACAAATTTTAATTCATTACTTTAATTCATTACTTATCAAAGATAAAGTTGAGTCTCATATGTCTCCAGGAAAATGTAATTCCATCAAACCAATGATTTTTGTATAAGTTGGCTTTAGCATCATCTTGATGTCCTTGTTCTTGATTCCAATGATAGGCCAACCTCTGGATGCGAGTTACAGCAGCATGAACATACAGGGGTTTCATAAGGCTGTTCAGGCATGGGAGTAAGTTAAGCAGTCATAAAGTTAAGGTGATGTTGGCTGTCCGTGTACAGTGAATAGGGGTGGTGTCATTGGTGCCGTATTTTTGGCCGTGTCAAATGGTCATTCTCTGTTGGTGGCAGGGATGGCAGTTGGTAGGACCAACATGGGTGGAGCTGTTTCCAGTTTCATTGAAGAGTGACCTTGCTCACGGACACTGGTGTACAGATGTTCCTCAAGAGACATCTGTACGGATGCTGGCATCTAGGCATGCCACCTTCCGAACAATGTAGCTCAGAATGCTGTCCGTTGATGGAAGCAAGGTCTATGATTTGTCCTTCACTGATGGCTGTGTGGCAACTCCTCTATACATTTTTTGTGGTATGGCACAGTTCTGTAGGAGTTTATAAAAATGCTTAGTGCAATTAGCTGTTAAATTTGCTTTCTATATGTGCTTGAAATTCTGATGAATTTTTCAACTTTGCAATTCCTTTGGAGACAAATAAAAGTACAAATATTCAGTGGATTTCGTCAGTTTGTAAATAAAATGATGGAGATCTAATCCTCCAAAATATGTAGCAGAAAATGTAATATAATAAATGGAACTGGTTACACAATTTGCATTTCAGTTGATATTTATAAAAAAAAAAGGCCAAGCTTAATCTGAAATGTTCACATTTAATGCTACAATAACCTTGTCATCACTGAATGAAAAAGTTCAGGCCTGCTTATTGCCAGAACATCCAACAACGTTTCCTCAAAGGTGGAATGTCTCACCAACTGCTCCAAATAATTTTCAGAAAATACCATATTTACCTGAATATGAGATGACCCTGATTATAAGACAACCCCCTTTTTTTTCTCAAGAGGCTTCTTGAGAAAAATTTATTTTTAATACGTACTGACTAATCAAAGTTATAAACTGTTTTATTGACAAAGTATCTGTCTAAAAAGTTAACTTTATACTTATTCTAAATTAATGCAATTTATTGGTTGTCTACATTATGATAAAACAAGGAGAAGTAAAATAATCAGAAAGAAATGGTTTACATTAATTTGTGGACAATTTTTTCTACTTTTTTCACTTACTAACTCATCTGTGGTGTGAGTATTTTTAATCATCATCATCATCATCCTAATGGCACAGCTGTGAAATTTATGTTCTTGTTGTCACAAATATTTGGCTGTTTCTTCTGAATATTTCGCAATTTCTGAGGTGGTTGTTGCTGTGGGACCTGAGAACACAGATGTTTTTATCCAAATACATATTGGATTTTGGTTCTATACTGATCTGAGAATGTTACTCTGTCACATGCTTCCAAACATATCGTCTGCCTACTGCTCTTTCATTGGTAGTGTAGAACCAACAGCTGACACCACCCTCTTTCGTTTCTGTCAAACATCACAGTGAGCTTTGACAACATTGGGCAAAAAAATATGTAAGTACACCACTAATCCCTGTCTAGACTTTTACTGTCACCTGCAGAAATGAATACTACAGTTCAGTATATGTCCAATTTTAAAGTCAATTCAATTCCATCCACAAATGGATTCTGTCAAACTGCAGTTTAAATGTGGTAGCTGTTTCTAAAAGGCCAGAGTACACATTATACATTCCCATGGTTGGCAACATGATGTAATTTATGCCTGCTCACTAATCCCCTCCTGCCATCCAACTAGTTCTCAGCCAAGCTGGTAACATTATCCCCCTCCAATCCTTTCATAGCACTGTGCTTGAGCAACTATGAAACACAGACTGCAGTATCTTCTAGGGTGCAAGTCATATGTAGCAACAGCAACTAATACATAAATAAAAGATCGCAATCACAATTTAGTCCAATTCTTGAACTTCTGCCTGTCCCGTGATCTACTGATGTCTGTTGGTACTATCTCCACAACAGGTCTTGCCATTGCAATATTTCCCTGCAAGAATCACAGTCAGTTTAATAGGAATGATTTCATTTATTATACATTTCATTCTGGATTAATTTTCCTTCATCTGTCATCTAAATGTCACCATTATGCTCTATAGCTGATTAAAAGATAACATTTTTACCCTGTATTCTGATACATGAACAGTGATCAGATTTCTCTTTTTCAACCTGCTTAATAAATCAATACATTCTCGCATAATCAAATAACATAGTGATCTGGATTCAGAATCTAGTAGTGTTTTTTGAACAACATACCCACTTTTGAATGTTACCTTCACTTAAAAAGTGACGTTAATGTTTGTAGATGTATCCATACATGTATGAGAATTTTCATTGCAAACCTGTTCAGATACAACAACCGTCTGTAGGATGATACAGTTTAGTGCTATTTCCTCCTGTGTTTCAAAAGATTATCAAATTTTAGGCAGAGAAATAGATTGTTGCAGTGGTTAGTTTATAGTTTCTCACATATACCATGCACTAATGCAGCACGAGTCAAATGTGACATGATTGATTGAGGAACATCAGTACTGTATCAATCACTTTGGCATATTGGGAAATCTTGAAGCTGTTTGAATGCAAAGCTGTTCATTTGCCCAGTCCTTTCCTTCCAAATTGTTTAATGAATGCCATTCGTACATACTCAAGTAAACAATGTTAATCTTAGCAGCAGTAGTTTAATCTGCGAATATAAGATGACCCTGTATTTTTCAAATGGTGAATTTTGGAAAAACCTCATCTTATAATTGGGTAAGTATGGTACATTTAGTATAGTGTCACAAGACTCTTTGTCCCTATCTCTCATTCTGAAAGGATGCATCTCCCAGTCTGTAGGTGGCAGATAGAAATTACCCCCTATCACTATGGCATGGTCACCAACTTCACCTACCACTGTCTGACATTCACTCTCTGACTCACAAGACAAACTGTCCAGATCAAATACTTTTGGAGGCACAGCAACTTTAAGGTTTTCAAATGATGGGTATGGCATGAGATGTGCCACAGCTATTGCCTAAGAGATCACATCACTACTACAGCCCTGAGCAGCAGTCTGAAGCTTGTGGACCACATCCAGTGTGTAGTTTTTACTTGTTTTTGGACTGTGAGACAGAGTCTCCTTGTATCTGTATATGTAAAGCACAGTTCCAAGGCATATTTTACTTCTAAATAGATCTAATTAAATATGTTAAATAATTAAAAGGATCTAAAGCTGTGATGTCTGAACGACCAAAAACACTGAGGCAACAATTGGGGCTAAAGCTACCTGAACTGGTGTGTGCTACTAGGATCACATGACACCAAGGTTCATAAAATATATGAACACTTACTTGCTTGTTTGTGTACTCAACCAGTGTTCATCAAACTTGAGATCATGTGCCAACCATGCAATCTGCCTTCAGTGACCGCACTTGTGAACTGTTCGCATCCTGTTTGACTCAACTCCCATCTGATGTAGGCCTCTCATGATTTCACCCCTTCATTGGTTTCTGTCTGCCTAATAGTAGTGTTCCTTCAGGACTTCCCACCAGCTCTGGTTTTACTTCACTATGGTAAGGTCTGCAAGCCAGATTTGCTGGAGAGTGTTTAACTGCAACATCAATTCATATAGTTCTCGTAGCTCCTCCTTTTTCTCTGCACCAAAGACTTTCTTCAAGAGTTTCTCAACATCCACCCTTGTGGGACAGACGGTTTCTGTTTCATGTAACATCACTGGAACTATTCTTGCTGTAAATGCTTTGAGTTTGGTTTTGTCACAGAGTGTATGTGATGTCATTATCTTTTTCATGTTGAAGTATATTTTGGATTAATTAATAGCAAGTTGTTTTATATCCAGCTTTGAGTTTCTGGGGTTGTTAAACCAAATGCCAAGTTAAGAAGCTTTTTAATGTAAGGCCTGGCCAAACAGAATGCGGACTGCCAGTGCGGATCATGCCGTAGTGGATGGCCTGTGTGTACAGCAACAAGGGACGTCACACAGGCAAGAGCAGCTGGCTGTAACAGCTACTGTTGCTGCGTCGGTTGTCATGCTGTGGAAATGGCTGGAACCTCATTAGTAGTTTGCACATGTAGCATGGTGCGACAGAGTTGCCTCCTATCACTACCAAGGCAGTTCCGGCAGGTTACATTTTGTCTAGCCATGCCTTTAGCCATACACAGCTCTTCAGCTTGAATGGGGCCCTTTGCCCTGCTTCTCAGGATATGACTTATCACATTTGCCTCCTCAGCACTGATTATGAGACTGGCTTTGCTTGTATTCTGAGCTAGGTCCTTCACTGTCTTCATCATTGTGGTTTTTACTATGCCAGGCTGCAATCATCAACATTGGCACCTTTGTCATCACTGCTCATTTCTTGGATGACTTTCTCAAGCACCATGTTAAATAATATGGGTGAAATAGTTTGATTTTATACCAAACCGCTTTATGTGTTTATAGATATGTGGTGTCTGTCTGGCATAAATTTTCAAATTTCCAAATTGATTTACATTAATGCCCACTCACAGCCAATGTCTGTAACTCAGTTGTGTCTTTGTATATTTAATTTCTGCAGATATCTCTTCCTTTTGTTTCACCTACTCTCTTGTCTCTACATGCTCTCCCTGTGCCCACTAATTTCCTTGGTACCCCATTTTCCTCAAGCATGTTGTACACTGTCAGCATGTGGACAGTATGACACTGAGATGACAAGATTATGGGATAGCAATATGAAAATATGCAGATACAAGGTATAAAAAGGCCAGAGTATAGGTGGAGATGTCATTTTTTACTCATGTGATTCGTGTGAAAAGGTGTCCAACGTGCTTTTGGGTACACGGCGGCACTTAACAGACTTTGAATGTGGAATGGTAGTTGGAGCTAGACGCATAGGACATTCCATTTCAGAAATTGGTTGGAAATTCAATATTCCCAGATCCAGAGAGTCAAGAATGTGCTAAGAATACCAAATTTCTGGTATTACCTCTCACCACAGACAATGCAGTAGCCACCAACCTTCACTTAACGATCGAGTAGTTGTCAGTGTTGACAGACAAGCTACATTGTGTGAAATAACCACAGAAATCAATGTGGAACTTACGACAAGTCTACCCCTTAGGACAGTACAGCGAAATTTGGCATTAATCGGCTATGGCAGCGGACATCCAACGTGAATGCCTGAGATAAGCAGTATGACATCGCCTGCAGTGCCTCTCCTGTGCTGGTGACCATATTGGTTGGACCCCAGATAATTGGAAAACTTTGGCCCTGTTAGATGAGTCCCAATTTCAGTTGGTAAAAGCTGGTGGAGTTATTTGAGTGTGGGGCATACACCATTAAGCCATGGACACAAGTTGTCAACAGGCAGTGTGCAAGCTGATGGTGGCTGTGTTTACATGGAATGGACTGGCTCCTCTGGTCCACTTGAACTAATCATTGACGGGAAATGGTTGTATTCGGCTACTTGGAGACCATTTGCAGTAATTCATGGTCTTCTTGTTCCCAAACAGGTCACTGGGTAGCAACCATTTGCAATTGGTTTGAAGAACATCCTGGACGATTGGAGTGAACGATTTGGCCACACAGATCGCCCGACATGAATCCCATCAAACATTTATGGGGCATAATCAAGAGGTCATTTTGTGCACAAAATCCTGCACCAACAACACTTTTGCAATTATGGATGGCTGTAGACGCTGCATGACTCAGTATTTCTGCAGGGGACCTCTGGGGACTTCTTGTACCCATGCTGTTTCCATTTGCTGCACTATGCCATGCAAAGGGAGGTCCTACACATTAGTAGGAGGTATCCCATGACATGTATCACCTCAATGTGTATCTCTTGGAATAATGTGTAAATATTGTCAGAGTGGGCCTGTTGAATTCCAGTGCTCTCCCAACCAGATAATTTATCTGTAGTTGAGCTCCTCTGTGAAACCCTTCTTGATAGTTCCCAACCATCTTTTCAGTCAACAGTTTTAATTTATCTGTCATAAAGAGCAAAGACGAATTTGTATGGCACACTCAGCAGTAATATCCCTCTGTTGTTGTTACAATCCCTTTTGCTATCCCCCCTATTTGTTGGAATAATTACAGATAATATCGTATTGTGTGGAATTTCTTTGCAGCCCCATATTCATTGGATGAGATTATATAGTGCTCTACGCAAAGATTTTTCCTCCTGCCTTCAGTATCTCTGCAGTTATTTTGTGCTCGCTGGGATCCTACCTGTTATATAATTTTCTAATTGCAGCTCTCACAGTGTCCTCAGTGACTTCCACAGTTTTCATGCCCAAATCTCAGCTTACAGCAACTGCTCAAAATATTAACACCACTTGTCTAGTATCTTCTCATAACTTGTGAGCATATACACATCTTGATTGTTAATTATCAGCAGTTCATACTTGTATCCATTCTTTTTCTGCCTCATGTTCTGGAAATGCTCTATGCAGACAAAGTCCTGCTGCTCGCTACTGCTCACTGGCTAGCATCTAGACCTCTACTGACTTTCAGTATTCACTAATTCAAACTTATTCATGTAACAGTAGCTCTTGGGATGGCATGAAACTACATTACAAAGTTGGTTCATGTGACAGTAATACTTGGAAAATACACAATCAATTAAAAAAATTAAAAAAGCAGAAGTTAACACAGTCAAATAAACACATTCTGCCCATTTCTAATAGAAGCACTTAATGGAACAACTGAACTAAAACTATCTACATGTACTAAGTACTGTTGCTGCTTGCTACTATTTTTTTCAGAGAACCATTTTCATCACAATGTGGACTCATTTCTTCATCAGTTCCTGGTGAATATAAGATGGTTGCTGTGTTGGAGATAGAGAGAGTTTCTGTTGCCAATAAGGAACAGAATGGTTTGGTATATGACATGGTTGGCATGTCATCAAATCTTTTATTGGGTGCCAGCTTGCTTTCTAGTGGAGGATGGGCGAGATGCATAGTGTCTGTTGTGGCCAGGTCAGCAACTGGAACATTACCTTTTTCCATGCTTCAACAATGCTCTGACAGTGACATTGTACTCCATAGTCAGACGGTGGTTTTTGGTGGTATATCCCTTGGAGTAATCTAGAAGTGTTGTCGGAATGGGTTTGCTGAATTCCAATACTCTCCCAGCTAAATGTTTGATCTATAGTTGACCTTCCTGTATGGGACCCTCCAGTTGTTTTCAAGCATTGTACGGGCGACTGGTTTCCTCACTATGCCCCATCTGTCCACTGTAACACTCCATTATAAACAACAGAAATACCTTTAATCAAACTTTTTAAGAGTAGAAATGATCAGTCATAAGCTGCACAAATTTTTCTTAAATTAACTTCTTTACTAGTTTTGGCAAATTAATTTGCCCTCCTCAGAGGATCATACAATTAAGCTTACATCAGAAAGCAATCATCAAGCAAACTCTGGACGATAGAGTCCTACAAAAAATGGGTATAGAATAAGAATTTAGTTATTTTCATGGACTGGATCACAAGTAACAGCAGATTAATAACAATAAATGTAGAGTAATAAAACAGATTATAAGTGTACCTACATTAAAATTTTTACATAGTACTGTCAAGTAGTTAAAAAGTAACATAAAAAATGTGAAAATATGGCAACAAAAATACTCCATATCTTAAGTATAATATTAAAAAAACCACAAGACATGTGGTGATTTGGACCAGCAGACTGATTGTTTGACTATAAAATATTTCACGTATGTAAAAAAGCAACAAGCACTAGTGTACCTAAAAACGTATGAAGACATAAGCACAATGAGGGTGTTCATATCTGTAACATAAGTCAAACAAAACTGAACATCAGTCCTAAAGAAATCAAAACACCTTGATGATTGTTTTCAGATGTAAGCTTAATTCTATGATCTTCTGAGGGTGGCAGATTAATTTGCTGAAACTATTCAAGAAGGTAATTTAATAAAAATTTGTGCAGCTGATGACTGACTATTTCTATTCATAAAACATGCTCCACAGTTGCTGATTGACAGTCGCGAATAAAATTTTAATGAAATGTTGGAGGTGATAGAAGCTAATGCTGGCAATGGCAGTTTTTCCTGAATTTATGTACTTGTGACAAACATTTCAGAATACGTCATGTGGAAAGCCCAGTGCTGCATGACCTCAGAGATGAATTGTACTATGTAGCAGGTGGCCACAACCTGGCGATGATCAAAGTGCGCTGATGATGTTGCATGCCGTACACCCCCCCCCCCCCCTTCCCCTTCCCCTTCCTCCTCCTCCTCCTCCTCCTCCTCCTCCTCCTCCATTTCCCACGTGTGTCAATCTGACACTCAATCATGTGATATATCAAACTGTTCCATTCATTGTGACATTGTGATGATGGAAGTGCTCTATCTCCAACAAAGAAGCCATATCATATTTAGTTTTTCAGTTATGTGCTTTTGTGAATGTATTGAACTTGGAAAAGAAGAAGTATTTCATTGCAGTAATTTGTTTGTTTCAAAAGCCAACTGTGAGGCTGAGGGCCCCAACATCTTTGCAATATTTGCTTCAATGCCACCAGAAATGTTTTGTGGCTTTCTTGTAAGCTTCTCTTTTGATTTGATTTTATGCGACTTTCTAATTTTTTTTCTTTTCTTTTTTCTCTTCCAGCTGTTCCTGACAGTGCGACATGTGTGGGCAGCAATTGATACATTGGACAACATGGCCTGAAATAATGACAGAAAGTCTTCTAATTATACATTGAAACTGTAAGGTGTGTTCTATCTTCCTAAAGGGCTTTTAATAAATGTTAAAGTTTGTGAAATATAAAATGTGCATACTTTCATTGTACCTATGTGATGTGCAGGCAGCTTTGATTTTGGTGTTAAGAGTAATTAATGAGCTATCGATGTGTCCAGTATTTCAAAATATTTGCATGTAGGCCCAATATAAAAAAAAATTCAAATTCTGTTTTACTGAACTAAATAAATACACTAGTAGCCAATGTTGCTGTAACTATTCAAATTGATCATTGTTGTATTTAGTACAATTTTAATTGTGTGTCAGAAAGAAATATTAGTATAATGTTTAAAGATATTGGTGTCTTTATTTATTATTAGTCAGTTAAATAACATTTTAATCTGGACATAGCACACAGTGTATTACCAAAAGAGGAGGCTGAAAGAATGTGCTGTAGAGTAAAGACTTATAACTTGTTATATTTTCAAGATATTTTTAAATAAAATGACTTAACAGTTTTCAGTACATTGCTGTCTTATTATTCACACACCAATACCAAGTCTCCACTTCAAGAACATTTTTGGGGATAAATCTGTTTGCTATAGTTGAACAGTCAACAATGAAAAAGAATTTTAAAGTGTGTATGTTGCCATTGATTTTGATGGAAATCATGATCAAATTTTATGACAGACACACATTGCCCCTCTATTTTTGTGCAATAATATTGTGTTATCTGTTCAGTACAAGTTCGTTGCATATGCTTGAAAGCAACAAAGTATGAGTTTCTTTGTGAAAAGGAAGGAACTTGGATTTTTATTGTTTATAAAAGATAATTTTTTGGGGATAAATGGAAGACAAACTGAGAAGGTATCATGGATCCTCTGCTTCATCAAATGATCTGGTCTAATAGTGTTCATTGAATTTAATTGTGGTCATAGAAGCACAAGTTATGTAAAAGCTGTGAGACATCAAGTGGGGGTTGCAGCTAAAAACATAGTTAACAAAATTCATGTTATGTAGAACATATGAGGGAAGAGCCACATTCTAAACATTTCAAATGAATCATTGTTTAATATACTACATGCAGAGTACCTAAAAATTCATGACATCCATAATAAACATCAACTAGACTTCCAAAAACATTGCTTTAAGAAAACTACATTAATCAAAGTGACTGACAACATCAAACATGCCTTATAGAGGCCAGAAGTAATGAGTTTAAGACTTTTTGATTCTAGGTGGTTTTTTGTATGTAACTTTGAAAGGAAGAATTTCTCAAAAAGCATAGTACTGTGGTTCAACAGGTGACTTAAAAACAGATATCAACAAATTGTCCGTGGGTTGGAGTAATCATCATGGGAGTTGGTTTGGGGGATTAAAGGGACCAGACTGCTACAGTCATTGGTCCCTTGGTCCAAAATTTCAAACACACACACAGAATAAAAAGGAACAAGTGAAAAGACGACAGATGACACAGGACAATAAAGACTTAGACGGAGACCAGACAAAAGGAATTAAAATCACACAGAGTGTGACAGTGGTTGGCCGACCATAGAGACAAAAAAGGAAAAGCCAACCTCCGGGAAACACATTAAAAAATCAGTCTAAAATCGTAGGCCAAAGGCCAGAATCAACACAAAAAAGGACAGACACTTAGATTAAGTGATAAAAGCCCCCTGCCTGAATAAAACGCAATACTAAGCCTGTCATAGAAGTGCCATCTGTTAAAAGGGCAGGGAGCGCTTCAGGCAGCGCAAATGTCTGCCTGAGCACGGCTAAAAGGGGACAGGCCAACAAAATGTGGACCACCGTCAAGGCCGCCCTGCAGCGACATAGAGACGGGTCCTCATGACGCAGTAAATAACTGCGCGTCAGCCGGGTGTGGCCAATGCGGAGCCGACAAAGGACGACTGAGTCCCTGCGAATGACTCGCATGGATGACCGCCACACAGCCATTGTCTCCTTGACAGCACGGAGTTTATTAGGTGTGGTCACATCGTGCCATTCAGCATCCCAAACCGGTAGAACTGCACGGCGTAGGACTGCCCGTAAATCAGTCTCCGGGAGGCCTACCTCCAGAGTTGGTTCACTGGTGACTTGTTTGGCCAGGCTGTCAACATGTTCATTGCCGGGTATCCCAACATGGCCTGGGGTCCACACAAAGACCACAGAGCGGCCGCAACGGGCAAGAGCAAGGAGGGACTCCTGGACAGCCATCACCAGATGAGAGCGAGGGAAACACTGGTCGATATCTCATAAACTGCTCAGGGAGTCGCTACAGATAACAAAGGACTCACCTTAGCAGGAGCAGATATACTCCAGGGCACGAAAGATGGCGACCAGCTCAGCAATGAAAACGCTGCAGCCAGCCGGCAATGAATATTTTTCGTAATGGTCCCCTAGAGTCAGAGCGTAACCGACCCGACCAGCAACCATCGAACCGTCAGTGTAAATAATGCCAGATACGTACCAAGGATGGATAGAAAGCGGCAGTGGAAAGCCTCCGGAGGGACTGAGTCCTTTGCACCCTGTGCCAATTCAAGCCGAAGGCAAGGGCGCGGCACACACCACAGGGGTGTACACAGAGGGGCCCAGAAAGGAGGTGGAAGAGGGAAAACCCAAAGCCCGGAGAGAAGCTCTCTGACGCAGACCGCGATCGTACAACCCGACCGAGGCCGACGTTCTGGGAGATGGACGACCGACTGTGGGAATAGGAGACGATAATTAGGATGCCTGGGCAAGCTAAAAACATGCATAGCATAAGTGGCCAGTTAACTTCGGTGCCGTAACCGCAATGGAGGGACGCCTGCCTCCACAAGTATGCTGTCCACAAGGATGGTCTGGAAAGCACCAGTGGCAAGTCGGATCCCGCTGTGAAGGATTGGGTCCAGCACCCGCATCGCAGATGGGGATGCTGAACCATAAGCCAGGCTCCCATAATCCATAAGAGGGTAGAGCGGTCGGCGCCCCATCTGGTGTGGCTCAAGCATCGCAGAGCATTAAGATGCCGCCAACACACCTGCTTAAGATGCCGAATGTGTGGGAGCCAAGTCAACCAGGCATCAAAAACCACACCCAAAAAGCAATGCGTCTCCACCACACCAAGAAGTTCCCTGGCAAGATAAAGCTGCGGCTCAGGGTGAACTGTTCGTTGCTGGCAGAAATGCATAACGCAGGTCTTGGCAGCTGAAAACTGGAAGCTATGTGCGACAGCCCAAGACTGCGCCTTACAGATAGCGCCCTGCAGCTGACATTCAGCAGCTGCAATGCCAATGGAGCTATAGTAGAGGCAGAAGTCATCACCATACAAGGACGCTGAGACAGACGTTCCCACCGCCGCAGTGAGCCCGTTAAACAGGCACACACTTAAAACAGATCCCTGTGGCATCCTGTTCTCCTGAAGTCGGGAGGACCTATGGGAGGCCGCGACTTGCACGCGGAAGGTTCGATGCGACAGAAAATTTTGGATGAAAAGCGGCAGTGGACCCCGAAGACCTCAACCATGAAGCGTAGAGAGGATGTGATGGTGCCATGTCGTATTGTACGCCTTCCGCATGTCGAAAAAGACAGCGACGAGGTGCCGACGGCGGGCAAAGGCTGTACGGATGGCTGACTCCAGATTCACCAGATTGTCGGCGGCAGAGCGGCCTTTATGGAACCCACCCTGAGACAGAGCTAGAAACCCCGAGACTTGAGTACCCAACTAAACCGCTGGCTCACCATGCGTTCGAGCAACTTGCACAGAATGTTGGTGAGGCTAATGGGGCGGTAGCTGTCCACCTCCAATGGGTTCTTGCCATGTTTCAAAATGGGGATAACAATACTTTCCCGCCATTGCGACAGAAACTCCCCCTCAACTCAAATACTGTTGTAAAGGTCGAGGAGGCGTTGCTGGCAGTCCACTGAGAGGTGTTGCAGCATCTGACAGTGGATGCGATCTGGCTCGGGAACAGTATCAGGGCAAGTGGCTAGGGCACTGTGAAATTCCCACTCAGTGAATGGGACATTGTAGGATTCAGGATGGCGCGTGTGAAATGAAAGGCTTTGATGATCCAACCGCTCTTTAATGGAGCAGAAAGCCAGTGGGTAATGCACAGATGCGGAACTGAGAGCAAAATGGTCTGCTAAGCGGTTGGCAGTTATGTCAGAGTCAGTACAAATTGCCCTATTCAGTGAGAGTGCAGGGACGCTGACAGGGGTCTGATAGCCATAGAGGCGTCTAATCTTTGCCCAGACCTGTGATGGAGAGACATGGGGGCCAATGGTGGTAACATACCGTTCCAAGCACTCCTGCTTGTGTTGGCGAATGATGCGGTGGGCCCGCGCGTGGAGCCGTTTAAAGGCGCCGAGGTTTTCGAAAGATGGATGCCACTTGTGACGCTGGAGCGTCTGCCTGCGATCTTTAATCGCCTCGGCAATCTCTGGCGACCACCAAGGCACCGTCCTCCGCCGAGGACACCCAGAAGAACTGGGAATGGCAGATTCTGCGGCAGTAAAGATGCCAGTGGTGACTGAGTGAACCACCGCATCAATGGCTTCGCGAGAAACAGGTTCAATAGTGGCAGTGGAGGAGAACCAGTCAGCCTTATTCATAGCCCACCTGCAAGGGTGCCCAGAAGACTGACGCTGTGGCAGTGAAAGAAAGATCGGAAAGTGGTCACTACCACACAGGTCATCATGCACACTCCACTGAACATACGGTAAGAGGCTAGGGCTGCAGATCGACAGGTCGATGGCGGAGTACGTGCCATGTGCCACACTGAAATGTGTGAAGGCACTATCGTTTAAAAGGAAGAGGTCGAGCTGTGCCAATACGTTCTCTACGGTGGCGCCTCGACCTGTTGCCACTGACCCACCCCACAGAGGGTGTTGAAGTCACCCAGTAACAGGAAAGGTGGCGGCATTTGGGCTATCAGCACCGCCAGGACATGCTGTGGGACATCATCATCTGGTGGAAGATAGAGACTACAGACAGTAACAGCCTGTGGCGTCCACACCCAAACAGCGACAGCCTCTAAAGGAGTCTCCAGAGATCTGGTCTTCGATCACTGTTTTTATCAATGATATTTCATCTTTGCTACACTCTTAAGTGTAACTAACTCGCTGATTATGTCTTAAACTATACTGTAAGACCTTGCTGTCATGTGCCTACCGGCAGACTAGGAGGGAGGGGAGGTCACTCTGGGCCTCTGGTAAAGGGCAGCCACCAAATCTCGAGGTCCTCAAAATTTAGAGGCCCCCAGTACATACCATTTTTATTAAAATTAAATCCCAACAATACCAAAACATGTTCAGTAAATAAGAGGTAGTTTGGAGTCTGAGGCTCTATACATGTGTGAAATGTAAACATAGGTATCTGCTTACCTATTATCAGGCCATGGGAACTGTCAATGAGTGTGTTCAGAATTTTTTGTAAAAAAACTTGAAAAATGTAGAATTGTAATCAGTTGTCTGATGGATGCAATTATTCTACTTGAAATGTTTTTTGATTCCTATGCTGTCTGCACTGGTGTACTGCAAGCACAGTTTAAAAATACATGCATAAGTGCAGTGAAGAGATTACCAGTGATTTATTAATTTCTTAACTCAAGTATTACAGTCTAAAAATTATTTTTTTCAAAGTTTATACCTAATTATTATTGAATTTATTTAATGAGTATGAAAACTCAACTAGATGAACTAGAGTCATTTAGATTTAATCAAAGGTTCTTACCAACTGTAGACATTAAGATCAACACTATAGTCATCCAGACTTCACAGGCAGAAACTAATCCAATGTCACATAAATCATTGTTTATAGTCAATACCTGAAGAAGGAACACCCCGCTCACTCTAAAGCAAAAAAGGAAAGCAAAGAGTGAAGAAGCTAAGTCACTCACTGGACCTGTATCCTAGTAACTTTCCACTTGTGGAGATAGCGAAGGGAAGGGAAGAGTAATCAATGCATTGAATGTGGGTCCTGCATACAGATAATTTTTGGTGTTGTGACTACAAACAAGGGGAAAAGTCTACGTCATGCGATTTTTATGATGACTTTGATGCAAAGTGATATGGGAGGGGGGTGATAAAGATAGTAATAACAAGGGACTTTCTGCGAATGAACATATTTCTGTCGCACCTAACTTTGACTCCTCTTCATCAAATGATACTGTACATTGGCCAATATCTGTTCCACAGCATATCAGAATTGCGGTAACTGAAAGGGGTAGTGAAGTGTATAAAAATAGTGAAGAACCTTTCAAATCTAGAAAAAGACCAGGTGAACCCACTAAAAGAATACATCATTGTTTAACTTTGTTGTGATTTTAGTCTCATTTGAGCAAGACTAAATATTTAAGGAAATAGATTCTATGCTCACTATCAACAAAGAACCTGTACTGTTTTTGCTGCTGATTATTTGCTTCTGAGGGCAATACTGACAAGAATAATTTTTTCAAGCTTCTCTCAGAAATCAAATCCAAAGATATCAAAGCATGAATTGTTATCTGAACAACTATCAAATTTAAAAATATGGAAAACACTCACTGTGGGCGTGAAAGTTAATGAAATCATTGACAAGATAATCAGAAGATTGTTAATGATGAGACCTAGAAATCGAGGAACAGTACACTGCCTTTGCAAATTGCACTACTGTTAGCATAACAACACTGTGCTCTCCATGGTTTTTTGACTGAAATGTGGCCAGCATTGTTGTGCAACAGCAAAACATCCTACTTTTGCCGATGTGGTCGAACACGACTCAGTCGAGCTTGAAGTTTCTTCAGTGTCGTCACATACGCATCAGAATTTATGGTGGTTCCACTTGGCATGATGTCGACAAGCAAGAGTCCTTCGGAATCGAAAAACACCGTAGCCACAACTTTTCCAGCAGAAGGTGTGGTTCTGAATTTTTTTTTCTTGGGTGAATCTGCATGATGCCACTCCATTGATTGCCTCTTTGTCTCTGGTGAAAAATGATGGAGCCATGTTTCATCACCTGTCACAATTCTTCCAAGAAATTCATCTCCACCATTCTCATACTGTTCCAAAAGTTCGCTGCGTACTTTTTTCCTTGTATCTTTGTGAGCCACTGCCAACATCCTGGGAACCCACCTGGCACAAACCTTTTTTAACACCAACACTTCCTTCCCCTATCCCAATGTACCGTGATAATTCGTTCACTGTGATGCATCTGTCAGCAGTCACCAATTCGTTAACTCTCTGCACATTGTCTGAAGTGCGTGCAGTACGAGGCCTGCCGCTGCTAGGACAATCCTCCATATTGCCGTGCGCACTTTCATCACATAACCTGCTTGCCCACTGACTAACTGTACTGCAATTGACAGCAGCATCTCCATACACCTTTTTCAACCTCTTGTGGATGTTTCCCACTGTCTCGTTTTCACAGCACAGGAATCTATGACAGCACATTGCTTCTGACGAATGCCAAGTGTAGCAGCCACCTTGAAGACATGCTGTGACAGCGCCACTCACGGGAACAGGTTGAACTGAGTTTAAAAACAAGTGGGAAGGATGTATCTACACACTGCAAAACTTTCACATATGCAGAATGAAAACTGTATTTTTACAAAAATAGTGTGCATTTCTTTTGGAGTGACCCTTGTATTAATGCTATAAAGCCAACTGATATTGTAATCGTACAAACCATCAATACTTTCATAAAGTTTGTGTGTAACATTCAGTTGTCTGATCATGTCAGCCTTTTCAAAGCCCTGTATGGATGTAACTAGAGATGTAACGTGAGTTTTGTTGAAGTTCACACTTACTAACACTCTTTATTCCTTACTCACGGGATAGACAAGTGAGGAACGAGAAATACAGAGTCACACAATCCAAGTGTAATCCCAGTGTGAGATGGTAGTTATCGTCACGAAGCAACTGGTGTAATATGCGGCTCACACAGAACACCAAGAATAACTGCTTTTGCCAGTGAAGTGCCTGCTTATGTCAGGAAGGTCAGCCACAGGATCCTACCAGGTGACACAGCGATCGCCTTTAGTCACTCATAGCTCTTAGCACTGTCTGTGCTGTGGATGGCAAGTATTGGTTGATTTTGGACAGTTACATCAACCCTCCCTCCCCCAAAGAAGGCATACATGGACAGAAGAGGCCCCTGTGGTACTAACTGTGATGAGGGAGTGGCGGGTCAGCAGTGGGCACGAGGACCGTGAGGGTCCCCATCAGATGGCCTCTAGTGGAGACATCATACAACAGGTGATTGTGAGAGCTGTGGACTGTAGCAGGAACACAGGATGGACAGCGACTGAAGCATCGCGTCCAGACCGAGGCGCTGAGCCAGAACCAGTGACGGGTTCGAGGTAGAGGGTTGAGGTCCTGGTAGAGACAGCAGTGTAAGGAGAATCCATCCTCTCGAGGGGACACCACCTTCACGAAGCACTGTCAGTGCGGGTGGAGAGGCTTGTGTATCCGTGTGAAGCTGAGAGCTATGCCGAAGGATGAGGACCTACTGCCGGAGAGGCCTCATTCAATGGCTCAGACTAAGAGAGTCTCACAACGTCCCATCTTCCCTATCCACTCGTACTCCAACCCAATTCCCTTTCCCAACCCAAGGTATGATGCGATTTGTGCTGAGGAGTGTGTGGCACAAGGGAAGATGTGTCGCAAATGGAGCCTCAGGTATACTGGCCGACCTCCCTGAGTAAGTAGCCGTAAACCACTTCGGGTATTCATGGTGTGGACCATGTAGATCCCCAAATCTCGTGGGACCAATATGGGCATGATTAAAGAAAATAAAGAAAAACAAACTGAGGTGCAAATTGAGACCTCAGACACCCAAACATTGGGGTCTGGGCCAATGGAAGGCATTCGAACTACTGAATCAGGGTCTAGATCTGAGCCAGACGTGGGAAATGTAATTGAGAAGTTAGACCAGATTAAGATCAAAACCTTGTCTGGGGCCCAGAGAAAAAAACGACTCAGGGAACGGAGGAAAAAGGAAGGGAAAGAATGGCTTCCTAAAGACAAATGGAGGGAATTAAAGGGACTTGAACCTAAGACCCCAGGAAAAAAACTGTCTCAGGTTGAAGGGGATAAGCAGACCCCCACAATGTCAAAAACAGGTAGCAAGAGGACAAGGGAGAATTGTAAGACTCCCTCGTCCTTGGATAAGTGAGTCCAGAAAAAACTGAGGCAAGAAATAGGGAAACAGACCTATAGTACTGCAGTCTGCAGTCTCAGTTTTTAGGATGGCAGTTATCCAGGAAGGCTATCCACTGGTGGCCATCACCTTGCAGCAGTAGGAATTGGTACAGATGGTCCTCTTTGAAAAGACTGGAGGTTGGGGGTGGCGCTGGCCCAGGATTCAACTTCAGGAGGGTCTATCTAGATCACAGTGCCCTCATTTTAGTCTGTGAGATGGTGTACATGGTGGGATGGCTTAAGGACAAGGTGCCCATGATATCCCCGTGGGAAGATACAAAGCTGCTGGTCAAGACAGCAGCGGAGCTTCTTAAGACCGCAAAGGTGTCAATATGGGTACCAAAGATCCTTAAGGAAGTCTCGCCTAAGACTCTGTTCGAGAAAATAGGGGCCCAGAACCCAAAAGTCTAGAAAGATGACTGGAGAGTGATCAACCCGAAGGTTGTGCCAGAAGGATGAACCCTCGTTGAGGAGGTCGCGATGCCAATGCCAACAACCTAGTGTGGGGCAGCAAGGACACCAACAGTAGAGGTGAGTACCTTCTTAAATTTCTTTTAGCTAAAGACATGGAGGTCCAGAATAGGGGCAATGAACCTACATTCAGGAATAGCAGAAGGGAAGAAGTAATTGACATAATCTTTGGTTCCATGATGATGGGCAGCTATGTCAAACAGTGGTATGTGGTGTTAGAGCCATCCTCATCGGACCACATGTACATTAAATTTAAGGTTGAAGTGGGAATCAGACAGACCATGACCTATAGGAATCCCAGGAAAACAACTGGGAGACATATAGGAGGGACCTTGACTTAGGCTTATCGGAAATTAAAACCTCGATAAGGAATCCAGTAGAGTTTGAGGAAGTAGCAGAGGCTGTTACCTCTGCCATAGTGACCTCATGTCAGGACAACTGCACAATCCCCAAGAAGTGCACAAATAGGAGTGTGCCTTGGTGGACTAAGAACTTGGAAATGCAAATAAAAATGGTACGGAGATTGTTTAACATTGCAAGACGTAAAGGACAAAGAGCTAAATATTGTGAGGCCCTTGTCAATTACAACCTTGTAATCAGACAAGCAAAGAAGGCATCCTGGAATGCGTTCTGTGAGGGAGTACAGAGCATGACTGCTTAAGCCAGACTTTACAGAATTCTCACTAGAGTACCAACCAATCCAGGACGTACATTGAGGAAGGAGGATGGAGAATATACAAAGACAGCACATGAGATACTGGAAATGCTCCTCAAAACTCACTTTCCTCAAGATGCTCCCAGACAACACTGACCAGAATGTGATCCTGGAGAGACAATGATTCTCAGGCACTCGAAGAGAGGACTGTGAAATGGCCAAGAAGTGTGTGGACTTTAATAAAATCCAATGGGCAGTGGGAACATTCCAACTGTTCAAGTCACCTGGCCCAGATGGAATTTTTCCAGCTCTCCTGCAACAGGCAGGAGAGAAGCTCTTAAGAGTCCTATGCAGGTTATTCAGGGTTAGCTTAGCAGTAGGAATCATCCCCAGTGCTTGGAGGGCAGTGAAGGTTGTCTTCATTCCAAAGCCAGGGAGGGATCATACCAAGGCCAAGGATATGAGACCAATTAGTCTGTCCTCCTCCATTCTCAAAACATTGAAAAAACTGGTTAATGTATACGTTGGGGGGAGGACGCTAATTAGGGCCCCTCTACATTCAAACCGACACGCATATCAACCAGGTAAATCTGAGAGACAGCTCTCCACCAACTTGTTGTGAGGGTGGAGAAAGCACTTCACTTCCAAGAAATAGCCCTCTGCATCTTCCTGGATATTGAGGGGGCCTTCAGTAACACGACCTTCAATTCCATGGTAAGGGCAGCAGAGGTGCATGACCCAGGGACCAATATATGTAGGTGGACGAGGGCCATGCTTAGCGGAGGCTACCATGACAAATGAAAAGATGGTAATTAACACCATTAGAAGCTGCCCACAAGGAGTTCTGTCCCCTTTATTGTGGAATCTAGTGGTGAACGAACTAATTGAGCAACTAAATTGCAGACAATGCTTCTGCCACGGATACGCAGATGACCTTGTCATAGTGATAGTTGGCAAATTTACTGACACAGTTAGAAATATGACAGGAGGAGGATTGGACATTGCAAAAAATTGGTGCATTAAACAGGATAATCCTAAGAAGACTGTTGTAGTGCCATTTACAAAGAGACATATCCAACACTCAAGTTGGAATCTAAAGCTCTTCGATGAATCTCTACCTGTGAAGGGGATAGTGAAATATCTAGGGGTAACCTGAGATGAGAAACTAACATGGACCCTTCACATTAAGAGTATCTGCTCCAAGGCAAAAAGTACTCTAGTGAGTACCAGAAGGGCTTGTGGTAAAAACTGGGGCCTGGGGCCTAAGGCCCAGAGGTATGCACTGGATATACACCACAGTGGTTAGACCAAGGATTTCCTATGGGACCGTGGTATGGTGGAAGAAGGTAGAACAGTGGGTTGCAGCTAAGGAGATTGCTAAGGCGCAGAGACTGGCTTGCTTAGCCATAACAGCTGGAATTAGCAGCACACTAAGTACTGGAATGAAAGCCATGCTGGACATGCCTCCTCTACACCTTTGGGTCAAGATGGAGGCAGCAGCTGGGGCATACATACTTAAAACTGGCAAAAACTGGGTCTCATTCGGATATCCAGAATCACACACTAACATGGTGAGTGAGGTAAATATAGGAATGGCTGGGGAAATGCCTGCTGACTATATAATAACTCCCAACTGCTTCAACAAGCCTTAGAATATAATAATTGGAAGCAAGGTGCAGTGAGAAAAAACGGTTCGACACTGTATGGAGGACATCATTTGGTTCACCGATGAGCTGAAATCAGACCAAGGAGTTGGGGCAGCGGTGTACGGGGTTCAGCTAAGACTGGAGGGCATCCTCTCTCTAGGAAAACCGGCCTCTGTATTCCAAACTGAAATTACTGCAATTAGGGCATGTGTGGGGGAGAATATGTGTAGGTGCTACGATGACCGTAGCATCTACGTCTATTCAGACAGCCAGGCAGCCCTAAAATCATTGGCAGCTTCTGCAACAAGATCTAAGATTGTTGCAGAATGCCACAGTGCTCTGGTGGAGCTAGGGGGAAGCAATAGGGTAGACCTAGTGAGGGCCCTGGCCACTCAGGGATCTGTGGCAATGAACAAGCCCACAGATTGGCCAGGATGGGGCAATGACTCCATTTATTGGACCGGAACCTGTCCTGATAATCACCAAGGCTATGGTTAAACTAGAACTATGGAACTGGCTTAGGAAACAGCACACAGAATATTGGACCAAGGTCCATAAACTAAGGTAATGAAGCCCAAGCCATGTTTAAAAGAAGCTCTGTACTCCTGGGATTGAACTGGAAAGAGATCAAACTCATGACTGGACTGATGACAGGCCATGGGAATTTCGAACAATACATACATACAACATAACACAAGAAGATCCTAAATGTAGGTTCTGTGATGAGGGTGAAGAAACTGCATCACACCTAATCTACGAATGCATGACATTGGAGAGCAAAAGACACAGAATCTTCAGGACAACTAGACCTGAAGAAGTGGTGTCTAACTAAAAACTGGTAAAGGGACTCCTTGCACTATTTAAGGGCATTGGTTGGCTTTACTATATATACAGGGAGTGATACCGCACAATAAACTCAGTTTCAGTGTGGGCATTGGTGGGTTAGACATAAGGTGTTTTAGCTTCCCTGCTGAAATCAAATCAAGGAGAGTCCATGGTGGCTACTGAATAGCAACTCAACAGGACTCTTCCTAGAGACCGGAGTGGCCCGATAGGTTGCCAAAAACAGTGTGAGAGCCTCATCCATGGTAGCAAAGTGTGCAATGGCTAACATCTTCTCTTCAAAAGTCTGCATCGTTAGTTCAGCCTCCCTGTTAGATTACTGGTGGAATGGGGTAGTGGGCAGGTGTGTGATCCTGTGGAGCTCTCAAAACAGGAGAATTGTGTCGAGGTAAACTGGGGACCAATGTCAGAGATGATGGTCAACAGGAGACCCTCAATAGCAAAGAGTTGAGATGAACCCTGAAGTCAGTCACTGATGTGGTAGAGGGGAGTGTGTGGACATAAGGAAACTTGGAGAATGAGTATACCACAATGAGCCACATCTGGTGTATAAAACAGTTAATGTGAAGATATTCCCAGGGGCCTGCCATGCTGGCAGGTGCAAGTACCTTGCATGGAGTTGGATGCTGACAGGTGCAAGTGATATAGGACTGGATCATCAATTTGATATACCTCTTGATGTTTGGCCAATAAGTGTGCTGACAGGCCAGCTGCTTCATAAGCAAAACAACCCAGTGTCCAGCACGTAGGAGATGAAGGACATTGTGGTGCACAGCTGGAACAATAATGACCCAAGGCCAGTCTTGTTCTGTCTGGAGGAGAAGAACCCTGTCATAGAGGAAGAGTTGGGGCCAGAGGGTGGAGCACGTCTTTAGGGGGTCATGGGTGTCCAGATACAATCTCTCAGGCCAACCTGTCATATCCATGGTGTGTGGTGGCTGTCCATGCAACTCCTGTGCATTGAGGTGGAACTCCTGAAGGGCCAATGAGGAGTCAGTCTAGTGGAAAAATGAGAAATTCTTGAGAGCTGATAGTCAAACTCGGGATCTGTGTCAGCTGGCAGTTAAGCCAGTAGGTTTGTGGACCAGAAGAATTGTAGAGGATATCATACATGTATGTGGACACAAACAATGCCCATCTCTGTTGCTTTTGTGCTATTTTGTGCCTTGGTGAGAGTTTTGGAAATGAAAGCAATTGGGTGTTCACAGCTATCAGGATCCTGGTGGGAGAGCACTGCATTGACTCTATGCTGTGAGGTACCAGTGATGAGGAGGAGGGCCTTTCCTGGTGAGTACAGGACCAGACCCAGTGCCAATTGCAGAGTCTGCTTTAGTGCAAGAAACACTGGCTCATGCACAGGTGATCACTTGAAGCAAGTCCCCTACTTATGCAGGGTGTTGAGTGGGGCAGTGAGCTTGGTGGTCTGGGGGATAAAACAAATATAGTAGCTAATCTTCCCCAGAAAATAATGTTGTTCTTTCAGAATTTGGGGGCAGGGCATGTTGTTGATGGCCTGCACATGGTGTCTGGTCAGACAGATGCCTTGTTTTCAGAGGTCAAAACCAAGGTACTCCAATAAGTGCTGGAAAACTTACACTTACTGAGGTTACATGTCAGGCCCTCAGTCAATAAACAAGAAATTCTGGAATACAAATTCTACAGGTACTCGACTGTAGATGCGCCTGTCATGATGGTGTCATCTAAATAATTGCCATATGAAGGAATGCCCTGAATCAGCCATTCCAAGAATCTCTGAAAAACAGCCGAGGAACTAGTGATTCCAAATGGAAGCCTCTACCTTCCTTCCGCTAAGCATGGCCCTCGTCCACCTACATATATTGGTCCCTGGGTCATGCACCTCTGCTGCCCTTACCATGGAATTGAAGGTCGTGTTACTGAAGGCCCCCCTCAATATCCAGGAAGATGCAGAGGGCTATTTCTTGGAGGTGAAGTGCTTTCTCCGCCCTCACAACAAGTTGGTGGAGAGCTGTCTCACAGATTTACCTGGTTGATATGCGTGTCGGTTTGAATGTAGAGGGGCCCTAATTAGCGTCCGCTCCCCAACGTATACATTAACCAGTTTTTTCAATGTTTTGAGAATGGAGGAGGACAGACTAATTGGTCTCATATCCTTGGCTTTGGTATGATCAGTTCTCCCTGGCTTTGGAATGAAGACAACCTTCACTGCCCTCCAAGGACTGGGGATGATTCCTATTGCTAAGCTAACCCTGAATAACCTGCATAGGACTCTTAAGAGCTTCTCTCCTGCCTGTTGCAGGAGAGCTGGAAAAATTCCATCTGGGCCAGGTGACTTGAACAGTTGGAATGTTCCTACTGCCCATTGGATTTTATTAAAGTCCACACACTTCTTGGCCATTTCACAGTCCTCTCTTTGAGTGCCTGAGAATCATTGTCTCTCCAGGATCATATTCTGGTCAGTGTTGTCTGGGAGCATCTTGAGGAAAGTGAGTTTTGAGGAGCATTTCCAGTATCTCATGTGCTGTCTTTGTATATTCTCCATCCTCCTTCCTCAATGTACGTCCTGGATTGGTTGGTACTCTAGTGAGAATTCTGTAAAGTCTGGCTTAAGCAGTCATGCTCTGTACTCCCTCACAGAACGCATTCCAGGATGCCTTCTTTGCTTGTCTGATTACAAGGTTGTAATTGTCGAGGGCCTCACAATATTTAGCTCTTTGTCCTTTACGTCTTGGTAAAAATAATACTCCTCTCTACAGTTCAAGTCTTGTGAGAGTTCAAAAGCCATAGTGATTTTAAGAATTTCATCCAAGGAAGGATCTGCAAGGTGCATAGCTTTTTGTGCACTTCCTTATCCAGTGCAAATTGAGGAAGAGAATCCTGAATCATAGACTCAGCATATGATCTTCAACAAGCATCTGCCGAATGCGTGAAAGCACAATGACAACTAAGGCTGCAAAGCTCGGTGACCTAATCCTTACATTGTTCTGATGGCAGCTTCCACTGTTGATAGAATTCCAACCAAGCACATGCCACCCGAGACTGGCTTCTGCAGTGGTCTGATAATACAGTGCAAATACTGGGATGTGACAAAGTATCAGGACTCACAGTAGGAGTCATCTTGGGGAGCAAAGCTAACAAATTGTGAGAGGTCCATGACAGAAAAAAAGGACTGCTTCCAGTTTGTGTTGGTTAGCTGGTACATCACAAAATGATGGCTGAGGCACTGTAAATACATGTTCTACTGGCCAATGCCATCCACAAAGGAAGGAAATGGAGGACAGCCAGGGCAAAAGTCTCCTCTGACAGACAAAGCCAACAAATGTTGTAGTAAAATCGAGTGTTGACACTGTTGCTCCACTGCCTATCCAACTGACACTGTTCCTTGTTTTGTGGCAGCTACTGCTGCAGTAATTCCAGGTCCACGGTATCAGAGCAATCTAAGCATGGCATGTACAAAAGGACTTGTTACCACTATTGAGGTTTAAACTTATTAACACACTTTATTCTGTGTTCACTGGACAGAAACAGTGAACAATAAATAGAGAATGACACAGTCCAAGTGTAGTCTGGTCCAATACAGTAGTGGTCATCAAAAGGCAGTTGGCATAATATGTGAATGATACAGAGCACCAACAAGAACTGTCATTCCTGACGGAGTGCCAGCTTGTATCAGGCTTATCAGCCACAGGATCCTGTTAGGTGACATGGCAACTGCCCTGAGGGCATGGCTTCTTTCCAGCATTTGTCTTGAGGCAGCCACTCATCGCTCACAGCGCCAGTGGCAGTGCGGGTAGCAAGCATGAAATGATTCTGAACATTTGTGGTAACTCCAGGTTGCTGCCTGAGTCAATTACATCAAGTTTCACACAATCAGTTGTTATTGTTTCCTAGTAATTGTTGTTCTTAATACTTAACCCAATATGACTTGTTTTGCCCTGTAACCACTCATTCTCTCTCTGATACATATCTGTTCTCTTCAGTAGTGAAGTAATTGCATTAAAAAACATGGCACATTGTGCCACATTCTGTTCCTTAGAAGCTTCTCTGACTGATGTGTTACTTTGCTCAGTTCCTTTAATTCCAATGTGTGTAGTATGAAGGGCAACAGAACAAGATTCCCTTGTATTGTAAGAGAAAATATAGATAAATCGTGTTAACCATCATTTCATACATGAAGTACCTTTTATGATTAATTTAAAATAAACTTAAGAAAATATAGCAGATGAGTAAGCACTCACCTCAAATTCACCAGTTCTACTTCAGTGCCTACATGTACACTGAATACAGTTAGTTCATTTGGAGATAAGCCTCAAAGTAGTTGTCAGAAAAATACAACTGACCAGGTGAAAGTACCCCTGTTGTTTGATCCGTCAATATAAGTTTTCTAGTGCTGATCTAGAAATACACTACATTTGTATGTACAGTATTCTTGTAATCCTGTTCGATATATCAATGGATGATGCAATACTATCGATACAGCTCACTACACTTTTGTCAAATGAGGTCACTGCAAGCAATGAATGACACAGGGCATCTCTGGTCGGTAGGTCATGCAAGCTCAGCTGCTGGCTGATATAATCCTCAGGAACATTATTAACAAATAGAAAGCACTAGCTTGCAGTGTATAAATTCTACGCTTTTCCTTCACAGAAATAAGTATCATTCTGTTATTGACCAGAAACCTTTGTTCTCTTTGTTTTGCCCCAAGTCTAAATTGCCAGAATGAGCAACTCACCATCATCACTATTGGGTCTTGCGCTTATCCAATTACCAGTACTCCATACATTACTGCCATTCCCATCAACATTCTAATGCAGATGCCATTTCCAGACTCTTTATGGACCCAGATATGGAATTTGGCAGACTGGAAACTATCTGTTTTCCTTTGACTCCAAGGCTGAGCAGTTATGGAGGGCTTCACTATAAATCCTAGGGATATCAAAGCACCATCATGGAAAGAGCCACTATTGCAACTTGCTTTCCAGCACATCTAAGTAGGATTACTCGCCAGATTGCTGCTTGAGCACTGTTAAAGTTTTGTGTTGTGAGCATTTTTATTAAATAACTTGTATGATATTTAAATATCTCTGTCTTACCAGATGTGGATTATTTTACACTCTTTGCTACAATTGAAGTGCTTATTGCCATTGTTAAGTATTAATGTGCAGGCTTTTAATAATCCAATGCTTTTTGAATAAGAAAAACTTGCATTGTTTCTAACCAATGAAACAGGTTATGGGCCCAGGTGCTGCTATGTAATTCAAAGTGAATTAAAGAAACACAAATTGCAAGTTTAATACATAAATGAAGTGTAAATTTTGAAATTGCTGTATTGCAACTTTTATATATCAGAGTAACTTTTGGAGTCAATTTGTGAATTTCAGCTGTCAATTTGGCAAGAGTGGTAAGCATTGGTTTACTGGAAGGGCAACAAAGCTGGTATACATGGAAATACAGGGTAAATATCTGTATATTTGGTATTCCTGGACCACTCAATGTTATTGAAGATAGTTTAGTTAAACCTGTATAAACAGCAGATGATGCTACTGTTCAACTAAAAGAAACATAGAAGAACTCACTAAATAATTCTCTTAAGGCTGACAGCAATGCTTTAATTGTATTGGCTCTGAATATGACAGCAGACACATTGCAGGAAATAATACGTCATAATAAATCTCAAGAAGTATGGGCAGAATTGCATAAATTATTTGACAGTGTTCCTGAAGATAAAGTTTATGACCTCTGTTTATGACTTTTTGGATTTGTGAGACATTTTAATGATGACGTAGCAACTCATATATCAAAGCTGAAAATTGTGTGGAATGATTTGAAGCAAGAACTGGACAAAGATGTAGAAAATAATCCAGAATTATGCAATTCATTTTTAATTTGTAAAACATTAGGCATACTACCACATGGATATTTTTCATTCAAATCAAGTTGGATCCTTATATCAGAAAGTGACAGGACTGTCGATAACTTGACAACTTTGTGCATACGAGAAAGCTTTCTAAGTAAAGGAGGAGATTCTACACCTCAGGAGTCACTGAAACAACTCTCTAAACAATCACAGTGGAAAAAGAAAATTATTGTTTGTCATCATCTTAAGAAGCCAAACCATGTCATCAAGAAATTCAAAGGGTGGACTGTAGATGGTCAACCACAAAAGAATCAGAAAAGTGATGTGTTGGAAGCTGCTGACACTCCAAATATGAACATTGTACTCTTCACTCAAACATCTCTCATCATGTCATCTGAATAATGGAAAATCCAGGATGGAGTGTTATACTGGTAGCTGGTTTGTAGATAATGGTAAGTCATTATCAATACTGACAATTTTTTCAAGACACTTGAACCATTATCTACAATACATTGAGTTACATCAGTGGGTGGTGGTACTGTTGACTTTTTGGCAAGGACACCATAAACACGGAAGCAGCAGTAAATGTAAAGTGGCACAAAATCACATTCAGTGATGGTACGTACCAAAAATTAAAAAATACCTATTTTCTATCTGAGCAGCACATGATAAAAATCCAAAAAGAACATTTTTATCCACAACAGAAAGGTGTTATTTTAAATGGATGAAGTCACAGAGCTAGTTGGCAACCATGATCATTATTGAGGACTATTTAATTAATGATGAGAAGCATTATATCTCCTTTTGCTGCTGAAGTAAATGAAATCGGTCAATAAAACTTATGAGGATTATATTGTAAAATATTTGAACATCAGACTAAGTGACATGTGAAGATGTTAATCTCCAAGATCTTAGGCATCAATGTAAAGGCTGTATTTATGGTAAATTTTATGGTAAAGCACATCATCTTCCAATTGGCACCCAGAAAAGAGCTTCTGAATTGCGTGCAATGATTCGTACAGGTGTCTGTGGTCCTTTTCAAATGTCATAGTCTGGGTATCACTACTTTCTTTTATTCAAATATAATTACAGTAAATTTCTGTTTACTTTGTCAAGGAAACATCAGAAGTTCCTAATAAACTAAGATAATTTATATAAAAAAAGCAAAGACCACTGGGAATACAATTAAAAACATCTGAAGTGATAATGGAGGAGAGTTTAACAGTAAACAGAAAAAACAAACTGAGAGCAAAGTGAAATTTAGTTTTCCAAGAGAAAATCAGTTCTATAGCTAGGATGATTTACAGGATGAAACTGAAGAGAAATTAGAACAAAATGAATTCAATAGATATTTTGACAAAATGAGTGGAATAGATATAGTGATTTATAGGATGAAACTGAACAGAAATTAGAACAATAAGATGATGAAACGATTAGGTCACAGCTGGGTGAATGTTTAATGCTAAAATTTTCAAAAAGATTTGAAGATTACATAATGCAGTTAATCACCTTTGAGAAACCAGAATCTTATTGTGATGCCATGCATCTGAGTCAGTGAGACAGTTCAAAAACAGGAATGGGTCAAGAAATGATGGCACCTCATGAAAATGGAACTTGGACTTTGGAAGTTTACCTCCTGGAAAAAGGGCAATTACAAGTAAGCAGATCTACAAACTGGAGAAAATGCTGATGGATCAATTGACAGATTCAAAGTAAGATTGTTTATCAAAGGATTTTCTCAAAAGAAAGGGAATGATTATCAACAAGCTTACAGCCCTGTGTTGAAGATGTCAACTATTTGAACATTACTTAGTATTGCAGCCAAGGAGATGAACATTGCACAAATAGATGTGACAACTGCTTTTCTTCATAGCACCCTGAAGGAAACAAGAGATGCAAAGCTGATCGTTGCCTTTTTATGAGACAAAAAGGCCCTTACAAGATTTTTCTTTATATTGTATGTCTGGTCAGTCAGACTCACTACACCCACTACACCACAAAGATTTTGGAGCATGTAATGGATCATATTATTTTTTGACTTGTTGTTTTCTTTTATTTTTTAAAACATATAAGGTATTTTGTGGAAAAGATAATATTTTCAAAGAATAGAGCTAAGTGCGCTCTTCAATTGATTAATTTCTGATTGTCACTATGAGTGGTAGTGAGTGGATGTATGACCAGTTTTGCCACATTAGTATTGTTAAAAAATGTGTATTATAGTTGTACATTAAAGAAGTGTTATAAATGTTATTAGGGAGATGAAGATTGCATATGGGTAGTTATATAACCATCTGTTCATCATTTTGTCCGCTCCAAGAATCCTGCATCAAGAGGATTGAAACAGGCAAGAGGAATTTGCGTGAGCTGCAGAGAGGCGATCTGGAAACAATATTTTTATAACCAGCACTATGCACAATGGAACTAATGAAATACTGCACTAGTTACATATTTTTTCATGTTTAGTGCAATGTTTTTTGAGAATTTTTTCTCATTGTAAAAAGCAAATCTGTAAATAAGTATTTTGTATGGTGGTTGAATAAGTGTTATTCTGCGTCTCTTGCACTATAGTCACCTTTTTCAGGTTATCAGGTACCGTGCCTCATCAGTTAAGTAGAGAACCACACACACATGCGAACTGTCACTCACATTGATTGATTGTGTAACATCACAAAAAATAAATATGTAAATACTGCACTTGACAACGAGAATAAATTCTCGAAACACGTTTTGCTTAGCATGAATAAAATATGTATTCCGTGTTGTGTTTACACTAAAAACATTTGAGCAACTCAAAGTGAATGACTGTATCAACTAGCACTCCAAGTGGCCATATGCCAAAACACCCTCAATATGGTTCGACAAAAGTGTCACGATGATCACAACAATCATGAAACTGCATTTGTGCAGTAGAGATAGTTTAGAAATGGTTGTGATTGGTTATGATATCTTCATTCGAATGAACCTAGTTACTCATATCAGCCACCATGCCAAGTAGAGCTCGACAGTGGCTGGAGATAGCCACAAATTGTTTGAACTTTTACACATTTACTGGTTCAACTCCGCTGAGTAGACTTCTCTGGTGTCAAGAAACTTAACCACATAATATTTGTAAATGCTACTGGGCAACCAACATCATGCCAGTGTCATTTTTTCTCCACAAACATTTTTTCATAATGTGTAAATCGTGGAAAAATATGTTGATGCAAAATCAGGTGCACATTAACATTGTGGGCATAGGAAATTTGACAGGACTGATAAAAAATGGTGGGAAATCGTTAATTCCGGGAACATAAAAGTGGGGTTATACTGTACTTTAATTGAAAAGTACCAATACAATCAAAAATTCATTTTTGAAATTTATTTTCATAATTCTGTTAAACATTGTTCAGAATGGAGTCAAAGGAAATAGCCATTGTTGAAAACTCATTACAAAATACAATACACCAAGATGTCGGAAATTTGAGCTTGGCAGCAGCTGAAAGTAATCTGCCAACTAGTGAACTGGCCGATGGCTACCAAAACAACAAGGTTGGTGTCCCACTATTAAAAAATGATGACTCTGATGATATAACTAATCATGATATGATGCTCAATGTGACAATTTCTCAGTTCTCACCAGGAAACATTTTTCCAAATAGTGAAACTGAAGCACATAACAGCAAATCTTCCTCTGACTATTTGCTCATGATGTCGTGAATGCAAGAGCAGGAAACAGTTTGAAAAAGCAGTGTAAATACTAGTGACACCCACAATTTGACACAACTCATGCAACTAATAGCACAAAAGTTTACAAAACAATAGGAATTTCAGCAAAATGTAACAACAGCTTAAGGGTGTAACACAGCAGTCCACACGACATCAGGAAAATATAGGACAACAGTTTACACAGCAAAATCAGGCATTTAATGATTTGAAGAATAGTATTAGTCAACAGTTCAGTGAGGTGAGCAAAACTACTGTATATGCACTGAATTATCTGACTAACTATCCAGGAAGTTGACAGCGCTAGGTAAACAGCTAAAACAAGAAATAATCACTGACATGTCGCACAGTATAAATATGTTAATGGAAAAGGTATCATCAGTTGATGATAAACAGGAAAAACTTGTAGGTGAGTTACAAAACCTCAGTGAGGCATATTCTGAAATTCAGGAGATGCTATCCCAAGTGGATGCATCAGTAAAAATTGTGACCGATGCAGTCAGAGAGCTGCAAGAAGTACAAAAGTTAAGTCTAAGAGTACACCAGTTAAGTTTAGAGTCAAAATTTGCCAAAAAACAGAGACGTAAGTTATGTGCCAATGTAAAGGAAATAACTGAAAAAGCTGAAGTGGAGATGCAACCATTGCTGAAAAAGGTAGTGTCAGAGTGCAAAATTTACGTAGATACTGTAGAAGAAGAAAGAAAGGCAACTTCTAGCTAAAATAGATTCGGGTTAAAAGGAAGTACAGGAAAGGTTAGGAGACAGTATTGCTATAACTACTGACATTTCAAAACAGCATTTGACAGAAAACAAACTCATGTTTTTAGAAAGGTTAGATACTTTCACCGGATACCCACAATAAGGGGCTAGCACATTGAAGGAAAATAGTGAAGGTTGCAGAATGCAGCAACAATTGCCAGCAGCTGCAACTATCAAGCAAGCACAGTTGCCATGCGCTATGCCACAAGCAAAAATAAACACTCCTGTCACTGACAGCATGGCATGTTTGTAACATTACTTGCAGATGAGGGATTACTTAGGCATCGACAATTTCTGTTATTTACCTCTGAAGGGAAAAGAGCACATCACATGGTCTTCATTAGATCATTTCAAAATGTTTTACCTCATACCTGGACCAAAGACCAGAAAATTAGATTTGTTGCTGGAGACATCAAAGCTGACATTCTGCTGTGGGCTACGGACATGGCAAGACATTGCCACTACTATGAACAGTTTGAAAGAGCCTTTCTGGATAAATATTGGTCTGAGGCCACACAAGAGAGGCTCAGATGTGAAGTATTCAACCCAGCTCCATTCAATAGCAAACATGGAAGCTTAAGCGGCTATTTTGAAAAGTATTTGAATAAAACCAGATACTGGATGAACCCGGTATCTCAAGTAGATGTGCTGAAAATTTTAAAGAGCAAACTTCCTGCACACATTAGAGAAAAACTAATTACCATTCTGTAACATGATATCGGATATTATCTATGTGTACTGGACTCAATAGATTTCATATACAAAGAGAGACCTGTGCAACCCATGCCTGTTAATACACTGATAGTGCCAGAGAGAGTTGTGGACCAACAAGTAAACAATGGATTCATAGTACAACATGGATGGCAACCTTACCCCACACAAACCTATGGTAATGGTAACAGTAATCACAATCGCAATGGAGAAAGCAGTAAATTCAAAGGTGGATATAAAATAAATGGGCAGATGTTTTTACTAAACATCTAAAACAGGTGAGTAGCGTATGGCCAGCCCGCACAATATGTACAGACACAAGCCACCGGCAATAATCAGCCGATCACTTAGCAAACACAAAACAATACCAGACAACCGAATAACCCACAGAAAGTGGGATTCAGCCAGAAAAAATAATGCACATATGTCAAATAATGCCCAGAGGCAAAGAGAATATCAGTTGAGAGCTGCACAGGATACTAATTGGTGTAATCAAACACATACTGTCCATATAGTGGAAGTTATGCCCAACGCAGAGACCGGTGCTGCTCCAACACTGGAAAACTTGACATGATTATGGTAGCGCCCCTGTTCTGTGACCTCGAAGGAGAGTGGGGGGATGAGCTTGACCAACATTTGCTTTATCAGATATGATCAAGGTAGTGATGTGAGAGATGACCTATATCAAAGTAATGAGGATACACAGAAAAACCTGACCAAAAGCAAGGTATAAGCTACTATTAAAGCCAAAATATTTGACCTTGATGTACCCATTGTGTTCGACAGGTGCTGCGACTAATTTGATGTCACAGGGATTCTTTCAAGAACTGAAGAAACATGGGCATATACCCACACTGCTAGTGCAAAACTGCAAGGTACAAATCAAAATGGGTCAAGATACAAGCCTTAATTCCTGTACAATTAGGACAGTTTCCTGTACAATACAATTTTTTGATAGTAGAGAAATTAATAGTTGATTGTTTAATCAGTATGGATACAGTTAGGACATACCAAGTACAAATTGATATAGGAAAAGGCCAATGTTATTTCACTGTAAGTAGCCAATTATTTGTAATAGACCTAATCATGGGAATACCAATAGATGTAAAACTGAAGTTACTCATGATTTTGAAGTTCAATTGGTAAATCCCATAGATATGTTTGTCAACACATACAATACAGAACAGTCGGCAGCAGCAGAAGTAAATGTAGACACAATAAGCACAAAGGTAAGTGAATCAAATTGCTTGTGTCAAGAACAGCAAGGGGAACTTAAGGAACTGACACTTGCTTATATACATGTTTTTGAAAACAGACCAGGTATCATTAAGAATTTTGCATATAAAATGGAAGTATATCCTTACAAAACTTTTTGTTCTACCTCATACCCTAGACCATGGAAAAGGAGTAACAGAATGCTTGAATGGGGCAAAATTGAGCAATCATTTTCCCCTTATTGTAGCCCTAAAGGCTGTGTGTAAGCCAGATGGCAAGGTGCGCTTGGTCCTTGACACACATAACATTAACAAGTTTACAGCACCAGTCCAAACACGTCTAGACAATTTAGAGGAACAGCTTATGAATTCAGGCAGCAAAGTGTATTGAGGTGTCGCCAGCACTTTCACTTAAGTTAACAAAGGTGGGGAAGCTATGTCAACCGAGAATTGAAGACCAGTCCCAAAAGTCTTGGCAGCTGAAAACTGAAAGCTGAGGATGAGGATGACGGTCCACGACTGCACCTTTCATGTGGCACCTTGTAGGTTATACTCAGCAACAGCCATAGTAGAGGAGCAATAATAAAATAAAAAATTATCAGCATATAAAAAGAGTGATACCAAAGACCCCATAGCTACCGCTAGACCACTGATGGCCACCAGAAAGAGAGGGACACTGAGTACAGAGTCCTTTAGTCCTCCAGGACCCTGTTCCTGTGGATATGGGGCACACTGAGTAAAGCATCCACTTGAACCTGGAACATACGGTGCAAAACTAAGTTCTTGACAAGAATCTGGAGTGAACCATGGAGACCTGAATCAGTTGACATTGTAAGGAAGAGGTGATGCTATGCCATGTCATAAGCCTTCTGTAAATCAAAAAAGACAAAGATGAGGTGCTGATGATGTGTGAAGGCCAGGTGTGGACTCCAGGTGAACCAAATTATCGGCAGTGGAGCAGCCTTTGTGAGAACCACCCTGAGATGCAGCCAAAAGGCCCTGAGACTCAAGGAGCCAACACAGCTGTTTGGTCACCATGCATTTGAGCAACTTACAGTGAATGTCGGTAAGGCTGACTGGGCAATAACTGTCCATCTTGATGGGATTATTACCCAGTTTCAGTACTGGAACTATTGTGCTTTCTCGTCACTGAGTTAGGAACTCACCCTCATTCCAGATATGATTAAAGAGGGCAAGGATGTGATGCTGACAATCCCTTAAGAGATGTATCAGGATTTGGTTGTGGACGCACTCTGGCCCTGGGGCAATATCAGGGCAATGGCCTAGAACACTGGCGAGTCCCCATTCACTGAATGGAGCATTATATTACTCCAGCTGGTGAATAGTAAAAGATAAGCACATATGCTCCAGCTGCTGTTTTATGAGTTGAAGGGTAGGGCAGTAGTTCTCAGACACAGATGCATGAGCATAATGTTCAGCAAAATATTTGGTGACAGAGTCTGGATCAGTATAAATGGCACCAGATGAGGAAATACTTGGTACACCTACAGGGGACTGGATGCCATAGAGGTGTCTGACCTTCGCCCATACCTGTGATAGAAACTATGTGATCCAATGGTAAAAATGTACCATTCCCAGAATTCTTGCTTTCATTATTTTATGAGGTAGTGGACACAGGCACAGAGCCATTTAAGGGCTACGAGGTGCTCCAGAGAAGGGTGTTGCTTGTGGCACTGGAGAGCCCACCTTTCAATGGGGGACTCCCAAGGAATAGGAGATAGCTTGGTTGGCTGCCAAAAAAATAGCTGCCACTGTATGCTGAACAACCACATTGATACTGCCTTGTGATGGGGAGCTAAGGATGAAAGCAGAGGTGAACCCATCCCAGTTAGCATTGCAGAGGACCCATCTGGGCAGGAATCCAGGCGAGCAACACTAAGGGAGGGACAGGAAGATTGGGAAGTGGTCACTGCCACACAGGTCATTGTGGAGTCTGCAGTGGATAGATGGTAGAAGACCAGGGCTGCCAAAGGGAAGATCAATGGCCAAATAAGTTCTGTGTGCCACACTGAAGTGTGTGGGGTACCAGAGTTCAAGAGGCACAGATCGAGCTGTGCCAGTAAAGTTTTGATTTATTTACCATGGCCAGTGACCATTATTCCACCTCACAAAGGATTATGGGCACTGAAGTTGCCAAAGAGAAGAAAAAATGGAGGGAGCTGACAGGGTAATGCAGACAGTATATCTTGGGACATGACATCATTGGGAGGGAGATAAATGTTAAAATACTGATGTGCCCTAACCCAAATAGCCACAGCCTCCAGAGTTGTATCAAGAGGCATGAGGTCACTACATATAGAGGCCAGAATATATGTACTAACTCTACCCCGTAACCTCTCATAGTCAGTATGATTCTTAAAATAACCTCGGAAGCCACAAATGGTAGAGGTCTGAGTTGCTGGAAATTATGTTCCCTGGGTGGCAATATAATATGCAGGGTAAGTACTTACAAGATGCCATACCTCAGCCACGTGGTGGATAAATCCATTACAGTTCCACTTCTTCTTCTCCTTAGAAGATGAGGACTGGGAAGGTTTCCCTAGATTGGTTCCAGGGACACAGGAAGAACGAGAAGTCTGATGGCCAGCAGCCTGTGGTTCTTTCAGCCATCAACTGGTGTCTGGCTATGAACCAGCAGAAACTGTGGAAGGGAGAGTCCTGAGAGGAGCTAGAGGAAGATGAGATGCCTCTATCTGGGGGATGGGGACTGGATATGTGAACTTGTCCAGGACCTTATACTCCTGGAGTTTCTTCTTTCACTTAAAAATGGAGCATTCTGGTGAACAGGGAGAATGGAACTCATCAAAGTTTACACATATGGGAGAGGGGGGGGAGTGCAACATTCAACAATCCCTGCAGACAGGGGTAGTGGTGCAACGGGAAGTCATATGTCTGAACTTAATGCACTTGAAGCATCTCATAGAAAGTGGAATATAGGGTTTCACACCACACTGGTGGATCATCACCTTGACATTCTCATGCAACATGTCACCCTGAAAAGCCAGGATGAAAGCCCTGGTAGCAACTTTATTTTCATTTGGACCCTTTTGGACACAACAGATGAAGTTCACACCCTGTTGCTCTAAGTTGGCCCACACCTCATTGTCAGATTGCAAAAGAAGATCACAGTGAAAGATGATGCCTGGAACAATTGAGACTCTTGTGGGGGATGACAGTCCCTGGAATGTCATCCAACTTTTCACAATAGAGCAATGCCTGTGGATGGGCAGGGGATGACATTTTAATCAGCAGGTAACTGATCATCTTAGAGATGGCTGCAACTTCCCCATTTTTGTCTTCAAGTTTTCGACAAAAACATAGAGGCTTTTTAGCCAAAAAGGTCTCCCCATCAGTCCTAGTACAGACTAAGTATTGGGGGAGTATTTTCCTCCTTGTCGTCTAGTCCCACATTCCACCCACAGTGAGGCCAGGGAAGATAACATGGTGGGAAAGTATTTTATTGCTCCATACAAGGCCTTTCCATTCAAAGAGACTGCTGGAGCTTTGTGACCACCAGCTGAAGAAAGTTTAAATTGCTTCGTGTGCGAACTGTCTGCCATGGTGTCATCCACTCTAAATGGGGGCTCTCCCCATGGGTGCCATCCAGCCTCAGCAATGGCAACTTGGCCAATAATCCATTGCTGGGACTCCCCATGTCCCAGTCATGATGGGCATGTACTCCAAGGCATACATGGGGAGTGTGCCCCACCCCCTTCCCCCTTACAATGGGATTGGTTCTGTGTTTGGTTTTGGGCATACTACTACAACAGGAAAGAAGGGTGCCAGGTGTTAAAATTATGAACAGCTTCAGTTGGGAAGATGACATAATACTGTGGGGAAGGCAAGCCAAAGGTTGCATTTCATTGACAGGACACTTAGAAGATGCAACGAATCCACTAAAGAGACAGCTTACACTACACTCGTTCGTCCTCTGTTATAATATTGCTGCGCAGTGTGGGATCCTTACCATGTGGGATTGACAGAGGACATCGAAAGGGTGCAAAAAAGGGCAGCTCATTTTGTATTATCACGTCATAGGGGAGAGAGTGTGGCAGATATGATACGCGAGTTGGGATGGAAGTCATTAAAGCAAAGACTTTTTCGTCGCGGCGAGGTCTATTTACGAAATTTCAGTCACCAACTTTCTCTTCCGAATACGAAAATATTTTGTTGAGCCCAACCTATATAGGTAGGAATGATCATCAAAATAAAATAAGAGAAACCAGAGCTCGAACAGAAAGGTTAAGGTGTTTGTTTTTCCCGTGCGCTGTTCGGGAGTGGAATGGTAGAGAGATAGTATGATTGTGGTTCGATGAACTCTCTGAATTGCAGAGTAATCATGTAGATGTAGATGTAAGGGCACAGAAGCAGAGTATACACCACAGTGGATGACTTTCCCAGCATGACGTGCACTTCTGTAAAATTTGGAAAAGATGGCAGGTCAAACCCAGTAAATGGGCCCATATAACTGTTAATGGAGTGTGAAGATAGTGCCAGGAGTGAAACTGGAAATCAAGGCCAAAATCATGAACCAAGTCCAAGAAGGGTCTACACCAAAACGACCATCCAATGGGAAGTCAGAGGAGGTAACCAATAGTTGAAGTGTAGGTTTGCAGCACAGGAAGAGGAGGTAATGCTGCAAAGGTTGGGGCCCCGTGGAAGCCAAGCACATACTCATCAAAGTGTGGTGAGCAGCCAGGGGTACTGCATGGGTGACCCCACCACACACTGGTCAACCTTTTACCACTGGTGCTGGCTCGAGTTGAAGAAGAAGCAATGCCTTTTCATATGGGCACTCCCATCTGAGCACACACCATTGGGCAGACCCTTTGATAGTGATGGGGCATGATTTCAGTGCAACCAGGCCATGAAATGGTCCTGGTGACAACTGACAGGATTGGTCTGCAGGCATTGAAATCAACTTTGGTTGTGGTGTCCTAACCAGAAGTCACCACCATCTGAGTGGATATTGTAGCAGTAGCCACCTCTGCACTATAATCTGCAGCATCTCACAGGGGACAACAGATGTTTAGTCCTTTCATGTCTTTCATGCCAGCTGCTGCAGATATCTTTGGTCTTTAACCCTGTTCCGTTGCCAGTGGAGTCACCAGTACCTCCAGAATCTCAATCTGTGCAGCCAGCTTCTGCTTCTTCACCTTCTCTTCTGTGTCAGAGCTCTGACCCCTTGGGAGTGTCAGCCAGCATGCTACTGCCGCACTGTCCTTCACCACACTGACCAGGTTAGTTTTGGCCCTACATGCTTCCTCAGGTGAGGAGATATCTTGACACTACAAGCAGTGAACAATGCAGCATCTCCCAGCGTGCATGTGATGTCATAAATAATCTAGACTCCGGAGCATTTGTTTAATATGAGGAATGACCCCAGACATGGTTGCACAAGCAACGGTATATAAGTAGCTCGCAAATAATATAATTTGAAAAGCAGTTACTTTTATTGTTCTTTTCTTTTCTTATTTACAAGGACTGAAAACAAAAATTAGTTGTTATGAGGATCAATGTACAGTACTAAAATTACTTCTAGATTCAATAATTTTCACATATTTTCACCATAAAATGCAAGTATATTTGTGGTGCTTTTGCACATAATACTGTGACATGATATTCAATCCTACAATTACAGTACATACACATGTTTAAGCTTAAACTCTCTTATTATATACATTTCTTATATAAAAACTAAATAAATATATAAATAATGAAGATGTTATGATTTGGTTCAATTTGGAGCCACAATTTTTTAAAGACAAGCAGCACACATTTTTAAGAAAAATATAAACTCTGTTAACTTGGATACAGCAACAATTGCATAATAATAATGCTGAAGGCTGTAATACATGAAAAAGTCTAGAAAAGACCTTTACCCAGCACTGGATGTGGGATGACCAATGATTAGTAATCATGATGATGATGATGATGATGATGATGATGATGATGATGATAATATTGACAATAACAATAATAATAATAATAATAATATCCTTAACAGGAATCGAGGTATTCAGTACAAAATTTAGACAGCATGACAAAGCTGTAGTTATGTGCTAACTCACTGAATTAAATGTGTATCAAACTCATTCTTTGAGGTGTTTCACTTTGTGAACTGCTGTCACTGGATAAATATGAGCCTGTATCAGACTGAAAAAGAAAGGCAGTATTAATTCCATACAACATTACTTGTTACATCTAATTTTTTGATTGAACATAGACTTATAAATAGACAAAAACTAACAAAGGAAAATTTGTTATATTGCATGGTTACTAAAAAAGACTATTTGACTGGTACTGCTTATGTATCTCATATTATCCATATTTTGTTAGTTCTTATAATCAGTTATGGACTTCTCAACAGCAGATATACAATGAACAAATTAAATGTCTTTAAACTTAAGTTTCTGCACCATGCATGACTAGCAAGAAAATATATAACAAAAGACTAAAGGTGAAAGCATATACTCATATACTTGGCTTAAAGGCAAGCAAGTATTTACAAGACATCAGATCTATTTGCAGAAAAAACGTTATTTACAGAATATATACAGGTAAAACTGTATTAGTGGATGAGCCTGCTTGACCCTAATTTGTCAGATTTTAGGGAAGAAAACATAGAAGCCATAATTTTTGCTTTTAGGAATACACTATTCAAGGTCTCTTTTATCATCTTGTAAAGAAAATCACTCTGCAAAGAGCCATGTTGATTGCACTCAGAGGAATAAGCAAAAGAAAACATTATATATGTAAGCAAAATGAATTTGGATTGTGTGTCCAGTTGCGATGTATAGTATGGTGTTCACATGTGAATTTCTGAAATGTTTTGTAATACTGATAGTAAAAGAGTTTTGATTTTTCAACAGCTTTCCCTCCGCACTGCTCTCTTAACATCAATAACCATATACAGCAATGATGACTACTTTTAATGAGAGGTGTGCCATGTAGACACTCAGATATGGCTAGCATATCAAACAATGCCTTGAAGGGCACCTGGTGGCACTTGCAATATATGAGAATGCTGTTCCCACAAACTTAGCAGCAAAATTCAAAATAATTAAACAGTTAATATTGCTTCCTTGACTGAGCAGCATGTCATCTATTATTGAATAGGAAAAGTATACCAAGATATGACAAAAATACATTTTCAACTTACAATCAGAAAAAAATCATTTCAGCACTTTTGCTACAGATGAAGAGCTAGATACCAGTATCCCCCAGGCAAAGAAAAATGAAGCACTGAATCTGAATAATGATCAAGGCACAAACAAAATGCTCTGAATTTAAGAATTTTCAACTCTAATCTTTATGGGTTCTAGTGTATGTTCCTCACACAAGTATAAAATCTGTGGGTTTTGTTAACTGTCTATAGCACTACATCATGCAAAAAAACTCCATATAACAGTATTGTAAGTAGCAGACAGTTTTAAATGGGTTTAACTGCGTCAGATTTTCTGTAATTGATATCATTTAATATAACATTAAGCATGGGATGAGTAGAGATAGAACATGAGCTCAAGTGATTTTCAAACCCACAAGGTCCTTAATAAATTACTGTACACACAATATTAAGAGTAAACAATATTTTCTTGAGGAACTTCACAGGTTTAACAAAATAATAAGATGACCCTGAATGCTAGAAAGGTATGAAAAATAAGGGAACAGCTTTGAATTTTGCCCCACACATTATTTTTATCTGTCAGGAAGCTTTGCAACAGCTTCACTATGATATTACTTTTGATAAAAGTTAGCATGAGAAAATGATGCAGAGAAATGAGTACTCTATAACATAATTTTGAGGGGGTTCTACTTGTTATCTATGAAAATTCTGAATGATGTTACTTACTTGTGAGACAGACTCTTTAAGTTCTGAGAAAACAATGGGAGGCACAGGCTGTTTAGAATGCTTGTAATGTCTTTTTACACACCATATAGCCCCAGCAGATGCCACAATTAGACTGACTGCTACAGCTACAACTATAATGCTCACAGAAGCAACAGATGTCTCTGAAAATTAAATCATATGACATATAGTTAAAGAATCACTGAGTACTATGGTTCAAAAGTTTTATCAAATTTTCCACGTAACTTACCACTAATGTTGATTTGTATGACGTCAGTGGCTTCAGATCTATCGTCTTGTAATTCTGCTGCACATGTCCATTTACCAATATCTTCATTCTGCAGATTATTGATCTGCAGACCACATATGCCACTTTCCAGTCCATCACCATAATATATATATTTTTCTTTCATGACCCCTGGGATTGCAGGTATATTTGTACCATCTGGCCGTATGAATCTGCAGTAAGAAAGACTTGAGCCCTGAGGTACTGAGTGGCATGTAATGTAAGCTGTAACTCCTGGGGAGACTAACAAACTATTTTCTTCTGCTGATAATCTTGTTCCTGCATAAAGAAATCCTCAGGTTTATTATTTTTCAATTGTGAACCTCAATTATTGCACCTAAATGTATATCTTTCTTCCATTTGTTGGAAAATGAACTATTAGGTTAGGCAACATAAACCAAGGTTGGCAGCAATTAAAACTATAATAATTGGGTGAGATTATTTTAATGTAAGTCAGAATGCTTTTTTATCATCATGGATTAACTTGAGTAAGATCCGTACATAGCTGTTACCTGTTAACCACAGGAAGGCATCTAAGCAATGATAACTACTCTTTCTTTTGTGAGCTCCTTCGGGTTTACCATTTCAGCAAATAGAGAATGACTACATGTGCCTGTGCATGAAGTGAATGGATGCATGATGATTGTGAAGTCAGGTAAATATACTTATGGTAAAATTACAAAACATAGTCATTAAAGCCTTGAAATAATCAAACCTTTGCTAGTTCTTCAAATGATTAAACGCAAATCTGATATTTTAGTTTTACAATATATGTAGAACATTTAAAAAAATAAAAAACTGAAATGTTTAATTCTTTCTGTTTTATTTTACGTTTCTTTTTGTAGTGGAACATGTCACACTTGTCAGCCAACATCATTTTTACAAGGAGGGGTGGGTCCTTCACTCATGTGATGAGTGACACTACTGAGCAGTGCAAACATTTAGTCAAGTGCACTGTGAACGATGAGACAGTGCTCCATATCCTTACATTGCTGGGGCCCTGTTCATTATAAGGCTCAGTGCCTAGTGCCAGGTAGATTCCGTACAGCAAAGACTATTGCAGATGAGTTATTCAATGCAGAGATTGTGAGACCATTAGACAATACATTTGTGTCAAAAAAGGAAGGTCTCATAGAATATGTAAGGACTATTGTTCACTAAATGCACAAACAGTTTCAAACAGGTACTTTATTCTGGACATTCCGAATTTTTCTTAAGCTTTGGCAGGGGCATGTGTCTTCAGTGTAATCGATTACAGGAGGGCTTACCTTTAGATCCCCATGCAAGAGGAGGACATATCTAAGACATCTTTTATTACTCCATTTGGACTGTATCAGTGTCTTTTCATGCCTTATGGACCCGAAAATGCCACACAGACCAAGCAGCATTTTACTGATAAAATTTTAAGAGATGTTCCTTTTTCTTATTCATACCTCAATGACATTTTTTTAAAAATCAAATCCATCAGATCATGAGGTACACCTGTGTTCTGTATTAGATATGCTTTGTCACCATGGCATGGAAATCAATACGGAAAAATGCCAACTAGGCCAGGACACAGTCATGTTCTGAGGGCATACATTAGTGCATGAGGAATCTCTTCCCAACTGCATAGAAAACAGCATTGCTTCAAGCTCTCCCCAGTCACAAATGTGTGAAGAATTAAGGCAGTTCTTGGGAACCATCAACTTCTATAGGCAGCATCTACTGCAGGCTGCAGCTATACAAGCACTGCTAACAGACATGCTGGCAGGGACAAATAAACATTGTAGGAAACTGCTGATATGGACTTTGGAAATGCTCAAGGCCTTCAATAACATCTCAAACTATTCCTCCAAGAAGCTGTGACTTAAGTACACCAAATAACCAATGCCCTATTATCTATCATCACTGAAATGAGTGACATAGCCATATGCACTGTATATAATGAACCTGATTCAGCAGAGGAGATGGATGCTCATTTCAAAGAAATACTACAGGACTTCTCAACAAGGCTGAAGTTTGAGTGCCGTCCCTTCCCTGTTTCACTCACACAAGTTTGGTGCAATATATCCACAGGGAAAATCAGGCCACTGGTTCCATCTCAGATGAGAGGACTTGTATTTGATAACCTTCACAATTTTCTCATCTGGGCATCCATCCCATTGCTTAACTTGTAACAGGCACTTTGTTTGGCTGGACATTAAATACAACTGTAAATGCTGGAACCATGCCTGCATTGCATGTCAATACTACCATACAGGTATGCTATCCTGGAACTTGGCCATTATGACATTCTGGTGGTAGCTTGCAGTACATACATGTGGCTTTAGTAGGCTCCAACCAGATTCTGGTGGTTACAAGTATATTCTGTCAGCAGTTGACAGAGTAACGTGGTGGGTCAAAACAATGAAAGCAATAAAAGAAGAGTTTTGGAGCACTGATTGATAGTAAATTGCTCACATGTGAATGTGCACATTACCACTTGCCTGGCAAACAATACTTCCTTTTATGTATTTTGATGAAAGTGAAAGTTGTTGGAGATGTTAAAATAATCTTGCCCTACTTTTCCTGAATTATTCTCAGATCATTAGTTCTAGTCAATGGTAAAATAAGCACTTGTATTAAGGAAAATATTTTGGAAAACAGCACTTCTCCACACTGTGGCAACATTTTAGAATTTAATCTTTTCTGTATGACTGGGCCAGGTCTATTATTCAAAAAGAAAGGATTACTCAGACAAAATCAAATGGATTAGTTGGGCTTGAAAGCATACTGTAAGGTGTTTACTCTGCAGTAGCAATACATTATGTATATGGGTAACAAGAAGAGTGTAGTAGCTGATAACTATAGTTTGCAAGAAATAGTTTGTTCAATGTTGGATTGCATGTTAGTACCATACAATTGTCAACTGAAATATGCAAAAGGTCATATGAAGGTTAAAATATCAGTTATTGTAGGATTAAAAAAATTTACAAAGTGTGTTAGTAAAAATTCAACATCAAACTGTAATTCAATAGTGTTTAAACAAATTTGTATTGAATAAATGTGGATGAAAGCAGAGTGACAAAAGCAATAAAATCAATCAACCTGTTAATTCTCATCATAGCAGAGCAATGAATTGTTTCAATGTGTATGAACTGTGATCTGTGAATAGTAGAAATAGGGCCATAAATTTAAGTGGAATCTACACGCACTATTTACCAGACATGTAATTGACTATTGTGGGTGTGTCCCATCTTATTCATTAAATAATTAAAAGTGGAGCCAAATTCTTTTGGATGGATTAGTAGATACAGTGAAGCAATACCACATATGTGAAATGGAAGGCCACATGACAAACGACAGTGATAGTCACATACTAGCAAATAGATGTTACAGCATATTAGAGAAGAAATGTTATGTTATGTTATGTTATGTTATGTTATGTGTTATGTGGTTTATTCATCTCATTACATACAATTTTCAAATCATTTGATTTGATGTACAGGAGACATGTCAAGGTTTACAAAAGAAACTTTTTTCACTTTTTTAAGAGAACTACAAAAGTTTACATTATATTTTACATTTCTAAGTTACAGCTACACATGTACATAAAATAATAAATGTATTGCAATCCCTGTGTTCAGATTGTGAAGCTGTCCTCAATGAATTCATCGACAGAATAATAACACTTTTCCACCAGGAGAGTAAAGAGCAATCTTTTCAGTGAACCAATCTCCATTTTAAATATATTACTGCCTTTTATTTTATTGAAAATTTTTAACCCCATATACTCTGGTGTTTGGGCATAAAGTTTTAAACGATGTGTTGGAAGTTTGAAGTTATCTCTGTGGCGAGTGCTGTAGTTGTGGTCAAAACGGAAATTGTCTAGTGTATGTTGATTTCTATATAGGAACACCACCATCTCATATATGTAAAGTGAGGGGATAGATAGTACTTTTAAATTTTTTAACAGTGGTCGACAGGATTCCCGTTTTTTTGCAACACACATGTTTCTAATTACTTTCTTTTGTAATACTAGGAGCCTAGTGACATTTGCTGAATTTCCCCAGAAGATTATGCCATAACGAATAACTGACTCAAAGTAGCAGTGATAAACTATCTTTCTGGTATCTATGTTTGTGGCACCTGACAAAATACACATTGCAAATGCTAAGTTGTTCAGTTGATTTGCTAAGTAATCTATGTGTACCTTCCAATTTAAATTTTTGTCAAGATTTAGGCCTAAGAACTTCACGTGGTTTGCTTCTGTGATATCCTGATCATTGCAAGTTATCTTTATTTCACTCCTTTCTACTGATTTAGCTTTAAATTGCATCATTTTGGTTTTATTTACATTTAGTTTTAGTCCATTTTGATAGAACCAAGATTCAAGTTTTTCTAAAGTGTTTTTGGCTTTTTCTGGAATATTTTCAGATACCTCATTTTCAATTAGAACTGATGTATCATCAGCAAATAAGACTGAATGAACATCAATAGCAAGTGGTAGGTCATTTACGTAAAAAAGAAACAGATAGGGACCCAATATCGAACCTTGTGGGACTCCTTGGGGAACTGTTTTCCAGTCTGATGAATAATTGGTTCCATTTGAAGTTAAAATTACTCTTTGTTTCCTACCTGACAGGTAAGAGCTAAACCATTTTAAAGCAGTGTCTCTGATTCCATACATCTGTAATTTGTGGAGGAGTAATGCATGGTTCACTGAATCAAAAGCTTTAGTCAGATCACAGAATATACCTGTGACCTTTCTACCTTTATCTAACGTGGAGCATATTTTTTGGATAAACTCATTTATAGCATTCGCAGTGCTTTTACCCTGTTGGAATCCGAACTGGTTTTTAAAAATTATATCATTTACAGTAAGAAAGTTATTAATTTGTTTTGCTGCAATCTTTTCAAACACTTTAGAGAAGACCGGCAAGAGAGAGATAGGGCGGTAATTCCCCATATCTTCTGTCGATCCTTTCTTGAATAGACTACTTGTTAATTTAATTAAAGGGGTGAATAGCAAATTTGACTGTGCAGGCATTTACAAGTTAGCCTTCCAATAACCATAGCCTTTAACTCATTTACCAAATTTGGGATAAACAAAATGATAATTTTTGTTTATGGCACACAACATCTGCATCAGCAATGTGCATGCTGATTTTACTGAGAAATGAGTGTGAATGTGAGTAAAAGATATAAAATATTTTTGGTAAAAGTGCAGAAATTGGTTCTAAAACACATACACATGCACAAAGTGGAACATAAATATAAGAAAAATGTAAGAATATAAAGCCCAGTTTTTATTAAAACATGTATTAAAAGGGAAGAGATAAAATAGTGAATTACATATGTTATCTAGATGGCCATTTAGGAAATCAGAGCAGATGAGAAAGTTACTCTATCTGTTGCACTCTTTAGGATTGTATAGAGCTCTATGTTAAAGACAGCAAATTTGTCTATAAGCAGACTCTACATCAGAGGAGACTTCTGAGCAACGACAGTTTGTTCCTGCTTAAAACCATTAGTATAGATAAACTTTAACTTACAGTGCTCATCTAAAAACATGTCAAATTCTTGTTTCAAAATATAATCTGGTCTACAAGATGTCTTGAATTCTTTTAGATATCAAAACAGCATTGCCCTCCTACTAATAGGGGTAGATACTAGCTTCAAACCTTGTGTTGAAACATTCCTGTCCATCACACTAAGATCTGTAAGATGTCCCTTTGTGCCGATCTTAATTGGTCTTCTCAATCTTTTGTAAATTACATACATTTATTGTGGTTATAATCAGACTAGAAGATTAAAGGCTGGAGGCTTGGGGACTGATTGACCATGTTGTGTCTTTGCAAACTTGTTGTTGATGTTTAAAGCCAATTCCCAAGCATCAGCAAAGAGGTTATGTATGAAGCTTTTTCTGAAGGCTCTTGTTGCCTGTCTAATGCCCTCATTGTGAAAGGGGTTCAAGATCTTTAGATAGGATGGCAGTGCAGAACCATATACACTATGGCCATAGTCCTGCCACAACTGAGCATAAAAGGAACTGTGTACACCCCCATTCCCCTTCCCTCCTCCTAATATGTGCTGCTAATGCACTTAAAACTCTGAAATATTTAGAAGCTTTATAACTTGAAATGCACCTGCTCTGGCTGACTTTGAAAATAGTATGCACTATGGAGAATTAGTGTACTGCCTGGTATGTGGGTATTTCTTGAATCAATAGTTTGTCTTCTCTGTTTTTTTGGCATTAACAAATAATTTTCAGTAGACAATTGACTCTTTTGATTACTAATTTGAAGATTTTAGATTTTGATTAATTTTTTAGTTAGTTATCTCAACTGGCAAATTAGTAGTATCTAATAAAAATACACAAGTATGTGAGACTACATTGTTTATGTCAGACAAATTCTAAAATTGTTCATAAAATATAACTTCAACAGGAAAACCGAAATTGGTGACAGTTTTACAGTGATGTTAAATCACTGTACTGATGTGGGTGAAAACTGTATCCCAATATTACCAATATAAAATGAAACTGGTAATCAAAACAAAACCTAAATTTAATTGTTTTATCTATAAAAGCCATTGTATGAAGGAATAACATGTGTATTAAAGTTAAAGAATCAAGCTAAGAAAATGTAGCATGATAAATTATGGAAAATGCCTTATACTAACAAAGAGATAGAGGGGCTGGCTAGTACTTACCTCAGCTCAGTACAGCCAATAGATAATACAAAACAGAACAGAAAATTTACATTCCTAGCTTTCGGAACTTTGTCCCTTCATCTCTCTTCTCCCCTCCCCTCTCTCCTCCCTGATGAAGGAACAAAGTTCCGAAAGCTAGGAATGTAAATTTTCTGTTCTGTTTTGTGTTAGTACTGAGCTGAGGTAAGTACTGGCCAGCCCCTCTATCTCTTTGTTAGTATTTCACATCTTTATATGAGATTTTCCATTAATCATTTGGAAAATGCCTTATATAATAATAACATTAATTGTGATGAATTTTATAACAGTGAAAAACTATGATACAACTGTTGTGGTTATATAACTGTGTGAGTGACAGATGTCACGAGTTCTTTCACATTTGATCTTTGGTGTACAGATACTATTGTGACTTTGTAGTAATTTTGTTTGGCTTACTTATTAAAATTAATTTTTTGCACTTGAGTCAACCCCAGAGCCATTACTTCTCACATCCTGAGGTAATATAATTTGATGTAGTAGATAAATGATAGAAGCACTGTCCTTGAGATGCTTCAGGTGTAGCAACCAAGGGAGTTTAGCACCAAAGAGGAGGCCCAGGAATTTTACTGATACCTTGAAACTAAGAATTGTGTTTCTCAGTTGCAGTTTGGTTTGATTAACCACATGACTTATACAATAACAATAGGCACATACACATTCTTCTGGGGAAAAAAACTGAAAACTGATAACTAGAAGATGAATAAAATACCGAAAAAAATCACCAACAAAAAGAGAGCAGCAGACTAGGCTTCCGACTGTGGACACTATACTGTTATCAGCTGTTGCAGAAAGAGTAGCAGTTAACACATTCCCCCAAGGAATACAAATATCAGTATGTCAGTCTAAGAGTGCATTGCCAACTGAACCTGAAAAACCACCTTGAAAGGTAGGATCTCACTATAATGGAATGACAATCCCAGAAGTGACATTCCTACATTTTTTGGCTGATACTGTATCTCTAAGTAGTATCATAGGCAAAATCAAACAATGGAAAATCCAGGATGGAATGTAACAATATTATCAAAAGGACAGTTACTGCTCACCTCACAGCAGAGATCCTGAGTCACAGACAGAAAAAGAGAGAGAGAGAGAGAGAGAGAGAGAGAGAGAGAGAGAGAGAGAGAGAGAGAGAGTCAAGAGTGAGGTTCCAGGCAATAAGGCATTCATCAGAAATAGACAACATACATGCAAACACTCACATAAATGCATATCTCACACACACACATGACCACAGTCTCTGGCTGTTAGGGCCAAAGTGCGAGCAGTAGATGATGGGAGGAGCAATCAAGTGTTACGAGTAAGGAGGAGGCTGGGGTAGGGAGGGAGAGTGATAGCAGGGTAGGTGTGTGGTTAGTAAAGTTCTGCTTATGGGGGCATACAGGGATGAGGTGAAGAGAGGGTAGGGAAGCTATGTGCAGTTGGGAGGATAGATGGAGAGTGGGGTAGCAGAAAATTTGGTAGAAAGAGGGCAATTAGTGCTGGAATGGGAACAGGGAAGGGGCTGGATGGGTAAGACAATAACTAACAAATGTTGAGGCCAGGAGGATTATAGAACATATGATATATTGCAGGGAGAGTGCCCATCTACACAGTTAAGAATAGCTGGTGCTAGCGGGGAGGATCCAGACAGCACAGGCTGGGAAGCAATCATTGAAATAAAGAATGTTGTATTGGGTAGCATGTTCAGCAACAGGGTGGTCCAGCTGTTTCTTGGCCACAGCTTGTCAGTGACCATTCAGGCAGACTGCTTGTTGAAACTTCCTGGCAGATTAAAACTCTGTGCTGGACCAAGACTTGAACTTGGGACCTTTGCCTTTCGTGGGCAAGTGCTCTACCATCTGAGCTACCCAAGCATGACTCATGCCCCATCCTCACAGCTTTACTTCTGCCAGTACCTCGTCTCCTACCTTCCAAACCTTACAGAAGCTGTCCTGCAAACCTTGCAGAACTAACACTCCTGAAAGAAAGGATATTGTGGAGACATGGCTTAGCCGCAGCCTCAGGGATGTTTCCAGAATGAGATTTTCGCTCTTTCTTTCAGGAGTGCTAGTTCTGAAAGGTTTACAGGAGAGCTTCTGTAAAGTTTGGAAGGTAGGAGACGAGGTAATGCCAAAAGTAAAGCTGTTAGGACGGTGCATGAGTTGTGCTTGGGTAGCTCAGATGGTAGAGCACTTGCCCGCGAAAGGCAGAGGTTCCGTGTTCTAGTCTCGGTCCAGCACACAGTTTTAATCTGCCAGAGAGTTTCATATCAGCGCACACTCCGCTGCAGAGTGAGAATCTCATTCTGGAGACTGCTTGTTCATCATCATGCCCACATAGAGTGCAGCAAAGTGGTTGCAGCTTAGCTTGTAGATCACATGGTTGGTTTCACAGGTATCCCTGCCTTTGATGGGATAGGTGATGCTTTGACCAGATTGGAATAGGGGTGGTGGGAGGATGTATGGAACAGGTCTTGTATCTAAGTCTGTTACAGGGATAGGAGCTATGAGGCAAGGGGTTGGGAGCAGTGGTTGTGTAAGGATGGGCAAGGATACTGTATAGGATCAGGGGCCACCAGAATACCAGTGTGGAAGGGATGAGGAAACACCACTTTATTGTCCTCCACCCCTACACCCTGCTATCCTTGCCCATCCCTGCCCAAACAATCTCCGTAACACCTGTCCCCCTCACCCTCCTTCCCCCCACCCGACCACACACACCGTTGCTTCTCTCATCATACACTTCTGCTTGCGGTCTGGCCCCAACAGCCAGAGACTGTGTTCATGTATAAGTGAACTGTGTTTGCATGAGTGTGTATGTATATATTGTTTATTTCTGATGAAGGCCTCGTTGGCTGAAAGCTCACTTTCTGATAGTCTTTTCATTGTGACTATCAACAACCCAGCACCTCTGCTATATGGTGAGTAGCAAGTACCCTTTTTGTAATATTGTCACATTGTTTCACAGGTAATTTCAATGTAAAAAATAATCATAGCACTTGCTGCCCACACAGAAAATGCATTTTGTATCACCACATCCAGGAGTATTAGGTTTTTGTGTGTAGAAAGGTACTGATAGAAACTACAATGAAGGTGACTGAAATTTTTCTGGCTTCTTCAGTTTGTACTACTGAGCTCTTAATCATTAGTACCAGTGTCTTCTCTACATAACAGGTATGTACTACTCTGTGATAACTATATGGGTTGGTGCATTATCTTTCCCAGGTTTTGGGGGGAGGGTGATGATTGCTTCCCCTCCATGAATAAAGATATTCTCTCTTAAACTATACTCTGTTAAAAGCATGATTTGAGATTCTTTGATCACTATTCAAAATTTTTGACATATCATAGTGCATTTCATCTCTCCCTGATGTTGTATTGTGAGCTACAGATAGTACATGCTTTTATTTGCCCATACACGCTAGGTGGTTGTACTCTTCAATGTCATTGGAGCTAAATTATAATCATGCACTCCCAGTTTACTCCCATCAGAATTTGAATGCAACATCTTGACTGGCAATAGATGCCATTTGTTCAAAGTATTTTGCCATTCTCTATTCTACAACTTCTGGTGTAGTGCTTAGGACACTGCTGCGCATGAATTACCTTTCCCATTGCTCCTTATGATTGGCTCATACATTTTTACTGATGCTATGAAACAGTTAACATATTGTGAAAATCTAGGCAATATCTGATTTTTGCTCTCTATGATAATGCACCAAGCTTTTTCCAGAGAAATGTGAAAGGCTACTAGATCACTAACAGATGGATTATAATGGAACATTTGCAGTGCTGCCAATTGGCTGCTAAATGGCACTCCTTGCCCCATCATAACACTGGTTGTCTGCCAGGCATAACAGGTAACATTGGGACTGACACATCAGTCGCTCTGTTGATGATAATATTAACATGTTCTACAATATCCTTGATGCTGGAATACAGACAGGTTACCGTAAACATCCAGATGCTTCTGTTTGACATCCATTTAGGTGACAAGTGTTTATGTACCTAGCAGGTTTATTCAGGCAGGAAAATGCTCATTAGAATCCAAGACTTCCACTGCTTGCCAAAGGACATGCTTTCCTTGTATTGAGGAAGTAGACATTACTCGACAAGATGAACCTTTCCACTGCTTGCACTCTGGGACAAGTGGCTGTAGAGATGCATAGCATAGCATGTGATAGCCACTGGCATTTCCAAGGAGGAAGGGCAGGGTAGTTTGCAGATGACACCCTCAAGGGATTCATTATCTGTGTGTTCATTAGTTGGAAAATACCAGCAGCACATAATGGTGTCCAAACATTAGCTGTTACTAATTGAAGGTGGGCAATGGGGAAAACAAGTACAGAATGGAATGCCTTATGGATAAATACTGCCACTTCATCCTTTGTCCTCTCACTCACTAATATCATCCTTCCTGTTGATGATGTAACCTTTAAATACATGGTTCTTTGAAAGCTTGAACTGTGTTTCTTGTATGTGTTGGCACAAGGGCCTATACTATCTTTACTTATTCCACATATATTCCTGAACCATTCACATTCTTTGGTGACACATGTTGCAAGTAGGATGACCTTCCACTTCATCAGTGTGTGTATTCAGTCTCACTTCAGTGTAAGATCAATTAGTTAATGCTGACCACCTCTTATCGCATGATTTCATGACAGGTTTTTTTGTCTTTTGTTGTAGAACTGCAAGCTATTTAGAAAAGACATAACTGCTCTGTGCTTCTCACTTATGGCTGCAGGTTGTCTAATCAGTTTGGTAGTGACCTTTGCTGAAACTAGTTTAGAAATAGCTGCAGACTTAGGAGTGTTGATATATTTGCTTGTAAATTTACATGTGCAGATGTTTGTGTCAATATCTGTTGCCTTTGTTTGTGTGGCAGCAAAGAAAGTCAAGAAAACAGGAGGCTGGATGACTTTATATTCTTTCCTGCATCCATATAAAAATTTTTATTGGTCACTTTAATTTGAAATTTCTTTTCTTTTAAAAATGCCACGCTATTCCTGTTCCAAGTAGGGTGATTACTGAGAGTTTACACAGAAATGTGCCTTTGAATGTGATGCTCTTGCTTTGTAGGCACATTTCCCTCATATTCCATGTGATATCTTACCACTACATTCTTCTGTAGAGGGAAAGTATCTTTGACATTTATAACACCATACAAGATTGGGCACATAAGATCTTATCTTCAGTCAAATATATCCAGACTTCATCGACTCAAAGGGGATAGGCAGACTGAAAGTTAGGATGAAAGCTGCATTCTCCAGCTCACCATTCATTCACCCTGTTGTGTTTACTACTTCTTTTTTGGTTTCCATTCCCTATTATTTTTGGACTTCAGCAGTGTCCATGTCAATGACCATGTCCGTGATGTCTCCACAATTTATGAAGCCATTACTAAAGTTGAGAGTATTATGTTTCTCAATTGCTACAGCATGTTGATGAACTCAGAAGTGTGTTTACTTGTATGAGATGTAGAAGTTTCAACCAGAAGCATTCTGTAGCAATGGTGTTAGATTGTCTTTATACTTTCAGAAATACTTTACGAAGTTTAGTTATATAGAAGGGAGATACTTCCTCAAAAGACACCTCCTCTGTTTTTATCATAATAAAGATTTTCTGGCACTGTTGTGCTCTGTTATAATGATGACAGTCCAGTTTTCCTAAAGGATTTCCAGAGGGACTATTGTGTTCAGCCTTCTTAGTAGTTTGGGTGTTGGTGATCTCTAATGGTCCACCAATCCCACTGAGAGATATGATTTTGTGTTTATAAGCTTCCAAGCAGGCATGGCAGATTCCCACTAACTATTCTTTTGCCTGAACAACCATCCATCCCAACAGCATGTATGATACCCTGAGACTGAAGTTTTTCTATAGATGGTGTAACATCCTCGCAATCGAGGGAGTTAAGCCAAAGCTCCCACTCTCCAAAACACTCACAATGTCCCTCTGTTATCCCCTGTGGTGTTTGTTGATGCATATTCAGAATTCATGGTAATATGAGACTGGCTGCACTTACCAGCACACAGCTAAGAAACTCTGGGCCTGCTATGCCTGTGTCCATCATTGGCTGACGTTGACTTCCAGAATGGAAAGAGACATGGTTATGAAAAGGTTCAGGGTCACATTTGCCAGAGATCTGATGAATTAATCCTGTTTATTTATTATGTATTTCTGCACCAGGAAACAATGTTTCTTGTATTAAATTTTTTATGTTTTTGATGTGGTCAATAAATTTCATTTTCCTATGATGCTTTACAAGTCCATATTATCTACTTTGACCAACTTAACAGTACTTGATACTGAGTTGTTACTGACCTATTGGGGCAGCTAATTAATGAAATACATGATTCCCAACTCATATAGGAATATATGCTTCTAGTGAAGTATGTGATACACTGTAAATTTCATTGTGTTATTTATAAAAACAAAGATAACATAATGAACTTACCAAACGAAAGCATTGGCATGTTGATAGAGACACAAACAAACACAAACACACACACAAAATTCAAGCTTTCGCAACCCACGGTTGCTTCATCAGGAAAGAGGGAAGGAGAGGGAAAGACAAAAGGATGTGGGTTTTAAGGGAGAGGGTAAGGAGTCATTCCAATCCGGGAGTGGAAAGACTTACCTTAGGGGGAAAAAAGGACAAGTATACACTCGCACACACACACACACACATATCCATCCACACATATACAGTACAGACTGTGTGTGTGTGCGCGCGTGTGTGTATACCTGTCCTCCCCCTAAGGTAAGTCTTTCTGCTCCTGGGATTGGAATGACTCCTTACCTTCTCCTTCCCTCTTTCCTGATGAAGCAACCGTGGGTTGCGAAAGCTTGAATTTTGTGTGTGTGTGTTTCTGTTTGTGTTTGTTTGTGTCTCTATCAACATACCAACGCTTTCGTTTAGTAAGTTACATCATCTTTGTTTTTTCCCATGTGGAATCTTTCCCTGTATTATATTCATTATATTATTTTGTATTTATGATTATGTTTCTTTCTGATACACATTTAATCATTATCCAAAAACATTTGAAATAATTTAATGACCTATATAAAATAAATTTTATCACCTTATTTCTTATACGAAGTTATGAATCTGTACAAGTTAAAATTTTGCGTATATATGTATTTCTTCTGTCAGTTCAATAATTTCAAATCCAGGAAGACAGAAATTTATTAATGTAACACTATTTCTGCATAAAATAAAAAGGCTTTGCAAACAGAGTTTCTAGAAAACAATGTAAAATATCATTGTCAAACATTCAAAATGTAAATATTTAGACCATTAAAAACCTTTAATCTGATTTTAAAGATATTTCTTCATGTAAATTAATAAATCAGTAACATTCATACATTGGAACATGTAGGAAACTAAAATATTTAATTTATATAGTTGAAATTTGCACATTTCAAAAACAATTATTGTTTGTGAAGAGTATGTTATAAACTTAAAATTCAAGAATTATTTAATGCTTCATTGGAAATGAAGACTCATTAAATTTGTAATAATAAAAAAAGCCTTATCCTTAATTGTTATTCATTAAGACCAGTGTGGAGTCAGTCAGTCAGTTGCTAGATTAGTCATTGATTAGTTGTTAAGAAGTTGTCAATTTGTATCAGTTATTTGGCAGATTTGTTTGCAACAAATATTAATCATTCTTCAAAAGGGCATGTGAAATTTTGTCACTGATTTAAATGATAAGTCAGTACATAAATATGTGACAAAAAAAATATTGTTTCATTCCATAGTTTAAATCTGAGCAACTTCTCATCAACCTTCAACATGTTGAATTTACCACATAACTATTTACTAACAGTCAATACAAATACCTACTGTAACATTACTTGCAAATGTAATTGTTTTATAGTGGTTGCAACTGTATAATTGGCTATAGATAAGTTGGTATGTTAGAACATGTTTTTGAAAAATATTGCAGTACTTTCCTTTTACTTCAAACAACAATTCTCAGGGAGTCATTTAATCCCTCCATAATACAAATGTAGAAGATTAATTACAGTTGCAACACAAATTCTTTATATTGTTTTCAAGTTCCATATTGCTAATGACTACTGAACATGGTTCATGATTTTTACTGCATGGATGAAAGAGTAAGTCCTATTCGTTATAGTGAAAAACTACATAAAAGTGAGAGTCAGGCTATGTGGCAGTTTCCACACCTGCATATCCCTCAACCATCTGAGAGCCAAAATCAAATCAAACAAAACAGTTTTCAAGTAACAGCATATATGTAGGAAACTTTTAAAAGACTTACAACTGCAATTGTGAATATAAAATTGCAGTGGTTTCAGGAGATTATCATGAAAAAGTTCTCATTTCATAGTGAAGATGTCTAGACAGCAGATTAAGTAATCTATTGAACACTCTGCTCTTCTGCTTTCTTGTACTTAAAGTTACCACACTGAATCACACAAAAACATAATTCATCCATACCATGTCATCAGTGTAAAGTGCGATAGTATAAATAGCTATTGAGGTCTTCTAAATTATTCAAATATAAGCATATGGAGTCTACACAGATCAGAAATGCACATGAAATATAATTTTCATTATGGAACAGCACTGCAGTTTCTCTCTAAAATAAATTAAAATTTTTGTTAGTGTAATATGATATATTACAGTATTTACCTGAAATGAAAACAGATCTTGAGATGATAATCTCATCACCAGCAGAATATGTGCCTCCCATATGACACTCCCAGATACCAGAGTCAGAATAATTAGTAGTTTCAACAGATATTTTGCATTTTCCCACTGAAAGTAAATCATCATCCTGCTCAGGCACTATCTGGGATCCACTGGGATGGCGCATCCAACAATATGCAAGAATTACGTTAGCTTGGCAACTAACTTCTAGTTTTGAACCAAAAACAGCCAGAATTTCGTTTTTGCTGTCTGACACAGTTTCTGAAATCCAGACTCAAATCAGCATTGATACTGTTCAGAAGTAAAGGGACAGTATAAGTACATAGGAAACATAACTCTAATTTGACTGTAACACTGCTTTCGCAGTTCTTTAAGCCGACTTACACTACACAGATTATAATCTTGGACACTGAGAGCACACCTTTTAAATACAACAAAGAAAAGAAACTATCTACCATTAGGTTATCATTTTATGTCAGAGTTACCTAAAAATTTCTCTAGCGACTGTCTTGTTGTATTACAGTATCGTGTCTCCTTGTAGCCACTTAAAACATGATAATGTTTATACTTCATTCTGTAGGTAGGAAGATACTGCACATTCCACATTCTTGTGACTCACTCCTAATTATTTTACGGCAATTCATCTGAGTTACAATTTGGTAAATTCTAAATTATTCAGGGTTCTCTCTTATCATAAGGTCTAGAGCAACATTAAATAAATGAATCCTACCTACTTACATGTTTTTGTAACTATAAACTGCCTTGTGACATTAAAATGTAAATGTATTTATTGTGAACAGCAAATTTTATGTTACCTGCAGCACAGAAGACTTCCATATTGTGTGTAGTAATTAAGTTGATGACTAGGGTGTGGATTTTATGTAATTACATATTCTGTTCCTTCATATATAGTTATAAGAAAAACTAAAACTTCTATGCATTACATTGAAAGAACCCCTATTTCAAAGTTTTAAATTACATGATTTAAAGATTTTGAGATATAATACATATTTTAAACTATACTACACAATTTTTCATATTTTAATATTATTACTTAATATTATACATTTTATCAAGCCCCATACATTTTCACTAAATAGTAACAATGAAGAAAAAATTAAGTTTTAGCATTGTGTTTCTAACATTGTCATCAATCACATTACACTGAAAGCTTCATTGCATAAGTGATTCAACAATGATTCATTTTAAATGCTTTACATCCTTATCTACACTACACTAGGTGAATGGCAGAGGATACATCTCATTGTACCAGTTATTTGGGTTTCTTCCTGCTCCATTCACATATGGACGAAGGGAAAAATGATAGTTTGAATGCCTCTGTTTGTGCAGTAATTATTCTAATCTTGTCCTCATGATCCCTATGTGAGTGATGCATAGGGGGTTGTTGTATATTCCTAGAGTAATTGTTTAAAGACAATTCTTGAAACTTTGTTAGCAGATTTTCTCAGGATAGTTTACACCTATCTTTATGATTCTTCCAGTTCAGTCCCTTCAGTATCTGTGACAATCACCCATGAATTAAACAAACCTGTGACCATTCATGCTGCCCTTGTCTGTGTATGTTCAATGCCCCTGTTAGACCTGTCTGGTACAGGTTCCTCACCCTTGATCAATATTCTAGAACTGATCACATGAGTGATTTGTAAGTAAACTTCTTTGTAGATTGATTGCACTTCCCCAGATATTTGTATAAGTTGGCCAAATCCAACAGTGACTCACTGATCATAGGATACTATGTTTCTTTGCTTTGTGAAGTGAAAAAATTTACATTTCTGAACATTTAGAGCAAGTTGCCAATTTCCACACCATTTTGAAATCTATCAGAGTGTGACTGCATATTTTTTGCAGCTTCTGCCAGATAGTACTTCATTACAGATAACCACATCATCTGCAAAAAGCTTGATTTTGTTAGTAAAATTGCCTGCAAGTGCATTAATATACAACATGAACAGCAAGGGTCCAAACACACTTTCCTGGGGCAAACCAAAAGTTTCTTCTACATCTGATAATGGCTCTCCATCTGAGATAACATGCTGTATCCTTCCTACCAAAAAGTCCCCAGTCCAGTTACAAATTTCACATGATCCACCATGTGATCATACTTTTCACAATAAGCATAGCTAGGGCACTGAGTGAAATGTTTTATGGAAATCAAGAAATAGTGCATCTACCTGGTTGCCTTGTTTCAAAGCTTTCTGTATATCATGTGAGAAATGAGTGAGTTGGGTTTCACATGATCGATTGTTATCAAAGTCCATGCTGGTTGGCATTGAGGAGATCATTCTGTTCAAGATATCTCATTATGTTCAAGCTCAGAATATTTTCTAAGACTTGATAGCAAATCAGCGTCAAAGATATTGATGGTAGTTTTGTGGATCTCTTCTACTACCCTTCTTCTAGACGAGTGTGACCTGTGCCTTTTCCCAAGAAATGGGCATGGTTTTTTTGTTCAAGGAATTGATGATAGATTATAGTTTCAAGAGGGGAAAACTCAGCCACAATTTCATTACAGAATCTGAGAGGAGTTCCGTAATGCCCTGTGCAGTTTTAACAATTTCTGTTGTTTCTTAACAGCACTGATACTAATACTTGTTTCATTAATCTTTTCAGTGATATGAGGCTTAAAGTGGGGCAATTCTACTGGGTTTTCCTATGTAAAGGAACATTTGAAAGTGGAGTTAAGAATTTCAGACATTGCTTCACTATCCTCAATTTCACTTCCTGCATCATTCACTATGGACTGGACACTAACTTTGGTGCCACTAACAGTTTTTACATATGACCAGAATATCCTTGGGTTCTGTGAAAAATCACTTAATATTCTGCTACAGTTGTCATTCAAGGCATCACACATTGTTCTCTTGACAGGCAAATGTGTTTCAATCAGCATCTCTCTGTATGTTGCCCATATGTTGCCCTATGCTTTGTTTTACACCTATTATGCGGTAATCTCTGTTTCTTTAGAAGTTTCTTTACACTGATTGTGAACAGTGGAGGGTCCCTCATAATATGAACTGTTCTACTTGGTACATATCTATCCAGTCCATGGTCAATTAGTCTTTTAAACTTGAGCCAGTGTTCCTCTACATCCTCCTGCCCTGAGCTGAAAGTTTCAAGTTCCTCATTGAGATCTTTCACTACTAATTTTTTATCTAGTTTACTGGACATATATATCTTTCTGCTTGTTTTAGTTCTCCTCTGTAGTTTGGTAATCATTGTTGCCACAACCACACCATGGTCACTGATACCAGATCTGATGTGGACATCCTCAAACAGGTCGAATCTATTTGTTGCCTTTAGATCCAATATATTTCCATTATGGATGGGGTTCCTAGCTATCTGTTCTAGGTAATTTTCAGAGAAGACATTTAGTAAAGTTTCACAGTATGTCTCAGCATGCAAACCACTAACAAAACTTAATTTTCCTAATTAACTGCTGGATGATTAAAATCTCTCCTGAAGATACAGTACAATTGGGGAACTTACATACAAGTGAACTCAGGTTACTGGTTACATCAGGAGATGACTCTGGCAGGTGATAGAAGGATCCAATTATCATTTTATGCTCAACCCTGATAATCTTGCCCAAACAATCTCATATGCAGCTCCAATTTCTATCTTGATGGCTTTGAGTTTCTTGTCAACTGCAACAAATATACCACCTCCATTTCCCATTTGCCTACCGGATGCAGATAGTGGAGGTTAGCTAAGAGTGATTAACAAAGCTATGTATGAACTTATTTTTTAATTAAAATAACTGGCTTTATTTACAATGGTTGATTTTTCACATACAACCAAATAATAATAATAATAATAATAATAATAATAATTACAAAGAATACTACTACTGCAAACAAGACAAAGATAAACAGCTGCACTTACATAGATAAACTCTATGCACTAACAGTCAGAATGTGAGCATAAACAGGACAAGAACTGCAAACACAGGCAAATGAAATTATGAAAGATCTTTCCAATACTCCCACTGTTTAAGTGATTGTATTTACCAATTAACAACATTGAGCACAAATATACCAATGTTTCTTTGGTTAATGCTTTGGTTAACAAATCAGCAAGTTGTTCTGTGGTACACACAAATTACTTCTATCACTTTTTAATGTAAGAAATGATAGTGTACATCTATATGTTTGGTGCATTTGTGATATTCAGGATATTTTGGTAACTTGATTGTGCCCTGGTTGTCAATTTGTAATGTAGTTGGTTCATTACACTTGATTCCCAGACCACATAGTAATATTCTCAGCCAAATTGCATCCTTAGTAGCAGTAGCAGCAGCTACATATTTGGATTCAGTTGTACTTAGAGTAACAACCTTTTGCCCATGAGAAGTCCAGGTTACAGGACCACCAGCCTAAAGTAAAACAAATCCTGTTATTGATTTTGATGATGTAAGATCACCTGCATAGTCAGCATCAGAAAGACCAACCAGTTGCATTTTGCTCCCACAGTTTGTGTACTCTATACCATAATCTGGTGTATCAATTAAGTACCTGTAAATTCTCTTTACTGCTTGCCAATGTGCATTAGTATGGCTGTTCAAAAATCTGCTCACACTGTTCACTGCAAATGAAATATCTGGTCAAGAAATAACTGAAAAAAACATAAGAGATCCAACCATTTCATGATATGGTACTTTTGCACTCCTGAACTCTTCATCATTAAGTAACAGTTTCACATGAGGATCAGCAGGAACACTTGAACATTTTGCATCAGACATTCCACATTTCCCAGTTATTCTTCTCATATACGGTTGTTGACATATTAAAGTTTTCCTTCCCACAAGATCTCACTCAATTTCCACTCCAACAAAGCAATGACCTTCACTGACAGTGTTTTTAAAGACTTCTTTTTGTGTTGTAACAATTTTATGAATTTTTTCAATTGACTTTGATGCAATGAGACCATCATCTACAAATAATGCTAACAAGATAAAATCACCACTGATCACACCACTGAATAAACATGGATCAGTTTCAGTTTCTTGAAAGCTATAATCTGAAAGAAAGTCTATAAATTTCTTGATCCAATGCTGAGGAGCCTGCTTAAGTCTGTACAGTGATTTCTCAAGTTTGTAAACTACAGGTTTCTCTATTTTAACTACCACTCCCTCGGGTATATCCATGTAAACTACTTCTTCAAGGCTTCCCATATAGAAATTCTGTATGGACATCAAACTGTAGCATCTCTAGATCATTATATGTGACAATCACCAAGAAAACTCTGAGTGAATCATATTGTATCACTGGTGAAAAATCCTCATTGTAGTTAACACCATAGTCCTGTTTGAAATCTCTTGAGCACAGCTGTGCTTTGTACTGAGTAATCTTACCATCTGTGTCAAATAAAACCTTGAACACCTGTTTTGGATCAATAACTCTCTGGGTTGGGTTGTTTGGGGGAAGAGACCAAACAGCGAGGTCATCAGTCTCATTGGATTAGGGAAGGATGGGGAAGGAAGTCAGCTGAGCCCATTCAAAGGAACCATCCCGACATTTGCCTGGAGCAATTTAGGGAAATCACAGAAAACCTAAATCAGGATGGCCGGACGCAGGATTGAACCACTGCCGTCCCGAATGCGAGTCCAGTGTGCTAACCACTGCGCCACCTCGCTCGGTAATAACTCTCTGGCTATTAGTTCTAGGGACTATCTTTCGGGTTTTGTTGTCTTCATGAGCTTTCAGTTCTTCTTCAATTGCTTTTTTCCAGTGTTTTGAGTCAGGACTAGAAATTGCTTCTTTGATGCTGTAAGGATTATTATACTGAGCAAAGTCGCTTCATATCTTGCTGGCTTGAGAATGACAGAATGATCTTGTAGCTGCATTGACAGCACTTTGGTAGGTTGCTCTTCAGTTCCCAGTTTAGCCTTATTTACATCATTTTGTGAAATTTCCATCTTTTCCTGTGCTTGGGCAGGTTCACCAGTAACTTGCTTGTGCCAATCCATGATATCTTGTTCTATGTCAGTCTTGAAGTTTAAGTGTGTGTCATCAACTTCTTCTTGTGCAGGTGCTGAGCTGTTGCTAACCTCATTGAATGTGACAGCCCTCGATACAAACACTTTGTGACTCATGGGTCATAAAGTTGATAATTATTGGTTCTCCTTGATAACCAACAAATACAACTTTTCTGGATTTGGCATCAAACTTGTTGTGAAATTGTTTTGGTACATGAGCAAAGGCACCTGACCCAAACACATGAAGATGTCCAACATATGGTTTTCATGCATTCCACAACTCATATGGAGTTTGCTCCAAATTGCGTTTTGTTGTAGCTCTATTTAATATGTATACAGCAGTGTTAACAGCATCTTCCCATAAAAAATTCAGAAGGTTTTTCATTTCCAAAATTGTGTGTGCACTTTCAACAATTATGTGACTGTCACTCTCAGAATGACTGTTCTGTTCTGGCGTAAATGGAGCAGTTGTTTCTAACTGAATTCCATGGTTTCTCAGAAACTGCTTCATACCATAATTCATGTATTCAGTGCCATTGTCCACACGCAATGTTTTGGCATTCTGACCAAACTTGTTCAATACAAGATTACTGAATTCATGAAACCAATCAATGAAATCTGATTTGTGTCTCAGAAAATACACAACTCTGTATCCAGTTGCATCATCTTTGAGTGTGACAAAAACCTTTGCACCACCAATTGATTCAACTGACATTGGCCCACACACATCTGAATGCATAAATTCTCTTGGTTTCATTGAACAATTTGTGTCCTTGTTGCTGAACTTAAGCCAATGTGCCTTGCCTAGCTGGCATGATTCACAGAAAAAAAAATCTTCCTTTTTTTTTTATTTAGTCCTTCAACCATGTCTTTTGCTGACATCTGTTCAATTGCTCATGTACTGACATGTTCATGCCACTGTTTCAGATCAGTCACTGCAACATTAACTTCACTCCCTATTGTGGATTCTGTCACGAAACACATGTTATAAATATTGTTCTCTTCCTCCACGTCTTCAGTTACAGTCTCTCTGTCATATATTAGTACAACTTGATCTTTTTTGAAAGCTGCAGTTATTTTCTTCGACATGCATACACTGACACTAAACAAGTTCTTTCTGATAGCTGGTATGTAAAAAGGATTTTTGAGACATGCCTCACTCCATTTGCCACTAACTTCTTTGCTGAAAATAATAGTAGCAACACCGGCAACTTGGAATTCTTTATCATTACCCAGTAACACATGCTCCCCAGTCACTGGACAGAACTTTGAAAACCAAGGAAGTGGGATACAGAAGTACTAAGGAATGAAGAGACATGTTTGAAGTTCTCTGAGGTTAAAGATGAATGATGAATAGCTCAATTTGCAGTTCAGTTGAAGAGGAGGGGACATCTCTAAAAATAGCAATCCAGAAGTTGGAAAGAAAACTATAGCTACAAGGAAAGTAACTGCAGAGGAACCATGGATAAGAAAAGAAATACTGCAGTTGATGGACGAAAGAAGAAAGTACAAAAATGATCTGGGAAATTCAGGAATTCAGAAATACAAGTCATTTAGGAAAAAAAATAGGGCGTTTTAAGGTAACAGGGGATAATATGGAGCTCTTCCAAGTAGTTCATAATTTAAATTTAAAGCAGAGCAGCAGAAATAATGTGTTGGGCTGGTGTACTTCAATCACAACATTTCATAGTAGAATCCAGTTATAAAGATGTTTAGAACAACTGCAAAGTAAGTCGTTATTTTATTGAGAAGACACCATTCAGTTTCGATCTTTGTAGTGACAGACAAGTATTTGTATGTCTCATATTTCGTGCAAAGATGTCATTAAATGAAGCAAGAGGGGTGAAGCTGTGCCAAAACACAGAGTTATTCCTAATTATGTAATCTGATAGCATGTAATAAATTAGTTCTAATTTTAAATTTATGTGCTTAAGAATAAAATTATGTATTAAATGCAGAGTGAAAATAGTGTAATGCAAAATGGACATGAAAATACTTGTTTTGTGTTTTGATGAGTGTCGTAGTTCCTTTGCATAGTGTTTTTCTTTTATTGCAATAACTTACAAAATTATGTGGTGATAAATATATAATGTATTTAGGTTTAAGTATTTAAATATTATAAAAATTTTAAACAAATTGTGGCCTTGTTTAGGAATTATTTTGATTAATGTAGTGTCACGTGACCCGACTCATGACTGGGGATATGAGTGGGAAAAGGAGGTCTTTGGTCGTTGTCCATTGTGGTAGTAAGTTCAGAGCGGCAAAGTGCTATGGGTGTAAGCATGGACGCCAGTGTATGTGAATAAACTGTGAAGGAACAACATGAAAGTTTGTAGGTGTGAGACAGTAAACCATGTGTATGAATTGCACCTATTATTATTATTATTATTATTATTATTTATCCAGATTGGATTTGTGAACTTTAATGTGCATGACCACAAAGTTAGAAGTGTTTTTTTAAATAAATAAGTTTCAATCTGAACTTGCATAGTGTACCTCATTTTGCGCAAGGTTGTAGTATGGACAATTGTGTATTCAGTTCACTGCTGTTCAAAGACTAGCCAATATATGACTCAGTACTAGGGGCACAAATGCAACCATTCACTACCAACCCCCTTTGCAGATGAACTACATGAAAAATAGGTAGTGAACGCGTGAGAGTACAGCTGCAATTGGGGGCCCATCTGGGATAGGACTTCCTTATCTATTCCATAGTATTTCGGAATAGGGTGTCTGTCTGAGGTTTAGGATTTTGAACAGCCAGTGTGGGGGCTCTGAGCTAAATCAGTGCATTAGCAGTAGTGGCATGTATGTGCTGGACAAGATAAGCGCTGCCCCTTGGTTACTTGGTTACACCACTACAATTGTGAGGCAGTCATTTACACAGCCTGGTGAGTCAACCATTTCATTAGCCATGGCTGATGTGATATGTGAATCTCAAAGTGAAGGCGAATCAGTGGATGTTAGGAGTAACTGAAGGCTGGATACCAGGAAGTGACCTGAGTGCATTTTCTGTAAAACTTAGTAGTAAATTAGGAGAAATAGATTCAAAAATGGGGAATATAAAAACTGAAATAGTTGGAGAAATTGATTCAAAAATAGGGGATATGGAATTAAGGCTTAGTGATAAAATAAAGACAGTGAGAGAAAAATTTGATCAGCTAGATCTCAAATTCACTAAAATTACAGATAAAGTCGAAAACACAGTTAAAATTGAGAGAGTTGATGAGATTGAAAAAGAACTAGTAGCCAAGGCGGACACTGTGCAAAGTAATCTTGTGGGGCAGATTCTGGCACAGGAATGGAAGTGCACATTATTTCAGAAACAGAGGCAGACATTGAATCCATTAAGATACAAGTGCTGGATTGCCATAAGGGGATTACTGACAATAAGAAGGAATTAGAAGGGGTAATAAATGTCTTGAGGGAAACAATTAAGACAGTAGCAGCAGGGAATGGAAATTTGTTGTTGGGATATTCTATGGGGCATGGATTTCAATCAAAACCTTTTAGTGGGGAGAGTAAATACCATGCAGTTGACTTTTTAGCTGCATGTAAGGATAACTTTCTGACAGGGATGAATGAGCAGGCAAAAATTAAATATTTTAAGAGGCAGTTGGAAGGGGGAGCTCAAAAATGGGCTAACCAAAGTGATCATAAATTTTGTGATTTTAAAACCTTTGAAAACCTGTTCTTGAACAAATACTGGGGCCAGGCAAAACAAGATTGCAAAATGATTTTTTGAATGGACCGAGTTACAAGAGTGGAAAGAAAAGTATGAGAAAGTTCTGTGTTAGAGAGCTGAATAAATTAAATAACCTGGATAGGCCACTTGGTATATTAACAGAAATATCAACACTAAGGAGAAGATTACCAGAACATTTGCAATGGGATTTGATTCACAGTGCAACAGATTCAGTAGAAGAATTTCTTAATTTTGTGGATAATATGGACAGGGCATTATGTTACAGACCTAAATACATGGAACAGAGGGAGAGTGGAATGTATCATGAAAGGGGTAACAGTATTAATTATGAGTACAATAATAACCATAACAGGCGGAGAGAAGATAGAAGTGATTAGAATAATCAGGATATAGATTGGAGAAGCAGGCCACAAAGATATAACAGAAATTTTGGGGGGAGAAGAGACAATTTTGATCACAGGAGGAGTGATAGAGAAGGTGTGAGAATAGAGGGAATGCCAGATACAAATGCACAGGGTAGGCGGTCAAAAAACTAATTGATGCCTCACTTAAGGTCCGCAGGGGGGCTGGTAATTTTGTGAACAGGGCCAGACAAGGACATGATGGGATGAGTAATAAAGTCAGCATAAAAAATAGGGAAATTGGAATGTCATATGGATACTGTCTTACGAAATCAAAATCTGTGGGGAGGTTTTAACAATTACAGAAATAGAGATAAAAGGTATAACAGGAATAAATAGATCAAGGCTAATATCAGCAATGAATAGTGTGAGTTTAACATTGATGACATGTTTAAGAGGGAAGAGAAATTACAAGCAGAGGAGGACAATATTGGTTTGTGTGCAGCAAAATTCATTGAAAGGTCAGAGACAGAGGTAGTTTCATCAAAAGGAGAAACAGAAGTGGATATGGAACTAAGGGGCAATGTTCACAGTAATAATGGATGTGATGAACAGGTAGAGATGTTTATTGGAAATAGTATGGAGAATTGTGGGCAAGGTGAGGATAGGATTATTCAGTGTGATGTAAAGATTAATATGAGTGGTGTATTTGACAATGTAGAAAATGCTGGTAAATTACTTACTGATAATGTTGTGGGTGCAGGTGATAACTGTGGTAGGGATAATGCATTCAATGTGGATATGGAAATGTGTAATGATATGGAGAATGTTGCTGTAGGTTGCCCAGAAGATAAAATTGAAACCTATGTTTTCCTAACTGATGATGATGCAAGCCTGAAAGATGTTAATTGTAGATGGTTAGGAAAGGAGGAGGCTGATTATGATTTGAGTGATTGGATGTCCTATGCAAAATTACATAAAGCTTTGTTGCCTGAGAATGAGGTAAAATAAAATTTAAAATTTCCTGAAAATTGGAAGAATTAAGTGAAGAAGAGAATGTTGAGTTTGCTATTAAGGATCTGTTTGAAGGGGGATACTGATGTATGTTTTGGAGAAAGACCTAAAGATATTTCCATTATGCAAGAGGAAAGCAGGAGTGAAATAGAAAGTGATTTACTACAGGAATCAGGGTTGAACAGAGTAAAAATAGTGGTGATACAGCCAATAATTTATATCAATGTGGGAGGAATTACAGATATAGCATTATTAGACTCTGGCTCAAGTTTATTTGCATGTGAATAAACTGTGAAGGAACAATGTGAAAGTGTGTAGGTGTGAGACAATAAACCATGTGTATAAATTGCACCTATTATTGTTATTGTTATTATTATTATTATTATTATTATTATTATCATCACCTGTGAAACCAGTCATGTGGTCTACAAGCTAAGCTGCAACAACTGTGCTTTATTCTGCGTAGGTGTGACAACCAACAAGCTGTCTGTCCACACGAATGGCCACCGACAAACTGTGGCCAAGAAACAAGTGGACCACCCTGTTGCTGAATACGCAGCCAAACATTATAGCCTTCATTTCAATGACTGCTTCACAGCCTGTGCCATATGCGTCCTTCCCACCAACACCAGCTTTTCTGAATTTTGCAGGTGGGAACTTTCCCTGCAATACACTGTATGTTCCTGTAACCCTCTTGTCCTCAACCTTCGTTAGTTGCTGTCCTCATCCATCCAGCCTCTTCCCTGCTCCCATTCCAGCACTACACAGCTGTCATTCCACCACCACACCCAGACTTTTTTTATTTATTTCTCTGCTTTTCTGCATTCTGAAGGCTGCAAAGTGCAAAGTGTACATTCCAAGATTGCTGCATGCAATGAAAGAGGATGACCCAAATCAAATGATGAAGTACAGCAAGTGGTTTGAAGGCATGCTTCCCGAGGATGAACAGTTTGCAATATTGGTTACCTGGTCTGATGAAGTGCAGTTCAAACTGAACAATACTGTAAACCACCACTACTGTCTGTACTGGGCTCCTGAATATCCTTACATTTGTGTTGATAAACATGTTAAACTACTGGGTGTGAATGTGTGATGTCGTATGTCGTTGCATGATTTGATTTGCCCCATTCTTCTTTGAAGGTATCATAAATGGTGAGGTGTATCTTCATATGCTGCAAACATCAGTTTTACCTGCCATCTGAGAGATGTTTGGAAATGAAAGATTCTACAAGGCGGCACTCTGCCTCGCTACCACAGATATGTCAGAACCAAAATCTACCTGGATGATGGATGGTTGAAGAGGAACATATGAGTCCCACCATGGTCTCCAGACCTTACACCTGTTGAATTCTACCCACATAGGACACTGGAAGATGAAGTTTATCAACAGAAGCCAGCTACACTGAATGAGCTATGAGAAACCATCGAGGCATCCTGTGCAGCTCTCATGCCGGCAACACTGACAGAGTTTGGTCAACAGTTCAGTGCCACACCGTTGTTTGGGTGCTAATGGGGGTTGCTTTGAACACACAAAATAACCTTCTGCCTCTGCAAGATTTGTAATAATATGTCATTTTGTTCTCCTAATATTGACTACCAAAGAGTGTCTACATTTTCATATTAAATAATTATTCTTAGTACATTCTTGATATTGATATCAAGTCAATGGAGCCCTCATTAACACAGATCTATTGCAATTTGCGGTTGCGCCTGCACGTGTGTATTATTTCTGAAGAAGGATCTGTCCAAAAATAATCAAACTTTTCAAACAAATTAATATGCCTGTCAATGATTAGCACCTCAAATATTTGGTGAGTTGTTATCTTTTCTCCTTAAACATCAGTTATAAATTTCAGAACTGCAATATTGGAGTAAGAACTCAAGCACAAGTGATAAACTGTATCAATGAGAAGGCAGAGCACAGAAAGATGAAACCATGAATAAAAACAAATGAAATGTTTTCATCTGAAGAACAGTAAATTTTAAGGTACATATTCAAAATTATTGTCACTCACAGCAGAACAATAATGAACATTGTATGTAAGAATGTAGTCCAATGTCATTAACAAAATTATATAAATGTATACATTCCAAAATTTGTGATGCACTTCTTAATTAAAGTGTGTTGGTTTCATGTATGCCCTTACCATTGGCAGAATTTCCCAGTCCAATAATAACAGAGGCATAGTGTGAGGAGCCCTCTTCTTGCCAACCTACTGAACACTGCCAAGGGCCAATGTCAAAATCACTGATGCTTTTTATATGCAGACCACAATCACCATGATTGAGTCCAGTTCCAACATAGCTGTAGTTTCCTGTGATCACACCAGGAGACAGTACAAATGCTGAATCATTGTAAGGAGGTTTGAAGCGACAGAATGTGAGGCTCCTGGGAATGGTGCAGTGCATACTAACACTACCAGACACTGTGGCATCACCTTGTACCATTGCTGAGAGTTGTGGATCTGTAATTCAATGAGATTATGACTATTAATAAATGGCAAATAAAAATGTTATTTATGTTGTTATCTATCAGACTTAATACAAACAGAAATAGTATCTATTTTCTACCCACTTGTGTAATAGTATTATAGCATGCACTATTACATTTTGGTAAGGATCTTTAAAAAATAACATGTTTAGCCTGAGAGATTTTTGTGCATTGATAGTGGGAAAGGTCTTATGATGTGTGCAAGTAATTAACTACAAGAGGTTATTGCACTCAAGCCACACTATAATTAAACAAGTGTACATTTTGGAAGAACATGATTTATTTCTTTTGGAGTCTTGATGCAATCTTAATGGCATTTTCAGGGCTTCCTGAACAAATATTCTCATTGATTCAGATGTTTTATATTCTTGAATATATGTTATAATGTATTCACACTTAATAAAGTTTTCAATATTATGAGAAGCACAGTTGCTACTCACCATATAGCAGAGATGCTGAGTCACAGATAGGCACAACAAAAAGATTCTCACCATTATAGCCTTTGGCCATTAAGGCTTTCTTCAATAATAGACACACATATGCAGACGCACACACACTCATGCAAGCACAACACACACACTCGACTGCAGTCTCAGCAACTAAGTGGGTGGGGGTAAGGAGGAGGCTGAGTTGGGAGGGGGAGGAATAGTATGGTGGGGTGGTGGACAGTGAAGTGCTGCATGTTAGATGGCGGGCAGGAGAGAAGTGAGGAGGGGGGGAGCAGTGGAAAAGGAGAGAAATAAAATGACTGATTGTGGTGGTGGAATGACAGCTGTCTAGTGCTGGCATGGGAACAGGGAAGGGGCCGTATGGGTGAGGACAGTGACTAACAAAGTTTGGGGCCAGGAGGGTTACAGGAATGTAGGATGTATTGCAGAGAAAGTTCCCACCCACGGAGGTCAGAAAAGCTGGTGTTGGTGGGATGGATCCATAAGGCATAGGCTGTGAAGCAGTCATTAAAATGAAGGATATCATATTTAGCCTTCATCATTTCTGTACCATGAGGTTTGCCACGTTTTTTGCTTACCTCCATAATGTCCTCATCTTCTCATAAATGCCACAATTTCACCAGCAGCATCTTACCCTGGTTTTTGAACATCTCGCTATTTATGGCATCATCTTAAATGTGTTGAAGTGTGTGGTTGGTCAACCAGGGGTGACTTTCTTGGGACATCAAATTTCAATAGCAGGCTCATTCCCACCACCAGAGAAAGTTGAGGCTGTGTTAAAGTTCCCACAACTGGCTACTTCAAAAGAGTTGCGCAGATTCCTTGGCATGTTCAATTTTTACCAATGTCATTTGCCACATGCCACTGAAGTGTAGAAACAACTCATGCTTGCATTGTCAGGCCCCAAGACAAAGGGCAAAGCATTGCTGCAATGGTTCCCAACAATGATCAACACATTTGAGGCAGCCAAGAGAACTCTTACCAATACTGCACTCCTTGCACACCATACCAAAGAAATGCCCCTGGCTTTAGTTGTAGACGTCAGTCAAACAGCAATCAGATCCGCACTTCAGCAACATGTAGACAACACATGGCAAGCTCTTGCCTTCTTTTTGCATAAGCTGACACAAGCACAGCAAAGATGGAGTGTGTATAATCGCAAGCTGTTAGCCATGTATGGAGCAGTAAAGTACTTCCACTTCCAACCGGAAGCAAGAACCTTTACCATACACACTAGACATAAGATGTTTACATATGTCTTGCAGCAAAACAATGACAAGTGTTTGTAATGACAGTTTAGCCACCTCGAATACATAGCGCAATTCTAGACTGACATACAAAGCATCTCAATCCTTGGAGCCTCGAGAACATAGTGGCTGAGAGCTTGTCTCGGGTTAGCACAGTCACAAAGACTGTCGATCTCTCACACCTATGTGATACACAACAGACTGGTCAGGAACTCTGTAACCTTCTGCACAGCACACAGGCTGGCCTACATGCCAGTGGGACAGCACAAGTTGGTTTTCCATGGTCTACATAATGTCTGCCACTGAGGCATCAGAGTGTTAGGAAAACTCATTGCCTCTCATTACCTTTGGCCAGGTATCCAAAAGAATTGCTGGCAGTGGGCCCGCTCTTGCACAAAATGCCAATAAAGCAAGGTTACACAGCATGTAAACGTGCCCATTGGCAGCTTTCCAGAGGTCACCGAGAGATTCGCCCACATTCAGCTGGACATCATGGGACTCCTTCTATCATCAGGAGGACAGCAATACCTATTAACAAGTACTACTGATAGATTAAAGTGTTGATCTGAAAGAATCCTGGTCAACAATACCTCTGCCGAGTTACTTCCAGTAGCATTAATGATGCAATGGGTTGCATCCCTCATACGGATGAAACAATGGACATTCTGCTAAAGGGCAAGTGCAGCACCATCTCCATTGATTGTGTCAGGCCAGTGTTTGTATTTGATGACTATTTTGATGCACCTCTGCCCTCGACAACCAGCCAACTGCCTTCCCCATCTTCTATGATCAAGCCACCATCCGATGAATGGCAGGTGCCCATTTTCCATCAAGATTTCTCAATGGTGCTAGGGCTGATGGAAGCAGATGCTGTTCTGCTTCTCCACGGGGGGCTGAATTGGCGATGGCAGAGATTGTGCATTCTACAGCATTATCAGCTGATTGCCAAGTTACCTCAAAAAAATTCACATGCTCACTGCCTAGGGCACTGATGTGTGTGTTTATTCTGTGCCTAAGAAGAAACTCTATTGAACTGTGTGGTTTTACTTTTTTAATATTATTAATCCATTGTTATCTGTCATAGTGACAAGTTTACTTATCCACTTTGCTTCCAAAAAATGTTACTGTTCTCAACGTACATTTCCTTGATGTAGTTGAGAGTAGAGAATTTTTTTAAAAAATGGGAGAAAGAGCAATTCTCACATTTGCTGTGTGTAGTATGCCCAGGTATCACACAAAATTTAAAGGCTGTCTTATAGCCCTATAAGATTATCTTCAAACTATTTCCATGAGATTCACTTAACATTTGTAAATTTGGTCACATAAAATGTTTGCATAGTCATTGGCCATAATCCACCTTCAATTGTAACATCAATATGAACAGTATGCTAAAAAAAATTGGCTCATGTCCTCACAAATCAGTATGCATGCTTAATTTATGAAATAGGCCACATAATGTATAACCTTACATGGTTGCCAAATGCACAGAGACTGATGTTAGAAACAATGTGAAAGATGGGTCATTAGAGTATTTTATTCTTTTCAAGCATTGTTTGTCCACATTATGTGGTCTCAAAGCAGGACATAATTGTGTCAAAACAATACTATTATGTTACCTAGGATGACAAAATTTGGCAAACAAAAAGAAAATAGAGTTTATTAATAGAGTAAGGTCTGATTCTCATAGTGAATGAAATAAATAGATAATAATAATGATCATTATACTCAAAGTGCCTGCCTCAATCAACAGTTATGTGGAGCAGACAGCTAGACCCAGCTAGCTATGTTGACATTAAGGCAGAGGCTAAGGTTTCCATGGTGATGTCGTCCAAAGGTGTTGTCTCTAGCCAGCAGGTATATTGGTTAATTACTGTAAGGAGATATTGCTGGCCATTCGATGGGGAAAGTGGTCCACTACATCAAGGTGTAATTGAGCTAAATGAGAGGTTGTGTGTGGAAAGTTACCTCCTGGCATACGTACATAATGGGACACTTTGCAATGCTGGCATTGAAGGTGTGTCCACATTCACTGCCGGCAATCCCTCTCCATACCTAGCCAAACGAAGCACTGTGACATGAGGTGAAAGGTGGGATGGGCTTCAAGGTAGCTTAGACTGTGGACACCATCAGAGGTTTGTTGTTGGAGTGGTGATGGGAGAAAAGCGTGAGGTCTTCCTCCAGACACATCACAATATAGTCTGCCATATTCTCCTGGAATGCCAACAAGTTGCAGCTGCAATGCTGATGTGGCATCATAAAGAACATTCAGAGCTCTTGGTCATCCTGTTGTGCATGTGCCAGTTCTGAAAAGTCAATAGGGCTCACTATATGGCTGATTTCCGGACATTATCAATTCTGGAAATGTGCCTCAAGTCTGTACTAAATGGCCTTAAAAACTTTACATAATTGAACCAGCAGGGAGAGCAGTTGACACTATTCGTTTTTAACACATAGAACAGTGATTTGTGATCTGTGCACATCATGAACATCCTCACTTCTAGTTACGGATGAAAGTATTTAATTGACTCATACATGGCAGGAGTTCTTGGTCACATACTCGCCACTTATGCTGTGATGGCAACAATTTTCAGGATGAATATGCAAGCAGTTGCCATGAATCTTCTGGCCATTGTTGGAGTACCACACCTATAATCGTTTGACTTGCACTTATCACTAATGCCAAAGGTGTCTCCAGCTTAGTGTGTGTGAGCAGTGCTGCATCTGCTGTGCTATTTTTCACAACCTTGGAAGTGGAGCACACTGTTGCATTGCAGTGCCATCTCAAACCTTGAGGCCAGAAAGTGCTTTGTTCAACGGCTCTTGCAGTTTTGCTGTGTCGTGTAAGTGTCAGCGGTAATAGATAAGCATGCAAAAAAATCAGCATAACTTCTTGAGTGTCATCAGTCATGTTATCAATAAGGTTACTTCAACCTTTTCATTTTGTGGTAGGGACCATGTAGATGAAATGTGGTACTCGAGAATGTTACCGTAGAGTGTCCAAACACAAACTTGGCCACTTTCAGCACCACACAAAATTGTTCTAGACACTTAAATACTTCTTGTAGTTGCTGATGTTGTTGCTTCCCGGTGGCAGAAAACACAAGTATTTGGTCAGGTATGCAACACAAAGTGGCAGTCCTCATACAGCAGAGTTGATAAACCTCTGCCAAGTTTGTGCAGCATTCTATAACCCAAACATCATAGATTCGCTCTCATAGGTTCTGAATGGACTGGTTATTGCTGTCCATTTACCTCCATTCTGGCCAAACAACCAATGTTATGATTTGCTCAAGTCGAAGCTAGTTTTAGCTACATAGGAATTATGGTCAACTTGACAAAATTCATCCTCACAATGAGCCAACTTTACCATTGCTATGCTGCAAAAGTACAGGACATGATCATAGTACCTCCCCATGAAAATTCATGTGAAAAGCATAAATCAGAATTAATTTGAAGGATTTCTATGTCACACAAAGAGTGGATCAGACAGGTACAGACACAAGAAGGCATCAATGATCACAAGCTGTCTCAATATCTGTGTCAACTGTGTAGCAAAGTTTAAACCGTTAAATCCCTAACAATCTACTACACACACTGTGGAGCAGCTTACTACCTTTACAAGTTAAAGAAATCATGGCATGGCAGATGGAAATGCCATTGGATGTGGTGGTGGAGCTCACTGATCAGATTCCAAAGATCAACACACCCATGCAGATTAGTGCACTGACAGCATCATGCACTCATGAAGGATAGTGGTGTAACAGTGCCATGCAGTAGTACAACAGTGGAAGCAACAGTAGCAAACACAATTTAGACTTACTGGTGATGAAAGTAGACACACTATAAACACAGATTGGTACACTACCACATCAGGGCAGTGATTCTAATGGTACAGGATCTAATCACTGGAGATCCAGAAGCTAATCATCAATGAATGCTGCATCGTGGAATACAGAACACCCTATATGCTGATATCACCACAGGTTCACCAAAAATGCGCATAAATGTACAACTCTGTATCACACCCAAATGCGAGTGGCATCCAGTAGCAGATGAAAAAAACTGTTCAACAAAGTCATGGTGCCTGTTTGTTAATGATAGGGGATCCAGTCAGAAGTATTTAATAGTCACCGGCTCAGAGAAGACTAAGTTCACTGCTGTAGACTGCCAACTGCATTTGCCGCAAATATCTCATCCATCTCTACATATGGAATGCAGCAACAGAGGTATATTTGGGACTGCCACTTCCATTTACATGGGATTTTACCAATGCCAATGTTACGGAGCTGATAATAGGAGGTGATTTTCTGGCACACTGCCATCTATTACTAGATGTAGTTATTGCCAAACTGGTCAAAAGTGTTCCCTGACTGATAATGGGTGGCTTTCACAACAACGCCTCAGTGCAGAGTGCCAATCCAGCACAAGCACATGACAAGGAGTGCACTGCACTGCTGGGGCAAAAATCTGACCTCAACCAGGCTACAAGGCACACCTATGCACATGGTATACCACATGGTACACCATATATAAACCACAGATGGTCCACCAGTGTCTTGTAGATCCAGGAGAATAGCATCTGATTGTCCATTGCTTAAATGGAATTCCATGTGATGCTTAAGGAGGGCCATTAGTTAGCCTGTGATTGTCAATACTGCACATTGTCATGAAGAAAGGAGTTGCCTAGCACCTGCGCAGTGACTATCATCCATTCAGTACAAGAACAATGCCTGATCGATATCCTGTGCCTTTGTTGTGTGACTATCATTATGTCCTGCATGGCGCAACAATATTCAATGTTTTGGATTGCACCAAAGCATATACACAGATACCTGTGGCAGAAGAGGACAACAATGTTGTGTTTGAAAGTTTCATTGGAACAAAATTATTTATTTCGGCAACCATATCCACCAAACAAATTGGACAAATTGTTACACTCTAAATTGGCTACACATCTGAACATTTAGTTCACAGGTGAAACATTCTGAATGTGCATAAAACACAGGAAGAGGTGAGTCAGAAAAACAGTTATTGATACTGTATCCCTAAGTGACTGAATGAAGAACAGAACATAAAAACACACGGAACACAAAAAAATCATATAAAAATTCATATGCCACCGAATAAACAATACAAGAGAACATATAAACATAATATGAAATGCAGCACCCCTGGAGATCAGCACAGAAGCTGTTTCACTGCTGTAACTGATTTGTTATCACAGATCTCACACACTAACAACACTGCACTCACACAATGACATTGCCAGGTGGTGTAAATGTCATAGCAGACTCTACAAAGTATTTGTTTAAACTGATATTGCAAAGGAGACAGGGTGATTGGGGGAAAGAAAGCAAAGCCAAAACTCAGAAAAATGAAAGACCGTACAACATGATTGTAATAGATAAAAAGTAGGAAGCTATGTTGGGCCATGATGGTTAGGTTGGGTAGAATAATGTAGTGTCAGACAATGATAGTGGGAACAAGAAGTACAACTGGGTTATTAAGAGTGCATCAACATAGTATGTATAGGAGATGATTCTATAAAGGTACCTCATAAATGTGCATGGCTTATGGTACACAAATATATGGTACTATGAACAAATGAAATACTTCTTCCTCAACTAGTACTGGATAGTGGAGAGAATTTCATATTTACATCATAGATCACATAAAAAATACTTTTTTGCGTAAATTCCTCAAAGAAAGTTACACGGCAATATTTCACACAGAACAGCCATCAATGAAATTCATCATGCATAAAAATTAATTGTTCCAGTCACAATGGTTGTTTGAACCTCCAACTAGCCACAGTAAAATTCCATCAAATATTCCCAGTGCTGAATTAAAGAAAACACATGTAAGTTATTATGCACCAACATTACAGAGTTTTTGTGAAAGCCAGTATCCGTATTTTTTCACATAGATGGTTACTTGCTGGTCACCAACTGACTACTTTAAGGGACATCTGACTATTTAAGGACTGGCATAAGAACAAACTGTTATTTTGGAAACTACACAATCATTTGAAGAACCGATACTTACTATGGACTGCATAACGATACAGCCTTCCCCAAGAATCACATGAAATGTCTCCCTCCTCCTCCTCCTCCTCCTCCTCCTCCTCCTCCTGGATAGTTATTGGATGAGTCGGTGCTTCCTAGGGACTTGTATGTGTGTCTTTATATATATATATATATATATATATATATATATATATATATATACATATATATATATATATCATTCTGTCCAATTTGCTAAAACACTTGATATTCATTGTGAAAGCATATAGAATGTTCTGGAAGGACGTATATTATCATGATTGTCAGGGGATTGTTATCATTAAAAAAATTATGTACAGGTGCTGAGTTAGATTTTAATCAAGAAATTGAAGTGTTAAATATCTGGCTGCAAATATTAAGAGGCTGTGGAAATGTTGGCATAAGTGGTTGCCACCTCTAATTACCTTAATTAGAGTTGATTGGTGGGTTGACACAGAACATCATTATCTTGAGAAATGGCTTAAAAGTTGCCAAGCAATGTATTTTCATTTGTTATCTATTTTTATGTCCTCCTCTGTAATTACATTTCTAATTAACTCTCCAATTGTTTACATCACACAACTTTCCTATTTTCAGAATTTGAGGCCTTATTTTTAAATTTTACATATGTAGATGGATAAAGCATGAGATTTGTACTGTCATTGAATGTTAGTAACCAAATCCAAACTGTAATTCATTATGTAACTAAAATAATACAAGATACATTATTGTAATTAAAGTTAATATCAATTTTCATATTTAAAACTAGTGATGATACTAAAAAAAATTATGTGACTTAATATTGTATTTTATACCTTATTTGGCTGTAACATCAGTTTCTTTATGTTTTGTAAATTTTAATTGTAACATCAAAATTGTATAAAATTAACAACGGGTCATTTTGAAATTTATTGTTAAAATTCTATATAAAGCAAAGCGGTGAAGCTGCAGGAGCGTTAGTTGTTGAGTTGTTTTGTCAGTCAGTCAAAGAGATCTGTGAAGTATGTCAGTCAGTGTTTTGTTAACAGGACGAGTATGCAGTTCAGTTGCCAATAAATTTTGTGAAGTTGGAAATTGTTATATTCTTTCATCAAATGAACTCCAGGCAATAGAAAGTTAAGTTAAATGTAACACTCCGAGAGGAATGTAACTGTCAATATTGATATAAATTTGGTTTGTGAAATATAAGGGGTCTAAAAATTCAGAAAAGTTAAAAAATGGCTCTGGGCACTATGGCAAATTATGAAAAAATCTTAATTAATTGCTTAATTAATGAAGTATGCAACTTTGAGCATAAAAATTAGGTTAATAAAAGCATAATGGTTTAGAAATTAACACACACAAAGGCAAAATCTCAAAATCTACAATGGATAATGTGGCCACTTCTGAATTTTAACATCAATTATTTTGTATTGTTGGTCTCCCGCTCCTTTGTTCGTCATGAATTTCGGTCCAACAAGCTGCAAACTCTCTACACCACTTATGGACATTTTTGACATCCATGCATGACTCACCATACACTTCCGTCAATTGGCAATGGATTTCAATTAGCACAGTATCCTTTGTGTTCAAAAACCGAATAACTGCGCACAATTCGCACTTGGCGGTAACATCCAGTGGGAGCTCCATTCTCAACGACTGCCAAGCCAAGACTGAGTGCCTCAGCATGGGGTGCGCTTGTTTACACACACAGTGCATGAAGCACTCTTCATAACAGTGTGACCACCTGCCACGCAAACAGAGCTCTGTACTTGTAAAAAAATAGGAGACCTTACTTTTGGGATTACCCTCGTACATTCACAATATTCACAGAAATCTGCTCCCAGAATGGCATATCACATATCACAGTGGCGCCTTTCCACCCAGACAAATGTCAAAGGCCACAGGAGAAAAGCCAACAGAGGCAGGCCTAACATTATTTCTTAGCACATACAGGACAATGACAGTCAACAGTCACAGCCATACTGAAGTACTCCTTGGTTGCCAACTTGCACCCTTGTGCACTTGCTCTCACCATGCCCAGGGGTGGTCACAGGGAAACAAATCATGTCTCTGGGCCACTAAATGAAAGACAAGGAGTGGTTCATGTGTTCAGGTGTCATCACAAGTGGATTCCAACGTCAATCATCTGATGTCAGTTGCACCACATGTATGTTGTTTCCACTAAGGATGGTGAGATGGTACACCATCACAACCATGTCACCAGGCATCAGCACCACCTGCCATCCCAACAGCCCCACACAAGCTACCACAGACAATGTGGAGATCACTCTTCAAGTACCAGTGGAACAAACCCAGGACCATTTCCTCCTGATGGCAGAGACTACACACTCATAACCAAACCCAGCCATGGCTCCATGAGAGGGGTCCCATGGAACTACTTCAACATCATAACTTCTGCCACTCCCCAAGATGCAGGCACCTTGCTGGCCACAATCAGCCATAGACACCAATTAAATCCAGCTGAGAACAGAATATGCAGATATAGAGCTAGTTCCAGACACAGACCACAACAACAAACAAGGCACCACTAAAACTGGTGTGCAGTCAGCGCACATAAATGTGGAGCTGTTGTCAGAAATAGCTGATGATATCATAGAGGGCACCTGCAACCTCGCATTAACTCCCACAGTATCAGAACATAGTGGAGAGGATAACACTGACCTTCACACATTCTCCAAGCCATGCTGGTGGCAGCATGGGACCTGTGCATTATCACTGACATCAATTTTGACTTGGGCTCTGCTTACAGATTAACTTTCAGACTTACAAGTGATTGCTGTACACTGGACCCTGCCCCAAATAGCCTTACAGATTCTTTTTATGGGCAAACTAACTTACCAAGTGAATGCTGCCTCTGAACTCTGCCCTAGATCATCACCAATAACAATATGCAATCCATCTGTGCACTGTTGTGAGTGTGTAATAAATACATGTTGTAACTGAAAATGTGTACACACTCATGTTCTTATAATAAAAGATCTTCAAGATCCATGAAGCATGAGAGACTGCAATAATCTTTAAGTACTTCCTTGTATGAATTTATTGAGCTAAAAGCTGATCAGTCACCAGTGCAGAAAAACTGGTACTGCAAAAATTGCTGAGTCATCACATACATATAGAAACATGTGGTACACTTTAGTTAAAAAAAAATGAAGTGAGCAATTACATTCAATGATCATAATCTCAAGGAAACCACAAGTCAATGCATGTGTAAGGGATACAATCTAAAAGTAGGTTCTCAAATATGGCATGTAACAAGTTAGATGATTCTTTGCTCTACTGTGCCTCTATACAGTGTGCTTGGACATAGAGTTGCATCATAAGACCCAAATCCAGTGTTGGTGGGTCACTGATGTAGTACATTATTGTTGAGACTGAGGTTTTAATTAACAAACAAGCAACATCTCAGGAGGTTTAGTTTCTATAATATATCTTGAATCTGTGCAAGATGCAATGTTTCCATTCTCCATACATACAAAGAGGATACATATGGGCGGAAATACTCAGCTTACACTTACTACTGTAAAAAAGGTGTGAGTTGGATAAAAATATCCCCATTAGCTATGGGCTACTCCTGCAGTATTCTGAGCTTCTTGTTGACACTGAGTATTAACTACATACTGCTACTTCATGTAATCAGGTTTTTCACATCCCAGTTAAGATGATGATGATTAATAGTATCTACCACAGCAACATTTGATACACAGTTACTACTCAACATTGTCATCATCATCATCATCATCATTATCATCATTATCATCATCATTATCATCATCATCATCATTATCTTTGTCATCAGAAGCAGCAGTAGCTGTCTCTATCAAAGAATGATCTACAGGTACTGAGCTCAGTTATGTCTGCAAATTCTTCTCCTATTAGGAATGGTCCTTTCGGTCAGTGACTCCATTGATCTTTCACAGATATTTGTCCAATCAGTCTTGTGGTCTTCCTCATGGTATGTCTCTAACACTGGTACTCCATTTCAGCATCACCTTTGTCCAGTCATCAGTCCTTCCATGAACAATGCTGCCCATAGCCAATTCATAGTGGCTGTTCTCTGCAGGATGATCTTGTTATGATGTCCACTGGCCTTTCTTGATCTTTCCTTGTTAATTCCAATATAGAGGTTCCTTGCTTAGGTGTGCAGTTCCAAGTTTCCATCCTGTATATTCATAAAGTGTCTAGGCACCTCACATCAGTAACTCAAAATGGGGATGACACATTGATCAAATACTATTTTTTTCAGTTTTATTAACATATTTGACCTTAAGATAGCTAAATGTTTTCCAAATGCTTGCCAGGTGAGTTCAGTGCATTGAAAGATTTCCAGTCTTATGCCTCCTATCATATTTACAACCTGGCGAAATAAATGTATTTCCTGAGAGTGCCCAGTGTGTGTTTTTGAGCTGTTTGTTTCCTATCATGCTTCATTTACTAGGCATAGCTTTTGTCTTGGTAAAGTTTGTGTTTGATTCCACTACTTGGCAGTCTCAGACAAGATCTGATATCAATGTCTATAGTTCATCAAAATCATTTGTCAATGATACAATGTCATCTCTAAATCTCATGTTATTAACCCTCTTTCCATTGAGTCTAATCCTAACATTATATCACTTCAGATGAGACTGCTTGCACCACCATATTTTCTCCTTTCCAAAATATGGTGATGGCAAAATCTTTGTCCTACCTTTATGAACTAATTTGCTGCCCATTCTCCAAGTGAGGATCAAAGAAAATAGACATTGATTTTATGCAGAAGATTTTTTTTCATGAACTGTAATATACCTTCTTTTAAATTTGCAAACTGAAAACTTACATAAAATGTTAAGAGACACATGTGATTTAGCTCTATCTGTTTTGCTTTATTATGATCAAAAAGTGAAAGATGAATGGTTTATTCTTTTGTAATGTGACTTGCAGTAGAGAAGTAAAATAATCAGATTGAGATATAATTCATGATTTGAATCACAACTTATTTCAATACTGAAAAGGAAGTTACGCTGCTGCAATGAATGGGCTTCTGACTGATAAATATTTCATGGCCTTCTTTTGTCCAGTTTTACCCTTATTATTTTAGGGAAAGTGAAAAGTGTATTGCTCAACTGCCAAGTGATGTATTAAGCACATTCATGACACAAATAGTACAACCACCTGAGAAAACACTGACTTGGCTAATGAGAGGTACTTCCTAGTAGAGTAAGCTTTAACTACCAGCATGACACCATCAGCCTGTAACTTGTCATTGTCATTCACTACCAGGTACAGAATCATGTAGGATGGATATATGTGATATTTCCACTGAGAAGAAGCAAGTGAAGGATCTGTATATCCATCATACCCATTGAAAGGATTAAATAAGAGTTAAATTTTCTAGCTACACAGACTGTTTTATAAAACGCCTCCCAGTATTATCCTCATAATTTTTCTCCACACACCATGGATTGAGTAACTGTGTTATTCTGTCACACACAAAATTTCTTTTGTAATATGAATCAGAATATTTTACCATCATGGTCAGATTAAACCATTGCCTTTAATTTTCATCTAAATCATTAAAGATAACTGAGTATAAAGAAACAAATTGCCAAAGTTTTACACACTGTCCTTCAGTCCTTCTAAGGAACTATGCTGTACCAAATACTGCAAAGCTGGACATCACAATTCTAGTCATTCTTGATCAATACTATCAGACAGAAAATCTATGTTAACGTCTCCTAAGATAATTTATCTAGTTAGAACACAATAGAATAGTTATGTCTACAAAACCCTATTAAAACAGTTTCTATTTGCTTTATGAAGCTAAAGATATTTAGTTTAGTTCAGTTTATTGTTATCCATAGAACATATTTTATAATGATATTTTACATGTCATGTTGCAAGTTTTATATAGTCTTAACAAAATTCCTTTTAAATTTATCATCGATAGAGTGAAATCATAATTTTATGTGCTCATAGTGATAACAGGTAATCAGTAGTAAATAGATATTGTATATACAGCAAAAACACACAATAACACCTTATAAAAATAATATTTTAAAAATAACAGGAGACAAAATTATATATGAATGCCATATTACATAAAAAATACTGAGACATTTGCATAAACTGAAGAAATATTTTTAAACTCACACTGGCAGGAATAAACAGCATCAGAAACTCAGATTGGCACTTTGTCTATCATTCTCTTCTTATGTATTTTCAGGTCTTCCTATCTTCCTTCCTCAGGGTCTTGGCTTGTACACAAAGAAGAATTACCTTATACTACTTCCAGTTTTAAATACAACTTTGTTCCATGAATTTGTCTACAAGTATTGCTTCACCTTCTACCAACATCCAGAGATTACATATTCCTTCAGTTTTCTTTTTTAAGTGCTCATTTCCTTTATGCTCTTAATGCTAAGTGGAACTCTGTTATAAAATGAGTTTCCTGCATTTCTAGCATCCCTATCTGTCATTTTCAACCTTTCGTTGCAGATTTGGTAAGTTTTTCTAGCTCTTGTGTGGTCGTCATGAAAAAGTGTGTTTGCAGGTACTGTACAGTTTATCATTAAAAGGAGTATTTCCTTATCTATGTACAAACCAGATACAGTTAATATTTCACATTCTTTAAATTTGTTATTGCAGTATTACCATGGTGGTCATTTTACTATGCATCTGGTGGCATTCCTTAGAAGTTTTTTAAATTCTCTGAATGTGTGCATCTGCTTCTCCTCCCCATACTGATGTGTTATTGTTCTAGTCTTCAGTCCAGAGACTGGTCTGATACATTTTCCATGCTCCTATACCCTGTGTAAGCATCTTCAACTCCTAATAACTACTAGAACGAACACCCATTTGACTCTGCTTAATGTGTTTATCTCTACGTCTCCCTAAACCAGTTTTTACTGCAACACTTCCCTTCAATACTAAACTGACCATTCCTTGATGTCTCATGATATGTCCCATCAAACAATCCTTTCTTGTAATCAAGTTGTACCACAAATTTCTTTTCCCCCCAGTTTTTTTCCAATACCTCCTCATTTACCCATCTAACCTTCAGCATTCTTCTGTTACAACACATTTCAAAAGCCTCTGTTTTCTTCTTCTCTGAACTGCTTATTGTCCATGGTTCTGTTCCATACAAGACTACTTTATATGCAAATATCTTCAGAAAAGAATCCGTAACACTTCAATTGATATTCAACGTAAACAAATTTTTCTTCTTCAAAAATGCTTTTCTTTCCATTGCCAGTCTGTATTTTATATACTCTGTGCTTTGGCCATCATCTTTTATTTTACTGCCCAAATAGAAAAACTCATCTATTGGTTTTAGTGTCTCATTTTCTAATCCAGTCCTCTCAGTGTCAGCTGACTTAATTTGGAGACATTGCATTACCCTTCTTTTACCTTTGTGGATTTTCACCTTGTAACCCCCTTGCAAGACACCATCCCTTCCATTCAACTGCTCTTCCAAGTCCTTTACTGTTTCTGACAAAATAACAATGTCATCAGAAAATTCCAAAGTGTTTATTTCTTCTTTGTGACCTTTAATTTAGTCTCCAAATTTTTCTTTGATTTTCTTTACTGATTGCTCTATGTACAGAGTGAATATCAGGGATAGGCTACAACCCTGTCCAGTGCCTAGTCAACCACTGCTCCCCTTTCATGTACTTCAACTCTTATACTTGTCATCTGATTTCTATACAAGTTGCAAATTTTTCCATGCTATCTTCAAAATTTTGAACACTGTATTCCAGTCAACACTGTCAAAAGCTTTCTCCAAGTTTACAAATGATATAAGCATAGGTTTGCCTTTCATTAATCTATCTTCTAAGAAAAGTCAAGGGTCTGTATTGCCTCACACATTCCTACATTTCTTTAGAATCAAAACTGATCTACCCAAGATTGGCTTCTGATAGTTTTTTCCATTCTTCTGTAAATAATTAGCAATAGTATTTTGTAGCCATGACTTATTAACCTGATAGTTTGGTCATATTAACAGAATCTTCTGTCAGTTCTTGGTAGAACAACATTATAATAAATGAAAAGCACCAGTTTGCTTTTGTTCTACAATATTACTTTTTAGCAGACATTTAAATGTCTGAAGATGGCCTTGTAAGCTGAAAACCGGTTTACAATAAAAGTAATATTGTAGAGCAAAAGCAAACTGGTGCTTTTCATTTATGATAGTTTGGTATTATTCACGCCTACCAGCACCTACTTCCTTTGGTATTGGAATAATCCCGGCGACAACCTTGTGTGAATGCTCTGAAAAGCTAACCATTTGCACATCACAGCATCATCTTCCTGCCAGTTAAATTTTGCGTCTGTAGCACATCATCTTCATAGTGTAGCAATTTTAATGGCCAGTAGTGTAAGCATTTCCTTTATTAAGAATATATTTGTATTTATTTTTGAGCAAACCTTATCAATGTGGTTTTCCCACATCAGATGTTTGTTCACCTCTGTCCTCAGATATCTATTATAGTCAACTGCCTCTAGAACTGCATCCTCAATGCTTAGAATACAATCCTCTGAGTTGTCCATTCTGTTTGTTTAAAATTTTGTACTTGTTATTTTCCTCCTGTTCATTAATGGATTATTTTCTGCATAATATCTTTCTGACATGTGCATGTTCTCAGTGGTTCTTTTCTCCAGATCCTTTACTGAGTTGCTATATACTAGTAAAGTTGTGTTGTCAGCAGCTTTCCAATTATTGCAATGGGTATGATATTTATATATGAAATAAAGCACAGAGATCCTAGTACTGAACTCTGAAATACTTCATGGTTTGTCTACATAATATGAAAGTAGACATTTTTTAAGTATTTCCATATTTATCTTTTATTTGCATGGACTGCAACATGTTTCCAACAAATGTCCTTATAATGTCCACAGCTATTCTACTGGTGATGTGAGAGATGTCAGTACAACAGGCTTTGGTTTTCCTGATACAATTCTGTGGAATACTATCCAAATCTTATTGCACAGAAGAGCATGGGATTAAAGCCCATCTTTTTGTACTTGAAAAAACTCTACCTTTCTTCTTACTGGTTTCATAGTAGTATAATTTAAGTTTGTATCCATTAGGATGTACCAGTTCAGCTTCAATGATTTCCATGTAATGAAGTGATTTGCACAACACACCTTCTGACATTCACTCAGCACTTTCATTTTCCTGCGTGGAACTTCACATTTTGTGAACCTTATACTGACCACTAAATTTATGGATACTTTTTCCATTTTCTCTTCATCATTGTATAAATGAGTTTATCTTTCATTCACAGTTTAATGGAAATCATAAGAGAAGAAATATTCACTTACCTAAGTCAGTTACAGTAATAACTTCTTGGATTTCTTTTGTCGTGTGTGGTAGGCCAATTGTACATGTCCAGATCCCTAAATGTAGTTTTGCTACTGGAGACAGTAAAACTTTGCATGAGGTCAATATTCCAGTTGAAATTTCTGGCCTTGGACCTTGAAACACACAATAATCTTTGCTAATGTTGTCTCCACAGGTAAGAGTTAGGTTGCTTCCCAGTTGCACTTCAACTACCTTTGAAGCATTTTTCATTTCTGTGGAAGCTGAGGAAGAGAAATAATTCAACCATAAAAAAAGGAGTCAAATGAAACTATATGGTTCCAGAGACTTTCTCAAGTTTCAAACATCTTTGACGTATATATGCAGACTGAAGCACAGAATGAAAATTTGTACCAAGGCTGGGATTGAAACGCAGGTCTTCTGCTCACTAGGCAGATGTGCTAACCACTACCCCGTACTGGCTCAATGGCTTTGCACAACTGCATGGAATACCCTAGCATGCCTCACTCCTCAATCTTAATTCCTATTCATGCTTCAGCACACTTTGTATGGCCCCTAAATTTGAACAGCATTGCAGAGGTTCTCCAACTGTATTGGAATAACATGTCAGCATCAAACGAAACATTCTGTTGAGGTACTATTCCAATACAGGTAGAGAGCCTCTGCAACACTGTTTTAGTTCAGGGGCAATATCAAGTGGGCTGAGATATGAATGGGAATTTGGATTGAGGAGTGAGGTGTCCTAGGATAGTCAATGGAGTTGCAAAGCCACTGTGTCATGGAGGCTTAGTGGGTAGCACATCAGCCTAATGAGTAGGAGACTTAGGTTTAAATCGCAGCCTTGCTACAAATTTTAATTCATCACTTCAGCCTGCATATATACATAATAAAAGAACTAGTATAGTTTAAATTTCAATCGACTCAACTGAAGTTAAATTACACACAGTGTTTAAAAAGCAATGCATAAATATGTTTCCCTAATAAATGAACAAACATTTACAATGGAAATGTTGCATGCAAAAAACAAATTGTTTCACTGCACAAAACATCCACACTCAGTTAAAATCAAATAATGTATATAGTGAGAGCCCAAGTGTTGCCTCCACATGAAGCCAGCCATGAGGAGAGATTACTGAAACTGGTGGCGTTTTATTTATTTATTTATTTTTTTTTAAATACAAGATTTCAATCTTTTTCAAGACTTTCAGACATTTTTACAAAACTTTTACACCTATTTTACAAGAGCTTAGCTTCAATTAATTGTTCTGCAGGTGAACATAATACATTAAAGAGTAAGCATTTTATTCACATATATTTTAGCTACAACCTTGTGCATGTAAATTATAAAATATTTAGGTCTTCTTCACACACACACACACACACACACACACACACACACACACACACACACACACGCGTGCGCATGCGCGTGCGCGCGCGTGCACGCACACGAGAGAGAGAGAGAGAGAGAGAGAGAGAGAGAGAGAGAGAGAGAGAGAGAGAGAGAGAGAGAATTTTTGAATGCCCAGTGACCATTTGTCTCTGCCTAATCAGGCTCAGCTGCCACCTGTGACACTCCAGCATAGGAGCAAGGAGCACGTTACTTATTTAGCTTTTTCTGTCTTTGTCTTAACGTAATTCTTAAATTTCTTGTGTGCTTTTGAATTTAAGAGATGTAATCTTGCATTTTAGTAACTGTAAAGTGTAGATTCATGCAGTCTTCAGCACAGTTATCTCTCTTGAACAGCCAGCTATACTGCTCAGTAAGGTATCAGCCTTGTTGGTGACACTTCAGGAGGGTAGCGAGTTACATATTTAGCTTTCTCTGCATGCTTTTATAGTTCATTCTTAATTTGGTAGTATTAGGATGGATAGGACATGTTCACGCTGTGTGCAGATGCAGGAGCAGCTAGCCACAGTTTTTGAACAGCTGCAGAAGCTTTTGGCCACAGTTAGCTGTCTTCAGGCTGCTGCCTTTATGTGCAGTGGTGGCAGAAAATATGCTACACTGTACAGGACACCTCAGGTGTTGTTTGTTTTTCTCACAGGCTCTGCTGCTGAGGCAACTTGCAGTGCACCTGATGTGGGCATGTGCCCTCACCACACAGTGAATGGAGATTGAGAATGCAGGGAGTCAAAACAGATGCTGGCCAGCTGGCCTCAACTATCCACCATGTGAGTGTACAGGTGGCTGCTCCTTCAGCAGAATCCCAGCAGACACACAGGAGAAGAGGTTAGCTAGTTACTGGGAGTTCCAATGTTGTGTGCATTATGGAACTCTATCTAGGGTGAGGAAGAAATCCAACATGTGCTCGGCATGCTTGCTGGAGGGATCTCATCTGAGATGTGGACGAGGCCCTGCCTGCAGCTATCATATGTGCAGGGTGCAGCTGTCTGCAAATTGTGGTTCACATCTGTTCTTGAGTTCTGTCCTCATTTCGTAAGGGCAGCTGGTGGAGATGATGAAAACTGCTGGTCTAGTTCAAAGGGTGCATGCAGAACTCACAATCTGTAGCATCATTCCCAGAATTGATTGGGGTCCTTTGGTTGGTGGAGAATTGTGGGACTGTCTTTTATAGGTCGGGGTGCACTACACAAACAAAGCAGCTGCTTGGGTGGCAGAGTACTTGTGGAGTGCACATGGCAGACCATGTACAAAGTAAAGATACTTCAGCTGTCAAAATTTTAACAATAAATAGTTGAATTAATCATAACAAATTTCTGAAATATTTAGTTAGGCAAGCAATGTGAAACAAAAATGCCATATTAGGGAAAATGCCATATTAGGGAAAGTATTCACTGCAGTCAAGGAAAGTATTATGCCTATCAAGGCCAAAATTGATTTTGGCTGAGAAGTTATTTGGATGAATGTAAGAGATCTAAGTGAACTGAAATTAATTATCAGATATCTTAAACAACTACCCAAATTTGCTGTGACAGTTTTAGAACCATTCAAAGAAGTATACATTCAGTAGTGCATACATTCCTTGAATGGTATCATCCATCAAGCCAACTTCAAACTGCAACAACATGCCAGACTTCACCTCAAAAATTATCCCACCTTCTGCTACACTACCCCAACAGTGGTGTTTCCCTTCCTGTCCCTCCTGTCCTACTCCCTCTGCAGCTCCCTAAACAGCCACACCATCAACAACCACTCCTCTTCTACAAACGGAGCTTGGCCAACCTCCTTAACATCCCACAGCCTTCACCATTGCCTCCCAGACCAAGAATAACTCATAAACACAAGAACGAGTCACAACAGTACAGTGTCCTTAACCTCTCATCTAAACCACTCTCCCCTCCTGAATTATCTATATTATCTAAGGGTCTCACTTTCAGTCTTAAACCTGCATTTGATATGCTGCATTGGTGAAGGACCTACTTTTCACACATGATATCCAATAGAAATATCACTTTGCAACCCAATCCCAAAACCTATCCAACAGCAAACCTAACACTGAATCCTGCCTTGAATGGTGAAGACCACAATCCCAACTTGAATCCCCACCACTGATTCTACATCATCCCTTGCAAGAATTCCTCACATCCAGCATTGCTTCACAACCATTCCTCAGGTCCCTACAACATGATCCTAACCTGTCCTCTGCAGAACTCCTGACTCTACGTTACCTAAAAGCTGATGACTCCATCATTATCCTCCCAGCAGACAAAGGATCTACTACTATAGTACTTGACCAAAAGGAGTACATTAGTTAAAATCTACACCAGCTCTGACAACCCTACATTTAGCACCTGCCGTCAAGACCCCATCCACCTGATTCAAACTAACCTGCAGTCCCCCCTTAAAACCACACAAGGATTAACACCTCAATCTATAGAACTTCTCGCCCCACCCAAACTATGTACTCCAGCTTTTACCTTCTTCCTAAGATCCACAGACACAATCATCCTGGCCATTCTATAGTTGCTGGGTTCAAAGCTCCCACTGAATGTATATCTGCCTTTGTTGATCAAAACCTGCAACCCATAGCACAAAGACTGCCCTCCTACATCAAAGATACCAACCACTTCCTCATTCTATACCAACATCCCCCACATACATGGTCTGTCTGCTGCTGAACATTCCATCAGTCAGCATCCACCTGATTCCAAACCTATGACATCCTTCCTACTCATCAAATCAGTTTTATACTTACCAACAACTACTTCACCTTTGAGAGGGAAACATACAAACAGATCAGGGGTACAGCCATGGGAACCAGGTTGGCTCCTTCCTATGCCAAACTTTTCATGGGTCACTTTGAGGGTGCTTTCCTGGGATCAATAAGTCTTCAACTCTTGGTTTGGTTTAGATACATGATGACATCTTTACCATATGGACTTCTGGTGAGGCTGACCTGCTAAAATTCCTAGAATTTCCAAATACCTTCTCCCAATAAGATTTCACATGGTCCTATTCCGAATCCCATGTCACTTTCCTTGATGTTGATCTCGTCCTCACCAACGGCCAGTTACACACTTCTATCTACGTGGAACCTACCAACAAACACAGTACTTACATTCTGACAGCTGCCATCCTTTCCATGTCAAACACTCCCTCCCATACTGCCTGGTATTTGTTCGGATGAAGACTCTTCATGCAATACACACCAATACACCCCAGTCTTCACTGCATGTAATTACCCCACGAGCCTAATTAAAAATCAGATTTCCCAGGCCTTCACATCCAATCCTGGTACTGCTGATCCTTCAAAAAAAACAACTTCGGAACACACCATTGGTGACTCACTACTATCCTGGTATGGAATGGGTTAATCAGCTACTTTGACAGGGCCTTGACTTCCTAAAATCATGTCTTGAAATGAGATCCATTCCGTCTGAAATTTTGCCCACTGCACCTACAATAGTTTTCTGTTGCCCTCCCAATCTCCATAATATTCTTGTCAGACCCTATGTTTCTTCTGCACCCATCTCCCAACCCTATGTATCCCACCCCTATGACTGTTCTGCTGCAAGATTTGTCCTATGCACCCTCCTACCACCACATACAGCAGCCCTTCAACTGGCAAAACATATACTATCGTAGGGAGAGCCACCTGTGAAATGACACACATCATACCAGCTGTTATGTAAACTTTGTCTGACCTTCTACACTGGCATGACTACCACCAAATTATCAATTAGGATGAACAAGCATAAGCAGAGGATGTATACTGGCAACTTGCAATATCCTGTTGCAAGGCATTCTCTACAACATGACAATCATGACCTCAGTGCATGCTTCACCACATGTGCTCTCTGGATTCTTCCCCCAGACACCAGTTTCACGGAACTCCACATGTGGGAACTAGCACTACAACATGTCCTTGTTTCTTACCACAAACCTGGCCTTAATTTATGTTAATTTATTCCATCTCAGCATTTCTTCACAGTAATTACTATCTGCTTCTTTCTGTTTTAATTTTCTACATCTTTCATTGTCTTACCTGTCTATTTTTCACAACCCCTCTCCCCCTCTCTTTTGTACAATGCGCTTAGCTTTTCACTCTTATTAACTGATGCATGATGTTTAAGCAGTAATCTCTGTTTGCATATTACCCTGTCTGCCACCTCTAAGCTCTCAGGTTTTCAAATCTTATCCATTGCAATCGCCAACAATCAGTCTTTCCTTCTCATCCTGGCAGTAAGTGTTGCCTGACCTGCAGTTCTGGGTGACTTTCCTGAAATCTAACTCTTTTCCTAGACCTCTCCTGTTGTTTTCCTTCACCCCCCTTCCTTCCCCTTCAACATTTCTGTCGGAAGAAGGAGCCACTGTCTCCGAAACCTTGCCAATCACAACCATCTTTTATATGTATATTCTGCTGCCACTTGTTGAATAAATTTTTTTTCTATCCAGTTAAATTATTTTGAAGTATAAACTGGGACAACATCTATGGATTGATTGCAGATGATATGGACAGGCAGTCTTGTGAACTATTTTTGGACATGTTTTCTGAAAATTGTGTTGAGCAGATGGTTTGACAGTCCACATGCAATGGAAGTATTTATAGACCTTATAGCCAAAAACATGTCAGACATCATTGGTGTCAGTATAGAGACAGGAATATTATCTTAGTGATGAAGGTTACTAATGTTGATAAATCCATCAAGAAAGCTAAGAGAGCATTTTTGCTGAAAAATAAAGATAAGTGGCTGTTGGTTTCCCATTTAGGCAATGTACGGAGATCATTTAGTTCAACTATGATGGAAATAGAGAAATTGTGGGCAAAGTTTAAATGAATTATAAACTGCACTCTGGATAAATATGTGTTGAGTAAGTGGATTAAGGATGGGAAAGGCCCACCATGGTTTAATAACAAAACTGGAAAATGCTAGGAAACAGAGACTGTTGGACTCTTGGATCAAAAAAGAATGTGCAAATGATCCAAAGTTAGTGGAAATTCATGCATCTGTAAAAAGATCAATGCATGAAGCATACAACTACCACTGTCATACCTTAGCAAAAAATCTTGCTGAGAACCTGAGAAAATTCTAATCCTACATAACATTGATAATTGGGTTAAAGACTCCTTCACTTGTTGACCAATCAAATGTGGCAACAGGAGACAACAAAAGGAAAGCTGAAATTTTAAATGTTGCATTTAATATATGATTCACACAGGAAGATCATTCAGACATCCAATTCTCTGTCACATAGACTCTTGTATGGAAGACGTAGTAATAGGCATCACTGGCATACAGAAGCACCCATGAAGAGTTGAAAACAAGTAAGTCACAAGATCTTGGTAGTATCCCAACTCAGTTTTGCAGAGAACACCTTATGGTAATTATCCTTGCTTGCATTTATTGCAAATCTCTCACCAAGCACAAAGTCTCAAGTGACTAGAGAGAAGAGCAGGTGATTCATGCATACAGAGTGAATCACTAACTATTGCTACCTAGAATAATTCCGAAAGCATGATAGGAGCTGAAAAGTTTGTGGGACAAAATTTTCATAGGACAACAGGGCCATAATATGACGTTGGTTTTCTGTTGCTAGGTGGGGTCGCTTCGGAGAATGAAGGTCAACTTTGTTTTTTAAATGGTATGCTAGAGTTTGGTACTTGTTTTCCAATAGCAGCTATTGAGATGAATCCAATGATATGTAACAGTATGATCTTTGAAGGTCAACGAAGGTCACAGAGGTGGCATGAATGTCTATTTACAGAAGGTGTTCAAAGTGATGACCATTGGTACCAGTGCAGTGCTGCCTTTTCTTATCATGGATTAAGTGGTATTCGTTATCACTTCACCACTTATTGAAGCACATGCTCAGACAGTTCTCTCCCATATATTGTGCAAATAGTAAATATTTGCCGAATATGGCATATCCATCTAACGTGCCATTGACATGTATACACCATTCAACAGTTTCACAATAAAACACTAATAGGAACGGTAACACTAGTAGCATTGAATCAATTGATTGTGAATGATGTATTCCTTCCAATGTTGTTGTTGTTGTTGTTGTTGTTGTTGTTGTTGTTGTTGTCTTCAGTACAGAGCTGGTTTGATGCAGCTCTCCATGCTACTCAATCCTCTGCAAGATTCTTCATCTCCCAGCACCTCCTGCAACCTACATCCTTCTGAATCTGCTTAGTGTATTCATCTCTTGGTCTCCCTCTACGATTTTTACCCTCTATGCTGCCCTCCAATACTAAATTGGTGATCCCTTGATGCCTCAGAACATGTCCTACCAACCAATCCCGTCTTGTAGTCAAGTTGTGCCACAAATTTCTCTTCTCCCCAATTCTATTCAATACCTCCTCATTAGTTATGTGATCTACCCATCTAATCTTCAGCATTCTTCTGTAGCACCATGTTTCGAAAGCTTCTAGTCTCTTCTTGTCCAAACTATTTATCATCCATGTTTCACTTCCATACATGGCTACACTCCATACAAATATTTTCAGAAACGACTTCCTGATACTTAAATCTATACTCGATGTTAACAAACTTCTCTTCTTCAGAAACACTTTCCTTGCCATTGCCAGTCTAAATTTTATATCCTATCTACTTCGAACATCATCAGTTATTTTGCACCCCAAATAGCAAAACTCCTTTACTACTTTAAGTGTCTCATTTTCTAATCTAATTCCCTAAGCATCACCTGACTTAATTTGACTACATTCCATTATCCTCGTTTTGCTTTTGTTGATGTTCATCTAATATCCTCCTTTCAAGACACTGTCCATTCCATTCAGCTGCTCTTCCAGATCCTTTGCTGTCTCTGGGAGAATTACAATGTCATCGGCAAACCTCAAATTTTTTATTTCTTCTCCATGGATTTTAATACCTACTCCAAATTTTTCTTTTGTTTCCTTTACTGCTTGCTCAATATACAGATTGAATAACATCAGGGTTAGGCTACAACTCTGTCTCACTCCCTTACCAACCACTGTTTCCCTTTCATGCCCCTAGACTCTTATAACTGCCATCTGGTTTCTGTACAAATTGTAAATAGTATTTCGCTCCCTGTATTTTTAAATTTTCTAACCTACCTGCCCGATTAAGGGATATGACATTCCATGTTCTGATCTGTAGAATGCCAGTTTTCTTTCTCCTTCCAATAACAAGTCAATATGCATCTCATTTATGGATAATGCCAACAAAATTCAGTGAAAACTGGAGACTTATATGCTGAAAGATATCCTCAATGTACTCTCCCTACATGTCATACATTTAAATGTGTGTATGATAAATTCAGAACAACTGGATATTTAACACATTGGAAACATATCAGGCAAAGGAAAGTTACTAATAAGGTAATGGAAATTGGTACTCTTGCCACTGTCGTTCAAGATCCTTGTGTTAGTTCATGTCAAATTGCAAGGGAATCTGGCATGAGCCATACAGTGTAGTTTGTGTTCTGCATCACCATAAGTATCATCCTTACCATATTAGTCTCGACCAAGAATTAACAGATATGGACTGTATGCTTCACATTGAGTTCTGCCAATGGGCTCATCTTCAGATTCACAGGGATAACACATTTATTAATTTGATTTTATTTACTGATGAGACTACATTCGTGAACCATGAAAATGTTAATTTGCATAACATGCATTATTGGGCAACTGACAAACCATGTTGGCTATGGCAAGTTGCACACCAAAAACCATGGTCAATGAATGTATGGTGTGGGATTCTGGAGGTCAGAATTATAGGCCCCTATTTCATTGAAGGAAATCTTAATGGTAGAAAGTACACCACATTCCTGCAAGAAACATTAGGTCTGTCACTATCTATTTCCACCTAGAATAACTCCAAAAGTATGACAGGAGCTGGAAAGTTTGTGGGACAAAAGTTGCATGGGACAATGGGGTCCATAATATGATGGTGGGGTCACTTCAGAGATATGAAGGCCAACTTGGTTTTTCTAAATGGGATGCTATAGTTTGTTACTTATTTTCTGATAGGGGCTATTGACGCAAATCCAATGAAGTGTAACAGTAAGGTCTTTGAAGGTCTTAAAGGTGGCATGAACATTGATTTACAGAAGTGATGACCATTAGTATCAATATAGTGCTGCAATCTTCTTTTCATGGATTGAGTGTTACTCCTTATCACATTGTCACTTATCAAAGCACATGCTCTGACAATTCTCTCTCACATATCCTCAAGTGTAGTTGGAATGTCTTCATAAACAATGTATTTTACGAATCCCAACAAGAAAAAAATCCAGAGGCGTCAAGTCTGGTGAACAAGCCCGCCGTGACACATCTCCTCCACATCCAATCAAAAGATTGGGAATTGTCTCTGCAACTCATTTCTAGCCATCAGCAAAAAAAGTGCTGGACACCTATTATGTTGATACCACATTCTGTTCCTTATTCCTAAGGTATTTCTTCTGATAACAGACCTAATGATTCTTGCAGGAATGTGGTGTACTTCCTATCATTAAGATTTACTTCAATGAAATAGGGGCCTATAATTCTGACCTCCAGAATCCCACACCATACATTCATTGACCATGGTTTTTGGTGTGCAACTTGCCATAGCCAACATGGTTTGTCAGTTGCCCAATAATGCATGTTATGCAAATTAACATTTTCATGGTTCATGAATGTAGCCTCATCAGTAAATAAAATCAAATTAATAAATGTGTTATCCCTGTGAATCTGAAGATGAGCCCATTGGCAAAACTCAATGTGAAGCATACAGTCCATATCTGTTAATTCTTGGTCGAGACTAATATGGTAAGGATGATACATATGGTGATGCAGAACACAAACTACACTGTATGGCTCATGCCAGATTCCCTTGCAATTTGACATGAACTAACACAAGGATCTTGAACGACAGTGGCAAGAGTATCAATTTCCATTACCTTATTAGTAACTTTCCTTTGCCTGAAGTGTTTCCAATGTGTTAAAGATCCAGTTGTTCTGAATTTATCATACACACATTTAAATGTATGACATGTAGGGAGAGTACATTGAGGATATCTTTCAGCATATAAGTCTCCAGTTTTCACTGAATTTTGTTGGCATTATCCATAAATGAGAAGCATATTGACTTGTTATTGGAAGGAGAAAGAAAACTGGCATTCTACAGATCAGAACATGGAATGTCATATCCCTTAATCGGGCAGGTAGGTTAGAAAATTTAAAAATACAGGGAGCGAAATACTATTTACAATTTGTACAGAAACCAGATGGCAGTTATAAGAGTCTAGGGGCATGAAAGGGAAACAGTGGTTGGTAAGGGAGTGAGACAGAGTTGTAGCCTAACCCTGATGTTATTCAATCTGTATATTGAGCAAGCAGTAAAGGAAACAAAAGAAAAATTTGGAGTAGGTATTAAAATCCATGGAGAAGAAATAAAAAATTTGAGGTTTGCCGATGACATTGTAATTCTCCCAGAGACAGCAAAGGATCTGGAAGAGCAGCTGAATGGAATGGACAGTGTCTTGAAAGGAGGATATTAGATGAACATCAACAAAAGCAAAACGAGGATAATGGAATGTAGTCAAATTAAGTCAGGTGATGCTTAGGGAATTAGATTAGAAAATGAGACACTTAAAGTAGTAAAGGAGTTTTGCTATTTGGGGTGCAAAATAACTGATGATGTTCGAAGTAGATAGGATATAAAATTTAGACTGGCAATGGCAAGGAAAGTGTTTCTGAAGAAGAGAAGTTTGTTAACATCGAGTATAGATTTAAGTATCAGGAAGTCGTTTCTGAAAATATTTGTATGGAGTGTAGCCATGTATGGAAGTGAAACATGGATGATAAATAGTTTGGACAAGAAGAGACTAGAAGCTTTCGAAACATGGTGCTACAGAAGAATGCTGAAGATTAGATGGGTAGATCACATAACTAATGAGGAGGTATTGAATAGAATTGGGGAGAAGAGAAATTTGTGGCACAACTTGACTACAAGACGGGATTGGTTGGTAGGACATGTTCTGAGGCATCAAGGGATCACCAATTTAGTATTGGAGGGCAGCATAGAGGGTAAAAATCGTAGAGGGAGACCAAGAGATGAATACACTAAGCAGATTCAGAAGGATGTAGGTTGCAGGAGGTGCTGGGAGATGAAGAATCTTGCAGAGGATTGAGTAGCATGGAGAGCTGCATCAAACCAGCTCTGTACTGAAGACAACAACAACAACAACAACAACAACAACAACAACATTGGAAGGAATACATCATTCATAATCAATTGATTCAATGCTACTAGTGTTACCGTTCCTATTAGTGTTTTATTGTGAAACTGTTGAATGGTGTATACATGTCAATGGCACGTTAGATGGATATGCCATATTCGGCAAATATTTACTATTTGCACAATATATGGGAGAGAACTGTCAGAGCATGTGCTTCAATAAGTGGCGAAGTGATAACGAATACCACTTAATCCATGATAAGAAAAGGCAGCACTGCATTGGTACCAATGGTCATCACTTTGAACACCTTCTGTAAATCGACATTCATGCCACCTCTGTGACCTTCGTTGACCTTCAAAGATCATACTGTTACATATCATTGGATTCATCTCAATAGCTGCTATTGGAAAACAAGTACCAAACTCTAGCATACCATTTAAAAAACAAAGTTGACCTTCATTCTCCGAAGCGACCCCACCTAGCAACAGAAAACCAACGTCATATTATGGCCCTGTTGTCCTATGAAAATTTTGTCCCACAAACTTTTCAGCTCCTATCATGCTTTCGGAATTATTCTAGGTAGCAATAGTTAGTGATTCACTCTGTATGCATGAATCACCTGCTCTTCTCTCTAGTCACTTGAGACTTTGTGCTTGGTGAGAGATTTGCAATAAATGCAAGCAAGGATAATTACCATAAGGTGTTCTCTGCAAAACTGAGTTGGGATACTACCAAGATCTTGTGACTTACTTGTTTTCAACTCTTCATGGGTGCTTCTGTATGCCAGTGATGCCTATTACTACGTCTTCCATACAAGAGTCTATGTGACAGTCGAAATATCGGTGGTGGTCGACGACATCACCTGGCAGCCAATCCGTAAGTTATTTGAACATTCAATTCACCAGGAAAAGTTAAGGTATCGCAATGATTTTCTTAAATTATTGGGGGGCTCCACCCCCACAAACGAATTTTTGAGGGGCCTCATGTCCCCTCAGGCCCCATGGAGGTGGTACCAGTGCCCATATAAGTGAGCGACTCAAAGACTTCTTAAGTAACAGAACCCAGTATGGTGTCCTCAATAGCAAGAGACGAGGGTACCATCAGGAGTGGCCCAGGGGAGTGTGGGATAGAATCAATCTTTTTCTCTATATACATAAATGATCCAATGGGTGGTAGTGGTGATGATTATTGGTTTGCGGGATGCTCAACTGCATGGTCATCAGCTCCCGTACACATTCCCAGTCTGTACACAGTCTAATCTAAACACTTTCATGAATGATGATGAAATGATGAGGACATCACAAACACCCAGTCCCCAGGCAGAGAAAATCCCCAACCTGGTCAGGAATTGAACCTCGGACCTGTGATCTAAAGATAGCAACACTAGCCACTAGACCATGAGCTGCGGACTGATCTGATGGAGAGTGTGGCCAGCAATCCATGGTTTTTGCTGATGATGCTGTGGTTTATGGGAAGGAGTTATTGTTGAATGACTGCAGGAGGACACAAGATGACTTAGAATTTCTGTTTGGTATGGTGGACGGCAGTTTGCTCCAAATGTAGAGCAATGTACATTAATGTTAGAGAAACAATTTTGTAATATTCAAATACAGCATTAGTAGTGTGATGCGTGACACAGTCACATCAATTAAATATATAGTTATAACATTATAAAAGTGAAAAACCTGGCAGATACAGTCATCCAGTAGATTCCACTCCATTCCCATCACAGCATTGTCCTATCCCATCAAGGCAGGGCAGCCCGTCAAAGCTCTCATGTCATATCATCTCTGCTGCAGTTTCTGAGCAGAATTTTATATTGACTTAACTACCAATAAGCTGTCTATCCAAATGAAATTTTAACCAGTTCCAGGGACTCATTCTGAGAAGCCACTCTCTTTCAGCTGGCCATGGTGTCTTCCTCTGCTAATGATGTCATTTGTATGCTGTATGGAGAGACAGGGGTCAGCACAACACTCTCTCTTGGAGCAGCTACCTCTCACCCAAGAATCTCCTCAACTGGCATCACAACACTGAGACTAGCTCACTACAATACTCTGTCAAAGAAAAATCCTTGGCGGTAACAGGAACTGAACATGGGTCCTCTGCAATGCACTCAGACATGAATGTTGAACACTTAAGATGTGGATGTGTATCTGATTGCATAGTCACCACCAAACGGTGGCCAAGAGCAGTATTAACCACTGATGGAACATGCTGTTGAGCATAGCATGCTCCACTTGAATGGCTACTTCTTAGTCTTTACACTGAGGTGACAAAAGTCGTGGGATACCTCCTAATACCGTGTCAGATCTCCTTTCACTTGGCGTAGTGCAGAAACTAAATATGGTATCGAGTCCACAATTTGTTGAAAGTTCTCTGCAGAAATATTGATCCATGCTGTCTCTAGCTATCTGTAACTGTGAAAGTGTTGGCAGTGCAGCATTTTGTGCATGAACTGGCCTCTCAATTCTGTCACATGTTTGGTGATCTGGGTGGACAAATTGCTTGCTTGAACTGTCCAGAATGCTCTTCAGATCAATCATGGACAATTGTGGCCTAGTGTCATGGCACATTGTCATCCATAGAAATTCCATTATTGTTTGGGAAAATGAAATCCATGAATGGCTGCAAATGAAGTAGCTGAACATAAAAATTTCCAATCAATGATCAGTTCAGTTGGACCAGAGCAACCAGACCATTCCATGTAAACACAGCTCACACCATTATGGAGCCGCCACCACACTTGAATCTTATCATCAGCCCTTACCAACTGAAACAGGGATTCATCTGACTGGGCTATGGTTTTCGTGTCACCAAGGGTCCAACCAATATGGTAACAAGTCCAGAAGAGGCACTGGAGGCAATGTTGTGCAGTTAGGAAAGGCACTCACTTTGGTTGTCTGCTGCCATAACCCATTAACACCAGATTTCACCACACTGTCCTAATGTATACATTAACTGAATATCCAACACTGATTTCTGTGGTTACTTCATGCAGTGTTACTTATCTGTTAGCACTGACAACTCTACACAAATGCCACTGCTCTTGGTCATTAACCAAGATAGTCCTGAATTATTTGTTTTTCAAAATTGATTTATATCTTATCTACATTCATTCACAAGATTGTAAGGAAGAAAGTAAAAACAATTTTGAGTATTTATTTTTATTTAGTATTTCCAAAAATGGGCGTCCTTCTGGAAGGACGTCGGGACAATAAGGGAACATGTTTTTAAAGTATATGACATTGCACAATTAACTTATTTTGTTTTCATACTTCCAAATAAACATAAATAAATTTGAATTATGGGCTAAAACAGCTAATAAATACAAAAAACAAAGAAAATAACCTATAGAAATATTTTATGCACTAGTATGATAAGACAAAAAGCAACAAACATGAAGTGGTTCGTCACATTTTACGCACATAGTAGTAGTTTTTTTGTGGCAACTTCGACATTTCAGCTGCTGCTTCTTTTTTGTCATCTCATCTGTTGGTAATTCAGCAAAATAATGTTCTCTTCCTACAAACCTAGAATCTAGTTTTGCCCTCTTACTAGGACATCATCTGCTGGTAGTGACTCTTTTGTTACTTTCAAGAATTGCAGTGATAATTCGACAACGAAATGTCAGATGATCTATGGGTTCTTCATTGTGCTTGGAAAGATCGCAGGCATTTTGCTCTGCAATGTCTATAAAATGTGTAATGATCGGGAAATACCACTTTTTCCCTCTTATAGAGCATCTATATAGGGATACATCTTGGTCAGCTTGATCTGTGCCTCCCATATGAGTATTGTAGGAGTGTAACAAGTTAGGTTGAGGCACACTAATCCTTTTCTTTTGTTCCCTGGAAAATCTTGCTACAGAGCGTAGTGGTTGCATTCTGTCAAAGTTGGTGACTACAGTAACAAAATTGTTTCATTCCAATGTACAATGGAAATCCTGGATGTTGATTCAGAACAAACTTCATATGATCCTCTATTTTCTTTTATCATTTTTGTGGTGTCACCGCCAGACACCACACTTGCTAGGTGGTAGCCTTTAAATCAGCCGCGGTCCGTTAGTATACGGCGGACCCGCGTGTCGCCACTGTCAGTGATAGCAGACTGAACGCCACCACACAGCAGGTCTAGAGAGATGGACTGGCACTCGCCCCAGTTGTACAGCCGACTTTGCCACAGATGGATTACTGACAATATGATCTCATTTGCCGAGACGATAGTTAGCATAGCCTTCAGCTAAGTCATTGGCTACGACCTAGCAAGGCGCCATTACCAGTTGTTATTGCTATCATACTTCTGTATCATCAAGAGCGATGTTCTACAAATGTGGATTAAAGTTAAGTATTACAGCAACTGCGTCCATTTTCTAAGTTCTCATTTCCTTTTAACTGTTCCAGACCTCACGCCAATCTGCGTGAGCTTAACGTGTGCCTTTCGGCTTCCTCTCGTTGTGACTTGGCTGTCTTGCTAAGTCACAACAATTTTATCTACAGATGATAGAGTACAATTCTTAACTCTGTTTCCTCTTATTGTTCCAGTTGCTTCCATGCCCCACTCTTTTAGGTCGTGTAGTAGTTCAACGCTGGTAAAGAGGTTATCAAAGTATATTCGATATGGAACATGTGTAAGTGACTGGTCAACATAAGTCATTGTTGTTATTGTTGCTGTTTTTGTACTGCTGGAGGGTCCTGGATCATCATCAGAGGTAATACTTGTTGCATTCACAGCATTACCATTGGTAGAAATGGTCAAATCACAAAGTGCAGTAGCATTGAGCTGACTTGCTGGTAATTTATCTACACTGGGATTTTCTTCAGCACACGAATCTTCATCTGTTATGTCATCAGTTGAATTTAGAGGAGGGTGTAATGTTACATTTGTACCAGTATTAGGTATTTCCTCATGTTTTGATTCTAACATGTCCGAAAGTTCCATCATCAATGTACATCGTTTTCCGTAAATACAAAATGACAACATATTACCCTGACGTCCTTCTGGAAGGACGGTTGAAAACATTATTGACTTAGAACTGACGAAAACTTTCAATCGTTATATGAACCCATAAATAATATAGGTTAATTCTTTAAGATATTATATGGCAAGTTTCAGAATTATTGACTCAATATGAAAGAAAATATACATACCCATCGATGACAAGGTCAGTCAGTTGGTCCACGGCAAAATCGGCCCTATTTTCAAGACACAGTTTCTCACTCACTATGAACTACAGCGTCAAACTGACTGTCACAGTGCACAAGTGATTCTGCCTACTTCATACAACAATGCGTCACAGTTCGTTGCAACAATGCGTTATTTGCAAAAATAAATAATTTCAACAGTCAGTGACGTCATCCTTCCAGAAGGACGTCAGGGTTATCTGGGTTAAGTGAAGGGCTCTGGCCATTGTGTTGCCCATGGTGAGAGGTAATGCCTGAAATATGGTATTCTCAGCACATTTTGACATTGAGGATCTTGGAATATTGAATTCTCTAACGATTTCTGAAACTGAATGTCCCATGCATCTACCTCCAACTACCATGTCGCATTTAAAACTCGTTAATTCCAGTTGTGCAGTCACAATCATTTTGATACCTTTTCACATGAATAACGTGAGTAAAAATGACAGCTCCTTCACTGCACTGCCCTTTTATATCTTGCGCACACGTTATTATCAACATTTGTGTATGTGCATGTCACAATTCCATGGCTTTTGTCACCTCAGTGTATGTTACTTTAAATTACTTATATTGCCAAATGGGTCCTTCCCATCCTATATCTCTTACCATTCATCTTGTGTTATTGTCTCATGTCTTACATCCATTTTACCTCTATCTTATTGTCCAGCCGCATAATCCCCTGTGTCTTCAATCTCACATTTCTTATGCACACAATTTACCAGCCCTAAACATTGTGGTCATGTAGGACTTTTCTGACACACTGTAGCACCAGCAGGAACTTCCTCAGCTAAAGTGGCTGTTATCCACCTACCCACCCAACCATTGGATTACAGATCAACATTATTTAAGTAGAAAGTTACTGCATTTTTTTGTCGAAATCTATCCAGTCCTGCTCATCATGTTGCTCCTATCATCATTACACCTCTGGAACTTATTATTACATGTGTGGCAATTGCGAATACTTGAACAAATATCTTCATAACCCCTGTCCCACACTGAACTACTACCCTTACTTACTGGATGGGATGCAAAAGAAAGACTTCTTTCCTTCTCATACCATCCAGTTAGTCTTCCCTGACCCAGAGTTCTGGGTGACTTTTCTGAACTGTGCCTCTTTCCCTAAGCCTCTCCAGTTCTTTTCGTTCACCCTTTTCCCCTCCCTTTCAACTCTTCTGCCAGAAGAAGGAGCCACTGGTTCCAAAAGTTTGTAGAAATTAAACCCTTTTGAGTGTGTGTTCCCCTGCCACCACTTGGTGAGTAGATTTTTTTTTTAGCTATCCATTTACATTGTATAATGAAATTAATTTGTTATACAGTTAGCTTACCTGACACAGAAACAAAAGCAAGTCCCTCAGCACTACTACCATCTGAGCTATTTGCAGACAGATGCCACATCTCAAAAGTGCCTGTTGGTGTAAGGCCATGGAGACAGACTCCACAGTCTCCAGACTCCAGTCCTATTCCACAATACTCTGCCTGTACATCAGCATCAACTTGGAAGCGCTGATTTGGTTGAAGATCCACAGTATTCCCACTGGGTGTTATGAGATCACATTTATTTACATTTTCCATACTGTGTAATAGTTTTAGTACCACCACATTCCCCTCTACACTTTCTAGGTAGCTGGGAAAAATTCCTGTACTGAAATCTGAAATAATACATTCCACAATAAATTATTGACATGTTTTGGAAGAACAAACTTTTCTGGATTAACAACAACAACAACAACAACAACAACAATGAAACAGTCAGATTTATAGTGATGAATGGTTTGTACAAATGTTGTGTCACTCACTGTCCTGCTAAAAGATTCATTAATTACCAACATAAAATTTTTGAAAAATCGTGAATTCTTATGCAAATATAAGTAATTATTGTGACTATGTGCAGAGTATATAGTTAGTTGTCATGTAATACAACTGTACATATGTAACTTAGTATCATGTAAATTGCATTTTATTGACACCAGAACTATGCCCTGAATAAGGTTCAGACCACAGCTTTGATTTTCATCCCTTAGGTAAAGAATTGAGTTCAAGTCCAGTTTCAGTCAGCAAAGAATTTTCAATGCAGTGTTAATGATATTGCTGAGGAACACTTACTCCATTAAATACAGTTTGCTCTATCACACCTGTAGCTTCATTTAACTGTGGTGAAGCTTGAGATTTGAAGACAACTAATTTACTGCAATTTTTTTGTATTTTATTGATGGTGTGGTGAGTTATGAACAACATTATTTGCATAATTATTTCATGCGTTGCTGAAGTGTAGATACTTTGAATGTACTTTCAGGAATTTTCTTTGGCTGTAATTGATCAATATTTCAGTATAATCAAGAATGACATTTAGTAAACATCTGTAACCTCCTTTCAGTGACAAATTTGTTGCTGATAAGCCATTCCAATGCAATAGATGAAGTAAATCTCCAGTATGTTTTCCACAGACCAAATAAATTGCCTTTTTAGCAAATTTTCTAATTGTATTCTCAAAAGCTTCTAAAAACATTTTCAAACAGATTTGTTTAATTCAGAATATCCTGACATTCTCCTATTATTATTTGCTTGGAACTCATCTTTTCTTTCAACTTTTTCTTACTTTATACCCATAACATCATCTGGTTTTTGCAGGAGAAACTTTTGTCAAGAAGCTTCCCCTTCCATTTATGGCTGTGTAATGTTCATTCTTTCAGATGCTGAACTTAGTGCTTACTTTAATATTTTATAGCTTGTCATTCTTAAATCAATTCACCCATACCTCATTTATGACTTCTTTTCTAATCAGTTTGTTTCTGTTCAGCTTTGTACATGTTTTTACTCCTTGTCTTACTATTCTATGGACAGCTGAAATTCTGATTTGGTTTAAGATCATCACAGAGTGTGGAATTTCTTATTATTTGACACAAAATAGTCAATTCAGTTTTAGTAACATCTGGTCCATGCAAAGCCCATTTTCTTTTTATTTTGTTTTGCAAGAATGCATTAAGAACAGCTATGTTTTTCTCCCTAGGAACTTTTACCTCAATACGACTTCTGCCTCCTCCCCCCCCCCCCCCCATCCCCTGTCCCCTTCCCTCTACCTATGGACATTGTTGTGGCTTTATTTATTTATTTACACGTCAAGTTAGGACCAAACTGAGGAACCAATCTCCAAGGTCATGGAAAGTGTCAGTACATGAAATTACAACACAAAAGTAATAACAGATAAAAATAAAATGTTTATGAACCCAAAAAAGTCAAGCCACAAATTTATTTAAACATAATCAACAATATAACATAAGAGTCAGTGCAAATTTTCAAGGAACTTGTCAGCAGAATAGAAGGTGTGACCGGCGAGGAAACTTTTCAGTTTCAATTTGAAAGCACATGGATTACTGCTAAGATTTTTGAATTATTCTTGTAGCTTATTAAAAATGGGTGCAGCAGTATACTGCACACATTTCTGCTCAAGCATTAAGAAAGTCTGATCCAAATGCAGGCTGGATTTCTGCCGACTATTAAGTGAGTGAAAGCTGCTTATTCTTGGGAATAAGCTGATGTTGTCAACTAGGAATGACAGTAAAGAATATATATATTGAGAGGCCAATGTCAAAATGCCAAGACTAGTAAACAGGGGTCGACAAGAGGTTCATGAACTTACACCACTTATTGTACGAACCACTTGTTTCTGTGCTAAAAATATCCTTTTAGAATGGGAAGTGTCACCCAAAATATTATACCATACGGCATAAGTGAATGAAAATAAGCAAAGAAGACTAATTTTCACTTACTTCAGATACTGTTTGATTAGTAAAAATGGCAGCATTAAGTCTCTGAATAACATCCTGAACATGGGCTTCCATGACAGTTTACTAGCGATCTGAACACCCAGAAATTTGAACTGTTCAATTTCAGGCTTCTGTGCCTTAATAACACAGATAGCTGTAACACGTTTGCCACTGCATCAGAGGGGTATTTATGGAGAGGCCAGGCTAATATATGATTCATAATGAAGAACAGCAACTGTTTTCATAATCACAGGAGAAAGAACTTGGACGATTGACTGATCTGCTCTTGTAACATTAGCCACAATGGTTGTGCTGTGTTGGTAGCATGGGGGAGCTGAAAGGAAGGGGAAACAGCTATTATATTTCTCAAGTACATGAAGCTCTGCTGTATTGTTTAATGAAAGTGGCATCCTCCTGGATAAACTTTCCTGGATGTAAAATGGTCCCCCACTCAGGTATCTGGGCAAGAAAAACTCAGAAGGATGCTGTAAACAAGGGAAAGAAAGTCTGTTGTTATACTTGTTGGAATATTAGATCCTTTAATTGTATAGGTAGGTTAGAGAACTTGAAATGGATAGGTTGAATTTAGATATAGTGGAAATTGGTGATCAGGTGAGAACAGGGTTATAAATAAAATCAGAAGAGATTTAGGGACCAGAATTTATTCTGCACCTTTCCAAGAGCAGATGTGTTCTCTGAACAAACTTTGTTATGAAAAGTAGATTACAACAAAGGAAACTGCAGAAAGGTAGGAAATTAAGCAGACTTGACTTGGGTAAGTTGATACTGTTAGATCCTGCTGAAAGTTTTCAGGGGAGCATTAGGCAGCAACTGGCCAAAATAGGTGAAATAAATACAATAGTTGATGAATGGGCAGCTTTGAGAGGTGAAAAAATGCAGGCAGAAGGGGATCACGTGGACAAAAAACAAATACTTGTGAGAATTATTGGATAACACATGAGATGTCAAATTTAACTGGGGAGTGGAGAAAACATAAAAATGAAAGAAATAAAACAAGCGAAAGGAAACTGATATTAAAAAATGTGAAAATGGGAATACAAGAATGGTGAGTAGGACAAATGCAAAGTTGTAGAAACATACAAGTGTTGCCCATAAGAAAATTAAAGAGACATTTTGGAAAAAGACAAGAAGCTGGATAAACATTAAGAGCTCAGATGGAAAGCCAATACTATGCAAAGAAGAGAAGGCTACTGAAGGACAGAAGGAATATATACAAGGGCAGTATTAAGAAAAGAAACTTTAAGACAACATTAAGGAAAGGAAAGGAGAAGTATATGAAGATGAGAGGTGTGAGAAGAATTTTTACAGAGAGCTGAGAGACTTAAGTTGAAACAAGGCACCTGGATTAAATAGTAGTTCTTCAGAATTATTAAGATTGTTATGAGAGCCAACCATCATTAAACAGTCCACCTGCTGTGTGTTATCTGTGTTTATATGAAACAGGTAAAACACACAAAGATTTCAATAAGAGTGTAATAGCTCTAATACCAAAGAAGGAAGACGTAGTATCCTGACCTGGTGACTTTGAAAACCCACCAGAAAGCATTGAATTCAATTAGCAGACAGGTGGCACTGTTAAAGCTACGACTGCTGGCAACACCTACTGCAGCACTGGCCTTAATGTGCTACAAGGCCATGCCCATCTTACCAGGCTATCAATGCTCACCACAGCACTATAAAGCTTGCCACATCACAGCTCCATTTTCAGTGGATTTTTCACCTTGTACTCATACTGCCAGCCATAACACACCACTATTCATAAAAAATAATCAGTTTTTGAGAATATAATGTAACTGAATAGAAAAAAAAACTACTCAGAAAGTGGTGGCAGAACACACATACAAAGTTATTGAAATTTACAAGCTTTCAGAGCCAGTGGCTTCTTCTTCTGTCAGAAGTGTTAAAGATGAAAGAAGAGGGGTGAAAGAAAAGGTCTTGTGGGATATAGGAAATGGGGATCGTCTGAAAAAGTCACCCAGAACCCCATGTCACAGGAGACATTCAGGACAGGATGAGAAGGAAATCTGATTGTTAGACTCTACACTTGATAAGATTTGAAAACCATAAAGCTATTATACATGTGGTGGGCAAAATGTTGGACAGAACGGACCTCATGTTAGGGCATGATTTTAGGAATTCATAGCCTTGTTGAAGTAGTTGATTAATACATTGACGACCAGGATAATACTGAGTGACAAGAGGTGTACTCTTATGTTGTTGTTCGGAGTGATCAGCAGTATCAGGATTGGATGTAATGACCTGGGAAATCTGCTTTTGGACTAGGCTGGTGTGGTAATTACATACAGTGAAGTTTAGGTGAGGACAGTGGTGTATTGCTGTCAAGAGTCTGCATCTTAATAAATATGTCTGCCTCAAATGCCAAGACTGTATTGGAGGGAAAATTTGAAAAGGAAAGGTCAGCAACTATCAATAAGTACCATTGTTCGTTACAATATGAGAGAAGGAAAGTTGCTACTTACCATATAGTGGAGGTGGTGCTGAGTCGCGATAGGCACAATAAAAAGATTCAAACTATCATAGCATTCAGCCATTAAGGCCTTTGTCAGCAGCGCACCCACACATGCACTTGCACACACATCTGCACTCTCAGAGAGGTGAAACTACACTCTTTCAGCTCTCTGAGACTGCAGATGTGTGTGCAAGGTGTGCTTGCGTGAGTGCGTGTGTGTCTACTGCTGACAAAGGCCTTAATGGCCGAAAGCTATGATTGTCAATCTTTTTATTGTGCCTATCATGACTCAGAACCTCCGCTATATGGTGAGTAGCGACATTTCTTCTCTCATATTGTTACATTCCATCCTGGATTTTCCATTGTTTGATTTTTACCATTGTTCCTTAGTAGATTTAATGTGAACAGGAGTGTGTAGCTGATGATACGTGAGAATGAGGTCAACATCAAGGAAAGTGGCATGGGATTCAAAATAGGGCCATCTGAAATTTAATTTGGAGATTGTATTATCAGATTTCAGCACTTTTTAAAAGGTCACCTCACCGTTAGTCCACATGGCAAAGATATCATCAATGAGTCTAAATCAAACCAGGTGCTGAAGGCGTATGGGTCTACTACCACTGCTTGTTGAATAAATTTTTTTATCTATCCAATTATATTACACCATTGTTTTTGTTTTTCTAGTTTGGTACAGCTTGGTTACCCCCTTTGGGTTACTTGCTGTACTTGTTTCTTTCTTGTGACATCTTCACCTATCCATTTTCGATCCACTGATGATAACTCCAGCTAGCGTCTGTGGGTACTTTGAGTCATTTCCAATCTTTGCTAGATAAATAGTGATGAGGTAAAAGGTTAACGGCATGCTATGGATGCTAAGATTCTTGCTACTGCAGCAGTAGTTACAACAGCAGTTCCAACAACACCACCAGCAGCAAAATGAGTTGCTATGTCACAAGAAATTCAGATTTTGAAGGATCCACTGCAGATTCATGGTACCCCACTCCCCAGGTGGAGAATGGTCCACCCTCATTTCTGACTTTTAATGATGACAAAGATGACTCGGACATGTATTTATAGTAGCTGAAACAGCACTTCATCACCTTTCAGGCCAGATGTGATTCTCTCCAATGGCTGCTTTCCCTTTGTTGATCTTCCTCAGAGATATTTTTCTTACTGAATGTGGTTGCACTTACATTGAAGGATATTTGAATGTTGCTTTCAAATTATATTTGCAACAATTCCATGTGGCCACAATATGGCTCAAATTTCATCAATATCATAAGCAACCTGGTCAGTCTTATCAGAGATTCTATAATTCGAGATGTAGCGGTCCAACTGGGAAAACATAGCTGCAGATCTGTCTGGATGAGGAATCACAAGCATCATAGTAATCAGTGAAGAGCAACATTTTGAACTGGTGGCAGTTGAAATCAGGGACCAATACAGGTGTAGGAATTTCATTATCTTATGTATTTACAGATCTCCTAGTGGAGACTTCAACATCTTTTTCTCCACACTTAATCATGTTCTTGACAAGATATCCACTCCAAAGAACCACATTCTCATATGTGGAGACCTAAATGTAGATAAACTGAATCCTGATTCTACATGGGACTCATTACAAAGTCTTGCTCAAAGTTTCAATCTAGTTCCAATGGTTAACAGTGCAACCAGAATAACAAAACACTCAAAGACAGCTGTTGATCAGGTACTAACAGATTTAGGCAAAGAAAACTGTGAGGTGGTGGTGGTAGCAGAGCTAGGATTATCTGATCACTCAGGTCAAATCATTAATATATCTCCAGAAGAAACGAAGAAAATGCATACTTACAGACAAATTTTTTCTAAACAAAATAGACATGAGTTTGCCAAACAGACAGCAGGGCAAACATGGGACTTCGTATACTCAGAGGTAGATGCAAATGAAAAATTAAAAAAATTTCATGACATTGTTTAAATTAAACTTTGAAGAAACATTTCCTAAAGTATTATGTCCATTATCAACAGCAGGAAAAAACAAATGGGTCACAAAAGGCATCAAAAAATCGTCTGAAACACTAAAGTACCTGAGCTCCATTAAACACAGCCAAACTAATCCAGCTTTCTTACTCTTTTATAAAAGATATAGGAAAATATTGATTGCAGCAAAGAGAGCACATAACTCCAAACTGGTGCTCTCTGCTGAAAACAAAAATAAGGCAGTATGGAAGATTGTGAAGCAGGTAACTGGTACCAGGAAAATGAATCTGTCAAACTCGAAAATCAAAGAGGAAGAGACTCTAATGAAAGGCCCAATATATATGGCAAATTATATAAATGATTATTTTAGTAGCATAGGAATAAAATTACAGGAAAAGTTTCTAACAGCCCCTCAGGTCAAAAAGCCAAATAATGGTGTATCACACTCAATGGTGTTATTCCCTACAACACAGGAAGAAGTCTATTACGCAGTCAGCAAACTGAAAAACAAAAACTCAGCTGGTCTGGATGAAGTCCCCATTTTTATAATTAAGGACTGTATCAAGAGCCTACTTCCACCTATAGTTGATATTATAAATCAATCTTTCAAGCAGAGTTACTTTCCAGACTATTCAAAATATGCTAAATTACTACCTCTCTTCAATAAAGGTGTCACAGGAAAAATTGAAAATTATAGGCCAATTTCTCTACTATCATGCTTTGCAAAAATATTAGAAACTATTATGAAAGAGAGGCTAATGAATTATTTAAATAAATACAACTTACTTACTTACTGTCTGTTGACCAGTTTGGATTTCAATCAGGGAAAAGCACAGAATCAGCAACAGCATACCTCACAAAACACATTCTAGAAGCATTAGATAAAGGGAACTACACAACAGGTATATTTCTTGATCTAACTAAAGCATTTGATACAGTAGACCACAACATATTGTTAAATAAGTTAGATAAACTGGGAATAAGGGGACTTGTGAAAAAGTGGTTCCAGTCATATCTAAAAAATAGAAGACAGATAACTGAAATCTCACATATTTCAAGTTGCTCAAACTATATTGTAAAGTATACTTCAGACCCAAATTATGTAAATATAGGTGTCCCACAGCATAGTGTCCTTGGCTCAATACTATTCCTCATTTACATAAATGACTTCCCACAGAACATCAAGCATGGAGAAACAATATTGTTTTCAGATGACTCAAATGTTCTTATCAGTGACAAATCACCAGATGCACTGAAAGAAAAAGCCGAACAAACACTAAACAGTGTACGTGAGTAGGCATCCAATAATAAACTAACACTAAATTAAAAAAAAAGTGCTGTTCACTTCTATGTCTGCAAGAAACCACACTATAACAACTTTAACTTAAACGCTGAAACTATAGAATGTGTAGACTACACAAAATTTCTTGGTATGCATGTTGACAGTCAGTTAAAGTTGGAAGAACATATTAAAATACTTAGTAACAGAATCGCTACAGCATGCTATGCTCTTATAATTCTGACTGCAGTGTGTGATACTACATGTGTCAGATCTGTATATTTTTCTTATATCCACTCTGTTATTACTATGGAATAATATTTTGGGGAGTCAACAGTAAAAATATTCAAATAGTTTTCAGATTACAGAAAAGAGCAATTTGTATAATAACCAAGAGTGGCAGTAGGGCTCACTGCCTTGAACATTTCCAAAAGCTGGAAATTCTAACTGTCCCCTGTGAATACATTTTTCAAAGTATTATGTATGTAAAAAAAATATTGACTGCTATATGAAAAATTCTTTAGTACATAGCTATGAAACCAGAAACCAATACAATCTGCATCTAGAGAGGAAAAATAAAGTTAAAACTCAGCAGAGCTTGTTGTACAATGCCATTAAATTATATAATAAATTACCCCAACAAATAAAAGATATTGACACAATTGGACAGTTCAAAACAAAACTAAAAATTTTTTAATTAAGTAAAAGTTATTATGCAGTAACAGACTATCTGAATTAAAACATGTAGTGTAATTAAAGTAGCCTACATTGTAATACATGAGGAAATAATTATAATATGAAATCCAGAATTGTACAGTACTATAAGAAAATTACAAATTACATAAGGATATAAAACTAATGTAAAATACCTCAAAAATGTGTGTAAATACTAATTTTATGTGTATAAATTGTAGGTATACTGTATTGTATATGATTTTGCTGACAAAATCCACACAATGTAAATTGTTACATGGATTAATAAAGAAATCAATCAATCAATCAATCAACACTCCAGATCTCTTCCACTCCAGCACACTCTGAGAGATATCTCGAACCGTTAACTATATCCATCCCTGTTTGCACAAATTATGTTGACCTCTTAATTGTCATTTTCACTCTACCCACTATGTTACATGATGCAGGGATAAAGTTCTGCTTGGACAAATGCCAGTTTATCAAGAGAAAGTGGAATACCACAAGCACTTGCTCAACAAAGAAGGGATTCAGTCCACTGACCACAACGTGAATGCTATTGACTTTCTACCTCTCACCCCACACCAAACTTACAGCGGCTGCAGACTGTTTTGGGACAGGTGAGTTGTTGTTAATAACAATAATAATAATAATAATAATAATAATAATAATAATATATTAATATTATTATTATTCTAAGTTGCTTCCACAAGTGGCCCATATTATGGATCTGCTAAACCAGTTGTGGAATAAAGATGATCAGTACAGATGCACAGCTACCTGTGCGCATAATTTCATGCAGTTGAAGCATATGCTGCATACAGGACCTTGCTTCAGCCATTTTCTCAATCATGAACACTTGTTTTGGTTCTGGGTACCTCTCCATGTGGCACTGGTGTAGTGATAGTGCATAGGAATGATGATGGTACTGAGCAACTGGTTGCCTTTGTGTCAAAGATGCTGAAACCTACTCAAAGGGACAACTTGCAGATAGAGAAGGAAGCTTTGCTGATTGTTTTTGAAATTAAGAAGTTCCATGTCTACCAACTTGTAAATAGAGTTCACTTTAATCATGGAAGATGAAAGAAGATTGGAGGCACTAGAGATGTGGATATGGAGAAGAATGGAAAAAGTGAAATGGGAAGATGGAGTAAGGAATGAAGAAGTATTAAGAAGAGTTGGAGAAGAAATAAACATGCTGAAAGTCATCAGAAAGAGAAAACAGAACTGGATTGGACATTGTTTGAGGAGGGACTGTTTATTGAAGGAACGAATAGAAGGAATGGTGGAGGGAAAAAGGGGAAGAGGAAAAAGAAGAAATCAAATACTGGACAATATCAAAGGATGCAAATATTCAGAAATGAAAAGACTGGCTATGGACAGACTGAAGTAGAAGAGGCTTAACCCATGACAAGACCTACCGTAAGGCAGAATACTATACTACTACTTAACCATGGACCAGAAACCACTAGTAGCATTATTTGGGCTGTATTGCTGTTTTCCAAAATGCATGGCACAATGGCTCCTGTGTTCGGCATGTTTCCTCAGCTTCTGTAATAATACCAATAAATACAAGCCCACAGCATGAAACACAAATGTGGATCTTGTCTATGCATGGGAGCAGACCTGCCTTTTGATCAGCAGGAAATCTCATACCAGTCCCACTGCCACAAAGGTATAACTTGCACTCCAAACTGTCAGCAGCAATTTCTGTGGTTATCAGCATGGAAGTGGAAATCTTCACACAGTCTCAGCAACCCCAGCTAATACTGTGACATTGCCCCATCCCAGCACAATGCCAGATGCTACTAATTTGTAGCAGCAGCTGTCTGGCTTAAGTACCAAGACAACAACCATGCCATCACTTCGCCTTCTGAAGTATTGTCCAGGACATTTTCCATATGTTTGGGGGGGGGGGGGGGGGGAGTGTCAGGAACTGGTATACTGACTCAGTGACTTTGCAAGCTCACTGGAAAGCATGGAACTCTATCTCAGATGATAGGCAACACAGTTAAAGCTATGAGCACTAGAATCAGTGCCTGTAGTGCTGGTCTCAATGTACTGCAAAGCCACATCCATCTCATTAGCCAAATAATGCTCACCACAGTACCATAAACCTTAGGGCACTGCTGTTCCACTTTCAGTGATGTATTTGCCTTCCAGTCATATTCCTAACCATAACGCACTGTTGATCTTGGTTTCCCACTTTGGTATGTTTTGGTTACTCCGCCATTTTTCATTATCATCTTCTATCTGCACTCGGTGGTCTGCTGGTGAAAGTTCTAGCTCAGTTGGCCAGTCTCAGGGTTTTTTAACTAACTGATTTGTTCTGTTTTAGATATCTTCCAATTTCATATCATTTACATTCCACCATTAAATCTGTATAAACTAAATCATATCTTGTTTAACCCATGGCTGTCACAATCAATAATATTTAGATATATGGTAATAAAAATGAGTTTTTTCTCCAGTAAAAGTAAAATAAACTTATACTGCCTTCAAAATTTCGTTTTATGAGTGTTAAATGGTTCAGTGACTGATTTGAATAACATGGGAATAAACTCTGACAGCAAGAATATTAAATTAAATGTTCATAATATGAGTAAATTCAAGTCAATTGTAAATTTAAAAAAAAGCATTGGTTTATCAATAAATGTAAGGGACACAGGGGACAACATTTAGAAATTTATCTAAAATGAGTGTTTTTATAATATTAGTTTACATTTATAATGGCTGTTTTGAATTTTACCGGAAACATTGAGACTTATGCTGCCTTCAGCTTTCACTTCATACTCTCCTTCTTCAAGGGCAACCATGCATTTCCACAAGCCAATATGTTGTGGACCAACGTGTTTTATTTCAATGCCACATTCACCATACTCATTACCAGCTCCATAATAACTGTAAGTCTCTAAAAGATCTTCCCTGGTATTAATTAATAAGCCAGTAGGATCTTTAAACCAACAATATGAAAAACTTGTCTCTTTCAGCAAACTGTTGCATGACATGACTGCCCTTTCTCCTAGAGGTGCATACACTGCTGACTCCACAGGTGCCACAAAATTCTCTGAAACATACAAAACACATATTTAAATACTAATATCATTATTTATGAAGGATTTTTTGTCTGCAGCTTTAATAATAAAAGGCTTTCAAAATTAAATACACTTGATCAGGATAGAAAAATGGGTTCTTATAGAACTACATACACAATAAACGCCAGCAAATGTAACATAACTGTTGATCAGTTTAGCTATTATTGTATTCATTGTTATTTTATGAAACAAACAATATGATATGGAAGCTAGTCATATTAGGTGCCAGATATTCTAATGGAGGAAAAAAGATCCTATGAACATGTGACCAGAAATGGGCTGTGCAGATGCGAAAACAACAAATTGTCCTGGAACACAGTACAGAGCTGCAACATATCCATGTTACAACATATGCTCAAAGTAGGCTCCATGGGATTGAAGGTGATAGGCATAGTAGTGATTGTCATGCAGGATACACATAATCATACTTCAGCTTACACCATGCTGGTTGACAACTTGTTTGGAACTAGTACTGGGGTTTGTCTCAGTATCCTGTAAAGACTCATCCTCAAGGCCTGGTGTATGCACAGACTGCTGCCTCCCTGGATGTTCATGTCTGAAAGGACCATTGATCACAGAAACACCCAAAAAAGACTTGATAAAGGTTGTGAAATGGTGTGTAATGTGGTTGGTTTTTGTGAGGCTACATGTTCTGGTATAGCCCTGCTGCCTCATGACCTTTTCCATCTGTCAGGCTGTACACAGATGCTACCTCGGTTTGTTTGCGACATGAATACGGACCATTCTACTGCTTACAGTTTGCTACATCAATCTCACAGCCTGCAACATACAGGGAACACATGGCACACAGTCAGAGGAGCTGTCATTTGTTAGTACTATCCACCTTGGCAATGATGCATTTCCAGACTCACGATCATAGGACCTCTTTTTTTTCTCCATTTCCAGTCAGGAATCCATCTCTGCAGTTCATCAGTTTTATTAATGTTCATCCAGTATACACAGAAAACTGTTGTCAGAAAAGTGTTTTGTAAAGGTCATTGAAGGATTTTTTGGAAAAAAACACCACATATAATTCTTACATCAAACTTCTGTATGCTGAAGATACAATCCCTATTAATTGAGTTCCCCACATGTCTCATTTTGGGGTGGACCTAAGACTTTGAGAAGCTGTTTGAGGTCATGTTGGACTTCTGGGACAGGATCATGGTTCTGAGGTTTGTATCTAGAGGTCTCAGAAATTAAGTGGAGACCCTCTGCCACTTAGTAACTATGATTCATGACCACCATGTTGGAGCCTTTGTCTGGGGGCAATGATGATAAGGTCTGGATTGTTTTTCAGACTACAGATAGCAGTGCATTCCATAGGAGTGATGTTGGACTCATCAGGGAGGGATTTAGGAAAGGAAGGTCAGACCAGGTTAGAAGGGAGTAGTTCCTAAAGATTACTAGGGGACGACTGGGTGGAAGGGGAGTGGGATCATGATTGGAGGGAGGTTGGAACTGTTGTAAAGAAGTTTCTATGTTGGTTTTAGTTGGCTGTTGTCAGTGAAGTGTGTGGTGAAAAAATGTTTCTACTGCAAAGAACAAGTTAAGGAAAGAAGGTCTTTTATAAGTCCAGCATGGTTCAAATTAGATTTGGGGCAAAAGATAAGGTCTTTAGGAAGTAGTGAGACTTCTGCAGGGGTCAGAGTTGAGGCAGAAAGATTGACAGTTGTGTTATGGGATGAGTACTCAGCGTCTGGCAATAATAAATTCATGCAGCACGAGTTGCTAGAGGAGAATATGTTCAAAGTGCACTGAACTAAATGCTTTCTGAACTTCCTACATAGCTCACTGTATAGCACCTAGCATTTATTTCTGTTCTAACACTTTGACCATAAATTTCCACCTTCTTATTTTCCACCTTCTTTAATGAATTTTCAGTATCTCCTTTATCCTCTGACCATCCAATCTTAAATTTCTGCTAAATCTGCCTTCATTATTTCCAAAAACTTTTCTTTGCTCTTGCAGAACTCCACTCACACATACTCTTCTTGAAATCCTATATGGAACAAGATATCCCAGGTAATGGGATTACCAGTAAAATTGATATCTCAGGCTGTCACTCATCCTACCACACACTACCACAAGAACCTTTACCTTTTTCAATTCCATCAGTTCCTTACCCTGATCAGTTTGGTTTTTTATAATGGTACAATCCAAGATCAAACCATAGAACACATCCTTTACTTCTTTTGCAAAATCCTTTTACTCTGTGACACCAAATTCCTGAATGCCATTATCACAATAGAAACTCTTGCTCCTCCACAGTTGGAACAGCATTTGCAGCACCATCTGAGGAAGCTGCTCCAGCTACTCCTGTCTCATAATAACATAGGATGACTTACAGCAAAGAAACAGCCTACTAATCTGATCCAAACCCCCCTCAACCTGTCATAGCTGACTCCACATTCCTGACAACTTCCACCACCCTCCACAAAACACACTGCTCCTGAACACCCATCCTGTACCACTCACTATTGCCAATGCTATGCCATTATGACCCCTGCAGAAGCCTCACTACTTCCTAAAGGCCTCACCTTTCACCCCAAATCTAATTTCAACCATGCTGGGCTTATAAAGGATCTTCTTTCCTTCACGAATTCCTTGCAGTGGAAAAATTGAAATATTATAATTATGAAGCTCACAGAAGCCAGTATTAAATGGATGTTATAACATATCCATTAGGAACCATAACACATTCTATGATTACACTTCCATCAATAATTAATTTTTTTCCTTCTCATTTTTCAGCTTTCATCTAGTTGTTTACATAGTGAATGTGCCTGAACCTTTCTAAAAATTAATCAAGTTGTGCTTCATGCAGATTTATTATTGATGCATGAATGTACCAATCATGCATTTAGTTTTGCTAAAAATGATGTTAATTAACATAATTGAAAGTTGCAGTTATTACTATAATTGAAAATACTATCTTAGACTGAGCCAAAAGTTGGTCTTAAAAATACTCATTAGAAAGACCAGCTTCCAGACTTTACAGTGACATGTTTCAGTTTCCCAGCAACTCTCTAACTTAACAGGTAATTGTAATTAAAATTAAAATTCCTACAGTTCAAAATTTCTATTTTCTCCACTGTTCTTATTAAATTACAGTTTCTTCCACTATACTTTTTTTTCTCCAATTTTTCTGGACTGAATGATGATATTCACTAATTAATTAAGCTGATCAATTAAGAATCTGCATAATTTATCATAATTTTCAATATGGCAACTGCAGTCATAAATGGGTTATTCCAAACGTAGGTATACAAAATGGTTCCACAATCTTTTGTGCTACACTAAACCACCACATATTTTGTAATCAAATTACTGTTGTAATCTATAGCTCATCTATGGCAAAAAAATCTGACCTGGCAGTATTTTCAAATCATTGTGTATGGTAGTTTCCAAAATACCAAAATGTTCATACATCTGTCTTTATATAGCCAATTCCACCCCAAAAATCTCTGGTATGGGCATGGATATTGGAGCAGCAATGTTGTTTAGCAAGTTTATAAGTTTGCCTAACCAGCACTATGGTAACATCTATACAACAAATCTGTGTGAAATCCTAACAATAGGTGCATTTTTGTCACCAATATTTGCATACTTTGTGTATCCATGTGACTTAATATATCAAATCCAACTATTGAAAGTTATTAACTTTTGTGAAGTTTTCATTCAAGCAAATGCATGAATAATTTGGTCTCCAGCTATGTCTTGTATCAAGGCAGGCACTCATTTATTTGTGTCATTTGTTAAAAGACAGTGTATCCGTTGCCTACATAAACTGACGCCACTATTGTAAGGCATCTGCAGCACCAAAATTCAATTGCGACTATGTATTGTGAATATTTTGTCACTGCCATGCTGGTGAGTAGTAAGGTAAGAGTACTTGCTTGTTCAAACAAATTTTACACAAGAGTTGGAACTCGTCATTGTAGGCCTATAGCAGAGCTTCACAGCCAGTGCACTCTGCGAGGAGCGAGCACCGATTACTGTACCCCCACCATTGCCACAGCGAACAGGGTGAGGAGCCATGTAGAGTCTTCTGTTAATGAGGAAATCGATCCTGAGGGACTGCCTTTATACTCCTTGTCACATTGCAAATCAATTACTGCAAGCTGCAGATTAGTGTGAATTGGGTACTGGAAGATCTCTCCTTTTCCCATTCAGTTATGTTATGAATCCAGATTTGTTTTTTGACATGCCTGGTGGTCCTTTCATGTGTCTACATGAATTAATAAATTCTATGACAAACTTATATTTTATACTTTCTTCAACACTGCAAAGAATGTTGCATTCAGCTGTTTTTTTTTTTTTTTGTGGTTTTAGGGCGCACAACTTCAATGGTCATTAGCGCCCTGACTACGCTAAGAATACACCGCGAGGCACAAGTTGACCACAACAACTAAAAGGGAAAACACGATAAAAGACAGACTGACAGGCATAGGATTAAAAAACAGCAGCATCAAATGTCCTTAGCGAGGTTTGTCAAATTGATAAAACGAAGAACACGAGCAGCTGCTCGTGGGTCATCCGCTAAAATGGCATCGAAAGTATTTGGCAGGTTAAGATCGAGGCGCAGTGTGTTAAGATCTGGACAGGACATTAAAACGTGTCTAACCGTCAGCAAGTGCCCACAGGGGCAGAACGGCGCCGGCGCAGCCGTCAGCAGATGGCGATGGCTGAACCGGCAGTGTCCAATTCTTAACCGGGCTAAAACGACCTCCTCCCGCCGAGAAGGGCGTGAGGAGGACGTCCAAGCCACGGGAAGAGGTTTTAAGGCCCGAAGCTTGTTGTCGGTAAGTGCAGCCCAATCGGCATGCCACAGAGATAAGATGCGCCGACAAATCACCCTGCTAAAATCGGACGAAGGGACGCAACAAAAAGCTGTCCGAGGCTGGAGAACCGCAGCCTTGGCCGCGGCATCTGCAGCTTCGTTCCCAGGGATACCGACATGGCCAGGAACCCACATGAAGCTAACTGGAGAACCGACGTCCACCAGCTGCTGAAGAGAGCGTTGGATCCGGTGTACGAAAGGGTGAACCGGGTACGGATCACTGAGGCTCTGGATGGCGCTCAGGGAATCTGAGCAGATGACATAAGCAGAATGTCGGTGGCGGCAGATGTAAAGAACAGCCTGGTAGAGGGCAAAGAGCTCAGCTGTGAAGACAGAACAATGGCCATGGAGCCGGTATTTGAAACTTTGTGCCTCGACAATAAAGGAACACCCGACCCCGTCATTGGTCTTAGAGCCATCTGTATAAATGAAAGTCATGTCGATGAACTTCGAACGAAGTTCCAAAAAACGGGAGTGGTAGACCGAACCGGGGGTGACCTCTTTTGGGAGCGAGCTGAGGTCAAGGTGAACGCGGACCTGAGCCTGGAGCCAAGGTGGCATGCGGCTCTCGCCCACTCGAAAGGTTGCAGGGAGTGAAAAATTAAGGTGTTGAAGGAGGCGACGAAAGCGAACTCCAGGGGGTAGCAGGGCAGAGACATACAACCCGTATTGACGGTCAAGAGAGTCGTCAAAAAAGGAACGATAAGACGGATGGTCGGGCATTGACAGTAGCCGACAGGCATACCGACAAAGCAGTATATCGCGCCGGTAGGTGAGTGGCAATTCGCCAGCGTCAGCATGAAGACTCTCTACGGGACTGGTATAAAATGCTCCGATCGCAAGTCGTAAACCCCGATGTTGTATGGAGTTGAGGCGGCGTAAGATGGATGGCCGTGCAGAGGAGTATACGAAGCTCCCATAATCCAGCTTGGAGCGGACGATCGACCGATATAGACGAAGTAGGACGGTTCGATCAGCTCCCCACGACAGACCACTGAGAACACGGAGGACATTTAAAGAACGGGTACAACGGGCGGCCAAATAGGACACATGTGGAGACCAGCTAAGTTTCCTATCAAATGTAAGGCCTAAAAATTTGGTTGTCTCCACGATTGGGAGAGCAACGGGACCGAGTCGTAAGGACGGTGGGAGAAACTCTTTGTAGCGCCAGAAGTTAATACAGACCGTCTTCTCGGCAGAAAAACGGAAGCCATTGGCGACACTCCAGGAGTAAAGACGGTCAAGAGAACGCTGAAGACAGCGCTCCAGGATACGTGTACACTGCGCGCTGCAATAGATGGTAAAATCGTCCACGAAAAGGGAGCCTGATACATCAGCTGGGAGGCAATCCATTATTGGATTGATGGCGATGGCGAAGAGAGCGACGCTCAAGACTGAGCCCTGTGGCACCCCATTCTCCTGGCGAAAGGTGTCGGACAGGACAGAACCCACACGTACCCTGAACTGTCGATCCATTAAAAAGGAACGAATAAAAAGAGGGAGGCGACCGCGAAGGCCCCATGTATGCATGGTGCGGAGAATGCCCGCCTTCCAACAGGTGTCGTAAGCCTTCTCCAAATCAAAGAACACAGCCGCGGTCGGGCGCTTCCGCAAGAAGTTATTCATAATGAAGGTCGACAAGGTAACCAGATGGTCAACAGCAGAGCGGCGCCTACGAAATCCACATTGTACATTGGTAAGTAGGCGTCGAGACTCGAGCAGCCAAACCAATCGAGAGTTAACCATTCGCTCCATCACTTTACAGACACAGCTGGTAAGCGAGATAGGTCGATAACTGGAAGGCAAGTGCTTGTCCTTCCCCGGCTTAGGAATCGGGACAACAATAGACTCGCGCCAGCATGCGGGAACATGTCCCTCAATCCAGATGCGATTGTATGTACGAAGAAGAAAACCTTTACCCGCAGGAGAAAGGTTCTTCAGCATCTGAATATGAATAGAATCTGGCCCTGGAGCAGAGGACTGTGATCGGCCAAGTGCGTTTTCGAGTTCCCGCATGGTGAATGGGGCATTATAACTTTCACAATTCGAGGAGCGGAAGTTAGGTGGCCTAGCCTCCTCTGCCTGTTTGCGGGGGAGGAAGGCAGGGTGGTAATGAGCGGAGCTCGAAACCTCTGCGAAAAAGCGGCCGAAGGCATTGGAGACAGCCTCAGGGGCTACAAGGACGTCATTCGCGACCTTCAAGCCAGAAACTGGTGAGTGGACCTTAGTGCCAGATAGCCGGCGCAGGCTACCCCAGACAACAGAAGAAGGAGTAAAACTGTTGAAGGTGCTTGTGAAAGCAGCCCAGCTGGCTTTCTTGTTTTCTTTGATAATACGACGACACTGAGCACGTAATCGTTTATAATTGATACAATTCGCCACTGTAGGGTGGCGTTTAAATGTGCGTAAAGCACGTCGACGAGCACGTAAAGCATCTCTACATGCCGCGGTCCACCAGGGGACCGGTACGCGACGTGGAGAAGAAGGAGGGTGAGGGATGGAATATTCAGCAGCAGCGAGAATGACTTCCGTGAGGTGTGCGACCTGACGATCGCAACTTGTAAAGGTTTGATCCTGAAAGGTCGCCCTGGAAGAGAAGAGCCCCCAGTCTGCCTTGGAGATGGTCCAATTAGAGAAGCACGGAGAGGGGGTATGCTGCAGGAGATGGATAACACACGGGAAGTGGTCGCTTGAATATGTATCAGAAAGTGCATACCACTCAAACCGGCGTGCAAGTTGGGGAGTACATATAGAGAGGTCTAAATGGGAATAGGTGTGAGATGTGTCCGAAAGAAAGGTAGGGGCGCCAGTATTGAGGCAGACAAGATCGAGCTGGTTGAAAAGGTCTGCTAACAAGGAGCCCCTCGGGCAGGATGCTGGAGAGCCCCAAAGGGGATGGTGGGCATTGAAGTCTCCAGTTAACAAAAATGGTGTAGGTAGCTGAGCAATAAGTTGCATCACGTCTGCCCTGGTAACGGCAGATGACGATGGAGTGTAAACGGTACAAAAGGAAAACGTAAAAGTGGGGAGAGTAATGCGGATGGCAACTGCCTGCAGGCCGGTGTGCAACGTGATGGGATCGTAGTAAATATCATCCCGGACCAGCAACATAACCCCTCCATGAGCTGGGATACCTACCACAGGGGGTAGGTCAAAACGCACAGAGGTGTAGTGTGCCAAGGCAATTTGATCGCATGGGCGTAGCTTCGTTTCCTGGAGGGCTACGACGAGCGGACGGTGCAAGCGGAGCAGCAACTTCAAGTCCTCTCGGTTGGAGCGAATGCTGCGAATATTCCAGTGAATAAGTGCCATCGTAAGAAAAGGAAGATGAGAGAAGTGGTCACCTCGAAGGCCGCTTAGGGCCTGGCTTCGAGCGAGCACTGCCGCCGCTATCAGTAGGCGGACAGTCATCGTCCATGTGGTCTATAGGGTCATCGGCCATCTCGGGAGGATGGCCGGGAGGGGGAGCTTCCTCCGCCAGTGAACGGCCAGATGTACAGCTACCAGCGGTGCGGCCAGGCGAAACAGATGACGGCCTGGGGCGGCAACCGCTGGGTGGCGCAGGAGAAGGAATGCGCCGTGGCGGAGAAGGAGAACTGTGCTTCCTATGCGCCTTTTTGGAAGGACGTGTAGTGGAAGTACCGGTCGAAGGCTGGGAGGTCGAGGTACGGAGGAAGTCTGCACGGGATGGTTCCTTCTTGAAGGCCCGTGCATCTGACTTCGATGTCTTCGTCTTAGCAGAAGCTGAGGAAGGTGCTCGTGTCTGTGGGGTGATGGGAGGAAGAGGAGACGTTGACCGCGCGATCTTAGCACTGGCCGAACGGACGACCGTGGTGCTGAAGGTCAGATCGCATGTCTGGGTTGCTACCTCCCGGGTAGTCCGAGGAGAGGTGAGGACAGTACTGTATTTCCCCGCTGGGAGCAGCGTGGGCTTCCTACTAGCCAATAGCTTGCGAGCAGCCGAGGTGGACACTTTCTCTTTGACCCGAATTTCTTGGATACAGCGTTCTTCCTTATAGACAGGACAGTCGCGGGAGGATGCGGCATGGTCACCCTGACAGTTCACACAACGAGGAGACGGAGGTGGACAGTCACCCTCATGGGCATCCCTGCCACAAGTGACACATTTAGCCGCATTGGAACAAGACTGTCGAGTGTGATTGAAACGCTGACACTGGTAGCAGCGCGTAGGTGTCGGGACATAGGGGTGAACAGAAATAACCTCGTAGCCCGCCTTGATGCGCGATGGCAGCTTAACACTATCGAAGGTCAAGAAAATTGTCCGGGTCGGTACAAGGTCATTGTTGACCTTTTTCATGACCCAATGGACAGCCATCACGCCCTGCTCAGCGAGGAATGATTGAAGCTCCTCATCAGTCAATCCGTCGAGGGAGCTAGTATAGACTACACCACGAGACGAGTTCAAAGTTCGGTGGGCCTCCACCCGGACAGGGAACGTGTACAGGAGGGTGGCCCGAAGCAGTTTTTGTGCCTGAAAGGCACTCTCAGTTTCTAGTAATAAGGTGCCGTTTCGCAACCTGGTACAAGATTTGACAGATCCGGCTATGGCATCTACGCCCTTCTGAATAACGAAAGGGTTGACAGAGGAAAAATCCTTTCCGTCCTCAGATCGAGAAACTACGAGGAACTGTGGGGCAGGCGGTAGTACTTTTGTCACTGTTGGCTGGTCACGTTTCCGTTTTTGAGTCGAAGTCGAAAGAGATGGAGTAGAATCCATTGCGGAGGAATCCCCCATGATTGCCAGCGTCTCCGATGGCGCGCTCCTTCCTTGTGGGGACCCTCTCAGAGGGCACTACCGCCTTAGGTGAATGTTTACACCTCAGGTCACACCTCCCGAGAAACAGACGGAGGGACCAATCGGCATGGTCAGAAGGTATCAGCTCAGGCAATCACCCCTCCCCGGGCCTGGCCTTTACCAGGGGGTACGCGCGTGCCTTACATGTCTACCCAGGGCGGGGAATTACGCGTTACCCCGTCACCGGCTACGCGTGCGAACGCGTGGGTCGGCCTTCAGGCACGCACAGGGAGGAAGGAAGAAGAGGAAAAAGAAGAGAGAGAGGGAGAAAGAGGACAGACTGTCTCAAACGCCGAGGCGGAGACCAGAGAAGGCAAGGAGAAGAAGGTAATGAGAAGGCAAGGAGAAGAAGGTAATGAGAAGGCAAGGAGAAAAAGGCAAGGAGAAGGCAAGGAAAAAAAGGCAAGGAGAAGGCAAGGAGAAAAAGGCAATGAGAAGGCAAGGAGAAAAAGGCAATGAGAAGGCAAGGAGAAAAAGGCAATGAGAAGGCAAGGAGAAGTCAAGGGAAAGAGTAAGGAAGACAGTGAGGTCGAGAAGAGCAAGGAAAGGAACCAACAAAAGGAAGGAAGAAACGAGAAGTGAAAAACCAAAAAGACCACGATTATAGGTCGTGGAACCGTCCGTCTCCGGACGCAGGCGCTAACTACCCCCGTGAGGGGGATGGACTCCTTTTAGTCACCTCTTACGACAGGCAGGAATACCGCGGGCCTATTCTTACCCCCGAACCCGCAGGGGGGCATTCAGTTGTGTGACTTATACCTCCACTTTCATAAAGCATGAAAGAATATGCAACTAATTCATTACAAATGTCTTGCAAGCTGGCTCTGAATTTCATCTGCCATAACCTGTGTGTAATGCATGCTTGGAATGTCATCTAATGGCAACACATAAAATTACTTTACTTGAAGTGGTCATAAATGTTGAGGTGCAATTACCAAGTATCCTTTTATAAAAACACTATCCATGAACTTCTTCAGAGAGCTTCATTTTAAGTTTTAAAACTTTTTATCCACACTAACATCCTTCACATTTTCCATTTCCATGTTCTTTGATTTGGTAAGACATGTAGTGCCTTTGTAAAAATTGAACTCACTGAAAGCATTCACTGTCTTATGACATAAAAAACATTGTGTGTACCCATCTTTTTGTGTAAAAAGGTTAGACTCCTCATACTGCAGAGTGACATGCAAAGACGTTGACAGTGTTTCACAATGCTGATTCATCACTGCCACTTTTAGATGACACTGCTGTCAAAATTACCCTTCCCTATACCACAGTTGCACTTCTACCATGTTGTCATGACCACTTGGTGCTTGCATATTTGTTTCACTCCCCATCCTACTGAAACTGCTCTGCTTTCAAGTAAGAGCGGGAGAAGGCATGAGTGTTCACACTCAAAATCGGTTAGTTGTTAATCCCTGGCCTATAGTGGTGATAAATGTAGGAAGAGTCATACTAATTAAAAGTTATTTGGTGTACATAATTGGAATATTTCCTGTAACACTAGTTTTACAGTGATTCAACAAAGTTTCTTCAATGAGACACCAACTGCACAGTAAGAGTTTGCAGGTAGGTAACCTCACATAGTGTCAGATAGCTTGAATTATACTGAACACTGAAAGCCTAGAGTCACTGACATGGTTCTAAATGGGTTATAAAATCATTATGGCCAATTTGTATTACAGAGAACATGACACATCTAAAGCATGTGTTCACTAGGAAAATTATTACAATAATTAATGAGCTTACAACTGACACTTTTAGAAGGAAACTGCAAACCATCTACCGGAATGAGGTATATGTGGCAATGGATATAAATTCTAAACTTAATGCATATCTAGGTATATTTCTTACCATCTATAATAGCTCTTTCCAGACAAAAACTGTGAAATATAGCTGCATTGGTGTTTCAAAGAAACTTTGGACCACAGTAGGCTTTAAAGTATAATATAGCAGAAACAGATAACTAAACAAAATGATCAGGATAACCACAGATGAGTAGCTGTTTCCATATTACTTGGAAAATATTGTTCTTTGCTGAGAAAGCTTACTTGTCATGCCAGAGATTAATAATAGTAAAAAATAAAATCAGAACAACATAGAGCACAGTTAGAAGAAAAATGAAGAAGTCTGTCAGAGATCAAGATTATCTAGAAATTAAAGTTAATTATCAAGTGGTCCATGACATCAATCACAATAGAATCCTTCTTAACGATCACATTCTAAATGCAGCAGAGAAACTCAGTGTAGTCAGCTTCAAGGAAAAAGCATCGCAGCATGTGCAACAATAGGTATCACAACCATTTAATCAATTTGGGATCATGCTAACTCCTTCCAGGGAAATCAGCAAGATAATCAACTCTTGCCAGTGATAAAATTATTGTGGGGTTGAGAAGATTTCAAGTAAAATATTGGAAACATGTTTTTCTGGCACAGCTGCTGTACTCGGCAATACATTCAATGCGTGACTTTCACAAGGTACCCTTCTTTACAGACAGACTAAAATATGTCTTTGTTAAACCCTTTTCAATAAAGGTATTAGGACATATATTAATAGCTATTGACCCCACTCATTATTAACTTGCATCTTGAAAGTTTTTAGAAAAGGTAATATATTTAAGAATGGTCAAATAAATCTGCAAATGTAAGTTTCTATGACAGTCACTATTTGAATTCCAAAAGAGCCTCTACACTAAATGAACCATATAATATTTCAATATGTATTAAAATATATGAATGACAAGATTTAACCTTTCTAGGGAGCTGTATGAATAAAGAAAATGTCTGGATCACTCCCTTTTTAATTAATAACAATCAGTTTTGAATTGACTAGCAGGTAATAATCTAATCCGATGCTGCATGATAAGAAACCCTGTCTTAGGCATTTGACTGGGCAAATCACAGCTTTATTTAGGGGAAAGTTCATGGATTTTGAGGTATGATGAGTAAATGAATTAATTAATATTTAACTGATAGGCAACAAAAAGTCACATTAGATAGCTCATGCTGCTTTTATAATATCCTGGCCAAATCTGCACTAGGTCGAGATATTTTATTCGTTTATCTTTTTAAAGCTGGCCCCATCAGCTGACAGATCATAAAACCTTCTACTGTTAAAGCTAAAATTGAGAAAATACATCAAGTCAGTGCATTTTCCTGTGAGGGGGATGTGTTAGCTCCAAGAAATAGAGTTGCTCTATTGTGCAAGGTCGGCTATAGTAAATATTTTTCATCAGAAAGGGCTCACTATAGAGAATTGTTAACATATGGACCTATGGCACTCAGATGCACATAATTGTCAATTGTTGAGCATTTTGTAGAAAATGACCTGATACAAAGTTGTATAAAGAAAGAGAGAGATATCTGAGATTTTATCATTGTAAACTTACGTGAGAATATATGGAAATTCTATAAAAGATCATTCAATTGAGCTCAGTTATTTTCCAAAGTGAATTTTGAGGACGTGAATTGTCCTAAGTTTCTGTAGGAGCTTAAGACATTTAGTTGATAACGTTTGCTGGTGGATCTGCAAGCACTGCAAGGGAATTTCGAAGTGTTTCCTGTTATTAATAGAAATTTGCAAATGGCTACACATAATATATGCAAACGTGGACTGAGTCATACAGAATCAGTATCTGAGGATCCTATACAAGTTCCTATTTATGAACAGTAAAAGTTTTACAGGCAACCAGAGGATATCAGCAGTTGCTTTTGCTCTACAAAATCAATGAGATTTCACCATTACAGATTTAATATTCTTTCTAGGTTACAATCTTAATACCAGACATTTTTGATGAAAGTTAATGATGTTTGCTCATGTTCTTTAAGAGTGTAGGTACAACAAGAATGGTAATTTGTGCTCTAGTAACTGAGACTTTCAAGTGTTAGCAAGAGAGTTTCTGCTTATTCACAACACTAACTTTCTCACTTTAGAGCAATAGACACAGATTTAGACACTGGTGTGTGTCTATTAGATCCAAGTGATAATTACTTCCATTTTAACCATTTTTCTTCTTTTTTCCCATGATTAAATGCACATTCAGTACAATACAGGGTGAGCACAAAATCTTGCCCTGATTATGACAATTTATTACAGAATAATTTACATTTGATATTGTTACATAGGTTAGTGTTACTAGTTTTTTAAAGACCACTTACATTAGTAAACCTCAATGTGTGCTCCCTTGGTAGCTCGGAGAATGTCAAGGCGGTATTCCAATTCCTGCCAGGTGGTTCGTAATGCGTTCTGTCACAGTACCCACAGCAGCTTGTATCCTAGCCTTCAGTTCATCGATGTCAGCAACTGGTGAGATGATGATTCTGTCCTTGATATGGCCCCAGAAAAAAAAAAGTTTAGGGCCATAATGTCTGGAGAGCAGGGAGGCCATGCTCTTGGATGATTCCTTCCAATCCACCGGTCTGTTTCATCCAGGAAATCATGCACTGTCAAAGCCCAGTGTGTGTGGTGTGTGTGTGTGTGTGTGTGTGTGTGTGTGGGGGGGGGGGGGGGGGTGTTTGCTGGAAAATTATCCATGGTTGATATTCTTCTAACTGTGGGACAATGAACTGTTGCAAAACGTCTAAGTAAATGTTAGTGGTAATGGATCTTTCCATGAAGAAAAATGGTCTGAAAACCTTGTTATGCATGAGGCTGCACCAAACATTAACTTTTTCGCTGTCTCACTGTAATTGTACAGTAGCATGTGGAGACTCTGAACCCCATATATGGACATTATGCCTATTTACCAATGAATCCACCTTTCATGTCAGTGGAATGGTAAAGCATCTGTGATCATTACTGGCATCAGTCCTGTTGAGAATCTCAGTTGCAAATTCAGCATGTGTCAGCAAATCATTCAGTTTCAAGGCCTGCATGATTTGCACTTGGTAAGCATGCAACCTAAACCTTTCATGAAGAATCTTCACCACAATTGCTTGCAGTATATGAAGTTCACGTGATGCTTGACAAGTTGATTTTGACGGACTCCACTAAAATGATTGCCAAACATGATCAACAGTTGCATCACTCACACAAGGCCTGCCACTTCGAGGATGATCTTCAATGCTGCCTGTTTCATTAAATTTTGCCTACCATCGCTTTATTGCTTTAACGTCAGGAGGGTTGCGTCCATAAGAATCCCGAAATTTACACTGAACACTGATGGGCGATTTCGTTTTGTGAAACCAAAGCATACGTTGCGATTTCTCCTCCTTCGATGCCATTTCGCCAGCAACTAACATGACCTAACAGGCCATGTCAGTGTTGTGGAGCACTAGCACCATATATTGGTCACAACTAGTAACACTAACCTATGTAATTGCATCAAATGTAACTTATTATGTCCAACAGTTATTCTGTTATAAATTTTTATAATCAGGACAAGACTGTGTTCACCCCATACATCTGCACATCATACAACAATATACACAAACATAATAAGGGATATACTGTAAGTGGCTTAGATGTGACAGGACTAGAAGCAGTGGATTTCTATTTTTACATTCATAAATTCTTTCATTTATTATAGTATCATAATACTTACTGGACATTGTTATGGTCAGTGTATGATGCATGCATAGTGCATGTATTAGTACATGTCTTTGTACAATTTCATCTATTAGTGGTGGAGATCTAATTCTGTGTAAGCTGCATCTCAGTCATACAGTCAGCTATGACAATGCAGGTCTATCACAAAAAAATTTCACACTGATCAAATATGAAGTTAAAGCAAGCACAAGAATGAATTCTAGCTCATTGTGTACACCAATCTGGTCTTTGTAGAGAATTTTTCTACAACTTTAAATAGCTTGAAATTTCTGCTTTTACTAATTTGTTATAAAGGATATATATGTAGATAAAGTTTTTAGGTATTAGTGATTGGAAAAGGGACAATTGTGATGTATGTAGGAAAAAAATCACATATAAACAGATACAAGAGGTTGAAGTGTTTACACAATAACACAGATTATAGAAGTAACAATGATTACACAAACAAATTACAAGTCTTACATTCTAATACATATAAAAATCATTCTTTCATCAGTTGATATGCCAGTGCTACACAGCCAGTTCTTATGGGAATGCTTAAAATTAAACACATTGTACTAATTGTTACTCACTGTCAAAAAATTCCTGGCAGGAATAGAAAGAAGTATTCAAAAGATAAAGTTTCATTTTTAAAAAATTTTGTCGTATTCCCAATGAGTGATTTAATATGAAATGGAAGTTTATTGTGTACTTTTATGCTTGAATAATGTACTCCTTTCTGTTCCACATTGAGATTTCTTATATCTTTGTGACGATCATGTGTATTTCTTGTATCATGATCATGATATTCATTGTTTGTTTTGTAAATTATATATTATTGTTCAGAAAGCACATTAGTGAAAAAATGTACTGAGATGGCATGATGAGGATTCTGAGTTGTTTGAATAAGTTTCTGCAAGAACATCTGGGGTGCATTCTAGCCATAATTCTGATGACTCTTTTCTGTGCAATGAAGACTTTGTTTACTCATGGCTGGTTACCCCAAAATATGATGTCATATGTCATAATTGAATGGAAATATCCTAGATATTCAGTCTTAATTGTTCCCAAGTCACAAAAAGATGAAATTGGGTGAATGGCAAATGCTACTTAATTCAGTCTACATAAGTCATTGATGTCATGGATATGAACAGACCAGTTAAAAATTGTTGTTTACGTGTAAGCCCAGGAATTTGGGAGACTCAACTCAATTTTTCTGTGTCATCACATACTATATCAATATTTTCCTGTCTTTTATTTGCTGTTTGAAACTAAAGGAAGTGCTTCTTCTTGTTAACATTGAGTGACAGACCATTTGAAGTGAACCAAAACAGAGCTGCTTCGAATATAGTGGTCGCAGTGTTCTCTGACTACAATTGGATGTTTTGTCAGTCATGTTGGTTTTGCCATCAGCAAATATGGTGAAGTGTGTTTTTTGTGTCATACAGCAGAAGAAGGAACTTTTGTGTGTTATAGTGGGGATTAGGTAATTTTCTTAAATGCAGAAGGATCAAGAAGCTAATGGTCAGATGACTGGTGAGGAGCCAAACTTAGCGCAAGCAGTAGGGATGAGGCTACAGTGACAAATTTAGCTATGGAACAGTTGAATATGTCAGCTACACAGGCAACTATTTTGACAACTGTGACAAATTTAGGCACTGAATAGGCATGATTATTGTTCACAAAGCACATTAGTGAAAAAATGTACTGAGATGGCATGGTGAGGATTCTGAGTTGGCACATATGGTAGTAATGGTGAGCAACATAGCTAAGAAGCAAATGAACATTGTGGCTGCAATGGTGATTTTATCAACCATGGTGGATAATTTAGTATCAGAACAGGTAGAGTTGTCTACCAAAGTTAAGAATTTGCCAGAAAAGATATGAAGGAAAATTTTTGTCAAAGAATTAGATGAATTTAATACTCTGATGTACAAGTGGAAATGAACAGGGAGACAATGAGCTTGAAGAAAACTTAAGAAAAGTTTCTGATGCAGATGAATAGGATAAACAAGGAATTTGAAACTGTACAGGGAAGGCAACAGACGATGGAGGATGAAGTGCAGAACCTTCCCTTAATGGCACAGGAGATAGCTTCAGGATGCAAAGGGCTAATGGAACAAAAGTTTCAAGTGCATCACAAGAAATTTAATCAACAGTTAGAAGACTGAGTGTCAAACAAGGAACAGCAAGTTTTGCTTTCTGTGGCTAAAGGAATCAAACAAGCTTTGGAAAATATAGTATATGAAGGCTCACCCATACCTAGTAAAATGGACCAGGAGCCAAAGGGGGCACGTAACCAATCAGGGACTGAATCAGATAAATGGAAAAGAGAAGTCACACATAATGTACAGGCATGTACACAAGGTTTGGAGGAAATGTGAGGGGCAATTAGGGAAGGTGGAAACGAAATTAACCCAGAATGGGGACCACAAGCCTCAAGAAGTGTGTCATCATTTAATGATTACACAAAATCAATCTTGGAAAGATATTAAAACACAGGCAATTTCAGATACTTTCCCTGAGTAGGAGATTTAAGGGACTGTTACTACAAGCATGGTCAGACCAGCAAAAAATTGAATATGTAGCAGGATACATCCAAGGAGACAGGAGTTTATGCATAACAGATGTGATAAATAAGCGTTGAACATATGAAGAATTTGAGTTGTTCTTAAACTGTTTTTGATCAAGAGGGATTCAAGAGAAGTTGAAAAAGAAAGTTCATAATCCAGAGGCACTATCATATAAAGATGGCAGCCTAAGAAGGTATTTTGAGAAATATTTGAACAAGGCATCATACTGGAATGAACCGATTGTTCACAAAATTGTTATAATGATCATTAAATCCTAATTTCCAATGTAGGCATGGGAGGAGTTATTAAATGTATCTTGAGGACAATTTATAAGACTTTAAACAGTGGTGGATTCAATGGAAAATGGAAATGCAGTGTTGCTAGGGCCTCCCGTCGGGTAGACTTCGCCTGGTGCAAGTCTTCTGAGTTGACGCCACTTCAGCGATTTGCATGTCGATGGGTATGAAATTATGACGCTAAGGGCAACACAAGACCCAATCCCTGAGTTGAGAAAATCTCCGACCCAGCCGGGAAACGAACCCGTGCCGTTAGGTATGACATTCTGTTGCGCTGATCACTCAGCTACCAGGGATGGACGGTGGATTCAATAGATCTGTTGCATGACAGATGAATTATAATGGCTTTCACCCACAAGAGAAAAAGCAATTGTAATGGTGGTAATGGAAGAAACAATGGATGGGAGGGGAATAACACTGATAGGGCCAACAGTGATAATAGTTGTGTTAATGGACTGAATAAGAGTCCAAGAACAGCAGGGTGACAAAAACGATTTCAGATCCAGTAGCAACAGACAGAGAAGATACAATATAAGATACAATCCAGTATATAATGCTAACCATAATCAGGCACAACGTAACCAAATTTTTCCATAGCCAAAACCTACAAATAACTCACCATGAAGGGAGGAGGCCCCTATTATATCAGAAGCAGAAAATGACCACAGCCTAAATAGACACAAAAATTTAAACTGAATATGACTGGGTCATCCCCCAGACATTTGGTCAATGAAGAAATAATGAGGGGTGAACCACAACTTGTAAACTATTTTAGGTACAACAATGGTCTAACTATTACGGAAGAGTTAACTGAGGACTTGAATACATGTGAGCCAATTTCTCATACAGAACCGGTCTCAGCTATACACGCAGAAATCTTTGAGATCCCATTACAGTAATACTGGATACTGGAGCTTCAGTAAATGCCATATCCCATAATTTGTTTAAAACATTATCTCAGAAAACAGAGTTACCAACATTTCCAGTACATGACGGTAAGATAATTGCTGCTATAGGTACCCTCTCACAAACTGTTCTTATGCAGACCATGTTATAAATGAACCAAGGAAATGGAGTGATTTTGTTCATATTCCTGCTGATTCACAAATTAATTGACAACTGTGTCATTGGATCTGAGGCAATGAGGGAAAAGGACTTGAAAAGAGACTTCTGAGAGGGTAAATTCACTTTTGTGATCAGTGGAAAGTAACACAACTGGATCTTGTCATGGAGGAATGAAGTCAAGAAGAGTACTGTCCTGGGTGTGGAAGTAAATTTATCAGAGTGGAAAGGCATCAGAAGTGTCCAGAAGGAAAGGAAATAAAGATAATTGGGATATATGAACAGGTAGAAGAGAAGGCAGAGGAAGCTGATGGAATAGGGACCAAACAAAGAGAACAGCTATCAACAATTCTGGAAAAATGTAGTCTGCTTTTTGAAGAAAGACCTGGAATTATCCGTAGATTTATGTGCCATTTAGAAGTGCTTCCACATAATAAATATTGTAACAAATTGTATCCAATTATCTGGAAACTGAAGAAATCGATAGTGAAGAAATAAACAAAATGATAGATGGGGACCTAATCGAACTATCAGTTAGTCCTTATTGTAGTCCATTATCCATTGTATCAAAACCAGGAAAGAAAGTAAGGCTGGTATTAGATGCATGGATCATAAATACAATTCTTACATCAATGAGAACCCATCCAGAGAACATAGACAATCTGATACAAAAGTTTCATGGGGCAAAGTATTTCACACATATAGACCTGTGACCCTCACACTGGCAGATCGAATTAAACCAACAAACAAAGAAATACACAGCCTTAACAAATGCTGGAAGAAGCTGTCAATTTAAAGTAATGCCTTTCAGGCTGAACGTAAGTGCAGGGATATTTATAATGGCATTGGATGTATTTTGGGGCCAGGCTTGCAAAGTCGGCTAATACAGTTTGTAGCTCATACACTACTGGCCATTAAAATTGCTACACCAAGAAGAAATGCAGATGATAAACTGGTATTCATTGGACAAATATATTATACTAGAACTGACATGTGATTATATTTTCATGCAATTTGGGTGCATAGATCCTGAGTAATCAGTGCCCAGAACAACCACCTCTGGCCGTAATAACGGCCTTGATACACCTGGGCATTGAGTCAAACAGAGCTTGGATGGTGTATACAGGTACAGCTGCCCATGCAGCTTCAACATGGTACCACAGTTCATCAACAGTAGTGACTGGTGTATTGTGACGAGCCAGTTGCTTGGCCACCATTGACCAGACTTTTCAATTGGTGAGAGATCTGGAAAATGTGCTGGCCAGGGCAGCAGTCTAACACTTTCTGTATCCAGAAAGGCCTGTACAGGACCTGCAACATGCGGTCATGCATTATTCTTCTGAAATGTAGGGTTTCGCAGGGATCAAATGAACGGTAGAGCCATGGGTCATAACACACCTGAAATGTAACGTCCACTGTTCAAAGTGCTGTCAATGCGAACAAGAGGTGACTGAGACATGTAACCAATGGCACTCCATACCATCACGCTGGGTGATACGCCAGTATGGCAATGATGAATACATGCTTCCAATGTGCGTTCACTGCGATGTCACCAAAGACAGATGCAACCATCATTCATCTGAAAAAATGAGGTTTTGCTATTCATGCACCCAAGTTCGTCATTGAGTACACCATCGCAGGCACTCTTGTCTGTGATGAATGGTCAAGGGTAACCTCAGCCATGGTATCTGAGCTGATAGTCCATGCTGCAAACGTCATCGAACTGTTCGTGCAGATGGTTGTTGTCTTGCAAACGTCCCCATCTGTTGACTCAGGGATCGAGACGTGGCTGCACGATCCGTTACAGCCATGCGGATAAGATTCCTGTCATCTCGACTGCTAGTGATACAAGGCCATTGGGATATAGCACAGCGTTCTGTATTACCCTCCTAAACTCACCGATTCTATATTTTGCTAACAGTCATTGGATCTCGACGAACGCGAGCAGCAAAGTCGCAATACGATAAACCGCAATCGCAATAGGCTACAATCCAACATTTATCAAAGTCGGAAATGTGATGGTACGCATTTCTCCTCCTTACACAAGGCGTCACAACAACATTTCACCAGGCAACACCAGACAACTGCTGTTTGTGTATGAGAAATCGGTTGGAAACTTTCCTCATGTCAGCATGTTGTAGGTGTCATCACCAGCGCCAACCTTGTGTGATTGCTCTAAATAGCTAATCATTTGCATATCACAGCATCTTCTTCCTGTCAGTTAAATTTCACGTCCGTAGCACGTCATATTCATGCTGTAGCAATTTTAATGGACAGTAGTGTATAATAATAGCTATACCAATGTGGGAACAGCATGTGAACTTGTTACTACAGTTGTTGGAAAATTCTGAAGATGTGGAATGACAGCTAATTTACAAAAACCACATTTTGAAATGAAAAGGATACGATTTTTGAGCTACATGATAGACAAAAAAGGAATTTAACCTGACAGGATAAAGATAAGTGCTATTAAGAATTTTGCCACACCCAGGAATAAGAAACAGCTCAAAGGATTTTTAGGCCTAGGCTTGTTTTTCTGTTGGTTTATAGAAGACCAAGTTATAAATGCAGAGCCTTTAATCAGTCTGTTGAGAAAGAAAGTTTCTTGGAAATGGACAACTGAATGTGAAAATGCATTTTAAGCAATTAAATATGTTCTGTGAAACGCAAAATTACTGTATCACCTGGATATAGAGCTTGAATTTCACTCGATGACCGATTCCTTGAATGTAGGGTTAGGAATGTGTTTGTTTCAAATTATGACAACTGAGGGATAACTAATATTCTGTCCTATAGACTTTACAAGCAGGGCGTTATCAAGTTGTGAAAGGGCATATATGATTGCTGAAATTGAGGCTTTAGCAGCTGTTTGATCTTTTAAGAAGTTCCATTATTATTTATATGGAGCACCGACAGTAGTATACTGTGATCATCACGCCTTTAGTTTCTTGCAGCTGTGCAAGTTACTTACACCAAGGCTATTAAGATGGCCAATGGCACTGCAGGAGTATAAGTTTCAGATACAATATACCAAGGGAAAGGAGAATCAAATTACAGACACGCTATATAGGCTTCCTGTGGTTTTAGAACAAAAAGAAATGTAAAACAGCTTGGATATATTATTTAGAACTATGTCAGGATATGTCATCATTATAAAGAAGGGATTTACACTGGTGTAGTATACAAAGAGAAGTTTGGAAAAACTGGGTTTTCAGAGTTAAAATGGTATTTTAGGGTGGCAAATGAAGTATTATTCCACAGACAGAGAACCAGAAGCGATAATTGGTGTGCATGTATTCCTGACAGCTATGAAACTAAATTGATGCATTATACGCACCTGGTGTGGGGCCATTTCAGAGTGCTTAAGTGTGCTAAAAGACTGTGAAACATACTGCTATTTCCCAAACTTGTGGCTGAAGGTACAGAGAATAATTGGATCATGCACAATATGTCAGAACTAAACCAAATAACAGAGGAAGCATTGAATTACTCCATTCAGTTTTTCCAGAGAAGTGATTAGCTCTGGTATATGCTGATGTATGCAGGCCATTACCAAGAACAAGAGGTGTATGAATATTTATTGTACATTTCGTAGATATATTTACAAAATATGTAAAGTTACATAAACTGAAAACAGCCATGAGTAAAACCATTCTTCAGAAGCTAGTACAGGAGTACATACCATTGGGCAAGCCACAAGAGATTTTCTCAGATAATGCCACCAATTTCACCTCTTACACTTTGAGATAAACATCAGCCCAAAATAAAATTAAGCCAATTTTAACATCAAGATACCACACTCAGGCAAGTCCAATAGTGAGTGTATTTTGAGAGCTCATTTGATTTAATGAGGAGATTCTGTCCAAATTGACAGATGAAGTGGATAGCTTATGTACCAGATTTTGAGAAAATTGTGATTAATCTACGCCATATTCCAACAAGACTTACACCTGTGGAACTGATGTTTATGAAAGAAGAAAACAATGAATGTGTCAATAGTTTTCCCAAATTACAGAATACAAAAATGAATTGGTAAGAAAAAATTCAAATGACCTTTCTTAACATCACTGCAGAGGCCAGGAAGAGGAGATTAAAGCATAACAGTAGTTTGATAAAAGTGTAAACCTTTAATGAGGGGGATAGGCCCACAGGCAACCCTGTTGAATAAATGTAATAAGAAATGGCAGGTATTGTTTGTAGGTTCTTTTGAGATTATAAGAAGTCCATTTCCAGGTGTGTACTTATTGGCATACCCACAAACAAAGGTGAAGGGGCTCTACCCTCATTAAGGCATAAAGAAGTGTTCTACAGAGAGGCAGAGAAAGAACTTGATTCACTACATGTTTAGATGTTTTAAGGAAATTTTCTGGAATGTAGAACTAGTGTGTGTTAAGTTTCAGTAGTAAGCTTAGTGAATTTAATTAACTTGATTTTCTTTAATAGTAGAGATTGGTAGTGTTATTAAGTAGTGTAATGATTTTTTTTTCAGTAGTTAAACATGGACAAACCACTGCTAGCCTGTTTGTAATTATGTATGTAGAATTTACATGTTTTCTTTTCAGGAAATATTTTCCAACCAGATTATATATGTTTAGTATGCACATCAATTTTGTTTCAAAAAGGACTTTACAACTTTGAAAATTTTTATAAATTAATTTATAGCAACTACAGAGGTGACTGTAGCGTGAATTTGTAGGGAAATACATCATGTTTTGTCTTGCATAGTTCACTAGTGCCAAATCTCACCGTAAGGAGTGGTAGTGCCAGTTGCGTTAAACATGACTGCCCCTACTACACCCATGCATGCTAGCTGTGTGTTTTGGTTTGAAGAATCGAAGTTGGCAACAACAGTTCAGCATAATTTCCATACAAAATATGCTAAAGACCCTCCTAGTAGGCCTGCAATTTGTGAGTGGCATAAATGTTTTGTAGAAACAGGGTGCTTGTTAAGACATGGGAAATTATCAGATCATCCAAGCACATCTGATGCCATTGTTGAGTGAGTGAGACAATGTTTTGTCAAAAGTCCTAAGAAATGCATCTCACAGACTGCAAATCTCACATATGACTGTTTTGCATATGTTGAGATACCGTTTGCATTTGAAATCATACAGACTGACAATCATACATCCAATAAAAGACACAGATAAAATTGCTCACAAGAACATCTGTGCAGATATGTTAAACTGATTACATGAGGATGAACATTTCTTGGATAAAATCATCCTTTCTGATGAGTCAACTTTTCACTTAAGTGGCAAGTTAAACACATGTAACTGTAGTATTTGGGGCAGTGAAGATCCACATCAAACATTGCAACATGTTCGTCACAGCCCTAAACTGAACGTTTTTTTGTGCTTTGAGCAAGAACAAAGTGTACGGCCCTTTTTTTTCTGTGAGAGAATCATCAATGGGATAGTGAGCCTTGATATGTTACAACAATTTTTGAAACCACAGATTGATGAGGATGACCAGGAACAAAATGTCTACTTCATGCTAGATAGTGAACCACCCCACTACATGGCTAACATCTGGGATTTTCTCAGTGACTGCTTTCCAGGTCTATGGACTGGTTGTGATGACCCAATTGTGTGGACCCCATGACCCCCAGACTTGACACCACTCAATTTTTTTTTTAATAGTGATTCATCAAGGGTACTGTGTTTGTACCTCCTGTGCTGGCTTCTCTACCTGAAATTTAAGCAAGAAGTTATGCCACCACTGAGCAAGTAACACCTGCAATGCTACAGTGAGTTTGGAAAGAAATTGACTTCCAATGGGATGTGTGCAGGATAAGCAATGGAAGTCACATACAACATCTTTAGTTTAAGGTAAAAAAAACTTTATGTGTTTCCCTACAAAATACCAATAAACCCACCTCTATGTCTGCCTTCAATAAACTTAAATGAATTTTTATAAAGTTTTCTGTGAAGTACCAGACAATTTGAAAATAGTAGTAGCCTTCATAAATATAACACTAGAACAAAAATTGTGTTCACAATCCACAACTCAACCTTACTTTTCCACAGATAAGATAAAAATATAGAGCCATTAAAATATTTTACCATCTCCCTTGTGAATTAAGGGTGCTGGCAGATAGTGAAAGTTTTAAAAGCAAACTGAAATCATTTCTGTTTTACAACTTTGTAGATGGAATTATGAATAGATAGAATGTTAGTATAGCTGGGTTAATTTTATCATATTTTGTTACAGATACATTTTTAAAAATCTGGTTATGTAAACAGCCAGCATGTAGTAATGTTATCAAAGAGATAATGTACTTTATTTTAAATCTACTGGCAAGCTCCTCGTCATAACTAGTTGTCATGTACATGGTCCATAGAATACACAGAAACGTAAAGTAAATTGATATCTTAACTGGCAGGACAGCACTAGAAGAGGATGTTGTTTGTTGTTGTTGTGGTCTTCAGTCCTGAGACTGGTTTGATGCAGCTCTCCATGCTACTCTATCCTGTGCAAGCTTCTTCATCTCCCAGTACCTACTGCAGCCTACATCCTTCTGAATCTGCTCAGTGTATTCATCTCTTGGTCTCCCTCTATGATTTTTACCCTCCCCGCTGCCCTCCAATACTAAATTGGTGATCCCTCGATGTCTCAGGACATGTCCTACCAACCGATCCCTTCTTCTAGTCAAGTTGTGCCACAACTCCTCTTCTCCCCAATTCTATTCAATACCTCCTCATTAGTTATCTGATCTACACATCTAATCTTCAGCATTCTTCTGTAGCACCACATTTTGAAAGCTTCTATTCACACAGTTTGAAAGCTTCTATTCTCTTCTTGGCCAAGCTATTTATCGCACATGTTTCACTTCCATACATGGCTACACTCCATACAAATACTTTCAGAAACGACTTCCTGACACTTAAATCTATACTCGATGTTAACAAAGTTCTCTTCTTCAGAAATGGTTTCCTTGCCATTGCCTGTCTACATTTTATATCCTCTCTACTTCGACCATCATCAGTTATTTTGCTCCCCAAATAGCAAAACTCCTTTACTACTTTAAGTGTCTCATTTCCTAATCTAATTCCCTCAGCATCACCGACTTTATTCGACTACATTCCATTATCCTCGTTTTGCTTTTGTTGATGTTCATCTTATACCCTCTATTCAAGACACTGTCTATTCCGTTCAACTGCTCTTCCAAGTCCTTTGCTGTCTCTGACAGAATTACAATGTCATCGGCGAACCTCAAAGTTTTTATTTCTTCTCCATGGATTTTAATACTTACTCCAAACTTTTCTTTTGTTTCCTTTATTGCTTGCTCAATATACAGATTGAATAACATCGGGGATAGGCTACAACCCTGTCTCACTCCCTTCCCAACCAATGCTTCCCTTTCATGTCCCTCGACTCCTATAACTGCCATCTGGTTTCTGTACAAATTGTAAATAGCCTTTCGCTCCCTGTATTTTACCCCTGCCACCTTCAGAATTTGAAAGAGAGTATTCCAATCAATATTGTCAAAAGCTTTCTCTAAGTCTACAAAAGCTCGAAACACAGGTTTGTCTTTCCTTAATCTTTTTTCTAAGATAAGTTGTAGGGTCAGTATTCCCTCACGTGTTCCAACATTTCTACAGAATCCAAATTGATCTTCCCCGAGGTTGGCTTCTATCAGTTTTTCCATTCATCTGTAAAGAATTCGCATTAGTATTTTGCAGCTGTGGCTTATTAAACTGATAGTTTGGTAATTTTCTCATCTGTCAACACCTGCTTTCTTTGAGATTGGAATTATTATATTCTTCTTGAAGTCTGTGGGTATTTCACCTGTCTCATACATCTTGCTCACCAGATGGTAGAGTTTTGTCAGGACTGGCTCTCCCAAGGCTGTCAGTAGTTCTAATGGAATGTTCTCTACTCCCGGGGCCATGTTTCGACTCAGGTCTTTCAGTGCTCTGTCAAACTCTTCACGCAGTATCATATCTCCCATTTCATCTTCATCTACATCCTCTTCCATTTCCATAATATTGTCCTCAAGTACATCGCCCTTGTATAGATCCTCTATACACTCCTTCCACCTTTCTGCTTTCCCTTCTTTGCTTAGAACTGGGTTTCCATCAAAGCTCTTGATATTCATACAAGTGGTTCTCCTTTCTCCAAAGGTCTCTTTAATTTTCCTGTAGGCAGTATCTATCTTACCCCCAGTGAGACAAGCCTCTATATCCTGACATTTGTCCTCTAGCCATCCCAGCTTAGCCATTTTGCACTTCCTGTCGATCTCATTTTTGAGACGTATTCCTTTTTGCCTGCTTCATTTACTGCATTTTTATATTTTCTCCTTTCATCAATTAAATTTAATATTTCGTCTTTTTACCTATTTGATCCTCCGCTGCCTTCACTATTTCATCCCTCAAAGCTACCCATTCCTCTTCTACTGTATTTCTTTCCCCCATTCCTGTCAATTGTTCCCTTATGCTCTCCCTGAAACTCTGTACGACCTCTGGTTCTTTCAGTTTATCCAGGTCCCATCTCCTTAAATTCCCACCTTTTTGTAGTTTCTTCAGTTTTAATCTACAGTTCATAACCAATAGATTGTGGTGAGAGTCCACATCTGCCCCTGGAAATGTCTTACAATTTAAAACCTGGTTCCTGAGGAGGATAGACACTTATTAATCTGCATAGTAGGTAAATATGTTGTGACCATGCCCTTGCAGAAGGCATCAGTTGTAATAGGATAGGTAGTTATGAAGACTAGTTTCATTTGCTTTCTGACTTTTTACGTTTGGCAATATTTTTGCAAGGAAATGAGGAATATCAAGTGCACAGGAAAAAATTTTCAAAGTCAATTACAATAACAATTACAATCTGTTACTCACAGATGAAAGTAAATTTCTCTTGATGGTAGTGAAAGGAAGAGGATGAAGTGAAATTTATGAAATGTTCAATGACTTAATGACTTCACTGAAAAGGTGATGAATATTTAGAATCATTATATATCTTTGGAACTCTGAAAAAATACTAAGCATTCATTATTAAAATAAGACAAAGTCTTATCCCTATCAACAACTATGGTCTCTTCAGCTTTCAGTAAACATAATCAGTTATTCTACAAGCAAAAATCCTCATTTAATGTTACAGTAAGTTTCTTTCATATTTTGAATGCGTGCATTTTAAGTGATATATTCACAAGTTTTGTTCATAGTGCCTCCTTTGACTAGGGAAGTCATGAGTACTTACTGGTGACAATAACATTAACTGTTTCTGTAATGCCTTGCATATCTGTGTCTAGTGTCATGAAACATTTCCATTCACCGTTATGTTCCTCTTTCATCTCTATAACTGGAGACACACACTTCCCTGAATGAACATAACTAACATCACCAGTAAAAAGTTCTCCAGTTGGTGAAAGAAGTGTACAGCTCCTAAGGTTCCTATCAACCTTGCAGAAAATGGTTGCATTCCTTCCAAAAATATGTGTAATAGTCCTTACATCATGTGCAACATTTTGTAGACCTGAAATATAAATAAGAAATTTTAGTGCCACTAACACCTAGTCTCATTATCGACATACATTTTATAAATTAACAAGTTCATACTTCATGTTAATACATTTTATGCAATAATTCATTTACTGTATAGTTACCATTAAGTACTTTCAAAGGCCATGTTAATTATTACTGGAAAAAACTATTTGTTAATAATGAATACATCTCATAACTGGAACCAGCATTCATCTGATTCCAGATGATGACACCATGTAAGGATATCTTAGGCCTTCAGGAGCTCCTCAATCAAGTGGGATCAATCACATATGAATGTAACTAATGTAGCATCCCTCACACTGTCATACCACACTACATTGTATTATTACACAATACATAGTCTACAATCGAATGTTTCTGGTAAAAGATTAATTGTGCAACTAATGTCAAAAAGTATTCAGTCAATCCAAAACAGTGTCTGCATAATACTTACATTTTCCAATATTTCACCAGGCTTTTGTTAGATCACTTCTTTGGAAGACATAACTATTGACACAGTTGTGACAATCTGTTGATATAAAAAGGATGGTAGCTTTGACAACATAAAGGGTAAGACTCACAGTAAATTTGGACTTTTCTACCAGAACATAAGAAGGTAGCTAAATAAAAGTGTGAGCTCTGTGTGGACCCACAGAAAATCTGAAAGTGCAAAGGTATTTTTACGGATGTCAAATATATAACAGAACATAATTTGGAAGTCACAGAAATTGAACAGATACACCTAGATGGATAAGAGTTAGCATCACAGTACTGTAGGCATAATATAAGGAAAGGGGAAGTGCCTATACATGCAAAATGTGGAATGAAATCCAACACTATAGACATAAATGAGTACTGCCTTAAATAGCCCTTTGGATGCTCAGCTTTGGTAATGTTCAAGACAGTAGTCCTGGCAGTGTACAGGTGCCAAACAGCAAATGTTTTAAACTTAGTTACGCAGTTAGATCAGGTACTAATGAAACTTACTAAAAACACCAGGGAAGTAATTATGTCTTGAATTTTCCTATTGATTCCATCCCTGATAGTGCTGATCAAGAGTATCTAGAGTTACTGATATTGAACTTTAGTTTTATTCCCATAGTATCACATTTGCAACAAGAATAGTAGGACATAATGTAACAGAAATAAATGATTTATTTTTAAATTCAAAGGCCCCATTGGTTTATCTGACTGTGGTGGTCAAATGTCAGCAATAAAGTATGCCCACCAACCAGATTTAACTAAGGAGAAAAATATATTCCGTGTGGCTAGAGCCTCCCAGCAGGTAGACCGTTCACCTGGTGCAAGTCTTTCGAGTTGACACCACTTAGGTAACTTGCGTGACAATGGGAATGAAATGATGATGAGAAGGACAACATAACACCCAGTCCGTGAGCGGAAAAAATCTCCAACTCAGCCAGGAATTGAACCTGGGCCATTAGGTACAACATTACAACACGTCACGGTTACCACTCAGTTACCAGGGGCTGACAGAAAAATATATGATTTCACATAATTATCAACACTGACCCTATTACATTGTTCAGACGGAGTGTAAGGGATGAACAATGGGAAGAAGTTTACCAAGGGCTTATGAATCCAGTTCTCCTTTACAGCCAGTCATAAACCTTTATAGTGAAATCTGAGGGAAAGGATAGGTAACATGTGGGATTGAAGTATCTTGTGCCAAAAGCAGAGAAAGTTTTACTTATTACAGATATACTATTCTAATCAAGAATTAAAGGCTACTATAAGCAGTATTGCATTCTTTTTCATTGTGTTATCTAAAAGCACCATGCACAAAAACTTCAAAATTCCAAGAATAAAGTAATTTGAAGCATTATTGTGAATGAAATGAATAAATTTTAAGATAAATTATTTCTATCTCCACAATCGTAGCAGCAGTGAGATAAATGATATTAAATTCAAATTATTGACTAGTAATTCATTGAGTTATTCCCGACATTGGATGAAAACAGAGGGACACAAATGAACTATCAGAAGCAGATCCCATCAACTTATTTAGAAGGGCATTCCATATTCCACCACTCAACGTAAGTTTTGCAAATCATCTGTTAGAAAGATTACAAAAAATCATTGGGTCACTGAAAAGAGCAACTCATCTGATTAAGATAGTATTTTAGTCAAAGTATTAAAATCTTATGCCAGCTATGTAGTGCCCCCCTTCAGTTACCACTATGACCAATCAATGAGGCAAAATGTATTTCCTAAAAGACTGACATGTGTGGTAGTAATATATATGGTACTTATAAAAGAGGACATAAGCAACTGACCTCTCAGACTTTCATAAAGATTTCTCTACTGCAAAAACAATATGTGCTCTCATAAATTCAGTTTTGGTAGAACTAATGAGAAAAATTATCCTGTTTGTATTTTCTGTGATCTTTCCTAGGTCTTTAACTGTGTAGCTATCAGATAACATTCCAAAAGCCTTCGAAAAAAGAAAAATCATAGCTATACTGAAGCTTGGGAAACCAGCAAATAAAGCTGTTAGTTATCATCCAGTTCAACTCCTGAGCTTCTGCTACAAGCAGGATTCAGACCCAACAGAAGCTGTACAAACCAAGTGCTCAGCTTAACCACACACACAGAAGCTCGGTTCCGATAATGACTTAAAACATCAATAACTTTTGTTGATCTTACAGCTGCCTATGGTACAACAAGGTAACATGGACTCCTATACAAACTCACAAGTGTTATACTATGCCAAACCCTAACTAGGCTCATAAACAACATCTTATCTGAGAGATAATTCCAAGTTGTCATTTGCAATCCATTAAGCAGACACAAGAAATTTAGTAATGGTCTTCTTTAGGGTTCAGTTTTGTCACCAGTTCTATTAAATTAATGTTCATCTGATCTCTCTGAAACACAACTGAAGAAGTTCATATGTGTAGAAAATTTGCTTTTGGCCACTCAACAAAGATGCATTGAAGATGGTGAACAGATACTCCCTGCAGATCTATGTACAATGCCTGATTACTTCAGAAAGTGGAGATTAACACTAAATCAAATGCAGACTAAAGTTAGCACTTTCATCTTAACAATAGAATGCCGAATGCAAAGTTACATGTCACTTTTAATGGTCAAGTCCTTCACCACCAAGACTTCCCAGAATATCTAGGAATAACTCTTGACAGAACCTTGTTGTACAAGAAACACATGCAGGGTCCCAACTGGGGGAACAGGAATCTGCCTGGCAGAGTGTGCAGGGATTAGAGGTGGCAGGAAAAGGCTGCCAAGCACAGTGTCGAGAGGCTATGGGGGAGTGAGGTGGGGTGGAAGAAATCAATGAGCAGAAAGTGAAGGACAAATTAGCAGAGTAGGAAAGAAGACCAGCAGGTATGCTGGCAGGGACCAGCACACAATGAGGGTGAGAGGACATTAACTGGAAGAGAATGACAGGACAGAGGGGGCATAAACAACTGGGTGGAGAGTGTGAAGACAGTAGGTTGAAATTGGGATGATTTTAGGAGTGAAGAACATGTTGTAAGGAAAACTCCCCTCTGAGCAGTTCAGAAAAGCTGGTGGTGGAGGGGAGGATCCAGATGAACTGGGTTGCGATACAGCCACTGAAATAAAGCATGTTATGTTCAGCTCCATGTTGAACCACAGGTGGTCCAATTTGCTCTTGGTCAAAGTTTGTTGGTCCACTCTGCTCATGACCACAGTTTTTCGATGGCCATTCATCCTGGTGGACAGTTGGTTGGTAGTCGTATCAATATAAATAGCTAAGCAATCATTGCAGCAGAGGTGGTATATGATACAGCTACTTTCACAGGTGGTCCTGCTTCTGATGGGGTAGGATAAGCCTGTAACATGACTGCAACGAGAAGTACTGTGTTGATGGTATGGGAAGGACTTGCACTTGGGTCTTCCACAGGGATGTGATCTCTGTGGCAAGGGGTTGAGATAGGGAGTGGCATTGGGATGGACCAGGATGTCATGAAGATTGGGTGGGTGATGTAACACCAATTTAAGAGGTGTGGGTAGGATATTGTGTAAGATGTTACTAATTTCAGAGCATGATAATACATCATCAAAGCCCTGACAAAGGATGTGGTTCAATTGTTGCAGTCTGGGGTGACTGGGTGACGGTGGCAGTGCTCCTTTGTCACTGATTCTTGAGTATAGTGGGAGGATTGGTTTGTATGAGGATGTGGCACAAGAAATCTGTTCCCAAATCTCTGGTCTGGTTCAGGTTCACTGATGACAGCTTAAGGATCTGGAATTAGAGCAGGGTGCCCTATCCTCATTTCTTCCACAACTTCAACACCTTCTCTCCCATCCAATTCACTTGGTTCTCCTCAACACAGTGTTCCACCTTCCTGGATGTTGACATCATCCTCTCTGATGGCTCATCCACACCTCTGTCCTTATTAAACCCATCAACCACCAACAGCTGCCATACCTTCCACACCAAAAAACCCTCCCCTACAGCCTGGCCACCACGATATGGCATATCTGCAATGATGGGAGCTTCCTTGTCCAGTAAGTTGAAGGCCTCTAAAAGGCCATCATAGTCAGGCAATTACTCCCCACCCCCCTTTTCCCAGAAACCTAGACCACAAACAGATATGCCATGTCACAGTCTCTATACCACCAATCCTACCACAACCCTGAAGAATCAGCTGCAGAGGAGCACTCCCTTTGTTACCCAACACCATCCCAGACTGGAACTGCTCAACCACCTTCTTTGTCAGGGCTTTGATTATGTAACATCATGCCCTGAAATTAGGGACATCCTAATCAAGTTCATTCCCACCTCTTCTAAAGTGGCGTTCTGTCAGCCATCGAATCTCCATAACTTCCTAGCCCATCACAATGCCACTTCCAGTCCTGACTGCTTGCTCCAGGGATCATATCCCTGTGGAAGCAATACTGCTCAATCCACCCACACAGCATTTACTGGTGCAGTCCTGTCACAGGTGTATACTGATCGATCAGAGGCTGGGCCACCTGTGGAAGCAGCCATGTCATATACTACCTCTGCTGGAATCACTGCTTAGCTTTTCATATTGGTGTGACTATCAACCAACCGTCCACCAGGATGAATTGTCACTGACAAACTGTCCTCAGAAGCAAAGTGGACTGACAAACTGTGGCAAAGAGCAAAGTGAGGCACAACATGGAGCTGAGCATAACATGCTTTACTTCAATGGCTGCTTCACAATCCTGGGCATCTGGAGCCTCCCCTACACCACCAGCTTTTGTGAACTGCTCAGATGGGAATTATCCTTGGAATGCATTCTCCACTTCTGAAATCATCCCGTTCTCAGCCTACTGTTCCCCCACTATCCACCCACCTATTTACATCCCTTCTGTCCTGTCACTTCTTCCCAATTCTTGTCCCTCACCCTTATTGGGTGCTGCTCTCTGCCAGCACACCCACCAATCTTTTTCTCTTCTCTGCTCCTTGCTCCTCTCCTTTCCACTTCCCGGTTACCCTCCCCTCCCTCTCCCACAACTTCCCAACATTGCACTTGGTAGCCTTTCCAGCCATCTCTAGTCCCTGCACTTTCCACCAGGTAGCACTGTGTCCTCTTCTCCCACCCATTCCTTGCATCCCATGACCTTCCCCATCCCACTCCATATTGTTGCTCTCATTTGATGTGTTTAAGTAGCATTCTGGTCAGAATGGCTGCAGATAATGGTCATATGTGTGTGAGGTGAACCTGTCTGTGTGAATGTGTGTGTGTTTTTCTTTTCTGGAGACGACTTTGACTGAAAGCTTATATGTAACAGTCTTTTTTATTGTGCCTGCCTGCAACTCAACATGTCATCTTTATGATGAGTACAGAAGTAATCAATGAGCACATGCTGGATAAGAAATAAACAAGTCACTAAAGTTCATTAAACATATGTTTGACATATCAGATTTCTTCTCAAGTATTCTGCTGTGTTTTGGCATCAGTTCTGCACTAATTTTAGGCAACAAGGCTTGCTGTTAACCTTAGATGACTATTGATGAAATTTGGGTGGCTACAGTTCAGTGACCTCTGGTTGGTAGCAGCCATTTTCAGTCGTTAAAGCCAAGTTCTTATGGCTCATTGCTGCTGCACTGACTGAATACCCATCCACATCATGTTGCACACTCAGTATGCCAATCATAGGGTTCCATGCCTTGTGAAGGCCAAATTGGCTATCTGGTTATCAGGTTCCTGTCAAATTGGATTTGCACTGGTTCTTTAACTACACAGACTGGTGTGAAAGATGAGTGTTTGGGAGATTTCCTGTAATTACTGACATGGATAGTTTTGACACAGAGTGCTGGAATGATGGAGCTATGTGCTTGTGGTGATTCTCCACAAATGTGAGTAGACCTCACCACTGTACACATTGACACATTGCCACATTTGTTCCTTTTAGGATTCAGCACTGCACTGCACTGCACTGCGCAGCACTGCACTGCGCAGCGCAGCGCGTGATGGGAGTGGCAACTGGGTGGGGGTAAGGAGAAGGCTGAGCTGGGGAGGGGGTGTGTAATAGTGTAGGGGTGGCAGACAGTGCAGTGCTGCTGTGGAGCATGCAGGGATGATGTGGAGAGAGGGTGGGCAGCTATTTGCAGTTGGGAGGTTAGATAGAGGGAGGGGAGAGGTGGGGAGGGGTGGGGCAGAGGAAAAAGAGAGAAGTAGAATGATTGGGTGTGATTGTGAAATGATGAATAAGTAGTGCTGGAATGGGAACAGAGAAGGGGCTGCATGGGTGATGACAATGACTAATAAAGGTTGAGGTCAGGAAGGTTATGGGAATGTAGGATATATTGTAGGGAAGTTTCCCATCTGTGCAATTCAAGAAAGCAGATGGCATTGGGAAGGATCTATATGGCACAGGCTGTGAAGCAGTCATTGAAATGAGGGATGTCATGTTTGGCAGCGAGCTCAGCAACAAGGTGGTCCACTTGTTTCTTGCCCACAGTCTCGATTCACGTGGACAGGCAGCTTGTTGGTTGTCATGCCCACGTAGAATGTAGCACAGTGGATGCAGCTTAGCTTGTAGATCACATGACTGGTTTCACAAGCAGCCCTGCCTTTGATGGGAAGGTGATGTTTGTGACTGGACTGGAAAAGTTGTGGAGGCAGGATATATGGGACAGGTCTTGCATCTAGGTCTATTACAGCGGTATGAGCCATGGCATAAGGGGGATGTGCAGGGATGGATGAGTTTATTGTGCAGGTCTGGTGGACTGCAGAATACCAGTGTGGGAGGATTGGGAAGGATAGTGGACAGGGCATTTCTCATTTCATAGCACAATCAGAGGTAGTCAAAACCCTGTTGGACAATGTAATTCAGTTGCTCCAGTGCTGGGTGGTACTAAGCTGTGAGGGGATTGCTCCTCTGTGGCGAGACGGTGGGACTTCAGGAGGTGGTTGGAGACTGGAAAGATAAGGCACTGGAGATTTGTTTTTGTACAAGGTCAGGAGGATAATTACAGTCTGTGAAGGCTTCAGTGAGACCCCTGATATATTTTGAGAGAGACTACTCATCACTGCAGATGTGATGACCGTGGGTGGCTAAACTGTATGGAAAGCACTTCTTGGTATGGAATATGTGGCAGCTGTCAAGGTGGAGGTATAACTGGTGGTTAGTATGTTTGATATGAATGAAGGTACTGATGTAGCCATCTTTGAGGTGGAGGTCAACACACAGGAAGGTAGCTTGTTGAGTTGATTAGAACCAGGTGAAGCAAATGGGGGAGAAGTTGTTGAGGCTCTGGAGGAATGTGGATAGGGTTGGATAGGGTGTCCTCACCCTTGATCCAGATTGCAAAGATGTCATCAATGAATCTGAACCAGGTGAGGGGTTTACGATTCTGGCTGTGTAGGAAGGATTCCCCTATATGGTTCTTGAATAGGTTGGCATAGGATGGTGCCATGCGGGTGCCCATAGCCATGCCTTGGAACTGTCTGTAGATAATGCCTTCAAAAGAGATGTAATTGTGGGTGAGGAAATAGTTGGTTATGGCAAATAGGAAGGAGGTTTTTGGTTTGGAATCCATCATGCATTGGGAATGGTAGTGTTCAATAGCGGTGAGGCCATGCGCATTAATGATGTTAGTATAAAGGGAGATGGCATCAGTAGTGATGAGCAGGGCACTGTGTGGTAAAGGGACAGGAACTCTGGAGAGGTGGTGGAGGAAATGGTTGGAATCTTTTATATAGAAGGGTATGTTCTGGGTAATAGATTGAAGGTGTTGGTCTATGAGAGTAGACATTCTGTCAATGGGGGCAGCATAACCGGCCGCAATGGGGCGTCCTAGGTGGTTGGGTTTATGGACCTTAGGAAACACGTAGAAGGTAGGAGTGTGGGGACTGCTAGGGGTGAGCAGAAAGATGGACTCTGATGAGAGGTTCTGGGATGGGCCTAAGTATTTGAGGAGTGACTGGAGATCCTGCTGGATTTCTGGAATAGGGTCACTATGGCAAAGTATGTAGGTGGATGTATCTGACAGCTGACAGAGTAATTCTGCCAGCTAATCCTTGCAGTTCAAAACAACAATGGTGGAGCCTTTGTCCAAAGGTAGGATTATATGATCAGTATCAGTTTTTAGATAGTGGACTGTGGTTGTTTCTGTGGATGTAAGGTTAGTTTGCACATTGAGGGCTTTGCGAAATGATGGTGAGGCAAGGTTCACAGTTAAGAAATTCTGGAAAGTTACCAAAGAGTGATTTGGTGGCAGTGGGAGGGCATGGAGTAATGAACTGAGTTAGGCAGGTTTCAACCTTGGTCTTTGGTTGAGGCTGACTGGTAGGATTGGTGGCAGAAAAGTGTATCCACTGTAGGGACTGAGAGAAGGAGAGAAGGCCTCTAACAAGTTCTGCATGATGGAATTTGGGTGTGGGTCAAAATGTGAGGCCTTTGGGAAAGACTGATATTTCTGTGGGGCTAAGGCTTTTGGAGGAAAGGCTCATGGCTGTGCTTTGGGTCTGTTTAGAATCTGGATTCTGTGTGGTGGTGGGAGTGAGTTTTGGTGAGGCAGAGTTTGTTAGCTACGAGGGGACATAGAGGAAGTTTGGAGGTGGTTGTAGAGGTGGTGGACAGTTGTGCTCCAAGGTGGGAGTAGTAAGTGAGCAGGGTGGAGAGCTTCTTGAGGTAGCATTGTACATATTGCTCTAGTTCCTGGAGGGAAGGGGTTTCAATGTGTGTTTGGATTCAGGAATTTGGGATTGCATAGCAGGAGAATTTTGCGGATGTAGAGAAGGTACTGCAAGGAGGTTTGGGCTTGGTTGATATGGTTTTGGAAGACTATGTTGATGAAGGATAAGGATTGGTGGAATCTGGACAGGTGGAGGTCATTGTGGCAGGAGGGGTGGCAGCCAGAGATGAGTAATTTGATGTTAAGGGCATTTGGGGGTTGGGGGTATTCCATGAGCAAAGCAACATTACAGGAACACCAAGTGGGACTGTGTTCTGGCTAGTAATAAGGAAGCTTTACTGTATTGATGCAGATGGAAGGAGGAAGGATCCATGGTGATGGGAAACATAAGAAAAATTATGTAAATAGCATAGAATTATGTGTGAAAAAATTCACATAAATACACCTGAATAGATGTAAAAAAATCATGAAAAGGATGAAATAGATGCAAAAGGGGGAAACAAGATGAAACCTGAGGGAGTCAATGATAGTGTGGGACACAAGATGCTGCAACAACAATCAGTGTGATCTTGAGGCCATCTGTTGTGCGCAGCCAAGACAGTTGATGAAAAGTGGCTCTGAGCACTATAGGACTTAACTGCTGAGATCATCAGTCCCCTAGAACGTAGAACTACTTAAACCTAACTAACCTAAGGGCATCACACACATCCATGCCTGAGGCAGGATTCGAACCTGAGACCATAGCGGTCGCGCGGTTCCAGGCTGTAGCGCCTAGAACCGCTCGACCACTCCGGCCAGCTGACAGTTGATACAGTGTGGCTTGTAAGTAGAGTGTGGCTTGTAAGTAGCGTGTGCTGTGCCATGAGTATAGTGACACATTAGAAAATAGTAACAAAGGAAAACAGCATTGGGTTAGAATTAAAGAAAAGTCATCAGGCAAAAGTAAAACGATGGAAAATCCAGGATGGAATGTAAAAATATTATGAAAGAGAAAGTTGACACACACACACACACACACACACACACACACACACACACGACTGCAGTCTCAGGTAACTGAAGCCACACTGCAAGCACCGGCACTAGTGCATGATGGGAGTGGCAACTGGGTGGGGGTAAGAAGAAGGCTGAGGTGCGGAGGTATAATAGTGTAGGGGCAGGGTAGTAATGGAAAAGGAGGGAAGTAAAAACAGTGGGTGTAATAGTGGAATGATTGCTGTGTAGTACTGGAATGGGAACACAGAAGGGGCTGGATGGGTGAGGACAATGGGTAACAAACATTGAGGCCAGGAGGGTTATAGGGGTGTAGGGTATATTGCAGGGAAAGTTCCCTCCTACGAAATTCAGAAAATATGGTGTTGATGGGAAGGGTCCATATAGAATCACCCCTCCAACAACCTCCAAACCTCCTCTACGTCCCCTCATAGTTGATAAACCCTGTCTCTGAGACCTACTACATTTACTCCACCCTCAAAAACTCCCTCCCACCACCGTACAGAATCAAGATCCTAAACAGACCTAAAGTACAGTCATGAACTTTTCCTCCAGAAGCCTTAGCCCCACAGAAATATCAGTCTTTCCCAAAGGCCTCACATTTTGACCCACACCCAAATTTCATCATGCAGAACTTGCTAGAGACCTTCTCTCCTTCTCTCAGTCCCTACAGTGGATACACTTTTCTGCCACCAATCCCACCAGTCAGTCTCAACCAAAGACCAAGGTTGAAACCTCCCTAACTCAGTTCATTACTCCATGCCCTCCCACTGCCACCAAATCACTCTTTGGTAACTTTCCAGAATTTCTTAACTGTGAACTTTGCCTCACCATCATTTCGCAAAGCCCTCAATGTGCAAACTAACCTTACATCCACAGAAACAACCACAGTCCACTATCTAAAAACTGATACTGATCATATAATCCTACCTTTGGACAAAGGCTCCACCATTGTTGTTTTGAACTGCAAGGATTAGCTGGCACAATTACTCTGTCAGCTGTCAGATACATCCATCTACATACTTTGCCATAATGACCCTATTCCAGAAATCCAGCAGGATCTCCAGTCACTCCTCAAATACTTAGGCCCATCCCAGAACCTCTCATCAGAGTCCATCTCTCTGCTCACCCCTAGCAGTCCCCACACTCCTACCTTCTACATGTTTCCTAAAGTCCATAAACCCAACCACCTAGGATGCCCCATTGTGGCCGGTTATGCTGTCCCCATTGACAGAATGTCTACTCACATAGACCAACACCTTCAATCTAATACCCAGAACATACCCTTCTATATAAAAGATTCCAACCATTCCAGCCTCTTCCCTGTTCCCATTCCAGCAATACACAACCCTCATTCCACCATCGCATCCAGTTTTTTTACTTCTCTCCTTTTCTGCAACCTCCCCCCTTCCTGCCTCTCCCCTGCCTTTGTATAACCTCACAACTGCACATAGCTGTCCCTTTACCACACCGTGCCCTGTTCATCGCTACTGATGCCATCCCCCTTTATACTAACATCATTAATGCGCAAGGCCTCACCGCTATTGAACACTACCATTCCCAATGCCTGATGGATTCCAAATCAACAACCTGCTTCCTATTTGCCATGACCAACTATATCCTCACCCACAATTACTACTCCTCTGAAAGCATTACCTACAAACAAATACAGGGTATGGCTATGGGCACCCACATGGCGTCATACTATGCCAACCTACTCATGGGAGATCTATAGGAATTCCCAGATTTTGACCTCCACCTCAAAGATGGCTACATCAGTACCTCCATCCATATCAAACTTACTACCCACCAGCAATACCTCCACTCTGACAGCTGCCACCCATTCCATTCCAAGAGTCTCACTGAAGCCTTCACTGACTGCAATTATCCGCCCAATATTGTACAAAAAACAAATCTCCAATGCCTTGTCTTTCCAGTCTACCACCACCTCCCAAAGTCCGACTGTCAGGACACAGAGGATCATCCCCTCATAACTAAGTACCACCCAAGACTGGAGCAACTGAATTACGTTCTTCGCCAGGTTTTAGGATACCTATCAGCCCACCCTGAAATGAGAAATGTCTTGCCTACTAACTTTCCCAACCCGCCCTTAGTGGCATTCTGCCATACATCCCATCAAAGGCAGGGCTACCTGTGAAACCATTCACGTGATCTACAATCTAAGCTGCATCCACTGTGCTGCATTCTATGTGGGCATGACAACCAACAGGCTGTCTGTCCACATGAATCAACACTGACAAACTGTGGCTTAGAAACAAGAGGACCACCCTGTTGCTGAGCATGCTACCAAACATGACACCCTTCATTTAAATGACTGCTTTGCAGCCTGTGCCATAGGACCCTTCCCACCAATGCCAGCTTTTATGAATTGTGCAGGTGGGAACTTTCTCTGTAATATAGCCTACATTCCCATGATCCTCCTAGCCTCAATCTTCATTAGTCATTGTACTCACCCATCCAGCCTCTTCCCTGTTCCCATTCCAGCAATACACAACCCTCATTCCACCATCGCATCCAGTTTTTTTACTTCTCTCCTTTTCTGCAACCTGCCCCCTTCCTGCCTCTCCCCTGCCTTTGTCTAACCTCACAACTGCACATAGCTGCCCACTCTCTCCACCTTATCCCTGCACACTCCCCAGCAGCACTGGACTGTCCACCACCCTTACCCTGCCATCCATCCCCCTCCCCACCCAAGCCGCCTCCTTACCCCCACCCAGTTGCCACTCCCATCATGCACTAGTACTGCTGTTCAAAGTGCTGTTTCAGTTGCCTGAGATGTCAGTCGTGTGTGTGTGTGTGTGTGTGTGTGTGTGTGTGTGTGTGTGTGTGTGTGGGCGCGTTTGAAGAGAGCCTTACTGGTTGAAAGCTTTATTTGTGACAGCCTTTTAATTGGAAATAGGCTCTTCCTATATATAATATTGTCTGTAACACATATGAGGTGGCAATGTGACCATGGCCTTTCCAAAGGGACTATTCAGACATCTGCCCTAAGTGATACAGAAATTTACAGAAAACCTAAATCTGTAGGACATGGATTTGAATCCTCTCCTGGCAAATCTGAGTCCACTGCCTTAACCACAGTATGAAGGATATATATTAGGGTACTTTCTGTACATGAAGACTACTAAAATGTGTTATATAATGCAGAAGGTTTAATGAGAGTGTCTAATGATGCCTTACTAAAGCAGTTGTTTCATTGACAGTCATCTGAAGATAGTAGTGAGTCTATTTACAAATATTTATGTGAAACCAAAGTCACAACCTGACAGAAGGCCTGAGAAGAGAACTGATAATTAATTTTGAGGATAAATTTCTGATGAATATGCTTGACTGATGATGTATCACTACATACAACTTTAAAACAATATTTCTTTGAGACGCTGTCAAGTTAAATTTTAGTAAAGTAGGATTTTGCATTGCATTCCTAAAATTTTTGGTGTGAACTCACATGCTTGCATGCATATCTGAATTGTAAAGAATGTACGGTTTGATATAAAAAAAACAGATTTTCACTGTCCAAATTTACCTGGTAATTGAAGTGTGAGGAACTGTTTAAATAAAGGAAAGCTTAACTAAGCTGTCCTAACGTGGCACAGAGAAATCAAAATTATTATCGATTAATGGCTGCTACACTACAGTCTGTTCACTTAGGTTGGCTATGACAATACTTCAGTAGCCTAATCTCCTCTGTTCCACCAATTCAGAATTGGGAGTGAAGATGGCAAGAAAAAGTGCACACACTGTGTGAAGGATTTCAAGACACTTCACTAGAGCTATTATTCTCCTTGGCATCTACTAAGAATGGAAAAGTCATGAATGGACTGCACACACTTGGATGCACTAAAGTTATAGCTTTGCTCCAGTAAATGAGAGCTATTATTTAATTTTCCAGCCAAACAGATGTCATTTTAGTCCACTATACCTCTATCCTTATCACAGTTTTAGTAAGTGTGTGTACTCCTCCCTGGATAAAAAGTTCTTGATACAAAGTATAAAATTTGTAACTAACATTATTGATCTGCAGTTGAGGTCAGATACTGATCTTGATGTGGTGTGGTTATTTTCAGTTAACCTTGAACTGACATGCGTTGAACATTTGATCAGTCTCAGAAGGGTCAACAAAACCTTGAAATAACACTTTCTGACACATTCAGTGCTGGAAAAACTGTGGCCTATATCTGACATTCGACTAGCTCCAAGGTGCCATTTGAAGAAAGTATCTGTTGTCTTTGTGGCACTATATTGGAAAATTTACCAAGAAATATGCTCTGTCAACAATGAAAGTGCAATCACAATTGAGTCATTATGAGTTTGATGCACTATTTTGCAGGGTAGTCACAGCTTTATGAAAGCATTTCCCTGAGGTTTCAAAGCTGAAATTTCAAATTTCTCTGAATTGTGGCTGTATGTGAGGAGGAATTTTATTTTAGTAGTTGTCATGCCTGAAAATGAAGTTTTCTTGTGTTCCTATGTCACTTATTAGTGATGATTCCAAGGTAACCTAGGGCTGAAAACAAGATACATACAGAACTGAAAATTATTTGTTGTTGAAGAAATAATGTCAATTGTAATGCTATACAAAACAATTAGTAAAGATAAATTTAAATTGTTTTATTCTAAACTTAATTTTAAATGAGGAAACTCATATTAGATAAACAATCTACTTTATTTTTCATTCAGTGTTATTAAACTTAAAGTCAGTACAAATGATTTGCATGTCACAGTATTCATAATTCTCCAATAGTGAATAAGAAATTATATTTTAAAGTACTCATAACAATTATATATATAGCTACATGGATTGACAAAAATTCTATAATACACTCTCATTTAATAATTAAAAAAAGAGTTAAGATAAAGCAGCCAAACTTTAACATTGAAAAGAAAAGGGGTAAAAGAATGATACAGTACTAAATGACACATAAAACAATGAAAACAACCAATTATTGACAAAATTATTTAATTGGATGGATAAAAAATCTATTTACCAAGTGGCAGCAGAACACACACATAAAAGATGGTTGCAATTCCCAAGCTTTCGGAACCAGTGGCTCCTCCTTCAGGCAGAAGCATTGAAGGGGGAAGGAAGAAGGTTGAAGGAAAAGGACTGGAGAGGTAGATTTCAGGACAGTCACCCAGAACTGTGAGTTAGGGCAGACTTACCATACTGGAAGAGAAGGAAAGACTGGGTAATATGCAGACAGAGATTACTGCTTGAACTGTTTAAGCTCTCAGGTTTTCAAAACTTGTCTGATGCAGTCCCCAATAAGAAGTCTTTCCTTCTCATCCCGTACAGTAGGTGTCCCCTGACTCATGGTTCTGGGTGACTTTCCTGAAAGCTACCCCTTTTCCTAGACCTCTCCAGTCCTTTTCCTTCACCCCTCTTCTGTCGTCTTCAACCCTTCCGCTTGAAAAAGAAGCCACTGGCTCCAAAAGCTTGCCAATTACAACTGTCTTTCATGTGTGTGTTCTGCCACCACTTGGTGAGTAGATTTTTTATCTATCCAATTAAATAACACATACATAATATATAAAGCTTTTCTTTCTCTGATTTCTTTGTATTAGAGTTTCCACTGAACTGTGTTACTCAAAATTGAGACTTCTCACTATTTGTTTGTAATATATAGTGGCTGAAGAGGAATTGTTTTAATTTTCTTTTAAACTGTTTGGGACTCCATATACCTTACCTAATGCTAAATCTGAGCTTGCTGAATACTTATCTCCACTTTGAATCCTAGACAAAGTAATAATTATTTTGTGTGTCCTATAGTTTTTGTGTACCTCACAGTTCAGCTGAAACTAATTTTATTGTCAGCAACAACAACTATTAAGGAGTAAATATATTGTGAAATGAGTAAAAACTCCAAGGCCCTTAGCTTTTGCAAGATACATGGTTATCCACTTTACAAACTATTCTTACTGCTCACTTCTGTCAAATAAACGCATTATACATTTTCAATGTATAGCCTCACACACACACACACACACACACACACACACACACACACACACACACACACACACAAGGTAGTCCCATTCCTGATGCCCAGGCGGAGTTTCAAGGAATCCTCAGAACCTTAGGCCCCCTACAAAACCTTTCACCTGACTCCATCAACCTCCTGACCCCACCGACACCCCGCACCCCTACCTTCTACCTTCTTCCTAAAATTCACAAACCCAGTCATCCCAGCCGCCCCACTGTAGCTGGTTACCAAGCCCCCACAGAACGTTTCTCTGCATACGTAGATCAACAACACCTTCAACCCATTACATGCAGTCTCCCATCCTTCATCAAAGACACCAACCACTTTCTCGAATGCCTGGAATCCTTACCCAATCTGTTACCCCCGGAAACCATCCTTGTAACCATTGATGCCACTTCCTTATACACAAATATTCCGCACATCCAGGGCCTCACTGCAATGGAGCACATCCTTTCACGCCGATCACCTGCCACCCTACCTAAAACCTCTTTCCTCATTACCTTAACCAGCTTCATCCTGACCCACAACTTCTTCACTTTTGAAGGCCACACATACCAACAATTAAAGGGAACAGCCATGGTTACCAGGATGGCCCCCTCGTACGCCAACCTATTCATGGGTCACTTAGAGGAAGCCTTCTTGGTTACCCAGGCCTGCCAACCCAAAGTTTGGTACAGATTTATTGATGACATCTTCATGATCTGACTCACAGTGAAGAAGAACTCCAGGATTTCCTCTCCAACCTCAACTCCTTCGGTTCCATCAGATTCACCTGGTCCTACTCTAAATCCCATGCCACTTTCCTTGACGTTGACCTCCATCTGTCCAATGGCCAGCTTCACACGTCCATCCACATCAAACCCACCAACAAGCAACAGTACCTCCATTATGACAGCTGCCACCCATTCCACATCAAACGGTCCCTTCCCTACAGCCTAGGTCTTCATGGCAAACGAATCTGCTCCAGTCCAGAATCCCTGAACCATTACACCAACAACCTGAAAACAGCTTTCACATCCCACAACTACCCTTCCGACCTGGTACAGAAGCAAATAACCAGAGCCACTTCCTCATCCCCTCAAACCCAGAACCTCCCACAGAAGAACCACAAAAGTGCCCCACTTGTGACAGGATACTTTCTGGGACTGGATCAGACTCTGAAAGTGGCTCTCCAGCAGGGATACGACTTCCTCAAATCCTGCCCTGAAATGAGATCCATCCTTCATGAAATCCTCCCCACTCCACCAAGAGTGTCTTTCCGTCATCCACCTAACCTTCGTAACCTCTTAGTTCATCCCTATGAAATCCCCAAACCACCTTCCCTACCCTCCGGCTCCTACCCTTGTAACCGCCCCTGGTGTAAAACCTGTCCCATGCACCCTTCCACCACCACCTACTCCAGTCCTGTAACCCGGAAGGTGTACACGATCAGAGGCAGAGCCACGTGTGAAAGCACCCACGTGATTTACCAACTGACCTGCCTACACTGTGACGCATTCTGTGTGGGAATGACCAGCAACAAACTGTCCATTCGCATGAATGGACACAGGCAGACAGTGTCTGTTGGTAATGAGGATCACCCTGTGGCTAAACATGCCTTGGTGCACGGCCAGCACATCTTGGCACAGTGTTACACCGTCTGGGTTATCCGGATACTTCCCACTAACACCAACCTGTCAGAACCCCGGAGATGGGAACTTGCCCTTCAGTATATCCTCTCTTCTTGTTACCCACCAGGCCTCAATCTCCGCTAATTTCAAGTTGCCGCCACTCATACCTCACCTGTCATTCAACAACATCTTTGCGTCTGTACTTCCACCTCGACTGACATCTCTGCCCAAACTCTTTGCCTTTACAAATGTCTGCTTGTGTCTGTGTATGTGCTGATGGATGTGTGTGTGTGTCCGCGAGTATATACCTGTCCTTTTTTCCCCCCTAAGGTAAGTCTTTCCGCTCCCGGGATTGGAATGACTCCTTACCCTCTCCCTTAAAACCCACATCATTTCGTCTTTCCTTCTCGTTCCCTCTTTCCTGACGATGCAACCGTTGGTTGCAAAAGCTTGAATTTTGTGTGCTTGTTTGTGTGTCTATCGACATGCCAGCGCTTTTGTTTGGTAAGTCACATCATCTTCGTTTTTAGATATATTTTTCCCACATGGAATGTTTCCCTCTGAGACTTACCAAACATAAGCCTGGCAGGTCGATAGACACACAAACAAACACAAACACACACACAAACAAACACAAACATACACACAAAATTCAAGCTTTCGCAACAAACAGTTGCTTCATCAGGAAAGAGGGAAGGAGAGGGAAAGACGAAAGGATGTGGGTTTTAAGGGAGAGGATAAGGGGTCATTCCAATCCCGGGAGTGGAAAGACTTACCTTAGGGGGAAAAAAAGGACAGGTACATACTCGCGCACACACACACACACACACATCCATCAGCACATACACAGACACAAGCAGACATTTGTAAAGGCAAAGAGTTTGGGCAGAGATGTCAGTCGAGGTGGAAGTACAGACGCAAAGATGTTGTTGAATGACAGGTGAGGTATGAGTGGCGGCAACTTGAAATTAGCAGAGATTGAGGCCTGGTGGATAACAAGAAGAGAGGATATACTGAAGGGCAAGTTCCCATCTCCAGGGTTCTGACAGGTTGGTGTTAGTGGGAAGTATCCGGATAACCCAGACGGTGTAACACTGTGCCAAGATGTGCTGGCCGTGCACCAAGGCATGTTTAGCCACAGGGTGATCCTCATTACCAACAGACACTGTCTGCCTGTGTCCATTCATGCGAATGGACAGTTTGTTGCTGGTCATTCCCACACAGAATGCATCACAGTGTAGGCAGGTCAGTTGGTAAATCACGTGGGTGCTTTCACACGTGGCTCTGCCTTTGATCGTGTACAAATGGCTCTGAGCACTATGGGACTTAACAGCTGTGGTCATCAGTCTTTGATTGTGTACACCTTCCGGGTTACAGGACTGGAGTAGGTGGTGGTGGGAGGGTGCATGGGACATCTTTGCCCAAACTCTTTGCCTTTACAAATGTCTGCTTGTGTCTGTGTATGTGCGGATCGGTGTGTGTGTGTGTGTGTGTGTGTGTGTGTGTGTGTGTGTGTGTGTGTGCGCGCATGCGCGCGCGCAAGTGTATACCTGTCCTTTTTTCCCCCTAAGGTAAGTCTTTCCGCTCCCGGGATTGGAATGACTCCTTACCCTCTCCCTTAAAACCCGCATCCTTTCGTCTTTCCCTCTCCTTCCATCTTTCCTGATGAAGCAACTGTTTGTTGTGAAAGCTTGAATTTTGTGTGTATGTTTGTGTGTCTATCGACCTGCCAGCGCTTTTGTTTGGTAAGTCTCATCATCTTTGTTTTTAGATATATTTTTCCCACGTGGAATGCTTCCCTCTATATATATATATCTTGTGTGTGTGTGTGTGTGTGTGTGTGTGTGTGTGTGTGTTATTTAGCACTCCTTTTTCCCCCTGTTCTTTTCAATGCTCTAAAATGAAATACATTTTTTAAAAAAAAAGTACCAATAAATGCTATACAAATAGCATTCATACTGTCCAAATCATATCTATATGAAGAAAATTTAGAAACCATACCTTTTGGAGATGACGAATTTTCTTTTTCTACAGTAACAAAAGATGTCATAAGTTTTTGATCATGGCTGGATGTGATGATGAGCATGCATTCCCAAGATCCATAATCCACATCTTCAGGTTTAAAAATAGTTATACCACACTCATTATTCTTTATACCATCTCCAAAATAAACATATTTGTTATTTCCAACCCCTTCTGTCATTCTGTAGCCAGCCTGTAAAATAACAAGAAAAAGGGCAAATTAATAATATAAAGAGACTGATACCAGATTTGTTTTGAACTATTTGATACAGTTTCAGATTCGTAGTTCACAATACATTTTTACTGATTAATCATTTGATAGAACTAGATCGTTGTTGCCACAACAGTGTTTAATTCAAGAATAATATATTCAATTTTAATGTTTTTTACATAGATAGATATAACATTTAGTAATTAAGGTCCAAAAACTTATTCTTCAGCTTTTGCAATAAATACACAATATCAGAAAGAAATAAGTCATAACTGAGTTCATTACCATTTTCTTTTCTTTTATAACTTCTATTAATAACAATTGAGAAGTTCAAAATTGGTGAAGACAAACAAAATTCTATTTGAAAGGCTAAAAATGACAATTTATTGTTCATTGTCTTGTATTAATTTTGCTGATTGCAGTCAAACAGGAAACTTCAATAAAAATAATTCATGAAAAGTAATAGTCTTGAAAAAAGAATGTAAAAATTTAGAACATCTCTATTCTTCCATTTTAAATGAATTTTAATTCAAGAAAATAAAACTGTACTCTTGCTACATTTAAATTGTTGCTCCAAAACATAGTAACTGATCAGTCAGAACATTATGATCACCTACCTAATAGCCGGTATGTCCATCTTTGGTGCAGAAAACGGTGGCGATGCATTATGGCATGGAAGCAATGATGTCTTGGTAGTTTTCCGGAGGGAGCTGGCACTATATCTGCACACACAAGTTACCTAATTCCCATACATTCTGGGGAGGGAGGCAATGAGTTCTGATGTCACATTCAATCACACCGCACATGTGTTCGATTGGGTACAGATCTGGTGAGTTGGCGAGCCAACACGTCAAGTGGAAGTCGCCACTGTGTTCCCTGAATCACTCTATCACTCTCGTGGCCTTGTGACATGGTGCATTATCTTGTTGAAAAATGCCACTGCCCTCAGGAAACATGACCATCAAGAAGGGATATACATGGTCTGCAACCAGTGTACAGTGCTTCTTGGCCATTGTGGCGCTTTGCACGAGTTCCACTGTATCCATGGCTGCCTATGTGAATGTATTCCAGAGTTTAATGGAGCCACTGCCAGCTTGTCTCCATCCCATAGAGCAGATGCCAAGGAACTGTCCTCCAGGAAGATAATAGATTTGTGTCCTCCTACCACCATAACAGAGAAGGTATTGGGATTCATCACAACATGCATTGCACTGCTACTGTGCTAGTGTCCAGTGCCAATGGTCATGTGTCCATTTCAGTCATAGTTGCCAATGTCGTGTTAACACTGGCACATGCATGGGTTATTGGCTGCAAAGGCCCATCGTTTCAAGTGGATGGTGCACTGTGTGTGCAGACACACTTGTACTCTGATGCTAGTTTCATCAAACTTCACTGCCTATCCTGTTTTAGCAGTCTGCTGAGCCTTTGACATTCAACATCTGTAATGGGGGTGATGTCTGGATAGGGTTTCACCATGTGTTGAAGAGACTCACAATGGCACTCCTCAAACACCCAAAAAGTCATGAGTATCTGAAATGCCCATGCCAAGTCTCTGGGCCATCAAAATTTGTCCTTGGTTGAACTCAGATAGATTGCGTGCCTTTCCCACTTTACACAGGGACAGCACACTTACTGATACTACATGAACCATACATATGTTTGACTAGCAGTCATTCCCCGCCAGGTGATGCTGCTGTTTCCTGGATGCATTTATATCAATAGTCAGTCAGTGGTCATAATGTTCTGGTTGATCAGTGTATATTCACTATAAATTTGTTTTGTTTATAAAATAATCTGTAATTCTAGAAGACTGTTTTTATAGAAAATTCTGGCACCAAAACTGTAGGAATTTAAGTGTGGATGAGATGGAAATTGTTACACAGTTATCTCAGTTTTTTCACAGCATTCAAAAATGTTAGTTGTACATTGACTGTTTCGAACACAGTATATCTTTCTGAGGTCTTTTGTTACACAATGTCATAATGAGGAAGAAGTATTTTGTCATGCGTCATCTTTTGAAAAAGAAGTATTACTGGTCTGTGAAGTTTAGAAGATGTCACCAAATGCAGAAATAATAAATGAAATATTCAGAAAACAATGTCTTAATTAACACACATAAGGACATGGGAATCCCTAGACCGAAACAACAACGCGCCTATAAATAAACTTCAAGTGGCCATCACTGCAGATAAGTACCAGACCTTACATCACTATAGCACACACTTTCTAATTTATCTCTTCACGTGCTAAAATATCTGCAACTAATGATAAAGGACATCATCAGTTTTGAAAGTGTATCACATTTGGAATTTTGAGATGTTATAAGCCTGGTAAGTAATACATTAATGTTTGAAAGCAGGCGTAATACATGTAAAATACAGTTATATGAAAATCACTGCTTTATAATGAATAGACTGTTCTATGGTAATGGAAAGATCTAGTAGAATGTAAATAATTTACGAGTGAAGATAACAACTCACTAAATAGTAGAGGCTTGCACACAAACACACACACAAATAAACAAACAAACTTGTGTATTCTGTTATTTGCAAAGTGGAAGGTCAATCTTCCACAGTCTTCACCTCTCATAAATGTATTCCTCGTTTATAATTATTTCTCATTTTTTAATTATTATTAATATAACAATAACATAAATTCCAGGATTTAACCACTATAAATCGATAATATCAGGTATGAAAACTTTGTGATAATTTTAACATCAAGAAGAATACATGTGATAGAAATTAACATTATAACACAAGTTAGCTACTCAGCAGTATACAACCGCTTGGAAATACAGCACTTTGACTGTGTCTTTGAGAATTATGTACGGCATGAACATGTGACATGTTACAATCTGTGTGTGTCTGTATGATGCCTTGAAATCAATGAGAGAGTAAATTTTTTCCTTGGGAATATATGTCTGAACAGTTTTAGTATGAGCTGAAATCTAACTGCTTCAGTCAGATTATAATGTGGTATGCAATAAAAATAATTAGTATAGCACCCTACACACACATATTTTTTGATTTATATTATCTCTTTTCAGGAGTTTTGGCATTGTCATATATTTTTGAGTAGATAATCAACAATTTTTGTTGCTTATTAGATGATTTTTGCTTCTTCTGTATTTAGATTGTTTAATTGGCAAAGTTAATAATGTCAGATAAGAATATAATAGTATGGGTCACTTCATTGTTCATGTAATATAAAGATGCAATTTTTAAAGTTTGATGTTTTAGTAAAAAGTAATATCCTGATTCTGAATTTACCTTGATATTAAATTACAATATTAATGTATGAAAATATTAGAGCCTTAGAAAATTTAAAAATTATAGTCAAAGGAGAAAAAACTTACATTTATGTTAGTAAAAAGAAATGCTCATAAAATGTATCTTATAAACAAATCTGTGTTTAATTAAATCAAATGTAACTGACATTTTAATAAAGAAATGAAAAGTACCTATTATTTAGACCCCCCCATGAACCATGGGCCTTGCCGTTGGTGGGGAGGCTTGCGTGCCTCAGCGATACAGATGGCCGTACCGTAGGTGCAACCACAACGGAGGGGTATCTGTTGAGAGGCCAGACAAACATGTGGTTCCTGAAGAGGGGCAGCAGCCTTTTCAGTAGTTGCAGGGGCAACAGTCTGGATGATTGATCTGGTCTTGTAACATTAACCAAAACGGCCTTGCTGTGCTGGTACTGCGAATGGCTGAAAGCAAGGGGAAACTACAGCCGTAATTTTTCCCGAGGACATGCAGCTTTACTGTATGATTAAATGATGATGGCGTCCTCTTGGGTAAAATATTCCAGAGCTAAAATAGTCCCCCATTCGGATCTCCGGGCAGGGACTACTCAAGAGGACGTCGTTATCAGGAGAAAGAAAACTGGCATTCTACGGATCGGAGCGTGGAATGTCAGATCCCTTAATCGGGCAGGTAGGTTAGAAAATTTAAAAAGGGAAATGGATAGGTTAAAGTTAGATATAGTCGGAATTAGTGAAGTTCAGTGGCAGGAGCAACAAGACTTTTGGTCAGGTGATTAAAGGGTTATAAATACAAAATCAAATAGGGGTAATGCAGGAGTAGGTTTAATAATGAATAAAAAAAATAGGAGTGCGGGTTAGCTACTACAAACAGCATAGTGAACGCATTATTGTGGCCAAGATAGACACAAAGCCCATGCCTACTACAGTAGTACAAGTTTATATGGTTGGTTGGTTGGTTTTGGGGAAGGAGACCAGACAACGAGGTCATCGGTCTCATCGGATTAGGGAAGGATGGGGAAGGAAGTCGGCCGTGCCCTTTGAAAGGAACCATCCCGGCATTTGCTTGGAGCGATTTAGGGAAATCACGGAAAACCTAAATCAGGATGGCCGGACGCGGGATTGAACAAGTTTATATGCCAACTAGCTCTGCAGATGATGAAGAAATTGATGAAATGTATGACGAGATAAAAGAAATTATTCAGGTAGTGAAGGGAGACGAAAATTTAATAGTCATGGGTGACTGGAATTCGTCAGTAGGAAAAGGGAGAGAAGGAAACATAGTAGGTGAATATGGATTGGGGGGAAGAAATGAAAGAGGAAGCCGCCTTGTTGAATTTTGCACAGAGCATAACTTAATCATAGCTAACACTTGGTTCAAGAATCATGAAAGAAGGTTGTATACCTGGAAGAATCCTGGAGATACTAAAAGGTATCAGATAGATTATATAATGGTAAGACAGAGATTTAGGAACCAAGTTTTAAATTGTAAGACATTTCCAGGGGCAGATGTGGATTCTGACCATAATCTATTGGTTATGAACTGCAGATTGAAACTGAAGAAACTGCAAAAAGGTGGGAATTTAAGGAGATGGGGCCTGGATAAACTGAAAGAACCAGAGGTTGTATAGAGTTTCAGGGAGAGCATAAGGGAACAATTAACAGGAATGGGGGAAAGAAATACAGTAGAAGAAGAATGGGTAGCTCTGAGGGATGAAGTAGTGAAGGCAGCAGACGATCAAGTAGGTAAAAAGGCGAGGGCTAATAGAAATCCTTGGGTAACAGAAGAAATATTGAATTTAATAGATGAAAGGAGAAAATATAAAAATGCAGTAAATGAAGCAGGCAAAAAGGAATGCAAACGTCTCAAAAATGAGATCGACAGGAAGTGCAAAAGGGCTAAGCAGGGATGGCTAGAGGACAAATGTAAGGATGTAGAGGCTTGTCTCACTAGGGGTATGATAGATACTGCCTACAGGAAAATTAAAGAGACCTTTGGAGATAAGAGAACCACTTGTATGAATATCAAGAGCTCAGATGGCAACCCAGTTCTAAGCAAAGAAGGGAAGGCAGAAAGGTGGAAGGAGTATATAGAGGGTTTATACAAGGGCGATGTACTTGAGGACAATATTATGGAAATGGAAGAGGATGTAGATGAAGATGAAATGGGAGATAAGATACTGCGTGAAGAGTTTGACAGAGCACTGAAAGACCTGAGTCGAAACAAGGCCCCCGGAGTAGACAACATTCCATTAGAACTACTGATGGCCTTGGGAGAGCCAGTCATGACAAAACTCTACCATCTGGTGAGCAAGATGTATGAGACAGGCGAAATACCCACAGACTTCAAGAAGAATATAATAATTCCAATCCCAAAGAAAGCAGGTGTTGACAGATGTGAAAATTACCAAACTATCAGTTTAATAAGTCACAGCTGCAAAATACTAATGCGAATTCTTTACAGACAAATGGAAAATCTGGTAGAAGTGGACCTCGGGGAAGATCAGTTTGGATTCCGTAGAAATGTTGGAACACGTGAGGCAATACTAACCTTACAACTTATCTTAGAAGAAAGATTAAGAAAAGGCAAACCTACGTTTCTAGCATTTGTAGACTTAGAGAAAGCTTTTGACAACGTTAACTGGAATACTCTCTTTCAAATTATGAAGGTGGCAGGGGTAAAATACAGGGAGCGAAAGGCTATTTACAATTTGTACAGAAACCAGATGGCATTTATAAGAGTAGAGGGGCATGAAAGGGAAGCAGTGGTTGGGAAAGGAGTGAGACAGGGTTGTAGCCTCTCCCCGATGTTATTCAATCTGTATATTGAGCAAGCAGTAAAGGAAACAAAAGAAAAATTCAGAGTAGGTATTAAAATTCATGGAGAAGAAGTAAAAACTTTGAGGTTCGCCGATGACATTGTAATTCTGTCAGAGACAGCAAAGGACTTGGAAGAGCAGTTGAACGGAATGGACAGTGTCTTGAAAGGAGGATATAAGATGAACATCAACAAAAGCAAAACGAGGATAATGGAATGTAGTCAAAGTAATCGGGTGATGCTGAGGGGATTAGATTAGGAAATGAGACACTTAAAGTAGTAAAGGAGTTTTGCTATTTAGGGAGTAAAATAACTGATGATGGTCGAAGTAGAGAGGATATAAAATGTAGACTGGCAATGGCAAGGAAATCGTTTCTGAAGAAGAGAAATCTGTTAACATCGAGTATAGATTTAAGTGTCAGGAAGTCGTTTCTGAAAGTATTTGTATGGAGTGTAGCCATGTATGGAAGTGAAACATGGACGATAACCAGTTTGGACAAGAAGAGAATAGAAGCTTTCGAAATGTGGTGCTACAGAAGAATGCTGAAGATAAGGTGGGTAGATCACGTAACTAATGAGGAGGTATTGAATAGGATTGGGGAGAAGAGAAGTTTGTGGCACAACTTGACTAGAAGAAGGGATCGGTTGGTAGGACATGTTTTGAGGCATCAAGGGATCACAAATTTAGCATTGGAGGGCAGTGTGGAGGGTAAAAATCGTAGAGGGAGACCAAGAGATCAATACACTAAGCAGATTCAGAAGGATGTAGGTTGCAGTAGGTACTGGGAGAAGAAGAAGCTTGCACAGGATAGAGTAGCATGGAGAGCTGCATCAAACCAGTCTCAGGACTGAAGACCACAACAACAACAACATATTATTTAGAAATCATAAATGTGTCAGTGGCAGTGACCATGATATCTTTGGATTTTTGTTGTTTATAAGGTGGGGACTGTATGTTAAAGTATAAATTGTATGAAACAATATTTTGTTTCCTCAACCTTGGAGCAATTCAGTTGGCTACCAGGGAAAGTATTTCAGTTTCTTTCTTAGGATTACTGGCTCCATTACTGGGGTTGTGCACAGCTTTATTATTTTGTATATGTTTTGATAGAGTAGCAATGTTAAAGCATCCACAAAATATCAGTAGTGTTTGCTGGAAGAATGTGAAGAGCAAGTTGCCAACCAACCATATTCTAAACACATTTCATTGACAAGTCGGGTGAATGTGGAGGCTAGCAAAGCAGTGATATCCATCATCCTTCGCAGAAGGTTTGTGTGCTCTTTAACATATGCAGCACTGTCCTGCTGAAACAGATATCCTGAAGAAGAAATATGGTGTCAGGCTCAAGAACTTCCATGGTGTGAACATCGAGATCACATGTTAAATCCATCTTCAGAGTTCGAGTCAATCTTTCTGGATGCTGCAATGTTTGCATGCACTAACATAAGTGAAACACCTGCTAAACCCACTGGACAACACAGGTGATTAGGATTGCAGAAAAGGCCAAATAAGGTTGGGGTCAGTTTCACCTTAAAACTGCAATTTATTGTAATTTAATAACACATTTACAACCAAAGTGGCACATAGCCAAACTTTTACAACTTTGAGTTTCAACTCCAAATCTTTCACAGATGAAGGCCTTCAAACAAGAAATCTTAAAAATCAACAAGGTAAATTTCAAGCGAGTGAAAACAGGCAGTTACAATTACAAATAATAAAATTAAAATATATATATGTCAGCTAGGCTGAAAGCCTCAAGGCAAGGGTGGATGGACGAACATGAGGTATATGACTTGTGACAATTTGTCACATATATGTGCAGTGTGTCCTTGCCAAGTGAATTTACTACCCACCATGAACCCCAGAAGTTTCTCAGTTCTGCACTTTTAGGTATCCTTTGTCGCTAGGCTACACACCAATTTTTGAGTTTTTTCTTCATTTATTTTCATTTTGTTTATAGCAAACCATTCCTTTGTAGCATTAAATAAAGCATCTACTACTTCTTGAGCCTTGCTGGCATCAATGCCTTTTTAGCACGGAGTTGTGTCATCTGTGGAATGCAAGTAATGTCCATGAGAGCTTAAATCATATACGAATACTAGAAACAGTGGGGTTGGGTGGGGGGGGGGGGGGGGGGGCATTACTGATCCCTGTGGCACACCATATTCCAACTTCTGGTCGCATAATAATACTCCATGGACTAATACAATCTGCCTTCTATTTTCCAAATAAGATCTGAGGGTTGCCAGAACAGTGCCTCCAACTCCATATTTACTGAGTTTGTTAAGAAGTGCTTTATGAGGAATACAGTCAAATGGCTTACTAAGATTGCAAAGTGCCAGTGCTACAGATTCTTTGTTCTCAAAACAATGACTTATCCTAGTAACCAGATCTAGTGCTGCAGTAGTCGTAGAGTTGCCATTCCAGAAATCATGCTGTGCATCTGCGTTAATTTCAAAGTAATTTTATACTTGGTATTTCATTACAGTTTCAATGACTTTAATAAGGACTGGAATGTTTGAGATTGGTCTGAAGCTTGTTACCATTGCTGTCACTCTTTCTGAAAACGGGGTATTGTCTGTGCAAGTTTCAGAAAGTCTGGAAGTACACCATCAGTAAAACATTCATTAATTTACCATGGTTAATGTGTCAGCAATTTCACAGGGAGTTTTTTATATGTAAATGGATAGGTGTGGGTTGTTGAAAGATGCTTTTAGTAGACTGTGGTGTTATGCTCTATAAAAAAAGTGATAAAACAGCACCGGCTGTATATATATATCCTGACCGTCAGAAGGTTTATAAAGTTTTATAATCTTTATTATATCATTTTTTTGTAATTCCCTTCAATTCATCATGGTACATCTTTCGTCATTTATTACAGCAGCTGCAAGCTCTATATTGAGGTCTGGGATTGTACTTACAGTGTTTTCCACAATGTCAATAAACCAACTACTAAAGTCTTCTGGACTACAAGAGCTTAAGAGGGAGGCGGTTTTCTTCCTGTGTTCATTGATCAGGTCCCAGGCTGCCTTGCATGAGACGTGAGCTCTTTCAATGAGGTTACCGTTGTTTTTCTTTCTGGTTTCTTCTACACCCTTTCTATAATGCCTTTTTGCTTGTAAATATCTGCTGTAGGACACTTTCCTTGTACTGGGATGTATTGCTGTTTTGTAGTGTTCGTGTAATAGCAGTATGATGCATTTAAATTTTTTCAATTAATCAGTATACCATGTTTTTTTCTTTCACACTGTGGCCATGTTTTGACATGCTCACAGGACATTTTTTGGTCTTCTGTGGATAGATATAGTCAAATTTGGCTTTGATGATCTGGAAAAGCTCTTTAAATGCATCAGTCACTGCCATTTCCTGCAATTCAACTGCCACTTTACTGCAGATACTGCTGTCTGGAAAGCATTTTAGGTTTCCTTATTTATGACTCTCTTTGTGAATACATAATTAGAATGGCATAACAGTTGGTTGATTTTTACCTCTTTTTGTATATAGTCCCATAACTAATTTATTGTGATCAGTGCTAGGTTAGGGGAATAGGAAGGCTGAAAAATTACAGTGGCATTGTGTTTGGTCAAAATATCTGAATTAATTGAGAACAATGAGCAGATGATTTATCATGGTGGAGGTGCCAACTGCCCACTGCCTTCAAGTCTGACCATTTGCATGTCACTGCTTAATGAATGGGATGGAAGACCTTTGGTAATATTCCTTACTGACAGTAGCACCTTCTGGGGTACAGTCATCACTTTTTTGTGCCCTGGGGATGATGGGTGCTTCCATTGTGATGACTGGAACTTTATTTCTGGGTCATACCCATAAACCCAGGACTCATCATCAGTGTTCATGATGCTTAGATAATTGGGATTACTGCTCACAGTATCCACCATGTCCTGTGCCATCTCCTGATGAAGTTGCTTCTGCTCAGTTGCAAGCAATTTTGGGACAAATTTTTCTGAGACCCTGGCGAGGTCCAAATGTTCCATTAAATGGAATTACTGGATCCAATAGTAATTAGAACCTCATCTGCATGTTATTTGATCATGATTTGTCTATCTTGCATTGGCAAAGTCCTTACATGATCAATAACAGCCTTGTTTACAGATGTTTAGAGCCTATCTGAATGTGTTTCACTCTTCACTGATGAGCAGCCATCTTTGAAGTGGTTGTACCACTCCTTTATCTGTATGGTACCCATTGCTTTATCCCCAAACAGTTGTCAGATCTTGCAGATTATTTCAACTTTAGAATCACAAGCTTAATATATACTCCTAGCTGGTGCTGTTTTATCACTTTTTTTATAGAGCATAACACCACAGTCTACTAAAAGCATCTTTCAACAACCCACACCTATCCATTTACATATAAAAAATTAATAATTTTGGACTTTTATAATATTTTGAGATATTAATTCATAACTCACTCTTATTATATTACAAATTATGCTGGAATAATGGAAAATAAATTATGCTGGGTCCAATTATGAAAGGACTAAGTAGCTCTATGCCACGACAACTTATACGAGTTTCTTTGGACCAATTATTATTCCTCTATCAAGACAAAAAGTGAGCTGATGAGTATTAACTAATTCTTAATTGGATATCTTCCTTGGCAGTTGAGTGAGCAAATCAACTCTTGGAAATACCTTTGTCCCAACCACTCACTCTGTGTTACATCCATCCATTTTCTAAATGTGCAACATATGACATTACCAACATAATTATGACTATGCAAATACAGAGGCCTAATGCTGATGATATAGTCAGTGACAGGTCAAAAATAGTTTATCAACCATATATGGATAAGGTCCTGACCTCTAAGCTGAATGGTCACCTTCTTCCCTCAAAACACATCAGTGTTTCTAACAGAGGCAGGAGCAATTATGCAAACTCTTCAGGTTGTCAGGTCATCTGGACTGGACAGGGTCTTATTTACTATATAGATGATCGAAGGTATTGTCAACTCTCAATATCCCAGTCATACAGATGGAAAACAACATTCACCATATGAACAAAATGCAGAAGGTAGTTGAGCTACAGCAGCGTGGAACTTGACTGACCTTTTTTCTGAATACCGGCTGATCAAGGCAATGAACAATATACATACATGGATCTTTTTGCAAATGTCCCAGTGCATAATGAACTTTTTTTTAATTGCCCTAATTCCCAAAGGCTATAATATCACTGAATTTAAAATGAGGAGATGTAATGCATAGAAAGAAGAGTGGGAAGAAATATGACAGCACCAAGCTCACATCATTATAATTTGCAACCAGTTCTCTCCCGAAAGATCATGGAAATTTCTCAAGTTACCTCCATGGAATGCACATCACAGACTCCCCAGTTTGTTCATGTGAATCAACATAAGAAACTTATTTAAATCAAATATTTTTTCAGTCTCAGTGGCATCATAGTCAACAGGTCAGTATATGCAACACATTCCAACAAAGTCAGGAGGTGGAAGCTACTGCCAGCCAATTGCATCTCTTTCTTGAACATCAAGCACTCACTATAACATCTGTTTGGTAAGTATATGTGGAGCCTTGTCAAGTGGAGCTTGTCGCATTCACATAATAGTGCCCTGAGTCTCTGCAAATTGCTGACCACAAAGATATTTAGTCAGGCAAGCAAGCCATAAGCAAGTTTCCCCTCTAGAATAACCACTATCCAAACATCAAAATAAATAAAAATTTACATAATTACCATAGGAAAGACAGATTGCTACTTACTGTAAAGAAAACACAAGTTGCAGACAGGCACAATTAAATGATACTCACATATAACTTTCAGCCGTAAAACAATCGATAATGTTTTGAAATATTTGGAAACACTGTATTTTCTTGTATTATCTTTATATTTTAGTATAGATAATACCTAGCAAAGAGCAGATGCAGACTAAGACATAAATTCTGTCTTCAAAGGTTTCTGAAAGGTGATCAGCATTGCACTACATCCTTGATTAATAAATGAAATACGATCAATGGAATATCTTAACAGATATGCAGTTAGTTTGATGAATTTGGGAATAGTGGAATCCAGTCTACACTTAGATTTACTACAGCCTACAATCTCTCTTCACCTATTGCACTGCATGGGCCTGCATGCGCGCGCGGTGTGTGTGTGTGTGTGTGTGTGTGTGTGTGTGTGTGTGTGTGTGTGTGTGTGTGTGTGTGTGCGCGCGCGTGTGTGTGTGTTTGTGTGTGTGTGTGTGTGTGTGTGTGTGTGTGTTTGTGTGTGTGTGTGTGTGTGTGTGTGTGTGTGTAAAAGTGCCCCACTTGTAACAGGATACTTTCCGGGACTGGATCAGACTCTGAATGTGGCTCTCCAGCAGGGATACGACTTCCTCAAATCCTGCCCTGAAATGAGATCCATCCTTCATGAAATCCTCCCCACTCCACCAAGAGTGTCTTTCCACTGTCCACCTAACCTTTGTAACCTCTTAGTTCATCCCTATGAAATCCCCAAACCACCTTCCCTACCCTCTGGCTCCTACCCTTGTAGCTGCCCCCAGTGTAAAACCTGTCCCACCACCACCTACTCCAGTCCTGTAACCCGGAAGGTGTACACGATCAAAGGCAGAGCCACGTGTGAAAGCACCCACGTGATTTACCAAGTGACCTGCCTACACTGTGAAGCTTTCTGTGTGGGAATGACCAGCAACAAACTGTCCATTTGCATGAATGGACACAGGCAGACAGTGTTTGTTGGTAATGAGGATCACCCTGTGGCTAAACACGCCTTGGTGCATGGCCAGCACATCTTGGTGCAGTGTTACACCGTCCTGGTTATCTGGATACTTCCCACTAACACCAACCCGTCAGAACTCTGGAGATGGGAACTTGCCCTTCAGTATATCCTCTCTTCTCGCTATCCGACAGGCCTCAACCTCCGCTAATTTCAAGTTGCCGCCGCTCATACCTCACCTGTCTCAACAACATCTTTGCCTCTGTACTTCTGCCTCGACTGACATCTCTGCCAAATCTCTTTGTCTTTACAAATGTCTGCTTGTGTCTGTGTATGTGTGGTTGGATATGGGTGTGTGTGCGAGTGTATACCTGTCCTTTTTTCCCTCTAAGGTAAGTCTTTCCGCTCCTGGGATTGGAATGACTCCTTACCCTCTCCCTTAAAACCCACATCCTTTCGTCTTTCCTTCTCCTTCCCTCTTTCCTGATGAAGTAACCGTTGGTTGCGAAAGCTAGAATTTTGTGTGTTTGTGTGTCTATCGACGTGCCAGCACTTTCGTATGGTAAGTCACATCATCTTTGTTTTTAGATATATTTTTCCTGCGTGGAATGTATCCTTCTATTATATTCATATCATTAATTTGAACCCAACAATTACGTTTGTTATTGTCACTGTTGCATTTCGAAATCTTTTCTGTCACTTACTTTCTCTTTCTGTTTTTGCCAGTAGGTTCACTTTGTATTAACCTTCTCCTTTTTACCGTAATATACTATACAATTTTATCCAGCCTATATATACTCAATAATACGTAACCCACTTCCAAACCACAACCAAAAAACTTTTTCCGCTTTCAACACTACCACTGCTATAAAATCCACCGTTTCTAGTTCACAAACAGTTCCTTTCTCCTATTAAACAACCATTTCAGCTAGTTCTAATAACTTTCGCTTTATTTCCATTTCCATTTTTCCCACATCATTGATCATTTTTAGCCGCTTCCCACAGGTTTTAACGTCATTATTTCTTCGTCAGACAATTGTTAGCCTCATTCTCATAATCTGTCACCACAAAACCACTCCTTTTAATACAATTACACGTAGTTTTTTTCGAAATTTTCCCGAATTTCTCCACCCTTTAACGTGTTTTGGTGGCAACACAACCACCTAACCTTTATGCACATCATTGTCTACCAACCCAAGTTCACCACAGGATCAACACAGCCCAGCTCTAACCAACACTTTTTCACCAGATCTCCAGTTGCTTTCTAGTTCACCTTTATCTCTCCCCATATATTTTTATTTTTATTTTCATTTTCATTTCAGCCTCATGTTACACTTTCCACCTTCTAATACCATGTCACCCTCACAACACCCCCACAATGACCCCATTAAGTTTTATTTACATTCCCTCCGCAAACATGCCTTCGCCCTAGCCAGATTACGCTCCCATATTCTATTTTCTCAGGCTTGTCTGACATTTGGCATTACCCCCAAAGGCCTCACACTTAAAGTTCCCATCTCTGGCTGCAACCCTTCTTTCCATCAGTCCCTATACCAGTTCCAAACTGAACAATCCATTGCTCTCACCCACCTAATCCTTCACCTACACATCAACTCAGCCAATGAACACATCCGTCAACTCCTATCCTTAATAGAAGTCCTCAATCTTTCCTCTCCCACATCCACACCGGCTGTTCAGAGCATCCTCCTACAGGCCAACCGCAAATTAGAACAGCATGCCACCCTCCACCTCAAAAAACTATCCAATCTCCTGGTTTCCCACCTCCGGAAAGGCAACTCACTCACCCTTCACAAGCTTTCCAGCAAACCTCAACCTCCTCTCATTGCACACAAACCCAGTCTCTCCCATCTACTCAGTCTCCCACTTCCAGCTCCACTCCCTTAAAACCCACATCCTTTCGTCTTTCCCTCTCCTTCCCTCTTTCCTGATGAGGCAACAGTTTGTTGTGAATCCTAGAATTTCGTGTGTATGTTTGTGTGTCTATCGACCTGCCAGCACTTTTGTTCGGTAAGTCACATCATCCGTGTTTTTATGGAGAAGACTTCTGAAAGCCTACCTGCCTACCTGAATCCACGACTCGAAGAGGCCACATCATCTAATTATTGAATTGGCTGCTGCTGCTGATATATATAGGGATATTTAAACTGTTATACAAAATGTGTCTCCCATCTATACTGTTTCTCTATGTATATAGCTTTCAACAAAAATTGTATACACAACAATGTGCTGTTTTCTTCTTTCTTGCACTCCATTTTAACAGAAAACCTGTAAATTAGGAAAGTAGTAGTTATGGCTTATCAGTTTATGATTAGAATACTACTACACAATCTGCATTGTCCAAAATTTTGTAATGCTATCTGTTTGCAGATTAAATCTGTGTGAAATTATGTCACAGAAAGCTACTATCCTCGCAGATCCAACAGCTGGAGATGTCTGTCTCATTAGCATCATAGATAGGGACTGGCCAGAGGCACCATCCTCCAGGGAGCATACTTTTAATACCCACAGCCTGAGGCTTGATGGGGCACAGGCACACAAAATTAAAACATGATGCTAACTCACATAAAAAAATCTTCCACTTGATTAAGATCAGCACCCCCCACTGATTAGGAACAGTGCTCATAACTTTACACAAAAATTTGCACCAAACCCTAAATAGAAAACATGCACAAAAAAACTTTGCACACAAACCAAAATTTAGTCACACTCGTACATTAATATTGCTCTTTTTTCTACACTTGTACATGCCAACCAAAGTAGCTGGGCACCATGCTGGCATCAAACTGGACATGTTGGCTCACTGTACACTATGTGAACGACCAGCAAGCCTACTGTAAATAATTTTTTTGCCCAGAAAGTCCATGCAATAATAGTACATTTTCCCTGTGAAAAACTTTTTTGTTATTTGGGGAAAAAATCATGATGTTGTTTTGTGTGCTTCTTATCTAACACCTGGCTCCTCTTCCTGTTTGTTCACCTCACTCACCCACCTCTATCTGTATATCTCCTCCCCACACACACACACACACACACACACACACACACACACACACACACACACACACACACACACACACACACACACACACACACACACACACACAATATATCTTCCTCCTCCCTCCCCTCTCTAACCACATCCTCCTCCTCATCTCTTTTTCCACCTCCGCCTCCTCTTCCATTTCCACCTGCCCACCACTTCCCTACACCTTCCACTTACGTCATAAACCTCCCCCTCTTCCCCTTTCTATATCCATTTCCTCCTCACACTTGTTCTGTCAACCTCTTCCTCTATCCATCTCAATCTGTTCCCTACCATGCTCGTTGTCACACATAGCCCCTGCAATACAGTTCAACAAAGCAGGTCGATACTACTGCCAGAACACACCTCTCATGCAGGGCAGGTTACACATAAGGGATTGAAAATCATTTATTTGCTCCTCTCATACACGCCACGATGCAAAGCAGGTCAATAAAGCAGGCCAATGTAACTCCAACATAACATGACTGTCATGCACGGCAACCTACATGTTAGGACCCAGAAATCTATTTCTTGTCCCCGACACATACGCCTCCTTGCAAAGCAAATTGATTTAGCAGGTCGAGACTGTTCCCACACAACGTGCCTGTCATGTAGGGCAGCCTGTAGACCATGGGATGAAAAACACCCATTTTCTCCCATATCTCCACTTCCATTGGAGCTAGGAGGATATACACCACATAATGCTGATACTTGTGAGGCCTGATTTTTCCATGCCAAATTTGGTCAAAATTGATATAGGTGTTTTGGAGGATGTCCCTGACATACACACATACACGCTACTTTATACTGTGTATCTCTCCTCTGGACCATCATGTGCATTTTCTATGGTGCTTCAGCAGATATTGTAATTTTGGTTTTGCAATGTGTAACTGGAGTCAGCCCAAACAAACATTGCTCATCATGTCTATCATATGAAACACAGCATTGAAAGAATGCATTGGTTTGCTCCCATTACAATCAAAATTATATTTAAATCAGGATTTTGTGTGCCCATTTGATAGAAAGGTTCAAAATTAGTATAATGGATTATTTCTTTTATTCATGTGAGTTAACAGGAACACTAAAACATGAAGAATAATCAGTACTTCAGTAGCGACTGAGTAGCACTTCTGCATGGCAGTAACAGTCACCGTGGGCCAAAGTGGTGCTGTCGTTTATGAACTACTGAATATTCTTCATGTTTTACTATCCAGGTAATACACATGGATAAAATGAATATCCCAATAGACTAATAAGGAACTGCTATGTCAAATGGCGATGTAAAATTGCACTTTCAAAATAATTTAGTTTGTAACAGGAAACAAACTGACACTTTTCATTGGCACTTGGCATCACATGGGATGGTGATGAGCAATATTTGTTTGGGTTGACTCCAGTAGCATATTGCGAAAACTAAATTACAAATATGTCCTGAAACACCAGAGAAAAGGCACACGACGTTTCTTAGGAGAGGCATTATGTATGCATGTATGTATAACAGATTATTTTTCCAGATTGACTGAATGTTGACAAGCCTTATGAAATTGAAATTTGATTTTGAAGGATGATTCTGATATGAGATGGTCATTTGAAGCTTTATACACTGAGCTACTGCAAATAATGAAAAATACAACTGCAGAAGTAACTGATGGAAAGTGCACATTTATACCAGGTTCTGTACCTTCAGCTAAAATAAAAATATTTAATTTTAATTTATTTGTTTATTTGTCATGTGAGATCACCTTCCTGGACATGCTGACACATGAATTGCATTTACCTGAAAAAATCATTTTCACTGAGCTTGCATCGAAACACTTGCAGGATCTCATGTATTTTTTGAATGATTTCAGAAAAGAATCAAATAGAGCTGTGTATTGATTCGGTAAAAAATCAAGCAGGTGAGCTATTAGTAGACACAGAATTCTCAGAAAAATGTAAATCAAAGATTAGAACAATGTTTAAGGGAAGGGCCAAGGATGAAGTGGTCATAATGACTTCACTTCAGAAGTTTAAATTAAGCTTCAGAGTGCAGCAGACACACTTATTTAGAAAAGCGATGGAGATTTTGAGGTTTAGCTGTTGTAGCTTCTAATTGTGGTTTCCTGACAGGACTTTGTTTTGTGAAACCTCTTTTGGAGAACTAACAAATTCTGCAGCTGATCTCTCATTAAAATACAAAGTGATTTAAGTGCCAATGAGTTATGCTTAGAGACTGAAAGCTTTAAACACCAAATAAAATAATTATTGCTTTATTTAAGAAAAGCAGATTACATTGCACTTCTTAACTGCAATGAAGAATATTACTTAGTGACCAGTTATCTCAATAAATGAATTGCACTTATACTAACACTCATGCTACCTGTCGCTTCTGCCAGCTGAAAAAGATCTGTCAGCAAATTAAAATTAATAAAATACTATTTTCAAATGAACATTGGTAAACAATGTTGGAGAAATCCGCTACACTGCGTGGCTCAGTCACATTAACATGATCACCTGTTAAAACCTTGAATAACCACCTTTCACAGCACAGAGGTGCAGGAAGAGAGTCAATGAGATTCTGGAAGTTGCTTACAGGGATGTGGAGCCATACTGACTCCAGTGGCATGGCCAGCAGTGCTAGATTTCTCAGCTGAGGATCCATGGTGCAAAGCCATGAGAAGCCCAATTGAGGTGGCCCTACAGATTCTCAATTAGATCTAAATGTGGGGAGTCTGGTGGTCACAGGAGTATGTTAAACTCTTTCTGGTGCTCTACAAACTATTCACATACACTCAGAACTGTGTGACATGTTGCATTGCCCTGCTGGTAGATGTCACTGTGGTGAGGAAAAAACAAACAGGATGTTTGGGTGGACATGGTCTCCAAGGATAGATACATAATTGTGTTGATCCATTGTGCTTTCCAGAATGACAAGATCACCCAGGGAATGGCATGGCAAAACTCAGTGGATGTCCAGTTGAAGTACTGGCATGCAAATTCCAGCCTTTTTTTATTAATGAACAGCAGTCAGCTTGGGTGCATGAGCCAGGCACCTGTTGCAGAGGCAAATACGCAGCAACGTTTACAGAATAGTCATTGGGGAGACACAATTGGCAGCCCTTCAGTTCATCTGCCTGGTCAGCTGTTCAGTAGTCACATTATTCACTCATGTATCTCTGCAGCCGTCTTTCACCCTTATCATCTATGGCCCATGGTGCACCACAGTCACCTCAGCACAGGGTTTGAATAGGGCTATTGGGTCACACATGGTACACATTAACCATGGCAGCATGTGAACAGTTTACAAACTTAGCAGTTTCAGAAATGTTTTCACACTTGGCCCGAAAGCCAAAGCCCATGTTCTTTTGGACACCAGATAAATCACTCTGTTTCTGCATATGACAGCAACTGCACTCTTTTCTGCATCATGGGAGTTACTAACATCTTTCTTTGCCTTTATTTTCTTTTTTGCACTTTCAGTAATAAATTGTTACAACAAAATTAATCTCTATCTATTCTTTTCTTCCAACTTTGATTTGGATTTACTTTTCTCAAAGATTGTAATGAAGTGTACATATTTCAACAACTGTATAATAACAAGTTATGGTAATATTTTTTTATTATTTCTTTGATGAAAGACAGGTTTTTATTCTTCAATAAGGTCAGTTACACATTGGCTAAAAAATAAATTAAATAAAAAAGGGCACAACCACTTTGTTCCTGACATTTAATCAACAAGCAAATCTACTCCACCTCAGATGTAGGAGAGGAGCTAACTATCTCTATTACCCATTATGTATTACAGTGTTAGTTGGGTACTTAATACAAGTTCCCTAGAAGTGAATAGCAGCTCTAAACACCACTCAAATCAGTAGTTCCTTATGGCAAATAATGACATATAGAATTCAAGGCAGTTACTTTTGTCACATTCAGGCCAAAAAGGACTTGCTAACAAATCTGCAGTTCTGGTAAAATTAGCATAGTTTCTGCTAACACAATATTAAGCACCTGAGTCATACCAGTAATCAGCTCTGTACAGTACTAGCTCTGTACATGACTGCTCCTACAGTTCAGAACAAAATCTAAATGTAAACCAATTCCAGAAATCCTCAAACACAAACCACAACACTGTAAATGATGTGTTAGCATACAATAATCTGGTTAACATCCCTTAGGCATAAACTAATCTATTTTGGCCCATTAAGAAGAATTCAAATCCAGTGCAACACTAAATAACAGTTGATACATATCTTCAAATCTCTTTTAATAAACAACCCCCTTCAAATTACTGCATTCACAGGTGGTCAAGTTTCCATGCTGACTTAACAAATCTCATAACGTTAACTCGGCTGTGGCAAGGTCAAATTGATACTCATGAGCAGACAACTCTCCGATGGCCTCACCAAAATCAAACTGCCATTAAAACCATATATTAAGTTTTCAGGAAACATTAAATTTTAACAAACAAAGAGCACTACCACCACTCCTTAACAACTGAATATTGTGTTTTTTGGCTGTTGGTGAATTTCTCACTAGCCAGCTGAAACTCAGTATAAACTCTTTGCCACTCAAGTTGCTGTTCAGCTGGAAACACTGAAATACCATAGCTCACACTACCTTTCTACTTTCCTTCCATTTATAACTTTTTAATAACAATTTGCATAAATATGTCACAGCTACAACCATGTTTTAACTTACAGTTAGAATATAGTTATTGTGTGTATAAGTTACTTATTTTTGTCATGGTCCCAGGGACAACATATTTTGACCCATCACACAGGGATACCTAAGATACAGACATATATCCAATTCTCACACATATTTAGCAATCATGAAGTATTGCCAGGTTTGTCAGTATTTGAATGAAGCAAATTGTGTTTCACATGAGTGGCTGTTCCTGAATTTGTGCTCCTTCTTTGAGAAAATTATTTTCCTCCAGGAATATTATAAAGTTTGAGTTTAGGATAACTTCTAGGACCTTGCACTAGGAAGATGTCAGAAATATTAGATGAAATTCTGTGCACCCATTGTTTTACCCTTTTGGTAAACATTAATCACCTGCACTCTTTCCCTACTATGCAGAATAGTTGCTGAGCAGGAGATTCTAAATATAAGCTGGAAAAGGGGATATTTGCAAAATTATTCAGTGCCAAATCAAAATGGAATTATGTGAGGGTCTGGTGGCTTGTTCATTTTAAATAGTCTTCATCTTTGTTCTGTAACGGGGGTGTATACACCAGTATCTCTCATCACAAAACGAACAATGAGCAAGTGAGCAATGACAAAAACATGAGACCTCTCACTGAGTGTGTAGTCAGCAAGTGTCTGCTCAGATCATATTTTGCCACATTTTGTGTAAGCGCACATGAGGTGAAGTAGTGAGTGGAAATTTGTGAAAAACTGAGTGAAAATAATGCACTAAATAGCAGCTTATTGAGACACCAACCAGTGACATGAAACTGGATGGAAAATGTAAGTACAGAAACGTACATAATCTCTACCCCTCTCCACAAATAGGCAATAATTTTCTTCATGGCTAGTTTGTAGATGACATGCTGTCAAAAAAATGACTAAAATGAACATGAAATTCAATGTATAATAATACAGTTCAGTTAACGATGTAATTTTAAGTGAGTGTCTAAACAAAACAAGGCAAATTGCAAATATTGTATTTCGTAGGCCTACAGCAGTTAAATTATTACAAATGTGATATTGTACTTTACAGGAATAAAAAATTTGACCGACAGAAGATGACACATTGTTGTCAAAACATGTTTGGGTAAATATAAAAATAAACTAATTGTGTTTGCATAAGGCTGAGTTCCAAAACAACCTAGTTTTTAAATCACAAACATGGAAGAACAAAAAGAGGAGCTTCAAACCTTAGTAAAATGAGTCTCATTTTTGAGTCTGTGGAATGTCGAAATATTTCATGGTAGTGTCCTGATGTGTAAACACATTTTTAAATGCAGAATTTAATATTTCTGTGTACTATCTGCTATTTGCAGTTTCAACTCTAGCCTGATACACAAGAAACTGAATGGAATGTTTCTAACAATTTATGACAGGTCTTTCATCAGGATCTGATGGCAGAAATTTTCTGCAGAGTCCATACACAACTCTTCTTATCAATGCACATATTGTTATTACATATTCTTCAGCAGTTTCCACATAGACTGTTTTGTAGCATGGGCTTAGGAGAGTCTCTTTTTGTGACATATGGAATTCTGGATAAGAATCTTAATATATGTAATAAACAGTTCCCATGTTTTCTATATACACACACTCTGAATGGTACCATTAAAGTAAGATGGATCTTTACTACCTTACTTGATGTTTATCTATTTAATCTGTCTAGGCCATGGTTTTATAATGTCTTTGAGCTCAATATTTAACAAGATATTCTCAGTTAATCTTCTAAGTACATTGTTAGGGACTGTCTATCACTTCAACCAAACACTAATAATTGTCAGCTTTCTTGATGACATTTTTGCCTTTGATGATCAACATTTCTCTAATAGATTCACAGAGGAATACTTTTTCTCTGGAGCAATGGTTTACTAGTTATTCATGAAAAATGTACAAAAGCCATCTTCAAATGCACCTCCACCCTCACACACATCCCTCTCTAATCAGGATTTCTAGTATGTTGTTCATGGCACTCCCTCCTACTGCTATTTTGGTCTCTATTGGCTGGGTTATTGTGCCACCAGCATAGTCTTTAAATGTGTCTGTGAAAAAAAAAAGACTTTTGTAAATGTTACACTAAAGCCAATTACACACCCTTACCAGCACAGTAGTTTCATAGTCAGAAGACCTGATGAATACGACAACATAACTGTTTATTTTATTTCATTCTGTCAAAATTCACAAAATTTTTAGGTACAAATCATCAATTTTACAGTTTGTTAAGTGGTCAACAAATCATCAATTTTACAGTTTGTAAGTGGTCAACTATGCCAGTGGCACAATAAGGGCAGTCAATGAAGACCAAAATAGGTTGAATATGGGAAATAATTCGTGCAGTTGCAAATCTTTGTACAATGGTAGGAATGAATGCCATGAACAGCTTACTAGAAATCTTGACCAGTGTTTGGGAATGGGGGAGCATCGGTAGGTAGCTTTCATACACTTTTCTCTAACAACTCAATAACTGCTGCCTCCAGCAAAAACATATCCCAGTACAACATTTAACTACATCACATTTCCTGCAAAATGATCCTGTTCATTTTTTCTGTAGGATTAACAGTTGGCACTTTGTGGGCAATAGATGAAAATCTTGAAGCATCATTTTTTAAGGCAAGATAGAACATTGCATGTTGCATAAAATGACATTGGTAGGGGCAGCTGACTCACCCTGTATGTACAATGTACTTGGTACTGGAAGGCACTGGGAGGGAATGTGAGGCATTCCATTATGTGTGTCCTCTCCCAGAAGCCACTGTGCAAAGTGCCGAGTTATGTTGTATGTAAAGTACATGTGTAACAAAAACAATATTAGCTTTGCAGTAACCATTGCAGTAGGCATAAATCTGATTTTGCATTGTTGGGATTCTTTCTTTCAAAATTTGTGATAATGTAAAACTGTGCCAATCATTGCACCTTTTTGCAATAAATGACAGAATTCTTACCAATAAGTGCCAATATTGCTAATGAGAATGTCAATAAGATAATTTCACAAATCATTTATGCATTTGTTACTTTCACATGTTACTTCTACTTTCAAACTGATGCTCAGTAGGAAACTCTCAGGACAAATACAGAGACAGCACTGCCTAAGGCTGGTGGGACTCGTTTCTCCAACATCACTCATCTCCTACCAGTAGTCTTTACATTGGCTACAGCTTGCTTTCTGCATTCTCTGTGCTTGTGTTGACTGTTGGTAAATGTTTTGACTTTAAATGGTAAATGTGACAACTGGAAGAACTCATCTCATGATCATTATCAGGAGCCGTGACAAAGTAACCAACCACGTGTGTTTAAGTTGTAGGTAGGAGATAGGGAGAAGCGATGAGAGCAGAAGGTATAATTTCCATACCCTCCAGTGAACAATGCAGCATACCACAACTACTGCTTACTGAAGGATTAACAAAAGAGTCAAAGCAGTCCCATACTTAACAAAAGAGTGGAGCGGATCAGATGCAGGAATCCTGCATCACCATTCTAGGCACTGTACTAGTTGAGGTGGTCTACCATTAACTTCCTCGGACTTATTACAAATTGTCATGGGTGTATGTATGTATGTATTTCTTGTATCTGTGTCATGTGGATTGTTCGAGGTAATGTCCTAGTGGAGGTGGTCTGCCAGTGAATTCTTTCAGTCTTCTAGGAGCTGACTTGTGTATCTGTGTCATGTGGATGACTGTGGTGAATACCTTTACAGTGCAGTGTTAGGTTTATGTTGCTATGTATAGTAATAATTTCATGCAGTGTAATGGCCTGTTGTAGGTCTTTCAATTGGAAGCCACTTCAGCGACCTGTGTGTCCCTAACCAAACCCAGTTATCCAACCAGGGAAAGTGACCTACATTTTAATGTGGAACCTGGACCATGTGCCATTTCTGGTGACTCCTTACATCATTGAAAGGTGAAGGGTAGGTTAAAACACAGACTGAAAAAACCATGGCCCGATCGGGATTTTAAAGGGAAGGAAGAGGGTGAAACCCAGTGCTTGCACATAGCCTACTCCTCTCAAATAGCAACAATGAGACCTTTGAGCTTATAATCCCCATCCATCAGGCAGACTACCATCATAAGCGTCACGTGTGTTCACTTCATGAGCCACTGTGGAGAGGTTTGAAGTTTAATCCAGGACACAAGAAAAAGATGGTGACCAGGAATTTTGTGCCTCCAGTCCTCTGACCCCATTTCCTTGCCAGCAAAATACTGGCAGTGAAAATGTACCATCATCAGTATTTGAAATGGTATATTTCTGTGTCGAGTGCCCTCACACAAGTGCCCATTAGTAACCTCGGCTATGGAGGCAGGTGACGACTTAAAATTTACTGCAAAATTTAAACAACATCTGGTTAAGAAAGACTGTTAGGAAATAACACATTGGTGATTGTGACCTACAAGTGTATGAAATTTACTCTGATATTTCCAATAGTGTCAACAATGTTCTGAATGGATCTGCAGTACACTGTTCATCCCCCTCTCCCCAGCACCCCCCACATGTTGGGTGCAGAAGGTTCTTCAGATAAGTTACAAAAATATATGATATATGGAATATGGATATAATGATGTAATGGACAATGAGAACTTTAATGAACCCAACCCAATTACAGACAATATTCTCAGTTACTACACTATCTGGTTCAACAATACAGAAATTAGAGCAGATTTTTGAAGTATTCCAAACATAAGTTTTCTATCTGCATCTACATCACATTCAAGTGCCTGGCAGAGGGTTCATCAAACAGCTTCACAATAATTCTCTGTTATTCCACTCTTGAACAGTGAATGGAAAAGTGAACACCTACATTTTCCCATGTGAACTCTGATTTCCCTTATTTTAATATGATGACAATTTCTCCCTATTTTGTTGGTGTCAACAAAATATTTTTGCATTCGAAGGAGAGAACTGGTGACTGAAGTTCCATGAGAAGATCCCACCGCAGTGAAAACTTCCCTTGTTTTAATGTCCTGTTCTATGTCCACGACACTCTCTCCGCTATTGCTCAATAGTACAAAATGTGTTGCCCTTCTTTGAAGTTTCTTGATGCACTCCTAATCCTGTCTGGTAAGGATCCCACACTACACAGCAGTACTACAAAAGAGGACGGAGAAGAGTAGTGTAAGGAGCCTCTCTAGTAGATCTGTTGCATCTTCAAATTGATCTGCCAATAAAACACAGTCTTTGGTTCACCTTCCCCACTACATTTTCTGTGTGTTCTTTCCAATTTAAATTGTTTGTAATTGTAATGACTAGGCTTAACATTTGATTGGTTTATCATGTAGCCGAAGTTTAATGGATTGCTTTTAACACTCATGTGGATGATCTCTCACTTCATTATTTAGGGGTCAGTTGTCAATTTTTGCAGCATACAGATATTTTTTATATATTGTTTTTCAATTTGTTTTGATCTTCTGATGCCTTTACTAGAAGTTAAACACCATCTTCATTTGCAAATAACCTAAGACAGCTGCTTAGATTGTCTCTTAAATTGTTTATGCAGATAAGAAACATCAGAGAACCTATAACAATAATTTGGGGAATGCCAGAAATCACTTCTGTTTTATTCGATGACTACAAATTGTGACCTCTCTGACAGAAAATCATGAATCCAGTCACATAACTGAGATGGTGTTCCATAGGCATACAAATTCATTACAAGCCACTTGTGTTGTGTTTTGTCAAAATCCATCTGGAAATATGGAAATATGGAATCAATTTGAAATCCCCTGCTGATAGCACTCAACACTTCATGTGAGTAAAGAGCTAATTGTGTTTCACAAGAATGATATTTTTTAAATCCATATTGAGAATGTATCAATAGACTGCTCTCTTCAAGGTAATTCATAATGTTCAAACACAATATATGCTCCAAAAGGTTGCTGCATATTGACATTAATGATGTGGGCCTGTAATTTAGGGGATTACTCCTATTACTGCAACTGCTGTGTTCGGATGCAGGCTGAGTTGGCATCCCTTCGCTCCCAGCTTCAGGCAGTGTTGGCTTCGGTCACACAGCTTGAGGCTGTTGCCAATGGGCATCACTGTGGGGGTCCGGATGGGGGTTTGTCGGGGACGGCCAGCTCGTCCCACGCATCCCCTGATCGGACTACGACTGTGGTTGCCCGGGATACTGCCCGCATTGAGGCTGATCCCTCACCTGTGGTAGAGTGGGAGGTCGTTTCAAGGTGTGGCAGGGGGTGAAAGACATTCCGGAGAGCTGAACGGAAAGCCTCTCCAGTTTGTCTGACGAACCGGTTTCAGGCTCTGTCTCAGGCTGATACTGATCTTCGGCCTGACATGGCTGCTTGTCCTGTTCCAGAGGTTGCCCCTCAGTCTGCAAGATCCGGGCAGTCGCAGAGGGTGGGCTTACTGGTAGTTGGGAGCTCCAACGTCAGGCGCGTAATGGGGCCCCTTAGGGAAATGGCAGCAAGAGAGGGGAAGAAAACCAATGTGCACTCCGTGTGCATACCGTGGGAGTCATTCCAGATGTGGAAAGTGTCCTTCCGGATGCTATGAAGGGTACAGGGTGCACCCATCTGCAGGTGGTCGCTCATGTCGGCACCAATGATATGTGTCGCTATGGATCGGAGGAAATCCTCTCTGGCTTCCGGCGGCTATCTGATTTGGTGAAGACTGCCAGTCTCGCTAGCGGGATGAAAGCAGAGCTCACCATCTGCAGCATTGTCGACAGGACTGACTGCGGACCTTTGGTACAGAGCCGAGTGGAGGGTCTGAATCAGAGGCTGAGACGGTTCTGCGACCGTGTGGGCTGCAGATTCCTCGACTTGCGCCATAGGGTGGTGGGGTTTCGGGTTCCGCTGGATAGGTCAGGAGTCCACTACACGCAACAAGCGGCTACACGGGTAGCAGGGGTTGTGTGGCGTGGGCTGGGCGGTTTTTTAGGTTAGATGGCCTTGGGCAAGTACAGAAAGGGCAACAGCCTCAACGGGTGCGGGGCAAAGTCAGGACATGCGGGGACCAAGCAGCAATCGGTATTGTAATTGTCAACTGTCGAAGCTGCGTTGGCAAAGTACCGGAACTTCAAGCGCTGATAGAAAGCAACGAAGCTGAAATCGTTATAGGTACAGAAAGCTGGCTTAAGCCAGAGATAAATTCTGCCGAAATTTTTACTAAGGTACAGACGGTGTTTAGAAAGGATAGATTGCATGCAACCGGTGGTGGAGTGTTCGTCGCTGTTAGTAGTAGTTTATCCTGTAGTGAAGTAGAAGTGGATAGTTCCTGTGAATTATTATGGGTGGAGGTTACACTAAACAACCGAACTAGGTTAATAATTGGCTCCTTTTACCGACCTCCCGACTCAGCAGCATTAGTGGCAGAACAACTGAGAGAAAATTTGGAATACATTTCACATAAATTTTCTCAGCATGTTATAGTCTTAGGTGGAGATTTCAATTTACCAGATATAGACTGGGACACTCAGATGTTTAGGACGGGTGGTAGGGACAGAGCATCGAGTGACATTACACTGAGTGCACTATCCGAAAATAATCTCGAGCAATTAAACAGAGAACCGACTCGTGGAGATAACATCTTGGACCTACTGATAACAAACAGACCCGAACTTTTCGACTCTGTATGTACAGAACAGGGAATCAGTGATCATAAGGCCGTTGCAGCATCCCTGAATATGGAAGTTAATAGGAATATAAAAAAAGGGAGGAAGGTTTATCTGCTTAGCAAGAGTAATAGAAGGCAGATTTCAGACTACCTAACAGATCAAAACGAAAATTTCTGTTCTGACACTGACAATGTTGAGTGTTTATGGAAAAAGTTCAAGGCAATCGTAAAATGCGTTTTAGACAGGTACTTGCCGAGTAAAACTGTGAGGGACGGGAAAAATCCACCGTGGTACAACAACAAAGTTAGGAAACTAATGCGAAAGCAAAGAGAGCTCCACTCCAAGTTTAAACGCAGCCAAAACCTCTCAGACAAACAGAAGCTAAACGATGTCAAAGTTAGCGTAAGGAGGGCTATGCGTGAAGCGTTCATTGAATTCGAAAGTAAAATTCTATGTACCGACTTGACAGAAAATCCTAGGAAGTTCTGGTCTTACGTTAAATCAGTAAGTGGCTCGAAACAGCATATCCAGACACTACGAGATGATGATGGCATTGAAACAGAGGATGACACGCGTAAAGCTGATATACTAAACACCTTTTTCCAAAGCTGTTTCACAGAGGAAGACCGCACTGCAGTTCCTTCTCTAAATCCTCGCACAAACGAAAAAATGGCTGACATCGAAATAAGTGTCGAAGGAATAGAAAAGCAACTGGAATCACTCAATAGAGGAAAGTCCACTGGACCTGACGGGATACCAATTCGATTCTACACAGAGTACGCGAAAGAACTTGCCCCCCTTCTAACAGCCGTGTACCGCAAGTCTCTAGAGGAACGGAGGGTTCCAAATGATTGGAAAAGAGCACAGATAGTCCCAGTCTTCAAGAAGGGTCGTCGAGCAGATGCGCAAAACTATAGACCTATATCTCTTACGTCGATCTCTTGTAGAATTTTAGAACATGTTTTTTGCTCGCGTATCATGTCATTTCTGGAAACCCAGAATCTACTATGTAGGAATCAACATGGATTCCGGAAACAGCGATCGTGTGAGACCCAACTCGCCTTATTTGTTCATGAGACCCAGAAAATATTAGATACAGGCTCCCAGGTAGATGCTATTTTTCTTGACTTCCGGAAGGCGTTCGATACAGTTCCGCACTGTCGCCTGATAAACAAAGTAAGAGCCTACGGAATATCAGACCAGCTGTGTGGCTGGATTGAAGAGTTTTTAGCAAACAGAACACAGCATGTTGTTATCAATGGAGAGACATCTACAGACGTTAAAGTAACCTCTGGCGTGCCACAGGGGAGTGTTATGGGACCATTGCTTTTCACAATATATATATAAATGACCTAGTAGATAGTGTCGGAAGTTCCATGCGGCTTTTTGCGGATGATGCTGTAGTATACAGAGAAGTTGCTGCATTAGAAAATTGTAGCGAAATACAGGAAGATCTGCAGCGGATAGGCACTTGGTGCAGGGAGTGGCAACTGACCCTTAACATAGACAAATGTAATGTATTGCGAATACATAGAAAGAAGGATCCTTTATTGTATGATTATATGATAGCGGGACAAACACTGGTAGCAGTTACTTCTGTAAAATATCTGGGAGTGTGCGTACGGAACGATTTGAAGTGGAATGATCATATAAAATTAATTGTTGGTAAGGCGGGTACCAGGTTGAGATTCATTGGGAGAGTGCTTAGAAAATGTAGTCCATCAACAAAGGAGGTGGCTTACAAAACACTCGTTCGACCTATACTTGAGTATTGCTCATCAGTGTGGGATCCGTACCAGGTCGGGTTGACGGAGGAGATAGAGAAGATCCAAAGAAGAGCGGCGCGTTTCGTCACCGGGTTATTTGGTAACTGTGATAGCGTTACGGAGATGTTTAATAAACTCAAGTGGCAGACTCTGCAAGAGAGGCGCTCTGCATCGCGGTGTAGCTTGCTCGCCAGGTTTCGAGAGGGTGCGTTTCTGGATGAGGTATCGAATATATTGCTTCCCCCTACTTATACCTCCCGAGGAGATGACGAATGTAAAATTAGAGAGATTAGAGCGCGCACGGAGGCTTTCAGACAGTCGTTCTTCCCGCGAACCATACGCGACTGGAACAGGAAAGGGAGGTAATGACAGTGGCACGTAAAGTGCCCTCCGCCACACACCGCTGGATGGCTTGCGGAGTATCAATGTAGATGTAGATGTAGATGTATTGTTTTTCTTGAATATTGGTGTACCTGTGAAAGTCTCCAGTTTTCGGGTACAGATCTTTCCCTGAGCGAGTGTTTGGATAAGATTATTAAGTATGGAGCTATTTCATCACCATTCTCTGAAAGGAACCTAATTGGTGCATAGTCTGGATTGGAAAACTTGTTTTATTAAGTGATATGAGTTGCTTCATAGCTCTGAGAATATCTACATCTAAGTTAGTCATATGGGCATGAAGTGTGCATTGTTTTCTGGAAGAGACTGTATGCATTCTTCTTTGTAGGTAACAATTTCTTAATTGAATGCTGAGAATGAAATTGGTGTAAGATTTACTGTTGCAAGAGTTCCATAACCACCACTGCAGTAAAAGTTGCTATGGTACTGACGTCTATTTTTTATTGAAAAATAAACAATAGAAATGAGGCAAAGTAGCTTGCAACAAACCTTATCACCAGGTCTTATGAAACGACATGCAGTCATGCTGTAGAAAGAACTTTTCAGGTTGCAGAACAAGTTTATGGCACCATTATTTAATGTATCTACCACCAATCCACTCTCCAGTGATAATTCTGAAATAAATCAATATAACATATAATTTATCTTTGAAAACTGCTGGAACTGTGACTACAGTCAGTATTTATAGGTGCTTATTTTGAGAAAAGTTATTACATTAAATTAATAAATTTTATGGATTTTTTATGGACATAAATTAAATAAAACTATTATATCTAAGAATGAAGCACCAAGACAATGAAACCAAAGCTTTACATTAAAAGAATGATTTTTGTGTGAAATGCATAATTTCTTTCTTTTGAGATAAAATAGTCATGAACTTAATGCTTGATCTGAACGCTATGCTAATTTGAATACTATAGACTTTACTAGGCATGGTCCTATTGCAGGTGGTATGCTCTCGCCTTCCTACAACCTTTTACCTTTTAACTGACTTACAGGCAGCCCTATAGCTATTGTGGCCTCTGAACCACACTGCAACACAGCATTTTTAACATATAAAAATCACTGACAAAAGTACAAGAAGTTCTAATTTACAGAAAATAATGCTACTGATGAGAAATTGACTCTATAAACCTTGAATTATGGTGAGACACCTAATTAGTACCCATGCCACACGGTTCCTAGAAATAAAGTAACAAAATTACAGCAATATCTGATCAGAATTATAACAGATAGCAAGAATGGCAGAGAGTCAAAATGAAATTTCATATCAGTGGTACACAATGTACAGTACATGAATGTTGACTATCACATTTCAGTCTAAAGGAAGCACATTGGTGTATATTTACAGGCTATCAGCTTATTTTGGTGCGCTAAACAACCCATGCATTGGAGAAATGGTAAAATTAATTCAGGTTATGGTTTATAACACTGCAGTGCTGCTTTTAAGCATGGAGTTACTGGGGGTAATACGATGTTATGTTATTTCGACTTACCTTTTTATATGGAAGATTTCTTTTTGAATATGAAAAGTCTGGTTAAGTGGAAGGCAGGTTGAGGCTTGTCAGTATTTGCTGTAATTGCCGATTATAGTTACAGAAAAGAGTTATTTTTTTACATTTAAACATTCTTGGTATATACACTGATGGGAAAAAATTACAACATCAAAAAATAATTAATGCAAAGTAACGAAATTTCAGGAATACATTGCAAGTTAACAAGTTAATGTAAGTGCACGAAAAGCCATTGCAAAAGTGAAATGCTGTTACATTAGTAACCGATAATGCAAGCATGCAAACGTGTATCATTGTGTAGTACAGGTGCCAGATGTCAATTTGTAGGTTGGAGTTCCATGCCTGTTAGACTTTGTTGGTTAATGCTGTTTGTGGATAACACTCGAGTTGCCATCTGATGATGACCTATATGTGTTCGATTGGAGACAGATCTGCTGATGAAACATGCCAAGGCAACATGTTGACTTTCTGTAGAGCATGTAGCGTTACAATGTTATGTGGACAAGCATTATCCTGTTGGAAAAATCCCCTGGGATGCTGTTTATTAATGGCAACACAACAGATTGAATCACCAGACTGACATTCAGTCTTGCAGTGAGGGTGCACAGGATAACCATGAGAGTGCTCCTGCTGTCATGGGAAATTGCACATCAGACCACAGCTCCAGGTGTAGGTCCAGTGCGTCTAGCATACAGACTGGTCAGTTTCATATCCTCAATTTGCCTCCTCCTAACTAACACAGGGCAACACTGGCACTGAGGCAGAACCAACTTTCATCAGAAAACACATGTTTCCACCCTGTCTTCTGATCAGCTCTTGCTTGACACCACTGAAGTTGCCAATGGCAGCCGTTTTGGGTCAGTAGAATGCACACTACAGGAAGTCTCCCTCAGAGCTGCCCTTGAAGTAACTGCTGCTTAAATTGCTGCTGCAGATGCAGTATGATGCGAGAGTGTCATACACTGAACATGACGGTCTTCTCTATCGGACTGCCAAATTGCTGTCTTAATCAAGTCTTCTTGTGATCATACATTCTTGTGACCACCACCGCCAGCAATAACATACAGTGTCTACATTCCTGCTGAGCCTTTTCACAATATAGTAGTTTCTTGTACCCCTTTCATGCAACCTCGTTAAAATTCAGTGAGGTGTTGATAATGGCATCTCTCTAGCATTAAAACCATTCCTAACATCAACTCACCATGTCGAATTTCAAAGGTAACTAACGCTCATGGCCGTTGCTGAGCGTATTTAAAGCAAAACTGATTTGCGTTCTCATAATGGTGCTACTAATGCCACTCTTACGTGAATGGCACAAAATATCAATAGACAACATCTTTCAGATGTAGGAATATACCTAACAACATTCATTTATGTCACACAACTCCTTCTTGATGTTGCAATTTTTTTCTATCAGTGTATTTTTTCAACAATTTCAATTGTGGCTATGCTTCATTCTCAGGCCTGTATCTAGGGGCTGACAAAAAGGTGGCACCAAATTCACATTCTTGGGGATAAAAAAACCTTGTTTTACAAAGCGCCCAGCATCAAGGGCACGTTGGTCTATCGATTATTCATATGATTTTTAAACACATCCCAGTTGGTTTTTGAACATTTTCGAACACATTCTAAGTTCCAGAACGAGATTTTCACTCTGCAGCAGAGTGTGCACTGATATGAAACTTCCTGGAAGACTGAAACTGTGTGCCAGACCAAGACTCAAACTTCGGACCTTTGCCTTTCGCGGGCAAGTGCTCTACCAACTGAGCTACCCAAGCACGACTCACGACCCGTCCTCACAGCTTTACTTCCACCAGTACCTCGTCTCCTACCTTCCGAACTTCACAAAAGCTCTCCTGCATACCTTGCAGAACTAGCACTCCTGGAAGAAAGGATATTGCAGAGACATGGCTTAGCCACAGCCTGGGGGATGTTTCCAGAATGAGATTTTCACTATGCAGCGGAGTGGAAGTTTGGAAGGTAGGAGATGATGTACTGGTGGAAGTAAAGCTGTGAGGATGGGTCATGAGTCAGGCTTGGGTAGCTCAGTTGGTAGAGCACTTGCCCGCAAAAGGCAAAGGTCCCGAGTTCGAGTCACACAGTTTTAATCTGCCAGGAAGTTTCACATTCTAAGTTGATTTCCAAATGAATCATAAGTTCATTTTTGAAAGCATAGTGCATGTGATGTCGCTGGCAGGGGAATCCCCATTGCATCTAGAAATAAAGAAAACGTTCCCACAGACAAAAATGGACGGGCTATATGAGCTGAGCCAAATAAACCTGAACGGATGAATGCCAATTGCTGTTTGTTTATGTAGTTGATTGGGTGTGTGAATGATCAGCATTGTTATAATTATTAGTGAAATCCATAGATTCAGATTACTAGAATGGAAATAAACGACTAACAGGAATAAAAGTTAAGAAGGATTACATATTATCTTCTCATCGTATCCAAGAAATTGAAATTTTGACAGAAAATTTTTTGCAAGATCACTGCACTACCAGTTGTACAGTCCCCGGTTAGCAGTTGCTATAAGCTCTATCTTGGAATAGAGCGGAAAATGCAGTGTACGAACATGTAATAACGCCTAACCAGAGAATAAATGTGGGATAATTGTACTTGTGATTCTGGCAGGATCAGTGAAGTTAACCAGAAGATAAGTTTTGACAATGACAGGAATAGTTAGATAGACGAGATTGTTTGTTAGAACGAGTAAGGAGAAAAATGGGGACACAATACAAATTATATGGAAAAATATGACAATTCCAAATTTATATCAAAGTTTCGTGCTACTACTTTTCAATCTCATGCTTGAGAAACTGGAGCATATAAATGAAATGTGAAACTGTTTCCTAATATAAAACTCTTTGCTTACAGTAGGCATAAAAGGCATTTGATATTGGTATTTAGTGAATTATGTTCTGTTGTGTAATTTGTGTAAATGAGGTACATAAAAATGATCAGTTGTCCCATAACAACCTCGCTTATTTGGGGTGTGCTACAATTCTTCCATTATCACAAAGGCCTGTTTTGTTTTATCTAGCAGACCATAACAAAATAGACATAATGAAATTGAGAAACCACACCAGTCTTGGGTACTATTCATATTAACAGCTTTTTCAGTATTAGACAATGACATTTTGATTTTTCGCATAGCAAAACGATTGACGAACATTGATGAGGTAATAGGTACTTTTGCAGAAAGGAAAGCATGTCCTGTATAGCTGTGGCAAGATGAGAGAGAAAGAAAATGCCGGGACCATAAGGATTGAAGAAATGTGTACAGTCTAGCTTTTCTCATGTCTTTAATGGTTTTATGTTTCCTGCATTTAGTTTTATGTCACATAAAAGAGAAAGTTATTAACTAATAGGCAATAAGGAGAGCAAGTGTGTGTGTGTGTGTGTGTGTGTGTGTGTGTGTGTGTGTGTGTGTGTGTGTGTGTGTGTGGTGTGTGTTTTTAGTGTGTGTTTTATTTAAGAGGGGTAGGATGTCAAAACTTGCTGACTTGAGAGTAGGAGAGGCACCAAAGGACATTTCAGTTTCCTCTGTCCTGAATGTAGGTTTGTTGGTTTCCTTTAAAAAATATTCAAGTTTGAATGCCACAGAGTAAAATACAGTGACCTGGGATAGAAGAGTGCTGTGTGAAGAGGTGTTGTACTGCACTTTGGCACACTTATGACTGAATAACCTGTCTTACATTTCCTGGAATATATATCACTATCAAATTTTTGCCCCAGTTCTGAAATATCATAGATCCAGGGCTGTTCATACTTGTCAAACACACTACTAATGCACAGGCATTTAAGATGTTAATAGCACCAATTTTGAAAGCCACATGGGCTCATTAGCTACATGCTACACTCCTGTAACTTCCCAGTAACATCGATTAACAGTGCACATGAATCCGATTGCAAGGTCCATCTCTTTTCTCACTTCTGCGAAAGAAAGAGAAGGTGGGTTGTGCAGCTGTTAAAGGCAGTTGATAATCGTGTGGTGCCTTCTACAGAAAAGTGTATTATTTTTTCACATGCTACAGTGCTGAAAGTGTTTAGATACAAATCAGGATACATACTTCAGTGTATATGTATTGGTACATATTTTTTATTCAAATGTAGTTTTAGTGAACAGGTAAATTTTTTAATTATTTTAAAACGAATTTCTACATAAGTGTGAAGATGGGTTGCTGAAGCACTAAGGATGAAGCAGTGAGCTCCTCAAAAGATACAAACATATCAGTGTACTGGAAAGTATGTGGAAGCATCCATTTGGAGGGCTTAGTTTTGAGGAGAAAAGTGATGTTTTCAAACAGGTATGGCCTACACCACATCTTCCACCTTTAAATACAGTAACTGAAATTTATGACAGACATTTTCAAGAATCTAAAAATTGTACTGTTGGCCATGTGTTTTGTTTTCTTCCAATGTGTTGTGGGCAAAACATGGCAGGAGTGACAAGAACAATTCCAACAACTTAATGAGGCAGCATGAGAATTCCAAGGATTATATTTAGCATCTGTATGGATACTCATTAAATTTGGCAGTACAAGGACAGATTTTCCTTTGAACAATGCTTGGATATTAAATGTTCAGAAGCATAACGAACATTTGAAGAAAAACAGACATATTGTGAGCTGTTTGATTGATGTCACATGTTTCCTAGCTGCAGAAGTACTTCCTTTCTGAGTATAAGATCAAACAGAGGACAGTGATAATCAGAGCAATTATGCTGAACTGTTACAATTAATGGCACAAAAACACAAATGTTTGTCAAATAATTTGCAGACTTCAACTGTTTTTCAAGATATTTCACATGATATGCAGAATGACCTCATCGATTCCATTGATGAAGTCATTTGTACAGAAATTTGAAAAGAACTAAAAGAAACGCCATTTGTTGTAGGGTTTATTATGGATGACACTGTAGTTCCTACTTTCAACTGTTCTGCAATAGGTATTATTCACTGGTGAAGTGTATGAGAGATTTTTGGGGTTTGTTGACGTTAGTGAAAACTCGAAGTGCTGCTAGCTGAGAGGAGCGATGTTTGGCTGCATAAGTGAATTTGATAGTGGTAGAAAACTTGTAGATGTGCCTGTGCCATCATGGCTGAGTACCATAATGTGGTACAAAAAGTTGCAGGAGGCGTCTGCCCTCTTAGCTGAGTAGTTAGCACATCTAACTACCATGCAGTGGGTCTGGGTTGGATTCCTGGCTGAGTAGGAGATTTTCTTCACTTTGGGATGGGGTATTGTGTTGTCCTCATCATCATTTCATCTTCAAGACAGCAAGTAACCAGTGTGGAGTCCATTGAAAAGACTTTCAGCTCGGTGGCCAAACTTTCCAAGGTGTTTAATTTTTTAATTGTGAGAGGCAAATACCCTTGAGTTTTCTTCATACATTGCTATGCTTATAAAATGAATTTAGTACTGAAACAGTGCGTTGAACATATATGCGAGAGTAAAATATTTTTCCACAGAATTTCTGGTTTTGCATCTTTTTTTCTCTAAATCGTCTAAAAGAGCAAGTGCTTCAGATGAATTGATCAAACGATGTTTTCCTTCAGTATCCAATATCAGATGGTTATGTAACAGCAGTTTAACTGAGTTTGTGGTGAACTATAACTCAAAGTCTATGAAAGATGAACATAATGCGTGAGACAGTGTGCCAACGACTTTTACCTGGCTCTTAAGCAAATTAATTTCAACTTCTTGCTTAATGTTTTTGTGCACACTATACAAGTCAGCAGCTCTCTCTTTTCAAATTACTGCAAATTGAACTCTTTGATGTCGAGAATTATTTCAAGAAAGTTGGCTAGTTTAAGACTGAGTTACAGTAACATCACGGTAAATTCAAAGTGTGAGGTTTAAAACTGAGCCAGAAGAAAGGAACACTAAGTCTTCAAAAAGAAGCAATGGGATGGTGTGGCTGACTGATAAATATCATACTGTGCTTAATTTTGTGAAATTGTTGATACTGCCTCACATCAGTTAATTGACAGGTATGCTTACTTGGATAATTTGGAGTTTCCTTAACTTACGAATTAAAAAAGTATAGCCAACACAATAAGTTTCTCTGAAGCTTAATTTAATTCCTTGATGGCATCCTAAAGTGGACATTCTGCTTTCCCTAGACTAAGTATGAAACTATCTGGGATATATTCTTTGCCTAAATACCAGTATTTAGACAAAGTCAATATCTCACTTTCTTTGTTCTCACTGAAGTAGTAACTGAAGCATCAAAACTAATGAAATTAATTTTAACCATTCCTGCAACCAATGCAGACAGATAATTTTCGCCGTTGAAGAGAATCAAAAATAATCTTCGAAGTACACAGTCGCTAACAAGACTTTCTCAACTTGCTATGTTATCCATTGAAAAATGGTTGCTTTGAAAAGTCTGTGAAACAACAAGTGTCATTCTGTGACTCCATGATTGAAGTTTTTGACAAGAAGAATCACAGAGCTGACCCCAGGTATAAACAAAACTGTGAGTACCAGTACTTTTCATTTCATCCTTATTAATGTAGATACAGTAATAGATATTTTCTGAGTATTCAACATTGCTTATTGGGCCTGATTTTGCAAAGTTGGACCTTATTCTTTAATAGATGGGATACAACATCATAAAGTGTGATATCATGGTGTGAAGCAATGCAATATCAGATAATCGTAAACAATAACATATAATAATAACAAACACAATATTATTAATAATTACAATAACAACAACGAAAAATGCAGGATGGAATGCAACAATATAACAAAAAGTATAGTTATTCACTGTACAGTGGAGATGCTGAGTTGCAAAAAGGCACAACAAAAAGACTGGGAAAGTTTCGACAGTCTTTTTGTTGTGCCTCTTTGCGACACTACATGGTGAGTAGCAATTATCCTTTTCATTATATTGTTACAACAACAATACTGTTTCTTGGATGACTGTAATTGTAAACAACATAATGACAATGACAATATCAATGATAGTTACAACAATAATGTAACCTTTAACAATTTTTAAAAAATCGATTACAGTTATGAATGCCTCATGCCTTTCCACTGGTGGTATTAATAAAAATCTGAAGCTAAATTCAGAGTTTATATTTTGCTTGTTACGGTCTCACATTTAATTCTCGGATTCACAACATTGTTGCATACAATTAATTATTTGTGCAAGTTGGTGGATAATTTTCTCCCAGATACAGTTTCTACTCTATGGCTGAGAGGAACAAATGAAATGATAGCTGGTGAGAACATGAAGTCCATGAATGGCTGCAAATGGTCTCCAAGTAGGCGAACATAACCATTTCCAGTTAGTGATCAATTCAGGTGGACCAGAGGACCCAGTCTACTCCATGTAAATAAAACCCAAACCATTATGGAGCCACCACCAGTTTGCACAGTGCCTTGTTGACAACCTGCGTCCATGGCTTCATGGGATCTGTGCCACATTCGAAATCTACCATCTATTCTTACCAACTGATATTGAGCCTCATCTGAACATTCACAGGTTTCCAGTTGTCTAAGTTCCAACCTGACATGTTGCAGCATTCTGCCTGTACAGCCAGCAACCCAAATAGCACAACAACATCACAGGTTGCATTTATGAAGCAACTGTTCTGCATCTGAAAATAGTTTTGCAGCAGTTCCACTTGGTGGCTGTAGAAGCACCACCAGGGGTCGCAGACCAGGGGGACCTATTTGCATCTGTGACCCACATGACCTAAAACAGTTCCTGCGATAACCTGCCATGTAGCCAAATTTAAGTCTATGAATGCTGTGCAGAGCGAGTTCACATTGAGCCAGAGTTAAAGACAGACATCGATTGCTGCACTGCTGCCTTGTACCAACCAGCTGCCGCCTCGACGGACACTGCCTAGCCTCTGCAGTTCCATCAATGGTCCAGTCTCTGTGGTAGGACGTCACAATCTGGCTCACAAACTTTGGTAAAACATTGAATCTATTCTGTTTTTCCAAGGATCCATATCACTGTGCGTGTACTAAAAGTAAACTCCTTTAGAACTTTGTTTCTGTGTGTGGCAGTACAACTTTGTAAAGATTAGTTTGCGGAAAATTCGACCAAGTATGAGACTTTGATTTGTTGAACAAAGATGTTCAGCCAGTCAGTCATTTTTTAGCGTTAATTATGTTTGGTTCATTGGAGGAGATGAGCATACTACTTTTTTCCAAAAACTATATTTGTGAAAAAATAATTATTTCATCCCCATCGACTTGCAAGTCGCCGGAGTGACGTCAAATTGAAAAACTTGCACCCGGCGATTGGTCTACCCGGCGGGAGGCCCTAGTCACATGACATTTACATATTTTACAGTGATGACCATAGGCCATTGCGTTGTCCGTTTTCAGAAGTAAAGCTGAAATTTGGTATTCTCGGTACTCTCTTGACACTGAGGATCTTTGAAAACTAAATTCCCTAACGATCGCTGAAATGGAATATCCCATGCGTCTGCCTCCAACTACCATTCCACACTCAAAGTCTGTTAATTCCCGTCGTGTTGCCATAATCACGTTTGAAACATTTTCACGTGAAACAGCTGAGTACAGATGACAGCTCCACCAATGCACTGCCCTTTTATACCACATGTATGCGACACTACCGCCATCCCCATTGTTGTCAGTGGGATTGACAGAGGAAGCATGCTCTCTTATTTTTCAACAAAAACGTTTTTGCTTTTGAGTCGAGTGATTTAAGATAAGACACTTATATTATTCTTGTTACCTCACTGGAGTGGAGACTAATAATTGTTAACAATGTCAGTGTTTAAACAATGCCAGCCGGGATGGCCGAGCGGTTCTAGGTGCTGCAGTCTGGGACCGTGTGACCGCTACAGTCGCAGGTTCAAATCCTGCCTCGAGCATGGATGTTTGTGATGTTCTTAGGTTAGTTAGGTTTAAGTAATTCTAGGGGACTGATGACCTCAGAAGTTAAGTCTCATAGTGGTCAGAGCCATTTGAACCATTTCGTTTAAACAAAGTCTTTTGGCTTACACCCCAAGAAACGTCTGTTGACCTATACCCCAATAAGAATCACTTCCGACAAACATACATAATACAATAGATAAAACCTGCTTCTAAACCTTTATTCATATACAAAGCTATCATTTGCCATTCTGTCTCTTTGTGACAATTTTGAATTAATTAACACACATTATTTAAAACTGTCACTGTTCTGTTGTACTTAAGTCCAATTGAAAGCACCTGATGGAGCCACCTGGTATTATTCTACATACTAGGGCTTGATGATGCCTTGAAAATGTGTCCAGAAATCAGAATAAAGTAATGGCATCCTGTTGGAATGTCAATGGAAAAATGCAATCACAGCATTGCAAAACGCACTGGAAAGAATCTTGCCAAGAAAAACAATCGTCGTTAGCATCCCACATAGACATGACCTAATAAACAGTTCATGTGTAAATAATGAAATCAAATTAACAAACAGAATGTTTCATAAGGTATGCAAAGCATTCAAGGACGTGAAGTTTTTGGACAGTAATTCCGAAGAGAGAAACCATTTTCTCGACATGGAATGCACAGGAACCGGCTAGGAAAACGTGTACTCGCTAAAGCACTATTAGCAGAAACATTCAAACTATTTGAAAACACCACTCCTCCACTCATTCTAAAAGCACCTGTGCCCATTGAAACTGTACCATTGGAAGAAATACAAACAGTGTCATCAAAATACTCCTTCAAAACTAATGGAACAGCTGAAGGGAAGACTTCATATGCAGCAGCACCTGTATGTGAATCAACACAAACAGATCTTTTATACAAAAGCAAGAGAGCACCAGCAGGTACAACTCAAGTATGTTAGTCCAATGCCAACTTGTGAAGCAGCAGCATTTAAGGAGGAAGAACAGTCATCAATAGCAGAAACAGCAACACCAACCCCCACAGGATCAAGTGTACAAGCTGACAGTGTAGAAACATCACCAACAGGAGATTCACCCTCTATGGCAAGAAAGAGCACAGTAGTGACTGCAGCTGCTCCACATAGAATGTGCCTGAGATCAAGAAAGTCCTCAGCTGCAAATGGGGATTTTTTATGGTACTGGGGCAGAAGGGGGAAGGTTCCAATCAGAATGTAAGTAATGTAGTTAATAACAACAACGGTGGGTGTTACCAGCACAACAGCTCCCTCTTCCCTGCAGAAAACTGTTCCTGTAATACTGGTAAGTCAAAAGAAATAAAACTCAGTCCCAACAGTGGCAGCACCACAACCAATCATGTAATTAAAAATAAGCTCAAAATTTTTCACCAAAATATTCAAAGCCTGCTCTGTAAGTTAGACCAATTTACTGTAAATATTGATGAACCAACAGGTGCAAATTGTGCTCATATTCTCTCTCTGACAGAACACCACGTCACTTTTGGCATCGAAATGCTCAATATACCAAACTATGTTTTAGCTACCTCATTTTGTAGAAAGCATATGTGCAAAGGTGGGGCACTTATTTATGTGAAAAACAGCCTGTCCTTTAATACAATAGATGTAGAGAAATATTGTGTAGAGAAAGACTTTGAGGCATGTGTCACAGAAATAGTAGAAGCTAACAAGAAACTGGAAATCGTAGCAGTATACAGGGCTCCATCTGGTAATTTTAAAGTATTCATGAAACAAATAGATTCTGTGCTATTGTATCTCACAAGAAAAAATAGGGACATTATAGTGACTGGAGATTTTAATATAGATTTCCTAAAAAGCTCATCTTCTAAGACAGAGTTTGCAAATTTAATGCATACCTACAACCTTGTCTCCACTGTTAGTTTTCCCACAAGAACTACTGCCACATCCAGCACTCTAATAGATAATATCTTTGTAGATATGAGTAAAACTAACCACATCAAAGTTGAAAAAGTCATAAATGGTCTCTCTGATCATGATGGGCAAATACTCACAATTGACAACTTTAATACAAATCAGAACAAAGCTAGTGCACAGTGGAAAACCATTAGAAATATGAATGAGGAAAATATCCAAAAATTCAAATTATGCATTCGGGAGACTGACTGGAGGTATGTTTATCTTGCAAATGATGTTAATAGAAAATATAATTTATTTACTGATGAATTATCAGGTATATTTGAAAATGTCTTCCCAAAAAAGGTCTATAGACTACAGAACAGGCAATCAAGCAAAAAACTGTATATAATATCCAGACAATCCAATGATCCCCTCCAGATGAAATATTATAGGACATACTGCAAAATCTTAACTAAAGTCATTAAAAAATCTAAAAGTATGTGTATACAATCTGAAATTAACTGTTCAAACAATAAAATCAGAACGATTTGGAATGTAATAAAGAGGGAAACAGGTACTGCACCATCTGACAATGAAAAAACTGCTATCCTAAAAATTAACGATTTGGAAATAACTGATAGTAAACAGATAGCAGACACATTTAACAACCACTTTCTAAGTGTCACCTCTCAAATAGGTTGCAGTGGTGACCTAAGGGAAGCTGCAGATATTCTGAAACTTAACCTCCCACAATGTTTTAATGATATAAATGTAACACCCATAACTGTTAATGAAATAAGAAAAATAATTCACTCATTGAAAAGTAAAGGATCTTCAGGTATAGATAACATCTCTAGTAAACTGTTGAAAGCCTGCAGTAATGATGTAAGTGTAGTACTTGCTCACATTTGCAACATGTCTCTTTATGAGGGAGTTGTTCCAGAGAGAATGAAATATGCCATTGTGAGACCTCTTTTCAAGTCTGGCGATGCTACAGATGTCAAAAATTATCGTCCTGTCTCTCTCTTAACAACATTTTCAAAGTTTCTAGAAAAGGCAGTGTATAACAGGATTGTGGCACATCTTGATAAACTTAATATTATTAACCACAGACAGTTTGGTTTTCAAAAAGGGGTTTCCACAGAGCATGCCATATATTCACTCACAAATGATGTCTTGGAGTCTATTAATAGTAAGAAGTCACCAGTTGGTGTCTTCTGTGATATTTCCAAGGCCTTTGATTGTGTAAACCACAAGATACTCTTGGAGAAGGCCTATCATTATGGAATCAAAGGGCCTATAGGTAACTGGCTAAAATCATATCTTGAAGACAAGAAACAAAAGGTGGTTCTAAATGGCTGCAACAAAGGATCTTCTAATCTAGTGGATTCTGAATGGGGCAAAATTCAGCATGGAGTTCCCCGGGGATCTGTCTTTGGACCCTTGCTGTTTTTAATATATGTTAATGATTTACCCCTGTCCATTAGTAAAAATTGTGAATTCACAATGTTTGCTGATGATACAAGCATTGTCGTAGATGGTAAGTCTACTGCTGATCTGGAGACTGATGTTAATGATATACTCAGAGAAGTTACAGCTTGGTTTTCAATTAATTCTCTTTCAGTTTAAAAAAACTAATTTTATACAGTTCGACACAAAAAAGAAAACTCTAGAAAATATAGTAAGTGCTCATGACAACCAGGAACTAGAACAGGTGAAAACCTCTAAATTCCTGGGGGTTCACATTGACAGTAGGCTCAACTGGGAACAGCATGTGTCCCTTACTCTAAAAAGGCTTTCATCAGCAACTTTTGCTCTGAGAATCATTACTCATTTTGGGGACATCAACATTTTAAAATCAGCTTACTTTGGGTACTTTCACTCATTAATGAGTTATGGTATAATATTCTGGGGTAATTCACCAGCCTCAAAAAAAAAAAAAAAAATCTTAACTGCTCAGAAGAGAGCTGTCAGAATCATGTTTGGGGGTTCCTCCACAAACCTCATGTAGAAAACTTTTTACACAGTTAGGTATTCTGACCACAACATGTCAGTACATATACGCTCTGATGAATGTAGTTAATAAAGTATGAAACAAATTGTTCATACCATAACTACAATACTAGAGGTAAAGATGATCTACATGTTGAACTAAAAAATTTAACACTTGTACAAAAGGGAGTAAAGTATGCTGCTATAAAGACTTTTAATGCATTGCCTAATTATATTAAATGTACAAGAGAAAATGAAACGCTGTTCAAAGGTATGTTAAAAAAATACCTGCTTGACCATCCACTGTACTCGTTAGATGAATTCTTTTCCAGAAGTAATGCCCTCCCTTAATAATAGATGTATTTAGTCTCTTAGTTATTAGATGGACGATACAATATATTAATGTTATAGTGTTATTGAGAATTGCTATACTAGTTAAATGACAGCTTGTAAATGAGAAAAAGTGATACTTATTAATATCTGTATCATTGTAATGTATTACTATTCTGTAGCACTAATTGTATTTGTACAATTGTATTGACACGTTCCACATCCAGGCGAATCACTCGCATGTACGGATCTATGGAATACGCATACCAAATAAAAATAAAAATAGGTACAGAAAATGTAAGCCTTCCGAAAACTGGATGTAGTTTCAATATATTACTTTTTTTCCACTTCAAAATTTTGGTGTGATATCTCGTAATATGCTGACTCAAAATGTGTAATTGGTAAACTATCAATAATTATAGTTTGTGAAAACTGAATTGCTGTACGAATGGCCACTTTACTCTCTTCCTCCCCAGTTCCTATGAGCCTACGATGTCAATATTGGCTCTTAAGCAAAAAAGTTTGACTCCCACATTTCTAGCGTTCTGAGAGGCAGTACCAAATGGATGGCGAGCTGGGTGAAGGACGTGTGGGACAGTGGCGGAATTACATATAGGCCCAATAGGGTGCGGCAACTTAAGGAGGGCGTCATTTTTTGCTCTGCACTCATTTTAAAATTTTACTTTTTAAATTAACTGCGCTTATAGCCGACTAAAATTTTTAATATTGTGAAACAACTTGGTAGTTTGAATAAGCTTTAAGAACGAAATTCGACCACACAAGTTTGGGAATATCCATAGTTTACCTGGTGACTGAACGAAAATTTAAGATTGGGTTTCTGTCTGGTATCATTTTCATGATTGTTAAAAACATTTTGAAGTAAGCTGTGAGGACGGCAATCTAAAATACAATGTTTAAAAACGTTATTATTCCATGAATGTTGTCAGCTTCTACTTCATCCTACCATATTTTCCCCGTGAAAATACCGGGACCCCTGAAAAGCTGTGATAAACTAATCACCGGTTTCTTAAATACTGTAACATGTGTGGGCCTCAGTATGTAAAACCCGACTCTACTTAAATTTGTTGTAGAAATTAAGGTCAACCCTCCATTGCTGTAATTAATGTGGAAGCTCTGTGGTCTTCAGTATCTGAGCTCTGACTTAGTGACACCCGTTTAACAAAACATGTTGATACTGGGAACTTTTACAGTTTTAAACACGAAAAGAACATAAGGAGAATATCTAATAATGTGTGAAATACACTTCACAACAGATTAAAAAATTTATTTACTTATTTAGTTGCTTTTATTGGCGAAAAAAGAAGAAGAAACCAACTTTCGTTTGTCTCATTTATTGTGCTGTAGCTTGCAAGATAACAAAGTTCCCACTCTGTGCAATCGAATAGTACATGGCATTGCAAATTTAACTAAGCTTTTTTTCTTCGAGGAAAGGTTATTTTTATTTTATGTCGGAACAAAAGGTGCATCTGCGTGTAGACGTAACAGCAGTGTTCACACGAATGACAACACACCACATCAACTGCCAACTAGACTATTTAAACTTTGTAGTCTGTCTTCTCTGCCTACAGAAACCGCTAAAATGTTATAAGAATAACTGGGATAAGAGTCGACCCAGCACGCCTCACTGCAAGAAATTGCAAAAATTATTTGCTTTTTAAATTAGAAAGACAGTGTCAAGAATATTCAGAACATATTTGCGTCCCAGCTAAAATTATGGCGACGCGGGAAACAGGAGCCAAAAACGGGACTGTCCCATTTTCTTCACGAAACGAATTCTGGCCGGCAGGTGTGCTATTGTTCACTGACAACAGAGGAACAGGTGAAAAATTAAATTATTCTGCATGTCGTTCCTTCATAGCACAGTTACGTCGAGTAGTGCGAGTTGGTCAGTTTATCGCTCCGAATTTCAAGGAAAAATCTTTGTGCTCGTGTGCGGTGTTTGAAGTAAAAAGCTTTGTGCTCATGTGCAGTGTAATACGATTGGAACTGGATACAATCTTTCTTTCTTTCTTTCCTCTTACAATCTTTTTCTTATGTTTTGACCTTCGACCATAAATAAATCAATGGTCGAAGGTTTTGACTGTTGATTAACAATTTTGTAAGTGCGTTAAAATGGATAACAGTGAAAAAAGCAAACGTGCAAAATTAAGTGGGGCGGCATTTCTGAAATTATCGAAGAAAAGGCGAGAACGAGAAGCCAATATTCTAAAAACGCTTCGCAGAGTAGATAAATTTTTCGCAAAAAATGTTGCTGGTTCGACTTCGAGTAGTACGGATGATATTTCTGGTACTGCAGCTGTTGTAAAAGACGTAAACACAGACGAAACAAAAGTTAAAAATGAAGAAAAGTAAATTGTTCCTGATTTTCAGTTTAAAGAAAAACTAAGTGTTGAGTCAGACATTACAAAAAGAAATAACCTTGTTAGTGATTATTCTGGAGAATGGTATATCAATGAGTCAACAACTCACATTCTCTCTCTTACAGCGTGTCATTAATCAAAATTGTAACGGTGATTTTTCTAATTCAAGAAGATCAATGAGCGATAAAACCAGATATTTGAACAAAACCATATTTTATCGTAAACTTTCTAGAATACTACTGTTGTTTTCTGTGCACCATGTAAATTGTTTGGAGGTAAGGCTGCGATTGCTACTAATGATATTGCAGATTGGAAAAATATTTCTAATATTTTATCTCATCATGAGAATTCACTTGAACACAAAATTTCTGAGTTATCACTCTTAACAAGAAAAAAGTCACTTGGAACAATAGATAACCATTACGAGTCATGTGTTCGAGACAAAAAAAAAAAAAAAAAAAAAAAAAAAAAAAAAAAAAAAAAAAAAAAATGTACTGGCGTAGTTTGTTGAAAAGGGTGTTTGCAATAGTGGAGATGCTAACAAGTCGTGGACTTCCCCTACGTGGACACGTTGAAAGATTCCATTCATTACATAATGGTCAATTTATGATGTCTCTTGAACTTATAGCCGAGTTTGATCCTTTTCTCACAGAGCATATTGAACGATATGGAAATTCAGGGCAGGGACATACAAGTTATCTTTCTTCAACAATCTGTGATACAATAATAGAGCTTCTTTCTGAATGAATAAAAAGAATTATCGTAAGTGAAATAAAACAGGCCTAATATTTCTCTAAAATACTAGGTTCTACTGCGGGCATTTCACGTACTGATCAATTATCTTCCATATTAAGATACGTGAATGAGAAGATCTCTGCAAGCTGCCAAACTTCCAAAAGAAGTCACTTGGTTAGACATCTTTAAGATTCTCACAGTTGATAGCTGAATATTAATTTTCTGAATCTGTTCCTAAACTCACATTGGCTTTAAAATTTTTCTTAACTTTGTATGTTTTGGCAGCATTTTGTGGGAGGAGTTTTTCGAAACTTACACAACTTAATAACTGTTTAAGGTCCACTTTGAGTCAAATGTGACACTAGTTTGTAAATTTTGTCAATCAAAAATAGTGTAGCTAAAGGTATTGATTTTGATTACCTATTTTCAAAATTTGTGGACAAAAAGGTTATATACTTCGGTTACTTAACCCTTTGTACTGAAATTATTATTTGATGTTTTTGTGGTACTGTGTGAATAGAGAATTAAAAGTCAAAATGCGGCACTAGGTGCCAAACTACCAATCAATAACATTGGCTCTGTGTATCCGAAGGGACTCTGAAAAACTATTTCAGCTTTGTATACTATACGCATGTGTAAGTGAACAGTGTTTTTTTTTTTTTTTTTTTTTTTTTTTTTTAGAAACTAATCGAAAATGCTTGACACAATGGCATCACCTGGCGTGAGCAGGTGCAAATCCAGGGTTCAGTTCTGGAGAGGGTCATGGTCATAGTTTATTACCATGTCTCCCCATGAACCCTCTCTCCCTACACCCAATTCTGAGCTGCCATCACTGTCACTTCTAACATGCCACAGATGCTTTTGATCATAAAAACTGGGTTTATATGTCTTCTTATATCTGTCTATCTTCTTCCACATGTCTATGCTATTTTGTATCTTCTATTCTATTCTATTCTATTCCATTCTATTCTTCTTCCCACCTTCTTGTATAGGTTTAAGAACTATAATTATAATAAAGTATCACAGCTCTGACAATATATATGGTGTCTGTAAAAGAATGCCTTAGTTACTATGGTGTATTGTAACAGTTAATTTAGAAATTTTTTCAACAAATCGTACATCAAACAGAAGGTAAACTAACCCAGTTATTCTTTCAAAAGTGCAATATGCACACCTTTAATAATATGGCACACATTCAACCTAAAATCCAATTCTTTCCACAATTTGGTTAACAAATCCAGAGTAAGGAAAGCAATACTGTCTTCAGTTCCGTATCTCAACCGTGGAAAATCATTAGGTAACGTTGGAATGCAGAAATAAGCTTTTATAAACCCCCAAAGGAAAAAGATTTCATGGTGCGAGATCGTGTGACTGAAGTCCTGCACAAAAGAGCTCTGTCTTATTGACCATTATGACCAATCCAGTGGTCATGGTCTTCTCTCATACAAAGAGATTTCAATCGGAAGGGGCTTCAGACCCATTCTTGGAACATATTCTGATAAGCCACTCCCGCTACGGTAGCTTCAGCGGGGGGGAAAAAAAACGGCCTGTGCTCTTGACGTCAGGACAGAGTGCAGAAAACATTTAACTTTGGGAAGTCTCTTTGATATTGCATAAGTTTTTGCCATATGGAGGATCAAAGTTCAACATTAAGTGAAACACAATTGAACTGATATTACAGGTTCACTTTCAGTAAACTCAGAACATAAAACACACTACATTCAGGAATCACCATTTTGGGTATGTCGTACTGCAAGTGGGGAAAAAACAAAGCAAGTGCTTATCTAAAACTGTATGAGTTATTCTTTAACTGTGACCTTGAACCAACACTCTACAACGCTTATAGCTGATATTATTAAAAAGTGTGACTGGGACACACTTTTATGGACATCATGCATTTACAGAGTAAACAATCGATGTGTGCATTCGTCATAATCAGTATTTCACTTACCACCTACATCTATACATCACAAACTGCTTTACGGTGTTTCGTAGAGGGCACAAATACCACTGTCATCTTTCTCTCCCCCCTTCCTCCCCCCTCCCCTTCCTTACCTATTCCATTTGCGTATGATTCGTCGGAAGAATGGCTGTCGGTAAACATCTGCATGAGCTCTGATTTTCTCACTGCAATCATTTAGTGAGATGTATGTAGTAAGAAGTAATATGGTGGGCGACTTTTCATTGAACGTACTCTCCCAGAATTTTCCCAGTGAACTTCTTCAAGATACACAACGCCTCTCTTGCAGCAATTGACACTGGACATTGTCGAACATCTCTGAAACGCTCTCGCACTTGCCATACGATCCTGTGTCAAAATGTGACGCTCTTCTTGGGCTCTTCTGTCTCTCTTATATTAATCCAGTTTGGAAAAGGTCCCAGACTAACGAGTGATATTCAAGAATCGGTCTTACAGACATTTTGTTAAACGCTTCATCCGTGATAAATCGCAATTCCTTAACATTTTTCCAGTGAATCTCGGCCTGGCATTTTCTCTTCCAACAGTTTTATGTGGTCATTCCATTGTAGGTCACTCTGGACAATTACTCTGAGACATTTTTTACTGTTTAAACTGTTTCCAAAGCCTTATTGCCAACAGCGTAATAGGACAGTGGTGGGGTCTCTTTTCCTCTTTTTGTGCAATGTGTTCAGCATCAGCCGCCCGTCCCTCTGCAGATCCTTCTTTGTTCCTCTACAGTCTTTTTGTGGTGTAACTTTCCTATAGTCAAAGCATCGTCTCCAAACAGCCTCGTGGATTCTCCAAGGTTATCCATTAGATCAATTATATATATTGTAAACAGTAACAGTCCCGTATCACACTTTCTTGGGGCACTCCCGAAATTACATTTACATACAGAGTGATTCTTGTTAACGTTTAAAAACCCCCAAGTTGTGTAGATGACACAGACATGTAATTTAAGACACATGGGGTCGTAAATGTCGGGAAATATCTTAAAAATGTATCACACCAGATGATGCACCTTATCGCAGTTTGAGCCTATCGGTCTGTCGCACCTTATCATCCCATCGTCATCAAGTTTTCACATTGATGTGGTTCAGGACCTATGCGAGTGACTTTACCACATGGGGTTCATTGTTTGATTCTTGCGTCTGGCAGGCAGTATTTTTTCACTGTGTTAGGCAGTTGTGTGTTTACATGGAGGTAAGATTTGTGATTTTGTTTTGAGGTCTCGCGGTCTCCCCTGGTTTATTGCAAAATACAATACAACAAAAACCTACCTTATTGTGTCCCAAGTAAATAAGGTTTCGAATTGCTTCGTTACCGGTAAATGACCTACGTTTTCTGTACTAAATAATATCTGTAAAGAAAAAATATGGGACAAAAGGAAAGAAAAACAACATAAAGAACATATTTTACATGTTTACAGTGAGAACAATTATTTTACGACTTCTACATTTACAACAGATCACATTTACAAAAGGTGTTCGAAATTTGCACCGTTTGCTCGAATGCATTGCACCGCTCTGTCATCCCTTCACGCCCGAGCCCGACCGACCGCTGCTCGTGCGCCAAGATAAATCATCTGGTGACGTCATGTGTTCAACATTTCTCGTCCATTTCTGGGGTATTTCCCGACATTTGAGACCCCATGTGCCTTATATTAAAATTCCTGTCTCAGCGTCATCTGCATCGCTTGGGGGGATTTTAAACGTGTCAAAGGCGCCCGGATTGATACTGCGTTCCTTGACTTATGTTTTCTGAATAAACTACGGTCTTAACGAGTAATGGACTGAAACTGATATACAGGGTGACTGTTATTAACGTTTTATACACACAGTCAGAGAGTGGATCGAAGTATAATTATATTCAATCGCTGAGTGACATCACTGGCACCGAAACCGAAGATGGTAGAGCATCAGAAACAGTGCATTCGATCTTCATAATTTGTTTCACTGCAGAAAATCGTAATACGGTTCTTCTTTTCAGTAATGTTATGAAATATATGAACTGTTATCACAGCTGCGAATGTGGGCACCATCAGCTGTATAATGGAATGACGACAATGAAAATTTGTCCAGACTGGGCACAGGCTTGACGACATATAAAAGTTTGGGCCTAACCGTCACTCATACTCGGATAGCCTAATGGTAAAGGTGACCGCTTGTGATAGTGGAAAATCTAGGTTCGGATCCCAGTCTGGCACAAATATTCATTGTCGTTCTTCCGTTGTACAGCTGATGGTGGTTGGTACATATCCGCAACTGTGAATACATCACGGTTATCATTCTGTGTCCTAATGTGTTACTTCTCATGCGATAGTATTAAGATGCCATTTTCCAACAGGACAATGCTCGTCCACTCATGCCACGTGTCTCTAAGAACTGTCTGCGTGATTCAGAGCAAGAACACGTGTGGAACCAGCTTGGACGTTAACTCCGTCCCATTGCTGGAATCCGTGAATCAGTGCTTAATTTGTGACGGCACACGCTGGTACTCCATACCAGTACCTCTGACAAAAAAAAATTAGAACCACACATTTTGAGATGTGGTAGATAGAATTATATTTTCTACCAGTACAAATGTTGTATTTGCACTTTTAAAATGCACAGAAAAGTGTTAAAATATCGTTTTAAGAAGTCTCAGTGCCGGAACCGCCTTTTTTACAAATCAGGCATGGTCAAGAACCATTTACAACAGTCGTGGATCAGCTTACCTCAGGACAATATTTAACTGCTTGACACCCTTCCCAGCTGAATCCATGCCACACTGGTAAGGGAGCTCGTATTGCAATGATCTTTGATAGTTTGACTCCATTATGCAATAACTGGAATAGTGTCACATACCCTCTCTCAACCCATTCCCAGTTCTCTTCTGGAAGTTTCACTTTTTTTTATCACGCAGTATATTTCGTTAAGGCGTTAAACATTTTACTCGAGGATAGCTACACATGCAAAATGTCGCAACACGCGAAATAAAAATGAAATAGAAATGAATCACAGGAAATGTTACTTCGTTCAAGAATTTTATCACGCTAGTAAATTTTCGTACAGATTCAGGGAGTCATTATGTGTGTCTTATTTCTCTTACAGAGGAATCTTTCCTTTCTCTTTTGCCTTATTCAACTTCCTGCGGTTTTTTAGATCCTATCTGGGAATCTAGTAGCTGTGTCGTATTTGTTATCGGTAGCTTGTATGGACAGTCGGTGACTTGGAGCCTTTTCCTAGCTGGAATGTCCCTACAGGTGGCTCTGAGCACTATGGGACTTAACTGCAGAGGTCATCAGTCCCCTAGAACTTAGAACTACTTAAACCTAACTAACCTTAGGACATACCACACATCCATGCCCGTAGCAGGATTCGAACCTGCGACCGTAGCGGTCGCGTGGTTCCAGACTGTAGCCCCGAACCGCTCGGCCACTCCGGCCGGCTGTGTACCTACAGGTCATCTGGAAAGTCCGCCCCTGGTAGCCGAGTGGTCAGTGCGACTGAATTGTTTGATTCACGGCTGAGTCGGAGATTTTCTCCGTTCAGGGACTGGGTGTTGCTATCCTTATCATCATTTCGCATTCGGGAGGACGACGGTTCAATCTCGTCTCCGGCCATCCTGATTTCGGTTTTCCGTGATTTCCCTAAATCGTTTCAGGCAAATGCCGGGATGGTTCCTTTGAAAGGGCACGGCCGATTTCCTTCCCAATCCTTCCCTAACCCGAGCTTGCGCTCCGTCGCTAATGACCTCGTTGTCGACAGGACGTTAAACACTAACCACCACCACCACCACCACCACCACCACCACCACCACCACCACCACCATCATTTCATCCCCATTGAGAAGCAAATCGCCGAAGTGGTGTCAACTCTGAAGACTTGCACCAGGCGAACGGTCTACATGACTGGAAGTCCAAGCCACACGGCATTTCCATTTACCTGGACAGAAGCTCATCCACGTAGGCAAGAAGCTGAAGTATGCTGTATTAAACAGACACTATCTGATCATCTATTAGGGCACTTTAATAAGGGGTGTATACACCATTCATCTCTATGATGGCTTGGACACTGCTGGAGGCACTTTCAGTGAACTGTTAGAATATCTATGGAGGAATGGCAGCCCTCAAAACTAAACAAGGTAGTGATGTTGGACCCTGGGGTCTGCAGTGAAGTCCACATTCTAACTCATGCCAGAGGTGTTCCACTGGGTTCAGATTGGGATTCTGGGCACGTTTTCACACATTCCAGTTTATACTCTTTCTTTAACAACAGGGTCCTAGTTTACAGATGTGTGAGACAAATTTCAGTTTCATCAAATATTATACAGTATTTATTGGTGAAAGTATGCTCAGCAACTGCTGATTTCTCGAGTTCTCGATTTTGATTATGCCTTTGTTACTCTGAATAGAGGTTGGTAATAGCACACATACACTGACTGACGTAGTCACTTCAGCACTCAAAATGAATCTCGTAAATTGCAGGGATTCTGAGGCTGAGTCTGACCTTAGCCAGGGACAATATTTTCTTTACCTCTTTAGGTGGTCAGAAATTAGGACTTGTGTACTTTCTTCTCAGGACACTACCTATTTTGCTAGATGTAGCACCACATCAAGGTAGAATCACAATAGATATACTGGTGTAAGCTGTCGCCAACACTGGTCGACAAATAAGAAGCGCGAAGATCGATTACTAGGCACTGGATCTAGCACACCTATCATGCGAGAGGCCAGAGACACACCAACATCGCCAACGCCCTCTTGACAGCATGTATTTAAGCCACCGCCGCTGACTGGTTCATGTAAATAAAGAACCATATTAATCCACGTGTGCTTTTGTGTTATACAAAGATGATACCGGCCACCCATAACAACTTCCTCTTCCTTGCTTCCTTGTGGTACACGACTCTGCAATAGGTACATCACGTGATTGTTAAAATCAACAGAATAATATTTCATGAAACTAAAATATTGCCCCACGTTTCTGCATACCGGGATTCAGCTATTAAAGAAGAAATAGAAATTACTACGTACAACATCTATTGTAACTGAGGTAACAGCTATAACCTTAGTGGTGCGTGGAAGCGATCTCTCAGCGCTGAGAAAACACAGGCAGTTGCGCTGCATTGTTTGCGGCCATATGACGGAAGTGGCGCTACAGGTGCAGACATGGACAAAATCTCTGATAACATGACGTAGCGTTGTACACCGACCAATCACAAGTTCCCTAAATGCTATAAATGGCCACACAACAGCAGCCACGACAGTCAGTTGTTGTTGATGGAGACGATGGAAATTTTGTACAGATATGACCTGGCAAGGAAATATAGATATGTCGTGGAGAGAAATTTCGATGTCATTTCTCTATTATTTTCTTGTACTGGGCTGAAGCACTAAATACCGAATTACGTCATATTTAAAGAGTTATATCTTTGAATTATCGTTTAACAAACGATATAATAAATCCCAATGTTAAGTGAATAATTGGAAAATTGGAATAATAATCCCCATTTATACGAAAGGGGACAGAACAGCATGTGAAAACTATAGAGGTATAACACTCCTAAGCATGCCTTGTAAGATTTTCACAAGTATATTAAACGAAAGGATACAGAAATGTGCAGAAGGCATACTAGGGGAATATCAATGTGGCTTTCGACCAGACAGAGGAACAACCAATCAAATATTTGTGATAAGACAAATGATGGAAAAGTTCTATGAATATGATATAGATCTGCATTTCCTATTCATCGACTTCTAACAAGCCTTTGACAGCATAAACCAGCAAGAACTATACAAAGTACTGAAAGAAGTTGGTATATATGCTAAACTAATAAGACGAAGCAGAATGACAATGACAGAGACAAGAGCAAAAGTAAAGGTCCTTAGCAGAACAAGTGAAAGCTCCTAGAAATATACTGGGCAATGGAAACAGAAGCCTTAAAGATTGGCCTTATAGTAAATGAAAACAAAACAAAGTATATGGTAATGTCACAATCTGAGGCCAGAAGAACCCCTAAAAACCTAAACATCAATGGGAAATGCTTCAAAGGAGTGTCCTCTTTTAACTACTTGGGAGCCGTAATAACAAATAACAGTATTGGAAAGGCTATAAGGGAAAGAACACAAGCAGGAAACAGAGCTTACTTTGCAAAAATGCAACTTTTCAAGGATAGCATTCCAAAGCAAATGATGAAAGGTGTGATCCATTCAGTTAGGCGAAAAGGGAGACCTAGAAGAAGATGGATCGACGAGGTAATAATGGGTATCACCAGTATGGGAGTCCGGGGATGGAAAAGAGCAGCAAATAACCGAGTAGTGTGGAGGAAGATTGTTGAAGAAGCCAAGGCTCACCAAGGGCTGTAGCGCTACTGAAGAAGAAGAATGTTAAGTGCAGTAGTCATAGTGTCATTTCGTCAATTAGTGTGCTAAAGTCTCCTCATCCAAATAACATCATCCCTCTCCATGATGTAAGGCTGTCCATTGAATGTGAGATAGTGTAAAACACATAGGCTAGGAAATATGTTTTACTGAGATAAACTCTCTTGCTACTTGCCTAATAGGAGTATCGTGTAACATGCTAGGCTATAAAATAGTGAGAGTAAAGGAACATTAATAAGTATCATTGAAGGATAATTAATTATAGAAATTACCTTCAATTTCCACGTTTACTGTCACCTCAACCTCTTCCATTTTGCCATCGAAGCCTAGTGAAACAGTCCATGCACCAGCATCGCCATAATAAGCTTTATCTATGTCCACTTTGCAGTAACCAGCAAACATTTCATAATAAGGAGTTCCGTCTGGCTTCTTTATGCTGCAGTAAGAAGCTCCATCGACCATAGAATCCCATGATAAATGGCTTCCAGCGCTTACTTTCACGTTTTTATCTTCAGGAGCAATATCTGAGAAAATACGAAAAAGTTTCTTAAATTTCCAAAAATGCATAGGATAATTTCAAATTAATGTAGAGTATATCGACGCAGTAACGACCTTCTAAAGATGTGTCCTCAAATAAGCTTAGCTGACGTCGTGTTGAGACTTCATAACCGGCGCAGAAGTGAAGCCTATCAGCCATATCACTGGAACCTACCGAATGTTTAGCAATTCCTATTCTTCTAGAGGTCGTTGAAGGGTCATAGTACATAAAGTTTTGATAAGGAAACCATGTTCCGAAATGTACCGTATGGATAGAAAATGAGTTTGAAGATCAAATCACATTCAGATCTTTCGCTTCACGGTACGAACACACGCTGAGAAGATGGCGACGTCGTCAGTCTATGTTGTAATTATGACGTGATATACCATTTTCGTCCGACTGCAAAAAATGCTGCGGGAAATTGTACGTTCGCAGCTAGGACGGTTGACTAGTCCTCCGTGGACGTGGAAAACTCTTTCTTTTGAAGAGGACGTACTTCTTCATACAGAAGAGAAACCGATGACGAGTCGAATCCAGGATTTTGGTCTGGCGGGAGGGGTTTGGGGCTCATAGAAATTTTGTATCTCGGTGCAGTTTCCAAATTCTCTAGAGCAATCGAAGGTGTTGCCTTAATCTGTTGTAATACCAGCTACAACAGCGAGAAAATCTTCGAGACTGTCTAGTGTGAAAGCTATGTTGCAAAGAATCTCTCTCTCTTTAGATAAAAAAGAAACAGGTGTAGTTTTTGGAGAATTGCAGCCCCCAAAGAACTCCTCACTCCCCAGAATTTGTCTTCGCTCCAAGCATTACCCATGTCATTGGCTCCTGCAGAACTCAAGTCAGGGCTTAGTGTCTCCGCTGTGTGCGTATCGTGAAGCAAGACCCTCGAAACTGTATATTTCTCCACACGGGTTCCTTACCAAAACTCGTCCACTAAGCCCTCTCTAGAAGCTTGGCACAGGAATTACAGAACACCCTGTATACTCGTTTATTCAGATTCTTGAGTAGGTGAGGCTCTCGTCTAGTGCTTAGCTTATTTTACTACTTGCCTCGACTTTAGGGATTTTATTCTACCTGCTATATACACTCCTGGAAATTGAAATAAGAACACCGTGAATTCATTGTCCCAGGAAGGGGAAACTTTATTGACACATCCCTGGGGTCAGATACATCACATGATCACACTGACAGAACCACAGGCACATAGACACAGGCAACAGAGCATGCACAATGTCGGCACTAGTACAGTGTATATCCACCTTTCGCAGCAATGCAGGCTGCTATTCTCCCATGGAGACGATCGTAGAGATGCTGGATGTAGTCCTGTGGAACGGCTTGCCATGCCATTTCCACCTGGCGCCTCAGTTGGACCAGCGTTCGTGCTGGACGTGCAGACCGCGTGAGACGACGCTTCATCCAGTCCCAAACATGCTCAATGGGGGACAGATCCGGAGATCTTGCTGGCCAGGGTAGTTGACTTACACCTTCTAGAGCACGTTGGGTGGCACGGGATACATGCGGACGTGCATTGTCCTGTTGGAACAGCAAGTTCCCTTGCCGGTCTTGGAATGGTAGAACGATGGGTTCGATGACGGTTTGGATGTACCGTGCACTATTCAGTGTCCCCTCGACGATCACCAGTGGTGTACGGCCAGTGTAGGAGATCGCTCCCCACACCATGATGCCGGGTGTTGGCCCTGTGTGCCTCGGTCGTATGCAGTCCTGATTGTGGCGCTCACCTGCACGGCGCCAAACACGCATACGACCATCATTGGCACCAAGGCAGAAGCGACTCTCATCGCTGAAGACGACACGTCTCCATTCGTCCCTCCATTCACGCCTGTCGCGACACCACTGGAGGCGGGCTGCACGATGTTGGGGCGTGAGCGGAAGACGGCCTAACGGTGTGCGGGACCGTAGCCCAGCTTCATGGAGACGGTTGCGAATGGTCCTCGCCGATACCCCAGGAGCAACAGTGTCCCTAATTTGCTGGGAAGTGGCGGTGCGGTCCCCTACGGCACTGCGTAGGATCCTACGGTCTTGGCGTGCATCCGTGCGTCGCTGCGGTCCGGTCCCAGGTCGACGGGCACGTGCTCCTTCCGCCGACCACTGGCGACAACATCGATGTACTGTGGAGACCTCACGCCCCACGTGTTGAGCAATTCGGCGGTACGTCCACCCGGCCTCCCGCATGCCCACTATACGCCCTCACTCAAAGTCCGTCAACTGCACATACGGTTCACGTCCACGCTGTCGCGGCATGCTACCAGTGTTATAGACTGCGATGGAGCTCCGTATGCCACGGCAAACTGGCTGACACTGACGGCGGCGGTGCACAAATGCTGCGCAGCTAGCGCCATTCGACGGCCAACACCGCGGTTCCTGGTGTGTCCGCTGTGCCGTGCGTGTGATCATTGCTTGTACAGCCCTCTCGCAGTGTCCGGAACAAGTATGGTGGGTCTGACACACCGGTGTCAATGTGTTCTTTTTTCCATTTCCAGGAGTGTATTTTCGATAAAACATGCTCTACTTCCAGTAGACGATAAAAATCCAGATCTTGTCAATGATTTTTTTCGAAGCAATCCGAAAGACAGTTGGAGGGAAGGAACATTACACCGTCCTTGGAGTGTGACCCGAAATAAAAAACTGAGACGAAATGTAGCATACCTGGCACTTGAGTGTAATAAACTATAGTAATAGACACATAGACTTTTTTTGTCCATGGACATTGCAAGTAGAAAGATTGAAACTCAACCAATATCCACACTGACCTAATAAAAACGTAGATTAGCGTCCCTTCTATTTTAAATTGCCATAATTTTTTTTCTAGCATGGAATGACCTTTCAAGGAAAATCTGAAACTTTTAATTTAACATATGTGAGAGAAAAGCTTCAAAACAGAGTATCTACAAAATTGCCCATAAGAAAGACAATTACTTCACTTTCGAGTAACATTGTCAAAATTTCAATGAGTTAAAGTTCAATATTTTGAGTTGGGAAATCACTCCTTTAAACTCTATATCTCCCTCTACCTCCTAGCATTTGTCCCACAGTATGGGGTCCACAGTTTTCATGATTTGGCTCATTTATTTATTTATTTTTAACTCTGTGGCCAGATGTCCTTCCTGTCATTATAGTGATCACTTAACTTAGGGGAGGGAAGTCGTCACGGTAGAAGATACAGCCAGGTATGAGGCACGCCAAATAGGAATGGGTTCAGGCGTGGTGTCCGGCCACCACTTACCAGTAGCATCACCTAATGCAGACTAACATGCCGACTCCACTTATATACACGTTAAGACCAGCAGAAAGAAGAATAACTGATTTTTATGAGGCGTTCTGCGTTCGGTCTGTGCCGCCCATTCGGTGAGATTATGATAGTGTCCAGCACAGTTACATGACAGCGTGTTCCTTGAACAACAGTTCAACAGCAATAATACTTGTTTTTAGTGTAGCATTTCTATCATTAAGTTGTGACAGATGTAAAGAGATACAATTAGCAAAATTTCAAGAAGGTGAAGTAAGAATTTCTTGAGTTATTGCATGCTTCTCGATGTTTGGTTATGAATAGCAGAGAATTAACACAGAAAGTTCAGTTTTGACAAAAGCATGTAATGTGAGTTACAGAACTCTTACGTTAGGTTGATGCATTATTATCAGTATAAATGAATGTCCGCGCCGGCAAGGTAGTTCAGCGTGTTCGGCCAGAGAGTTAGCTGCCCACTGTAATAAAAAAAAAACTGAGTTAACCGATCAACGACGAACTTAAACGGGTGTCTTACGACGTCCGCCCCTAACAGATGCAACGAACGAAAGCGAACAAAATGAGAGCCAGCACGGTAGCTCAGCGTGTTCGGTCAGAGAGCCGGTTGGCCCCTGTAATAAAAACTGAATGGCAGGATCAACAAACGAACTTGAACGGAAGTCATGTAACGTCAGCAACGACCACACACATCGATCAACAACGAACAAAATGAAAAAAAAAGTAGCTGTGTGGTCAGCACGACAGAATGTCAATCTTAAGGTCCCGGGTTCGATTCCCGGCAGGGTCGGAGATTTTCTTTGCTCAGGGACGGGGTGTTGTGTTGTCCTACTCATCATCATTTCATCCCCATCGACGCGCAAATCACCGAAGTGGCGTCAAATCGAAAGACTTGCACCCGGCGAACGGTCTACCCAACGGGAGGCCCTAGTCACGTGTTTTTAGTGTAAATGAATAATTTCAATAAAAATTAATGACACGCAAATGTTTGTAAAATCAGTGTAGATTAACTATGTCTATGTTATAGTCTTAAAAATTTACTATGCGTATGCTGTAGAATCGAGGAATTAATGATGAATTGTGGCTTTTGATTATTGTATTGCAAATGCACTGCCGGAAAAAATTAGTACATCTGGAAAGACGATGTAGATTTTGATCTGACGACAGCATTTGCCACCTGGAAGATAATCGGTTTCAACGTCGTCTGTCAACATATCGTAGTGGCACAGCTACTAGAGCGCCATCTGTGTCTACCCTACACTAGGGATGTTCACAGCCAGAAGGTTCAATGTTGCGCTTACGTGTGAAGCCAGTCGGTAATCATTTCACAGAGGCACACTCGCGCTTCCTAAGAGAGTTCGAGAGGGTTAAAATTATGGCCTTCCGAGTGGCAGGATGGTCCATTTGGAAATTGCCACAAGTTGGTCGTGCTGCGTCAGTTTGCAACGAAGCTGGCATCAGTGGTGACGTGAACATTCTCACACCCGTAGACGTCCACAAAGCCCAGACTGCCGCCAGGATCGTCGTATTGTAAGTGCAGCAGTGTGTGACATTATATATATATATATATATATATATATACGGTGCCTACGGTGTTACAGCTTTCAGTGTCACACAAAATTTTAGTTTTAAAGGGGTTCACTTAAGAATAATTCCATGAGTTTGCTCCTCAAATTCCTCCCTCATATCACAAAATTGTCGTCTGATGTAGTACAAACTGAAAAACTAAATTCATTTTAAAGCACAGTTTCGTATATAATTTATATTCAAAACCTTACACCTGTGTCACAGAACAAATCCTACATCGAGAATACTTTACACAAGTTTAAGGGAAGAAATCCTTCCGATAATTATTACAGCATTTAAAGAACATCAAAATATGAACAGGCTGAAATGAACAAACAGTACATGAGACTATGTTAATAAATTCAATTGTGAAAAGCTAAGGAGCATATTATTAGCAAAATGAGAAATATGCAAAAGTGAAATGCCAAAATGAGCACTACTCAATTGGGAGTACATCAAAACAATCAGAATGGCTGAAAGAGCACGATAACATGAGCCATAAACGAATAAGAGCTAAGCAAATAAGAGAATAGGCAAAAATGAGATGCCAACAAAATGAGAGCTGGCCGAACTCCGTCGGCACTTATATACGGTTACGCTCGTGGCGGCACCTCGCGGCCCGTACGCAACACGCACGCCTGCGATCGCAATGCACTCTTAGCGCTCACGGCGGCGTCTAGCGGCCCGTACGCAAGTTGTACGATTGCTGTCGCAGGTCGACCCTTAATCTATGATGTTACAAGTGGCAGATCGTCTATCGCAGCACAGATGAGAGGGCATATGTGTCAACACGAACTAGTGTGAACCAGTAATTAGGATTGGGACTACGGGCACGAACACCTCTAGCCAGTCTTCCACTGATACCACAGCACCGACGTGCACGTCTCGACTGGTGCCGTCAGAGGATGACTTGAAAGATGAAATGGCATGTCGTGGTAATCAGCGATGAAACCAAGTCTGCCTGCACGCAAGTGATGGTCGTTTGCGCGTACGATGTAGGCCTGGTGAGTGCTATCTCAGAGTGCATTTGTCCATGGCACATTAGTCCCGCCCCATGGTCTGGGGTGCGAAAAGCTACAGCTCTCGTTCACCTTCGGTGTTTCTAGAGGGGACGCTAACCAGAGTTCGGTATATGTAGAATGTTGTTAGGCCCATTATTTTGCCTTTCTTGCAAAAGGAAGGTGATGTTTTGTTCCAACATAACAATGCTCACTCACACACTGGCAGCGGAACTCAATGTGCTGTGCAAGAGATGCTGCAACTTCCCTGGCCAGCATGATCTCTGGACTTTTCAACAATCGAGCACTTGTGGGGGGACGAGGTGTGACTCATGCAACTCATCAGCCGACAACAGACCTACGTGAACACGTCGAGCCGGCGTGGCATAACATATCCCAGGACAATATTCACCATCTGTATGATCGACTGGATGCCAGATTCAGCACCTGCATTGTTGCCGATAGAGCTTACACTACCTACTCATGTGTGTTTCAGCATGGGTCCGTACCCAAAACGCTTGTGCTACTGATCTGTAAGTATAATAATTTCCTGTACTCCATATGTACTGCTGCAACAATAAATCTTGAGTTAATTGGAACCCTCTAAAAGGGTGTACTATTTTTTGTAACGTTTTTCAGCCACAATCTACTTCTTAAAGAGCATGCATGTGTTAGCGTCACATCTGTAAAAATTATATTGACTATTTTGATAAACAGGGCGATACTTTGACATCTCAGAAAGATGCCATAGCCCAACCACCTCCTGAGACAGTCCAAGATGACTGATTCATTAAGCCCAATTGGAAGCATATTGCACAGACAGCTGCTCTATCCCTAACCAGTGGTGTAGGATTCAGATACCATTACTCCAGCTTTGACATCCTCACCAGACGCGGGCACGTCAGACGAGAAATTGTTTGCACTCCACCCTGAGCTTCGTGAGTGTCGTGTACATTGGGCTGTGCCTCTGGAATTGTAGCTTTTATGGCTCGACCACGCAGAGTCAGTTGTATACTAGCGTTGGTCTGATCCTTATTTACCCAACCTACACTCGTCTGCATTTATGTGTTATTTCTTCACCCTGTGGCGCTTTCATACTTTTGTGTTTTGATTGCCTACACTTTCGGACACTGCTTGTAAGTCAGGTTGACACTCGATGGTTGTTCATGGGCACCACGTATCGTTGTACTCCCTGCTGATTCTGAGCGCTTACAAAATGGTGCCGTCTCGCTACGTGAGACGTAACACTTGTCGACGAGAACTTGCTTCTCGCAAGTACATTAGTTTTCATGTTACGCGCTGTATATTGTGGCCTCCATGTATCCACCTTTTTTGGAATGTTGGAGGACACAAACGCAACTGTAGGAGTAGCAGTTGAAACGTGTAATATTGTGATAATCCTCATCAAAGAAAACAGTCAATGATATTTACTAGTATTAAAAAATTTCATTTATAATACTTTTTCTGTATTTGAAAATATATTTTTTAAATTACGCTGTATCGGTGCGACTTTGAAAGTGTTAAGTTGGTAATATACATTCTAAAAACACGATGCAATTGCCCAAATCAGACGGAAATCTGCAGATCTAGATGTGACGTACATGTAGAGATAAACAAATGACCATGATCTCAGAAAAAAATTGATGATTTATTCAAGAGGAAGAGCTCCACACATTGAACAAGTCAATAATGCATTGGTCCACCTCTGGTCCTTATGCAAGCAGTTATTCGGCTTGGGATTGATAGAATTGTTGGATGTCCTTCTGAGGGATATCCTGCCAAATTCTGTCCAATTGGCACTTTAGGTAGTCAAAACCCCTAGCTGGTTGGAAGGCCCTACCCTTAATACTCGATACGTTCTCAACTGGAGAGAGAACCAACAACCTTGCAGGCCTAGGTAGGGTTTGGCAAGCAGGAAGACAAGCAGTAGTAACTCTCGTCGTGTGTGGACGGGTATTATCTTGCTGAAATGTAAGCCCAGGATGGTTTGTCATAAAGGACAACGAAATGTCTAGAATATGGTCGACAAACCGCTGTGCTGTAAGGATGCCGCGGATTACAGCCAAATGTGTCCTGCTATGAAATGAGATGGCATCCCAGACCACCACTCCTGGTTGTTAGGTCATATGCTCACGCAGGCTGATATGTAGCCGCTGTCTGGAGCATGTTCAGACACATTTTCGCAGCCCATTGGGGCTTGGAATCTCATTGACTGGAGTAGAACTGCTTCAGTAACGAATCCCGCTTCGAAGCGAGCTCTAATCATCAGCGAACACGTGTCTGGAAACGGCCCAGGAAACTGTGAGCTACCAACATGATTGTCACCCGTCACACTTCCCAACAACCAGGAGTATTTGATCGCGTGCCACTTCTTTTCATAGCAGGACCTCTTTGGTAGTCTTCCGCGGCACCTTTGCGGCACAGCGGTATGTCAACGATATTCTACGCCCTGATTTGCTGCCCTTCATGGCAAGCCATCCTGTGCTTACATTTCAGCAAGATCTTCCCTGCCTGCACACGGCGGAAGTCTCTATTGCTTATCTTCATGTTTGCGAAACCCCAATTTTCCCAGCAAGGTCGCTGAATCTCTCCCTAATTGAGAATGTTTGGTGCATTATAGGCAAGGCCTACCAACCATTTCGGGATTTTGATGTCTAACGCGCCAGCCGGACAGAATTTGGTACCATATCCCTCAAGAAGAGATCCAACAACTCTAGCAAACCATCCCAAGCTGAATAACTGCTTGCATAAGGGCAAGAGGTGCGCCAACGCGTTTCTGACAGTAATCAGCAAAATCTTCAACTTTTGTAGTCCTATCGTTCTCAGTGGTGTATAATATTACGGTATTTTGATGATTATTAGGATGCTTGGGGACCGTTTGTTAAGTGTGAAAACGAAATTTCAAATGTCAATTATCAGACGAAGAACAGCTGTACGAAAGAAACAAGAACACATGTAGATCAGCATCCACGAAATTTGTAAGTAGAACTTTACTACATCATAGAAAAGCAAATATAAGTGCCAGAACTTTTCATAACCTATACATACAATACCCTAAATATAAACTGAAAGTATCAACAAAAACATGTGCATATTCCCGGTCGCTGAAGATGCGTTGCAAACAATAGTGGTGAAATGCGTATGGCACAAAAATTATGTTTTACTCTGTTGTAATTAGTCGGTTCCAAAGTAATAATTATCAGTATACTGTAATATAGTGTGTGTAGTGGTCTAGTGGCATGTTTACTCCAATGTACTACTGTGTTAAAATATGTACTCTGTGAAGCATATCTGAAACAAAAAACTGTATTTGTTGTTTAATCTGTCCATCAGTACGAATCCCTGAAAGGGACATGTCTCGGGTTGGCGTTGAAAATAAAAGTAACAAGGCAATGTGCCGATGCGACATTTTCAAGTTTCGAGTATGTTGACCTAGGCGGAGAAACATACGACGACAACGCCAGGTATGCTGAAAAAAGTAACAAGACGTTACACACGGCACGCCTTGAGCGTAGTTATTGGTTAGCACATGGGCCCACAAAACTTTGATACGGATGAAATGCTTAGAATTTCTCCCAGATGTTGCTATTACTATTGTGTTAAATGTGGTCACAGTTGAGTTGCGTAGAAATCGTAAAACTCGTTGCTTGTATAGAACTATTAGTATGTCTTTGTTAATAATAACTCTACTGGGATTGTTTGTTTCTCCAGAGACAATAACGTCAATGTATAATGATTTTTAATGCTTTTACTATTGTGTTAAATGTGGTCACTGTTGCTTTGCGTAGAAATCATAAAAAAGTTGTTGCTTGTATGGGGCTATTAGTGTGCCTTTATTAATTCTTAATAATTAATTTATTTATTAATTATTAATTGGAATTCTGTTTCCTAAGGGAGAGTAGGTCAGAGTTTAATGTTTAGAGATACTGAGATTAAAACTTGCTGATTACATTGCAGTTATGATTATAAATGCTATGTTTATGTAACAGTACAAAGTTACTGCTGTGTTATTAGAATTTGTAGGGGTAAAGACCTGTTACTATAGAAACGACAACCAGACCACGTGGGGAAACGGTGAGCACATTTTTTCCAGGAGATAGAAATTTAGTATACATAGGAAAAATAAATATCTTGTCGGTGTATTGTAATTCTCGTCTATTCCGTGTATGTTAGGGCACCATAGAAACATTTCGACTGTGATATTGGTTTTGTGGCCATTCTCGGGCTGGATTTGTAACTGATCGATATTTCGTGTAAATATATGTGAGCTACTTTGTGTCTTATCTCAATGCATTATTTGTGAATTGCTTGGGACCATTTCATCTGACATTGGTATAAATTTTGAGGGTATGGCAATTGCATTGGTGTTAAAAGCGGCTGAGGCATGGGAAAATCTAAATTTAAGCCAAGGAGATGATCCTTGTAATCTTTTTAGCGTGGATGATGGAATCTTTGATAAAAAATATGGTAGACAATAAAGAAGACATTCCAGAAGGTGGAAAGAATGGAGGTGGGGAGTCCAGGATTATGCAGTTTCTAATGGATTTGGAGGAGTGGTTAAATGATAACAGAAGATGATGGGAAGAACTTGGTAAGAGAAATGAGGAATTCTGTAACGTATTGGTTAAAAAAATCAGACGAATTAACCGTGGAGAGTGATGAGAACTACTGCACATTAAATAAAAAGTTGGGAAAGCTGAACGAGAAATTAATAATAGTCAGGAAGAATTAAAACAGGAGTTGAAGGAGAGACTTAAGATGATAAAATACAGTGCTATAGAATAGAAACAGACCATAGAGTTACCAAAGTGGAACAGGCAATTTGTGGGATTGTGGATTCCAAGATTAAATTAGTTGAATCTATTTTTGGGAAGGAGATAGCTGAAATAGCGAAGAAAGTGCCAGAAGGTAGCAAATCATTAGCAGGAGACCTGGAAAATGCACTCGTAAAATTGAATGAGAATAATAAGAGTACGGCAATAGTTGAGAAATAAAACAAATTGATGCAGTGTTCACTATATCAGATGGAAAGAGAAATGAAGTAGTGTGCTGTGGATGAAATGATTGGGTATAAAGACAAGATAAACCGCGCCATTAAAGAGATGGGGGTGAAGACTGTAGATAAGCAGGAAATAAGATAAACTATTCTAGGGACAACACGATATGAGGCGATTGCTGGTTTAGGAGAAAGGGCAGGACCTGTTAATTGTTAGTTCAAGCCAGATGTGCACCTAGTAATTTTTGTGAAAGCTCTAAGGGAGTTGACTACAAGTTGGTCAGAAAAGGAGAAAATTATTTACAAGTAAAGGTTACTAGAGGGGGAAGTCTTTCTTCGAGAACTAAAAGGGCAGGAGAGCGTAAAACATTTAATTAATTTGTTGAGGCCTTCCTTGATAAGTACTGGTATAAAGGCAAATAGCAGAGAGGAGATAATCAGTTTAGGAATGAGCCAAGCTATGAACGGATAAGGGGAGTGGGAGAGGATTCCCTGAGGAAATGCTCTAGAAATTAACGTGTATGAATGACCCTATCGAGGAAGGGGAAATAACAGAAGGTGGCATACAGCACAAGACAGACACGTTGCTGGTAATGTGTGAGATTCCGCCAACACGGGCAGCACATAGGAAAAAACAGATTAGACTTCTCGTTGAAAAACGTAGAGTATTGTAACTGTTACTTCTCCATGTGGGAGCTGCAGTTTGTGCGAAATGGTGCACCTGACAGTGCTCCAGGACCCGGTAGGATTCAATATTTCATGATACAAGCGTGGAGGCGGAAGCTGTCTTATGCATCTCTAACGAAGCAGGAAACGATGATTACACAACGTCTCAAGCCATGGAAGGACACATTGTCTCCAGATAGCTAGAGGAATGCTGTGCTCACAAGCTGTCTTGGAGAGACCCTTGAGCGTATGATAAACCAACGCCCAGTGAGAACTCTCGGAACAAAGGGATTGATCAGCCGTTTCCAAGCTGGGTTTCAGAAATACCATTTCACACCTGACAGTTTACCGTACTCAACAAGGGCGATACGAGATCCATTCCTATCCAAACAGCAACTTATTGGTATCTTCTTCGATCTGGAGAAATCATACGATACCACCAGCAGAGATAACATTGTCCCTCAAGCGCATGAATGGATATATCGTGAGCAGCTCCCCATACTGCTGCGTACCTTCCTCGCTGAACAATATTTCTGGTGTCGAGTCGGTGACATGTACTGCTACCGTTTCTCACAACAGAATGGTTTTCCACAGGGCAGTGTCCTCAGCATCACCCATTTTACGGCCGGCCGCTGTGTGTGTGTGTGTGTGTGTGTGTGTGTGTGTGTGTGTGTTGGGGTTTATGGGCGCTCAACATCAAGGTCATCAGCGCCCTGACACACATTAAAAGGAACGAATGTGGAGAGACCTAATAAAACTGAAAAACACATGCAAAGAAAACAGGAAGAGAGGGAAATTACTACATAAGAAAGTATAACCGAAGGGAAGGGAAAACAGAGCAACAAGAATGACACAGGAATGTGTCATTGGCTGGCCACTTACAGAAAAGATGGGCGAGCTTGTCACACAGTGAGAAAATTAAAATCCGCTCCCTAAAATCTTTGTAAAAACATTTGACAAGGCACAGAACTTTTAAACTTTAACCACATTCGTCCGAGTGTTGCCTAAAAGAGTTGGCAGGTCCGCTGGCAAATCAGCCGAGGCCCGCTGGTCAGAAAATAAAACACAATCCAGTAAAATGTGGCTCACAGTGACCTGGACGCCGCAAGCACCACACAATGGAGGGTCTTCTCGCCGGAGCAGGAAGCCATGCGTCATAGGGCTGTGGCCTATTCGAAGCCGAGTGAGGAGAACCTCGTCCCGTCGATGGGGCTGAAAGGAAGTACACCACACACGCGTTGTGGGCTTGACTAGACGGAGCTTATTGTCAGTCACTTCCAGCCACTCATCCTCCCACCGACACATGACTCTGGAGCTCAACAGCGAGGTGAGTGCGTGCAACGGGATAGCACACTGAGAAACGTGTGGATCAAGACACGCCTCCTTGGCTGCGAGATCCGCCCGTTCATTCCCAGCAATGCCGACATGCCCCGGAACCCAGCAGAAAGCTACAACCTTCCCTAGTCGCTGTAGTCGGAGGAGGGCATCCTGGATGGTCTGGACTACTTTATCCGCCGGATACAAACGGTGCAAGGATTGAAGGGCACTGAGTGAATCGGAACAGACAAGAAATTTAAGAGAGGAAGAAAGTCTCATCGGCTCCAGTGCCCGCAAGATCGCAGACAATTCTGCATCAAAGACAGTAAAAGTCTGAGGCAGGCGGACCTTGAGGACACGATCCGGAAAAACAACTGAGCAACCCACGGAATCCCCTTGTTTCGACCCATCCGTAAAAACAGCTACATAGTCGTGGTGCTCAGATAAAATAGCAGAAAATGCTGCATTAAAAACGGTGGCAGGAGTGCAATCTCTCTTGTACTGCAATAAATCTAAAATCACACGTGGCCTCTTCAGTAACCAGGGTGGCAGGCGGTTAAAACCCAGGATTTGGGGTTGGACAGACTCCACACCGAGGGACTCAAGCACACGGTGCACTCTGATCCCAAACGGCAACGTAGCCCGGGGACGGCGGGAAAAAAGGCGATCCAGAGGTGGATGGGCTACAAGATGGTGAGCAGGCGAGCTGGGAGCTGCAAAAAACTGACAAGCTTGGCGCACCAGCAGGAGCTGCCGCCGGATGGTAAGTGGCGGTTCGCCAGCCTCAGCACAGAGGCTGGGTACGGGACTGGTCCGATAAGCACCCGTAGCCAGTCGAATCCCAGCATGGTGAACAGCGTCAAGGATCCGCAAATAAGACGGCCTCGCTGACCCATATACTGTGCAGCCATAGTCCAGCCGTGAGCGCACGAAAGCTCGATAAAACTGAAGGAGACGCGCCCTGTCCGCTCCCCAAGACCTGTGGCTGAGGCACTTGAGGATGTTCAGTGCCTTCAGCGTTCTGGCTTTCAAGTCACGTAGGTGTGGCAACCATGACAACCTGGAGTCAAAAATGAGGCCTAGAAACCGCACTGTGTCTCCAAACTGTAGGACAGTATCCCCCATATGCAAGGCAGGCAACGTAAAAAGACGACGAGAACGATTAAAATGGACACAAACACACTTATCGGCAGAAAACCTAAAACCCGTCTTTGCAGCCCACTCCTCTAACCGCCGCACCGTTAGTTGCAATTGACGGCTCGCGGATGCAACACTAGAGGAGGAACAGAAAACAGCAAAGTCGTCCACAAACAAGGAGCACTGTACTGGACTCCGCACTGTAGACGTTATACTGTTGATTGCTATGGCAAAGAGGGTAACGCTTAAAACACTGCCCTGGGGGACACCGTTCTCTTGCTCAAAGCGATCAGACAGTGTGTTACCAACGCGGGTCCGAAAAAACCGCTGAGACAGGAAAGACCGAATGAAAATAGGGAGGCGGCCACGAAAGCCCCATTGATGCAGTTGTGCAAGAATACAGTGTCTCCAAGTAGTATCATATGCCTTACTGATATCAAAGAAGATACGGATACAGTGATGCTGACGGAGGAAAGCCTGGTGAATAGCCGCCTCGAGGAGGGTCAGGTTGTCGACTGTGGATCGAAATTTTCGGAATCCACACTGAAAGCGGCTAAGGAGCTGTCTGGTCTCTAGCAGCCAGACCAGACGACGGTTAACCATCCGTTCCAGGGTCTTTCCGACACAGCTTGTCAAGGCGATACTACGATAACTACTGGGACATGTGCGGTCCTTTCCAGGTTTGAGGAGAGGGATGAGGATTGCCTCCCTCCACGAGGTTGGGAACACTCCCGTGTGCCATATCAGATTAAAACATTCAAGGAGGATTTCCTTTGACGCCGCTGGAAGATGTCTAAGCATGGAGTACCGGATGCGGTCGTAACCTGGTGCAGTGTCAGAAGTCTCAGTAAGAGCCGACTCAAGTTCCCACATGGAGAAAGGGGAGTTGTAGGCCTCAGAACCGTTCGACCGAAAGTTCAAATTCGCTCTTTCGACAGTCGCACGGTAGCGACGAAACGCTGGATCCTGGGTTGCAGTGGCAGTACTTTGTGCAAAATGCTCTGCCAGCGACTGAGCTATGGCGCTGGGTGTCGTTTGGAGGCATCCCTGGTTCAGGACTGCAGCTATTGGTAAACGGCTGCGTTTACCGGAAATCCTCCGGATGGCTTCCCATACCTTTGTGGAACAAGTGGAACGGTTGATGGAGTCCAGAAACTCCTGCCATGACCTTTTCTTGCTCTCTTTAATGACACGGCGTGCCCTGGCTCTCGCGATACGAAAGGCGGTAAGAGTGACCGTTGTTGGGCGGCATTTAAATCGGCGAAGAGCCGCACGCCTGTCACGGATGGCTGAACGGCACTCTTCTGTCCACCAAGGCACAAGGCGCCGCTTAAGAGTGCCAGAAGACTGTGGTATGGACAGGTCAGCAGCATGGTGGATCACAAGCGTGATGTGATCCACCCATTCCTGTACGCTGGTGTGGCGGTCAAAGACAGCCAACCGAGTGAACAGTGGCCAGTTAGCCCTGCCAATCATCCACGATGGTGGCCGCTGCTCCAGCAATACACCATCCAGGAGATGAATGCGGATAGGGAAGTGATCGCTGGAATGTAGGTCGTCAATGACCTCCCAGTGAACGGAGTCAGTGAGGGTTGGTGAGCAGAAAGATAGGTCAATGGCTGAGAATGACCCCGTAGCACTAGAGAAATGAGTCGGAGTACCTGTGTTGAGGATGCACAACACTTGAGATGTTAGGAGGCCCTCCAAAATTCGACCTCGAGCGCAAAGAGAAGTGGAGCCCCACAGGACATGATGGGCATTGAAGTCTCCCAGGAGGAGAAATGGGCGGGGGAGTTGGTCGATAAGGTTTGTGAGAGCCTCTAAGTTCACTGCATCCAGAGGGGGTAAATAAAGGGAGCAAACGGTAAGCCTCCGACCGGAAGAAATTGCAACTGCAACTGCTTGCAGGTCAGTATCCAGGGGGAGAGCAGAGGAGTGGTGGTCATTATCGACAAACACGGCGACTCCGCCTTTGGCCCTGTCTCCAGTCAGGTCATCTTTGCGATACAACCTATAGCCCCTGAGTACAGGAGCATCAGATTGTTTGAGATGTGTTTCCTGTAAACACAAGCACAGGGGGCGTTGCTGTGCTAGGAGGTGCAGTTCCTCCACATGTGCCCGGAATCCATTCATGTTCCACTGAATAATGGGAGCCATCTATCAGGGCGGGAGTACCTTCAGTCGCACTTTCTGTCGGGGAGGAGAGCCCACAACAGGTGGAGGCTCAGTTTTGGGGCGAGACGATTGCCCCAGTCTGACATCTACCTCCATCGCCTCAGAAGAGGAGTCGAGAGAGACGTCAGAGAGAATGACATCCACATCAGCAGACTGTAGAACTTCAGTCTCCTTTAGTGGGCGAGTCTTCACCTTTGTCTTTGGCTTCGATTTTCTGGCCTGAGGTGGCATTGGAGCCAAAACCTCAGAAGCAGTAGGGGGTGTACCAGCACTAGGCAGTACACAAGACTGGACCCGGGAAAGGGCAGGAAGTTCCATGATGTCAGCTACCACAGCCTGGTCAGAAGGCCAGGAGGGAGCAGCAGGCTTCACAGGAATGGCAGCAGCACATGTACACTGACAAACGCAGGTGCTAGTGCTGACAGTAGCAACCTCCGTTTGGGTAGCGGCATCGGTTTTCAAGACAGGCTGTTTCAGAACGGAAGAAAAGGAGGCAGCGAACGTGGGCGGCTGCATGGACTTGTAGATTTTCTTTGCCTCACCATACGGGATGCGTTTAGTGGTTTTAAGTTCCTGGATCTTCTGTTCCTCAAGGAAAACTCTGCATTCCCTACTCCACACAGGGTGATCCCCAGAGCAGTTCACACACTTGGGAGGAGAGGAGCAATCAACTCCTTCATGAGCGGCTTTGCCACATTTCCCACAAGTGGCTTCCCCTTTACAGCCGAGAGTAGTGTGGCCAAAGTGTTGGCATTTAAAACACCGCATGGGGTTGGGGTAATAAGGCCGTACACTGAGACGTAGGAAACCCGCCTTCACATGCTCTGGCAGTTTGGTGCTGTTAAATGTAAGAATAAATGAGTCAGTTTTTATGAGAGCACCATCCACCCGTTTCATAACGTGTTGCACGTCCACAATTCCTTCCCGGGACCATTCAGACTTCAGTTCGTCTTGGGGAATGTCGACGAGATCTCTGCAAGTCACAACACCCTTGCTGTAGTTCAAGGTGTTGTGAAAGTCAGTCTCTATCGCAAACTCCCCAAGAAAGTGTGCCTTCTGAAGGTTCTGGACTTCCTGGAAGCTAGATGTTTCAACCAGCAAGGTGCCATTGCGCAGGCGCTTTACAGACTTTAACGTGCCAGCAATACCCTCTAAGCCCTTCTGTATATAAAATGGCGAAACTTTTTCAAAACTCCCATCTTTTCTTTTAATTATGAGAAACACATTCTGAGAAGCAGAATGCGTTCTGTTACTAGTACCTGAATCAGGAGGACTGGCTACACGAGCCCTCTTGTTAGATTGGGTGTTAGAACCTACCAGCGGCCCACCCTTTCCGCTGGGAGGAAAAGAAAAGTTCGAGGGTTCCATCTCGATCCCACGAGCAGCTAGGGAACTAAAGGTCCGCTCAGACAGAGCCCCGCATGCCTGAGTAAGCCCTATACAACTGGGGTGTGGCAGGTGCCCCAGAGGTTGCCCGCTTGCAACTGTTCCACCTCAACAGCCATGCATCTCATAGGCGCGGAGCACACCGGAAGATTGAGGGTTTTTTTATAGAGGTTTGTTCCATCCTCGCGATCCGGGCGGCCAAGCCAAGATCCCCATTCCCTGAGACACACAACATTCCACCGCCGCGCCGCACGGTGGTCGCTGAAGTGTACTCAGAGCTTACGGTGACGGGGGACAGGTGGCGCTTACCAGTCCCCAGCTCAGGAACCCCGGGGTCGCCAAGCCCGTACCCAGCAAATGAATGCTGAGCCCCTGGGGGCCCGGCCGCTGTGGCCGAGCGGTTCTAGGCGCTTCAGTCAAACCACGCGGCTGTTACGGTCACAGGTTCGAATCCTGTCTCGGGCATGGGTGTGTGTGATGTCTTTATGTTTGTTAGGTTTACGTAGTTCTAAGTCTAGAGGACTGATGACCTCAGATGTCAAGTCTCTCAGTGCTTAGAGCCATTTTTGAACCCATTTTACCTTAACAACCACTACAATAAAAAGCCCAGACAAAAATTCCGTATTTGTTGACGACTATACTGGATTCTGTTATTCCTTCAGCCTCACCAATATTATATATCAACTATAGACAATACTTTGAAGGTCAGAGGATTGGGCTGATACGACTGGCTTCAGATTCGCTACAGAAAAAAAAGTGTGTATTTTAAGCGTTCGAGTCAATCTTTTACCTTACGGAATGTCGGATAAGGTGAAGTGAGCCGTGTCGGCACCCTTTCCTTTTACAAACTGTTCAACTTGTCTGCATGAGTTCGCGGCCACGTTATAGAGTGCACTGTTCGCTTAAGAGGCGTGGTGGCGGTGTCGCGATCGGAGAAGCGTGGCGTTGCCATGGGGAGTAGTGAGCTGGAACCGGTCATGCTTGGGCGGCGACGTCCTCCTCTCTTTGTGTCAAGTGGAACCCGAAGCTGGAATTTGTAGCGAGGCATACTGACTTAGGGCATTGGGAAGTTTGTGTGTATACAACGGCTTTCTGGGGTTATGTCCTTTCTTAGTGTAGTGCTCACCTAAGTCTTCCTGAATTGATTAATTTTTCGTGTGGTAATCTAGTCGCACATGGTAGCTGATTTGGCCCACAGAATTTGCCCTCTTGTTGCTTGTTCGCCTAGTGTGAATTTTAGCTTCGAGAAACACACTTCTTGTCTGAAACTGTAGATCAGACTTTTGCAAGTGAGCATGATTGTTCCAGCCATATAAGGGTCCTGCCTGTCTCGTTCCCAGTACCTTTGTAAATTGGAGAGGAGTTGAGTTGCAGATTTCTAGCTGTTGGGATTCTTAATCCACGCTGCGCAGTACTTTTGGAATTATTTTTCTATTCTACTATTTTTTTCTGATACCCACAGTGCGTGTGTACTAACGAGGGGTGGCGGGGGGTGGGGGGGAGACACTAAAGTAAAGGGAATTGCGCCGCTGCGGCGGGGAGAGTGGGGGGGGGGGGGGAACCCGTGGTGTGACCAGGTGTCTGTTACGGTCATGCCACCTGAGTTAGTGTGCAAAGTTGTGCCGCTGTGAGTGCATCAGTTCGCCCGTAAGTGTTTCTTTTTTAGTACGAGGTGCAATTAACCACTCACCCGAAATCGGCGAAACTGGCGTTACTTCTCGACGTAATCGCCCTGCAGACGTAAACATTTTTCACAACGCTGACGCCATGATTCCATGGCGGCAGCGAAGGCTTCTTTAGGAGTCTGTTTTGACCATTGGAAAATCGCTGAGGCAATAGCAGCATGGCTGGTGAATGTGCGGCCACGGAGAGTGTCTTTCATTTTTGGAAAAAGCCAAAAGTCACTAGGAGCCAGGTCAGGTGAGTAGGGAGCATGAGGAATCACTTCAAAGTTGTTATCACGAAGAAACTGTTGCGTAACGTTAGCTCGATGTGCGGGTGCGTTGTCTTGGTGAAACAGCACACGCACAGCCCTTCCCGGACGTTTTTTTTTTTTTTTGCAGTGCAGGAAGGAATTTGTTCTTCAAAACATTTTCGTAGGATGCACCTGTTACCGTGTGCCCTTTGGAACGCAGTGGATAAGGATTACGCCCTCGCTGTCCCAGAACATGGACACAATTTTTTCAGCACTGGCGGTTACCCGAAATTTTTTTGGTGGTGGTGAATCTGTGTGCTTCCATTGAGCTGACTGGCGCTTTGTTTCTGGATTGAAAAATGGCATCCACGTCTCATCCATTGTCACTACCGCCGAAAAGAAAATCCCATTCATGCTGTTGTTGCGCGTCAACATTGCTTGGCAACATACCACACAGGCAGCCATGTGGTCGTCCGTCACCATTCGTGGCACCCACCTGGATGACACTTTTCGCATTTTCAGGTCGTCATGCAGGATTGTGTGCACAGAACCCACAGAAATGCCAACTCTGGAGGCGATATGTTCAACAGTCATTCGGCGATCCCACAAAACAATTCTCTCCACTTTCTCGATCATGTCGTCAGACCGGCTTGTGCGAGCCCGAGGTTGTTTCGGTTTGTTGTCACATGATGTTCTGCCTTCATTAAACTGTTGCACCCACGAACGCACTTTCGACACATCCATAACTCCATCACCACATGTCTCCTTCAACTGTCAATGAATTTCAATTGGTTTCACACCACGCAAATTCAGAAAACGAATGATTGCACGCTGTTCAAGTAAGGAAAACGTCGCCATTTTAAGTATTTAAAACAGTTCTCATTCTCGCCGCTGCCATCTCTGGGACGTATTGACAATGAACGCGGTCTCATTTTAAAACAATGCGCATGTTTCTATCTCTTTCCAGTCCGGAGAAAAAGAATCGGAGGCCTTAGGACTTGAATGAACCTCGTAAAACAACTTTTTCCATTTCGGCGAAAACGTGGTGGCAGATTGTCGAGAACAACGCGCAACTGGGAAATTTTGTTTCCTTTTGGGGAAATCGGCCGGTCAAAAACGGTTCAGGTGGCTCTAAGCACTATGGGACTTAACATCTGAGGTCATCAGTCCCCTAGAGAACTACTTAAACCTACCTAACCTAAGGACATCACACACATCCAAGCCTGAGGCAGGATTCGAACCTGCGACCGTAGCAGCAGCGCGGTTGCGGACAAATCGGCCGCGGAAACTGCTGTAATGCTTAAGACAGCTTATGAGGATGCTCTCCTAAGTAAAACTAGAACATAGTGATGGTTTTCACGTTTTAAAAGTGGAGAAATGCTAATTGAAGACCAACACCGTTCAAGACGTGACTAAAACGTCGACAAAGTCAATGCCATCGTTCGTGAACACCGTCGCCATGACACAGACGTCCACTTGTGCAGCGAGATATTAGATTGTTATTTGTCGATAATCTCGAATGGGAATGTCCGCACGTTCTTAGATTGCAGGTGTCACAACTGTGTGCGGCCGACCGGGACGCGGGAGATCGGATAGGTCTGCGCGATCTTGTTGCGATCATGACCGATACCTCGCACATCGACTAACCGTGCTTTTCTGCGTGCTTTTCTTCGTGCTTTTCTTCATGCTTTTCTTCACTGCCAGGTCTCAGTAGACATTCCCAAGGCCCTATGAATATATGCGATGCTCTGGTTTTCCATCAAAAGAACTCAGTGACAGTTCCCTGCCTGCAACGCACTTCCGTTAGAAACATCTTTTTGAAGGCTGCTTCTAGCGAAGCCCCCTATCGGAACATCATGTAACTATAGGGACTAAAGTGGGATATTCCACGATCCCCCACAACTAATTCCGCAGTTTTTCAACCGAAATTGGCCGAGAAGGAAAATATGTTGCATTACTTATTGACTGCCCCTCGTATGTTATCCGTGTTTCCCCTACATCACTTTAGCCAAATTCCCGGTTTACTTGCCCATGTTTGCACCGCCAAGGCAGAGTCCCATTTCTACTGATCTCGATGTTATAGCGACGTTAAATCGTAAACTAAAAGTATGTCAAAGAGAAACGTTACAATAAACTAACAGTGTTGTGTAGTGGAACGCCAGCGACAGTGAGAACAGCATCTGTAAGGAAATGGAGAATGTATGCTTAATTACAATTGCGCGCTACATATTTTCTCAACGAAAATGATTCACGTTACGAGTATTACCAAGCTTGCCTATAAACTGACTTTTATGATGTTTCAAAAACAAATCGTCTGCGTTACAGCCAATGTCTTATCAGCTCAATATGTTCCTACACATTCTTACTGAGATTCACACTAAACCAGCTGTCTAGTATATATGGCGAATTATGGTCCAATTCGTATCTATTCAATCGGACTCAGAAATTCCTTGTTTAGCAATCAAAAACTGTGGCCGAATGTTAGAACAAGTGTCTCAAAAATGCCGAAATCATTTGCTTCTTCCACTTACCTCTTAACTTGAAGCGCGCCTGGTAACATGACTGTCAGTGAGGTGTTAATGTATAACAAAAGAAAATAACCTTTGCACCCATTCTTTGCTTTTGTCAAAGCTAGAAGCAGATTTATATCAGATAACTGCTTGTCTTTCCATTAAACATGTCAGTTAACCAAAATCTTCACACTTTCGGTGCATGCTCTGAAGCTGGATAAGCTGCATATACTTCAGCCAAAATTAGCCTTTAGAAGCCGCGAGAAATCTCTGCAGCCTTATCTCGCGTTATCAGATATTGATATTCGTTCACAACAGTTTACACGTGTGCCTTATCTTGGAAGATTGCATTTGTTGGGGTTCTCATGAACTTTGATGTGTTTCAAGGACTTCGGTACGTTTTAAACACTAGCAGACAACCGTATCTGTACTATCAAACCTTCATTATAAAGCAGCCAAGAACCCGAGAAAATTATTGTCCTATGTAAAATCGCTATGCGGGTCTCCGGCTTCATTAGAGTCACTTGTTGACTAATCTGGCGTGGCAGTAGAAGATGGCACTAATAAATACGAGGATTTAAATTTCGTATTTACGAAATTCTTCATGCAGAAGAATCGTACAGACATAGCGTAGTTTGACCATCGCACAAACTCTAGTATGAAGCACGTAGTAGCTAATAACCATCCATGGTGTAGAGAAAGAGTTAAGAGCAAATAAATCGACAGGTCCGGATTGAATCCCATTCGGTTTTACAAAGATTACTCTTCAGCTTTGGCCCCCTTTCTTGGCTCGCATTTATCGCTAACCTCTCCTCCAGCGCAAAGCTCCAACCGACTGGAAAAAAGCGCAGGTGACTCCTGTATGAAATAGGGTAAAAGAACGGACCCGCAAACTTACAGACCAATATCTCTGACATCGATTTGCTGCAGAATCCTCGAAAATATTCTCGGTTCGAATGTATTGTAATAAATTTCCTTGAGAGGGAAAAGCTTCCGCCCACCTGCCAGCACGGTTTACGAAAGCATCGCTTGAGCAAAACTCAGTTTGCCCTTTTCTCACATGAGATCCTGCGAATAATGGATGAAGGGCAACAAGCGGATTCCATATTCCTAGATTTGCGTACAGCACTTGAAATAGTCCTACATTGTCGACTGTTAAAGTGCGGGATAGGTATCCAGGTATGTGAGTGGCTAGAAGACTTCTCAAGCAGTACGTTGTACTCGACGGCGAATGTTCATCAGAGACAAGGGTACAGTCAAGGGTGCCCCAGGGGAGTGTGATCAGTGCAGATGAGTGGGGAAAACAAACCGTAAAGTTGGAGTACAGCATTAGCAGTGTCGTGCTTGACAGAGTCGCATCGATTAAATATCTATGCGTAACCTTACAAAACCATATGAAATGGAACGAACATTTAAGGCAGTAGTACGGAACGGGAATGGTCGACTTTGGCTAACTGGGGGAATTTTAGGGTCGTATGGTTCATCAGCAAAGGAGTGTGCACACAGGACACATTCTTTAGTACTGCTCGATCGTTTGGGATCCACACCAGGTCGGATTGAAGAAATGCATCGAAGCAATTCAAATGCGGGCTGACAGATTTGTTACCGGTAGGTTCGATAACATGCACGTATAGCGGAGATGCTTCGGGAGCTCAAATGGGAAGCCTTGGGCGTAAGGTAATGTTCTTTTAGAGGAACAATATTGAGAAAATTTAGAGAACCAGTATTTGAAGCTGACTGCTGAACGGTTCTACTGCCTGCAACGTACATTTCGTGCAAGGACCACAAAGATTAGCAAATAAGGACTCGTACGGAGACACACAGACAGTCGACTTTCCCTTGCTGTTTGCGAGTGGAACAGGAAACTATATGAGTAGTAGTGGTACAGGGTACCCTTCGCCACGCACCGTACGGTGTCTTGTCAAGTATGTATGCAGATGTAGAAGGCGGTATGCTGCGAATGCAACAGCAGTGCAACAGTGGAGGCAACCAAGAGGAAGGTGGAAAGGGAACTAAAGTTTAGGGTTGAGACAAAAAAAATTGAGGTTTGTCAGTTATTTATTTAATCGTATGGCTAGGGCCCCCCTGTCGGGCAGCCAAGGCTTGGCTAGACTACACGGGTCCAAATCCATGTTGGTATCAGTAGAGGTGACGACGATTACACAGGGTATACTATCACTGAGAGCTCCATCAAACCATTCTCTGGACTGAAGCCAGGACTTTGCATTTAAGTCACAAACATATAAGACGGAAGAAGACAATTCGCTACAACATTTAGCCAGGCAACTACTGTATAATCATTGCGGTGATTCGTGCAGGAAAACACTGCGTTATAAAGTTGACCCCCATTTTGTGTACATTATGAGAACTGTTTCAATTTATCTGATCACTTCGCACAGGTGTTAGGAATGTGGTACATCTAGCACTCCTATATTCTCTGGTTATTATAAGAAACTTAACTTTCTGGTGCGTGGTGGTTTGAATCGAAGCAAGGGCGCCATGCTGATTACATCCTTCCTTGTCACCACGTCCCTTCCTCGTCTCTAGATCAGGCAACTAACAGGCAGACCGTTACGTGCAACACTGTGCCAGTTTGATTGTTTGACTGAAGTGAAACTCAGAAAACTAACGCTTGGAGTGACTTGGCCGTACTATTATGGGAACAACTTCTTAGTGGTGGCTGCCATACCCGTAATACACTGTCAGACAAAGGAAGGGCTCACCACGAAGGATTTGCCGAAGACGACGAAAATCGGTACGTGTGAGTTGCATGTACTGACAATTCCACTTACAATTCCACAAAAATTGGATGCTCAAGGGAAAGAGCTTTACAAATTTAGCAAGTCAGTAACCCGTTGATCTACATCTGGCCCCTATGCAAGTAGTTACTCGGCTTGTCAGAGTTGGAGGTCCTCCTGAGGGCTATCGTGCTAAATCCTGCCCTACTGACGCATTAGATCATCAAAATCCCGAACTGGTTGGAGGGTCCTGCCCATAAAGCTCCAAACGTTCTCAATTGAGGAGAGACCGGCCAACTTGCTGGCCAAGGTAGGTTTTGACAAGCACGAAGACAAGCAGTAGAAACTCTCGATGTGTGCAGGTGGGCGTTGTGTTGCCGAAACGTGAGCCGATAATGGCTTCCCATAAAGGGCAACAAATCTGGGCGTACAATACCGTCGACGTACCGCTGTGCCGTAAGAGTGCTGCAGGTGACTCTCAAAATGGTCCTGCTATGGAAAGAGATTGCAACCCAGACCATCACACCTGGCTGCTGGGCCGTATGGCGGGTGACAGCCGGGTTGGTAGCCCACTTATGGCTAGGGCCCCTTCAGATGCGTTTTCACTGGTCATCAGGGCCTGGAATATTATTGACTCGAGTAAAATTGTCTTCAGTGGTGATTCCCGCTTCGAACGAAGCCCCTCGATGACCAGCGAAGCGTGTCTACAGATTGGAAACTAAGTCTGGAAGCAATTCCGTGTACTGCTATGACACATCAGACAGCTTGTTTGCAGACTCGTGTAGGGATGCAGTTGATGGAAACTCAGTCTGAAACAGTTCTACATGTTCATACGACTTCCACTCTGATGTGTAGGGTTATGCAACAGGGAGTTGACATGTGTACAGAGCTGATTTCTTCTGCTGCTCTGATATTTTTGTCCTAAGTATATGCACTTACTGCTTACCAGATGAGCTTCGCTACTTATACGTTCCAACTTCGATACATTCCCACAACACTATGAAGACATCTACAAACTGTAGATTTTTGTATCCTAGTAACAAGTTATTCATTAGTTGACAGTGTGTCGACTGTACTTAACATCCTGGGACATGAGAGTTTCCCTTCTCTGTACCTACAGAGTGCGTCTCCCCAACAGCGTAATTCATAGAAAACAGTTAGCAAATTATGCATTCGAACCACAACCGTCTGCCGTTGACGTCTCGCACACACACACACACACACACACACACACACACACACACACACACATATAGAGACTATGCACGCATATTACCAATCGCGATGTCTCGATTTCAATCACTTGTACTTTATTTTCAACTGTGCTACAGCCCTGCAAATAGCGAAAAACTCTTCGCAAAACGATTCTGTAGGGGATGTAAGCACATTTAAATTCATTCCGATAAAGAATGACATCTTCGATGCGAGTTATATTACCGATATTTCGTTACAACATTGTTTAGATTCTCCAGTAACAACAACAAACAAAGGAATCCTGCTGCGCCTATCACACCACCTTTTATGCTCTTAAAGATCCACAATTACAGCACTCTTTATCATCCCAATTCCGTTATTTTGTGTGCTAGTGTCCGTTGGATGGAGGGAGACAGTCCTTCGTGAGTATTATTTTTATGTACAAGATAGAACAGCACATTAGTCAGACGATATAGCATAGCACTGCACTCAAATGCACCCAGTCACTTACAAACATATATTCTACAGATGCCGAGCGTTTGCTCTATTTTTCAGAGTCACATCACCAACAGAGCTGTTGAAATGTCCTGATGAATTCGTGACTCAGGTGACATCCAATGACCAATTCACGTTCGAATTCACTCAGCTCTCATGTTCTGTTGTTACTGCTTCTCTGCTGACAACGCAATACTACCTGCCTCATTTTATACTGGCTGGTCAATTCTGCATTAATAGGGGTATCCAGTTACTTTTGGTAAGTTAGTATTCCCTAATTAAGTCAAGTACAGCACTTCTATCAATATTAGCAGTTTTGTCGCCTGACGATGGGAAGTTGACTATCCATACACCTCTGAGTGTGTTTCGTGAAAACACAATAACTTTTTAAAGTGTCCCATTTACATTCATTTCTGTTACACTTGCATGTGTCCTATACCGGCATGTTACCACTTGAGCGGCAAGTCCAGAAACCGTTCGATGTCTGCTGCTGCGCCTTCTTGATGTTGAGCCCAAAAGCTGAAGTTGCCGCTCTGGCGTCTTGGAAAAAAAGCATTCCTGGCCTTAAGAAGTCTACTATTACTAAACATACGCCTTAATTTGCGGAAGAAGTTTCTGAGACTGTACGTTTGGAGCACCGCATTGCAGTCAGTAGACTGATATGGATGATGACCAAAAAACAAAGTTTGCAGTTTAGTATAGAGATCATCTGCACATTCCCAGAAACTTTCCAACAAATTTTAGCCTTACATTCGCCTCAGATCTACTACCGGTACCCATACAGCTCATTTGTCTGTATTTTGACGTTATCTCTTTGCCGATCTTCAATAGTGTCACCTTGTTTCACAGTATGGGTAACACTCGTTTCACAACACTTCCTACAAACGTGATGTCATTTTGAGGTAAAGCGCAATATCGACGACTGCGCGAACTGCTATCGACTTTCGTTGGCGTTCGATGTAGGCCTTTCTTGCATTAGTAACAGCTCCCCCATTTCCTTAACGGCAGAAGTATACTAACTGGAAGTGCCATTGGTTTGCAGCACCACTTGTAACATGACTTAACTGCGAAATATTTGTGACTAGAACCAAAACGAATGTTACTACTCATCGTTTCACTGGCAGCAATTTAAATCGTCCTCTTAGGTTCGTGCCTAACCACATACTCGAAAACTGCCACACATTCGGAAATAAACAACCAAATATTTATTTTATCTTTCTAAACAGAAATGTTATATAACATCGAATATTGCAGAAATACTGGTATTACATTCATAAGAAAGGCCCAGAATGTGTTAACAAAACTAAAATAAAAAAATATTGGGATGTTATGAGATGTGAACCTCTGTCCTGCAATTCCATAATCCACGACCCTATTCATTATGCTACAGACTACAGTTTTTTATTCACCAACAGATATCACAAAACTTTTACATTGACCATGAATACAATATTTAAATTAGATGTTAAGTGGTAAGAACTTTTTTCCATTTATTGTTGAGAATTTCTTGTTTTCGTTCTTCAAGTGTTGTTGCTGGTCATATATAGGCTTCCCTCCCTCGTTGAAGATGTAGTTTATAAAACAATATATGAACCATGTGAATGTTATTGCCTTGGATGTTGGAAACACTTTTACATCCATATACATTATTTTCTTGGTGTTTATTTTGTTAACAGTGGTTGATAGCAAACTTGCTGATTTAAACTTTATCCATTTGCATAGTCCCGCAATTCTGGAGCAACCTACTGCTCGGTGTGTGGCAGTGTCAACCATTCCACAGTACTGGCAGTCTGGATGACTAGTTAGTTTTATTCTGTGGCATCGCACAGCTGTTGGGATCAAATCATTCATAAATGTGTAAACTGCTAGGAGCAACCTTGAACTGTCACAATAGGAACTGAACATTTTGCCTCACACTCTGTTAAAGCTATGCCGCCTCCATTAAGTGGCTTCGTCAGCTGATCCCTGGCTACGCGAAACAACATACTATTCCAAGTAAACCAGCCACTATACTTTTTAATTTGTGCGATACATTTTCTGCCGATGGATATGCTTCGAGCAAATACATTCTGGATAGAGCCAGTTTGTTTACATGTTTAGCCTTTTAAATAACGTTTAATTTTCTTGTACTACTCGCTATAAGGGTATCTCTTACTCTTTCTGCCACTTCTTTGGAATTGGCATCAATTAACTCGTCTATGTTTTTCATTAATTTCAGTCTCAGCACTTTCATTTCAACACATTTGAGGTAGGGGTGCGGCATGGGATGAGCACTTATTTAGCTACAGCAGCTGTGTTTTATCATTGTTTATCATTTCTCATTCTGCTTCTTTATAAATAACCATCCTTTCTGACATTTTTATGGTTATGTAATCATAATAGTAATATCATCAATGTAGGCGTTTACAGTGAAATGTTGCGCATCAATATGTAATACTTACATTGTAGTGGTAATGACTGAAATATGGTATTCTCGGCACACGCTTCACACTATCGATGTTAGAATATTGAATTCAAAAGCGATTTCTGAAACAGTCAGTCCCCTGTGTCTAGATCCAACCACGATTCCACGTTCAGAGTCTGTTAATTCCCGTCGGGCGGCCATATCACGTTGGAAACCTTTTTACGTGAACAACCTGAGTGCTGCCTGTACAGACTAATGGCTCTGAAGGGATGACAAACAGTATCACTGATAAGAGACAAACCTGTCAGACAAATGGACTGGAAATGCCAGCATCAAATATCAGTTGATATGCACCTTGGAAACCGGTTGGTACTGGTTTGATAACAGCAAATCTATTGTTGCTTGTGGAAGTCTGAAATGATAAAGCTCACACCGTAGTTACTGATGACTGACTTAATCGAAGGCTTTCTCAAAATGGTGTTCACTAGCCCTAGTGTTTGTTCCTGATGCTTCCATGAGTAGAAGGTCGTATCTCTTGAGGAGCAGACTCATCTATAACAATTTAGTTAGGTATGCTACACCTCTGTTCCGGCCCATTGGTGTCTGATAGGGTTTGCTTGAATCTTGTCACAATGGCAAAAGAAATTATTTTCGATTATGTGCACAACAACTTAATCGGCCGGAAATCCGTTATTCTTCGAGAGTTTGGTTTCTTAGGAATGAATACGATAATTACAGGTTCTTTTTCGGACTATAGGTGGAACAATTACATATTTTCGACCGTAACAATAAATCACCCTGCACCATCTTAAATGAATAGCAAATAATCCATTTTTCCAAAATTTCAAAGGATAATTAAACTAAATATATCACAAAGAACCCTTCCTCCCCTCTCTCTACCACAATGGCACACCTACTCAACTCAACACACACACACACACACACACACACACACACACACACACACACACACACACACACACACACAGACAGACAGACAGACAGACAGACAGAGAGAGAGAGAGAGAGAGAGAGAGAGAGAGAGAGAGAGAGAGAGAGAATCTCCTCCTGCCACATACCACTCTGCTTAAAAGTCTTTTTTTTAGTAATGCTTGATGTTTAGTGTTTATTCTGTAAGTATTGATCAATGTTAGCTAAAGAAAAGAAAAATATCAAACGAAATTCCAATGCTAAAATTGCAGGTGCAATATCTTCCATGCTCATTGTTTAATAGCTTTTATAAATAGCACATGTGAATTTTTGCCATATAATTACATGTTATTTTTCAGTAGAGAAAGACATACATACCTCACCCTATTTACATGGGGCTCCCAAAACCGGATTTCATTATCCGATTTCTCAATATTCGCTTCTGGGTGGTCATGTAAACACTTCAAATTAGATTCTGGATATCTGCTTCTAGATGCCACTTTTCCAATCGATTTTTATTCCCATGTAAATGCAACTGGTTTTGAAACGTGGTGGGTTTTTTCAAATTACCGCTCATGTTTTAAGAATATCAGTTAATATGGTCTTTTTGTGCAGTGAAGGAGAAACAGAGGTATTACATTGAGCATTAATTTTTCTACCTGTAATGTTTAAATGAAGAGAGGCAATGATTGTGTTGACAGAATTAGAAACTGGATCAGTTTTTTCCAGACGACATATTTAACTGGGCTGGCAAACACGCTTCAGATATTAACATGTAAACGCGACAGCGAAAAACGGTTTCCGAAATTCGGGTTTCGTCTTCCGGGAGATATGTCGCTTAGTGAATATCGCCATTGTTATTGCAAGAGCTGAACAAAGAGACACTCTGCCCTAACACAAACACTTTGACATGAGTGAGCTCAATACAAAAATGGAGAGAATACTCAAAAGCGTCTTTGATTAGAAAACTGTGACACTCTTTGGTGGAGTCGCCCTATCGTTGTGGGGCAATAGTACTTCGTGTCGTTCTTCTGATTGTGACTTTATAGTGATTCTGTTTCTTTTTCTTTAACAAACATGGTCAAGATTTGTGATGCATACAGATGCAGTAGTCGATGGACAACAGAAGGTGGTATTCAATTCCACCTGTAAGTTACGTATGCTTTAATATATGGTAAAGGAAATAGTGTTTGAGAAATTCATATACTGTAAAAAGATATCCTAAATATTTTCAGTTTTCCTCACTTGTGTCCTAAACTTTTAAAGAAATGAGTACATACGAAGGAAATATTGGACTCCATGGAAACAATTTCTTCTGCAACTCTAGTTTTATAAAAGACAGCTACATGGTTCGACCAGGAGCTGACAGCTATTAAAGGATGACGCTATACCAAGTTTATTCAGTTTAGATGAGAATCTTAATTGGAAAGTTCATATTATGGATCTCCTAAACCGACTAGGTTCAGCAACTTTTGCAATCTGAATAATTGCCAATTTTCAGGATGTAGAAATTAGTAAGCTAACATACTTTGCATACTTCCACTCTCTGATGTCATACAGAATAATATTATGGGGCAACAACACTTAGGTAAAAGGTATTCACTGCCCAAAAGAAAGTAGTTAGAATAATGTGTGGGGTTCATAGTCGCACATCTTGTAGGCACCTGTTTAAAAGGTTAGGAATTCTTACAACTGCTTCACAGTACATTTACTCAGTAATGAAGTTTTTTCTCAACAACATGGACCAGTTTAAAATCAACAGTGACATTCATGATTACAATACCAGAAAAAAGACAGACCTACACTATCCTTTACTTAACCTATCTTCGGCACAGAAATGGGTAAAATATGCTGCTATAAAACTTTTTGATAAATTACCAGATAAAATAAAATGTCTGACAGACAGCAGTAATAGTTTCAAAAACAAATTGACATCATACCTCCTGACAACTCCTTCTATACCATAGATGAAGTCTTGAATATGAGTAAATAAATCCGGAAATATAATATATGCATTTTGTGCCATTTAAGGGAATGGGATGGATAATAGGAATGTTTTGGTATAACACTATAATGTGAAGAAGACTTGTTTCCTGTGTGCATTTCTTGTGCATTTGACACGTTCCACATCATAACGGTTTTTCCGTGCTATTGATCAATGGAACACGTAACTCACTAACACTTCCCAGGTCATTTGGAAGTGAAAATCAATTTGTGAAGGCAACTTGTCTGAAATGAACCGTCACTTTCTGAGGTAATACCATGTTTTTAACTAGCAACAAAGATACACATTGCAGTGAATATATCTTTCTGAATTTCTATTAGCTCGTAATTGTTGCTGATGGATTTTTAAATTTTGTTTCAGGAAACGAATGAGATCCAAACGCGAAATACGTTGTGTGAATCCGATGGCAATTGTGAGAAGTGTGATGCAAGTGTTCAGCCTTATGTCTCTCACAGAAATGTGGCCCTTAGGAAAAAAGTGATAATATAGCAGATGAAACTGAAGCGGCGTGAAGTGGACACAGCGGCAGAATTGATCACAGTGCTGAAAACAAGAACTTTTGTAAATGACAACACGGAAAGTATTCTTCAGGAACAGTTTAGTAGGTTTCCTTTAGACATTATTGTTACCCAGTTGAAAAATAATGGTGCGAAAAAGCAATGCAGGCGATACTGTGAACTAACCAAACAACTTTCCCTCAGTCTGCATTTCTATCCCACTAAGGCGTATAGATTTGTAAGCTCTACGTTTCTTTTGCCCCACGCCAGTATTCTTTGTGGATGGGTATCGCCAGTAAATTGTAAACCTGGCTATCTACAAGCAGTTTTCAACTATCTAAAACACAACGCCAGTGACAAACGATATCTTAAATAGTGTGCACTTGTTTTTGATAGTATGTCAATTAGAAGGCAGCCTGTTTGGAACAACAAAGACGTTTATGCATGAAACTTCCTGGCAGATTAAAACTGTGTGCCCGACCGAGACTCGAACTCGGGACCTTTGCCTTTCGCGGGCAAGTGCTCTACCAACCGAGCTACCGAAGCACGACTCACGCCCGGTCTCACAGCTCATTCTCATTCTGGACGTTTATGCATGATTTTGGCGACATTGTGAATATAGATGCATAAGAACTGGCTACAGAAGCCTTAGTTTCCCTGATAATGTCGTATACTGGGAGGTTTAAATACCTGATTTCATATTTCTTTGTTAATGAATTCTCATCAGATGCAATGGCTGAAATTGCGAGAGTTTGTACACAAACACTTTTCTGTGTGTGTCTTTGTGAGGTGTTGCTGTCAACATTCAGACACTGAAGAATGTTGGGCTCTCACTGAATCTGTGATGTCCACACAATTTTTTATCTGTGCCATATGCTGAAATTAGTTCATAATACTTTAGCTCAAAAGAAAATTATTAACTGTGAAGCTGGAGATGTGAAGAGGAACTTTATTTTGAAGTTATAGTACCTGCAAGAGTGTGAATGTTTAAAATGTGCCATTCTCTCTCTGGTTCACATGTGAATTTCTATAATAAGAAAATGAATGTCTCTTTGGCAGCCTAGACAATGAGCTCCAGTGTTGCTGATGCCACTGAATTTTTAGAGTGTTCCTAGCATCTAGATTTTCAGGATGTCTCTGCCACTGTAGAAGTCATCAGAATAATTCATAAACTGTTTGATGAGCGAAACTCTAGGAAGTTTCATGCTAAGGGCCTTAAACAACCATTGAGAACTGAAAATGTAAATTACTGGGCTGAATTTCTTTGTTGTGTAGAAAACTTCCTTCAGACCTTAAGGACTGATGGTGTGTATGCATTAGCCCCTCTCAGGAGTTTCTGTTTTAGTATACTGAACCTCTAAAGGATTTTTTAACACACAAATTCTCACAAGATCATCCAGAACTCTTTCGTTCTTGCATCAGAGCTAGGTTTGGTTGGAACAATAATCCCACAGCTTTACAGATCCAGTCTGCTCTGAGAACAGTGTTGATCAACAACAATGTTGCTGCAAGTGAAAAGAGTAATGCAGATGACAGAGAGAAAGTAAGTTCTTTTAGTGGTCGAATTCATGTACTATAAGAAGCGAAGTGATAAGTTAACTGATGATAGTGAAACACTAGTTACTTTGAGGCTCTTGACTAAACACTACTCAGTGAATACCAGTAGAATATTTATTATATATCAGGATATGTTGTGAGAAATATTATGCAAATCTTAAGATGTGCGGAGTGCAAAGAACATATTACTGTTTCCTATATGTGCCCCAAATGACCATACATACTGCAAGACTCATGCGGCAAATCCAGCTGCCATTACTATGAAGGCTGACAGAAGTGGTTAACTTCGCCCGCCTGTAGTAGCGTCCGAAATAGCGCAGCGTAGGAAAAATGCTTTTGTTCTGCTCTAGGGAGTTTTATTTTAAACTCAAAGCATTTTTGTGACAGGCTTATTAATTCTGTTTCTTGCTTCTTTCGTGAACAAGCCAATGTATTTGGAAAAGCACGTATGCTAGTCCCTACCATTGACTAATGAGGAGGTATTGAATAGAATTGGGGAGAAGAGGAGTTTGTGGCACAACTTGACAAGAAGAAGGGACCGGTTGGTAGGACATGTTATGAGGCATCAAGGGACCACAAATTTAGCATTGGAGGGCAGCGTGGAGGGTAAAAATCGTAGAGGGAGACCAAGAGATGAATACACTAAGCAGATTCAGAAGGATGTAGGTTGCAGTAGGTACTGGGAGATGAAGCTTCCACAGGATAGAGTAGCATGGAGAGCTGCATCAAACCAGTCTCAGGACTGAAGACAACAACAACAACAACAACAACAACAACAACCATTGACTGAAGATATGTATGAGTCACAGGTAATGTGACATTGTTACTATGTACCTCCAGATTAGATTAAAGGCACACACAAAACAGTAACAGCTGGTACACAGGGTAACTATTCTCGCATCAGCCAGTGGTTGGGGAAACTAATTACATTTGTCAATGATGACATGTGAATATACGTATGTTGAATCAAGCAAAACAATAAATTAAAATTTGACCACCTCCTTCCTTTCCCAAAATTTTTGCCTGTAAATTGTTAACTGTTAAGTGATCCACATTAACAATAAAGATTTTTCTAACGTTAGTAGCTGAAATAGCAACAAAGCAATCACTTAGCAGTTTTGTTGCCCAAGGATGTGTACAGAACTTTTCTCGTTAGGTTTAGAGAGAAATGCACTTTGCATCAAATACGTTATTGTGTGAAAGTTCACCAAATATTTAATGATGTAACTAAAATAAGACATTTTTCGTGTCAATGTTTCGGTCATGTTTTATCACTATTTAGTTTGGTTATTTATAAAATAAAATGTGAAAAGTGAAAGAAAAAGTCTGTTGCACAGAGATAAGATTTTTGAGAAGCATAAGTTATCAGCAGCCTTAGCGACAGTACGGAAATTACTTATGTAAACACAGCACAATAATTGGGAAATTGATCTTGCAGGGAAGTTTTAGAAGGAACAAGGCAATAGCTAACAGTGAACTACAAACTAAACACTTACAGTGTCATATAATTTACATAAATGGTAACTGCATTTTTTTTGTCTAGCAGAACAATTTGACATCTCCCGGTTTAACATGGCGACACTGTGACGTCACGTGTCACGGCTTTGCTTCGTGCAGTAGTCTCTCGAGGTTAGTACTGAGCTCACTGTTTGACACATCCTGTGGACGTAACTTTAGATATACTCCTTGGCATATTTACGTTTTGTAAAGCATACCTGTGGCTAAGTGTGTGAAGTGCAGTAAAATTATCGTCACTGGAAAACATTATGTTTTCTAAAATAGTGTGTGCACCAGCAACCAAACAGTGGATACCAAAAATTGTAAGTAATGCAACAATTAGATCTAGTAAAGTGAATAATTCTCGCCACACTCAGTCCTTACATGTTTCGTTAATACATCTTGCCAGGGCTACACATTTCCCACACTGCTGCAAACAGTCAATAAATATGTATCAGCTGATGATGAATCGCTAGACGCTTCTAAACTGGTAATGAGATAATAAAAATTGAAGAACAAAACAATAGGCGACTAGTTGCAGTAATTTCAGGAAACTTTTGTTAATAAATAATATATATTTCTCATTAGAGCGATCAGAAAACAAGGTTTTTATCGCCTACTCATATACCTGAAGTCTCAAAACAATCATCGTTTCTCTTGAAGGCTTACGTCGTTGATGTGTTATTAACTGACCTTTAAATGACAAGGTTGACGTGTTTGTGATACATTTCCAATGCACCGTTACCTTGAAACGGCATACTGCAAGTTGTTGTATAAAACAGGTAAATATGCCCAAATAAATATGGCTCCTGCCGAATCGATTGATGATATTGTGGTGACCCTGATATTGTGCGTGATGTCAAAATGACATGTCTGCAAGGAGTGAGTGTTATCCCTCAATGACCGCATCCCGCTCTTGGGGGAGTTTTACAATTCCATCTAACACGCCACTTTTGTTCAGCTGACGAATAACTCGGGTGAAAGCGGCTCTTCTGCAGATGAATAACAGCGCGTTAGCATAGATTTAACTTCGGGAATACGAGTCAGTCAATGTTGTGATGTCATGTCTGGACTATAGAATGCATGAGGTAACACCTCGCAACTAGCTTCATGTAGATTTTTGTTATGAAACGCGTTGCGCGCGGGCGAGTGTTGTCGAGGTGCATCAATCCAGCCTCAAGCAGTTGAGTTCAGGTTTTTTGCATTCCTGTTTCATTGTTAAATTAATTAATTCGCGATAATACATTCCTGTGACACTTTCTCTATGTGGAACGCTGTCTGAAATAATGATTCCCTGCTAATCATAGTTTAAGATCATCATTTGTTTGACCTTTGATCTAACCCGACGAAATTGTTTTGGTCCTGTAGAAGGTCTTTCCTTGTTTAACTAATTTCTCAGAATAAGTACTTGTAGCTTCAGAAGCTTCCTCACATTTTAGAGGATCTTCAAGACTATCTGCCACAGGTTTCGCACTTCGTTCATTTGTTGATGTTCTCGGCCTTCCTGCTCTTGAGTCTTTGCTTTGTGAAAATTGTTTGAGTATAAACAATTAACTCAACGGGAAACTGACAACGAACTTTACGCATAGCGCTGTGAATTTCGGACGGATTTTTGCCGTGTATAGTTTCGATCGTAATGCAAGTCTTTGATACTCAATTGTAACAGTGTCTAAGATCAATGTGGACGCCATTTCTAACTTCCATTATTACAAAGCAAAATTTGAAATTGAAAAAAACTAAGCACGGGATTTCTCTGCAATCCTATCCCTACAGCTGACAATCAACAATATTTTAAAAAATAACGCGTCATTCACTTCGCAGTGTTGTTAAGCTGGGCATTACTTACGAAATGGCCCTCGGCAATCCCCGAAGATATTTCCGAAATAAGGACTGCTTTATGTGTGGCGTCCGTATTAGCTTTCTAACAAGCAGTAAGTCCAAGAAACATGCACATACAACAACAGCTACAACAGTAGTTGATGATTTACCTATAGCAGAGCTGAGTTGCCAAATATGCACAACATGGCATTTCATAAATGAAATACGGTACCGTCATATTTAGCCCATTTCTGCATTGTATGTAATGCCGTTTGGAGATCACAGTGGATCGAAGTTACGCAAAGGTTGTAGTAGAAGCAAAGAACATTGATATTCAGCTGGAATGGCGGAAAGAGTGGCACATAAAACGGATATCTGTGGTACTCTGTATTCTTGTTCCAACTCCAATGCGGAAAGACGATGTGTCTCCAGGTGATGTCAGTAAGTTCAGTGATATTTCGATTAAGTGCCGATAAATTCCAGTCGCAGAAAGCAGTTAGTACATGATGTGGCCTGTCTAAACATTGAAGTCTAGAAGTTATGCAACTACATCTTAAAACATAATACAACCAAACAAACTAGTATGAAAAATGTATGTATGTATGTATGTGCGCTTTTTGGGGTTAAGCTAATTGATGGGATAATTGTTCTCAGAGCGCGGGGACTGTCACGCTTCAAAATTAGTACAGGATGGGCAAAATGACACAGGTTTCGAAAATATACAAAAAAAGAAAAATAAAAACGTCACACAACGAAGGAATTATCCGAGTGGTGGCGAAAATAGATGTGTTGCATATGTGCAGACCCACATATAATTACAATTTCAGAAAAAATGGATAATTTATTCAAGATAAAGAGCTTCACAAATTGGGCAAGTCAATAATGCGCTCGTCCATCTCTGGCCCTTATGCACGCAGTTGTTCGGCTTAGCACAGATTGATAAAATTGTCGAATGTCCTGATGGATATCGTGCCAAATTCTGTTCAATTGGCACGTTGATGGTCAAAATCTCGAGATCCTTGGAGGGCTCTGACCATAATGCTCTAAACGTTCTCAGTTGGGGAAAGAGCCAGCAATCTTTGTGGTCAAGGTACGGTTTGACAAACACGATGACAAGCAGTAGGAATGATGCGTAAACGTTGTTTTCGTCGTCGCCGACGAATGCTGGTTTACAAATCACTTGTCAATGTGGACGGCACTCTTGGTGCTTCGACATCATCTGCGAAGGGTAAAAAGAACGAAATAAGAGGAGTTGGTAAAACTACTCAATTTGTTCTTATTCATGGACCTACTTTATTTTGTGGTGCGAGGTTAATTTTGTCTTTAATGAAAGTTTCTTCTTCTTCCAGTTTGGGTAACGGATGGCTAACTGTAGCTTTCGTTGCTTGTAACAATGCAGGAAGAGCGGGTTTGGAATCCTTTGAAACTCGGGAAATCTTAGCTTACCGTACTTTACCTGTTTCTGAAATTATTATTGCTAGTGAGGGTTCCTACCTTTTTCAGCACGGGAGTTTATCTTTGTCTTGTCGTAGACGTTGTAAGATAAATTCTGATTCCAGCATTCACTTATGGGTGAAGGCTAGTGGTCCTTCTTCTTTGGAAGATTGTCGCATTGTGGGTGATTGTACTTTATATAATCATTGAAGGCAGTTCTGAATAAACGGCCCTTTTAAGGGCCACAAATACTACACATTGATCTTGCCAAAAACCGAGAAGCGATTCTTCTTGGTGTTTTAGCTCTCTGGGGCACTCTGGGATGCTCTCTGGGGCACTCTGGGATGCTCTCTGGGCTGCTCAATAGATGTCGAGCACAGTCTCTGATTGGTTGTCTTGTTTTTGGCGCGCGATTCGAATTACGTTGGAGCAACGTTGATGCTGGCTTTACTGCACAATTCGACGCTAGGAGATTGGCAACTTCATGATAATCAACGTAGAGGCCTTCACTAACGATAATTCCATCAATTTTGGCTGTGGAAGAACACCTATTCATGCACCTCAACTTCATCTGTACTTGAGCACTTGGGAATATGTATGATCACTGATACAACATAATGCTTCCAGCAATTTTTGTTCTTGCACGTTTGAACAGGACTGAAGTAATAGACGAGGAAATCGAAGTGATCGTATCTGCTTTTGAAGGGCTCGTCTTCTAACCAACTGCTTCAACTACTTCTTTGGACTACCAGGGGACCGATTTGGGTTTAGAGAAAGCAGATTAGAGACGTACAGTAGATTTTGCAGTTTGTAAAATGATATTCACGGCGTTTTGATCTATTCAGTAAATTTCTTTCGTTTGTTTCGGGATGACATATTTATGCTGCCTCTTCGGTGCTCACACATTGTCATGGCCAAGCGCTGACGAAACAAGCCCACTGACGTGGATAACATGACAAGCTCCATTACCCGATTCCACAGAAACTTTGCTCACTGGATAACGAGTCAAACTATGCGAACGCTTGTCTCGGATGTTTCCAAAGAAACGATCGTCAAAGTTTTCCACGTACTTTATATGCTTTTAGTGGGCAACATGCTCAGCCCAGGTGGTGGCATAGAGTCTAGCGTCACGCTCTGTCACTTTTGTGTGCTGTGTTCGAAACCCGATTATTGTTTTCGTTTATTATTGTTTATTTTTTCATTTATCCACCCACCTCCATAGAAAGTTATTGCACGAATATTTCTTATCAAGCTAGGGGATACAAGGATGTTATATTAATTGTACAATTACAATTGGGATGCACAATAAGTGTCATACATTTACTCGTATTATATGATATGTGTGTGCATAGTATTTTAAAAGGTTACAATCTTTTTAAATTCTCATATTCTTATATTTCATTCTTATATCACTTCTTAATTCTTGTGTTTATTCTTCAGGAATGTTTTATGCATTCCCTAGGATGATAATCATCGTAGAAACATTCGAAACACAAAAATTCCGAACACAAGGAGCATCGCGCAAAGGCAGGCTTGCCATAGCGACGTTTCCCTCACTCGGGAAGGAAAATTCGTCAACATTGCCGTAGATTTCAGATTGGCTCAAATGGCTCTGAGCACTATGGGACTTAACTTCTGAGGCCATCAGGCCTCTAGAACTTAGAACTACTTAAACCTAACTAACCTAAGGACATCACACATTCATGCCCGAGGCAGGATTCGAACCTGCCACCGTAGCGGTCGCGCGGTTCCAGACTGTAGCGCCTAGAACCGCTCGGCCAGTCCGGCCGGCCGGAGATTTCAGGCGTTGGCAATAATTTCGTGGCAAACAGCGCATAATGAGTCACTTCTCCGAAAACTGGCGCTTTCACTTCATTCTACAAAGGGAAAACTACAGAAACTTCAAATAGTTTTTCCATTCATTTACTTTTTTTCTTTTTCTTTAAATTAATCCACCAGGTATAGAATTAGTAGGCGAATAAACAACGTTATTTTAATATACAGTGGAAAACATTCGTGTAGTAATCTTCCATGGACGTGAGGAAATACATGACAAAACAAAAATAGAAATCAGGTTTCGAACACAGGGCAGAAGTCAGAAGCCACGACGCTAGCCACCGTGTCACCACTTCGGCTGGACTCTCTACTCACTGAAAGGACATAAAGTACCTCGAAAACTTTGACCGTCATTTTCTCACAAACAGTCGAATATTACGTATTAGCCGAGACATGTTTTCGCTTATTTTGATCCCTCTTCCACTGAGCAAAGTTTCTGGGAGCCTTGTCAGGGCACTTAACATGTGGCATTACTGCTCGCTCTGACGCGCCCTAGCAGGGATATCAAGCTGGATTGCATTTCAAGAAGTGACCATTGCAGTCATTCCTGGAACTGCTGTTGTGATTGGCTACTTCAAGGTGCCGTCCTTTGGAGAGCTGCTCTTTGTCTACGCAGCTTTTTAGGCATTATACACCTAAATTTAAATTCATATTCTGCAAACCACTGTGCATGGCACGGTACAGTAAACTTCCCATTCTTCCACATATTCCCGATTTTTTCCGTTCTGTTCACGTATGGAGCGCGAGAAAAATGACTGCTTTATCGCGAATGTGCACTCAGTAATCAGTCTAATTTTGTCTACGAGGTCGCTGTGAGACTGATACATAGGAGGCTGTAATATTTTCTTGTTGCTGATCTTCTGGTCTTCAGTCCGAAGACTGGTTTGATGCACGTATCTGTGCTAGTCTAACCTGCACAAGTCTCTTCATCTCTAAATAACTCCTGCAACCTATACCCATTTGAACCTACTTACGGTATTCATACCTAGGTCTCCATCTACAGTTTTTGCACTACACACTTCATTACCAAATCGGCTATTCTTTCATGGCTCAGGATCAGTCCTATCACCCGACCCCCTTCTTTAAGTCAGATTACGACGTAAATTCCTTTTTTCTTCCATTTCAGCCCATTACCTTCTCATTAGTTACTCGATACAACCACGTCATCGTCAACAATATTCTGTAGCACCACATTTCAAAAACCTCAACTCACTACTTCTCTGAACAATTTATCGTCCACGTTGCACTCCTGTACAAGGCTATACTCCAGACAAATACCTTCTGGAAGGAATTCCTAACACTTAAATTTATGTTAGATATTTGGCTAATAAAATTCCTCTTTTTCAATGTGGTTTCCTTGCTACACTCTAATTTGGCCATCTCCCCTTATTTTTCTGATCAAATAACTAAACTCCTCTACTATATTTAGTGTTTTACTTCCAAATGTAATTCCATCGGTATCGCCTGATTTAAATGGACTACATTCCATTACCATTGTTTTACTGTTGTTGAACTTTATCTTACAATGACTTTTCAAGACACTATCCATTCCGTTCAACTGCTCTTCCAAGTCCTTTGCAGTCTCTGACAGAATTATATCTTGGTGCATAAGTTCGTTTCGTTTTTGTTTTGCATGTTGGTGTTCGGTTGCTAAGGGTTTATTTACCGATTGTCATTTTATTTGTACAGGGCTATTACAAATGATTGAAGCGATTTCATAAATTCACTGTAGCTCCATTCATTGACATATGGTCACGACACACTACAGATACGTAGAAAAACTCATCAAGTTTAGTTGGGCTGAAGCCGCACTTCAGGTTTCTGCCGCCAGAGCGCTCGAGAGCGCAGTGAGACAAAATGGCGACAGGAGCCGAGAAAGCGTATGTCGTGCTTGAAATGCACTCACATCAGTCAGTCATAACAGTGCAACGACACTTCAGGACGAAGTTCAACAAAGATCCACCAACTGCTAACTCCATTCGGCGATGGTATGCGCTGTTTAAAGCTTCTGGATGCCTCACGGTTTAAAGTTTACGGCCCCTTTTTCTTCTGCGAAAAAAACGTTACAGGACACGTGTATCTGGACATGCTGGAAAATTGGCGCATGCCACAACTGGAGACCGACAGCGCCGACTTCATCTTTCAACAGGATGGTGCTCCACCGCACTTCCATCATGATGTTCGCCATTTCTTAAACAGGTGATTGGAAAACCGATGGATCGGTCGTGGTGGAGATAATGATCAGCAATTCATGTCATGGCCTCCACGCTCTCCTGACTTAACCCCGTGCGATTTCTTTCTGTGGGGTTATGTGAAAGATTCAGTGTTTAAACCTCCTCTACCAAGAAACGTGCCAGAACTGCGAGCTCGCATCAACGATGCTTTCAAACTCATTGATGGGGACATGCTGCACCGAGTGTGGGAGGAACTTGATTATCGGCTTGATGTCTGCCGAATCACTAAAGGGGCACATATCGAACATTTGTGAATGCCTAAAAAAACTTTTTGAGTTTTTGTATGTGTGTGCAAAGCATTGTGAAAATATCTCAAATAATAAAGTTATTGTAGAGCTGTTAAATCGCTTCAATCATTTGTAATAACCCTGTAGTTGACTGTTGATGTTTGAGTTTACATATTGCCATTTGGGGACAATGATAGTAGCTGTGAACGCTAGGAAATGGTATGGCAAGTAGAGTAATCGGAATATTTCCGCCATATTCTCCTGTTTGACTTAGGTAGGTGGGTGACAGCAGCAGAGGCAACCAGAAACATTTGCGCCGTGTGTAGGGAATGCCACTGGTCAGAGCACGGCAAGGAAATGGTTTTCTCGCACCGATAATTCCTATCCTGTATCGTTATTGGTGAGGAGGAATGGTGTCTTTATACTAACACAAGGAAAATAAAGGAATTACTGAGCCCAAACAAAGCAGTTAATCCTCTGTTAAGATCTGCACGCACCCACTAAAGATAATGTTATGCGTCTGGTGAAACAGCGACGATGCGGTGTACTCTGAATTGCTTCTCCGAGGTGTAACCACCACTGCTGACATTTACTGTCAACAACTGAGATGTCTTGCATACGATCTGGAAGACTGCGCGAAGTGATGCTACTCCACGAGAACCCCCGCCTGCACTCTGCTAGACTGACAAAAAACACTATAATGGAGTTGGGAAGTCATTCCACATCCACCTTATTCGTCTGATGCGCCCTCAGTTTTTTCATCTTTTCCGCTCTGTCGAAGGACCTTCAAGGAAATTCCTTTCCGGATGAAGATGGGCTCCGAACATCGTTCGGTGAGTTCTTCGCCTCAAAAATAACTATTTCTACAGTAGCGAAACCGAAAGTTATCCCTGCGTTGGCAGACTTGTAAATAAAGAAGGAGATTATATTGTTGATGATTAAAGTCTTTGTTGTGTGTGTTTGCTGTCATTATTAAACTTATGATAAAAACGGAACGAACTTATGCACTAGCCTAATACAATGTAATCGGTAAACTGCAAAGTTTCTATTTCTTCTCCCTCGACTTTAATTCCTTTTACAAATTCCTCCTCGATTTCCTTCACTGCTTGATCAACGCAGAGATAGGCTGGAACCCTGTCTCACTCTCCATTCTCAACCGCTGCTTCTATTCATGTCCGTCGACTTTTGTAACTGTAGTCTTGTTTCTGTACAATCTGTATATCACCCTTTGCTTCCTGTATTTTATCCCCATTACTTTCAAAAAGTCCAGTCAACAACTGAAACGTTCTCCAAAAAACTAACTGCTATAAATGTAGATTTGCCTTTCATCAACCTGTCTTAGAAGATAAGGTGTAGGGTTAATATTGACTAATTTGTTCCCACACTTTTCCGGATCTGAAACTCATTGTCCCCGATGAGCTTTTCCTTTCTTGTGTAAATAATTCAAGTTAGTATTTTGCAACCATTACTTATTAAATTGAGTGTTCTTTAGTATTAACATCTGTTCCATACATCTTGCTGGTGGTGGAAAAGTTATTTTGTCTGGCTCCCCCAAAAATCTCAATAAATGTGAGGGGGTATTGTCTACTTCAGGGACCTTGTTTCCACTTAGGTCTTTCAGTGCTGTCAAATTCTTGGCGCAGTATCATGTCTCCGAACTCATTTTAACCTATTTCCTCTTCTCTTTCTATAATATTGTCCTCAAGTTTGTTCGCTTTATATATGCTCTCTATATATTCCTTCCACCTTTCAGCTTCATTGCTTAGTACTGGCTTGCCAAATGAGCTCTTTATATTCACACAAGTGCCTACTTTTCTCCGAATGTGCCTTCAAATTTCCTGTAGGCAGCATCTATTTATCCCCCAGTCACGCATATTTCTGCATCCATGCAACTGTCCTTCAACGATTCCTGCTTAGCCAGTTTTTTGTCGGTTTCATTTTTTTCGTCTACTTAATTTAATGTATTTTATATTTTCTTTTTGCCTTAGTTAAATTCAATATCTTCAGTACTATCCATAGATTTCTGCTAGGCCTTTTATTTTTAATTTCTCGTCCAGATGAGTGGTCTGGCCAAAATTGCATTTACGGTTCCTTCGGGTCATTATCAGTAGCGGCGGATGACGTTTCTTTTGATAAATGCACCAGCCATTATTTCAGTGGTATGACTTGTAATATTGCAGTGCTAACTTTTCATCTTCCAGCATCCATAACTGATATTACTATACTGGCCTAACAAATGTTTAGATATAGGCGTATTAGCCTCGAGCAAATATTACAGAAACCGCCACCACAAAGTCGTTGCTATAGGTAGTTCAACTTCAAATGCCTTGATACTGACTTTCATCTGTGCATCCTATGCTTATTTACTCCCTGCACACCATGTATCGATTAGTTGATAACCACTAGAACATAAATAATTGTTAAGTCATCGTGCATTGTAAACTAGGTTAGCATAAGAGCAGCTAGAATGAGAACCGTACATAAACGTAAAAAATACACTGAAGAGCCAAAGAAGCTAGTACACCTGCCTGATATCGTGTAGGGTCCCCGCGAGAACGCAGAAGTGCCGCAACACGACGTGGCATGGACTCGATTAACGTCTGAAGTAGTGCTGGAAGGAATTGACACCATGAATCCTGCAGGGCTGTCCATAAATCCGTAAAAGCACGAGTTGGTGGAGATTTGTCCTGAACAACACGTTCCAAGGCATCCCAGATATGCTCAGTAATGGGAGCCACTCTGTACCAATTCAGCAAGTCTGGGGTGTCACACTGTCCTGCTGGAATTGCCCAAATCCGTCGTAATGCACAATGGACATGAATGGACGCAGGTGATCAGGCAGGATACTTATGTACGTGTCACCTGTCAGAGTATTATCTAGACGTATCAAGTGTCCCATATCACTCAAACTGAACACGACCCACACCAATACAGAGCCTCCACCAGTTTGAACAGTCCCCTGCTGACATGCAGAGTCCATGGAATCATGAGGTTGTCTCTCTACCCGTACACGTCCATCCGCTCCATACAATTTGAAACGAGACTCGTCCGACCAAGCAAATTTTTTCCAGTCATCAACAGTCCAATGTCGGTGTTGACAGGCTCAGGCGAGGCGTAAAGCTTTGTGACGTGCAGTCATCGAGGGTAACGAGTGGGCCTTCGGCTCTGAAAGCCCATTTCGATGATGTCTCGTTTAATGGTTCGCACGCTGACTCATGTTGATGGCCTAGCAGTGAAATTTGCTGCAATTTGCGGAAGGGTTCCACTTCTGTCACGTTGAAAGATTCTCTTCAGTCATCGGTGGTCCCGTTCTTGCAGGATCTTTTTCCGGCCGCAGCGATATCATAGATTTGATGTTTTGCCGTATTCCTGATATTTACGGTACACCCGTGAAACGCAGTGATGCAGTGTCGCATCGCTCGTGCTCGGACTATAACACCAAGTTGAAACTCACTTAAATCTTGATAACCTGCCATTGTAGCAGCAGTAACCGATCTAACAACTGCGCCGGACAATTGTTGTCTTATATAGGCGTCGCTGGGCGCGTGGGGGGGGGGGGGGGGGGCAGCGCCGTGTTCTGCCTGTTTACATATCTCTGTATTTGAATCTGTATGCCTATGCCAGTTTCTTTGGCGCTTCAGTCTACATTGTATACAGTTAAGTGATTTTCAGAATTAATACCATTCTGTGATCCACGGGACCAGCTCATCTAAAGAGGGGGGAATGTTACGCCAGTTAGTCCACTACTTTTCCAACTGGCGTTTATAATACGTAGCTAGCCGAGCCAGAAGGTTGACTCTGCAGTTCACTGTCAAAAGCTGGATAGGTGTAGACCTGGAATGACAGTCAGCGTTTGGACCTTGAAGCGAGTCTGCTACCACACGTCTAGTCTTGCTATTGCTGCCATGGCTGGAACATTATCAACGCAGCATGGTACAAGGTCCTGGCTGCTTTGGTGGTGATCTGCATTATGTCATCCATGGACCTGGCGCTGCGCCACTTCCGCGGTCTATCTCATTAAAAGAGATTTCCTGTCACAACGAAACAGGCCGAGCAGCCATAAATACTGCCTGCTGTGGGCATATGATATCAGTCGTCGGTCACAGCCTATCCAATAAGTACACCAAGCCAGTAGTCAATCCGATAAGTGCCATACAGCCTTCGCTACTATTAGACATTGCTTCCAATTGCTGAAAGTCTGTGGTCTGCACCTTGCTGCCTTCCAGCTGGGGGCATACAGCTGGTTGACTTCATCTGGCTCCAAGATACCACCCAGTGGTCCTTGGTTCACCGACTGTGCTTTTGGGCACCTCGTTCCTGATCTACTGCCACCACCTGTTTACGTCCAGTGGTTCTGTGCCTTAAGCTATTGGCAATTTTGAAAAATTATGGTCAAACCTACCCTGCAGGGGACCATCACAAAGGCCAAAACGTGTGATACTCCTTTTAGTCGCCTCTTACGACAGGCGAGAATACGTCGGGCCTCTTCTAATCCTTGGACCTCTTGGCGTTGTCATTGGCTTTCTAGAAATCGAAAAACCATAAAGCATAAAGCGACGCTGACTGCTGGCATCTGTGCACAGCCAGCACGCCACTGGCATTGTGCTGACGTGGACTTGTCTGCATGATTCCTCGACGGTCGAGGAGCTGGATCATTGCACCTGCTCTCCATTCTTCCATTTGCACCAAAATCATGGTCTGTAACGAAGTGAGCTACACTCAAGACCGTCCTGACCCTGCTACACAACTGAAATAAAACGAACTGTTTGGGAATTTATGGATGTCAAGTAATATGCAAGGATATGTAATTACTTCGTCTCTTTTTACAAAGAGCATCACAAAAATTATTAGCAGCAATAAAATGCTGTCCACATATGGCGCTGATACTACTGGCTTACACTGTTGATGTGTTCTTAATACACTGCCAGAAAAAATTAGTGCATTCTCTAAGAGGTTTCCAATTTACATAAGATTTATTGTTGCAACAGTGCATTTGGAGTACAGTACGTGAAATGTTTATATTTCCAGATCAATAGGAGAAGCAATTCTCGGGTACCAGGTGTCTATCTATGCTGAAACACTCTTATTAGTGCGTGGTGTATCCTCCCCGTTTGACAACGTAGGCGCTGACTCTGGCATCCAGTGGATCGTACAGATGGCGAATACTGTCCTGGCAAATGTTTTGCCATGCCTGCTCGACCTGTTCACGTAGTTCTACAAGAGTCGCTGGTTGACGAGTCGCATGAGTCGCTTCTCGTTCATCATACCCCACATGAAGCTCGATTGGAGACAATTCCGGAGATATTTCTGGCCAGGGAAGTTCCTGCACGTCTTGCAGAGGACGTTGAGTTTCATGGGCAGTGTGTGGGCGGGCATTATCCTGTTGAACAGCGCATCACCTTCCTGTTGCAAGAATAGTGAAATTACAGGTCTAACAATGTCCTCTCCAGAAACACCAAAGGTGAACGAGAGGTGCAGCTTTTCGCACCCCAGACCATAAGAACTGGGTCGGGCCAATGTGTCTTTAACAAATGCACTCTATGAGGCAGTGCTCAAAAGCAAATGAAATGGCTCTTAGCACTATGGGACTTAACATCTGAGGTCATCAGTCCCCTAGAACTTAGAACTACTTAAACCAAACTAACCTAAGGACATCACACACATCCATGCCCGAGGCAGGTTTCTAACCTGCGACCGTAGCGGTCATGCAGTTCCAGACTGAAGAGAGAGCGCTCACCAGGTCTTCGTCGTATGCACAAACGACCATCACTTGCATACAGGCACAATCTGCTTTCATCGCTGAAGACCATGGTGCGCCATTCCGTCTTCTAAGTCATCCTCTGACGGCACCAGTCGAGCCACGCACATCGATGCTGTGGCATGCCCGTAGTCCCACTGTTAGTTACCAGTTCGCAACAGTTCCTGATAACACATTTGAGTTGACACTCCCTCTTATCTTCACTGTGGTATCTGTACAATATGCCATTGCTGCCTTTACAATACGATGAACCTGGCTGGCATCTGTGCTATGTGGACATCCAGAACCTCGACTAAGGGTGTGAAAATGTTCGCACAACTGACTAGGCACGTCCAACTTGTGAGGCAAGTCTCTGAAAGGATCATCACGTCACTCGGATGGTGACAATTCGACCCCTTTCAAACTCACTCAGTTGGCTGCAGAAGCGCGTCTCTGCGACATGGTTGCCTGCTTGCTTCACAAGTTTGCACCACACTGAGCCTTCTGCCTGTGACCATTTCCTATTACAAGGTAGACAAAGATGGTGCTCTGGCAGCTATACCACTTCGCTAACTACTGGCAGACGACACTGAAACCATTATCAGTTAATCTGCTATGCCCCAGGTGGCAAAGCATCATCGGATCAAAATCAACTGTACTAATTTTTTCCTGCAGCGTATAAAAAAAGCTTCAAATCTGATTTTTCTCCACATGTGCGAAATTTCGTACGGTTCCGACAGATGGCACTGCCATAGTTAACAATCATAATGGCGTCTACTTAAGACACTCGTTGCAAGCTACGTGCTAAAATTGATTTCTTGGCTACTGAAAAGTAAACCATGTGAACATTCATAAATGTTTGTATGCAATATAAGGTAATGATGCTGTGATAGACGTACTGGTGAATGGTTGGCAAAGAGAGTTAAAGCGTCAGGAAGTGAGAAACTGAGCTCCATGATTGCTCACATTTGGGACATCCTGTCACAGCCTCTGCTCCGAAATGATGGATTGCGCGGACGCCGTTATTCGTACAGACCGGTGCATCAACTGCAGTTATCAGTGAGCAATCAAAGTGCAAGTGCGATGTTTTACAATCTTGCGTATCCAAAGGTGCGTTAGAGATGCCTTCCCCGAATGCTCACGACAGACTACTACAAGGTACTAAGGAAGTTCATTTCCCATGATGAATAAATCCACTCCAGTTGTACCAGACTAATCCTTCATTTGGATAAAATCGTACACACGACCTCACTTTCATTATATAAATCCCAATTTCAGGCGCGTGATTGTGTACGAGAATATCGTACCAGTCATGTAAATGTTCCAGCAAATTTATGAAGTAGTATGCGAAATCCTGTGTGGGTTCTGAGTCAGCCAGTACAGCACCGGGTAAATGGGGCCATGTAACTGCTCAGCTCGCTGCATGTAATGGAAGCCCAGTAAGATGGTCAACAGACTATTGCGTGAACCAACAGCGAATACATATGGTTACACATTACTCGGTGTTAGTTCCTGTGGCGGCCTCTCTCTGACGAATATATGTACGCAGGAGTCTCAATGCAATTCGCGCGGCAGTCTATTGACCGTCTTGACGGCCGTCTACGATATGCGATTGTCTGGGCACTTATATGGCCCAGTTTACCCGGTATGTTTGCCTTGAAAATGGCGGGGTGTTCTCCCGCCGAAATGTCGGCGGTGGCTGAAAGTGTTACGTGGCTGAATTCCCGGAAGTTATTTGAAAGTTGTATACGCCGGGAGAAACTCACCTTTTCATACCTCGCCCGCACGGTATCTCGCATGCTATTTGATAAATTTGCTGGATATTTTAGACGACTGGTACGACATTCTCTTAAGAAAGGTTGATTGATATTGTGACTAAATTCTAACTCTTAATAATAAATACGTTCTGAGGAAACGACCCTCGTAACGATGTAAGTGGTAATAAGTCGAATTATACTCTCCTTATCCCATGTTGCAGAGATAGATATGGAATACAATTTCATAGTCTAATTTTTCGAAGAATACTCACATTTTAACTCTACTTCTGTAGATTCACAATAGTTTCCATTCGTTTGTATACTAATTAGGCTCCAAGACCCAGCATCACTCATCGAGACATTTCTTATACGAACGCCGCAGTCACCCGCTGTGAAATTACCCCAGAAGGCCAAATTCTCTTGCGATGACGTCTCTTCATACTGCATAAATAAAAAGATATTTTGTTATACAGACTAAATGAATGATTACAATGTATTGGCTTCGCTTATGAAGACAATGCCCTTATCGTTTTATCTATCCAGACATAAATCACGACTCGCCCTCACAGCTTCATTATAGAAACGATATTGTAGGCTATGACGAAGACAATTTCTCTGAAGTTTGAAAAGTAGGACCGAAGTTCTGACAGAAATGACTGTCAGGGTTGGATACGACAGTCGGTAAGAGCATTGACCACGAAATACAAGGTTGTGGGTTTGAGTCTCAGACCAGTACACAGTTTCAGTTTGACACTAAGTACCAATACGGACTGAAAGAGTCATTCATTATAGGAACATACTGCAAGCTGTTAAGCTACTGATCAAGTGAAAGCTGATGTATTATAGAGTGTTACTTGATGATGCTACTGACAATGTTGCCAACATAGTAAAATTAAAAGAATTATTGTAATGTGCTAGCAATAAATCCACAATACTATGCTCAAGTATCAATACAGTCACAGATTAAAATATTTCAGATGGAACATAGATCAATAAAGAGATTGTAATAGTGGAAGTGGTCTGTAAGACAAAAAAAAAAAGGTCACCACGAACTAGTTATCCGGAAGGGACGGAAATTTGTAGATATGATGTACGTATACAGACAAACAAGTGACTACACTTCCTGAAAAACTGGGTTATCTATTCAAGAGAAAGAGCTCCACAAATTGAGCAAGTCAGTAAAGGGTTACTCCACCTCTGGTCCTTAGCCAAACTGTTACTCAGCTTGGCATTGATTGACAGAGCTGTCGGATGTTCTCCTGAGGAATATCGTGCCAAATTATGTCCATTGGTGCGTTAGATCGTCAAGATCCCGAGTTGGTTGGAGGGCTTGCTGATAATGCTCCAAACTCAGTTGGAGAGAGATCTGGGAACCTTTTTGACCAAGGTAGGGTATGGCAAACACGGAGACAAACAGCAGGAATTCTCGCCGTGTTCGGGTGACCATTATCTTTGCTGAAATGGCTCAGGGTGGTTTGCCATGAAGGCAACGAAACGGGACGTAGAATAGCGTCGACGTACCTCTGTGATGTAACGGTGCCGCGGATGAAAGGCAAAGGTTTCCTCTTATGAAAAGAAATGACACCACAGACCAACACTCCTGATTGTTGGGCCGTGTGACGGGTGACATCAGGTTGGTGTCCCACCGCTGTCTGGGGCCTTTCCAGACACGTCTTCGGTTTGAAATCTCGCTGATTGGAGTCGACCTGTCTTCAGAAATGAGTCCCGCTTCGAACTGAGCCTCGTTGAGGAATAAAAACGTGTCTGGAGGCTCTCCGAACAGCGGTGGGATACCTACCTGTTACCCACGATATGCTCCAACAAGCAAGAGTTATGGTCTAAGATGCTATTTCTTTTCGTAGCAGGACCCATTTGGTTGTCACCCGCGGCCTCTTACACAACAGCGATAAGTCGACGATATTCTATGCCCGATTTGTTGTCCCGCATGGCAAGCTGTCCTCTGCTTACATTCCAGCAGGATAATGTCCGCACATGGCGAGAGTTTCTACTGCTTGTCTTCGTGCTTGTCAAACACGCTCTTCCAAAGAGAGAAAGTTTGGAGCATTATGGGCAGTGCCCTCCAGCCAGCTCGTGATTTTGACGATCAGATGTTCCAATTGGATGGAATTTTTCACGATATCCATCAGGAGGACATCCGGCGACTCCAACAATCAATGCCAAGCCGAATAATTGTATGCATAAGGGCCATAGGTGGACCAACACGTTATTGAGTTGATCAATTTGTGAAGCTCTTTCTCTTCAATATATCATCCAATGAAGTTGTACTCAGTTATTTGTCTGTACATGTATATCACATCCGTCCCATTCAAATAATTCCTTCGTGCTCTGCCGTTCTTTTTTCCTGTCTTAGAGTGTATGTTGACTGTACATGCACTTTTTTATTTCGCCCTCTTGAAGTAATAACTCTAGGTGGTTCGTTGAAAACGTCTGCTATGTAATGGACGAGGGGCGGCAAGTGGGGAAAAATCCTTTTATTAATGTTCGTGATAAATATATTTCATGTTCAAAGAGGGTGCGAGACGACACGGACTGGGGAGTACGAAACACCGATGACCAACGTGGAGGCGCGAAGACAATCAAGGAGCAAGCAGTGCTATACAGTCCACCTGCCGGTGTTTTCTGGCGAGCAAGGAACGGTATGTGAATTTTTTAGTCAGCATTGTGTCCATTTCTGACTGAAATAATACCTTTAGCTGCCCCGGGCCAGAACAATTGATATTAAACTTAATGTTGTTTGATTTATATGAAGGAAAGTTATATGGAGGCTCAGTGAATGTGTTTGTTTTTAAGAATATAGTCAAGATTTGTTTGTTCTACATTTCATTGTTCTCTTTTACGTGATGAAAGTATTTTAATGACTGTGTGGTGACTTACATTTCATTAATTACAATACAATGCAATTTACTTTCTTTAATATGTCTTGCAGGTATGGAAATGGCGTGTGGCTAGGACCTCCCGTCGGGTAGACCGTTCGCATGGTGCAAGTCTTTCGAGTTGACGCCACTTCTGCGACTTGCGTATCGATGGGGTGAGATGATGATGATGATGATGATAAGGACAACACAACACCCAGTCCCTGAGCGGAGAAAATCTCCGACCCAGCCGGGAATCGAACCCGGGCCATTAGGCATGACATTCCGTCACGCTGACCATTCAGCTACCAGGGGCGGACGTCTTGCAAGTAGAGATAATTATTGGTTCCTGGGGACTGTTATACGCTGGGAGCGCGGGAACATAGTTTATTATAAGAATTACCTATGTTTAGCCACTCAGTAGCAAATTTTGGGTCCTATTTAAGATTTACGTAAAGGATCCGTTGCGCACAATCGGGGATTTTTATAGACAATCCAGCTCAGTCATAATCGCAGAACTGATATTATATAGTAAATGAGTGAGCTTTAAGTTGGACAGCTGACTTGAAACCCAACCATAGAGGTCATTTCAACATGAGAACTACCAGAAGTACTTTGTGAGAACTTGTTATATTTCATGATTTGATCATTTAATATTACAGTGACGACTAAGATTTCTAAACAGCTCCTTCACATTAGTTGGCTTTCCTTTTTGGTGTCATTCGACTTCTCTTATAATCCTTCAACACTCTGCACCCAGATTTGACCACGCTTGCAACGCTGTTCTTTCAAAAACACGAGGTTTGTAATTTGTTACGTTTAAATTGTTTGTTACTTCGATTATAACTTTTAATCTCGCGGGTAGATATAAGTCTCTCCAGTAACTTGAGATGCGAGGGTGGAACTTATTCTTCTTCTTGTCCATATTTTGGAGAAATTCATCTGGCTCACAATCGACACTCTGGTTTATGTGATAAATTTTAAACACGTCTGAGGCATTGAGCAGCCCATTCGAGCAAATTTATTTGATTTCGTTTGAATCACGATGCAGTACCGTGCTTTATGGAGAGAAGCAGTCTCGCGCATGTACAAAATAAGTGAGATTTCAAACTTTCCACGGCGTGGGAAGGATACACAAAGACTTCCATAGATACATGATGATTTTCCACATACCAATCCCAAGATTATGGGATACATTCATCTGCTCCAGTTTACCGACGACACCACATCGCTGGTTTCCACTAAGACGACGCAACAGTCCTTCCAGGTCCATCCCTATAATATCAGCTCCTGGAGTAACCTCTGCTGCCTTACAGTCTTCCTAATTATCATCTTACAACTCTTAACCGTCCCAGCCTGATGTAAAGTTGTACACATCTCTGTCAAAACTTACATATGTAGGACTCAAAAGTGCATATAATCTTCCAGGAAACTCTACATTTAATGTCCTGTGCCTATGACACAGTGTCTACATACACTGTCTGATCAGAAACCTATTTACGACGACTTGAACTCTGCTGGGGACACTTTCAGTGAGCTCTCTGAATGTCTGTGGAGGAATGCTAGCCCATTCTTCCTCAAGAGCCTAAACCAAAGAAGATGTGATGTTGGACACTGTAGTTCGGAAGATGTTCCATTGGGTTCAGATCCGGACTGAGTAGGCTATATCATTTCAGGAATTTTATTGTTCACAAATCATTGTCTTACTGGAGCTGCTTTATGACAGCGTGCATTGACATGCTGATACAAACAGTCATCGTCTTTGAACTGCTCTCCTACTGTAAGCAGTACACAATCCAATAAAATGTGTTCATATCGTTCTGCATTTAGCTCTTTCTTAAGCGCAATAAGGGGACCACAACCTAACCACAAAAATTCCTCCTATGCCATCACATTATCTCCTCCGTATTTCACTTGAAAAATTTTTGAAGTTTTTCGTGCTGGTTACAGCACCAGAGTTGAATCCAAGGTAGGCTAGTAAGCAATATCTAGGTTGGAATGCCAACAACAAAGGACATGTAGCATGGGTGCACTACCGAATTAATTGTCACTCACCACCCAAGCTGGACGATCGAGGTGTCACCGCACCAGAGTAACCTCACGGAGAAGGGATCATGACTTCCTTTATTCAACCATGCACAGTGAAATAATAACACGTAAGTATTAAGCAAGAAAGACTTTTCAACAGAGAGACGCTGCAGATAATAATAATAATGATGATGATGATGATTTTGTTGGTGCTGAACTGTGTGGTCATCAGCGCCCAAACGAAGTCCCAATTTTTCATGCACTCCAATTTCTTTACTCAGTCCAATTTGGCCACTGTGATGATGATGATGATGATGATGAAATGATGAAGATAACACAAACATCCAGTCCCTGGGCACAGAAAATCCCCAACCCAGCTGGGAATCGAACCTGTGCCCCCATGATCCAGCGGCAGCAACGCTAGCCACTAGACCACGAGCTGCGGACAACGCTGCAGAAATAAGCAAAATAAACCTGAAGAGAAAAGCTGTGGCAACATGAAGCGGTGTACCGCTGGCAGGTCCATAAAACTAGGCCACATTCGTTCGTTTTCGCCATTGATAATGTCATTAGCGTAGAATGACTGGTCCAAATATGCTGACTTCCAAAGGCATGTTCTCAGTTTACACGTAAGGAGTTCTGATGTGGGGCTTGTAATGCACCATCCAGAATCTGCCATGATCAGTTCGATGTACGATGCAATTGTACATCTGTCAACCATCTCCACTGATGAGAAGGTTTGGGTGCCACCTACCGCCAGGGACCAGGAGGTGTAGGTGACAGTTCCTGGTGGGCTCTCAACTTATCGTCATCCTGCAGGAATGCAGTACCTGCCACTCCTCAGCCAGTCTCTGTGAGCAAACACCGGCATTGCAGGCTCTCTCTCGTTCAGGGGTCATGATGTAAACGGTCACCTTGTGCAGAGCTGTTGGCTGCCTTACCGTGGCACTGTATGACATCAATGGTTGTGCCCTGGTAAAATGCTAGCTTTGCTGCTGGCCACTGGGACACGCAGGTGCCGTCCATGGTGTGTTCAATCAGCAACCTCCTGTGAAGTAGCTGCCTGCTGTGTGTGCCCCATCACTGCAGCAGCTGACACTGTGAGACGTGCAGGCATCGGTGCCTACTGGCTAGTACAGGGTGAGGCAGTGAAACGGCACGATTTTGTAAAACCACCAAAGATTTATTTACAAGTAAAATCATAATAGTTGAACATGGATCTCAAGTACAAGAGTGGAAATTAAAGATTTAACTTAAAAACAATCATTTTTTAAATATGGTGTCAGTGAGGTGTCGTCCTTGGTTTTGCACACATTGTCTAAGCCTGAGATGAAATTGTCCCATGACGTTTCGTAGCATCTGTACTGGAATGTTGTTAATTTCCTGTCGAATTCGCTCCTTCAGGTCTTCTTTTGTTCTTGGTGGATTTTCCTGGAAGACTTTGCACTTGAGGTAGCCCCAAAGAAAAAAGTCTGGTGCCGTCAGATCTGGTGAACGGGCAGGCCAGGGTAAATCGCCATTCCTGCTGATTAGACGTCGTGGAAATGCAAGTCTGAGCAATTCCATTGAGACATTAGCAGTATGGCTTGTTGCACCATCTTGCTGGAAGAGTGTTTCAGCATCTGGAACATGTCGACCAATTCCAGGCAGACCAAAAATGGTCAACATGTCAGCATAACGTCCAGAGTTTACCGTCACTGTGTTGCCATCTTCATCTTCAAAAAAATAGGGCCCCACGATTCCACGAGATGACATTGCGCACCAGACTGTTACTTTTTCAGAATGGAGAGGTTTTTCATGAAGTTCGTGCGGGTTATCTGAGGACCAATATCTGAAGTTTTGCTTATTTATGTACCCACTAAGATGAAAGTGGGCTTCATCACTCATCCATAAGTTATGCACTCTTTCTTCATTTCGTTCAATAACGTTAAGCATTGACTGGCAAAAGCGTATATGGTTATTGTAGTCATTAGGTTTAAGGGCTTGCACTACCTGAATTTTGTATGGATGATAGTGAAGGTCACTCTTCAAAATCCGTCTTACTGATCGTTTGCTGAGACCAAGTTCTGCGCTGTGCCGTCTCGCGGATTTTCGCGGACTTCGTCCCAACGCTTCGCGCACACGATTAATGTTCTCGGGTGTCCGGATTGTTTTTGTGCTGCCGCCTCTTTTCTTTGTTGTGCTAGCAGTAGCTTCAAAGGTTTTAACCCAAAGGAGAATAGCTTTCCTTGATGGCACGGGAGCCCGTGGCGGCAGGTTGAATTCACGACGAAAGGCGCGTTGAGCACCAACCACACTATCCGCGTTTTTGTAATATGCCTTTACGGCATATGCACGTTGCGCACTCGACCAACGCTCCATGGCTACTGAAACTTCCACCACTCTAGACGCCCAAGGTCACTTCCCCCACTCTCGCAACCCCCCTCCGCGCCCGACAACCACTATCGAAATCGTGCCGTTTCACTGCCTCACCCTGTACCTGCTCGCCTGGCTATTGGCAGCCGTGAAAGAAGGCAACTGTGAATCCATGAATAATAAATGTGTATTCTGTTAACAATATCTCTTAGCACCTCCTGGCATTCGCCAGATCCCCACCACCACTCCCCACATCATGCCATCCTAGCAATCGTAGAGAACACAGCTACAGCCCCCTATATATGGTATCAGAAGTCTGTATTTGGTACTGGAAGTGGCTGCCATCTATAGAGATGTCAACACGTGGTATCACACCTACACATGTAGAACATCAGCAGCCAGTGTCTCCCCTTGCACGTTACCAAGTTTGACTGCTGCTATTTGCAGTTGGCCAGTATGCTGTGTGTTGAGTGAAGTCTTTTGTTGGACTTTCTTGTTTCTCTTTTGTTCGTGGCCTTAGGGATGCCCATAGGAATTTGAAGGCTATGTTTGTCAATCTGTAGGAGCCTGCGGCTCTCTCTCTCTCTCTCTCTCTCTCTCTCTCTCTCGCAGAAATTGTAGGGAATTCTACCTGTAGCCACTGAGGTGTCAGTTTTGTAATTTGTCTCGGCATGAGTTGCCATGTACTAAGGTAATTCCAGTTACATTATGTGCAGAAGGTTTTTCAATGAGGCACAGAAGTGCACACAGTCCTATTGGGCCATGATTCGGTGCAATGATTAATATAGTTTCTTTCTTATTTTTTCGGTTCCTGATTTTTTCTAGTATTACAGCAGATGAAGGTTACACAAATGTCAGAAACGTGTGCAGCTACTTTGCACGAGACAGTTTTTGAAAGGGCATATAGTTGCTTTGTTTGGAATTAATGCTGAACAGAAAGAGATTAACGATGCATTACAAAGGTAAGCCACTAGTGCCCAAGTACAAAAGGACGCAGGAGACACGAAAACTTTGTTGAGAATAACATTCCTCCCATTGAGCCTATAGCAGCTAACCCAGTACTTCTTTTTTCGAGGAGAACCAAGAAAGTGCCTGTATTTATTAGCGATGTAAGGACTACTAAATTTGGCAACTGGTCAGACTGAAATTTTTTTAAAATATGGCTGAGTTACAGTCAGTGGTTGACCAGAAGACATACATTATGTGCCATGAGACTCTTAGAAAAGCGCAAACAATCGACCAGTTGGCTAATGGTCTTGTTAAGCTTTATCACAGGCGGAATAGGCCGAGCTTTTTAGGGAGAAACTCGCTGGATTGTCATGAAAGCACAAGTCAGTGGAATTGACCTCTGACAGGATTAGGAAAGCGCACACACACACACACACACACACACACACACACACACTTACGAGTTAATGCGCAATTCAGAGACTGACAGTCATCGAACGTGAGGTGGAAAACAGAGCTTAAAATGTGTCTGTGAGGGTTATTTCGCTGACATGTTGAGAAGCGTCAGGATGGAAAATCCAAGTGATTTTTCCGCGGTCATTAGGGCTGTCACTCAGCTGGAGGAAATTAACATTTCTACTCAGGGACACAACAATCATAGTGTCTTCTCCCCTGAGGTGAAGTGTTATAGATGTGCACATAAAGGCCACGTCAAAAAGCGACATCTCCAGTCAGAATGTTAAGAGTGTGAAGAAGCAGGACATGTCGCACTTGATCGCTAATGAATAAAAAGAAGGTAAACAGTGACTGGGTAAATGTTCGTTAAATGCAGAAGGGGGCACCTCAATCATGGGATGGAATTCCCAATAGAACAAAACACTGAAAAATCGAATGCAGGGCTGTAATGCTGCTTGCTGGGCATAATGAACGGCAGGAAACAAATTTTTGTGCACACGGGTACTCATGACGGGTACTCTAGACTTCTTACAAGGGAACCTCCCCATCGCACCCCCCTCAGATTTAGTTATAAGTTGGCACAGTGGATAGGCCTTGAAAACCTGAACGCAGATCAATCGAGAAAACAGGAAGAAGATGTGTGGAACTATGAAAAAAATTAGTAAAATATACGAACTGAGTAGTCCATGCGAAGATATGCAACATCAAGGAGAACGCGAGTCAAGGAGTGCGGTGGTCCCGTGGTTAGCGAGAGCAGCTACGGAACGAGAGGTCCTAGGTTCAAGTCTTCACTCAAGTGAAAAGTTTAATTTTTTATTTTCAGTTTATGTGACAAACTCTTATGTTTTCATCACTTTTTTGGGAGTGATTATCACATCCACAAGAAAACCTAAATCGGACAAGGTAGAAGAATCTTTTTACCCATTCGCTAAGTGTACAAGTTACGTGGGTCGACAACATATTCCTGTAATGTGACGCACATGCCGTCACCAGTGTCGTATAGAATATATCAGACGTGTTTTCCTGTGGAGGAATCGGTTGACCTATGACCTTGCGATCAAATGCTTTCGGTTCCCATTGGAGAAGCACGTCCTTCCGCCTACTAATCGCACAGCTTTGCGGTGCTGTCGCAAAACACAGACACTAAACTTATTACAGTGAACAGAGACATCAATGAACGAACGGACTGATCATAACTTCGCGAAAATAAAGAAAGTAAAATTTTCAGTGGAGGGAAAACTTGAACCAAGGACCTTTCGTTCCGCAGTTACTCACGCTAACCACGGGACCACGGTGCTCCGGGCTAACATTCACCTTGATGTTGCTTATCTTCGCGTGGGCTACTCAGTTTGTATATTTTACTAATTTTTTTCATAGTTCCACACAACTTCTTCCTGTTTTCTCGATTGATCTGTGTTCAGTTTTTCAAGGCCTATCCACTATGCCAACTTATAACTAAATCTGAGGGGGGTGCGATGGGGAGGTTCCCTTGTTAGATAGGAAGAGACTGAAGTCCTCACTGTGTAGGTTACTTGGGGTTGGTGGCAATGACGTGATGTCATTGGGAACAGCACTGCACAGCTTGGGCGTTGGAACTAAAGTTTTTCAGGAGCGTATGGGAATGTTGTCATATGTACATGGAGGCTACTGTGCGATCCTAGGCCTCGACTTTCTTGATACATATCACGCAAAAATTGACCTTTCGTTATATACATTGAACTTGCTGGGACATTTTTCGACTGGGCACAACGACTGCAAGTAAGACAATGTCACAAGGTTCACTGATCATGAATATGGTACCAAACGAACAGCAGACATGTACGCTAAAGACCAATTTGCATGGTAACATACTGCAAGGCACAGGGAAGTTAGTCTACGTTAGTGTAGGTACAGATTTACCAAAGGAAGTATTGTGTATTGTACAACCATTATAAAGCAATGATGAGTTGTGTAAGTCACATTGTTTTTTGTGCGGAAGTGTAGAATGCGTCAGGGAAGTACATGGAAATTTTATAGTTCTGGTTAGTCCTGATAATTTTGACATGGTGAGGTGAGACTGTCAAAGGGCTTACTGATTACTAATTTAGATCTACTAGAGGAAGATAATATAGGTAGGTCAAATGGGAAACTTTGCCAGAAGCAAACTGTTGATGCAACTTTATTGTGTGAGAACGTGAAACACCTACTGGGAAGCAATAGGAAAGCAAGGGAAGCTTTGTTACTGTAATTTACAGAGTTACTTAATCCAAGTGGTTCATGACCAGCAACACCAGTCACATGTCACAGAATTCCAACAGGGAATAACATTCCAGTATATAGTAAACCGTACAGGATCCCAAGAGTCTCTAACTGTTAGTGGAAGAATTTATTAATCACCACATGACTGATGGGATTATTGAACATCAACCCGTGGGATGCAGCCATGGTACTTGTCCCCCAAAAAGTCATCAGATGCCACTAGGAAGTGCAGATTTTGCTGTAACTATGAATACTTTAACGCAAGAACTGTTGGCAATGCATGCCCTCTAGTGAATCTAACAGAGACTCTGACAATTGTGGTCAATGTTAATATGTTTAGGCAATGTATTTGAAGAGTGGCCATAACCAGCTGCAAGTAGTGCTGGAGAACCAGCTAAAGACCACTTTTATCATCCCATGGGATCGTTACCAGTACTGCCGAATGCTGTTCGGACTAAAGTGCACCAGCTACTTTTCAGAGGCTATTGGATTGAGTAATTAGGGGGCTAAAACCAAAAATTCGCATCATCTATCTAGATGACTTTATAGTGTTTTTAAAGGTCACGGAGGAACATGTACGATGATTGGAGGTGTTCAAGAGACCACGAACAGCACGTAAACAGTGAATATTGACAAATGTCATTTTGCCGCAACATAAGTAAACTATATCATGCACATGATCAGTCATAAAAGCGTAAAAAATGATACGTAATTAGTGTTGTCAGTTTCTATTTCTTGCTGTAGCATGCAGCAAAAGATTTACTATATTTTTAAGCATTTTCAATAATTATGAAAAATTCGTAAAAAATTTTGCTGTAATTGCCGAGTCTTTGAACAATTTGTTAAAGAAATGAACAAAATTTGAAAGGTCTGACTCTTAGACAGTGTTTGACACCTTGAAACAGGCACTGATGTCAGATCCAGTGTTAGCATTTTTAGTTTGAAGACGAATTCGTTTTGTTCTGTTATGCGAGTATTATCGCGAGCAGATGCATTCTCAAGCAGAGTACGGATAATAGCATACACTCTGTCGCATGCGCTTCCAGACAACTGAATACAGTTGAGTGGAATTCTTCCACTATGTAGAAAGAAATGCTAGCATTTAACTATGGAATTTCTTACTTTTTTCCTTATTTTTATGGACAAAAGTTTATAGTAGTGACTAACCATGCCACATAAAGTGAATTTTTAGGTTTGAAAGACCCATACAGTAGATTGACACACTGGGCAATGCAGATGAGTAAATTCAGTTATGAGGTAGTGCACAAACTAGGGAAAAAGGATAGTAGCACCGATTAAGCTTTTTGGAGTTTTAGGAACACTGGACAAGAGCATTGTTGAATTGTAGGGAGCACAGATATCTGATGCTGACCGTCAGGTATTTAGATCACAGTCATAGTTCATGTCGCACCGTACCTTATTGAGTAGAATGATAAAGTGCAGACCACGTATGGCGGTACCTGTGGCGTCTAGGGAGGAAGTTCTGAAACACGCATATGACCACATGTTGCCAGGTCATGGCTGTTACAGAACAACTGAACGAAAGGTAGCTGAAAGACAAGGAAACAGGATGTTGATCGAAATGTTACGAACTGTGTACCTTGTGCACGACGAGCTGACCTTAGTCACTGAAACATTCAGTTACAGAGACTACCAGAACTGTCTAAATCGTCATAAATGATAAAACTGGTTATTTTAGGTCCATATAATTGGATGCCAGCAGGCAATTGTTACATATTGACCGCAATATATCATTTTTTATGGTTTTTAGTGATGATTGCAATTCCTGATCAGCAATCAAGTACAGCAGCACAAGTATTGGTGAATAACTGGTTACTCACATTTGCTGTTCAACCCTAATCATGCATCAGGGCACTAACTTTATGTCCAGTATGATGAAACAGTTGATTGCTTTGCATTTGCGAACTTCGAAAAAGTCCTTTCCACATTCAGAGAAATGGGAGAATGGAGAGATACATCACACAATTTCTAAGATATTAAGCTATTATGGGAACAGTAATCGTGATAACTGGAAATTGTATCTTGAGTCATTGTCGTAGTATACAATTCTAAGGTACTACAGCTTCTGGCCTTTCATTGTATGTGGCAGTATACGGCAGGGAAATGCCTTTGCCTATCGAAGTGATAAAACTAAGGCTTGGAACAAACCGTGAAACCGTAACAAAAAAAAAAAAAAAAAAAAAAAAAAAAAAAAAAAAAAAAAGCGGAAGTGTTGCGAGAGATTTGGAAACACAAAAGCCTATCAACGTTGAGATGCAACCACTGACGAAGACTTCTGTTATTCATTGCAGGGCGCGTAAGTCATTCAGAGTAGCTATGGATGCTTTACCACAAATTACATTATTGTCTTCAGTACAGAATTCTGAGTCTAAAAGAATCAAAAAACGACCAGCCAATAATAATCAAGTGGACAAAGGATGCCTTACGCACATAGACCAGGCCATTAAGTAGTGATATGACCGAATTTTTAGATTATTTATGAAGGTTATTATATGCACTGATTGTCTACGTTTTAGATTATAAAGAATTATCACGAGTTTATTTTTGTGTTGTGCATAGTGTATTTTGGGGTTTTGTTTTCCTTTTCATTCCTTGATGGTAAACTACGTTGGTAGGTAGCACAGAAGGTAGTTTTATGGTTTATTATGATTTTGTTGTTGAGCCATGCAGACATGTCTTTCGAAGGAGGGAGAGGAAATGGAAAATTATAGGAAAAGGTCATAGGTGCATATCTGAGAGATATTAGTAATTTCAGAGCAAAGGGAAGCTTTCCTTCTAATGTTGTTGGAAGGCTTACGGGGAGGTCAGAGGGAAATGATTATAGTATGCCAAGCTAAGATGGTTCAGACTGTTGCAAGGCATGTGAGATGCCATTGTTCTTAGGAAAACCATAAACAACGTTAAAGGGAAGTGTTAGGCACACACCCTGAGATCAGAGAGTGGGCACGCATTTTGTCTACTCTGTTTTTCGCTGGATGTGGTGATAATAAATTATTATGAAAATGGGAAGCCGAAGGGCATGACAGTAATGGCACTATGGAACAGCACAATACTATTAAGCGATACGACTTGTGACAGAGGTCATGATGACCGATCTCCCAGGTACGAGCACTGATACGACCATGCTCAAGTGGACATAACCTATGTTGTATTGGCCGCAAAAGCCGTTATAGGCGCTACCAGTTCGAAACCTAACTTTCCTGAATAGAGCCCTGCAAACAGACCACCTACACTCATTAGACGAACTCGTAGAGGTACAAAAAGGACGAATCAAAGAGGAACAAATGTGTCAACATGTGCGACAATGTCATGACAGGTGGCGTTACAGTATTATGACCATAAGTGTTACAACTTCCAGTGTTGCAATCGTTCCGATTGCGATTTGTGTAATCTACTTTTGTTTTATACGAAGATCTGTACACCACACTGAGTTACCTGTACACCTTATACCCGTGGATTGCTTTACCAATAAAACTGGAAGTTAATAAGTGAGAGTTAAGATTAAAGTAGTAGACGAGATTGTGAATTTATTATAGATTGTACTAGACTACAGGAGAAAAACTGGAGACAATATATGGGTTTAAGAGGATAAGTTGAAAGGAGTGAATGTGAAACATAGCTTTAAAGGATTAAGGGTCAGTTCCACGCGAGCAGGATGACAACCAAAATATACTGTGTAACTGTTGATTTAAATCGTGTATGACGAGAGCATTCCAGGAACATTCTGAAAAGTTTTTAAAGTGTTCCCTGGCTGGCTAGTATTCAATATCAGGACTGGAACCCCAACAGTAAAGAACAGTCGAATCTGTATGTAGTATGGGCACACCAGCGAGTTCATTGCCACAAACCACCTGAGCTGGATGAGCATGTTGCCAAAGCACCAAAGTGAACTCATGGAGAAGGGAGCATAACGTCATTCTGTCGGCCACATGCATGAAGCAACAATGCGTAAATCCTATGCAAGAGTGCGTTTGCAGCACTCACCATGGAGCAGTGGTGTGATGATGAGTCCAGAAAACTAGGTAACAATCCATCACCCTTGCCACATGATAAAGTCGTCCGCATTCTGGTACAAATATACAGACTTCCAAAGCCCAGTCCTCAGTTTGTAGCTAACCAGTTCCAGGACGGGACGTGTGAAGCAGCATACATGGTCTGCTCAGATGACTGTGATCTATGATGCAACATCCAGCCAGGTTTGCAGCTGTGGTCTGCTGCCACCGTATCTCTGCCTTTGCTCATGAGAATATTTGGGTGTCTCCCACCATCAGGGCCCCGACAGGCCTACATGATGGTTTATGGTGAGCTGCCAAACTACCAGTAACTGCCGTCCCCCCAAGCTGTGTTTATAACCAGACATTGGCGTCACTGGCCATCTCTCACTGAGCGGATGGAGGCGTAAGTCTTCATGTTTGTGGCCATCTCATGCAGAGCCGCTAGTGGAGCCCCATCTGTAATGTCAACGAGACCACCATTGTAATCTGCTAGCCATGCTGCTGGCCACCAGGACATGTGGATAATATCCACTGTGCTTCAGATCAGCAACCTCTTGTGATGCCAGTGGCCAACAATGCAAGACACACAGGCGTCAGTGCATACTAGCACTACAGGAGCTCTACTTTCTCCTTTGGCCCTGAAAGAAGACAAGTGTGTATCCATGACTAATAAATATGTATTCTGTTAAGAATGACTTATTGGCACCACAGGGCATTCGACAGATCCTCACCACTGCGATCCACCTCACACCATCCGGGAAGTCATAGAGGCCACAGCTCTGGCCCTCTATATCACTGCTGATGCTACATGTGATGGCCGATAATGTTCTCCAGGCATTCATCAAACCCAAACCCTTTCTTCGGGATGCCACAGGATATACTGCGAGCCACCTCAAATCACTCACTCTGAGTCATCCACTGTCCAGTGATGTCGCTCAATCATCTCATCTTGCTTTGCGCCGAGAGAGGTGGCGCAATGGTTGTAATACTGGACTCACATTCGGGAGGACAACACTTCAAACCCGGCCGGCCATTCAGATTTAGGTTTACCGTAATTTCCTTAAATCGGTCCAGGCAAGTGCCAGGATGGTGCCTCTGACAGGGTAAGGCCGATTTCCTTTCTCATCCTTAACACGCTCTGAACTTGTGGTCCATATCTAATGACCACGATGTCGACGGGATGTTAAATCAAATTTTCCTTCCTTCCTTCATCTTGCTTGGCAGTCAGTTCATAGGGAACCACAAGCGTTCTGTCATGAAACTCACAATTTACTTTGTTAAATGTTAGGTCTTAGTCCACTTTTGACGTAGCAAATACTACGAGAAGCCTTTGGGTTACCAGGGCTTTAATACTACGATACTGCTTTTTAGTAAACCAGTTAATTCAGTAGATAAATGAACATTGTTAAATTATCGCGTATGTACGAAGAGCCACAAAGTTTTACCATGTAAGCAAGAGATTTCGGCAAAGCGCTGATCTCTCCAGTCGGCAATAGGACGCACACTGAGACTGTTCGCATGTAATAGTCGGCTTTACCACGCTCTCGAATTTTATTAACTTTTTGAGATGAATCTTTTCAGACTATTAAATTATTACTGTTTTACAGTGTTTGCTAATAAGTTCACCGTAATGTTATTCCAGGACGTATTTCACGTAAATTAACTATCTGCATGTCCTCTTATAAACACAGGAAGCCTGCTTGAATGTTCTCAAGAATCCAGTGCGTTACAAGAACTGCTTCGCTGGACATCATCTACGAATTCACTGAAAAGAGGTTGGAAGAAAGCCTATGTGTTGATTCATTAAAATGGTCCATGAAAGGTTTAGCTTAACTAGTGCAGTCTCGGTTGGGAAGCCATCACTAGTTATACTGTACGTCACCTACATCACTTCCTACGGAATTATGGCTAAGCTGAGAAACTTTTTATATCGGTTTAGCACAGTACGGGAATTTTGCATGTGGCATCCCTTGTACGAAGGACCTTGTGTCGGAAAAACTTGTGTCGGAAAAACTTGTGTTTCGGGTAGAAGATGCGACTTGAAATCGAGTGCGTTGGAAAGAAAAGCAAGAAGTAAGCTGTGAATTAAAATTGACTGGAATTTGTGGTTTGCGGGTAGCAACATTGTGCATGACGCAGAGTGTGAACAGCAAGTCATGAAACGTAATAAGTTTGCATCACGAAAAAGTTAAAACGCGTTCAAGGATTATGAACGTTTCACGTGTGAAATCTTAACGATCACCAAGAAGACATTGAGAGGAAGAAGAAAGAAGACAGTGGGAGCAGATGTGGAGAGGCCAGTCGCAAACCTGTAGGAGGCATTGCTGTGCACAGGAAGTGAGTGGGAACCAGTCCATCACTACGGCAGAAAGGGTATGCTCAGGTGGCGCACACAAGGTGGTCTAGTGTTCCTCGCACCATCGCAGCATTCGAACAATCTACAGATAACTATCATCTGGAGACCAAAGAAACTTACCTAAACTAAGTCGAAATTCACATAAAATATAAGGACTAAATAATAATTTGGAAAAATGTATGTATAAGGTTATGTTGCTTAGGTCTGGTAGGACAAGCTAAAAAGTCAAAATGGGTAACTTAGTAGAAAATGTAGAGCAGAATATGGCTCAAGATGCGACAGACTCGACAGAAGACATTAGTTAGTTGTATCCATTGGAAAAATCTAAGGGAAGTCAGGGATATAAGACGAGCGATTTAACGGTCAATGAGGAGCAAAAAACGGCGAAAGGGCCTGTGGGCACTGCAGACAGTATAGCTGAAGCAAAAACTCAGATATTGATGAGGATGTAACTAGAGAAAATTAAAATATAAAGTGTACTTTGAGGAAAATGAGGCAAATGCATAATACTGAAATTACTGAAACCAACCAAATAGAAGAATTTTCTAGGAAAACTAACCAAAAGTTTTACGATATAAGTAAAATCATTCAGGAAATTAACCAAGAGCCTATGAAAATTCCTGGTAAGGCTATGAAGAGTAGGTCGGCAAGTAACGTGGATATGAGTGAAACCTTTCAGGTAGAACCTAGTAGAAATATCAATAAAAATGAGAATATTATTAATACTTTGCGAGCTACTGTTAGTGATGAGACTGAAGAAAGTGACAGGGCAGTATCTGACGTAAATAGTGAGTTAGTCCCAGATGAACAGATTCAAACCAAACTATTTATTAAAGAAAAATTTGTTGTGAGTAACGCAAAGGAGATGATTGTGAATGTACTTGGTATTCAGCGAAAGATCAATGATTTTATCTACGTAGACATTGAACTGTCTACTGAAATGTAAAGAAAGAATTAAAGTCGGAAATGGAAAGTAGGAGTAAAGTAAGAAGTCATGATGTTAACAAAAGCGACTACTATCTAAAAATATGTACTTTCCGTAAATATGCTACTGAGAAAAAAGTGTACCATGTCAGGAATCATAGAAAGAAACATGGGAATGTTTTGAAAGCTTCATTTCAGGTAACTGGTTTGCCAGAAAAAAACAACTGCTGGGAGGGCGTAAAATAGAACTCAGAGATAGGAACAAAAACCATGGCAAAGTAAACAACGTTCCCACAAACGAGAATGAAAGACACGTGGACGGTTTCTCTAGGAAAGGAATGTGTTGGAAATAAAGGCGTTCACATTTGCATGGCTGTATACAAAACAATAAATGTGATAAATAAAACTTAAGAGACAATATAACGATTGTGACAGAGGACCTTGAAAGAACTTCAGATTTTCATCGTAACACTAAGTAACGATGATAAAACTTAAAGGGAAAGGGGAAGGAAAAAGGACTGTGAATAAAGAGAATTATAAAGTTTAGTGGGAGGATTGAAGTTGGTGGTACTGGAACAGCAGTGGTCATTTGAATCAGTAGCAAATTACGTGCTATTGTAAAAGGAGGATTTCATGAGCAATTAATAAGTAAAGAGAGTTTTTGCAGGGATTTGAGATGCCATTAGAACAAAGAGACAAGTATTCGCAGAAATGAGAAATAAAGAAAAAATATTGATAATTATTGACATGGTGATACCAGATCGACGCGTGAGTTTTATTATAGGAAGGGACCTCTTGGTACACCATGCACACGAAGTGAATTCTGAAAAGGACAGTGTGACTATTAATGTAAATGGCACGGAAAATAGAATGTATACAGATATTAAGGGTCCTTGTGAAGGAGCACAAAATCAATGCTACATGACGATGATGAGTGAATGTTTTCAGTACGAACCCAGTCAAAATGAAATTACAGACAAAGATAAACGAATAGTCAGAACTTTTTTGAAACACATGAGACAGTGAAATAAAAGTTAAACAAACGAAATTAAATTGTTAATAAATGGTAAAAGGAGGAGAAAAGAATTTGATTTTGGAGTACCTGGGTGTGTTTTCAAACAGTACAAACGTGAACAAAAATGGCGGGAAGGTATATAACGTTATTAAAATGATAAAAGTAATTTACGAAGCTGTAAAAGGAAGGTTAAAGGTTTTCTTTCAAAGCAGCAGAACGTGTTTTCGAAGTGTACAATATTAATAAAAAATGGCGAAAAAACTTTCAATATTAATGCAACGTAAAGGTATAGAACAAGGACTTCGAAGGTCGGTATGTAGTGAGCCGTGTACAACAATCAGATGCACTAGAAATGTCACAACCCGAGTCCCAGTCAGTAAGAGACACATACGAGGTGGTTGATGTTACAAAATATCTCGGTGGTAAGGGAAAAGTTGTTTGGTTCTGACTAGCATGTATACCAGGTATCGAAAGTAGCACCTCTTTTGTGAATAGACGGAGGATGTTTAAAGTACCAAGCATTAAACAGAGGTAAATGGGTATAGCAGAATGGAGAGATGTTACTGACAAGAAGCAACTAGTGTTAAAAAATCGTACATAATGTGTCTTATCAAATGTTTGTCGCCTTACATGAGGCTGCCAGTGCTGAACGGTCGTGTAGATAAGGAACGAGCAGGAGTAACGTCTCGCGTGGCATTTGAAGGACATGGACAGATGGGCAGTCTGGTACAAATAGCCTTTCTGAAGGTTGCGTCCAGATCTCAAGGCCGACACTCAATGAAATGCTAAGGTGATATAACCAGGAATAATTTACAGTACGAGGTGTTTGTCAACAGAAACTGTAAATATAATTAATCTTAAGCGATGTTTATAAACATAAGTTCTAAGAAAGATATTTTGTTTTGTAACAACCTCTGCTTTATTATGAAGTAGTTTAACTGAAGAATATGATTTAATGACTAAAGTGAGGAGATTCGTTATTACCTGGGTAGTTGAAAAACATGTTTTGCCGTTTGGTCAGAGAAAGAAAATGATTAAAAATATACAAACAGTATGGAAAATGTAATAGTTTATTAGTACGGGGTGTTTACAATACGTTTCTTTGTTACATGTAACTATAATGAAACTGATGATGCCTAGGAATCACGGGAAATTTGGGGTCGCGATAACTCGATGACAGGCACTGAAACCAAAATCAGAGCCTCAGTCAGTAAGGAAAAAGCTTAGTTTGGAAAGTGCGTAATGATGGGCCAATGATGAAGCATGAAGGGACTACAGCAACCATGATCTGAGGATCTTATAAGCGAGTGAAACGTGATTTAAATGAGGCTAATGTCTCAGTGGTATGTGCTATAAAAGAAAGACTGTCGGGTCGTAAGTGCTTGTTGAAAGTGTGTGGTGGACGGCATGGTGCTGTTGTAGAGTAAAATGCGAATAACTACGCTGTGTGTATTGTAACTGGATATCTGGAGCGATAATGAGTCGCTAATAACAGCATCGTTTTTTTTATTTGTGTACGTGATGCTGAAATGTTAAAGAATGTTTTTATGGGTTTCTAGAGGATGGTAGCCAAGCCGACGAAAAATGTAAGTGAAATGGTTAGTTTGTTTGCATAAATTAGTATAACAAAATCTCATTAAGATTACAATCAAAAACTTTTATCTAAAGAGAACGTCACGAATTTTGTGTTCGTTTTCTTAAAAACTGAATGTAATGAATGGCATTTTGTACGTGCCTTGTATTCATTGTTTATCATATCACAATGGTAACGGGTACAGATATTATGAGAACATAGGAAATGAAATGAGAATAAAGTGTGGATGCTAAAAAACTGAAAATAAGTGAGCTTTCGATATTATATATAAACTTGTAAAATCTATTTTTGGCGAATGTCCACCAATATCATTTAATGAGAAAAAAATTGTTGGGGAGATCATGATGAGATTCTGTACCTGTTTCTGAAGTTTTGAAATTCTAAGTTTACTCCATAGGAAAAAGGAAGGACCAAATGAACACGCTTCTCCTGTAAACCATAACACAGTGGATCTGTTACTTTTAAGAACTGGAATTTTGTTTCAAAAACCATCAATTTTGAAAATAAATCACCGAAGGAGGGTGTGTGAGGTTCCTCCTGTTCCGGAATGTACTTTTATTTTCTGAATTTTACGTTCATTAGAACTCTGCAGAAATAATTCACTATCTCAAGCAGCCCTGCAAAATTCGATGACAGTGAGTTGGAAGCAGGTTGCCACGAAGGTGATGGTGATGAGTGGACCATACGGTGTGGAAGTGAATCATGGGAATGGAAAGAAGTACGCAAAACCTGAGAGCAAATCGTGCTTGGCGGTCAATACGCAGGAGAGCCGCAAGTGTTCTGGAGAGAAACTCAGAATTTTCTTGATTAAATATTAATAACTCAAGTCCGTTTTGACATAGTAAATTCTAGGTGGAGCCCATGGTTCTACATCTACATCATACTCCGCGAGCCACCTAATGGTGTGTGGCGGAGGGTACTTTCGGTACTATTATCTGATCCCTCCAACGCCATTCCACCTGCGAATAGTACGTGGGAATAATGATTGTCTGTAAGCCTCTGTATTGGCTCTAATTTCTCGAATTTTCTCCTGGTGATCAGTACGCGAAATGTATGTGGGGTAAGTGATATGTTTTACGACTTCTCCTGAAAAGTGCTGTCCCGAAATTTCAATAGTAACTCTCTCCGTGATGCACAACGCCTCTCGTATAACGTCAGCCAGTGGAGTTTGTTTAGCATCTCCGTAGTGCTCTCTCGCCAGCTAAACGATCCAGTGACGAAATGCACCGTTGGATCTTCTCTATCAGTCCTATATGATAGGGATCCCAGATAGATGAACAATGCTCAAGAATCGGCTTTAATACCATAATATCGCTATGTAGTAAACAGGTTAATTCAGTGGACAAATAAACATCGTTAATTTACCAAAGATGGCTGAAGAGCTACGAAGTTTAACAATGTAAGCAAGAGATTCTGGCCATGCAGTAACCTCGGCAGTCGCCGATAAAATGTACTCGGACCCTTTTCTTGTGTGACAATCAGCTTTACGAGCTTCTCGAAATTTATTAACTATTTGAGATGAATTCTTTCATACTATTAAATTATTACTGTGAATAGTGTGTGCCAATAAATGCATCGTAATAGCAACCCGGGACTTATTTAGTGTAAGTTAGCTAACTGCATGTCCACTTCAATCACAGTTAGCCTGCTTGCATATCCTGAAGAACCTAGTGCGTTACAAGAACTGCTTCGGGACAACACCCACGTCAAATTCACAGAAAACAGGTAAGAGGAAATCCTACACGCTGCTTCACGAAGATAATTCATGAAATATGTAGCTTAACTAGTGCAGTCTCGGGTGAGAAGGCATGACCAGTTATGTACCTGTATATCACCCATACCACTGTCTATAAAATCACTGCTAAGCTGAGAAACTTTTATGTGGGTTTAGTAGAGCGAGGGGATTTTGCAAGTTCTAGAAAATAATGAAAGATAGCAAATCTCACTGTAAGACGATAAATAGTGATTTCACTGTAGGACAAAAATGGGCGAATGATTGTTTAGTGGGAAATTTCAACTGTGATACCAGAAGCAAAGCATCACGGTATAACAGATAGAAAGTTGGGAATGGTTTAACACCATCCCAATATTAGTTATGACAGATCTGATATTACTTTCATTCCACGACAATCCGAAGTCAGTATCTATGTATTCATTTCCCCTAAAAATATTTCAGAAATAATTAAAATAGTGTGTTAATTTGTTATTTAATGTTGTAATGTGTTAATGTCAGTTGGGGATATTCGTTGCATTGTCTTACAGAAAGTTTTCACGTTTCTTCACTCCGCCAAATGGGAGCAGGCAACGTTAAAGGGCTAGTAGGTGACATGCATCCATCACAAGCATACAAGTAAACCAAAGAATATAATCCTATCAACATATTTAAAAAAAAAAGGACCAGTATATCATTTTGTAGCACCATGTCGTTTTAGGTCACTTTCCCTTGTGTGGGAATGATTGCGGTTGCTGGATGAAAACATTATGAGCATGTGTTGTAAACTTCAGAAGTAATTTTGTAATATATAATCTCTCTATATTCGTGAAATCAACGTCAAATAATAAACTGAGCTATAATAAGGCTAAAACAACGTCGACCAGCTTATAGGAAAGAAGAACATAAATGAAGTGATAAAATCAGTTGGTAAGTTTTTGTATGTAAAGAGTTGAAGACGATGAGGGGATGGACAATAAATAGAATAGAAAAAGTGAAGTGCTTTTGGTAAACAGAGTATAGTTTTCAGTATTAAGCTTCTAGTGCACCTGAAAAGTAAAGTTCACGATCAGTGTGTATCGCCAGTTTTGGCTTATGACAAGGAAACATTGATTTTTTAATCCTGAATACGCGCAAAAATTGAAGACTGCTCAGCTACAAAGAGAGACATAAGAATAGTTAATTACTAAGGGAGACGGAAACCAAGTACCTCATATAACGTACGGTGGTGGAAAATACTGTATAAAGAAATAGAGGTTGGCAGAACACGCAGCTAGGCGAATGGGTGATACACAAAGCACCTACATTGCTAAATTCTAGGAAATATGAAAAGATCGAGCCGGTGAACAGCTAGGTGAGTATATGGCATTAGTAAACATGCAAGAGCCTCATGGATAACAGATGCGTATCACTGAATACTTTAATGTAGGTAATGACGTAGAGGAGGCCTTATCTAGCAGTAATGTCTAACGTATGATGCAGGTATATTGTTTTTCTTTTCGTGTTGTAACTGTGATAACTTATTCACAACATATACCACGAAAAATGCACATATAGAAATTTCGTACGTAATATCACCCAACTCTTTAACCATTTAGCTATTCACTGTTGTTTTTGGGCCTAGAAATGTTTTGTTTGATGCTACAAGAAATTTTCACTTTTCATGTATTTCTGGCATTTGGTGTGCGATATTAACAATATTAACACTACTACTTAAACACTGCAAAAAGTATCAAAGCAGGGTGTTTTTTATTCACTGTTCCATGGAGTAGAGCGAAGTGGTTGAGATATGGGTCGTTGCAGAGTCGCCATACTTTTCAACCAATTATCAGGCTAGCTGGTAGTTGGGACAAAATGGTTAAAAACTTAAAATAAATGGTAGGGGTTATCAGTTCCAGCATTTGCCTTACAACCAAGGGAAAATTTCGAAACGGAGGGATTGGGACTATTTTTAATTTATTTCTGGGAAAATGTTGTCCATTGTCCAAGGAAAAAATCATGAATTTGTGAAAGTGAACTGCAGCAGCTTGCTGTACAGGATAAGCAACAGTCTAGGAATACAGAATGTTTATGAATTAATTGTACAAAAGTAACCTTTAATTGTGAAAAGGTTCAATAATTTACAGAAATCTTGGATGCTGCATCCAGTGCTGTATCGTAGATTTCTGTAAATTCAAGTGCTATTCCCGTCCAACACTGTTACCGACGTTCCCGCTAGGTGGCACGCGCGAATCAGTCATTCCAACAGGCATTACGGAGTCATAACGGTGCAGAGCGTGCGCAGTGTTGTTTAAGGCTTCATGGATCGAAATCCGCTAATACATTTCAGAAATAATTTAGTACTAAAAATCGGAAGCCACTACCTCAAAAACAGATTGTTATTAATCGGTGCAATTGTTTCACCGAAATTGACTGTGTATGACATAGGACACCAGGTCAGGGTCGGCCAGTAGTCTGTAACTCCGTAATGGAACAAGTTCGGCAGTCTTACATTTGTAGTCCGGGAACAGAATATGGAGTCATGTCGACTCCAGTGCCGTAGTCAGCTGCCCTGGGTTTCTCGGTTGAGTATACATGGCGCGATCAGCTCTATCGATATGGTCCCTCAAATTCTCGACTGAGTTTAAATCCAGGGAGTTTGGTGGCAAGGGGAGTATGGTAAAATGCTTATGATGCTCTTCGAACCACGCAAGTACACTGCGGGCTGTGACACATTGCACTGTTCTCCTGGTAGAGCGCATCGTATTGATGAATAAACAAACAGTATATAAGGGTGGTCATAACCCCAAGGATACATGCATACTTATGTCCATCTATTGTGCCTTCCAGAATGACGAAATGACTCAAGAAATGTCACGAAAACATTCCCCAGATCATCACACTCCCTTTCGTGGCCTGGGCTCTTCTGACGACTGTTGCAGGGCTATACACGTCAACGGTCATCTGTCCGATGGAGCATAAAACGTGATTCGTCTGAAAGTCCATTTGTTCAGTGGACGTCGAGTTGCGGTACTGTCATCCAGATTCCAACCTTCGTCTCCAATGAACGGCATAAAACAGGCGCCTTCGGTGGAGACCCATATCCAGCAACGGTTACTGAGGGGACACTTTCGGTAGTCCCTTGGTTCATCTCGGCAGTTGCACGTCTATTCGCCCCTACACATCTTTGCAGCTGTCGTTCGCTCCTGTCATCCTTGTCCCATGGTGCACAACAGTGGCCTTGTCCCAGATTTTGGATAGTACCATTTTGCCATGCAGAGTATACTTCAACCACGGCGGCAAGCGAACAGTTTACAAACTTAGCCGTTTCGGAAATGCTTCCATCGTTCGGTTGGAAGCCAATGATCGCACCCTACTGGACGTCAGATAAATCGCTCTGTTTCCTTATTACAACGATTGCAATGTTTACTGCTTCCCCCCGACACGCTTTACAGACCTTCCACTGCTAGTGCCGCCAGCTGCAGCGTGTGAGTGGTTATTGTACGTTGACGTCGAACATGGGCGGTGGTCACAATGTAACTGGACTGTGTAAAATAAATTTGGAGATCCGATCGCTTATAAAACAGATTATTGAACTGAAACAGCGAGTTGGAAATTCCAGCAAGATCGCACGCCACCACATTATCATTGTGAAGTTCTCACATACCTCCCTAGGAATGTGGCGACTTGAATGTGGTGGAACAATATCCAGGCCACCACGACCACCTGACTTAACTCCAATGGACTTCTGTGTCTGGGGTTATGTTAAAGACAGTGTCTGCTCCTCCACGTCAGGAGAACATCGATGCGACAGCAGTAACACAAGCAGTTGCCACCATATACCCAGACTTGCTTCATAGGATTTGGCGGGAAACTGATTATAGATGGGACATTTGTCCTGTTACAAAGGGTATCGACATTGAACATTTGTAAATAAAACTTGAAAATATACTGCGTTCAGTGGTGTACGAAACGTTTCTGTAAGTTATTTACCTTTTCACAATAAAGGTCACTTTTGTACAACTAGTTTATAATCACTCTGTATTTTAGGGATTTGATTTAAAGTTTTATTTCGAATTTTTTTTTCATAAAATCTTCCAACACTATCCCAGGATTGGTTCACTGTAAGGCAGACCTCACGAAGCCATGGATCTAAGTTGTCAACAAGGCACTGTGATGTTAAAGACAGCGTGTTTACTCCACTTCAGGGAAACATTGATGAGCTGCGACAACAGATGTAACAAGCAGTTGCCACCATATACCCATACTTTCTTCGTAGGATTTGGCGGGAAATTTATTATAGCTGGGACGTTTGTCCTGTTACAAAGGGTAGTGACATTGAACGTTTGTAAATAAAACTCGAAAATATACTGCGTTCAGTAGTGTACGAAACGTCTCTGTAACGTAATGGTAATAAAATGGAAATGTCGTGTGGCTAGGGCCTCCCGTCGGGTAGACCGTTCGCCTGGTGCAGGTCTTTCGATTTGACGCCACTTCGGCGACCTGCGCGTCGATGGGGATGAAATAATGATGATTAGGACAACACAACACCCAGTCCCTGAGCGGAGAAAATCTCCGACCCACCCGGGAATCGAACCCGGGCCCTTAGGATTGACAGTCTGTCACGCTGACCACTCAGCTACCGGGGCGGACAACGTAATGGTGAGGGCTGTGTTTACATGGAATTAACTTGGTCGTCTGGTTCAACTGCGCTGCTCATTGACGAAATGGTTATGTTCTGCTACTTGCAGATTAGTTGCAGCCGTTCATGTACTTCGCGTTCCCAAACAACGATCGAATTTTTATGGGTGACAATGTGCCATTTCACCGGGACAGATTAGATTAGATTAATACTAGTTCCGTGGATCATGAATACGATATTTCGTATTATGTGGAACGAGTCAAATTTTCCAATACATGACATAATTAAGTTAATTTAACAACATAATTAAGTTAATATAACAACTCTTTCATTTTTTTGTGTTTTTAATTTTTATTTTTTTTATTTTTTATTTTTTTAATATATATTTTTTAAATTTATATCTAAAAATTCCTCTATGAAGTAGAAGGGGTTGTCATTCAGAAATTCTTTTAATTTCTTTTTAAATACTTGTTGGTTATCTGTCAGACTTTTGATACTATTTGGTAAGTGACCAAAGACTTTAGTGGCAGTATAATTCACACCTTTCTGTGCCAAAGTTAGATTTAATCTTGAATAGTAAAGATCATCCTTTCTCCTAGTATTGTAGTTATATGCACTGCTATTACTTTTGGATTGGGTTTGGTTGTTAATAACAAATTTCATAAGAGAGTATGTATACTGAGAAGCTACTGTGAATATCCCTAGATCCTTAAATAAATGTCTGCAGGATGATCTTGGGTGGACTCCAGCTATTATTCTGATTACACGCTTTTGTGCAATAAATATTTTATTCCTCAGTGATGAATTACCCCAAAATATGATGCCATATGAAAGTAACGAGTGAAAATAGGCATAGTAAGCTAATTTACTAAGATGTTTATCACCAAAATTTGCAGTTACTCTTATTGCATAACTAGCTGAACTCAAACGTTTCAGCAGATCATCAATGTGTTTCTTCCAATTTAATCTCTCATCAATGGACACACCTAAAAATTTGGAATATTCTACCTTAGCTATATGCTTCTGATTAAGGTCTATATTTATTAATGGCATCATACCATTCACTGTACGGAACTGTATGTACTGTGTCTTATCAAAATTCAGTGAGAGTCCATTTACAAGGAACCACTTAGTAATTTTCTGAAAGACAGTATTGACAATTTCATCAGTTAATTCTTGTTTGTCAGGTGTGATTACTATACTTGTATCATCAGCGAAGAGAACTAACTTTGCCTCTTCATGAATATAGAATGGAAAGTCATTAATATATATTAAGAACAACAAAGGACCCAAGACTGACCCTTGTGGAACCCCATTCTTGATAGTTCCCCAGTTTGAGGAATGTGCTGATCTTTGCATATTATGTGAACTACTTATTTCCACTTTCTGCACTCTTCCAGGTAGGCATGAATTAAACCATTTGTGCACTGTCCCACTCATGCCACAATACTTGAGCTTGTCTAGCAGAATTTCATGATTTACACAATCAAAAGCCTTTGAGAGATCACAAAAAATCCCAATGGGTGGTGTTCGGTTATTCAGGTCATTCAAAATTTGATTGGTGAAAGCATATATGGCATTTTCTGTTGAAAAACCTTTCTGGAAACCAAACTGACATTTTGTTAGTACTTCATTGTTACAGATATGTGAAGCTACTCTTGAATACATTACTTTCTCAAAAATTTTGGATAAAGCTGTTAGAAGGGAGACTGGACGGTAATTGTTGACATCAGATCTACTGTTTGCGATTGATTTGAAGAACATTCTGAACAACTCAATTGAATGGTTTGGCTACACAGATTGGCCGACGTGAATTCCATCCAACATGTATGGGACATAATCGAGAGGTTAGTTCCTGCCAATGCTTTGTTTCTAAAAAAAAAGTTTGAGGGTACTCCGACATTGGATATACCTCAGCAAAAACTATAACTGATGCATGGGATACCACCCGTCTGCTTTTAGCCATGACTGCATCATCAGGTAGAACTAAAAAAAGAGTGGTAAAGTGGTATCGGACTCTTCAGTTGACTTTACAGCTCAAATGAGGCAGGCAATACCGAGAAACACACAAACATACAAGAGAATATGGTATCGAGCACTTCAGTTTACATAACTTCAAATGAAGCATGCGATTCCCATCAACCTCTGAACAATAAAAGAAAATGGTATCGTACACTTCCATTGACCTATAATACACCTCAAATGAATCAGGTGAGTCCAACCAACCCTCCGTCATACTAAACAATACAATGAAATATTACCGAACACATATTTTAATCTGTAAAACACCACTAAAAGACACAATACAACAAAAACCATCCACACCTATCATGAACAACAATTGAAACTACGCTACAAAAATCTTTTCTAACCTTGTTTGGCTCCCGAAATGACATAGATGATGGGTGGTATCCCGTGCTTCAACTGACCCAATTTTTAATACAGCTGAAAATTTATTTCTATAAAACTACAGTGTAACTTACACAAATAGCGTTACAACAGTATACAAACTGACTTTAGTTCATGGCTGCTGTAGTCTTCACGCCTTTTACTTACCTCTTGCTATCAGTAGCCAGATGTCTGTCTTTCATGAACCATGGGCTGGAACAACATCAGTGGAGGACCAACCAACATAGTAAAAAAATTACCTTGTCGACGAAAATGTTTAGGCGTACTCATCCCCCAGCGTTCCCCCAGAAAAACAGCACTGGGTCCAGCGCAAAATACTGCACCGGCAACACTTTCACAATTATGGACGGCTGTAGAGGCGGTTTGGCTCAATATTTCTGCAGGAGGCTTCCAACAATTCGTTGAGTCTATGCTACTTCGCGCTGCTGCACTACGCTGGGCAAAATCAAGTCCGACACGATATTAGGAGGTATTCCATGAGTTTTGTTTCCTCAGTGTATATATTCGTTGCGGCCCACTATCGATCAGAGGCGCTGCCCCATTAGCTGTCTGCTGCCCACTGACGTCGCCCAATCTAACGCTAGGTGGTTCGGCCTATCGATCACACTTCCTGCCTGCACATCCACCGGCTGAGCCGTCTCCACCACGGGCCAAGCTCATTTTCTGCTGATTATCAGCGCAGCTCAGACACTGCCAATTCCTTGGTGCAGCCTGCCCTTCGCTGCCCAGCCTTAGGTTTCTGAGTTAAACACTAGGGCTTCTCTTCCTTGCTGCAGCCAGCAGCTGCCGCCGGGTCCACGCTGCAACCGCGTGGGCTCCATGTGCCAGTGGCTCGAACTGCTGTGTGTCGCGTCGTGTCGTGCTGCATCTCGATAACCACTCTACAATCAAACTTTCTGACTGCTTTGAGTACACAAGATGGCCTCCACGCGCTCCCACAGTGATATTTTAACAATTACAATGATATTTTAGTAATTTCAGTGATATTTTAACAATTTTTTGTTAATATTACTTTACAGTTTCGGTTTCCTTCAATTAATTTTACAATGCAATTTGTTCTTTGCCGTTAATAGTTTATAATTACAGATATCTTATAATACAGGTAACTACTTATGCTACTACACATATGCATTTGTTTTACATTTGTTATTTAGTGTACAGAGCGAGGGAGGGGGAGTAGAGGGAGTTGGGTTAGGTATATTTTGGTGGTTCTTTTGTGGGCCATGTTCTTGTGTGCTTGGTGGTGTTTGTGTTTTATTCTTGAGTCCTTTCGTCTAGGTGTGGGAGGATCGTGGTGTTTGTTAGTGGTGATAGGATTGAGGCGAGATCGGGGTACGTCTTCACTGTGTTGTGGGCGATTGTGTGAGAGGGTGTTGTGTATTTGAATTTAGGTTTCCTTTTTCTTCTGTGGTTGACTGTGATGATGTCCTCCATGTCCGGTCTTTTGTTTAAGATGTGATTTCCGTATCTGGCTCTCATTTTGGCTAACCTCGTTTGTAGTGGCTCCATTCTGGTTGCCTCATATACTTCATTGCTTGGTGTTACATACGGTAGCCTTGCGATACTTCGTATTAGTCTGCGTTCTGTGCTGAACAGTCTTTCTGCGATCGGTGCATGTATGCCTCCCAGGGGGGCTGCTGCATACTCTAGAACTGGACGAATGAAGGTTTTGTACGTATGTATTGCTGTTTGAGTGTTGCAGCCATGGAAGCGTTCTTGCACTTGTCGTATTAGGTTTTGTCTGAGTCGGGTTTTCCAGTTGAGATGTTTGTCTAGGTATACTCCGAGGTATCTAGCTGTGTCGTTTAGTTGTAGGGGGCTATACCAGAGGGTTAGTCGGATGTCATGATCGTTCTGTTGTTTCTTTTTTGTTAAGTGTCTGTGTCTGAAGAGAACTGTCTGTGTCTTGGTTGTGTTAGGTCGTATCCTCCATTTTGCCATCCAGGTTCCTAGACGGTGGAGGTATGTGGACGTTTTTCGTTGCAGTGTCGTTGTGCGTAGTTCCGTACACCAGTAAGCCGCGTCGTCTGCATATAGTCCGATTTCTTCGTGGGAGGTCGTTACGGTAGGTATGTCAGCAGTGTAAAGTGTGTACAGTAGTGGGGACAAGATGCAGGTCCGGTTGGTGACATGTTTAGATTAGCCTGACTACTTTGGATGTGATGCCAATGCTGATTAGTTTGAACAGCAGGCCCTGGTGCCATAGTTTGTCGAAGGCCCGTTCTATGTCCAGGAACACTGCGAGTGTGCAGTGTCCCTGGTTGAACCCTTTGGTGTTGCTGTCTGTCAGTTTAAAGAGGGGGTCATTAGTCGAGTGGTTGTGTCTGAATCCTGCTTGTGTGAGGGGAAGTAGGTTTTTCGTCTGTGGGAGGCCGTCTTAAATCCCCTCCCCTCGCGAGGCGTTCTCTCCGCGGTCCGCGCCCGCGCGTCATCGGTCGGCGAGACGCTGGCGTCGGCGTCTGTGGTGGCTTCGGTGTAATTGCCTCGTCCGCCTTGGTCGCCCGTTCATTTCCTTTGCTGAGCGTCTTTTTAATTAGATTTAATGCTGGTTCCTATGCCCTGCTGAGGTTGTAGCCGCAATCTCGGTTGATGAGTCCGCACCTTGTACGAATTTCGATAGCCTCTCTAACGACGCTGTCCCAATATTTAGATGTCTGTGCCAAGACCCTGGTATGTTGGTAGTCCATTTCGTGATTTTGGACAGACAGTCCTCTGCGACCGCCGACTTGTTGGGGTACCCAAGTCGAGTGTGCCTCTGATGTTCTCGGCAACGATCTTCGATGGTGCGCATTGTCTGTCCAGTACAAGTCTTCCCACGTTGACCTGGAATATGGTGTATGCCGGCCTTCCGCAAACCGAGATCGTCTTTGACACTTCCTAATAATGGTCGCGTATTATTTGGTGGCCAAGACACTTCCTACTCGGTGTTTCCTTAATATTCGTCCTATTTGTCCAGATAGTGCGCCAGTATACGGTATACAGGCAGTGGCTCTCTCTCTCTCTCTCTCCGTGACTTCTTCCGTCTCTACACGCTGTACTGTAGAGGTGGGGTGGAGAGCGCGTCTGATCTGCCATTCTGAGAAACCGTTTTACCGGAGTAAAGTTTTGAGGTGTTCCTGTTGTGGATTGGCAGGAGCCAACTCACGGAGTTTGGAGGAAGCCGAAAGGCACGCGTTTAAGCTCACGCAGGCTGGCGTGAGGTCTGGAACAGGACAAGGAATTCAGATTTCAGAAAAAAGGCGGTACTTGGTGGAATACTTAACTTTAATCCATCAATGTTGAACGTAGCTCTTGTCTGTACATTCTTCACAATATCAATAGCAACTGATAATGGCGCCTTGCTAGGTCGTAGCAAATGACGTAGCTTAAGGCTATGCTAACTATCGTCTCGGCAAATGAGAGCTTATTTTGTCAGTGAACCATGGCTAGCAAAGTCTGTTGTACAACTGGGACGAGTGCTAGGAAGTCTCTCTAGACCTGCCGTGTGGCGGCGCTCGGTCTGCAATCACTGATAGTGGCGACACGCGGGTCCGACGGATACTAACGGACCGCGGCCGATTTAAAGGCTACCACCTAGCAAGTGTGGTGTCTGGCGGTGACACCACAGTTCCAGCTCTTGGGGCAGACACTCTGCGTCAGAAATGGTGCGCGCCCTGTGCACCAGCGTTTTAGCATCCCATTCGTCTGCACAGGATGGTGGCAGCTATCCGCTTGCAAATACGGGTAGGTGTGCGTTTGCTTCCTGTGTACTCCGTGGCCCAAGGTGTCATCTGCTCTTCTTTTGACCATGACGTCCAGGAATGGTAATCTCCCTTCTATATGTATACAAAGCAGCTCGTTAGAATGAAATTACAATGAAATGACAACCCTTAGCTGCTTACAGGCGTTGACATACGTCAACGGAGACAGATGAAAACGTGTGCCCCGACCGGGACTCGAACCCGGGATCTCCTGCTTATATGGCAGACGTTCTATCCATCTGAGCCACCGAGGACACACAGGATAGTGCGACTGCAGGGACTTATCTCGGAAATGGCTCCCGCGACACTCACATTCTCAACGTATTGTCCCGCACTACATTCGTAGTGCCCCCGCCCATTATACTCATTACTCGCGGCGCGTTGCCGATTCCCGTAAGAGTTCGGGCACTTTTTGTGCATCCGCACAGAAGAAGATGGTCAAGTGGCCAGTGAGCCTGTCCGAAAGAACAGATGCCATCTTTGTATATGCAGGGTGTTACAAAAAGATACGGCCAAACTTTCAGGAAACATTCCTCACACACAAAGAAAGAAAATATGTTGTGTGGACATGCGTCCGGAAACGCTTACTTTCCATGTTAGAGCTCATTTTATTACTTCTCTTCAAATCACATTAATCATGGAATGGAAACACACAGCAACAGAACGTACCAGCGTGACATCAAACACTTTGTTACAGGAAATGTTCAAAATGTCTTCCGTTAGCGAGGATACATGCATCCACACTCCGTCGCATGGAATCCCTGATGCACTGATGCAGCCCTGGAGAATGGCGTATTGTATCACAGCCGTCCACAATACGAGCATCAAGAGTATCTACTTTTGGTACCCGGGTTGCGTAGACAAGAGCTTTCAAATGCCCCCATAAATGAAAGTCAAGAGGGTTGAGGTCAGGAGAGCGTGGAGGCCATGGAATTGGTCCGCCTCTACCAATCCATCGGTCACCGAATCTGTTGCTGAGAAGCGTACGATCACTTCGACTGAAATGTGCAGGAGCTCCATCGTGCATGAACCACATGTGTCGTACTTGTAAAGGCACATGTTCTAGTAGCAGCAGAGGTAGAGTATCCCGTATGAAATCATGATAACGTGCTCCATTGAGCGTAGGTGGAAGAACATGGGGCCCAATCAAGACCACCAACAAAGCCTGCCCAAACGTTCACAGAAAATCTGTTGTTGACGTGATTGCACAGTTGCGTGCGGATTCTTGTCAGCCCACACATGTTGATTGTGAAAATTTACAATTTGATCACGTTGGAATGAAGCCTCATCCTTAAAGAGAACATTTGCACTGAAATTAGGATTGACACATTGTTGGATGAACCATTCGCAGAAGTGTACCTGTGGAGGCCAATCAGCTGCTGATAGTGCCTGCACGCGCTGTACATGGTACGGAAACAACTGGTTCTCCCGTAGCACTCTCCATACAGTGACGTGGTCAACGTTACCTTGTACAGGAGCAACTTCTCTGACGCTGACATTAGGGTTATCGTCAACTGCACGAAGAATTGCCTCGTCCATTGCAGGTGTCCTCGTCGTTCTAGGTCTTCCTCAGTCGCGAGTCATAGGCTGGAATGTTCCGTGCTCCCTAAGACGCCGATCAATTGCTTCGAACTTCCTGTCGAGACACCTTCGTTCTGGAATTCTGTCTCGATACAAACGTACAGCGCCACGGCTATTGCCCCATGCTAATCCATACATCAAATGGGCACCTGCCAACTCCGCATTTGTAAACATTGCACTGACTGCAAAACCACGTTCGTGATGAACACTACCTGTTGATGCTACTTACTGATGTGCTTGATGCTAGTACTGTAGAGCAATGAGACGCATGTCAACACAAGCACCGAAGTCAACATTATCTTTCTTCAATTGGGCCAACTGGCGATGAATGGAGGAAGTACAGTACGTACCGACGAAACTAAAGTGAGCTTTAACATGGAAACTCAGCGTTTCCGGACACATGTCCACATAACATCTTTTCTTTATTTGTGTGTGAGGAATGTTTCCTGGAAGTTTGGCCGTACCTTTTTGTAACACACACACACACACACACACACACACACACACACACACACACACACACACACACACACACACACATATATATATATATATGGCTCACCGGTCACTTGACCATCTTCTTCTTCTGTGCGGATGCACGAAAAGTGCCCGAACTCTTACGGGAATCGGCAACGCGCCGCGAGTAATGAGTATAACGGGCGAGGGCACTAAGAATGTAGTGCGGGACAATACGTTGAGAATGTGGGTGTCGCGGGAGGCGTGCCAGAGATAAGTCCCTGCAGTCGCACTATCCTCTGTGTCCTCGGTGGCTCAGATGGATAGTGTGTCTGCCATGTAAGCAGGAGATCCCGGGTTCGAGTCCCGATCGGGGCACACATTTTCATCTGTTCCCCGTTGACGTATGTCAACGCCTGTAAGCAGCTAAGGGTTGTCATTTCATTGTAATTTCAATCTCCCTTCTGATTCGGTCTCTATAGTGAATTTGATGCTCGGATATATGGAGTTCAGGTGTGTAAGGAAGTCTAGGAGCTTGTCCCTTCCATGGGGCTAAATCACGAGCGTGTCGTCCACATAACGGAGAAAACAAGTAGGTTTCCATTTGGATGACGCCAAAGGTTCCTCCTCGAAGTACTCCATATAGAAATTCGCGACCACAGACGAGAGTGGACTCCCCATTGCGACTCCTCCTGTTTGTTCATAGTATTCTCCATTACAGAGAAAATACGTGGAGGTCAGAACGTGCTTGAAAAAGTCGGGCGTCTTCTCGTCAAATTTCTGTGCAATAAGCTCAACTGACTCTCGAAGAGGCACCCTGGTGAATAATGAAACAACGTCAGAACTCACCAGGATATCTGAATCTTTCAACTTGAAGCTGTCGAGACGTTTTACGAAATCCACAAAATTACGAACTTGGTGAGGGCATTTACCCACATAAGAGCTTAGTAATTCTGCCAGGTATTTGGCCAGCAAATGTGTAAGTGCCCTAATGTTGCTGACAATTGGGCGTAACGGCACCCCTTCTTTGTGGACTTTAGGGAGTCCATAAAGTCTTGGCGGTACAGGTCCTTGAGGTGTCAATATCTTGGCGAGACACTCTGCTAAATCTATGTCCTTGAGAAGAGCTCTAGTCTTGTTCTCCACCTTCTTTGTGGGGTCAGCGTTGATCTAGTAAGATTCGTCATTTAGCAAGCTCTGCATCTTCTTAATGTAGCCATGCGGGGAAAGGACAAACCGTAGCATTGACTTTGTCAGCCGGTAAGACAACAATCTCAGGGCTCTGTTCAGGTCTCGAATGGCTGCCCTCTCCCTGCTGGTAACATTTGACTTGATCGGTTTAGTTCTCGTCAGAGCGCGGCAAGTTTCCCAGCGTACTTCTTCAGCTGCTTCAGAGGTAAGACGGCCACCCACCCTCAGGAGCTCAGTTCGTCAGGGCACCTGACGATGGCGACATGTCTGATCGCCGAAATATTGTGCCCGTTGGACACTATAGACCGGCAGTACACCCGTGGACTGTTCGAGCAAGAAATAACGTGGGGAGAAACTGAAGAATCACAACTCTCAAATAGATGAACGATTTCAAGCAAGGCACCTGTTTACAAAAATGATTTACGTATGAAAACCACCTCTGATGGGGCTGTTATTAATACTCAACCCACCCTATTTCACTGTGTCACGCTCTTATTTTGTGAGCAGTTTCCTTTCAGTAAAATTTATTCCGTCTTTATTGAGGAATGCCGCTGAAAATGTGTTCACTTTCCTACAAAACATCAGCAATGTTGGTCATATTTGCTTGTGACCAGAGGGTTTTTTGCTGAAAATTGCACGCCTAAAGTTATCGAGTGATGAATGCACCTCTGAAAGGTAGTAAGCACTTTAAGAAATGCAGAAAGTTAGAGATATTCGCCGAGGAGTTATCGGAAAGGTGTTCCGACAAAAGAAGCATGAGCTATTATCAGTATAAATTATCCACCCTTAGGCAAAGGCAAGGAGAAGAGTTGGAGTTGGTTTGGAGGGATTAAAGGGACCAGACTGCTACGGTCATCGGTCCCTTGTTCCAAATACAAAGAACACCCACAGAGAATAAAAAAGAGGAACAGAAGTGATCACAGACGATACAGAACAAGAGAAACTGAGACAAGGACAAGACAAAACGAACTAAAACCACACAGAGTGTGACGGTGGTTGGGCGACCATAGAAATAAATAAGGAAAATCCAACCACTTAGAAACACATTAAAAAATCAGTGTAAAATCATAGGCCAAAGGCCAGAATCAACACAAAACGATAAAATAAAACAGAAACACTCAGAGTAAATGATAAAATCCCCCTGCCCGAATAAAACCTAAAACTAAGTCAGCCATAGCCGGGTCATCTGTTAAAAGGGCAGGGAGCGAGTCAGGCAGTGCGAACGACTGCCTGAGCGCAGCTAAAAGGGGGCAGGCCAGCAAAATGTGGGCCACTGTCAAAGCTGCCCCACAGCGACATAGAGGAGGGTCCTCCCGGCGCAGTAAATAACTGTGTGTCAGCCGGGAGTGGCCAATGCGGAGCCGGCAAAGAACTACTGAGTGCCTGCGAGTGGCTCGCAGGGATGACCGCCACACAGCCGTCGTCTCCTTGACAGCACGGAGTTTATTGGACATTGTCAGTTCGCGCCATTCATCGTCCCATAGCGCCAAGATTTTGCGGCGGAAGACTGCCCGCAAATCAGTCTCTGGGAGGCCAAGGTCCAGAGATGGCTTGCTGGTGGGCTCTTTCGCCAGGCGGTCAACATGTTCGTTACCCGGGATACCGACATGACCGGGGGTCCACACAAAGACCACAGAGCGGCCGCAACAGGCAAGGGTATGCAGAGACTCGTGGATAGCCATCACCAGACGAGAACGAGGGAAACACTGGTCGAGAGCTCGTAAACCGCTCAGGGAATCGCTACAGATAACGAAGGACTCACCTGAGCAGGAGCGGATATACTCTAGGGCACGAAAGATGGCGACCAATTCAGCAGTGTAAACGCTGCAGCCATCCTGCAAGGAACGTTGTTCGGAACGGTCCCCTAGAGTGAGCGCATACCCGACACGACCAGCAACCATCGAACCGTCAGTGTAGACAATACCAGAGCCCTGATACGTGGCCAGGATAGAATAAAAGCGGTGGCGGAAGGCCTCTGGAGGGTCTGAGTCCTTCGGGCCCTGTGCCAGGTCCAGCCGAAGGCAAGGGCGACGAGCACACCATGGGGGTGTATGCAAAGTAGCCCGGAAAGTAGGTGGAACAGTGAAAACCTGAAGCCCAGAGAGAAGCTCTTTGACGCGGACCGCTATTGTACAACCAGACCGGGGCCGACGATCTGGCAGATGGACGACCGATCGCGGGAACAGGAGACGATAATTTGGATGCCCGGGCGAGCTTAGAACATGGGCAGCATAAGCGGCCAGCAAACGGTGGCGTCGGAACCGCAGGGGAGGTACACCTGCCTCCACGAGTACGCTGTCCACAGGGCTGGTGCGGAAAGCACCAGTGGCAAGGCGTATCCCGCTGTGGAGAATTGGGTCCAGCACCCGCAACGCAGACGGGGATGCTGAGCCATATGCCAGGCACCCATAATCCAGACGGGACTGGATTAACGCCTGGTAGAGCCGTAACAGGGTAGAGCGGACGGCTCCCCAGCGGGTGTGGCTCAAACATCGGAGTGCATTGAGATGCCGCCAATACGTCTGTTTGAGCTGCCGGATATGAGGCAGCCAAGTCAACCGGGCATCGAAAACCACCCCCAAAAACCTGTGGGTCTCCACCACAGCAAGGAGTTCGTCGGCAAGATAAAGCCGCGGCTCAGGATGGACTGTTCGGCGCCGGCAGAAATGCATAACGCAGGTCTTGGCTGCCGAAAACTGAAACCCATGCGCTACAGCCCAAGACTGCGCCTTACGGATAGCGCCCTGTAGCTGACGTTCAACAGCTGCAATGCCAGTAGAGCTGTAATAAAGGCAGAAGTCGTCAGCATACAGGGAAGCGGAGACAGAATTTCCCACGGCCGCAGCAAGCCCGTTAATGGCTATTAAAAACAGACAGACACTTAAAACAGAGCCCTGTGGCACCCCGTTCTCCTGGACGTGGGAGGAACTATACGAGGCCGCGACTTGCACGCGGAAGGTACGACACGACAGAAAATTGCGGATAAAAATCGGCAGAGGACCCCGAAGACCCCATCCATGAAGCGTAGAAAGAATGTGATGACGCCATGTCGTATCGTACGCCTTCCGCATGTCGAAAAAGACAGCGACCAGGTGCTGACGGCGGGCAAAAGCAGTACGGATGGCCGACTCCAGACTCACCAGATCGTCGGTGGTGGAGCGGCCTTTACGGAACCCACCCTGAGACGGAGGCAGAAGGCCCCGAGACTCCAGTACCCAATGCAAGCGCCGGCTCACCATCCGTTCAAGCAACTTACAAAGAACGTTGGTGAGGCTAATGGGACGGTAGCTGTCCACCTCCAGAGGGGTCTTCCCAGGTTTCAAAACGGGGATGACAATGCCTTCCCGCCATTGCGACGGAAACTCCCCCTCGACCCAAAGACGGTTGTAAAGATCGAGAAGGCGCCGCTGGCAGTCCACTGAAAGGTGTTTCAGCATCTGACAGTGGATGCCATCTGGCCCAGGAGCGGTATCAGGGCAAGCAGCTAGGGCACTGCGAAATTCCCACTCACTGAATGGAGCATTGTAAGATTCCGGGTGGTTGGTGCGAAACGAAAGGCTCCGACGTTCCAGCCGCTCTTTAATGGAGCGGAAGGCCTGGGGGTAATTCGCAGAAGCGGAACTCATAGCAAAATGCTCCGCTAAGCGATTTGCAATGACGTCGGAGTCGGTACAAACGGCTCCATTCAGTGAGAGCGCAGGGACGCTGGCAGGGGTCCGATAGCCGTAGACGCGTCGAATCTTGGCCCAGACCTGCGAGGGAGTGACATGGAGGCCAATGGTGGACACATACCGCTCCCAGCACTCCTTCTTGCCTTGGCGGATAAGGAGGCGGGCCCGCGCACGCAGCCGTTTGAAGGCGATAAGGTGGGCTAAGGAGGGATGTCGCTTGTGACGCTGGAGCGCCCGCCGGCGATCTTTAATCGCTTCAGCGATCTCAGGCGACCACCAAGGCACAGCCTTCCGCCGAGCGGACCCAGAAGAACGGGGAATGGCAGATTCGGCGGCAGTAACGATGCCGGTGGTGACAGATTGAACCACCGCATCAATGTCATCAGTAGAGAGAGGCTCAAAAGCGGCAGTGGAGGAGAACAAATCCCAGTCAGCCTTATTCATAGCCCATCTGCTAGGGCGCCCAGAAGAGTGACGCTGTGGTAGTGACAAAAAGAGCGGAAAGTGGTCACTACCACACAGGTCGTCATGCACACTCCATTGGACAGACGGTAAGAGGCTATGGCTACAGATGGAAAGGTCAATGGCGGAGTAGGTGCCATGCGCCACACTGAAGTGTGTGAAGGCGCCATCATTTAACAGCGAGAGATCGAGCTGCAACAACAAATGTTCAACGATGGCGCCTCGACCTGTGGCCACTGACCCACCCCACAGAGGGTTATGGGCGTTGAAGTCGCCCAATAGCAAGAAAGGTGGCGGCAATTGGGCGACCAGTGCAGCCAGGACATGCTGCGAGACATCACCATCCGGTGGAATGTAAAGACTGCAGACGGTAACAGCCTGTGGCGTCCACACGCGTACAGCGACAGCCTCTAAAGGCGTCTGGAGAGGGACAGACTCGCTGTGCAGAGTGTGAAGGACATATACGCAGACGCCACCAGACACCCTTTCATAAGCTGCTCGGTTCTTGTAATAACCCCGATAGCCACGGAGGGCGGGGGTTCGCATCGCTGGAAACCAAGTTTCCTGGAGAGCAATGCAGAAGAAAGGGCGAAGGCTGAGAAGTTGGCGGAGCTCAGCTAAATGGTGGAAAAAACCGCCGCAGTTCCACTGGAGGATGGTATTGTCAATGGCTGAGAAAGGCGTGAAAGGACTGGGAAGGCAAATTACGCCGCTTGTTCACTCACTGCCACCGATTCAGTACCCGTACGAGAGGCATCCATGGCGTCTGAGGGACCAGCGAGATCAAGGTCCTCAGCGGACGCTAGAATCTCGACTTCATCCTCAGACGCAGACTGCGAAAGGTGCGGTGGGGTTGGTGCCACCGCAAGTTCTTTGGCCTTAGAGGTCTTTCTCTTGGACTTCTCTCGCTGAACCTTGGGTTTCACCGGCTGGGAAGGCTTCACCGATTCAGTCTCCGGGACAGAGGAGGATCGTGAAGCCCGACGCCCGGCCGCTGGTGAGGACTTATGCCACTGGTGGCCGTCATACTTCCCGCTGGTGGAACCCTGGGAAGGGAGGGTCCCAAGGGAACTCTTACGGGCGAGAGTAGTTGAAGAGGTTAGACGCGTCTCCGGCTGAGAAGCGGGGACGGACGTCCCCGACGGGTGGGAGGAGGTTGCTCCTGAGGGAGGTGGTGCAGGAGCAACCTGTTGGGTAGAGCCCCCCACGGGCAAGGGGGCAGGAGGAGTCTTACTGCTTATCGAGCTGGCTGGAAGTCTCGAAACTGATGGAGCTAGCACAGTTGTTGTAGCAGCTGCATAAGAAGATGTCATTCTCACAGGATGGAGTCTGTCATATTTCCGTTTGGCCTCAGTATAGGTCAGCCGGTCCAGGGTCTTATATTCCATGATTTTGCGCTCTTTCTGAAAGACTTTGCAGTCAGGCGAGCAAGGTGAATGGTGATCCCCGCAGTTGACGCAGATGGGAGGCGGGGCACATGGAGTATCGGGATGAGATGGGCGTCCGCAATCGCGACATGTGAGGCTGGAAGTGCAGCGGGAAGACATATGGCCGAACTTCCAGCACTTGAAGCACCGCATCGGGGGAGGGATATAGGGCTTGACGTCACATCGGTAGACCATCACCTTGACCTTTTCCGGTAACGTATCACCCTCGAAGGCCAAGATGAAGGCACCGGTAGCAACCTGATTGTCCCTCAGACCCCGATGAACGCGCCGGACGAAATGAACACCTCTACGTTCTAAGTTGGCGCGCAGCTCGTCATCAGACTGCAAAAGGAGATCCCTATGGAAAATAACACCCTGGACCATATTTAAACTCTTATGTGGTGTAATAGAAACGTTAACATCCCCCAACTTGTCACAAGCAAGTAACCTGCGGGACTGGGCGGAGGATGCCGTTTGTATCAGTACTGACCCAGAGCGCATTTTAGACAAGCCCTCCACCTCCCCAAACTTGTCCTCTAAATGCTCGACGAAGAACTGAGGCTTGGTGGAGAGAAAAGACTCCCCATCAGCTCTCGTGCAAACTAAGAATCGGGGCGAATAACTGTTACCTCCATCCTGAGACTTACGCTCTTCCCACGGCGTGGCCAGGGAGGGGAACGTTTTCGGATCGTACTTCTGAGCATTAAATTGAGCCCGAGAACGCTTAGAGACTGCTGGCGGCTGGCCGCCAGCGAGAGATGATGTACCACGCTTCATTGCGGGTCATCCGCCCTGATGCCACCTACTCCGACCAAGGGCCCTCCCCACGGGCGCCACCCAGCCACAGCAATAGCCACCTGGCAGGATGGCCATTGCCGGGAGTCCTGATGCCCCAGGGAGACGGGCATCTACTCCTTGGCATACGTGGGGAGTGAACGGCGCAGGCATCAGTAGAGCGATCCCTGTGTTGTCAGGGGGCTACAACCAAGAGGGTACATGGCGGCCCAACCACAACGGACTGGCTACCGTGCTGGATGTTAGGTGACATGTGGTCCATGGGCGTCGTCAGTGCAGAAAATGGCCCTGCACAGTGCTTGGCAGAAAGTGCACGCAGGGGCGCATTGATGCCCAAGAGATGGAGAGCGGGCAAGACTGCAGTGCAACGACGAATAAGATGGCGAAAGTTCTCAACACAACACGGACACAATGCACCAAGTAAGGCGCCCTTCCCCAATCGGCTCGCTCTTCGGAAAATTTTGAGATATGGAGGTCAAACCCGACAGGGGACCATCACATAAGGCCGAAGTGTATGAGACTCCTTTTAGTCGCCTCTTACGACAGGCAGGAATACCGCGGGCCTATTCTAACCCCCGAACCCGCAGGGGGGCAAGGAGAAGATTTTGGGCATTTGAGGATAGAATTCATAAGATCTCGTATCGTACCTGTGTCTTGGGGAAAGTTGGGAGACAGAATGCTGTCCTCTCAGATGGGGCTGAGGCGCGAGCCGTTGGTGTGTTTATCCACTGCATAAATCCGCAAATCAGAGATGAGGTTAAAATGTCTCACCATCTTTGCATATTGCAGTCTGTCTCACGCTATTGCATGAGGAAGCTGGGCAATATGGACCCTCACTGTTTTCACAGACGCGACACATTACAGGAGATGTAAGTGGCTGGGTCACACTTCTGACATGTGCCATGTCCCCTGCTACATCATTTATAAAGAAATTGGTTACTGGGGAATTCTTTGTCGCTAAGGAAGATCAAGTCGAGACAGGAAAGGGTTTCAAAACTGATAGAGTAATGCACACGTAGTCTAGGAGCAGTGTCTTTGAAAAGGAATAAAAACGTTTTCGGTCCCGACTCGACCTCCGTATCGCACAAAATTTGGATGGAAATAATCGCAATGGCGGCCGAAAACTTCCGACATAAGAAGTCACTATTATTCTGCCAACGGCCTTAAAGAGAGCGGAGGAACGGACAAAGGTTCGGGTCACTCTCTTACCCTTCAGGTGGGAAACAGCCCATAAAAGGCCGAAGAATCAGAAATGATCAACGGTGTGAGGATGCAGAAGGCAATTGAAACCATTAGATTAAAGACACATAATGGGTACACACAAGACACGTGGCCTCTAACTGAAAATGTGTCATAATGATCTCTTCATTGGCAAGAGATTCCGGAATAGTCCCCTCTTCGGATTTCCAGGAGGGCACTATCAAGGGGAGATGACAGAAAAAGATCGAGTAACCAACGAAAGGATAACGCTCTACGAGTCGGGGAGCGGAATGTCAGAAATTTGAACGTAGTAGGGTAGCTAGAAAATATGAAAAGGGAAATGCTAAGAATGCATCTAGATATAGTGGCCGTCAGTGAAGTGAAATAAAAAGAAGACAAAGATTTCTGGTCAGGCGGGTATAGGATAAAATTAATAGCAGCAGGAAACGATGTAACAGGAGTAGGATTCGTCATGAATAGGAAGGTAGGACTGAAAGTGGGTTAGTGTGAACAGTTCAGTGTTTGGTTGTTCTCATCAGAATCGTCAGTAACCCAACATCGAGAATAGTTCAGGTACACATGTCGACGTCGTAAGCAGAAGAGAGAGAGAGGAAGTATATGAGGATACTGAAAGTGTAAATCAGTACGTAAAGGAAGACGAAAATCTAGTATTCATGGGGAACTGGAATGCTGTTATAGCGGAAGGAATAGAAGAAAGGGTTACGGGAGAATATGGGCTTGGTAGCTGGAGAAAGATAATTGAATTCTGCAATAAATTTCAGATGGTAATAGCGGACACTGTTCAGGAATCGCAAGGGGAGATGGTATACTTGGAAAGGGTCGGGAGATACAGGAAGATTTCAGTTTGATTACATCACGGTCAAGCAGAGATTACAAAATCAGATATTGGGCTGTAAGGCATAACAGTGAGAGATATACACTCAGATCACAATTTGGTAATGTTGAAGAGTAGACTGAAGTTTGAGAGATTATGCAGCAAGAATCAATGAGCAACGAGGTGGGATATGGAAGTTCTACGGAATGATATGAGCTTAAAGTTTTCTGAGGCTATAGATGCTACGATAATAAATAGCTCAGATGCAGCTCAGTTGAAGAAGAGTGGGCAAATCTAAAAAGCACAATCACAGGAACCGGAGACAAAAACGTAGGTATAAGAAAGGTAAATGCGAAGAAACCATGGGTAACAGAAGAAATACTTCAGCTGATGAACGAAAGAAGTACAAAAAATGTTCAGGGAAATGTAGGAATACAGAAATACTAGTCACTTAGGAATGAAATAAACAGGAATTGCAGGCAAGCTAAGGTCAAGAATGTGAGGAAACTGAGAAAAAATTACTGTCGGAAGGACTGGCTCAGCATATAAAAAAGTCAAATAACCTTCGGTGACATTAAGGGGGCAACGGGAATTCTGCTGTGAAATGCAAAGGAGAGAGCGTATAGGTGGAAAGAGTATATTGAAGGCCTCTATGAGGGTGAGGATTTACCTGAGGACGTGATAGAAGAAGAAACAGGAGTCGATAGGGAAGAAATGGTGGATCTAGTATTAGGATCAGAATTTGCAAGAGTTTTGGAAGACTTAAAATCAAATAAAGCAGGAGTGGTAGATAACATTCCATCGGAATTTCTAAAATCATTGGGGGAAGTGGCAACAAAACGATGTTATTGGAATGTATGAGACTGGCGATACACCCTCAGACTTTCGAAAAGAACATCATCCACACAATTCCCAAGATTTCAAGAGCCGACAAGAGCGACACTTACCTCACAATCGGTTTAACAGCTCATGCATTCAAATTGCTGACAAGAATAATACAAAGAAGAAACGAAACAAAACTGAGGATCTGTTAGATGGCAATTTGTTTGGTTACATGAAAGGTAAAGACAACAAGAGAGGCAGTTCTGACGTTGCGGTTGATAATGGAAGCAAGACTGAAGAAAAATCAGTACTTGTTCATAGGATCTATCGACCTGGAAAAAGCGTGCGACAGTGTAAAATGGTGCAAGATGTTCGAAATCCTGGTAAAAATAGGGGTAGGGTATAGGGAAAGACGGGTAACATACAATATGTACAAGAACCAAGAATGAACAATAAGAGTGGAAGACAGAGGACTAAGTGCATGGGTTAGAAAGAATATCAGGCAGGGATGTAGTCTTTCGTCCTGCTGTTCAGTTTATACATGAAGAAGCAATGACAGAAATAAAAGGAACGTTCAAGAATGGGATTAATATTCGAAGTGAAAGGATACCGTTGTTAAAATTCGCTTATGACAGTGCTATCCTCAGTGTGAGGGAAGAAAAATTACAGAATCTGTTGAATCAGTGAACAGTCTATTGAGAACAGAATGCGGACTGAGAGCAATATAAAAAAAAAAAAAAAAAAAACCGGAAGTAGTGAGAAGTAGCAGAAAAGACAACAACGAGAAACTTAACATCAGGATTGGTGATCACGAAGGTAAGGAGTTCTGCTACCTAGGCAGCAAAGTAGCCCATGGCAAACAGACCAAGGTCAACATAAAAAGCAGACTAACACTGGCAAAAAGGGCATTCTTGGCAAAGAAAAGTCTACTAGTATCAAACGTTGGTCTTAATTTGAAGATGAAACTTGTAAGAATGTATGTTTGGAGTGCAGCATTTTATGGTAGTGAGAAATGGACTGTGGGAGAACCGGAACAGAAGACCTTCGAAACATTTGAGATATGGTGCTACAGAAGAATGTTGAAAATTAGGTGAACTGATAAGGTAAGGAATGAGAAGGTTCTACGCAGAGTCGGAGACGAAAGGAATGTATGGAGAACACTGACAAGAATACGTGACAAGATGATAGGACATCAGTTAAGACATCAGGGAATAACTTCCATAGTACCAGAGGGAGCTATAGAGGGTAAACACTGTAGAGGAAGACGGAGATTGGGATACAGCCAGAAAATAATTGAGGACGTACGTTGCAAATGGCTGCTGCATCAAATCAGTCAGAAGCAACCTGTCATTGTGGAGTAGCACTCTGAGGGAGTCCTAGCCAGTCGTGTCACTTTTTCAGTTTCGCTTTCGTGCCATGATCCATCACATTTTCTTTCATCTTTCCTATCGACACGACTGCTGTGGGCCACCAATGGGAGTAAGTTTCCTCTCTAAAAGCATCTTGCTTGAACTGACGTAAGCGCTTTAAGGTCTGTTTGAACCCTTTCTGATTGGAAACCACATCTAGCAAGAAACCAAAACCTTCAATGTGACAAGGAATGAGCCAAATAGAGAACAATCACGTGAGTGAGTTGTAGTTTCAAGGACAGACGCATCCGCCACACCATTATTTAAGTTCTTTTGGTCATCAGTCTTTTGACTGGTTTGATGCGGCCCGCCACGAATTCGTCTCCTGTGCCAACCTCTTCTTATTTAGGTACTGAAAGAAAAGATTCTGACAATTGTGGTAGGGTTTATCAGTTTACTAGAGGGGACAGGAGACTATAGGGTTGCAGAGTGGTCATACAGTCGATCAGCACCTGTTATCACCGAAACTATCAGGATGCTGTATGACACAGCACTTTCCAGAACGAAAAGATTCACTTTCCCCAATTCCTTCATCTTCTTTCTAGCTATCTTTTCTTATATGAGCTATAGTGGGTAGGACTCAAGGACATGTCTTCATATTTTATATACCAAAGTAAACCTATTTTTACAAAAATGACGTGCTCCCACTATTATTTACTCACATTTTTACATGATGGTGATTTTACATCTGGCATTTTGTGGGAAGCCAATTTTTTCTTAACTTATGGCCAATTTTGAGCTTCGTGTTCTGCAATGGATGTTCATGACAAACTCAATCACGCAAAAATGGCAAAAAGGCGGAAACTTGGGTCGTAATTAAATAAACAGTATAGTCAAATGGCAGTATGCTCATTTAAAAATTATTGTATGTTTGTTGCTCAGCAACATCAAAAACTGTTTTCTTATATGGTTGGGGAACGAGGAATATTGTTATTGGAATTTCAACTCTGTGCAAACAATTATGGGTTTCATGAAAGGTTGCTAATATGATGATATATATGAAGTATACAGAGAAATAATGTGAAGATGATTAATTTTGAAGACTAATTAATACGAAAAAATAGGGCCACATCACTCCTGAGGAAAAAATGTGAAAGTGATGTGCACAAGTTAAAAGTTGCTTTTTTTATATTGGTAAATTTCTGTTTTACTTTCAATAGCATCAGCAAGGTAATGGGAATGGCTACATAGCAAGTTACGAGTACGAAACACAGGTTACTTCTGGAGCTGTATTATTTTGCAGTCTTTGTCACCTCTGAACATTTGCTAGCAGCAGACATCACCGTGAAAAGTAAGGCCTCACACACAGATGTTGCATATGCTAGAATAGGCCTGACCAAAATCCGTGTTCCCAGAGCGCACTTGCACTCCTCGAGTGCAGTCGGGTCTGTTCACTGCTCCGGCTTCCCCCACCACTACACTATTCCAAGAAGGCGTGAGATGGCTATGTACCAAAGGGTGCACACACAGGAAGACTTTTTTGCAACACAGTGAGAATCTACATCTACATCCATACTCCGCAAGCCACCTGACGGTGTATGGCGGAGGGTACTTTGAGTACCTCTATCGGTTCTCCCTTCTATTCCAGTCTTGTACCTCTATGTGAAGGCAATCACACCCAGCAAATTTGTCTTGAGATGATTATATGCGCATAATTCCTTGTTTGCTACCCGAACTGTTGTTTTAAGTGAGTGCTTGTAACCTTTAAGTTACTTTTTAGGAAAACTTCAGCCTGCTGTTTTTCAGATATTGTTTTGTTGTCTCCCCATAAGAAGTGTGACGTGTTATCTGATGATTAACAATAAATTTCTTGCCACACCTGATATATCTACTCTTTTGTGGTGTATCTGGCTGGTTTGTGACTTTCTTAACACAAATGTATGCATGGAGATCATCACTGACTGTATTGGCATTTTTCCTATGGCCTTGACTGTAAACTATGGTAAGGAACAAGTTGGTTCTTTTGAGAACCTACTCACTAAAGTTTCACAAAACCTCATAAATAAGATATTTCAATCATACACAATGTAATTTTTTTTCAGAAAACTCATTCTTTTCAAATATAACTGCAGTAATGACATTTTTAAAATAGTAAATTCTACATAAAATTTTATTCTTAAAAGTTTGTTGGTGGGGTACTTAATATTGTGTAACATATATCTTACGAAATATTATAACATTCACTTTACCGCTAGTGTTGACCAGAGATTTCGTAACGACACAGAAGTCATAGATGCGGAATATGAATCCTTACCAATACTGACATGACTCGCAGGTCACTAAAGAATACTATAAAATTAATTACGGCCATTGCTAAACTCCACACATTTTTAGTTTTTTGAGGAGTATAGTCGACTTAGGAAAAGAGTTTCTATATAGTTTACTGCAGTAAAAATGATGAAGTACTCAAATAATATATCATGTACATTTCGTTATCACATTCCTTTCAGTTCAGAGATATGAACAGTTGAATAAATTCGCAGTCATTGATGAGATTTAAGAGTAATTTCGGAAACAATACTATATAACCGAATTAGGCCTTATCTGGAACGGCAGTTACATGAGGCAAGAATCTAAGGTCATATTAATTACGATGAACGAACAAACTGTTGCCTTATCCATTAAATTCAAATATTTTTGTGTTCATATTCTAAAGAATTAAATACCTAATTAGCCGTGTGCCACCAGATGGGGCAAGCGAAATTAATATCAGTTCTTTCGCAATCAAGTACCTAAGATTCGATTACAATTGTTTATTTGCAAACAGAGAGCACGTAAGGTGATAAGCATTAACTTTCCACGATATACTTTCTGGGCAAATTAATGAAGCGTTACTGCAAAATATCTCAAGAATACCAATGTAAAATGTCCGACTTCTTTCAGCTTTTGCTACTAAGATTTGCAGTAACGACTTTTACAATAATAAAGTATTACAATTTCTAAAACTAATCGTGATTCATCACTCTATAATATTAATTTTAGCAAGCATCTCACCACAGCTCTTAAGCAGTATTAAGGATGACTAACATTTCTACCATCATCCTGTCATGTAAATTCATATGATCTATGGTGAGAAATACAACTTGCTTAAATAGGTATTCACATCTATCTGACTAGCAACAACTTTCAGAGTGCATTTGTGTTCATGAACGTAAACAGGATCTTTATCCGCGTACTAGTTATCCACGTCATCATGAGGTTCATATCAGTTGTCCCTGAAAAGCATTGTTTGGTATCAATACTGCACGTCTTACTACTACTACTCACAGCCTTACCTTTGGCACTGATCACTGTTTACATGCACATATCCTGACAAACTTTCCATTGGCAAGAATCTGAAATTCGAGATAGAACTATCTCTCGTTGGACCCGTCAACTAATATGAATAAACGCGCGCGCGCGTACACACACACACACACACACACACACACACACACACACACACACACACACACACACACCGTTTTGTACATACAATAACTCTGTCGGTTATCGACTGTCCCATGTCATTGTGTACTGACGAGATCTTCAATCGTGTATTTGTTTTATTATCCCTTGAATTTTATATGTTTGTCTTGAGATAATTAAATATTGATATTTCGTAATAATCTGATGTTTCTATTTTTAAGACTTTTTACTCTTACAGAACCTGTTCTTAAATTGAATGTTTATTTCTGCCCTCTTTCCTGTAGCGAACCAGGACTAGTTTGAAAATGTTTTAGTGGTACGATTTCTTCACACTGCTGTGAAGATGGGACCACATCTGTTCAGGATGCCGATCTGCACTGTATTTTTATATTTGCTGTCGATTGCTGTCCGACACTTCAGCTAATTTTGAGCCCTTCCTGCTTATTCTTACCCTCTTCCCATGCCACTGATGCTGTTCTGTCTTCTATCTTTTGTCAGAGAAAGATAGTTCAGGCTTAATCCTTCTGGCAGTACCCGTTTTTCTACCTTGTCTTTCCACCAACTAGTGCTGCTTTTAGGCTCTGTCATCATGAGTGTTCTGCCCTGCCTTCTCCCCTATACATAGCCAATGAATTTGTATTCAGCATGTGAGATCCAATTAATACCAACGTTTTCAGGTGAAATATCCCTTTATTTTGAAAACCACTTTTCCGACACCGACCTCTCCCATCCTGACCAATCTCTACTACTTATGCCCATATGGTAATAACTCTTAATTATCTAAATATTAACAATGACTAAAAAAAGAGCGTCAGTGGTGCGACTAGAGTCTTATACGACTTGCAGAGACCAAGGATAGTAAACACACTACCCATACTTTTGTTCTAAACCAATACGTAATCATTCAAGAGATGCTAAGAAAGTCAAGAAGAAAGCGATTATGACAAAAGCAACACAATAAATTAATTTTTAAAAAATACCTCTTCAGGTTTATCGGAAAATGTCCAGTTCCCTTTGGGTGACATTACAAAACATGATTCCACGCCCGGAAATCTTTCACTTAATCGTATTAAGGCTTCTTCATTCTGCACTACTGCTATAGGCTGTGATTTGGAACAAGATAGGCCATGTACTACACCATTCTCCTCCACTTCATTTAAAAAAGTACATCCTGTAACAGAGAAAAATAATTCTTTAATAATTACAACAAATATGTTACTAATTGTAAGTCTGTCAGGAAAGAAAAATGGTGCTGCTAACTGAAGTCCGTTGTACCCACATATAACAGACGCTGTAACACATATCTAAGTGGCTGAAACATTAAGAATCTTCCTCAGTCGCCACCCGCACCGAACCCAGAAAATGGGTAAGATGACTTGAAATGTCAATGTGTTTCAACACTGCCACCTGGCAGAGAACTAGAGTGTAGCTTACGCTGGGAAAGTTGACATTCACATATTGCCACTTATATCAAAAGAAGGCAACTGCACGTCCACGGAAAATCTTCACAGTAGTATTTCTTGATTACTTGTGACAAACAAATTCATTCTCTTATATTCATATTCGGTGGGAACATTGATGGCCATGCTATTGCGTATCTTAAAACCATCCTCATCCTCAAAATAGAAGTATACTGGCATGGAGACGTAGTACTATTACATTCTAATAGTTCAATCTATACGTCGGTCCATGGTCATAATGATGAGTATTTTCGAGCTATTATTATGCGACCATAACCAGGGTTGGGGGGGGGGGGGACACGATGTTTCCCCCCTGTCAAGTGCAATGGCGATTGGTGGCCTGTGACGTGGGGAGGGTTGATGTTCGAAGTAGAGGTGGGTGTTAGGAGAGATGTAGTTACATTTAAGCCAGATAAAATGAATCGCACAAAAATCTTGTGCGTGATTTGTGGAAAAGAAATCTTTTACTTAAATTATATTTATAACAGAAAAAATTCTTAAAATCAGATTCTTATCCCTTTGTTATACACTAACTGAAAACACCACATCACTGTCTCTTTTACCCCTTTGTTTCTAAACTATGACACATACTACAATCTGCAGTTGATCATCTCATTCGTAGGGCACCTGACTTCTTCAAAGTTTATAGCTGTAAACTACATTGTGGTTGAGATTTCAAATAGGTTTTGTATTTTTGTCCTACTAGCAAACAGTTGTAAGAGCAAGAAACATGTTTCTTTTAAATTCACTCCTCAACATTTGATGTTTGTCCTTGTGCCTTACTGAGGGCCATACTATACGCTAATCTTACCAGGCACTGAAGCCTTTTCAAGACTTTATTTTTTACCGCCAGAATTATTCGCGCAGGCTTGCAGTTTTGGTTTCTGTTGCGTAAAATCGCTCTAAATTAAATGTGATAAAACAGAGATAAAAGCAAGGAAAATATTAAGAAACAACTATTTATTAGTAATATAGGCTGTGGTGGGGCTGATAGTATTTATCCTCGTGTAGGGGGGCCCAGAGGAGAAAAGTTTGATAACCACTGGCTTAGATGATTTTGGTTGAGTGTGAGATCAATGTGGTACGTGTCGATTCCAAGTTGTATTCTAAAATATTCAAGAATAATCTAGAAAACACGAAAAATCAAATGGTTCAAAAAAATGGTTCAAATGGCTCTGAGCACTATGGGACTTAACATCTGTGGTCATCAGTCTCCTAGAACTTAGAACTACTTAAACCTAACTAACCTAAGGACATCACACACATCCATGCCCGAGGCAGGATTCGAACCTGCGACCGTAGCAGCCGCGCGGTTCCGGACTGCGCGCCTAGAACCGCTAGACTACCGCGGCCGGCCGAAAACAATCATCCACGTTCGAGAATATCCGTAAAACCTCGAAAATATTATACGCTGAAGCATCAAAGAAACCGGTATGGGCATGTGTATTCAAATACACGCAGATCACTGGGTTGCGGTTGGCAACGCCTATATAAGACAAGTATTTGGCACAGTTGTTAGATCGATTATTGCTGCTACAGTGGCAGGTTATCGAGACGTGAGTTTGAACGTGGTGTTATAGTCGGAGCAAGAGCGATGCGACACTGCATCTCCGCGGTAGCGATGAAGTGGGGTATTCCCGTACGACCATTTCACGAGTGTACGAGGAATCCGGTAAAACAAGAACAGGACCAACGACAACTGAAGAGAATTATTCAACGTGACAAAAGTGCAACCCTTATACAAATTGCTGCAGATTTCAGTGCTGAGCCATCAACAAGTGTCAGCCTGCGAACCATCCAACTAAACATCGTCGATATGGGCTTTCGGAGCCGAAGGCCTACTCGTGTACCCTTGGTGACTGCACGACACAAAGCTTCACGCCTCGCCTGGGCCCGTCAACACCGACGTTGGACTGTTGATGACTGGAACACGTTGTCTGGTTTCAAATTGTACCGAGCGGATGGACGTGTCTGGGTGTGGTGACAATTTCATGAAACCTTGGACTCTACATGCCAGCAGGGGACTTTTCAAGGCGGTGGATGCAAAGTAATGTTGTGGGGCAAGTTGGAGTGATATGGGACCCCTTATACGTCTAGATACGAATCTGACAGGTGACACGTCCGTAAGCATCCTGTCTCATCACCTGCATCCATTCATGTACATTGTGCATTCCGACGGACTCGGACAATTCCAGCAGGACAATGCGACACCCCACACGTCCAGAATTGCTACAGAATGGCTCCAGAAACAAAAACAATGTTCTGAGTAAACACTTTCGCTGGCACCAGACTCCCCAGACATGAAAATTATAGAGCGTGTCTGGGATAACTTGCAACATATTGCCGGTCGTAGTGGCCGAGCGGTTCTAGGCGCTTCAGTTTGGAACCGCGCGACCGCTACGTCGCAGGTTCGAATCCTGCCTCGGGCATGGATGTGTGTGATGTCCTTAGGTTAGTTAGGTTTAAGTAGTTCTAAGTTCTAGGGGACTGATGACCTCTACACTTAAGTCCCATAGTGCTCAGAGCCATTTGAACCATTTTTTTTTTTTTTGGCAGCATATTGTTCAGAAGGTACCTCCACCCCCTCGTACTTTCTATGGACAGCCCTGCAGGATTCATGGTGTCAGTTCCTCCAGCATCAGTCGAGTCCATGCCACGTCGTGTTGCGTCACTTCTGCATGCTAGCGAGACGCCTGCACATATTAGGCAGGTGTACCAGTTTCTTTGGCTCTTCAGTGTAGAACAATCTTGAATTTTCTCATTTTGAAAAATTCGTTGTTTCAAGAGAGAGAGAAAATGTACTCATGAGCACTTCAAACACTCATATCTCCACAATTAGAACAGGTACCATTGCACTACCATCGTAGCGCATAACAAAAACCAGTGATTGGCATTGGGAGGTTTTGGTACCTTCAACTTCTCCCACCGTCACTACAATTTTTATATGTATAAGCTGTTCGAACGCGACAGCGAAATTCCATGCATTGTATAGGCGCAGTCCTGACCAATGCCTCATGTTACAGTGTTAACAGGAGCAGCACACAAGCGTATTATAACGGGTGTCTTTGAATTTCACGTTATCGTTTGAATCACTCAAACCAACAGTATGCCTTGATTCGCAGATTCACCTCCCAATGTTTTGTGGTCGCTGAATCGAGTGTACTGGAGCATTGTAGCTTATAATATTTCATTACCTACTTCGTCAGCATGCTTCTATTGACGCTTCACAATGCAGATGAGTAGATGTCAGTATTAGAGGCTGTCATTTTATTTTGTTCAGTGCCGCAGTTTTAACTATTACGTACTCATTTTAATATTCTTATTTTAGTTCACCGTGAAAACACAAAGTTTACGCAGCGTTTTCACCTTAAAATAAATAGATAAGAATTCGTACGTAGCAGTTGAAACAGCGGTAGTGAACAAAGTAAGTTTTTATAGTAGTATAATTTTAATCATTCCGTGGGTCACTTTTCCAAGAATACTGGACGTCTCATGTTATTGCAATTTAAGATGACATAACTCATATCACAGGCATTTACATTCTTGCGTGTCTGGTTTGACAAGGGCAGGATCTCATAGTAAGAGCCACTTGCCTGAAGTAATTTGGCGAAACCACGTAAAACCTAAACCAGGATGGCCGGTTGAAGATCGGATCCTCCATCCTTTCGGGTACAATGTCAGTCAAACAGTGCAACCTTATTCAGTTTATTCCTAGCTTACAACACTTTTGTAAATTTGGTATTTAAAATTGGTACACTGTTCCTTCATTACTCGCCAGCAGTCACTAAACATTATACACACATTATTACATCACGTAACATTACACACAGTCTCAGCTGACAACAGAGTCACAGTAACTATGATTTACATTTTATATACCGTAAATACCCATCTTCTAGTCTGAAAAATTGAGTCAGCATCCGTCTATAAAGAGTTATGTTGAGCTCAGAAAGGGGATAGGGTATTAGTATTATGCATTGTAGATTTGGCGGCAAGAGGTGTTCCAGAAGTATGAAAGTGTTCTGTGAAATGATAAATGTTTGATTATTATTTACGTGTCTTACAGTTTTTTTCCAAACCACTCTGTGTTACCCAAGTAATACTTCAGTGTGTAGAATGTATTGTTTAGTTGTTACTTTTTAACTGAAATAACACGGCTGCTAAAATTGCAAACAGGATACTACACCAGAAACCATAACTAGCTGTATAAACGACGCTACACATGAAAAAATCGGCAGAAAGTACTGACTGATTTCTAAGAGGTAGAGTAATTTTAAAAAATCGTGAACGTACCGTAGCTCTTATACTTCTGGAACACGTATGAGAAAAGAAAAATAAATGAATCTTATCTTGTATAAATTCCACCAATTTCTTTCCGAGGATGGAAATTAAGAAGACTTGCAATATCCAAGAAGATGATTATAACTGTGTGTTTAGTGAATAAAATGATATAAGTAATATATATATATATATATTTCTGTGTCAGTAAATCTTATATGTGACTCCAATAACTAATGAGACGTGTCTATGGCCAGACTGCAGTTGACACAGAACTCCGGACGGCACGAACACAGCCGTAATGGAATAATGAAACTTAAAATTTCGAAGTTCGAGATAACTTATAACAACTCGTCTCAAGGCAATCGCAGTGACGTAAAGTAAATTCTTATCAGAAGCCGGCGTCGGTGACCGAGCGATTCTAGGCCCTTCAGTCCGGAACCGCGCGACTGCTACGGTCGCGGGTTCGAATCCTGCCTCGGGCATGGATGTGTGTGATGTCCTTAGGTTAGTTAAGTTTATGCAGTTCTAAGTTCTAGGGGATTGATGACCTCGGATGTAAAGTGACGTCATAAGCGAGTGACTGCGTGAGAGATCGCTCTCCAAGTTTTTATAAATTTTTAGGTTTCAGATACATATTTTAACGGTTTTTGTGATATTTACTATATAAGTGACTTATTAGTGGTTTCTTCATTCACCTCTGCCTTTCATGTGTTGTGACCTGATATTTGTGAGTGTTTCGTATCGAGCGACGTAACCTCTTACCTGTGTTTACATTCCGCGCTGACCAGTTGCAGCTGTAGCGGCGCATCGAAAGCTAAGTACTAATTAATTGTTTGTGTATAGTGGTTTACTTAGGAACTTTAGTAGTCTTCAACCGGAGCTTTTTGTGTTTTCTGGTGAAATAATTTCAGAAGAACCTTTTGGGAACTGTTTTCAGCTTCGTTAGTGTCATTAGACGTTTGATTCTCTTTCTGTATAAGTCTTTTGTTATATTCACATTTGTTGCTTATTAATACTGTTAATAATAGTAGTTACTTCCCTTGTAGAGTAAGTTTGTGATTATTGTAGTCAGGTTTTTAACATCATCTTATTGTAGTAGCGGAACTTAGAAAAAGTAAAATTTTACCATGAGTGAGAAGTGTGGGCTTTGCCGTAGGTTCGTGAGTAGTGGATTGCGGTGTGAGACTTGTTCGAAGTATTTTCACTGGAGGGAATGCAGTGGGGAAGCCAGTGGGCATTCTGGTGAGATCCTCTCCTGGAACTGCAGGTTATGTAGCAAGAGTAAGTTGATAGGGGAGCAGGAGCGTAAGATCTGTGCCCTTCAGGTGCAGTTGAAAAACGCACAGGAGGAGCTAGATAGGATGAGGAGGGAGAAGGGAGTTGGGGAATGGAAGCTGGCTGTTGGCAAGAGATCTGCTAGGAGAAGATTTTCAGATAGTTTTACTATTGGTGTTTACAATAGATATGACCAACTGTCAGAGTCTAGTGGAGACGAATCTCTAGTAGCTGTAGATGTAGGAAGTATGCAGCAGACCTCAGTAGTCAGGGTGGCTAGAACAGTTGCAAAGTCGAAGAGGAAGAAGAAGGTTCTGCTGTTAGGTAGTTCTCATGGCAGAGGTGTAGGCCAGCAGTTGCAGGAAGTGCTGGGGAGTGAGTACCAGGTCACCAGCATTGTGAAGCCTAATGCAGGATTGGCTCAGGTGACTTAACGTAGGGGGGTTATGTAGGGATTTTACTAAAGAGGATCAGGTAGTGATTGTGGGTGGGGCTGGTATAGTATTGATAGGGATGGGGAGTATGACATAGATGGTGACCTGGAAAAGATAGCCACTCAGACTGGCAACACGAATGTGCATTTCGTGGAACTGTTTCAGCGTCACGATCGGCCTCATCTTAATACAGCCGTCAGGCACATGAGACTTGGGGGTGCGCTGATGACAGAAAGCATGGGTCACATTTCGGTGGTGTCGGTGGAGTCTATCAGCAGGACGGGTTTCACTAGACATGGCCTGCACCTCAACAGTTATGGGAAGGGGAGGTTGGCAAAGCTTATAGGTGACAGCATAGGTGGGGTTGGTGGGATCACTCATGGAAAAATTCCTGCAGTAGTGGGTGTTAGAGCTGCACCTTTTTTAGATTGAAGTCAGATGATAGGTATTCCTGCTTAAGGGAAGTCTCTCTAACAAAGGAACCACTTTTGACAAAGCTTAGGTATCCGAGTAATGAGGGAATTAGTGTATTTCATCAAAATATACAAGGTATTAAAGTTAGTGAATTGCTTATAGATGTTGACTCTGAAATTATTGGTATATCTCAACACTTTTTAAATAAGGAAATAATTCAGAGGCTTCCTTTACCAGGATACAGGTTGGCTGGCAGCTTTTCTAGGAGCTCTTTGCGGTGTGGGAGAGTAGCCATGTATGTGAAAAACGGCATCCCATTTGAGTCAATTGATGTTTCAAAGTACTGCACTGAAAAGGTGTTTGAATGTTGTGCAGGTGTGGTTAAATTTAGTGGAGCTAAACTTCTTACTGTTGTTATTTAGAGATCCCCAGACTCCGATTTCACAACATTTTTGCTAAAGCTAGAGGAGGTTCTTGGTTCACTTTATAGGAAATACAAAAAGTTAGTTATTTGTGGTGACTTCAATATTAATTGTATAAGTGGTTGTGCAAGGAAGAGGATGCTGGTAGACCTAAATTCATATAATCTTATGCAAACCGTATTCTTTCCAACGAGAGTGCAAGGGAACAGTAGAACAACCATAGACAACATTTTTGTTCATTCCTCATTACTAGAAGGGCATTGTGTTAGCAAAAAGGTGAATGGCCTTTCAAATCATGATGCACAAATTTTAACTCTAAAAGATTTTTGTGCTGCAACACGTGTTAAACATAGTCATCAGCTGTTTAGGAAAGCTGATCCAGTTGTTGTAGAGACCTTTGTAAACCTTATCAAGGAACAAGAGTGGCAAGATGTTTATAGCGCTGATACAGTAGACGATAAATATAATGCTTTTTTCAAGACTTTTCTCGTGCTCTTTGAAAGCTGCTTTCCGTTAGAACGTTCAAAACAGGATACTAGCACAAACAGACAGCCTTGGTGGCTGACTAGAGGGATAAGAATATCTTATAGAACAAATTGTCAATTATATCAAAACGTTAGAAACAGTCAAAATCTAAATGCAGCAGCCCATTACAAACAGTATTGTAAGGTGCTTAAAAATGTTATTAGGAAGGCAAAACGTATGTGGTATGCAGATAGAATAGCGAAGTCTCAGGATAAAATTAAAACCATATGGTCAGTCGTAAAGGAAGTGGCTGGTCTGCAGAGACAGGTCGAGGATATAGAATCAGTGCGTAGTGGGAATGTCCGTGTTACTGATAAGTCGCATATATGTACAGTATTTAATAATCACTTTCTGAATATAGCAGGTGAACTAAATAGAAACCTAGTCCAACAGGGAATCATATAGCGCTCTTAGAAAAAAGTGTTCGGAGACTGTTACCTGAAATGCTCCTCCATGATACTGACAAGAGGGAGATTGAGTTAATAATTAAATCACTAAAGACCAAGAACTCTCACGGATATGACGGTGTATCTAGCAGAATACTGAAGTATTGTTCTATGTACAGGGTTATTACAAATGACTGAAGCGATTTCACAGCTCTACAATAACTTTATTATTTGAGATATTTTCACAATGCTTTGCACACACATACAAAAACTCAAAAAGTTTTTTTAGGCATTCACAAATGTTCGATATGTGCCCCTTTAGTGATTCGGCAGACATCAAGCCGATAATCAAGTTCCTCCCACACTCGGCGCAGCATGTCCCCATCAATGAGTTCGAAAGCATCGTTGATGCGAGCTCGCAGTTCTGGCACGTTTCTTGGTAGAGGAGGTTTAAACACTGAATCTTTCACATAACCCCACAGAAAGAAATCGCATGGGGTTAAGTCGGGAGAGCGTGGAGGCCATGACATGAATTGCTGATCATGATTTCCACCACGACCGATCCATCGGTTTTCCAATCTCCTGTTTAAGAAATGCCGAACATCATGATGGAAGTGCGGTGGAGCACCATCCTGTTGAAAGATGAAGTCGGCGCTGTCGGTCTCCAGTTGTGGCATGAGCCAATTTTCCAGCATGTCTAGATACACGTGTTCTGTAACGTTTTTATCGCAGAAGAAAAAGGGGCCGTAAACTTTAAACCGTGAGATTGCACAAAACACGTTAACTTTTGGTGAATTGCGAATTTGCTGCACGAATGCGTGAGGATTCTCTACCGCCCAGATTCGCACATTGTGTCTGTTCACTTCACCATTAAGAAAAAATGTTGCTTCACCACTGAAAAAAAGTTTCGCACTGAACGCATCCTCTTCCATGAGCTGTTGCAACCGCGCCGAAAATTCATAGCATTTGACTGTCATCGGGTGTCAGGGCTTGTAGCAATTGTAAACGGTAAGGCTTCTGCTTTAGCCTTTTCCGTATGATTTTCCAAACCGTCTGCTGTGGTACGTTTAGCTCCCTGCTTGCTTTATTCGTCGACTTCCGCGGGCTACGCGTGAAACTTGCCCGCACGCGTTCAACCGTTTCTTCGCTCATTGCAGGCCGACCCGTTGATTTCCCCTTACAGAGGCATCCAGAAGCTTTAAACTGCGCGTACCATCGCCGAATGTAGTTAGCAGTTGGTGGATCTCTGTTGAACTTCATCCTGAAGTGTCGTTGCACTGTTATGACTGATTGATGTGAGTGCATTTCAAGCACGACATACGCTTTCTCGGCTCCTGTCGCCATTTTGTCTCACTGCGCTCTCGAGCGCTCTGGCGGCAGAAACCTGAAGTGCGGCTTCAGCCGAACAAAACTTTATGAGTTTTTCTACGTATCTGTAGTGTGTCGTGACCATACGTCAATGAATGGAGCTACAGTGAATTTATGAAATCGCTTCAATCATTTGTAATAATAGCCCTGTAGGTTAGCCCAGTACTTAGCCATATCAGTAACTTTTCCTTTAGGAGTGGTCGGTTTCCTGACCGATTACAGTACTCTGTTGTGAAGCCACTTTATAAAAAGGGAGACAGGGATAATGTTGACAATTATAGACCTATTTCTATGCCATCGGTGTTTGCTAAAGTTATCGAGAAGGTTGTACATATAAGGTTACTGGAGCATTTAAATTCACATAATCTGCTGTCAAATGTTCAGTTTGGTTTTAGAAATGGTTTAACAACTGAAAATGCTATATTCTATTTTCTCTGTGAGGTTTTGGACGGATTAAATAAAAGGTTGCGAACGCTAGGTGTTTTCTTTGATTTAACGAAGGCTTTTGACTGTGTTGACCACAAAATATTACTGCAGAATTTGGACCATTATGGAGTAAGGGATGTAGCTTACAATTGGTTCACCTCTTACTTTAAGAACAGAAAGCAGAAGGTAATTCTCCGCAATATTGAGAGTGGTAGTGATGCTCAGTCCCAATGTGGCACTGTTAAATGGGGCGTTCCCCAAGGGTCGGTGCTGGGGCCACTGCTGTTCCTTATTTATGTAAATGATATGCCTTCTAGTATTACAGGTGATTCAAAAATATTTCTGTTTGCTGATGACACCAGCTTGATAGTGAAGGATCTTGTGTGTAATATTGAAACAGTATCAAATAATGTAGTTCATGAAATAAGTTCGTGGCTTGTGAAAAATGATTTGATGCTAAATCACAGTAAGACTCAGTTTTTACAGTTTCTAATTCACAATTCAACAAGAACCGATATTTTGATCAGACAGAATGGGCATATTATAAGCGAGACGGAACAGTTCAAGTTCCTAGGCGTTCGGATAGATAGTAAGCTGTTGTGGAAAGCCCATGTTCAGGATCTTGTTTAGAAACTAAATGCTGCTTTATTTACCATTAGAACAGTATCTGAAATAAGTGACACTTCAACACGAAAAGTATTCTACTTCACATATTTCCATACGCTTATGCCGTATGGTATTTTTTGGGGTAATTCTTCTGATTCAAAGAGGGTATTTTTGGCTCAGAATGGGCTGTTGGAGCTGTATGTGGTGTAAGTTCGAGAACCTCTTGTCGACCCCTATTCAATAGTCTGGGAATTCTGACATTGCCCTCACAGTATATATTTTCTTTAATGTCGTTTGTTGTTGGCAATATTAGCCTATTCCCAAGAGTTAGCAGCTTTCACTCAGTTAATACTAGGCAGAAATCCAATCTGCATGTGGAATGCACTTCCTTGACTCTTGTGCAGAAAGGAGTGCAGTATTCTGCTGCATCCATTTTCAATAAGCTACCACAAGAACTCAAAAATCTTAGCAGTAGCCCAAACTCAAGTCTAAACTAAAGAGTTTCCTCATGGCTCACTCCTATTCTGTCGAGGAGCTCCTGGAAGAGCTAAAAAATTAAGCGAATTCCAGTGATACATTGTTGATTTTCTTTATTTAAACTTACGACTTGTCACCTGAATATGTTTCTTTTTATATTTCATTTTATCTGTTTCTAATATCGTGTTATAATTCCATGTATTGACTCGTTCCATGACCATGGAGACTTCTCCTTAATTTCGTCCCACGGAACAATAAATAAAAAATAAATAAATAGCGTTCAGAGCCATTTGAATCTTATCAGAAACAGATGCCAGATTTTGATATAGATATACGTGTTAATCGGTTTCGGACGAGGTTCATGCGCCAAAATTTCCGTTTGATATGTGATGTGTATCTTCAGTTTGAGTGCGTCAGCCGATATGGTATGGAATGGTGGTCGTGAGAACTTAAAGAGCTTCGCTTACGCTTGTCATCGTATCGACGATTTTAATAACAAAATTGTTGTTTCTATTTGTTGTATCTCAATCAAGTTGTTAATATACAATGTGTCCGAGAGGTCCACGTACCTCTAGGTTGGATCAGTATGTTTCGTATTTGAGTGCTTGCTTCGAAACTCTTTTTCAGCATTTTTGCATAAGCTTCGCCGCGCGGGATTAGCCGAGCGGTCTTAGGCGCTGCAGTCATGGACTGTGCGGCTGGTCCTAGCGAAGGTTCGAGTCCTCACTCGTGTGTGTGTGTGTGTGTGTGTGTGTGTGTGTGTGTGTGTGTGTCCTTAGGATAATTTAGGTTAAGTAGTGTGTAAGCTTAGGGACTGATGACCGTAGCAGTTAAGTCCTATAAGATTTCACACACATTTGAACAATTTTTGCATAAGCTGCAGTAGTCTCGTACCGACGGTGAACCACACTGACTATTATTCCCCACAATGAGTAATCAGACGTCTTAAGGACCGAGCATTTCAGTGAGGCTAGAGACGTTGCCGAATTGGCTCGATTCCAGTGGCCTCTAAACGGTTCATCAAGGAATTCACGGACCGTGGTGCTGTAACCGTACATGATTCATGGCTCCCCAAGTCTTCGTACTGTGGCGTTCACCATGTAACTCCATGTAAAAGAATTTCTGTTCACATATCGTTCAAAAAATTATGGTACAAAGCGATTTAACTATATCATCTTAGCCCGTATCATAACACGAATCGCAGGCCTATCCAATTGCCACATGTCACGGGCTTTTCCTTATACCAGAAAACCACATTCCTCAGTATAAACAGCCAAACAGCCGCCCCTACTGGTTTCGTTTTATGCAACCCGCAGTGTTATAGCTTGCCTTCAGAAACAAGCACGAGATTTTGATATCTTCCCGCTCGTTACCGAAAACTATTAGTCCCAAAGAAAAAAATGATCACTACCTTTTTGGGGAAAATTTAATGTAGTTAAATGTTGTACTGGATAGGTCTTCGCTGGAGACCACGGTTTTCGAGTTATTCAAGAAAAACATACAAAAATGACATTCAAACGCACCTGTAACCGTACACTCGTCTCTCACCAGTCAGGATTACTAGTATTTTGTTCGTGGAACACTCTCCTGCCGCTGCACAAAAAATTTCCGTCGTCCTTGTTGTTGTTGTTGCTGTTGCTGTTGTGGTCTTCAGTCCTGAGACTGGTTCGATGCAGCTTTCCATGCTAGTCTATCCTGTGCAAGCTGCTTCATCTCCCAGTAGCTACTGCAACCTACATCCTTTTGAATCTGCTTAGTGTATTCATCTCTTGGTCTCCCTCTACGATTTTTACCCTCCACGCTGCCCTCCAATACTAAATTGGTGATCCCTTGATGCCTCAGAACATTTCCTACCAACCAATCCCTTCTTCTAGTCAAGTTGTGCCACAAGCTCCTCTGCTCCCCAATTCTATTCAATACCTCCTTATTAGTTATGTGATCTACCCATCTAATCTTCAGCATTCTTCTGCAGCATCACGTTTCGAAAGTTTCTATTCTCTTCTTGTCCAAACTATTTAACGTCCATGTTCCACTTCCATACATGGCTACACTCCATACAAATACTTTCAGAAATGACTTCCTGACACTTAAATCTATACTCGATGTTAAATTTCTCTTCTTCAGCAACGCTTTCCTTGCCATTGCCTGTCTACATTTTATATCCTCTTTACTTCGACCGTCATCAGTTATTTTGCTCCCGAAATAGCAAAACTCCTTTATTACTTTAAGTGTCTCATTTCCTAATCTAATTTCTCAGCATCACCCGACTTAATTCGACTACATTCCATTATCCTCGTTTTGCTTTTGTTGATGTTCATCTTATACCCTCCTTTCAAGACACTATCCATTCCGTTCAACTGCTCTACCAACTCCTTTGCTGTCTGTGACATAATTACAATGTCATCGGCAAACCTCAAAGTTTTTATTTCTTCTCCATGGATTTTAGTACCTACTCCGAATTTTTCTATTGTTTCCTTTGCTGCTTGCTCAATATACAGATTGAATAGCATCGGGGAAAGGCTACAACCTTGTCTCACTCCCTTCCCAACCACTGCTTCCCTTTCATGTCCCTCGACTCTTATAAGTGCCATCTGGTTTCTGTACAAATTGTTAATAGCCTTTCGCTCCCTGTCTACACGAACTATTTCCGATATTAAACAGGAACATATTCGCATTTTTTGTGCTCCAATAGGAGCATTTTTCCGCTGGTTCCCTTCTGTTCCTAGCTTCAGCAGAGCATGTTACACGTTTGAACAGAAATGTACTGGCTAACAAAATTTTGATAATTTACTTATATGAAATTGAACTAAAGCAATGATAGTTTTACACTTCAAACCGTACTTTACATGTGCTTCAGTTCTACAACAGAGCCCTTCTGATGATTTTTTTTTTGTAGGGTTTAAGGGCGCTCAACTGCTGAGGTCATTAGCGCCCAGTCACTGGTGTTAGAGCACATGGAATCTGCTAAAACTCAAGGGGATGGGGGGACATCAGAAGGACCTGACAAAGATGCAGATAAAATAAGTAAAAAGGTTAAATGTCTTTGGACAAGCCAGTTAAAGTTATAAAACGCAGAATACGAGCAGCTGCTCGAGCGTCATCAGCTAAAACATCCGGTAAAGTAGATGGCAGGGACAGGATAACACGAAACTGACTAAAACGGGGACACGACAATAAAACATGGCGCACTGTTAATGCCTGACCACAAGGGCACTGCGGGGCTGGGTCACCGGAGAGCAGGTAGCGGTGGCTAAACCGGCAATGCCCAATCCGCAACCTGGTCAGAAGGACCTCCTCGCGCCGAGATGGTCGGGAGGATGTTGTCCAAGCAGTTGGGAGCGGTTTTACTGCCCGGAGCTTGTTTCCTTGGAGGGATGACCAAGCATCCCACCACAACAACACAAGCCTCTTACATACATCCCCACGAACGTCAGATGACGGGACACAATGGGAGGCTGGCCGAGGCAGGAGGACTGCAGCCTTGGCTGCAGCATCCGCAGCCTCATTCCCAGGCACTCCTACATGTCCGGGAACCCACAGAAAGCTGACAGAACCACCATTATTAGCGAAAGAATGGAGGGACTGCTGTATCCGTTGAATCAAGGGATGGACCGGGTAGGGAGCTCCAAGGCTCTGAAGAGCACTGAGTGAGTCAGAGCAGAGTACATGCGATGAATGGCGGTGGCAGCGGGCATACTGAACGGCCTGATGGAGAGCAAAAAGCTCGGCCGTAAAGCTGGAACATTGGTCGAGGAGCCGGTATTTAAAGGTGGCGGCCCCGACGACAAAGGCACAGCCGACACCGTCGTCAGTTTTGGAGCCATCGGTGTAAATAAAGGTGTGACCGGCAAGTCGAGCATGAAGTTCGATAAACCGTGAGCAATACACTGCAGCCGGAGTACCCTCCTTCGGGAGTGAGCTGAGGTCGAGATAAATAGGAACCGGAGCCTGGAGCCAAGGTGGTGTCGGGCTCTCACCCTCTCTGAAGGTGGTAGGGAGGGCAAAATCCAATTGTCGAAGCAGGCGACGGAAGCGGACTCCGGGGGGCAGCAGGGCAGACACATACAACCCGTACTGACGGTCGAGAGAATCGGCGAAGAAGGACTTTTAAGAGGGGTGGTCGGGCATAGACAACAGCCGGCAGGCATACCGACACAGCAGTACGTCGCGCCGGTAGGTCAATAGTAACTCGGCAGCTTCAGCATAAAGACTCTCGACAGGACTAGTGTAGAAGGCTCCGGTCGCAAGACGTATCCCCCGATGGTGGATGGAGTTAAGCCGGCGTAAGAGGGATGGCCGAGCGGACAAGTAGACGAAGCTCCCATAATCCAGCTTCGATCGGACTATGGACCGATACAAGTGAAGCAGGACAGTGCTATCCGCTCCCCAAGATGAACCGCTAAGAACTCTGAGGACACTAAGGGAACGTGTACAACGGGCCGCCAAATAAGAGACATGTGGAGACCAACACAGTTTCCTGTCCAACGTGAGCCCTAGAAACTTAGTTGTGTCCACGAATGGGAGAACAACGGGACCGAGATGTAAGGATGGCGGAAGGAACGCTTTATATCGCCAAAAGTTGATACAAACCGTCTTCTCTTCAGAGAACCGGAAGCCATTTGCCACGCTCCATGAGTAGAGGCTGTCTAGACAACGCTGAAGGCAGCGCTCCAAGAGGCATGTTCTCTGGGCACTGCAGTAGATCGCGAAGTCATCGACAAAGAGAGAGCCTGAGACATTAGGTGGAAGGCAATCCATAATTGGATTGGTCGCGATGGCAAAAAGGGCGACACTCAAGACGGAGCCCTGAGGCACTCCGTTCTCCTGGAGGAAGACGTCGGACAATACGGAACCCACACGTACCCTAAACTTTCGATCCGTTAAAAAGGGATCAATAAAAAGGGGCAGGCGACCGCGTAGGCCCCACCTGTGCATAGTGCGGAGGATACCTCCTCTCCAACAGGTATCATAAGCCTTCTCCAAGTCGAAGAACACGGCTACCGTTTGGCGCCTTCGCAAAAAGTTGTTCATGATGAATGTCGACAAGGTCACAAGGTGGTCAACAGTGGAGCGGCGGCGACGAAAGCCGCATTGGACATTAGTAAGTAGTCGTCGAGATTCAAGAATCCAGACTAACCGAGCATTAACCATGCGCTCCATCACCTTACAGACACAGCTTGTAAGAGAAATGGGGCGGTAACTAGAAGGAAGGTGTCTATCCTTCCCGGGTTTGGGTATAGGAACAACAACGGCGTCACGCCAACGCATGGGGACTTTACCTTCAGACCAGACGCGATTGTAGGTACGAAGAAGGAAGCTTTTGCCTGCCGGAGAAAGGTGTGCCAGCATCTGAACGTGAATGGCATCTGGCCCCGGAGCAGAGGACCGGGACAGTGCAAGCGCACGTTCGAGTTCCCGCATAGTAAAGGGGGCATTATAAGTTTCCAGATTCAGCGAGTGGAAGGAAGGTCGCCGAGCCTCTTCTGCCTCTTTCCTGGGAAGGAAGGCAGGATGGTAATGGGCGGAGCTTGAAACCTCCGCGAAAAAGCGGCCAAAGGCGTTGGAGACAGCCACAGGATCAACAAGGACCTCATTACCTGAGGTCAGGCCAGGTACTGAGGAGTGGGCCTTAATGCCCGACAGCCGGCGCAGGCTACCCCAAACGACGGAAGAGGGAGTAAAACTGTTAAAGGAGCTGGTGAAAGAGGCCCAACAAGCTCTTTTGCTGTCTTTGATGACTCTACGGCATTGCGCTCGGAGTCGTTTGTATTCAATACAATTCGCCAACGTAGGATGGCGGCGAAAGGTGCGTAAAGCACGTCGTCGAGCACGGATAGCGTCCCTACAAGCCTCGTTCCACCAGGGGACGGAAACGTGACGTGAAGAAGAAGTAGTACGAGGAATGGAACGTTTGGCAGCATTGATGATAACAGCCGTGAGGTATTCGACCTGGCTGTCACAACTGGGAAAATCGTGGTCCGGAAAGGTCGCCAGGGAGGAGTAAAGTCCCCAGTCAGCTTTCAGTATGTTCCAGCTCGAAGGACGTGGGGATGGGGTGTGGTGCAGGAGACGAACGACACAGGGGAAGTGGTAGCTCGAATAGGTGTCAGAAAGGACATACCACTCGAACCGACGGGCAAGAGTGGTAGAACAGATCGAGAGGTCCAAGTGGGAGTAGGTATGAGTAGAGTCCGAAAGGAAAGTCGGGGCGCCGGTATTGAGGCAGACAAGATTGAGATGGTTGAAGACATCCGCCAAGAGTGAGCCTCTTGGACAGGATGCAGGAGAGCCCCAAAAGGGATGATGGGCATTGAAGTCGCCAAACAATAAGAACGGCGGGGGAAGCTGAACGATCAGGTGCATCATGTCAGCCCGACTAACAGCAGATGACAGTGGAGTGTAGATGGTACAAACTGAAAAAGTAAAAGCAGAAAGAGTAATGCGGACAGCTATTGCTTGGAGTGGGGTGGTCAATGGGATGGGATGGTAATAAACATCGTCCCGAACGAGCAACACGACCCCACCATGAGCTGGGATACCGTCCACAGGGGTGAGGTCATACCGCTCCGAGGTATAGTGGGTAAAGGCAATACGGTCAGTCGGGCGCAACTTGGTTTCCTGAAGACCAAGGACGAGCGGACAGTGCAGGCGGAGGAGCAGTTGTAAGTCCTCCCGATGAGATCGAATACCTCTTTCGTTCCAATGAAACAACGCCATCGCTAGTCGAAAAGGTTGGGGGAACGAGACGGGGGAAGAGCTGGTCACCTCGACGGCAGCGGAGGGCCAGGTTGCGAGGGAACAACGCTACAACCGATGGGAGGCGGATCCGGTTCCATCGACTCGTCGCCAGCCGCGGCCGCTGTCCCTGGTTGTGTAGGAGGGGCCGCATCATTTGCTGACGAAAGGCCGGCGGAGCGCCTGGCAGCAGAGCGTCCCGGCGAAACTGAGGATGGCCGGGAGCAGCGACTCATGGATGGAGCGTCAGACGAAACGTGCCGGGGTGGAGAGGGGGATAGAGACTACTTCTTGGAGGCCTTCTTGGAAGGCCAAGGAGGCACAGGGACGGTGGGCTGGACCCGAAGAAGGTCCTCACGCGCGGGGTCCGTTTTGGAACGCCGGACCTCGGAAGCTGGGGTCCGGAACGTTTCCCCGATGGACGCCTGAGAAGAGGATCGCTTCTCAGGTGGCGTGGGGGGGGGGGGGAGGAGGAGGAGGAGGAGGAGGAGGAGGAGGAAGGGTGGCCCCAGGGGCAGAGGGGGTGGGGGCCATGAGGGAGGAGGATTTGGAAGGGAGGGATTTGGGAGGCGGAGGCAGAGCCCCCTGATGGGTGGAGGGGGGCAGGATAGGGGTGAGGATACCGTGGAAGGAGTGGACACAACTGAGGCAAACGAAGTGGTCAATGGCACTGGATGGAGGCGGTCGTACTTCTTCCAGGCCTCAGAATAAGAGAGCCGATCCAAAGTTTTGATTTCTTGTATCTTCTTCTCCTTCTGATATGCGGGGCAGTCTGAGGATCTAGGCGAGTGGACGCTAGGACAATTAATGCACCGAGGTGGTGGGGTGCATGTATGTTCCTCACGAAGAGGACGTCCACAGTCGCCACAAAGGGGCTCAGCCTCACACCGTGACGACATGTGCCCAAAGCGCAAACACCTAAAACAGCGCATAGGAGGCGGGAGAACGTCCCCCTCGAAGGCGAGGATAAAGGCCCCGGTGTCGATGCGACGGTCTTTGGGGCCGCGCTGGACTCGCCGGACGAAATGCACGCCTCGGCGCTCCAGGTTGGCCCTGAGCTCCTCATCAGATTGTAGCAGGAGGTCACGATGAAATATAACCCCCTGCGTCCTATTTAGAGCCAGATGTGGGACAATGGATACTGGGATGTCCCCTAGGCGGTCGCACACCTGGAGCGCCGCTGACTGTGTGGCGGAGGTGGTCTTGATAAGAACGGACCCTGAATGCAACTTGCTGAGAGCCTCGATTTCCCCGAAGACGTCCTCAACGTGCTGAACAAAGAACATGGGCTTGGAGGTGGCGAACGTCCCCCCATCTGTTCGAGAACAGACCAAATAGCGGGGGAAGTACTTCGCCCCAAGCCGGCGGGCCTGTCCCTCCTCCCATGGAGTGGCGAAGGGGGAAAGGGCAGGAGAACCAGAACTAGAAACGGTACCTTTTCTTTTGAAAGACTCGGCCGCAGAGCGACCTGATACATGTTGACGTTTCATCTGCGAAACGTCCGCCCCGATACCACCCACTCCGACCAGGGGCTCTCCCCACGGGCGCCACCCAGCCGCAGCAAGGGCCACCTGGCAGGATGACCATTGCCGGGAGTCCTGATGCCCCAAGGAGACGGGCATCTACTCCTTGGCCGACGTGGGGAGGGTGCAGCTCAGGTATCGGCAGTACGATCCCTGTGTTGTCAGGGGGCTACGACCTAGAGGGTACATGACGACCCCACCACAACGGGCTGGCTACCGTGCTGGATTTCTGGTGCCATGGAAAGTCCATCATGATCGCTGGTGCAGATGGAGATGCACTATGGGCGTAACTCGGACAACCCATCAGGCGTTTAGGCCCAATTTGAGGAATAGTGGGTATGGTTACAACGCCAGTGCAATGCTGAGTGCCAAGGTCTTAGTGCACTTAGGACCATTGGTACACCATGTAAGGTGTCCTTCCCCAAAAGGCTCATACTTCTGTAGAATTTTGAAAAATGGAGGTCAAACCCCAAGGGGGACCATCACATAGAAGGCCGAAACGGTTGAAACTCCTTTTAGTCGCCTCTTACGACAGGCAGGAATACCTCGGGCCTATTCTTACCCCGGACCCGCAGGGGGTCCTTCTGATGATTCTGATGATAACGGAGACACTTTACAGCATATTTCTCAGTGCTGCGTCACGCCTGATTTTAGGCGCGTATTTTACGTGTACAGATGGGGTAACTTAGAACCTCTGTATCTCGGAAACGCATAAATATGTGAAGAAAATTTTCAAGGTGGTTCGAGATCGGGATCTTAGGAACATATCTTAAAAATTTCAGCCGTTTTCTGTGCATAGTCGTCTTGGAACCGCAGATCGGTTTTGGTACGAAAAAAATGCTTAAAAGCTTCGATGGTTTTCTAACCAGGGAACCTCCCCATCGTACCCCCCCCCCCCCCCCCCCCCCCTTCAGATTTAGTTATAAGTTGGCACATTGGATAGGCCTTGAAAAACTGAACTCAGATCAATCGAGAAAACAGGAAGAAGTTGTGTGGAACTATTAAAAAATAAGCAAAATATACAAACTGAGTAGTTGATGCGTAATATATGCAACATCTAGGACACTGAGCTCATGAGCGCCGCGGTCCTCTGGTTAGCGTGAGCAACTGTGGAACGATAGGTCCTTGATTCAAGTCTTCACTCGAGTGAAAATTTTAATTTTTTATTTTCAGTATGTGTGATAAACTTATGTTTTCATCACTTTTTTGGGAGTAACTATCACATCCACAAGAAAAACTAAATCGGGCAAGTTAGAAGAATCTTTTTACCCATTCGCCAAGTGTACAAGTTAGGTGGGTCGACAACATATTCCTGTCATGTGACGCACATGCCGTCGCCAGTGTCGGATAGAATATATCAGACGTGTTTTCCTGTGCAGGAATCGGTTGACGTATGACCTTGCGATCAAATGTTTTCGGTTCCCATTGGAGAGGCACGTCTTTTCGTCTACTAATCGCACGGTTTTGCGGTGCGGTCGCAAAACACAGACACTAAATTTATTACAGTGAACAGAGAGGTCAATGAACGAACGGACAGATCACAACTTTGCAAAAATAAAGAAAGTAAACTTTTCACTCGTGGAAAGACTTGAACCAATGATCTCTCGTTCCGCAGCTACTCACGCTAACCAAGGGACCACGGCGCTCTTAAGCTCACGCTATCCTTGATGTTGCGTATCTTGCGCATGGACTAGTCAGTTTGTATATTTTGCTTATTATTTCATAGTTCCACACAACTACTTCCTGTTTTCTCGATCGATCTGTGTTCAGTTTTTCAAGGCCTATCCACTGTGGCAGCTTATAACTAAATCTGAGGGGGGGTGCGATGGGGAGGTTCCCTTGTAAGTAACAGCCCGTGAACCAGGGTGACTACATAAGCACCTTAAGGTCCACTATGGACCGCATCAAAGGTAAGACGAACCAATCGATTTGATCCGTTTGTCCTAGCAGGAAGATCAGCCTAATATCTATACTTTGATCCTGTATTATAGGCTAACGACACTAAGAAGATCTTTTTGTTAGGTCTGCAAATGGTCCCTAGCCCAAAGGCTATCCGAAACACTTGACCCTGTTTTTCTACAAATAATAAACCCGAGGTATGAGTCCCGAAAGAATCCCGTTTTTATGCTCGACCTTTTGGAACATATTAGGTAACACACATCGTCGTTTGTGTACCGATAACTCTATGGATGGTGTAATTGCCTAGAGGTAGAAAATGAAATTGACAGACTGGCTTTACAGCAATGCAGCGAGCTCTAACATCTATTGAAACCGCTGCCAATCTGACCCTGCATACTTAAGCGAAGTAATAATAACGATGGAAAAATACTGGTTTTCGCAGATGGACTGTGAGCTATTCGGCGAGTCACCAACCTGCGTTGTGAGAGACTACGAACCGGCGAGGTCACGTGTCAGTCCTACCGGAAACCAGTACCCTGCGCATTCCTAGCTACCACACACTACGAGCAAGCAAGCCTCTTCATATACTGACTGTGCTGAAAATAGGGAAACCCTGGAAAGAAAAAAACAGCTAAGTGGAATTAGGAAGAAAGAGCTCAGCTTGAAACTTTACTTTGGTCCGTTCCTCGGAGCTTCCGTGGCATCGCGAGCGGCAGCGGCCAGAATGCACGCACTCTTGGCGACGTCAGACCTGCAATGCAAATCAAGCGACGCAATGCTCCTCGAATTTAGTCAGGAATGCCTACCGGCGGTCGTAGATTAATTATTTATTCAGATCATTTTAAATAACGTTCGCTAGCCTCGCTTTGACCCGCAAGGCAGGATTCACTTCTCACAACTCCAAATTAATGATTACGAGTAAAAGCTGTCTAATGTTCGTTTGTGGTCAACAGAAGACTTTCAACTTTCGCACTGCACGCTATTTATCGTAACTGAGCTCTTCGTGAGTATAACAGAACGTGAATTTATTTTTTTTTTTTTTTACTTTGTGTGCATTAGATTGGACGATCAGGCAATGATCATCTTTTTGCTGATAAAATGCCGTTTGTTGTTCTGTGCCAAACTGAAGGAGAAATTACTACGAAGGCTCAAAATTAATGTATTTAAATTTCTCTGGGATGAAATAATGAAGAAGAAGAAAAGATTGTCAAGAATTTATAGGAATGACTTTACTCCTTCAGGTTAAATGGTGAGTTCTTGTTTTGTTAAGTTCATAAAAGAGGTTAATTGTAATGAAGAAGAATACAGCTTACTATGATTCTTTTTCTTGGTTTGATGAACCCCATCCATATTAATTTGTATACATTACGTAAATTAGCCATTGTCGTGACGTAAGTAGTAGAAACTTGTATAAATCAGATAATGTTATGCACAGGATTCTTCAAGAACACTAGTTTCCTTACATTCACCTACCACTACATCTCCTCTTTAGTATTTGTAACTAATAATACAATTAGATTTCTGGCGGAGTGTGATATACACATATACAAGTCAGTTCAACATGAACTGTCTGTCGTATTCGGTTCCGTTTTCTACTGTAAAAACTTTCAGTAAGCTGCTTCTTGAAATACAAAAAGAAATTCCGCATATGTCTACACAGTAAATTAAAACTAAATAAGAGTAGCTATATCGCCAGTAAATTAGACCAACTATAGCAACCGGATGTTCAAAATCCATGTTCGTATTAGGTTGGCGCATAAGTTCGTAGCGTTTTTCCGTAAGTTTAATAAACACGGCAGATACATATAAAAGATACTTCAGTTATCAGTAAGATATTCTCATTCACTATTTACAAGTCTGCCAACGCTGAGGTAACTTTTCGGTTTCGCGACAGCAGAAATTGCGTGGTTTTGAGGAGAAGAACTCGTCGAGCCGTGTTCGGATAGCATTTTCATCCAGAAAGGGAGGTCCTCGAAGATTGTTCGACAGAGAGCGGAAAAGTGAAAATCTGAGTGAGAAAGATCAGATGATTAAGGTGGGTGCGGAATGACTTCCCACCCCTATTCTTGTATAGTGTTCTTTATCGGTGTAGCAGAATGCTGGCGGGTGTTATCGTGGAGTAGCACCACTTCACCCAGTCTTCCTGGTCACTGTTCTTGATTCCGTCTGCAAGGCGTCTCAGTTGTTGGCCAGCAATGTCAGCAGTGTCGGTTACACCTTGGGGAAGCAAGTCCTAGGAACCGACCAAAGGAGAATTTCTAAAATAATCAGAGAACTGTGTAACAGAAACTTTGATCCAATGGTGCGGAAATGATTGTTTGAAATCCCATCACATGTATCGCCAGCTATCCTAAGGAAATTCCACGACGTTCCAACGTCTGGTCACCAGGGGTTCGTGAAGATTTCAGACAGAACCAGACGGAAGTATCACTGGCCAGGAAGTTCTACGGGTCCGTCACACGCTATGTGAGCTACAGTAAGGAATGCCAACAACTGAATCACATGCTACAATTATCTCCAGGACAAAAAAAAAAAAAAAGGTTCAAATGGCTCTGAACACTATGGGACTTCTGAGGTCATCAGTCTCCTGGAACTTAGAACTACTTAAACCTAACTAACCTAAGGACATCACACACATCCATGCCCGAGGCAGGATTCGAACCTGCGACCATAGCGGTCGCGCGGTTCCAAACTGAAGCGCCTAGAACCGCTCGGCCACTCCAGCCGGCTCTCCAGGACATCTGGTACTAATGCAACCTGCAGCAGCGCCATCCCACCGAACTGGAATCGAATTTTTGGGAGGTTTATCGAACCGATGGATAATAGTGTGCACTGAATGCTGCTGTCACAAAAGCTGTGCCCACTGCCGAATCTCCAGAAATTGCAAAGTTTATTTTGGATGACATCAGTTTGAAGCGCGGAGCAGCCCATTTGATGATTTCTGATAATGAAAAAGTTTTCCAGTCGAGACTACAGTAGTATCAGAGGTAATTTCACGTTGCTACATCACCCAAATAATATCAATTGCCTGCCATCCACAAGCGTGTGGCCTCACGGAACTCTTTAATAAGATGAAGGCGGATATACTCTCGACGATTGTTGTAGTCGAACGGGGAGATTTGGATACAATGCTACATGTCGTGACATTCGCATACAACATAGTTAAGTAAGACACTACAGGTTCCACACCACCCTTCGTGCTCCACGGTCACGAGACCGGAACGACAATAGGTATATTGTTTTTGTTTCAACCAAATGATATTCAGTATGACTACGTCATCAACAGGATTGATGATGAAAGGAGCTGGCCTGAACTTGGACCCTGGACACCGAGGAGAATGACGGAGAGTGCTCTAACGTTAAGCACCAGCCAGTGAGATAGTGCTCTAGAAGTTTGGTATCGAGTTTTATGCCTGTGCGGAAGTGGAAGTAACAGGATGGTCATTAAAGCGCTACATGGAGCAGTACCGTCCCTTTCGCCGCTTGTCGGACAACACATATGAGGTCGAGGACTATGGTCTTTCATCAAGAAGACAGCTGGCCGCGGTGGGCGAGCGGTTCTAGGCACTTCAGTCTGGAACCGCGCAACTGTTATGGTTGCAGGTTCGAATCCTGCCTCGGGCATGGATGTGTGTGATGTCCTTAGGCTAGTTAGGTTTAAGTTGTTTCAAGTTCTAGGGGACTGATGACCTCAGCAGTTGAGTCCCATAGTGTTCAGAGCCATCAAAAAGACAGTGCAGAGACATCATGAGACCCCACTACAGTCCAGAGGCACAAATCGACGGTAGGGGGTGAAGGAAACAGCAGAACTACTAGACGATCACGAAGTTTTTAAGGGGAAGGCTACATTTGATGCGCATAATAGTGAAGTGAATGTCTTAACGCCACCTGCTGCCATACAGAGGGACATCAAGGTCTAGACCCAGGACGCTGTAGTGGATTCCAATGAGAACTTGTGAAACAGTGGGTAGCCGTGTCCCCTGTAGAGGGACCAATGGCAGGAGTTGCCGTGCTTGCAGCGTGGTGTAATGGTTAGCACCACTGGCTATCGGCTGCCAGTTCAGATCTTATCACCAGCATTTATTTGTTAGCAAGTGTTCATTATTTCTGGAAGCCTCTTGAAATATGTTCGTAATGTTCGGATTTTCTGGGCTATTCGATCTTTGGTAAATACCAACATTCTGGAATATTCAATGTTTGTATAAATAACTACACTCTCTGCACAGGAACTCAGTTCTGTTCTGGCTGTACGTTGGTGTTCGTAACAAACTTGCTTTCAGTGCTAAGCGTTGTATTTCATTAACGACCCTGTTTACTGATTTAGACTTTAGTGCGGTCACGATGTGACAGTATTATCCCCACATATCTGAAATTCCCTCGATCAGAGTTTCGGCAGAAGTGTCGCTACGATAGAGTCCATGTAGATATACGTAGGCGCTGTTAGTACTGATTACTTTTATTACAATGAGTGAGGGGGTCGCAAACAAATGTGGCTATGGAGAGGGATTGGCGAAGAAACAGTTTGAGAACCGTTGGTCTAGAGCAATGATTCCCAAGCCGAGTTTCCCGAACACTGGTGCTCCGCAGAAAGTGAATATGATGTGTGTTATACACAAAACTTAATGACATGGTGATTTTGTTTTCAACATTTTGGCGATACTAATTATTTTTAAAACTTTATTAATGTTTCTGTGCTATTAGCTATGGTTTAAATTTGAAGTAATCCCTGAATAAAACAAGTGTTTCTCATTATTTGAAATTTTATTAAGCTATCAAAGCACCAGGATTCTCAAAGTGTTCCGTCAGAGAAAAAGTGTGGGATCCTTGGTCTAGATTACGAGATATGATATTAATAACTCTTCTCTCCACGTGGTTCAAACCTCATAACAATAACTACAGTTTAAATCTAATCACCGTGGACAGTTATTTCGACGAAATGTAAAAAATATTGTTACCCATTTGTAAGCATAAGAAATAGCTAAAATGTTTGCTAGCAAAAGCCTAGATTATTGAGATTACTGTTATTTTTTAAGTGCTGTGTTTTTAAAGTAGGAGAGACATCGCTGTGTCTCTTCAGAACAATGGAACCCCTCTTCAGTTCGGCGCTGTGCTGGTCGACAACAGTCACGCAGGTAGTGATGAACCGCAATTCATTGCTGAACACAGTGCGACGCCAGTTATCACCAGTCCATGCTTCCGAATCACAGCCCCCCTTCAAACACAACCGATTTTCTTGTGCTGTTTATAGTAGCCTGTCCATCGATCAGTTATTCCCTGATCAGGGGCTGCTAGTCTCTGAAAAAAATGGCGTGAGACGACACAGAATGTTGTAGGGTGTCCACTATTTGCTTTCGTAATTGTGAAGAGGTTATGATGTGCTCGACGCGGAATGTGGCGGGTCTCCCTTGCCGTGGTCAGACAAGATCCACAATCCCACCCTATTACAACTATTTCAGTTTCCTAATAGCCACAATTTTGTCTCCCATTCTAAATTCTCATGCATTTGTTCACCTCTTCTATCAATTCGATGGACAATCGTCAGTTTTACAGTGGTACTAATATTACAAGTCCACGTCTTAATGCCGTTAAGTCAAAACTGTCCGCACACTGAATATGAGCTTTCCTCTTCAGAAACTTCGAGAATTATTTGTGCCACAAGTACTACAGGTAATTTTTATTCTCCTGTTACTTTACCCTCTTATGTATCCATTGTGTTCAACGGCCCTAAACTTGGAAATGAGTTAACTGTCAATTTGAGGCACTTTCCTTTCTTTATGTCAATTATACATCTTTGTCCTGTTGTAATTTATTTTAAAGCCTTCTTTCGAACTTACCCTATTATGATGTTCCATTTCTTGTTGAAACTATCTGCACTACATAAGATGACACACAGCAGAGGTTTTAAGAGGCATACGAAGCCAACGCGACTTCGCGGAAACGCAGTATAACGGGGACTCCAAGTAGGTGCCTTCTTCAGATTTTTCTCTGCTGAAGTGTCTGTTGGGCAGCTTGCTAGCCATCTTTGCCAATCTAATTCCCTCAACATCACCCGACTTAATTCTAATACATTCCATTATACTCGGTTTGCTTTTGTCAATGTTCATCTTATATCCTCCTTTCAAGACACTGTCCATTGCGTTCGACTGCTTTTCCAAGTCCTTTGATGTCTCTGACAATTACAATGTCATCGGCGAACCTCAACGTTTTTATTTCTTCCCTATGGACTTTAATACCTACTCCGAATTTTTCTTTTGTTTCCTTTACTGCTTGCTCAATATACAGATTGAATAACATCGGGGAGAGGCTACAACCCTGTCTCACTCCCTTCCCAGCCACTGCTTCCCTTTCATGCCCCTAGACTCTTATAACTGCCATCTGGTTTCTGTACAAATTGTAAAGAGCCTTTTGCTCTCTGTATTTTAGCCCTGCCACCTTTAGAATTCGAGAGAGTATTCAGTCAACACTGTCAAAAGGTTTCTCTAAGTCTACAAATGCTAGAAACGTAGGTTTGCCTTTTCTTAATCTATTTTCTAAGATAAGTCGTAGGGTCAGTATTGCCTCACGTGTTCCAATATTTCTACGGAATCCAAACTGATCTTCCCCGAGGTCGGCATCAACCAGTTTTTCCATTCGTCTGTAAAGAATTCGCGTACAGTATAAGGAAAAGAGGCTTGGCATGTGGAGGGGGACCAAGTGTTCTCCCAGTGTTTAAATACGATTGTAACAGAGGCGACAGGAACACCACGCTACAACATCCTAAGGAAAAAAAGAAAAAAGAAAAAAATGGACTAAATGGAGCGGAAATTTGGTAGATGTTATTTATATGTACAGACAAATAAATGATTACAATTTCAGAAAAATTGGATGATTTATTCCAAGAGACAGAGCTTTGTAAATTGAGCAAGTCAGTAACTCGTTGGTCCACCTCTGGTCCTTATTCAAGCAGTTATTCGGCTTGGCATTGGTTCATAGATTTGTTGGATGTCCTTGTGATGGATATCGTGCCAAATTATGTCCAATTGGTGAGTTAGATCGTCAAAATTGCGAGCTGGTTGGAGGGAGCTGCCCGTAATGATCTAAACTTTCTCATTTGAGGAGAGATCCGGCGACTTTGCTAGCGAACATAGGGCTTGGCAAGCACGAAGACACACTCCGTAGGCGGGCGGGCAGTCTCTTGCTGAAATGTAAGCCCGGGGTGGGTTTTTTATGAAGGACAATAAAACGGTATGTAGAATATCATCGACGTACCACTGTGCTGTAAGGACACAAAGGGGTCTTGCTATGAAAGGAGATAGCACCACCGAACATCACTGCTGGTTCTTGGGCCGTACGGCGTGCGACAGTCAGTTTGATATCCCACCACTGTCCAGGGTGTCTCCAGACACGTATTGCTGGTCATCAGAGCTCAGTTCGAAGCGGAACATCGCCGCAGACAATTCTATTCTAGTCAGTGAGATGGGTGAAGACATGTCTTGAGACGCCACAGACAGCAATGGGATACCAACCAGAATGTCGCCTGCAGTGCCGCCCAAAACCAAAAGTGAAGGTTTGAGGTGTAATTTCTTTCCATGGCAAGTCAACTTTGGTTGTTATCTGCGCCACCCTAGCAGCACAGCGGTACGTCGACAATACCCTACGCCCCGTTTTGTTGCCTTCATGGCAAGCCAACCTAGCCTTAAGTTTCAGCTAGCTTAATGTCCGTCCGCACGCGGCGAGTGTTTCTGCTGCTAGTCTTCGTGCCTGACAAACCCTACCTTGGCCAGCAAACAATCTGGATCTCTCCTCAACTGAGAACGTTTGGACTATTATGGGTAGCACTTTCCAACTAGCTCGGGATTTTGACGATCTAACGCACCAATTGGACAGAATTTGGCACGATGTCTCTCAGAAGGACATCCAGCAACTCTGACAATAAATGTCAAGCCCAGTAACTGTTTGCATAAGGGGCTCAGGTGGATTAACGCGTTATTGACCTGCTCAATTTGTGAAGCTCTCTCTCTCTTGAATAACTCATCCAATTTTTCTGAAATTCTAATCATTTGCATGTACATGTACTCCATATCCACCCATTTCCGTCCCATTCGGATAATTCGTTCGTGGTGCGTGTTGTTTTTGAGTGTGCTAGGTTCCGTGAAAAGCACCAGTGGGCACACAGTTAAATGTAACAGATTTATTTATTAGGATTTTAGATTATTTCTACCTGTTCAATTATTTATACCGTATTTAAATTTGGATTAATTCTACTAGAATAAAATGGTTTTTCGTAATCGTTGGTAAATGATATTCTATTGTGCCCAGCAACCCGCCTATCGAATTATCAAACCCAAAAAAAAGTGGCTTCACAATCAAACTTCACATTCAAGCTTTTGTTCATAATTTTCTAGGTGATAGGGCCTAGTGGCGACTATTTCTCACAGTAAATAATGTCTTTGTATTACTTCAGCATTACCGGCTGTCTCGAAACAGGACTAAAGTAACACACACATTGAACATGCGGCAGCGAAGTGAGGAACGACAACACAAATAACCGCAAAACTAGAGGCAAAATAAAAGTAATTCAGATAGATCCATCAACGGGAATTGCCTCTTCATTTTCCCAGCTTAAGGAGCTGGAAACTTCCTCTATGACTGCAGAGAATAGTTTGACTGACCCTCTACAAATTGTGGATTTCTGTATCATGCGTGACGACAACTCACTGGGTTCTTGTAGACTGTTTAACGAGCTTGTGAAATTTGTATTTGACAGCGTGAGATTATTTGAAACTAATACAGAGCAATGTCCATCAAGTGACCGCAAGTCAAACCCCCTTTGCAACAGAGCGAACACAAGCGATCGTACAATAGTGAATGAGAATTCTCTCCAGGGTAAACGCTAGGTGCGCCTGAACAGGAGGCCTTTGATCGTGTTCAGTTCGCATTCGCCCGTGTTCCGCTGGTCTTTAGTCTTTTTGGCGAACCATCAAAAGGAGGTCGTATCCTTTCCGCAATCGGTACAGATAGTTTTAGTCTCTTATCTATTTTTGTTGTTGTTGACGTGATTTGCGAGAGCAATGGAATTGTCCGGAGAAAATGTAATGTTGCTGAGAAAAGAATAGAGACACCATACGTACTTCTAAGATCCAAGAGGTCCACAGCACAATGCCGAAGGAAAACAAATATGACTGGTAGAAAATTGGCGAGGCACTCTAAGATCCTACTGCCGTTATAAGAAAGAGAATAATTTCTGCTTAGATGCTTTCACCTGTTTGGAACGGAGTGAATAATCATTGTTTGCAATTGTTTTCATCAAAAAGGGAAACCACAATACATTTCGTGGGAAGGAAATAAGTGCGAATGCGTACATTCTGGGTAGTTTTAATTAAACTTTCCCTACTTAACACTTTATAAAACGGAAACTAATTACCGTACGAGTACCAAACTTAGTAGCATTAATGTCTACTCTAGAGCATGGGGAGTGAGACAGGGTTGTAGCCTATCATATGGTTCAAATGGCTCTGAGCACTATGCGACTTAAACTTCTGAGGTCATCAGTCGCCTAGAACTTAGAACTAATTAAACCTAACTAACCTAAGGACGTCACATACATCCATGCCAGAGGCAGGATTCGAACCTGCGACTGTAGCGGTCGCTCGGTTCCAGACTGTAGCGCCTAGAAGCGCACGGCCACTCCGGCCGGCTGTAGCCTACCCCCGATGTTATTCAATCTGTATATTGAGCAAGCAATAAAGGAAACAAAAGTTCGGATTAGGTATTAAAATCCATGTAGAAGAAATAAAAGCTTTGAGGTTCGCCGATGACATTGTAATTCTGTCAGAGACAGCAAAGGACTTCGAAGAGCAGTTGAACGGAATGGACTGTCTTGAAAGGAGGGTATAAGATGAACATCAACAAAAGCAAAACGAGGATAATGGAACGTAGTCGAATTAAATCGGGTGATGCTGAGGGAATTAGATTAGGAAATGAGACACTTAAAGTAGTAAAGGAGGTTTGCTATTTGGGTAGCAGAATAACTGATGATGGTCGAAGTAGAGAGGATATAAAATGTAGACTGGCAATGGCAAGGAAAGCGTTTCTGAAGAAGAGAAATTTGTTAACATCGAGTATAGATTTAAATGTCAGGAAGTTGTTTCTGAAAGTATTTGTATGGAGCGTAGCCATGTATGGAAGTGAAACGTGGACGATAAATAGTTCAGACAAGAAGAGAAGAGAAGTTTTAGAAATGTGGTGCTACAGAAGAATGCTGAAGATTAGATGGGTAGATCACATAACTAATTAGGAGGTATTGAATAGAATTGGAGAGAACAGGAGCTTGTGGCACAGCTTGACTAGAAGAAGGGATCGGTTTGTAGGACACGTTCTGAGACATCGAGGGATTACCAATTTAGTATTGGAGGGCAGCGTGGAGGGTAAAACTCGTGTAGGGAGACCAAGAGATGAATACATTAAGCAGATTCAGAAGGATGTAGGCTGCAGTAGGTACTGGGAGATGATGAAGCTTGCACAGGATAGAGTAGCACGGAGAGCTGCATCAAACCAGTCTCAGGACTGAAGACAACAACAACAACAACAACAACAACAACAACAACAACGGCAGACAACGTTGCCCGCAATTCCCGATCGTCAGGCAGTGCGCGTGCTGTGTCAAGACAGTTGAACACTCCGCGGTTCACTGTACGGAAGGCACCATTCTCAAATGGTATCCGTACAAGATCCACATCGTACAACAGCTTGCGCCACGGGACGCAAAACGATGTGTTGACTTCGCTCTCCACTTTCTCGTTAAGGATTGAAGCTGACGAGGGCCGGTCCTGGACCATCCTATGGGCAGATGAAGCCCATTTTTTTCTGACAGAATTGCCAAGTGTGGGGATCTTCACCTCCAGTCATTGAGCATGAAGTTCCTCTGTATGGTGAAAGTGTCACCGTATGGTGTGGCTTCAAGGCTACATTCATCAATGGCCCATTCATTTTTGTTCAGGTTGGCGTTCAGGACCAAAGACGTGCAGTGTGACTGGCCAGTGTTACTGCGATATGTCCGCACTACAGAAGCGCATTGAACTCAGTTTTCATGCAAGATGGCGCGCCACCATACATCGCTGGTGAAGTTCATCTGGTTCTCCAAAACTTGTGTGGAAACGATCGAATTATCAGCCAATCGTTTCCAAATGCTCGGCCGGCACGATCACATCTCAATCTACGATTTCAGGTTTAGGGGCTACCTGAAGGACAGGGTTTGCCAGGGGAACGTTCACACATGTGCTGATCTTAAGCGCAGCATATCAGGAGAGGTAGCCAGCATACCAAAGGACACTCTTCATTCTGCTGTGCAGAACGCAATCCTGCGCTTTCACGCTCTTCTAGACACTGATGAGCGCCATATTGAGCCTCTTTTGTAACAGTAATGGTACCGGTATGTAATGGTTGATGTACCGTAGCAGCACACTTGAAGTGTTTCAATTGATTTGATTTTGCATTTCTCTTCCCTATGCCCTTTGACATTAATGTTACCAAGTTTGGTCCTCGTACGGTAATTAATTTCCTTGGTATGACGTGCTACGTAGGGTAAGTTCAATTATAACCACCCGGTATTATGGTTATTAAAATTACAAATATACGAAAAAGCTGCTCTTTCTCGATATTTGCGTCGTAATATCTGCAGTTACATGCCGACGCATCAATGTTAAGTTACAAAATTTTAATGATAAATAAAAATGATTTACCGTAAATAACGTATATATATCATTAAGCAAATTTTATTGACATCTTCCTCATACGTACTTGAATTAAACCCATGAAATGATTCGCATATGTCACTACAGACATCAGAAACTGTCCCCAATATAGCAGTTACCGAAATGCGAAACAATCGCTACAGTGTTGTAAATGTTTCCAGTTGCTAACAATCAGAGTGCTAATGCTAGAATTCCCTCAGGTTACGCTGGCCAGCGCTGGTTAATGTTTCACTTTTGAATTTCCTCCTCAATTGTAATGAGAAGCTGGTTAAAAGCGTCAGCCGACATATATACAAAGTTTTTGAATAAGTTTAGGAAATCTGGAGCTTGAATACACCGTTGACTGCCCTTTCTTCCTGCATGCTTTACACGCCCAAGTCCAATTTCAGACACCTAAATTCTTTCTTCTCTATGCCACTTCGCGTACGTCATCAATAACAATGAGCTCAACATGCAAAATAATCCTCTCTGAATGCCAAAATTTTGCATCGTGGCTCCAACTATCTCGCGTTGTATCCTGTGCACCGATTCTCAGCGTTCAAAAACCAATAACGTCGTGCGCATAGGCTATGATCGTAATCTCGTGTTTTTTTTCCGTTCCTTCTAATATAAGCACCCGTTCATAGAATCAAGGGAATGGTAGTGAACACTGACAAATTTTACGTGAATGGCATTCGCTTTTGTTCGCTTTCATTCGCCACAGTGTAAAGAGGGTTTCAGAGGAACTATCAGTTGCAAACAGGTTCATAACATCTGCTACATCAAGATGACAGTAAGTTACATTTATCTACAAGTGTACTCTCCGCACTGTGGCCCTGGCGCAACGAGACAGTCCATCGACCATCTTTGCAGCGAATTTCCTTTGCGCTCTTATAAGGGAAACTGGACTGACGTCCTGCAGGCATCTGAATCGGCTCTACACTAGATTTAACGTATTTAAGTGCCATATAGTTTCTTTTATGCCTACATTGTTTGTGAAAGTTGTTAATCTTTTATCATTTTGGGTAGTGTTTATTATGTCTGTATCCCTAATCGCAAATAATATCAAGCGCTAAAAAAAAGGATGACGCAGATAAAAGTGGCCCGTGTAAGTATAAGGAAATACAGTGAAATTACAGAAAAGAAGAACTGAAATTAACTTACTGTATATTTACAGTGAAAAATACATTCGTAGAAGATACTAAAAGCTACCCCTCCAATGCCAATACACAGCTGTAGACGTCTAAGCATATTCAGATACATCCGGCGCAACGTTCGGATATCCACGGCGGCAATTTCACGGCTGATGTCTTTCAGTTCCTGTATTATGTGTGGATTTGTTTCATAGACATTGCTCTTCATGTGTCTCCACATAAAAGACCACATGTCAGACCCGGCGAAAGAGGTGGGCCTCGCGGTATTAGCCGACCGGTCAAGCGCTGCAGTCGTGGACTGTGCGGCTGGCCCCGGCGGAGGTTCGAGTCCTCCCTTGGGCATATGTGTGTGTGTTTGTCCTTTGGATGATTTAGGTTAAGTAGTGTCTAAGCTTAGGGACTGATGACCTTAGTAGTTAAGTCCCACAAGATTTCACATACATTTGAACATTTTTTTTGAAAGAGGTGGCCATAAATGTTTGCTGACAGATCGTTCCTCAATGAAGACATTATGGGCTCGTTCCAGAGATACCTTTCTTTCAGAGATACCCGTCTTTCATATTCAGTGAATTGAGCACAAAATGTATCAATAATTTCTTTATATATGGAACCTTGTTTCGGGAAGTGTCAAAAAATAATATGCATTCCTGTTACGTCGCATAAAACTCCAATTTTTTTCATCGTGGAGTGGTTGCTAACACACAACCATTGCATCATCACTCGTGATGTAATGGAAAGGGTGTAACAAACTATCGTTGATGTTATTCAAACGCCACATGCAGTAATTTACATGTTTCTGACTCTCATCCTCCCGTAATTGCTGCACAATCGTCGCACGACACGACTTCAAATTAAGACTTTTCAATATCCACTGGCAACTCTTCACACTTACATGCGCTTGTTGGGCCAATTCCGTGTAGACTTCTTTAGGCTCTGAATGATTCTTCTGCGAATGTCTGCAATACCTTCTGGTATGAGAACTGAAACGTAAAACTCCTCTCGTTTTTGCACAGATCCCTAGATGTACCAGTTTCTACACAGACTCTACATTGCTCTCTTTGCTGGTAGTCCTCTATCCGGATACTTGATCTCGAAAATTTTGAGAGTTTTCATAATCGAACCTGTTTTCACACATGCTTCCACAGTTTCAATTTTTTCTTCTGTCGAAGAAGTCGTTTTGTAGATTGCAAAGAAAACGTCTAACTTCACTGATGAAATGAAGTGAAATACTGACAAAACCTTCCTAACAATCTATTATTGCGTGCAACTGTCCATTGTTGTAGCTGTTTAATTCAGAAGTCTAAATACTGCATTTCCATTCACTTTCAATAGGCTCTCACAAGAGCTGAGAGCAATTAGCGACTGGCCCAGACACACAAATTTAATGTGCTGCTCGCAGCGCTTGAAGATGCAGTGCACCGTTTGACGGCTGCATTGGCGTCTACATTCTCACAGAGTGGTTTAGTTGAACTTCTGGTACAATCTCCTCCTGAAGTCTGTAATATCTCTATGGGCTTCTCCTCTTGCTGCAAGAAAGGCTGCAAGGCTTTCTATAGATGGCCTGCATCTGAACATTCACAGGCTGGTCGTTTGCCTTGAATTGGAGAGGTATTCCTCACTCCACTGCAATAGAATCTGCCTTCTAAGCTGACAAGACCATTTTGAGATAAATGGCTCAGCGAGTTGATGAAACACGTTGTCAGTGTGATCCATTGTGTCCTGGACGCTGTCAGAGTATCCAAACACAGCTAGCTGCGTCTAGTTCGTAGACCTAAGCGGCCGTTTAAGCAGCCATTTTCTTTCATAAAGGTGAATTCATAAGTACGCTGTTACAGTACGAAGTGCCACTGCTGTTCAAAAGCCACTTGATAAGCTAATTAGGGTGTCTACGCCGGAAGTAGATGCTAGTAGAGCCCCAAAGTACTTTAGTACAGTAAAACCTTCTAGGAGATGAGCTTGCGTGAGGGAACTGCCTAAGGCCAGAGAGCCATTCGTACAGAGTCTGTGGAACTGGACACACAGAACCTCAAGTAACTTCCAGCAAAGCACGTACACTGCCAGCCATTAAAACCAGTTAGCCACTATGTGTGTAGAGTCCTCTTATGGCGGATGCGTAGTACTGCTGGCCATTTAAATTGCACCACCAGGAAGTGGGGATGCCCCAGGGATTAGTGTTGGGACCACTCCTTTATTTGTATAAATGATATGCCCTCTAGAATTATGGGTGACTCTAAAATATATGTTTGCTGATGGCACTAACTTGGTAGTAAAGGATGTTGCGTGCAACATGGGTCTTTTTCAAATAGTGCAGTTCATGACATACGTTAATAGCCTGTAGAAAATAAACTAACGCTAAATCACAGTAAGACTCAGTTTTTACAGTTTCTAACACACCGTTCAACAAAACCTGATGATTTAATTTCACAGAATGGGCATATGATTAGTGAAACTGAACACTTCAAATTTCTAGATGTTAAGTTAGATAGTAAACTGTCGAAGAAAGCACACGTTCATGATCTTGTTCAAAGACTTCAAGTTGCCATTTTTAATATTCTAACGGTATCTGAAGTGAGTGATCGTTCGACGCGAAAATTAGTCTCTTTGCTTATTTTCATTCGCTTATGTCGTATGGTACTATATTTTGGGGTAACTCTTCCCATTCCAAAATGATATTTTTGACTCAGAAACGGGCTGTTCGGGCAATTACGGTGTAAGTTCACGTTTCTCTTGTCGAACTCTATTCGCAAGTATGGGTATTTTGGGATTGGCCTCTCAAGACATATTCCTCACTGTCATTGCTTGTAAACAATATTAGATTATTCTCAAGAATAAGCAGCTTTCACTCAGTTAATACTAGGCAGAAATCAAACCTGCATTTGGATCGGACTTCCTTGACTCTTGTGCAGAAAGTGTGCAGTATACTGCTGCATCCATTTTCAATAAGCTACAACCAGAACTAAAAAATCTTAGCAGTAATCCACGCTCTTTCAAATCGAAACTGAAGAGTTTCCTCATGGGTCACTCTTACGGCTTGACTTTTTTCGGGTTCATAAACATTTTTATTTTTATGTTGTAAGTTCATGTACTGACACGTTCCATGACCTTTGAGATTTGCTCCACAATTTGGTCCTACAGAACTTGACGTGTAAATAAATAAATTCACAATTTGTTCCGAGGGTGGTTTCTGCTAGGGATTGCGCGACAAGCGTTCTTGTTAAAGGGAATTTATTCTCTGATGTATATTCCGTGAGTACGATATAGGTGATTGTAAAATGGCGAGGAAAATAGCACAAAAAGGTTGAATTAACTTTTAAGTTTATTCTGTATCTAAATTTACAGAGTAACTTTCCTAGCTGAGGTGCCTCCAAGCTAAATCCAAGCTGCTATACTGGTAGAGCATTTGACCACGAAAGATAAAGGTCTCTAGTTCGAGTCTCGGTCCTGCACACAGTTTTAATCTGCCAGGATTGTCGTACCAGCGCATGCTCCGCCGCAGAGTGAAAATTTCATTCTTAAAGCACTTTACACAGTGACAGTGAATGCATATCACTGTCCCGTCAGCTTACAGATTCCTCGTATAAATCAAAGATCAATGTAGCCTCGCAGCTGTCTGACTCCCTCCCAGCTATTCCAGCCTTTAACTCCGACTGCCTACCGTCTGCCCACCAACTTCTGCCGACCTATCTCTGTCCACATATTTTCTCCTCTGGGCTCCAGATCTTAGCATTTTGTTCGCCTTTCCCTTCGATGCCGCCAGTCCCTGTCATAACGTAATGTAGAAGGCTTCACCTCGCCTTATTACCTACGAGTACCTTGGTTCACTATTCTTCAGATATCTTCCAGAGGTTGTGTACAGCGCGTAGGACGCCTTTCCCTATATGGTGACGAAGTACGTCATAAGCCTTATATTGGCTTCTTGTAGCGCAGTCCCCTCCGCGAGACCCCCCCCCCTTCCCCCCTTCTCACCCCTTCCCCCCCCCCTCTCTCTCTCTCTCTCTCTGTCTCTCTCTGTCTCTCTCTATCTCTCTCTGTCTCTCTCTGTCTCTGTCTCACACCCTTTTAGTGCCTAAGGACCTTTCTTCATTAACTGCATAACCCTGATTATCGTTTTCGTCTAAGATCTTTGTTTCATTAATTCGGTTGCCCTATTCATTCCTTTATAGTCTAAGGACTTCGCCTGATAAATTCTGTCACCTTATTTATTCTTTTATCATCTAAGAACTTCGCCTCACAAATCTTGTCAAACAACTTACTTTATAGGCTCTCCACTTCGCTCTCCTCTCGCCCACCGTGTGAATCTCGTGCCTCCTTCTGCCGCGCCAAAGTTCCGTCTTTACTGTAGCCCACTTTCAATTGCGTGTACATGACTTGGCTATTCACTGTCAACACGACAAAACAAAGAACTCATTGCGTGTATACAGTAGAGTAGGAGAAGTTCATGAAAAGTTTGTCGGTGATTTGAGGGTACACAGGGTGCGGAATTTAGAATACAGAGCTGCCACCTCTGGCATTAACGATGGCTCTCAAGTAAGTGAATGTCGAGTCGAACTGAACATGTATAACACATACGCGTAAATCACTGCATGCTGGGACAGTACTATCCTAGAGTTTATCAGTCATAGTGGTTAGCAAATGTCAGCATGTGAGTCCCTCGGCAGCCCATGACCAATTGGTATTAATGGCTGAGAGATGTGGAGAAAGTGTTGACAACGTCAACAGTCGAGAGCCCTTTGCATCGAGGCAAGTACAGACAGCTCAGGCAACATGTGATCTTGCGTTATTTGGCTGAAGCATAAAGTCTATGAGATCTCGAACTAGGCCACAGTCACCAATCTTAACACGTCCGAAATGTAACGCCTGCTGTCCAAATCGTCGCCCATGCAAACCAGAGCCAATAGCACCACATACTGTCACATCACGTACTGGGCATGTATGATGACGAATGCAATCTGGCAACTTTCATTATCCTTGGAAGCTATACATGCAGACACGTCCTTCGTGATGCTGTCTGCAGAATCAAGACTCGTATGGACAAACGATGTGGTGCCACTCCGGTACAGCTCTACCTAACAATGGTCAGACAGTGTTGGTGTGGGTGAAGATCATTGACTCTCACATTGCCACTGACACACATACCGCCAGGTGGCTTGCGGAGTATGGATGTAGATGCAGATCGAGGTACTCAAACTGGCTCTGCGCCTCTGAAGATTGTGTTCTACTCTTGAGCTGCACGAAGACACTAAAATTCCTGCGGGACAGAATGCAGCAGAGTACACGTGCCTTGTACGAAAAGTCATAATGGAACTGGGCCATCAACCACACCATAGGCCGGCGACACATTGCCCTGACCTCCTGTGAGAATTTTCTCTGCAGCAGTATGAGGACCATCATCTCCACATTATTTGAGGCCAATCCAGCAAGTCAGGTAAAACATAATGTCACATCGAGAGGTTCACCAGGAATAACATTTTAATGTTTAACCCGCACATATGCTCGATAATTATACAGATCAGTCTCCAGTATTTTCGCTGGATGCAGCATTGGCGGCTTGCCTATCGCTGCTGCCGCATCCTAGGAAGCTGCGAACTATGGTTATCTTGAAACTTCCTGGCAGATTAAAACTGTGTGCCCGACCGAGACTCGAACTCGGGACCTTTGCCTTTCGCGGGCAAGTGCGCTACCAACTGAGCTACCCAAGCACGGCTCACGCTCCGTCCTCAAAGCTTTACTTCTGCCAGTACCTCGTCTCCTACCTTCCAAACTTTGCAAAAGCTCTCCTGCGAAACCTGCAGAGCTAGAAGTCCTGAAAGAAAGGATATTGCGGAGACATGGCTTAGCCACAGCCTGGGGGATGTTTCCAGAATGAGATTTTCACTCTGCAGCGGAGTGTGCGCTGATATGAAACTTCCTGGCAGATTAAAACAAATTAAAAAGTTTTAATCTGCCAGGAAGTTTCATATCAGCGCACACTCCGCTGAAGAGTGAAAATCTCATTATGGTTATCTTGTTGACAGTATGTGGTACACTGGACGCCAATACACTGGCCATGTGAATACCTGTCTTGCCGCAAACAATCCCATTTCCTGGCCGAAGGTAAGTGACGTGGCGGTACGAACTTGCACGGCCGAGTGAGCCATATGTCCTCCGGTGTTAGTTGCTAGGAGCCATAGAGAACCACCATGATGTTGATTGTTGTCGTCTTCAGTCCAGAGACTGGTTTTTGATGCAGCTCTCCATGCTACTCTATCCTGTGCAAGCTGCTTCATTTCCCAGTACCTACTGCAACCTACATCCCTCTGCATCTGCTTAGTCTATTCCTCTCTTGGTCTCCCTCTACGATTTTTACCCTCCACACTGCCCTCCAATGCTAAATTGGTGATCCCTTGATGCCTCAGAACATGTCCTACCAACCGATCCCTTCTTCTAGTCAAGTTGTGCCACAAACTCCTCTTCTCACCAATTCTAATCAATACCTCATTAGTTGTGTGATCTACCCATCTAATCTTCAGTATTCCTCTATAGCACCACATTTCGAAAGCTTCTATTCTGTTCTTGGCCAAATTACTTATCGTCCACGTTTCACTTCCATACATGGCCACAATCCATACAAAATGCTTTCAGAAACGACTTTCTGACAAATCTATACTCAGTTTTAACAAATCTCTCTTCTTCAGAAACCCTTTCCTTGCCTTTGCCAGTCTACATTTTATATCCTCTCTACTTCTACTATCTTCAGTTATTTTGCTCCCCAAATAGCAAAACTCGTTTACTACTTTAAGCGTCTCATTTCCTAATCTAATACCCTCAGCATCACCCGATTTAATTCGACTACATTTTATTATCCTTGTTTTGCTTTTGTTGATATTCATCTTATATCCTGCTTTCAAGACACTGTCCATTCCGTTCAGCTGCTCTTCTAAGTCCTTTGCTGTCTCTGACAGAATTACAATGTCATCGGCGAACCTCAAAGTTTTTATTTCTTCTCCATGGATTTTAATACCTACTCTGAACTTTACCTATGTTTCCTTTACTGCTTGCTCAATATACAGATTGAATAGCATCGGGGAGAGGCTACAACCCTGTCTCACTCCCTTCCCAACCACTGCTTCCCTTTGATGCCTCTCGACTCTTATAACCGCCATCTGGTTTCTGTACAAATTGTAAATAGCCTTTCGCTCCCTGTTTTTTACCCCTGACACCTTCAGAATTTGAAAGAGAGTATTCCAGTCAACATTGTCAAAAGCTTTCTCTAAGTCTACAAATGCTAGAAACTTAGGTTTGCCTTTCCTTAATCTTTCTTCTAAGATAATTCGTAGGGTCAGTATTGCCTCACGTGTTCCAACATTTCTACGGAATCCAAACTGATCTTCTCCGAGGTCGGCTTCTACCAGTTTTTCCATTCGTCTGTAAGGAATTCGCGTTAGTATTTTGCAGCTGTGACTTATTAAACTGATAATTCGGTAATTTTCACATGTGTCAACACCTGCTTTCTTTGGGATTGGAATTATTATATTCTTCTTGAAGTCTGAGGGTATTGCGCATCTTGCTCACCAGATGGTAGAGTATTGTCAGGGTCGGCTCTCCCAAGGCCTTGTTTCGGCTTAGGTCTTTCAGTGCTCTGTCAAACTCTTCACGGAGTATCTCTTCCATATCCATAAAATTGTCCTCAAGTACATCACCCTTGTACAGACCCTCTATATACTCCTTCCATCTTTCTGCTTTATCTTCTTTGCTTAGAACTAGTTTTCCACCCGAGCGCTTGATATTCATACAAGCTGTTCTCTTTTCTTCAAAAGTCGCTTTAATTTTCCTGTAGGCAGTATATCTTACCCCTAGTGAGATATGCCTCTACATCCTTACATTTGTCTTCTAGCAATCCCCATTGATTATGGCCCTCATAAACTATCGATTCCATATTCGCATGACAATCGTGGCACACTTGCCAACACCAGCAGCAATATTCTTTGTAGGAACCAATATGGGCTCCGAAAACAACAATCGTGTGAAACTCAGTTCGCTCTATTCGTCCAAGAGGCCCAGAAAGGAGTATACACTGGCGCCCAGTGGGTGATGTGTTCTTTGAAGGTATTCGGTACAGTTCCTCACTGTCGTCTAATGAATAAAATACGAGCGTACGAAATATCAGACCAACAGTGTGACTGGATCGAATTGTTTATAGCAAACGTAACACAGCATCTCAATCTTCAAACGTAAAAGCCATTTCGGGCGTGCCCCGGCGAGTATTGCAAGACCATGAGTTTTCACAATATGAGTGACCTAGTAGTAATGCCGGAAGTTCCCAGAGGCTTTTCGCGGATGATGCTGTTGTACATGGAAGTCGCGACGTTAGAAAATTGTAGCGAAATGCAGGAAGACCGGCAGACAATCGACACTTGGAGGAGGGAGTGGCAATTGACCCGCAACATAAATGTAACAAATTTGGTATATACAGACAGAAAGGCACTCTACTGTATGATTACACAATTGCACAACAGTCAGTGGAAGCAGTTACTACCATAAAATATCTAGAGTATGGATACGTAGCGATTTGAAATGGAAGGACCACATAAAATTAATCGCAAGTAAAGCAGATGCAGGCCGGCCGAAGTGGCCGTGCGGTTAAAGGCGCTGCAGTCTGGAACCGCAAGATCGCTACGGTCGCAGGTTCGAATCCTGCCTCGGGCATGGATGTTTGTGATGTCCTTAGGTTAGTTGGTTTAACTAGTTCTAAGTTCTAGGGGACTAATGACCTCAGCAGTTGAGTCCCATAGTGCTCAGAGCCACTTGAACCATTTAAAGCAGATGCAAGAATGAGATTCATTGGAAGAGTCGTCAGGTAACGTAGTCCATCAACAAAGGAAGTAGCTTACAAAACACTCATTTGACTAATACTTGAATACTGTCCATCAGCATGGGATCAGTACTAGATAGGACTGATAGAGGAAAAAGAGAAAATCCAAAGAAGAGCAGCACGTTTTGTTGTAGGGTCTTTAGTAAGCACGACAGCGTCACAGAAGTGCTCAGTCGCCTCTAGTGGCGGACGCTACGAGAGATACGTTCTGCATTACGGTGTGGTTTATTGTTAAAAGTTCCGAAAGCTTACATTCCTAGAAGAGTCAATGAATATATTGCCTCCTCCTACATATATCTTGCGAAAAGACCATGAAGATAAAATTAGAGAGATTCCAGCCTGCTCGGAGGCTAACCGGCAATAGTTCTTCCCACAAACTATTCGCGACTGGAACAGGGAAAGGAGGGAAGTGACAGTGGTACATAAATTACCCTCCACCACTCGTCTGTAGTTGAAACCGCCGAACTAGACTTACAGAAATAATCTACTGTACTGCGTTTCATACTTAAAAATGACCCCTTTCAATTATTAGCACAATTTGTATACTAATCACGTAAAAATATAATATTGCAGGCTTTAGAATATCGAAGTAATAAGTAGAATCAACAGAACTGTTCGCTGCAACGCCCATCACTTCATTGAGAAGAAAATTAAACCGCAATACCTGTGCTGGCTGTAGCGTGACTAACGATTCAAACGGTTAACAATGGGACCGTAAACATACAAAAGAAAGGCACAAAAATAACTGAAAATAATTTATATCTGTAGATCTACTGTTTGCTGCACTGTAATAGCTATGCAAAGGATCAAATAAATCCCGACATTTCATAGTGCTGTTGCATCATTGAAGAATGCAATATCAGTGTAAGGAGGCGGGAAATTGATTTATTTTACTAATGTCTTATCTTACAGCTTAGGTTTCAGATAGGAGTCAAGTTTGGACGTATAATTAAAGAATGCAACATCAGCATGATGAAGAAGGGAGTTAAAATGTTGTCAGACGTTATTTCCGTGGAACATGTTACAGGACTTGGGTATCTAAAATGACAATGTACACTAGCACGGCGTGTGCCCGGCTCCACGCACTTCATGTTTATCGTTCATTTTTTTAATGTGTTGTTGGTCTGGGCCATTTAGCAATGCTTAGTTGACTTCAGAGCTAATATGTTTTACGACTTATGACTCAGAATTGAGAATAATTAAAGAAAGACAAGAAGAGAGACGATGAAAGTGAATTATTGTGGTAAGAAAATATTCTCATACAGTGGTAAGGAGACAGTACACCCCTCGGAACAAGTTGGAGGGTGGCGTACACCCGCGTTACTCTCCAATACCCCGTGGTGCTACAGAAGAATGTTGAAGATTAGATGGGTAGATCACATAACTAATGAGGAGGTATTGAATAGAATTGGGGAGAAGAGGAGCTTGTGGCACAACTTGTCTAGAAGAAGGGATCGATTGGTAGGGCATGTTCTGAGACATCGAGGGCTCACCAGTTTAGTATTGGAGGGCAGCGTGGAGGGTAAAAATCGTAGAGTAAGACCAAGAGATGAATACTCTAAGCAGATTCAGAAGGATGTAGGCTGCAGTGGGTACTTGGAGATGAAGCTTGCACAGGATAGAGTAGCATGGAGAGCTGCGTCAAACCAGTCTCAGGACTGAAGACCACAACAACAACAACCCTGTCAGTGAATGAAAATAAGCAAACTATGTTAACTAATTGACTTGAAGGATCACAATGTTAGCAGTTATGGCAAACGTTTCACGAGAGATACTGCGATTTTTTTCCAGTTTATGTATTCCTCAATACGCACATCCAAGAACATAGGACCAGGGGCACCCATAGGGGAAATGCCAGTGAGAATTGATTTTACGATTATGAAAAATTACTCATAATCGCAGCGCACGAATTTTTATGACCTAGAAGTACTTGGAAAATTATTAACATGACCTGAAAATATCGATAAAATGACGTAATATGATATAAAACATACGTGAAGTGAGTTATGAAATGAACTAAATTAATAAGAAACTTGAGGAGCTTGTAACTGAAATTACAAAAAGGATAGACAATTTTTAGTTGCTACGTTCTTCTCTAAGACATACAAAAGTTGCTGTATATCCAACAGTTGAAACACTCTGAGCAACATTGTTGCGTTTCTCCTAAAGGCATTCTCTTGTAAACATTGAAACAAATGGCTCTGAAACCTATGGAACTTAACATCTATGGTCATCAGTCCCCTAGAACTTAGAACTACTTAAACCTAACTAACCTAAGGACATCACACAACACCCAGTCATCACGAGGCAGATAAAATCCCTGACCCCGCCGGGAATCGAACCCGGGAACCCGGGCGTGGGAAGCGAGAACGCTACCGCACGACCACGAGCTGCGGACAAACATTGAAACAATTAATCAGTGTGGCATAATTGGACGTTAACACAAACAAGTAAAAAATGAACTAAAGTTTTAAAAGCAACATCATCCTTGAAAAATTATGATGGTACGGTACCTATGTGACTAAAAATGGAAAAGTAAATTTACGTTTCTCTACTCAGAATATTCCAAATTTTGGTACTTGAACACTGCGTAGCTCATAAGTAAAGAGGGATTACATGTGAACAGACTCTAGGCATTATTAATAAACTATAAAAAATGAAATGAAGGTGCCGATCGTTTAAGTGACGTAACTACTACACGTGTATACGGTGCAATTCGGCAAACCTAACGAAGTACTGGGCGTGTAACGCTCGCCGCTAGGCTGTTTTCTGCAGCACTTGCAGCTTCTGTATCTCATCTGAAGCAGCCATACCGTAATGACAGAAGCAGCATAGGCCCACTCGGGACACGCGTACTCCATAATGGGCAATACCATGCAACTGGATTTGAAGTAAGAATTCGAAAGAAAGGTCATTACATTTAACTCTGTCCACCTCTGCATATAATTTTCTACCTTGTTTATTATTATTATTATTATTATTATTATTATTATTATTATTATTCGTTGGTACGCTATTTAACAAGAGTGGGTGTTTTTGACAGTACAAAACTGGATGCTCCGTGTTTCTGTCAAAATTTAAAGCTAGTTAGTCAATAACTTTAACGAAAACATCCATTTTCCCTGCACGTGCTTCTTTGGTCGGCGTGGCAATAACGCTAGTTTCATCTGCAAGAAGGACTTACTCTTACTGAAGCAGACATTTATTATTACAATAAAACTTGAGCAGGTGGTCAAAGTATGCCGAACACCCATTGTGATTTCTCCCTGAAGATGTTATGCTCGCCCTTTTTCAATTACTCAACATCGTAATATAGCTTCTCGCATCCTATTTCGGAAATAGGAATGCAATAGGGTTTCTGCAGAAGCATAATCCCACAAATACGAGTATATAACGTATCTAACAATATTACGACTGGCATAGTAAAATATCTTCAGAAAGTTTTAGATCTTAACTGATATTTTATAACGTAAAACTTTTATTATCTACTCAGAGTAAGTGAAAACAGCTCCCTCGGTAGAGTAGCCCTTTTGAAATCCAAACTGTGATTGACTAAATATCGCCGTAGTATTCATGTGTTGCCAATCCTCAAGTACGTGACTTTCTCAAACTTTGTAGAAAATGATGAGATGTGTCTGACTTGTAAATACTGACAGCTATAAAGTCCCATTTCTTATAGAGTGTCCTGACAATTGCCTATTTCCATCTGTCCGAGTAATAACCCGAACTAATGATAAATTGTACAGGTGATCGAGGACACTGCATGTTATAGGTCAACAACTGGTTAGTGCCTTATTAGAGATACTACCAACTTCATACAAACTTTTACTATTCAGGATCACTTCATTAAATTTTCTCTATATTCGACATCTAAATCTACGTCTACAAGGATACTCTGCAAATCGCACTTAAATGACACCTTCACAATAATTCTCTATTATCACACTCTCGAACAGCGCGCGGAAAAATTGAACACCTATATTTTTCCGAGCGAGCTCTGACTTCCCCTGTTATACACACATCAAAAAGAGTTTTGGCTCACCTCGATTCCGAGAGTTCCGGAACATGTACAGAAAATTGTAATATAGATCAACATGAACACCATTTCCGCCCTTTTTATTGCTCATGGAAAAGCACACACAGCATGCTGTACTACCACTCAGCCAGACATTCGGAGGTGGACACTTCCATTGCTCAGAGCCCTTCCTGGCACAAAGTAGCAATGCGGACGCAATCGTACCGCGATATTGACCGTCTAGGCTTCGTTGAACTACAGACAACACGAGCCGTGTACCTCCTCCCTGCTGGAACGACTGTAACTGATCGGCTGTCGGACCACCTCCGTCTAATAGGCGCTGCTCATGCAAGGTTGTTTACATCTTTGGGCGGATATAGTGACACCTCTGAACAGTCAAAGGAACTGTGTCTGTGATGCATTATCCACAGTCAACGTCTATCTTCAGGAGTTCTGGGAACTGGGGTGATGCAAAACTTAATGTGTGTATTAGCACGGGCCTGGCAGTTTCTGTATGAAACAAGTGCCAGTATATCGACGTTTTCACTCACAAACTACCTGTCTATCAACCAAGCAGTTAACCTGATACTGATAAACATTTGTTACACCCGTTGGATTCGCATAACCCTAATGGTTCTACTACAGCTTTTCCAGTGTAGGAACATAATTTGTTTTCAACAGGGAAGCCGCGGGGACCAGACTACAGGAGAAGAAATCACCGCAAGGTGAGAACTGTAGGACGAGCACACAGTAACCGTGACGTAGCACTGCAAAGGAAACTGCATACAAAACACTCGTGCGATACATCCTCGAATATGATTCACGTTTTGTGGGACCTGCACCAAATACGACTAACAGGGGACGTTGAACATGTACAAATAAAGGCAGCACGAATGGACACAGGTTTGTTTCACTTGTGGGAAACACGTATGGAGATTCTGAAAGAAATGAACTGGCAGACACACGAGTATAGACGCAAACTGTCCCGTGAAAGCCTAGTTAAAAAGTTTCAAGTAGTAGCTTTTTAATTGATTACATTAGAATTGTGCTACAACCCCGTATGTGTCGCTTCCACAGGGATCGCGAAACTGGTTGGACCACTTACGGCATGCACACGGTGCTCCAGGAGTCATTCTTTCAGCGCTCCATCGTGCGTGAATGGAATGCAAAAACTAATTAGTGATGCAATGGGGAAGTCCATTCTACCACGGACTTCACAGTGGTTTGCAGAGTATAGATAGAAATACACAAGCAGTGACTTTCTGTGGCAATAAAAATTTGGCTTCATTAACTCAGGTAAACTCGAATAACGTTTCGCCATAAAACTGTTTTTAACCGTTTTCCGCCAACAGGAATTCATCTGATACAAAATGGATTCTTTATATTCATTGTCTTGCAAAGGTCAAAACTGTAAGTCGATAGGATGAACACTAACAAAATCTCGTAAAACGAGATCAGTTACGTAAATTTAAAATAAGTCATTTTTTTTTTACAAATTACAGTTCTCGCGTGTATATACCTCAAGTTGTCATTCTAAGTAAAGCAAAATTCGTATCAGGCGCTTAGGTGAGATTCGCCGCAAAAACCCTTCATAACCAGCAAATATTTTTAATAGTTACTTCTTGAAAGAAGATGAGGAAATTGTTTCAAGAAATTCAGAACTGAAAGCAAAACAGAACACCGAAGAAGGAAAGATTCTTACCCAAAGTTGCACAGGTCACTTCAGTTTCAAGAAAGCCAGCAGTAAGCCACTAAATTACAAGCCCATATCATTGACGTCGATATGCTGCAAGAGTTTGAAACAGATATTGTGTTCAAACATTATGAATTTTCTCGAAGAGAACGGCCTATTGATACACAGTCAACACGGATTTAGAAAACATCGTTTTTGTGAAACACAGCTAGTTCTTTACGCACAGGAAGTGTAAGTGCTATCGACAAGGGATTTCAGATTGATTCCGTATTTCTAGATTTCCAGAAGGCTTTTGACCCCGTACCTAACAAGCAGTTTGTAATGATATTGCGAGCTTATGGACTGTCGCCTCAGTTATGCGACTGGATTCATGATTTCCTATCAGAGAGGTCACAGTTTGTTGTAGCTGACGGAAAGTTATCGACTAAAACAGAAGTAATTTCTGGCGTTCCCCAGGGTAGTGTTGTAGGCTCTCTGCTGTACGTTATCTATACAGGGTGTTACAAAAAGGTACGGCCAAACTTCCAGGAAACATTCCTCACACACAAATAAAGAAAAGATGTTATGTGGACATGTGTCCGGAAACGCTTAATTTCCATGTTAGAGCTCATTTTAGTTTCGTCAATATGTACTGTACTTCCTCGTTTCACCGCCAGTTGGCCCAATTGAAGGAAGATAATGTTGACTTCGGTGCTTGTGTTGACATGCGACTCATTGCTCTACAATACTAGCATCAAGCACATCAGTACGTAGCATCAACAGGTTAGGGTTCATCACGAACACGGTTTTGCAGTCAGTGCAATGTTTACAAATGCGAAGTTGGCAGATGCCCATTTGATGTATGGATTTGCACGGGGCAATAGCCGTGGCGCGGTACGTTTGTATCGACAAAGATTTCCAGAACGAAGGTGTCCCGACAGGAAGACATTCGAAGCAATTAATCGGCGTCTTAGGAAGCACGGAACATTCCAGCCTATGACTCGCGACTGGGGAAGACCTAGAACGACGAGGACACCTGCAATGGACGAGGCAATTCTTCGTGCAACTGACGATAACCCTAATGTCAGCGTCAGAGAAGTTGCTGCTGTACAAGGTAACGTTGATCACGTCACTGTATGGAGAATGCTACGGGAGAACCAGTTGTTTCCGTACCATGTACAGCGTGTGCAGGCACTATCAGCAGCTGATTGGCCTCTACGGGTACACTTCTGGGAATGGTTCATCCAACAACGTGACAATCCTCATTTCAGTGCAAATTTTCTCTTTGCGGATGAGGCTTCATTCCAACGTGATCAAATTGTAAATTTTCACAGTCAACATGTGTGGGCTGACGAGAATCCGCACGCAATTGTGCAATCGCAGAACATATGCCTTTACAAGTACGACAACATGTGGTTCATGCACGATGGAGCTCCTGCACATTTCAGTCCAACGCTTCTCAACAACAGATTCGGTGACCGATGGATTGGTAGAGGCGGACCAATTCCATGGCCTCCACGCTCTCCTGACCTCAACCCTCTTGACTTTCATTTATGGGGGCATTTGAAAGCTCTTGTCTACGCAACCCCGGTACCAAAAGTAGATACTCTTGATGCTCGTATTGTGGACGGCTGTGATACAATACGCCATTCTCCAGGGCTGCATCAGTGCATCAGGGATTCCATGCGACGGAGTGTGGATGCATGTATCCTCGCTAACGGAGGACATTTTGAACATTTCCTGTAACAAAGTGTTTGAAGTCACGCTGGTACGTTCTGTTGCTGCGTGTTTCCATTCCATGATTAATGTGATTTGAAGAGAAGTAATAAAATGAACTCTAACATGGAAAGTAAGTGTTTCCGGACACATGTCCACATAACATATTTTCTTTCTTTGTGTGTGAGGAATGTTTCCTGAAAGTTTGGCCGTACCTTTTTGTAACGCCCTGTATAAACGGTTTAGGAAACAATCTGGGCAGCCGCCTCAGGTTCTTTGCAGATAACGCTGTCGTTTATCGACTAATAAATTCATCAGAAAATCAAAACAAATTGCAAAAAGTTTTAGAGAAGGTACCTGTATGGTTGATCTTAAATAATGAAAAGTGTGAGGTCATCCACACGAGTTCTAAAAGGAATCCGTTAAACTTCGGTTACACAATAAGTCAATCAAATCTAAATGCCGTAAATTCAACTAAATACCTAGGAATTACAATTAGGAACATCTTAAATTGGAAAGAACACACAGAAAATATCGTGGGAAAGGCGAACCAAAGACTGGGTTTTATTGACGAATACTTAGTAGTTGCAAAAGATCTACTAAAGAGGCTGCCTACACTACGCTCTTTCGGCCTCGTTTTGGAGTTCTGCTGCGCGGTGTGAGATCAGCACCTTACAGGATTATCAAATTACATCGAGAATGTTCAAAGAAGAGCAGCATGTTTTGTATTATCGAGAAATTGGGGAGAGGGCGTCACAGACATAACACAGGATTTGGGATGGATGTCATTAAAACGAAGGCGTTTCTCGTTGCAGAGGGACCTTCTCAAAATTTCGATCGCCAACTTGCTTCTTTTGCTGACGGCGACCTACATAGGGAGAAACGATCGTCGTCATGCAGACAAAGTTTTGCATCACCCCGGTTCCCAGAACTGAAGACAGACTTTGGCTGTGGATATTGTATCACACACACAGTCCCTTTGACTGTTCAGAGATGTCACTAAACCCGCCGAAAGATGTAATCAACCTTGCATGAGTAGCGCCTATTAGACGGAGGGGGCCCGACAGCCGATCAGTTCTAGTCATTCCACTAGGAAGGAGGTACACGGTTCGTGTCGTCAACAAAGTAAGTGTCCAGACGTCTCGGAGTGAACCAAAGTCATGATGTTCGGACATGAGGAGGTACAGAGAGAGACAGGAACTGTTGATGACGCGCCTCGTTCAGGCCGCCCAAGCGCTACTAATGCAGTGGATGACCGCTACCTACGGATTATGGCTCGAAGGAACCTTGACAGCAGCGCCACCATGTTGAATAATGCTTTTCGTGCAGCCACAGGACGTCGTGTTACGACTCAAACTGTGCGCAATAGGCTGCACGATGTGCAAGTTCACTCCCGACGTCCATGGCGAGGTCCGTCTTTGCAACCACGACACCATGCAGAGTGGTACAGATGGGTCCAACAACATGCCAAATGGACCGCTCAAAATTGGCATCACGTTCTCCTCACTGATGAGTGTCGCATTTGCCTTCAACCAGACAATAGTTGGGGACGTGTTTGGAGGCAACCCGGTCAGGCTGAACGCCTTAGACAGCGAGTGCAGCAAGGGGGAGATTCCCTGCTGTTTTGGTGTGGCATTATGTGGGGCCGATGTACGCCGGTGGTGGTCATGGAAGGCGGCGTAACGGTTTTTTTTTTTTGTGGTTTTAGGGCGCAAAACTTCTATGGTCATTAGCGCCCAGCCCGTGACGTAGGAAACAGGAAAAAAACGAAATTTAAAATCAGCAGCAAGGGGAACAAAGTCATAAAATTTGAGAAACTAAAGGCAGAAGGAATGCTTAAAAATCCACTATAGAAAGGGGTTGGTTGTCCCCAAAAAAAAAAAAAAATCAAATGACTGACGTCATTTCACTGTCACTAATAAACTGTAGAACGCGGTCAGCTGAGCGCGTGTCATCTGCTAAAATCAACGATAGATCAGGCGATAGCTGTAAACGGGAGCGTAACGAATTAAAATAGGGGCATTCAATTAAAAGGTGTCTCACCGTCCACAGCTGAGAGCAGTGGGGACAGAGTGGGGGAGGATCACCGCTTAAAAGATGTCGATGGCTAAAAAGACAGTGCCCTATCCGGAGTCTAGCTAAAATTACCTCCTCCCGACGACGCGTTCGGGAGGAAGAGGTCCAAGCGCAAGGAAGGGCTTTCACTTCCCGCAATTCATTATGGGGAAGTGTTGACCAATGCGCATGCCATAAATGAGCAACTTGGCGACATAAACCGCTCCGTAGATCGGTAAACGGAAGAGACTGAATAGCTGGCCGAGGAAGAGAGACTGCAGCCTTGGCCGCTATATCGGCCGCCTCATTCCCACAGATACCAGCGTGTCCCGGGAGCCAGAGGAACGCCACTGAGACGCCCCCCAGGTGGAGCAAGCGCAGACAGTCCTGAATCCGGTGGACCAGAGGGTGCACAGGGTAAAGAGCTTGGAGACTTAGGAGAGAGCTGAGAGAATCTGAGCAGATTACGTACTGTATCCGCTGATGGCGGCGGATGTAGTGGACAGCCTGGAGAACAGCGTAAAGCTCCGCAGTATAAACCGAACACTGGTCGGGAAGCCGAAAGTGATTTGGGGTGTCGCCAACAATATAGGCACTCCCTACACCTAACGATGTTTTCGAGCCGTCGGTGTAAATAAATGTGGCTTCCGTCATTTGTGCACATAGAGCAGCAAATGCCCGACGGTAGACAAGTGTAGGGGTACCATCCTTGGGAAATTGACATAGGTCTCTAGCAAGTCGATCCGGGGACGGAGCCAAGGCGGTGCTGTACCCCAAGTTGTCAAGAAGGTTTTAGGAAAGCGGAAGGAGAGAGAATGGAGCAGTTGACGGAAGCGGACTCCCGGGGGTAGTAGGGAGGAGGAGCGGCCTGCATACCCGACATCAAAGGAGGTGTCGAAAAAAAGGTCATGGGCTGGATTAGCAGGCATGGAAGACAGATGGCTAGCATAACGACTCAGAAGGACTGCCCGCCGATTGGACAGCGGAGGTTCAGCAGTCTCAGCATAAAGGCTTTCCACAGGGCTGGTGTAAAAAGCTCCAGACACTAAACGTAATCCACGGTGGTGCATAGAGTCGAGACGCCGAAGAATAGACGGCCGAGCAGAGGAGTAGACTATGCTTCCATAATCCAATTTCGAGCGCACTAAGGCGCGATAGAGGCGGAGAAGGACCACTCGGTCCGCTCCCCAGGAGGTACCATTCAGGACACGGAGGGTGTTAAGGGAACGCAGACAGCGAGCCGAAAGATAGGAAACGTGGGAGGACCAGCACAGTTTTCTGTCAAACATAAGACCCAAGAATTTAGCGACGTCGGAAAACGGAAGGTTGACAGGACCTAGATGTAAGGAGGGCGGAAGAAACTCCTTACGTCGCCAAAAATTAACACAAACGGACTTACTGGGTGAGAAACGGAAGCCGGTTTCGATGCTCCACGAGTGGAGGCGATCGAGACATCCTTGAAGACGTCTTTCAAGCAGGCTGGTCCGTTGAGAGCTGTAGTAGATCGCAAAATCGTCCACAAAGAGGGAGCCTGAGACATCAGGAAGGAGACAATCCATAATTGGATTAATGGAGATGGCAAACAGTACAACACTCAGCACGGAGCCCTGGGGTACCCCGTTTTCTTGGGAGAAAGTACGGGAGAGAGTAGTGTTCACCCGCACCCTAAATGTGCGCTCTGCCATAAATTCGCGAAGAAAAAGGGACAGCCGGCCTCGAAAGCCCCAAGAGAACAGTGTGCGGAGGATGCCTGTCCTCCAACAGGTATCGTATGCTCTCTCCAGATCAAAAAATATTGCTACCGTTTGGCGTTTCCGGAGAAAATTGTTCATGATATAAGTGGAGAGAGCAACAAGATGGTCAACGGCAGAACGATGCTTTCGGAATCCGCATTGGGCTGGTGTTAAAAGACTGCGTGATTCCAGCCACCAAGCTAAACGGTAATTCACCATACGCTCCAAAACCTTACAGACACTACTCGTGAGAGAAATGGGGGGATAGCTAGAGGGGAGATGTTTGTCCTTTCCAGGTTTCGGAACGGGAACGACAATAGCTTCCCGCCATCGCCTGGGAAAGGTACTGTCGGTCCAAATTCGATTGTAAAGGCGAAGGAGGTAACGCAGGCTATGGGTTGATAAATGCAGCAACATTTGGACAAGGATACCATCCGGTCCTGGGGCGGAGGAGCGAGAAGAAGAGAGGGCATGTTGGAGTTCCCGCATGGAGAAAACAGTATTGTAGCTTTCGTGATTTTGAGAGGAGAAAGCAAGATGTCGCACTTCCGCTGCACGTTTCTTCGGGAGAAACGCTGGCGGGTAATTTGAAGAGCTCGAAATCTCAGCAAAGTGCTGACCCAATGAGTTAGAAATTGCGACGGGGTCCACTAAGGTATCATGCGCGACAGTGAGCCGAGAGACCGGGGAGAAACTAGGCGCGCCTGAGAACCGTAGAAGCCGACTCCAAACTTCCGAGGAGGGAGTGAAGGTGTTAAATGAGCTAATAAAGAATTTCCAGCTTGCCTTCTTGCTATCGCGGATGACTCGACGGCATCGCGCACGGAGCTGCTTATATCGGATATAGTTTGCCAAAGTTGGATGGTGACGGAAAATGCGAAGAGCACGTCGCCGCTCACGTATTGCGTCACGGCATGCCTCGTTCCACCAAGGAACTGGGGGGCGCCGGGGCAATTCGGAGGTGCGTGGTATTGAACGTACCGCAGCTGTGAGAATAACGTCGGTAATATGTGTGACCTCATCGTCGACGCTGGGAAAGCGACGGTCATCGAATGTCGCTAGAGGCGAAAAAAGTGTCCAATCGGCTTGGGCAAACTTCCAGCGTCGCGAGCGCATATATGGCAGTTGAGGCTGCAGTCGAAGAACACATGGAAAGTGGTCACTCGAGTGTGTATCATCAAGGGCGAACCATTCGAAGCGCCGAGCTAGCGGAACAGTACCGACCGCAAGGTCCAAATGAGATAAATTTGTCGTGGAGGCAGACAAAAATGTGGGGACCCCAGTGTTGAGGCAGACTAGATCCGCTTGGTGGAAGACGTCTAGCAATAGTGAGCCACGTGGACAAGGATGTGGAGATCCCCAAAGCGGGTGGTGGGCATTGAAGTCCCCAAACAGCAAATAGGGGGGTGGAAGCTGACCAAGAAGATGAAGGAGATCAGCTCGTGCCATTGGTGTGGACGATGGAATGTATACCGTACAAAGAGAGAACGTATATCCAGAAAGGGAAAGACGGACGGCGACAGCTTGGAAGGAACTGTTTAAGGGGATTTGGTGATAATGGAGAGTATCGTGGAGCAGAATCATGAGTCCTCCATGGGCTGGAGTGCCTTCAACAGAGGGGAGGTCATATTGGACGGACTGAAAATGAGGGAGAACAAAGCGGTCATGGGGACGCAGCTTTGTTTCCTGAAGACAGAAGATGACCGGCGAGTAGGATCGTAAGAGGATCGACAATTCATCCCGATTGGCTCGAATGCCGCGGATATTCCAGTGGATAATGGACATAGGGTGAACAGAAAATGGAGGAACGTGACCAAGGGTGCTGTCAACTCAACGACTGCTCAGAGCTTGCGACCGACAGCATGGAACGGCATTCAGTCGAAGGCAGAAGATCCTGATCCATAGGTTGGTCAGGAGCAGCTCCAGCCGCCAACGATCGGCCAGTTGACCGGCCACCAGCAGTGCGCCTCGGCGACACAGAAGACGGTCGAGGGCGATTTCCGCCAGGTGGTGCTGTAGATGGGACACGCCTTGGCGGAGAAGGAGAGGAACTGTGTTTCTTCGTAGCCTTCTTGGAAGGATGATGTTTAGATGAAGGAGGAACCGATGGTTGTGAAGTTGCGGTACGTAAAAACTCTTCACGAGAATGCTCTTTTTTCGAAGACTTGGCGTCTGACTTTTGGGCTCGAGATTTAGCAGAACCCGACGAAGGGTGAGCCATAGAGTGGGCTGGCGAAAGTGGTGAGGTTGAACGGGCGATCTTTGCGCTGGCCGATCTGACGACCGTGGTACTAAAGGTGAGGTCGCAAGTCTGCATGGCCGCCTCCTTTGTTGGCCGAGGAGAAGCAAGGACAGTGCTGTATTTTCCTTTCTGAGGCACAGTGGGCTGTCGACTGGCGAGTAACTTTCGAGCAGCAAAGGTCGACACCTTTTCCTTCACTCTTATTTCCTGGATGAGTTTTTCGTCCTTAAAAACGGGGCAATCTCGAGAGGAAGCAGCGTGGTCACCCATACAGTTGATGCAGCGAGGGGATGGAGGTGGACAAGCACCCTCATGGGCATCCTTGCCACACGTAACACATTTGGCCGGATTGGAACAGGACTGGCTGGTGTGATTGAACCGCTGACATCGATAGCAACGCGTAGAGTTTGGGACATAAGGGCGAACGGAAATTATCTCATAGCCTGCTTTGATTTTTGATGGGAGTTGAACTTTGTCAAATGTCAAGAAGACAGTGCGGGTTAGAATGATGTTCGAGTCAACCCTTTTCATAACCCGATGAACAGCTGTGACGCCCTGGTCAGACAGGTAGTGCTGAATTTCTTCGTCAGACAATCCATCGAGGGAGCGCGTATAAACGACTCCACGCGAGGAATTTAAGGTACGGTGCGGTTCCACCCGGACAGGGAAGGTGTGGAGCAGAGAAGTACGCAGCAATTTTTGAGCCTGGAGGGCACTGTGTGTTTCCAACAACAGGGTGCCATTCCGTAATCTGGAACAAGACTTTACAGGACCCGCAATTGCGTCGACACCTTTCTGAATAATGAAAGGGTTGACCGTGGAAAAGTCGTGACCTTCGTCAGACCGAGAAACAACAAGGAACTGTGGCAACGATGGAAGAACCGTCTGTGGCTGAGACTCAGTGAACTTACGTTTGTGAGCAGACATAGTGGAAGGTGAGGAAACCATTGCGGAAGAATCCCCCATGATTACCGGCGTCTCCGATGGCGCGCTCCTCCCTTGTGGGGGCCCTCATCGAGGGCACACCCGCCTTAGGTGATTGTTCACACCTCAGGTCACACCTCCCGACAAACGGACGGAGGGACCAATCGGCACTTTCGGAAGGTATCAGCTCGGGTAATCACCCCTCCCTGGGCCTGGCCGTTACCAGGGGTACGTACGTGTCCTACCTGTCTACCCGGGGCGGGGAATTACGCGTTACCCCGTCACCGGCTACACATGGAAGTGCGTGGGTCGGCCTTCAGACACGCACAGGGAGGAAGAAAGAGACAGGGAAAGGAAAGAAGAGAGGTCTCAAACGCCGCAGCGGAGAAAAGGGTAAAGAGAAGACTTAAGGAAAAGAGAAGGACGAAGAAAGATGAAGACATACAAGCAAGGAAGGCGAAGAGTGCGGTACATTTACAAGCGTCCGTCTCCGGACGTAGGCACAAACCATACTCCCAGAGGGGGAGAAAGGGAAGGAAAGAGCCAGAGGTGAGGGGGGGGGGGGGCGAAGATGGGGGATGGGGAAGGATACGGAAAGGGAAGGTATGCAGCCCGGAAAGGAAGGAAGGCCACATTAGCTCGGGGTCCCGTGCTCGCTACACACGTATCCACAAAAGAGTTGTGGATCCCCTGGGGGGGGGCGTAACGGTTGTACGATACGTGAATGGCATCATCCGACCGACAGTGCAGCCATATCGGCAGCATATTGGCGAGGCCATCGTCTTCATGGACGACGATTCGCGCGCCCATAGTGCACATCTTGTGAATGACTTCCTTCAGGATAACGACATCGCTCGAATAGAGTGGCCAGCATGTTTTCCAGACATGAACCCTATCGAAAATTCCTGGGATAGTTTGAAAAGGGCTGTTTATGGACGACGTGACCCACCAACCACTCTGAGGGAGTTGAGGAGTGGGACAATCTGGACCAACAGTGCCTTGATGAACTTGTGGATAGTATGCCACGACGAATACGGGAATGCATCAATGCAAGAGGACGTACTACTGAGTATTAGAGGTACCGGCGTGTACAGCAATATGGATCACCAGCTCAGAAAGTCTCGCTGTATGGTGGTACAACATGCAATGCGTGTTTTTCCCTGAGCAATAGAAAGGGCGGAACTGATGTTGATCTCTATTCCAATTTTCTGTACAGGTTCCGGAACTCTCTGAACCGAGATGATGCAAAACTTTTTTTTTGATGTGTGTAGAAAATTGTTCTAGTTTCAAAGCTCACATGCAGTCACAGTTAATCATCATAGCCAGCTTATTGTAATTAACCAAAAGGATTACCAAATGGATTACCTGTAACAGAATGCTCACACAATTCGACCACTATGAACGTTCAGTTTACGGTCACGGCTTGTACAACATGCCACTCGGATTTTCGTTCACCTAAATTAGAATTTACATATTAAAATCGAATTTTCATGTGCTGATTTTTCTCACACTTTTGCATTCACTTTGCAGCCCTCCACTATCAAGTTTTAATTGTTATTCTGCAAAATTATCACACCTATTCAGAGCTCCTTATATCCGTATCCGAACAGAATGATGGTTGAAGTTCGAAGTGACTCTTAAGACTTCACAAAATAATTCTTTCGCGCACAAAATACGCGCGACTGACGGTACTCTGACCGGCTGATACACATCATACTCAATCCGGTATTAGTATTAAGCCTCGCAATCCCACGTCCTTTACATTTGACCAGTCACAACGTAATAGATTTTATGAAAAGTTTACGAAATGAATAAATTTAGAAACTCTACAAATATCAAAATAACTCCCTCTTTAAATAACAGAATTATCGTAAAATGTTTCTGGATTTCACAGTCCCGTAAACTGGCTAGTGGTACATTACAAAATTCCCCTGACAGTAGAATTAATTTTCTCTCTACAGTCACAATTCTCACGCTAAGGTGTACTCAGTTAACACGAAAAACAATATTCAGTTAATATCTTACCCTCTATTCACACAATCATTCTTATTAATAAACAAATTAACAATAATGAATCACAGTCGTAATAACTACTACATGATAATTTCATAGTCCGTAAGAAGCTGACGCTTTCGGACAAAGCCGTAACGACTTGCAGCTATCTACTGGATCATAGCGCATCTGTCATACTATAACCATGACTCATTGTCCGAAGCCCTCTGCCCGCTAACGTCTCTTACTTAAAATAGGCGCGATATGAAGCCGTACGCCTCAGTATACTACTGACCATGAATCGCAGTCCAGCACCAGCATTACCTACGACTGGGGCTATGTGATCGTTCCATTTTAGAACCTTGCAAATAGTTTCACCCAAGTGTTTCCATGAGCTGACCAGTTCTAACTGTGACGCTGATATTGAACTCATAGGATGTCAGGTTTTTTCGTTTTTTGAATTGCAAAATTTTGCGTTTCTTAACATTTTAAGCATGTTTTGCACCACTTCGAAATCTTATCAAAATCTGACAATATTTGTGCATCTCTTTCCGTCAGTATTTCATTATAGATGACTGCATCCTCTGCAAAAAGTCTGAGGTTACTATTAATATTGTCTGCAAAGTCGTTAATATTCAACATGGAGAGCAAGTGTCCCAACACACTTCCGCGGCCACACCTGAATATAATACCAAATGTCCTCCGCACCAAGAAATTCTCAATGTCACAAGTCTCGCTTACTGCCCAATAGGATCATACTTCCGATAATAAGCGTTTGTTTGGTACTAAGTCAAACGGTTTTCGAAAGCCTAGGAACACTGCATCTACCTGGCTCTTTTGAGCGAGACTTTGAGGACGTCATGCGAGAAAAGTGCTAGTTGGGTTCCACATGCAATGTTTACGGAATCCATGTCATCTAAAGTTTATTCTGCAAGTCAATGGCTCTCCATCCAAGATACCATGCTGCCCTCCCCATCAAGAAATTCTCAGTCCAGGCAGAAGTCTCGTTTGATACCACTTACGATTGTACTTTCGATGATAAGCGTATGTCTGGTACTGAATTAAACAGCTTTCGAAAGTCTAGAAACATTGCATCTACCTGACTGCGTGGACACATTACTTTCAGGACGAGATGTGAGATAAATGCGGTTGGTACCTCATGTGATCAATATTTTTCGGAACTCAGTCTGGCTGTTAGAGAGGAGGTCGTCATGTTATAGTTACTTCATTATAAATAAGCTCGGAATAAGTTCTAAGATTCTACAACAACTAGACGACAAAATGTTGGACGGCAGTTTTATGAATCATTTTTGCTGCGCTTCTCGCAGACGAGTGAAACCTGTGCTTTCTTTGAACCACTGGATACGGTTTTTTGTTCGAAGGCTAACTCAGCCGGAAATTCTGTGTACATGCTGATATGGATCCGATCAGACCATAACGCTCTGTTTAGTTTTAACGATTTCAGTTGTTTCTCAACGCCATGACGCTAGCACGTACATTTCTCTCATCTTTGCAGAGATACGAGAATTAAATTTGGTTTCCATTTGTAAAGGAACATTTGTGAATGGAGTTAAACGCTTCGCATTTTGCTTTGGTATCCTCAATTTTAGTTTCCGTCTCGTTCGTTAATGTGTGGCGTAACCCTGGTGCCACGAACAGCGTTTATATTACACCAGAACTATTACTTGCTTTGTGCGCGATTTTTCGATAATACTCTGCTAAGACATTCGTTGAAAGCTCAGTGCATTGCCTTTTTTGACAGCCAAACGCGTTTTATTCAGTATCTCTCTGTCTATAGCCCTATGCATTGTTTTACACCTCCTGTTTCTTTACCATGGAGGGTCCTTTCCACCACGAATTATTCTACTAGACACATCTATCCACCTTACGAGCAACTATTCTTTTAAACTTGAGACATGCCGTGTCCTGAGCCAAAAGTTTCAAGTTCTTTCTTGATACATGACACTACTGCTTATTTATCTTGTTTACTGAACGCATAAATCTGACTGTTTGCTGCCCTTCGTATTTCGATAATCGTCGTTGCTGCAACTGCCTCCTGATGACTGATATCAAATTCAATGTGGACATCAGAGACGTCAGGTCAATTTTGTTACAATTAGATCTAATATTTTTCTTCATGAAGACGAAAAGTAATGGAGGCAAAGTAAACCTAGAGCGCACTTCAGTAAAGTGCTTTTTTAAATCCCCAACATGGCTCGAAAGGTAATTTCAGACCTTGTCACATTGCCACTCTGCTACCGGAAAGGTTGTCAGTATGAGAAATCGATAGCAAAATTGGTGTGCACGACAGCAACATCCTTCAAATATTCAACTATCTTGAGAAACGAAACACTGAAAATCTGTGTCGCAGCGGTCGCCTGCACCAGCACATAATCTACATATAGATTCTTCACGACGTCCTATCTGCGTTTTCAGGCAGGTATGGGGAACGGAGAGAGCAACCTCTACTTACCGAAGCCCAATAAACTGCTTTTGGTTCGTTTTACTCTCGAAACTGTTAGGGCTGTTTCGAGAATAAAACGAACCAAAACGAGTATAGCGAAGCGATTTTCGGTGGAAATGGTGATGAGAGGTCTCAGCTAATGAATGCGACTTGACTCGGTTGCCTCCAGGCGGTACCAGAAAGAATCGCATTTCGAGCGTTGGGTATTTTGGTGTCGCATCGACATTCAAGATGCTGCTGTTAATTGAGCATAGGAAGTCAAATTTTGCGTTAAACTAAAAAAATCGGGCTTTTAGACAGTAGGTCTGATACGTGAAACCTTCGAGAGAGAAGGCCTGTCCCAGTCAAGAATTTACGAGTGGTACTAGATATTGCGGTAAGGCCGAAAAGACGCCAAAACAAGGAGTACTTTGGGCGTCCATCAATGTCCCAGACGCAATAAAATGTTAGAACGTGCAAAAAACTTTAAACGAGTATCGACACCTGAGCTAAGAAAGACACCACAGGATTGTAAACACGCCGAAATCGAAAGTTTATCGCATTTTGAGACGCGAACTGGGGATGAAGAAGGTAAACGCAAAAATTGTCCCAAATGTAGGACCACCGTCGAAGAGGGGGCAGGCTTCACCAGCATTTCACAACTACTTAGCAGCCAACGCCACCGACAGGGTCTAAGTGTGTAACAAAGCACGGAATGAAGCAACATGGTATATGGTACTGAACATTACCTAGACACAGATTATTATTTTACGGATGTGCCCTTTCGAATAGACTACCTTCATTCCGATTGTAGTTTTGTATTTATTTCATAGTAAAGCTGTTTTTGTAGTTTAAGGCTTATTTTTTCGTTACCTTCTTTCTCTGAATCTATGTCCACACACGTTCGCTGATATGCAGGCGGTGAAAATATACACAGACAGAAAAAAATTTGGGACACCAAGGAGGAGTTGTGCGACAAACGAAAGTTGGTAGGCGTTTTTCTACTCCTGAAAGATAATGTCTATACAAATTTCGCGCTAGTCGCAAAAGAGTGGCGTTAGTCGCGCCACTATGAGGAGGCAAATCAGATTTGCTGTAGATACACGCTTAACGGTCGAGAGAGATTGACCGTGGTGAGTTGATCTTAAAATCCGATTAAAATTACTTGATGGTTGACACTTCACGCGTTGGAGCTTGTTTCCTCCAATCAGAACGCTCAGCGTCACGCCCGATCCGTTCGCCGTTACAAAAAATGACGCATCACTTGTTCAGTTCACTTGCAGTTACTTGTCTGCTTTCTTTCTCGAGGTGTTTGGATCCAAAATTATGGTTCTGGCACTTTCGTCTTTCATCATAACCACACCAAAAACAAAACACGTGACATACGTTTCGTATACAACACTAACGAAACACTACTGGATACTTCTGTACCAGCCAAGATTCAGCTCATGTATATAGAGTTGCCATATTCACAGAGAGCGTCTTACATTAGATAAGCTTCGTACAACATCGCGAGAAGCCGAAATTTTGAAGACCGTAATTCTTCGTTGCGACTGGGTCACTACATTCATAAACGTAACAAAGTCTTGTGAAGTAGTGTAATGGTTAGAGCATTAACATGGCATCTGGAAGGTATTAGTTTCGAAGCTCATCAAGTATACTTAACCTTTTTATTTCTAAATCTTATAACAAAAAGCTCTGTAAGGCGGCAGAATAAATGAAGGTCAATTTCGCACCTTACATATAAGTTTTATACATCGTAACGCGAAGGTGAATATGACACCTAACTTACTTCGGCGGTAATGAGCAGATTTGTAATGCAAAACGGATGACACTCAATCGACAGTATTAACACACCGCTCCTATATAATGCATGTTAGTTGAGCAGAAGGTGAAACATGCAGCGAGAGGAAACGTTTTGTGTGGAAGCAGGCGATGGCAGAAGAGGAAGCCGCACAGTGGGAGGCACCACGAAAAGCTCTTGGGGGCGTCCGGCAGCGGGAATCAGCGAATGGACAGGTGATGCATACTGGAGAGCAAGTAAAGGACCACCAGAGGTAGGACAGAAAGAAGCTATAGAAAACTGCGTTTCGGAATTCCAAATGGATACGAGTGAAACCAGAGATGCAGCTGATCACGTGAACAGCTTATGGTACACATGTGATGTACGCATGTAACTTAGGCGTCTGGAGCGGTCATAAAACGTCCGATTGGCGGAAGGTAACTAGGCAGGAGTAAAGTGCCGAGATTTCGACGCAGTTCAATGGCAGGGCCCTTGCGATTGGCAGGGAGTGTTTCCACAAAATAAGAGAAAAGCTCCTATTGGTCAAAAAAAGCCGTGACATGGAGAGGAAAGAACCCAGGTGGGGAGACAGTTCGGCTACAAGGAAGACGAGAGCGAAACTTTCGGGGACTCTTCTCTGAACTGGCGTCAAGTGCAGAACGGGGTGCATAACGCTTTGTGCGGTACAGAGGAGAAATTTAACACTGCATTCACTGCAGCTGACATTCAGCTAGATATTAGCTGAAGTGTCGTTGAGCTCCAACTGTGGAGAAACGAACCAGCGAGTTAACTGTCCTTGCGAGGACAGAGAGCCTTTTTTTATTATGCACGCTGTTCCAGCCATGTGCGTGCATATCCCCATATTCCAAGACTAGGGATGAGTACATGTTTTCTCACTTAACGAGAAGCATAGGGTGAGTTTCTGCTGGAAAAATCAGCAAAGGCTTAATTAGTTCTTATAGGAATTTCAGAGGACGAGAACAGCCATGCAGACGACAGCTCATCGCAGCTAAGGCAAGTACCGCGAGCAGAGGTGTAAACTTGTTGGTTCACCAGCTTGCATCCACTGTAAACTTGAGCGACCTTGGGTAATCTTTTGCTCAACTTGTCACAAAACTAACCATCCTCCGTAGACTTGATTGTCATCCTAAATAGTACCGAACTTTGAACCAGAATTAGATGATTTACAGTAGTACTGGCCAACAGCATGACGTAGTTGTAAGAATAATTTTGAGAAGAAACTTCCAGTTAAAATTTACAATTGTTGTGTTTAGGATTATTTCACTTTCTGAGGACGAGATGCGTTCGTTCGACTACCACGGGGAACGCCTCAAATCACTTCTGTTTTACACGATGACTTTCCGTCAATTACGACGAATTGTGACCTCTCTGGCAGGAAATCACGAATCCAGTCACATAACTGAGACGATATTCCATAAGCACGCGATTTCGCTATGATAATGATTCCTACATTGTCCGCCAACAGGTAGCGTGGTGGCATAGCTACCAGAGCGGCATTTGTGTGTGCTCTTTAATAACGAATTCTGATAGCCAATTGGCTCAGTACGGTGCAAACGTGTGACGCAAGCAGGAAACCATTCCACGGGGACGCACTCGTGCTTCCTAAAGCCAACTGAACGATTTTTCAGGGGGTCTAAACTGTGGCCTTCCGAGTGGCCGGATGGTCTTTCGGAGAAGTGGTGAACAAGTGGGATGTGGTGCGTCAGTTGTGCAACGATGCTGGTATCAGTGGTCACGTGAACATTCTCACACCCGTAGACGAGATTCTGGCCGTCCACTCAGCACAGACGCTCGCCAGGATCGTCGTATTGTAAGAGCAGCAGTGGCAGATCGTACAGCTACCACAGCACATATAAAATGGTTTGTAAGTCCAGATGTGTCAACACGAATTGTTGCGAACTGGTTATTAGCAATGGGACTACGGGCAGGCATAACTCTAGCACGTCTCCCCCTCACGTCACAGCATCAATGAATACGGCTGCACTGGTACCGTCAGATGATCACTTGGAAGATGGAAGAGCGCGTGGTGGTCTTCAGCGATGAAAGAATTTTCTGCATGCACACAAGTGATGGTCGTTTGCGCGTACGACATAGACCTAGTGAGCGCTTTCTCTTGGAGTGCATTTGTCTAAGGCACACTGGCCCCCCAACAGGACTTAAGGTCTGGGTTACGATAAGCTATAGCTCTTGTTCACCTTTGTTGTTACTGGAGGGGACGCTAAGCAGCGCTCGGTACTTGCAGAGTAGTTGTTAGACCCATTCCTTTGCTGTTCTTGGAACTATTGTTCCAAAAAGATAATGCTCGCCCACGCACTACCCGTGAAGCTCAAAGTGCTCTTCTAGACGTGCAGCAACTTCCCTAGCCAGCACGATCTCAGCACTGGTCTCCAATCGAGCACATGTGGGCTACGGTGGGACGAGAAGTGACTCGAACGACTCGTCAACCAACAACTGTTACAGAACTGCGTGAACAGGTCGAGCAGGCGTGGCATAACGTACCACAGGACAGCATTCACCACCTGTACGATCGATTTGATGATAGCGCCTGCATTGTCTCCCGCAGAGGCTACACCACGTACTACTATAGGGCAAAAAGTTAACTACTTTTGAATACATCGTGAGGGAAGGTGTCGTCGTTGAGTGACCGTAGGAGGATACAAGATGACTTGGACAGGATTTGTGATTGGTGTAAAGAATGGCAGCTAACACTAAATATAGACAAATGTAAATTAATGCAGATGAATAGGAAAAAGAATCCCGTAATGTTTCAATACTCCATTAGTAGTGTAGCGCTTGACAGTCACGTCGATTAAATATTTGCGCGTAACATTGCAGAACGATATGAAGTGGGACAAGCATGTAATGGCAGTTGTGGGGAAGGCGGATAGTCGTCTTCGGGTTATTGGTAGAATTTTGGGAAGATGTGGTTCATCTGTAAGGGAGACCGCTTATAAAACACTAACACGACCTATTCTTGAGTACTGCTCGAGCGTTTGGGGTCCCTATCAGGTCGGATTGAGGGAGGACATAGAAGCAATTCAAAGGCGGGCTGCTAGATTTGTTGCTTGTACGTTTGATCATCACGCGAGTGTTACGGAAATGCTTCAGGAACTCGGGTGGGAGTCTCTAGAGGAAAGGAGGCATTCTTTTCGTGAATCGCTACTGAGGAAATTTAGAGAACCAGAATTTGAGGCTGACTACAGTACAATTTTACTGCCGCCAACTTACATTCCGCGGAAAGACCACAAAGATAAGAGAGATTAGGGCTTGTACAGAGGCATATAGGCAGTCGTCGTCCCCTCGTTCTGTTTGGGAGTGGAACAGGGAGAGAAGATGCTAGTTGTGGTACGAGGTACCCTCCGCCACGCACCGTATGGTGGATTGCGGAGTATGGATGTAGGTGTTTCAGCATAGGTCGATACCTGGTACATCAGTACCGATTGTGCTATTGATTTATAAATATTCTCATTTCATGTACTCCAAATTCACTGTTGCGACAATAAATCTTGGATGAATTAGAAATATCTAAAAGGGTGTACTAATTTTTTTCCGGCAGTGTGCATGTTCACAGGTACACCTATAAATAAGCAAAACATCAAATATGGCATGTTAGCCTCAATGTAGTGGCCCCTTCTGACGCTAATCGGCGATGGGAGAAGGAATGTGGCGTTACGAAATTGAGGCAATTTTAACTTCCGTAGCATGCGTTCTTCCCTTCATCTCATACAGTACTTACCACTTTCTTGTCGAGACAGATGTAGCTCATTTCCATGAAGTCAGCTTTTTCTAGCAAACGCTGCATTGCAGCACTCGCAGAGGAATTGTGGTATCCATCCCACGCTTGGAGGTTAAATTCTAACCTACCTCACATATAGAATAGATTCTAACATAATCTAACCTCCTTGACCCCACCAGTAACTGACGCAGGAGATCGAACACTCCTTGATCAAGTTGTCAGACTATGCATCCATCTTAAGTTCGTGGACTCTCGCCGATGTGTGTTAGAGAGTTTTATTTAGTACTAACAATCACAGGATCATAAAAGAAGGTTGTATACATGGAAGAAGCCTGGAGACACTGACAGGTTTCAAATAGATTGTATAACGGTAAGACAGAGATTTAGGAACCAGGTTTTAAATTGTAAGACATTTCCAGCGGCAGATGTGGACTCTGATCACAATCTATTGGTTATGAACTGTAGATTAAAACTGAAGAAACTGCAAGAAGGTGGTAATTTAAGGAGATGGGACCTGCATAAACTGACTAAACCAGACGTTGTGCAGAGTTTCAGGGAGAGCATAAGGCAACAATTGACAGGAATGGGGGAAAGAAATACAGTAGAAGAGGAATGGGTAGCTGCTGGTGGTGGTGGGTTTAAGGATGAAAGTGACCAAATTGCAGAGGTCATCGGTCCCTTTTTCCAAAATACTAAAAATACCCACAGAGAATAAAATATGTGCAACAGAATAGGAGACAGACGACACAGAACAAAAGAAACGTAGACAAGGACCAGACAAAACAAAATCACACGGAGTGCGACGGTGGTTGGCCGACCATAGGAACAAAAAAGGAAAAGCCACCCACCGAAAACACATGAAAAACTGAGTTTAAAACCGTAGGCCAAAGGCCAGAATCAACACAAATCAATCAAATAAAACAGAAACACTCAGATTAAATGATAAAAACTCCCTTCCCGAATAAAACGTAAAACTAAGTCAACCATAGCAGAGTCATCGGATAAAAGGGCAGGGAGCGAGTCAGGCAGTGTAAACGACTGCCGGAGCACAACTAAAAGTGGACAGTCTAATAAAATATGGACCACTGTCAAAACGGAGCCGCAGCGACATAAAGGTGGGTCCTCACGTCGCAATAGGTGGCCGTGCGTCATCCACGTGTGCCCAATGCGCAGCCGGCACAGGACAACAGACTACTTGCGAGAGACCCGCAAGGAGGACCGCCACACATTGGTCGTCTCTTTAACAGCCCGCAGCTTATTCGGGGATGCCAGGCCACGCCACTCATCAGCCTACACCCCAAGCACCTTACGGCGCAACACCAACTGCTGATCTCGAGCCGATCAACACGTTCGTTCCCCGGGATGCCAACTTGACCTGGAGTCCAAACAAAGACCACCGAACAACCAGAACGGGTAATGGCGGAAACAGACTCCTGAATAGAGGACACCAGAGGAGAAGAGGCATAGCAGCGGTCGATGGCCTGGAGGCTGCTCAGGGAGCCACTGCAGATGACGATGGACGTACCTGAGCAGAAACGCATATGCTGAAGAGCGCGCAATATGGCCACCAGCTCTGCAGTAAAAATACTGCAGCCAGCTGGCAAGGAGCGCTGCTCAACATGGGCAGCGTGAGCAAAAGCGTAGGCAGTGCGACCATCAACCAGGGAACCATCAGTGTAGACAGTCTCACAGTCCGAAAATGAGGCGAGGAGCGCAAGAAAACGGCGACAGAGGGCCACAGGCGGAACCGAGTCCCTGGGTCCCTGTGCCAAGTCCAGACGGACGGACGGCTGGGGCAAACACCAGGGAGGCGTAGGTGCACGGACCCGGAAGGGAGGCAGAAGGGGGAATGACCCCAGTTCCGACAGCAGGGACTGGACGCGGACAGCTATGGAAAGCCCAGACCTAGGTCGCTGTTTGGGCAGATGGAGGACAATGGCAGGGAAAAGCAGGCGACGATTGGGATGGCCCGGCGAGCAATGTACGTGGACAGCATAATCGGCGAGCAGTCGATGGCGGCGAATCCGCAGTGGGGGAACCCCGGCCTCCACCAGTAGACTATCCACAGGGCTCGTACAAAAAGCGCCAGTTGCAAGCCGAACCCCACAGTGGTGTATGGGTTCTAACGACTTCAACACTGAGGGTGATGCAGACCCATAGGCCAGGCTCCCATAATCAAGCCTGGACTGCACAAGGGCTCTGTATAATCGCAACAGCATGCAGCAATCCGCACCCCAAGATGTGTGGCTCAGGCAGTGGAGGCGTTGAGGTGCCGCCAGCACTTTTGCTTCAGCTGAGTAATATGAGGAACCCATGTGAGCCGGGCATCAAAGACGAGTCCTAAGAAGCGGCAAGTGTCCACCACTTCAAGCAGGTGGCCGTCGAGGTAAAGTTCAGGATGAGGGTGGACCGTCCGACGCCTGCAGAAGTGCATAACTCGAGTCTTGGCTGCAGAGAACTGAAAACCATGAGTCAGAGCCCACGATGCTGCCTTGCGAACGGCTACTTGCAGCCTGCGTTCGGCGACTCCCGTAGTCGTGGAGCTAAATGAGATGCAGAAGTCGTCGGCATACAAAGAAGGAGACACCGACGACCCCACGGCTGCAGCCAGACCATTAATGGCCACTAGAAATAAGGAGACGCTCAACACCGAGCCCTGTGGGACCCCATTTTCCTGTATATAAGATGAACTAGAGGCGGCACCCACTTGCACCCGGAAAGAGCGGCGCAATAAAAAGGTTAGAAGAAAAGCCGGGAGCTGACCACGAAGACCCCACTCATGCAACGTAGCAAGGATGTGATGCCTCCATGTGGTGTCATACGCCTTCAGCAGATCAAAAAATACAGCAACGAGATGCTGACGTTGGGCAAAGGCCGTACGGATAGCAGATTCCAGCCGCACCAAATTGTCCGCAGCAGACCGGCCCCGACGGAAGCCACCCTGGGATGGAGCGAGGAGACTGCGCGACTCAAGGACCCAACACAAACGCCGCCCCACCATACGTTCGAGCAATTTGCACAAAACGTTGGTGAAGGTAATGGGACGATAGCTGTCCACCGCCAGTGGGTCTGCACCGGGCTTCAAGATGGGGACAATAAGACCCTCTCGCCATTGCGACGGGAACACGCCCTCGCTGCAAATGCGGTTAAAGATGGTGAGGATGTGTCTCTGGCAGTCCCGGGAGAGATGCTTCAGCATCTGTGCGTGGATGCTGTCTGGTCCTGGTGCCGTATCAGGGCAGTCGGCGAGGGCAGTGAGGAATTCCCTCTCGCTGAAAGGAGCATTGTATGTTTCAGAACGACGCGTGTGGAATGATAACGGCGTCTGCTCGGCTCGCTCCTTTAGAGAGCGAAAGGCGGGGGGATAAGTGGCAGTCGCAGAGCTCTGAGCAAAGTGCGCAGCAAGGTGTTCAGCAATGGCAGCAGCGTCCGTGCAGACAGCGCCATCCAAGGAGATCCCAGGGACACCCATAGGGGTCTGGTATCCATAAATCTGCCGGATCCGGGACCACACGAGCGAGGGGGAGACACGGGAGCCCAAGGATGAGACATACCTCTCCCAGCACTCCTGCTTACGCCGTGCGATAAGGCGACGGGCCAAGGCACGGAGCCTCTTAAAGGCAATGAGTGTCTCTAGAGACAGGTGCCGCCTATGACGCTGGAGAGCCCGCCTACGGTCACGAATAGCCTCAGCAATCTCCAGCGACCACCAGGGGGCAGCCTTCCTCCGAGGGAGTCCAGAAGTGCGGGGGATGGCAGCCTCGGCCGCCGAAATGATTGACGTGGTTAAGACACGGACCACCTCATCAATGTCACCCTGTGGGGGAGACTCAATGGTTGCAGCGGAAGTAAAAGCCGGCCAGTCAGCCCTGTGGAGAGCCCAGTGGGGCAGGCACACAGAAGAATGACACTGGGGCAGTGACAAATAGATGGGAAAATGGTCACTACCACACAGGTCAGGATGCACCCTCCAGTTGAGGGATGGGACAAGTCCGGGGCTGCAGAGAGAGAGATCGATGGCCGAGAACGAGCCATGGGCCACACTGAAATGTGTGGGAGCACCGGTGTTCAAGAGGCTATGGTTGAGCTGAGCCAACACATGCTCCACGGCACGACCGCGGTCATCGGAGACAGTCCCACCCCATAGAGGGTTGTGGGCACTGAAATCGCCCAGAAGCAGCAATGGTGGCGGGAGCTGAGCCAGCAGCGCAGCCAAGACATGTCGGGGGAGCTCCCCATCCGGAGGAATGTAAACAGAGCAAACAGTAATAGCTGGTGAGAGCTCAACCCTGACAGCGACTGCCTCTAAAGGCGTCAGAAGGGGCACTGGCGAGCTACAGACAGAGTGGTGAACAAAGAGGCAAACCCCACCTGATGCTCGTTGACAGGCAGCACGGTTCTTATAGTATCCCTGATAACCACGAAGGGCGGGGGTCCGCATTGCTGGAAACCAAGTTTCCTGCAGAGCAATGCAGAGAACAAGGGGAAGCACTCAGAAGCATCCGGAGCTCAGGCAGGTGGCGGAAATAACCGCCGCAATTCCACTGGAGAATGGAAGCAGTAAGGGACTGTGAGGGCGTGAAGGCGACTAAGAGGCAGACGGCGCCTCAGAGCCAACTGCTGCCACCGGGGGAGAGTCAGCTGAGGCCATAGGAAAGGCCCCCGAGGGTTCTGTGAGGGCAAGATCCGCGGCAGAGGCGAGGATCTCCACCTCATCCCCGGAGCCAGGACTACGTACAGCAGGCGGCATTGAAACTGCCGGAACGTCGTCCTTCTTGGACACATTCCGTTCCTTCTTCTCGCGTCTGCCCTTAGGGTGAGAGGGCTGGGAGAGCTTCTCTGAAGGAGCGTCGGAGGCTGACGACGACGCAGAAGCCCTACGACCAGGAGGTGGCGGAACCTTCAGCCACTGGCTGACATCCGGCTGGGTAGGAGAAGAAACGGAGGAAGGGAGAGCCCCGAGGGACCCCTTCCACGAGAGAGGAACCGTCAGAGGCAACGCTGGTGGAGAAGGAGGGGGAGGGATCGAGCCCCCCGGTTTTTGAGCAGACGTCACTCCCGAAGTAAGAGTGGGGGGAGCGACAGAAGAGAGTTTGCCCCCAACGGCTAAGGGGGCAACAGAGGAAGGCATGCCCCCAGACATGAGGGGGGCAAACAGAGAGGCATGGCCCCGAGGGCCCACTGAAGGCGGCACAGAGGAGGCGACTACCGCCGCTCGCGAGGCCGACAATGACGTGGCTGCAGCATAAGATGTTCGAAGGGAAGCAGAATACAACCTTTCAAATTTCAGTTTTGCCTCTCGATAAAAAGCCGGTCCAGGGTCTTAAATTCCATTATCTTCCGCTCCTTATGAAGAACAGGGCAATCCGGTGAGCATGAAGAGTGGTGCTCCCCACAGTTGACACATACAGGCGGAGGCGCACATGGAGAATCGGGATGAGAGGGGCGTCCACAATCTCGACATGTTGCACTGGATGGGCAACAGGAGGACATGTGCCCAAACTTCCAGCACTGGAAGCACCGCATCGGGGGAGGGACGTAGGGCTTGACGTCACAACGGTAAACCATTACCTTGACCTTCTCGGGCAAGACATCACCCTCGAAGGCCAAGATAAAGGCACCAGTGGCCACCCTGTTAGTCTTGGGTCCTCGATGTACACGACGGACAAAATGCACTCCACGTCGTTCTAAGTCGGCTCTCAGCTCGTCATCGGATTGTAACAATAGGTCACGATGGTAAATAATCCCCTGGGCCATATTTAAGCTACTGTGGGGAGTGACGGTAACAGGGACGTCACCCAGCTTATCACACAAGAGCAACGCTCGTGACTGGGCTGGGGAAAACGTCTTGAGGAGGATGGACCCATTCCTCATTTTAGACAACCCCGCCACTTCCCCAAACTTATCCTCCAGGTGTTCTACAAAAAACAGAGGCTTCATCGTGAGAAAGGAGTCACCCACCATCAGTCCTGCTGCAGACAAGGTATTGCGGTACATAAAGCTCCCGCTTGGCACTAGATCTACGTCCCTCCCATGGCGCAGCCAACGAGGGGAACGACTGAGGGTCATATTGCGCAGCATCAAAGTCTACTCTGCCTCGCTTAGAGACGCTGGTGGCCGTGCGACCACCAGCATGGTGTGATTTATTGCGCTTCATTGCGCCACATCCGCACAGATGCCACCTACTCCGAACAAGGGCTCTCCCCAAGGGCACCACCCAGCCAAAGCAACGGGTGCCTGGCCGATATCCCTTTGCCCGGAGTCCCCGTGCCCCAGACAAGATGGGCACATACTCCTTGGCATGCATGGGGAGGAAACAGCTCTGGCATCTGCAGTGCGATCCCTGCGTGGTCAGGGGGCTACCACCAAGAGGGTACATGACGACCCCACCACAACGGACTGGCTACCGTGCTGGATTTTAGGTGTTGAAAGGGTCCACAGTTGTCGTGGGCGCTAAGAAGGGGATTGCGCACAAGACAAGAAGGAGGTAACCCAGAAGACATTGGGTGTAAATCCCGCTACACGACAATAAGGAACATGCAAGATGGTGGTGCATGATGGACCAATAGAAAAACACCACGTAAGGCGTCCTTCCCCAAATGGCACGCACTAACAACGTAAATTTGGAAAAAAAGGAGGTCAAACCCAAGAAGGGACCATCACAGAGGGCCGAAACGTTTGAGTCTCCTTTTGGTCGCCTCTCACGACAGGCAGGAATACCGCGGGCCTATTCTTACCCCCGAACCCGCAGGGGGAGAATGGGTAGCTCTGAGGGATAAAGTAGTGAAGGCAGCAGAGGATCAAGTAGGTAAAAAGACGAGGGCTAGTAGAAATCCTTGGGTAACAGAAGAAATACTGAATTTAATTGATGAAAGGAGAAAATATAAAAACGCAGTAAATGAAGCAGGCAAAAAGAAATACAAACATCTCAAAAATGAGATCAACAGGAAGTACAAAATGGCTAAGCAGGGATGGCTAGAGACAGATATAAGGATGTAGAGGCTTACCTCACTAGGGGCAAAATAGATACTGCCTACAGGAAAATTAAAGAGACCTTGGAGAAAAGAGAACCACTTAGAGCTCAGATGGAATCCCAGTTCTAAGCAAAGAAGGGAAAGCAGAAAGATGAAAGGAGTATATAGAGGGTCTATACAAGGGCGATGTACTTGAGCACAATATTATGGAAATGGAAGAGGATTTAGATGAAGATGAAATGGGAGATGTGATACTGCGTGAAGAGTTTGACAGAGCACTGAAAGACCTGAGTCGAAACAAGGCCCGAGGAGTAGACAACATTCCATTGGAACTACTGATAGCCTTGGGAGAGCCAGTCCTGACAAAACTCTACCATCTGGTGAGCAAGATGTATGAGACAGGCAAAATACCCTCACACTTAAAGGAGAATATAATTATTCAAATCCCAAAGAAAGCAGGTGTTGACAAATGCGAAAATTATCGAACTATCAGTTTGATAAGTCACGGCTGCAAAATACTAACGCGAATTCTTTACAGACGAATGGAAAAACTAGTAGAGACCGACCTCGGGGAAGATCAATTTGGATTCTGTAGACATATTGGAACACGTGAGGCAATACTAACCCTAGAAGATAGATTAAGGAAAGGCAAACCTAAGTTTCTAGCATTTATAGACTTAAGAGAAAGATTTTGACAATGTTGACTGGAATACTCTCTTTCAAATTCTGAAGGTGGCAGGAGTAAAATACAGGGAGCGAAAGGCTATTTACAATTTGTACAGAAACCATATGGCATTTATAAGAGTCAAGGGACACGAAATTGAAGCAGTGGTTGGGAAGGGAGTGAGACAGGGTTGTAGCCTCTCCCCGATGTTATTCAATCTGTATATTGAGCAAGCAGTGAAGGCAACAAAAGAAAAATTTGGAGTAGGTATTAAAATCCATGGAGAAGAAATAAAAACTTTGAGGTTCGCCGATGACATTGTAATTCTGTCAGAGACAGCAAAGGACTTGGTAGAGCAGTTGAACGGAATGGACAGTGTCTTGAAAGGGGGGTATAAGATGAACATCAACAAAAGCAAAACGAGGATAATGGAATGTAGTCGAGTTAACTCGGGTGATGCTGAGGGAATTAGATTAGGAAATGAGATACTTAAAGTAGTAAAGGAGTTTTGTTATTTGGGGAGCAAAATAACTGATGATGGTCAAAGTAGAGAGGATGTAAAATGTAGACTGGCAGTGGCAAGGGAAGCGTTTCTGAAGAAGAGAAATTTGTTAACATCGAATGTAGATTTAAGTGTCTGGAAGTCGTTTCTGAAAGTATTTGTATGAAGTGTAGCCATGTGTGGAAGCGAAACATGGACGATAAATAGTTTGGACAAGAAGAGAATAGAAGCTTTTGATATGTGGTGCTACAGAAGAGTGCCGAAGATTAGATGGGTAGATCACATAAGTAATGAGGAGGTATTGAATAGGATTGGGGAGAAGAGGAGTTTGTGGCACAACTTGACAAGAAGAAGGGATCGGTTGGTAGGACATGTTCTGAGGCATCAAGGGATCACCAATTTAGTATTCGAGGGCAGCGTGGAGGGTAAAAATCGTAGAGGGAGACCAAGAGATGAATACACCAAGCCGATCCAGAAGGATGTAGGTTGCATTAGTTACTGGGAGATGAAGAAGCTTGCACAGGATGGAGCAGCATGGAGAGCTGCATCAAACCAGTCTCAAGACTGAAGACGAAGACGACGACGACCACAACCACCACAAGTTCACTAATCTCAGTTCTTACACTTTTCTGTTAAATACAATAGTGAAATTTTTGTTACGCCACTTTTCTTTTCCCATCGCCTATAAGCGTCATAAGTGGCTGCAACCTTTGAACCTAACATGCCGTATTCTGTTGAAGTTGTTTTTGTGTTTATGAACTTCTATGGCTTCTCTGTACGTCCTAGCATAGTGATCATTAAATCTTAATAAAACTATGGCATCAGAGAAACGAATTTGGTGGTTCCCTGGTCCCGCTGCATAACCTACCACAGTATTTGTCCGTGTTGCTAGCCGCCAGTTGCACTTGTGTTCCTTAACGCGGGTGTTAAGTTTCTTTTTGTAGTTCCCACGTACATTTGACCTCATATCCAAGTGAATTTATATACTCCAGATGTGGCAAACGACGGACGTCGCTCCTATGCATTGGAGACAAGACGTAAGACAGATAAATATGCCTAGGCCCACGGCCCGGTTCCCATAAATAGCAAATAACGGCCGTGAAGGTATGCATTGTATTTTTGAGCAGCATTTTTTAAGTGAAACTCACACGATCTGAAAAACTTGGTAGACTTACACAGCACGTGCCAACATAAAAACAAAACTGTCTGATATCGATTCCTCTTTGCGTGGCAGATAGTAGTTGTTAGCCTTGCTTCGTATAAATGTACAACTGGATTTGGGGATACTTCATCTTGCACACTATAAGTTATCTAGGTTAGATGATATCACTGCTGCATTCACTGATATTCTTTTTCTGGTTGCCATCTCTTCGATCACAAATATTACTGACAGTATTCGAAAAACATTCTACACGTGACGCAACTGCTGGTGGAATCTGCCCATCTGTTTCATGCAACCCACTCTACGTCTGGATCAGGAACGGTATCTACACAGGCGATAGCCACGTAATCTTAAGTTCTCTCACAGAGCTTTGGGCGACTGTCAGCAAACGGAATCATACTGTAAAAAAAATACAAGTGAAGACTGGCAATGAGTTACACGGTATTTTTTGATCAAGATGTGCTCTATTCCTTCAATACTTATCCAAGTGTCTCCAGTCTTTGTAATTGGCAGTGTAGTCATACAGATTTTGGATGTGTCTGTAAGTTTATTCCGTTTATACTACTAAATCTTTCGTAAATGGTTCAGAAGCACTGCCTTGCAAAGAGTGTTTCACTATCCGAAACATACAGATTAACGGGAGATATAAAAATAGGAAGCATGGAAATAACTTTCCGGTATATAGCCTGATGAAAAGATTAATATATGACGCACCCCGTTAATGTGGTAAAGTATTTTCATAAACAAAATTTGTGCAATAGGTCTAAGATGTCTTCGTATAATTTACCAGTTATCTGCGACAGTTCTACAAAGTACTTAGCATTTCTAGAGTGAACTGGGCAACAACATTATTCTTTCATGCGGGGTTGAATAACACATCGGTAGGCGCAGCTTAACACCTTGTACATTAATCTTTGCATATTGTTATATACGTGGAAGTTGCTACTTCCACGCTTCATATTTTGATATCACCTGTTAATTTCTCTGTTTCCAATGGGGAAACACTTTATGAGGTAACGTTTCTGAACCTTTTACGAAAGATTGGGTACTGTAAACAGAATAAACTTACACACATCCAAAAGTTACATATCTACGCCACTAATTACACAAAGAAAGATGGGAGAAAATTGGATAAGTATGATTAAGAGAGGTATATCTTGATCCAAAACTACTGTGCAACACATGGCCAGTCCTCACTTGTACTTTTTACAGTATGATTCCTTTTATCAACAGCCGCCCAAAATTCTGAGAGGGATCTTATATATGTTAGGTGGCTGTAACCCATCTGGATACCGTTACTTATACAGAATGCAGGTTGCATAAAACGGATCGGTAGGGACAGCTGAATTACCATGTATATCATTAAGTAGCTAAAACGTTGCAGAGCCTTGTTGCATGTTGCCTATCTAACGGTTTCCAGAGGCAAAAACATATTTATTTTCAGTATTTCATAAAATTATTGACCAAATTTATAATCTAAAATATTATAGTATAGCTATTAAGAAAAGTAATCTTACGTTCAACGTTTAACAGAATAAGTCAATTGTTAAATTTTGCAAGTTTTGTTAAATTTAATTTTTAAGTTTTCTTTCATTATCTTTGTCCTAATACGTAATAACTTCGTAATGCATCCCGAAGCCTAACGTGTCACAAACTTCGCAAAAACAGACAATGTCTGATGGGATACCGCAATCACTGGTTATACATTGTAATAGTAGTAATAAATTTCATGATTCAGGTGTATATAAGATCCAATGTGATGACTGCTGTAAACAATACATAGCGCAGACTGGTGGGAACTTTGAAACCAGATTCAGGGAGCGTATCTACTCTCAAAGCAAAACAGCGTTTGGGGGCGCATATGGCTTCCTTAAAGCACTCAGTCACGAACGTTGAACAAAACTTAGGCATCCTACATAGAGCTCATAAGGGACGGTTTTTTAACATTTTGGAAGAAGTTGAAATATACACCCATAAAAAGAAAGACCCGGACTTAGTCCTCATCGAGCAAAGTGAGTTCAATCATAACGCCCATTTTAGTATTTATGACGACTTACTGAAATGATCACTGTTGCGTATAGAAGTCCAAGCCGAAGGATGAGAGATGGTGCACGGTGAAACAGCTGGAAGATGCATGCAGTGCCTAACGTCGTTGACGGGGCCCTCTGCACTGCCCTATTACCCACGGCGACGGACATTAGACAACTGAACGGCTCGCGGCACAACACCGAAATAGCGGGAACCACGGAAGCAGACCATGGAGGAAAACAAGTGTACACCAGCGCCATGGATATAGAAATCGCACTTTGTTTTCTATCATACAAAAATGATAATTTTATTGTGTATTTTAATTATGACAAGTACAGATTTTAACCTTGAATACTACAGAGTTTTATAATTATCATCAGGTTACCCTCCATTCAGAGGCTGTTGCACGCAGCGACCGTTATTTTGATCTGTAAGTAATAGATTTCAGCTATCAGTCGTCCTTTGGAATATTTATTGGCAAATCTACATTTCGGCTAGTAACTAGTCATTCTCAATGCTAAGAATACAACAGGTACATAGTTAGATGATGTCATAAAAAAGTTGCAATTAATGGCTTAACTCATATGGTTTGTATATTACACAGCCCGCCTTCCGAAAAAATTTGTATTCCATGAACTGTGTACAAAGCCAGACCAACAGGTATGACATGCATTGACCAAAAAAGGGTAGTGGTATGTAATATACAAACCATATGAGTTAAGCCATTAATTGCAACTTTTTTATGACATCATCTAACCATGTACCTGTTGTATTCTTAGCACTGATATTGACTATTTGCTAGCCGAAATCTAGATCTGCCAATAAATATTCCAAAGGACGACTGATAGCTGAAATCTACTATTTACGAAGTTTTATAATTAATATAAATGACGTGCATTCTGCCAACCAACTTAATGTGACGCAGCCTGTGAAGGTTGCTATGTGGGAACGGGTTACCTCTGTAACCGAAATTGCAGGTACATTCTGGTCCATTTGATGTTGATCGGATAGGATGAAATAGGTTTGCATTTGTGAAATAGTAAAATAGTATCATTGTCATTTCAGATCTAAAGATGGTTGTAGAGGAACCGAAACCGGTCATGTGGATAAACATTTTTGCAATCAAGACGGATTATAAGTAACATTGTAAAATCAATTGTTAAAGTTAGAAACTGCATATGTCTTGAGGCAGAAACTGCGTGTATGTCATGAGGCAGTATAGCCACAGCTCATCAGTTATTAAGACTATATCGATCCTCTATTTGAGAACAAGAGTGCCTAGCGACTTCCAGCAACTATACACATGTCAAACCTCTTCGATAGTTTTTCTCGCTGACGCGTTCCACAGAGTAACGAAAGGAAGCTAGTTTGTTGCTTACATTTTCTCTGTCCGTGCAGTAGAGCTTTAGCATCAGGTTTGATGTATTAGTTCTTTGCCGGCCGACTGGCCGAGCGGTTCTAGGCGCTACAGTCTGGAACCGCGCTGCCGCTACGGTCGCGGGTTCGAATCCTGCCTCGGGCATGGATGTGTGTGATGTCCTTAGGTTAGTTAGGTTTAAGTAGTTCTAAGTTCTAGGGGACTGATGACCTCAGCAGTTAAGTCCCATAGTGCTAAGAGCCATTTATTAATTCTTTACTTCTACATCTACTCGCAAAACACTGTGCAAACAATACCCACATATACTACTTAATGTACCTGCAAAATTATATCATAGTTCAGGAGATACGACATTTACACTGAGATCCGTGAAAAATTGGCTTTTCTTAAAACAGAGTACAAATTACCCAGACTATAATCAGGTAGTGTTTCACGAGGGCACATAATTTCAGGGTTTTTTTTTTCTCTTGCGTGCTTAACGTCAAATATTTATCACAGTAACTCATTCAAAAGGAATCAACCATTTGAAGTTATGTTATATATTGGTGGTAGATTTTTTAAAGAATCGGAGTCTAAATTTTAGAGCCAATGTTTACTAGAGAACTTTTTCTTTTTTGGTCCATACTATCTTCTCCCAAACTACGCAAGGCATAGCGCTTACAGATGAAGAGATTTGTTTCAGTATAGTATCTTGAGGGCTAAGAGCATTTCTTCATCGCCGGATGAAGAATTTTTTAATTTTTTGTAATTCTTCCGTTTGCCATTTCTTCGATCACAAATATTATTGACAATATTCTAAAAACATACTACACGTGACGTAATTGCTGGTGGAATCGACAAGGTGAGCCTGAAACCCCTACCCATCTGTTTCAAGCAATCCGGATTTTTTTAATTTCTCGGGCTCTATACCTCCAGGTCTCATCTTTTTATTTTGGTGTACACTTGTTTCCAACATGTTTTTTAGATGTTTTGAATATTTAATTTATTGTTGGCAATGGAAAACATTTCACGTGTTTTAGTCATTGGCGAGTTTTTACGTTCGAAAAAGGTGGTTCAAAGAATCTGCATCAAAATTTACTTGAAAAATGGAATAAAGTTAATAAAGTGCAGCACCTCATTCGAAAGGTTGACTATGGCTTGTGGCGAATCTCCGATGAGTAAGACCATAGTTTGAGTGGTATAAACGTTCCAAAGTGGGTCGAGAAGACTTTAAAGACGACGACCGCCCTAGACGCCCTAGCACATCATTGACGACAATGTGGAACGACTAAAGAAAATGGTTCTGGAAAATCGCCGAATCACCACCAGAGAAGTTTCTGATGTCGGAATATTCAGTGATTCATGCTAAGCAATTTTTCTGGATGTTTTGCGCATGAAACGTGTAGCAGCGAATTTTATTCCGACAGTGCTGAATTTCAACCAAAAACGACGTCTTGTAGACATCGCTCAGGAATTGATGAATGAAGTCGACAACGATCCAGAACTTCTAAAGCAGATTATAACAGGTGATGAATTATGAGTATACGGGTATGACGTGGAAACCAATGTCCAGTCGTCCCAATGGAAACTGTCTGAAGAACCAAGACCGAAAAAAATTCGACAAATTCGATCTTCTCATTGTTTTCTTCGATTACAATAGGATAATGCATCATGAGTTCCTGCCTTACGGTCGTACGGTCAATAAAGGAATACTACCTGGAAGTTACGCGCCGTTTACGTGAAGAAATCCGAAGAAAACGACCTGAATTTATCAAAACCACTCGCGTAAGTAGCATCACTATAATGCTCCCGCTCACACCTCAAAGCTCGTTCGTGATTTTTTGGCAAAAAAAAGAAAACCTTATGTTGCCTCAGCCACCGTATTTCCTGAACATGACACCCTGCAGCTTCTTTCTATTCCCGAGGCTGAAGAGAACCATGTAAGGACGTCTATTTGCCACTTTTGATGAGATAAAAACAAAATCTCTGAAGGTGAACAAATAGTTAGTTCCAGAATTGCTTCCAAAATTGGAAAATGGCATAACTGAGGGGGGTTACTTTGAAGGGGACAAAGTTGATGTTGATGAATAAATAAAATATTCTTTAAGAAAAATAGAAAATACCTGTTACTTTCTGGTAACTTCATATACGGAACAGCAGATAATTTAGGAAGGACAAGGAATCAGCTCTTGTCCAGAATAATTGCTAGCTACGTTTGTTTAATGATTCAGTGCAATTCCAAGGATGATGTTAGATGTCAGTCAGTATTACTTGCAAATACACAGCAGTAAATGACTAATGGGTCTGTCTACTAGAAAATAATTTTGTAAACATGCGCAGTCCATGATAGGAATTCCAGTCGATTTATTGGTAGTAGCCTATCTCTGTCCATGAGACAACTTCGGGCATACGTTAGTTTATTATGAATCGTACACTTACACAATAACTTTTGATCAAACCATGAAAATGTTTGTTAGCCATGTTGGGATGTATATATTTTGTCTGGATCAGGCTTAGTAATTATTACAGCCACTGAAATGCTTACAGATGAAACATGTTTGCGAGACGATGGCAATGCAAAGAAATAATCTGTCACTAGATAATTGCACAACAAACTTCTATCAAGCAAATAAATATTTCTTTATAAAAAGTTATAATATTAGTGTTTGTGTCAAAACTAAGTCGTGCTTACCGTTGTTGATATAATGTAGAAAAATCATTCCCCCTAAAAATGAATATGCAGCGCCAAGACGTCCCATTTCTGGCGGGAACAATGTCAGGGATCGCAAAACCAGCACACACAAACTTCGCAGTCTATACTGAACTGAAACACCTCAGTGTCAATGGATTAGACGAATGTACTCGAAAATGTCAGTGTTAATCACGATAGCATACAACAGGTACTCTCATCTCGTCGAATGATTGTTCAAATACTCAAGTCTAGTGCGATAAAATCGCTGGTGGGCTTTACGGCGCGACAGATAGAATTATCGGCTCTTGCAGCAGTATATCAATCAGATAAGAAACTGCTATCTAACAGGATACTTCACCTATAATGTAAAAACCTCAGTAGCCGACTTCTCAACCTTGATATTTTTTCAGAGACTGGATGCTTGTTTTCATTCTTCGAATATATATACAAATGTTCTGATCAGTACTTTCTGCAAAGTTACCTAACTACACAGAAAGTAACTAAGTAATTTTGTGCGTTTTGCATTTTGATACAGCTGGTCGTATTAAGGAATTTCCTTGCTTCGATTCTGCGGAATCATCGAGATAATTGAGACCGTTTTGACAAAGGTCACAGAATTTTAAAAATACTGATAAAAATTTAAAAATTGAAAAAACTGGGAAGTCGATTTTTGATTGTGTATGTAAATGTCTAACACAGTTCAGAGTAAGCTTCCAGGCTGCCATCAAGAATTCCTGCACAAGAAAAGTATACCAAAAAGACTACTTTCGACTTAGATCAGAAAAAAGAAATCACGTGTAGCTCGAATTTTCTCTTCTGCTTTAAGTCCATTGAAATGGGACTCGCAGAATAGTGCGACATTTCCTGCCAGTTGCTAAAGTGTACACATCCTTTTTCTGACGAGTATTCACTTTGAGGCAGTACATCTACAGGAACTGAAGCTTCAGAATTTCGAGACGACTGAACGTAGGTCTGCACGAAATTCACGAACTGACACCATACATCAATCTAACATTTGATGTCTCGAATAAAAATGCTCTTTGTGAATTCGCACAACTATCTCAAACGACAGTACTATTGCAGATAGCAGAATCAAAATAATAAACGTAAACAAATTTTCACGCTTTCAGACCTAGCGGCATTTCAAATTATCCCTGTACTGAAGGCAGTGGCACTTCATTTCTGCTAAAGACTCTGGATGTAATACACCCAAGACAGCTCCTCAAATATCTTAAATCCCAAGAATTTGAAATAATGGTAAATATTTAAAAATCAAAGGAACTTAAAAATTGATGATTTTCGGCAGCATATTGCATTACACTATTATATCGTCTTGTAAATGAAAAAGCTGCTACTATTAGGTTTTCTTCAGTCTGTTCTCTGTAATCGACAAATTGATGTAACTTACCGTCATATTACCTAAATGACGGACATTACGTTACGCTCTTTCACAGAGGCACCGCGCACCTTTACACAGATGGTGGTGGTGGTGGTGGTGGTGTGGTGTGGTGTGGTGTGGCTTAAAAAAAAGACGCACCACAAAGGATTTATCCGAATTGGGTGGAAATCGGTAGATGTGATGTACATGTACAGACGAACAAATTATTATAATTTCACAAAAATTCGGTGGTTTATCAAAGAGATCTTCACAAATCGAGGAAGTCAATAACGCGTTGATCCATCTCTGGTCCTTACGCAAGCTTGGCATTGACTGACAGAGTTGTTGGATGTTCTCATGTGGGATATCGTGCCAAATTCTATCCAATTGTCAAGTTAGATAGTCAAAATCCCGATTTTCTTTGGAGGGTCTACCTATAATGCTACAAACGTCCGCGATTGGGGAGAGATTCGGCGACCTTGCTAGCCAAGGTAGTGTTTGGCAAGCTTGAAGATAAGCTGTAGACACTCTGGCCGTATCTAGCTAAAATCTGACTTACCAAGCAGACCAACAAAACGGGATGTAGAATATCGTCGACGTACGCCTTGCTGTAAGGATGCCGCAGATGACAACCAAAGGGGTGCTGCGATGAAAAGAATTGGCACACCAGATCATTGCTCCTGGTTTTCAGTTTATGTGGTGGGCGACAGTCAGAGCGTCTTAAGACACGTCTTCGGCCCGAAGTCTCATTGAATGGAATAGAACTCTCTTCAGTTCCGATTCGAACTGAGCCCTGATGACCAATGAAGATGTCTTGAGGTGTCCCGGACAGCAGTCGGAAAGCAAACTGGCTATCGCCTGCCATAAACTAATCTAAAAACTCCGTCCGAATAGTCCTTGGGAAGGCCCAACGGTACCGACCGGCCGTCGTGTCATCCTCAGTCCACAGCCGAGCCATTGGATGCAAATATGGAGGGGCATGTGGTCAGCACACTGCTCTCCCGGTCGTATGTCAATTTACAAGACCGGAACCGCTACTTCTGTCGCCTGCCGTAGGACCCTGGGTGTCATTGCATTTTATAACAGGACCCCTTCGTTTGTCATTCCTCTAAAGTATTTCTGCAACGCTCGTCCACATACTTCTGTTGTAACCAAACGTGCTCTACAGTGTGTTGACATGTTGCCTCGGCCTGCTATATCACCAGATGTGTCTCCAGTCGAGCACATATGGGGCATCATCAGCTTCAGCGTCATCCGCAAACAGCATTAATTGTCCCTGTATTGACCGATCATGTACAACAGGCGTGAAACCCCATCCAACGAACTAACTTCCAGCCGCCTTACAACACAATGCATGGAAGTTTGCATTCAATATTCTGGCGGTTACACCGGGTACTACCGGTAATGTACGGTCGTGCCCAAAAGTATCCGAACGACCTGAATTGCATTTCGCCTGATTCGCATGCAACCCACATAACGCAGCTGTCTAGCAGGTCCTCTAATCGCTCCTTGGTACAGTCGTTTGATTATTGAAAATTGTTCCAGCGAGTCACCACTAGAAAACACTGCTCTGTATCGCAATAACTCAAGATGTAACGTAATACAAGGATACTATAAATATCAGGGAACACATTATCACAGATAAGACTGTCCTGAAGGCTTGTAAGCTCACATTTATTGCAATAAATGACATACCTGAAATGTTACCACTCTCATTATTACGTCAGATAGGTAATGCACGTAGTAAGCTCGTCGTATTCATCTTCAAAGTAACATACCGTACTTGTTATTTAACACAAAATGACATTAAAAATTTAAGTTATTCACGAGCAGCTAGTTGAGAATATGTATGAACTTCAAATAACACGACGAACCGTCTCGTTCTGCATATGGATTCAAACCCATGTCATGCAGACTAAGATTCCGTGACTGACGGAAACTAACAGTCATTCCTGACTAGGCAAACAGAGAGCGATATACCTCGATTTTAGACAGTATCAGTTAGCAAATATCAACTTTAAATTACGTAACGTAAACATTTTTAACGGACGCGAATTCCTACCCAGCATCTATCGTCCCTGTTAAAGAACTACGAGAGATGTTAAATATTGCTTCTTCACAAGTAACTTACTTGAAATGCCGTGAGGTAAAGCTTTGTGTTGGACAGGGATTCGAACCCAGAACCTAATCGGATTGTTATCGAAGCACAATCAACTGTGACATATCGGATTTACTCGGCAGTAGCTAGATGTTTTAGCTGAAATGAGGAGACGAAACATTAATTTTTTCCTTCCCAGGACTCCAACCCGGCACCTATCGCTGTTATATTCTAGAGAAAACGAACGTTAAATACGGGTTTGTTACACCAGCAGCGACATGTGAGCTTGTTTGAACTAGAAATAATATGACGAAGAGTTCAGTGCTGACTGGGAATCGAACCACACACATATCGTTGTTGACTACACACAAATAGACGTCAGCTACCGAATTTTTCTCCACCAGCAGCTCGGAATAACATCCTTGAACTTACAGTGATCACGCAAATAGTTATATGTCTCACTGGGAGTCAAAAACTTCAGATATCGTTAATGTTGACAACGAATGAAAATGCATTAAAAACCAAACCCATTATCCGCCATCTGATAGGTGTTCTCATGCTAGAGCTTGATAATTCATAATGAAAACTTTAGTGCCCGGCCAAGATTCGAACCCATTCACGCGCAATATGTGGAGATGTTGAGGAATCTACAGTTTTGAACAAACAACAAATTGTAGACGAGCTGTATTGTCATGAAGGGATCAAATTCCGCGTTAAGGGCGGTCTGAGTTGCATTCCCAGTTCAGAACCAATTTTATCGGCACACAGAAGCTCAAATAAAATATGAAATAAGTGTCCTGTGACCCTACATAGCGTTTGTTTCGTCACTAGAAATGAATAACTAGTATAAGAAAGGATACTGGTGATAGTTTTTCTACATTTCGCCACCCCTGACTTTATTGTGGTTCAACCTAACGTCAACTTGCTAGAGAAGGAATATCATGTTTAATGTGAATTTCAGACCACAATTCCATTACACCTTCTTCACTTTTTTTTTTTTTTTTTTTTTTTTTTTTTTTTTTTTTTTTTTTTTTTTTTTTGGGTTTCCTTCCTCCCCTTCAACCCATCCTTTACGCTCGCCAAGTGTTGCCTTCTCGGCCCGGCTTCTCCGCCTTTAAGAATGAATGTAACTTGATGATGTGGAAACGCGCTTCTTCTGAACGACGAACGAAGTATGCCCCTTCTGTTGCCTTTGTTTGCAACATGGCTTGAATAAAAATAAATGTAAATTCCATTGAGAAGGCAGTCTCATAATTGTTGTGGAAATGTAACTGCATCTGTAAATTTCGTTCTCCGTGCGTGGAAAAACGGATAGAAGCAAACTCATTATTGCTGATAAGTATAATTTCCTTTTTCAGAAGGTAATGAAGTAAAATAGGCTTCTTCTGCTTGATTTTACACTTAATTAACATAAATGTGTCTTCTTGTGAAAAGAAAAGGAAAGAAAAACAGAAACTAAATAAATGACGTATACCAGTTTCATCACTGTGTTTCTCCGAAACCAAAGTAATAGATACACATAGGCTTAATTGGTCTATACTGATGATCTTCTCTGACTACTTTCCGTTGCAAATCCTCCTCCTGCTACGTGAAGAACAAACTTTAACCAAAAATCATTCGTCTAATATACGAAATGCTTGAATGTGCAATGTAAATTACGCATTTCTAATGGTTACAGGATTGTTTTAGTTAAAAAGTTTGCGTAATTTTCTTTGTATTTTTTAGTACACATCAACTTGTGGTGCTCAGTTGTAAGGTATACCCAGAAGTCCTCCCTATTGCTTGATTCTTTTGTTAGGACGTAATGCATCGTTTGGCCTTTCAACCAGTTAATTGCATTTCGTTTTGTTTTAGGGTAAGGTATACCGTCAGGGTTTAAAAATTCAGCAGTCGTAACGGCATTGGGCGTAGTTCTGCTGACGCTCGCTATCTTTTGTCTTATGTAGAGCCATATTTCTTTTACCCTGTCACACAGCAATCTATGCTCTTCGGTATCTGGTATTTTACATAATGCACAGAGCGGTGACTCGGCCATTCGAATAGAGTGAAGTTTAGAGTTCGTCGTAATTTTTCTGTTTACAGCAAAGTTCCAGGTCGATTTGACATACGTTGGCAAGTTCCGGCAGTGAATATTTTCCCATATTGTTTCCCAGTTATAACAAGGATACTTTTGTTCTACGTCGTTTCTGGGTTTGTCTTTCATCAAGTTATTATAAAGTTCTTTTACTTTCATGATGTCTTTTCCAGGAATCCTTGCCTGTATATAGCTGTATTCTACGAAAAAGTATTTCAAGTGGTATAGTCCGTTGGGTATGTGTTGGACATTTATAGGTGCACTGACGTCAGCAGGAGCTATTTCGTTTAACAAATGTGCAGCAAGGGTACCACTTGGCTCTTTCCATTGTTTGTATGTGGTAGCAAGGTATAAGGCTTGCGCTTTTTTGCTGACATCGGTGAGATTTAACCCACCACATTTCGTAGGGAGCATCAGAATGTCATATTTGACTTTGAATATACGTCCGCGGCTCACAAAGTGTCTTAGTGCAGATGCGATGCTTTTCAACAAAGTCGCAGGTGGTGGCAGAACTTGTGCTACATAATTAACTTTGGATGTGATGTATACATTTGCCACTGTTACTTTTTGAAGTTCATCGAGTTTCCTAATACTATGTGCTTGTACAGAGGCGCGTATGCTGTGAAGTAATTTTCGATAATTCGCAGCAATAGTGTGCTTGATATGTCTTTTAAAATCTATGCCGAGACATTTCATGGTTACAAGCTCGCGTAACAGATCCTGCGTTTGCGTCCCAATTCCACGGCCGATGTTGAAAATCCCCGACTTTGTTCTATTAAGTTTTGCACCAGATGCCTGTTCATATTTTGTTACTATTCGTAGTGCGCTCTGTACTTCAGCGCCATTCACGACTAGGAAGCCAACATCATCAGCGTATGCCTTGCACACGATCTTTTCTCCATGTATTTGTAGTCCTTGTAGATGTTTGATAAGGGAGGCAAGCAGGGGCTCGATGGCGATGGCGAAGAGTGCCATTGACATTGGACACCCTTGCCTAATGGAGCTGGTGACGTCAATCGGGCGGCTAATGTGTCCATTGATGACAAATCTGGCTGAGTTGTTTGTTACTGTATTTCTTACTACCGCAATGAATAGAGGTGGGAAGCCCATTGCGCCCATGGTGCGAAGGAGAAAACTATGATTAACTCTGTCGAAGGCTTTGTCAAAGTCGAGTGAGATGAGTGCACATTTTATTTTGCAGACGTCGGCCGTTGAGATTAGGTCCCTGTAATCACAGAGGGTCTGGAGAATTCTTCTGTCTTTGCCCACACTTGTTTGATAAGGGCCAGTGACGCTGGTCATTGTGGTTTTCAGCCTGCGAGCGAGGATGCGGCCAAAGATTTTGTAATCGCTGTTTAAAAGCGTAATTGGCCTCAGAGCGCTTACAGATTTCGTATTGGTAGTTTTTGGCACTAGCACTACGAGTCCCTCACGAAATTCCTTCGGGATGTCATTCTCAGGGTTTAGCAGTTCGTTGCAGATGAGAGTAAACTTGCCTTTTACGAGGCCACTGAATCTGCGATAAAATTCTGCCGGAATTCCATCTGCCCCTGGAGCCTTATTTTTCGTGCTTCCATATATAGCTTCTTCGACGTCTTCTTCAGTCACTTCCGAGATGAGAGTTTGTGCTTCCGCGTGGCATACTTTGCCCTGGAGGTTAATCATTAACTCGTCTTGAAGCTGTTCGTCAACCGGCTGACTAGACATTAAGGATTCAAAATGCTGTACGATTGCCTCTTTAATCTCTCTTTGCTTCGTCAGCTTCCTTCCATCATCAGTTGTTATTTCAGATAGTATCTTGCGAGCCGCCCTTTTGCTTTCACGAATGACATGATAAATGGAAGTGACCTCGTGCTGGGCTATGTTCTGGGCACGCGACCTTATTTGGTAGCCTTCCAGTTGTTTACGCCGTAGTGCTAAGATTTTTGCTTTAATTTTGTTAATTCTTTCGTAGTTGTCCACAACTGTTGCATCGCACTTGTACAAATCCCTTAGACACTGAAAGTAAAATTCTATAGTTGATTTGTACCAAAAGTTTTTGTCTTTGGAGTAGTTTATGAAAAACCTCCGTATTTTAGGCTTGGCATGTTTCATCCACCAGTCAGTGCCAGAGTTGTACGAGCTAAATTTGCTTTCACACTCTCTCCATACCTTGTGAAATGCCTCCTGACAAGCATGGTCTTCCAGATGTGACACATTGAGCTTCCATGTGCCTCGACCTCTGAATGTCCCTTGTTTTATCAGATTGATTGTGCATATGTAAGCAGCATGATCTGAAAAAACGGTAGGCCATACTTCGGACTGCAAAATGAGGTGTCTCAAATTGTGCGTTACATATATATATCCTGTCGAGACGGCTCGCCGAGTGACTTGTGGCGTGGGTGAAGCCAGGGGCTGCACCGTGCATATGTTCCCATGAGTCTGTTAGTCTTAAGTCATTAACTATACGTTCCAGTTCAGTACACTTGTTAAAATTTGGAGTTTGGTCTTTGGCATGCAAAACACAATTAAAATCTCCTCCTAGGATAAGGTGATCATATCGAGTTCCAAATAGTGGGACAATTTCTTCTTTAAAGAACTCCGTTCTGCGGTGCCTGTTACTGGATCCTGAAGGGGCATACACGTTAATGAGCCGTATGTTGTTTATTGTGGCCGCTATGCCTTTACTGTTTGGTAGTTTTACTACATCTTGGACTACTATGCCCTCCTTTGTGAGCAGAGCCGTGCCCATTTCCGCTCCATGCCCTGGGTTTGTAATGGCGTTGAAGCCAGGTATGTTACCAAGCTCAATGTCTGTCACTTCTTGTAATAGGACAATGTCACTGTCAGAAGCATATATAAAATCTTTTAAGTTCTGTAGTTTAAAGGAACTGTGAATCTTGTTAAGGTTTACTGTCGCGATTTTGTATGCTTGTATGTCAGACATTCTTCGTTCTACTTGATCTAACTTTAAAAAACATTCTTCTGTTTTGTCTCGCAAACGTCAGCTTTAAAACGCATCTTAATAATATTCACCGGTAGCAAATGTTTCAGCGGTGTGTCCTTGTTCTTTAGAATGTTCGTTCGCGGAGACGTCGTCGTTGAAGAAATCAGCCACCTGTGGGGCTAGCTTACAGTCTGTCTGAGTTTCTGAAACTTCTGTCATTTCAGCGTCGGCATTGTTATGGTCGCTTTCGTCTGCCCAGCTGGTTGAGGTTGTCGTCGTGGGTGGGACGAGTGAAGCTTCATGAGAGTGACTCGTTTCTTGAGGGTCGTTGGATGCTTTCTTTGTTGGCTTTCCTTGGACGTCTCGTTTTTCCAGCGCAGAAGGGGAACGCTCCACAGAAACTGGTGTCGCTTTCGTGTTGCTACAGATCTGTTGGCGTAAGGTACTACCTATTTCCTTCGCTTTTTGTCGGAGTGTGGGAGCTGTCTCCTCTGCACCTTTGCGCGCCAGCCGGCGTTTCTTATTTTTCTTCGGAGAATTGCCTCTCGACGGACTTTCTTCAGTATCCACGTTAGTGTCGCTTTCCTGCAAGGTGTGTCGGTCTTCAGCTTCCGGCGGATCTGCTGCCTTTACAATTGCAGGTGCCTGTGTCGGTGGAACTTCAACTGTTTCCGTAGATTGGCGGGACTCTTGTAGGTCGTCAGCTATGACGGCACTGACGTCCATTGGAATTTCAGTGTTTGGAGAATTTGTATTTGCACACGATTCAGGGGCTGAGGAGACAGTCGGCCGTTCGCGTGCCACGGCGGCGTAGGTTCCTGGCAGTGTTGTCATCGCCGGTGGCCTGGCGGCCTCGCCGGCCGGCAGCTGTGCAACGCGCCGCTGTATACATTCTGCGCGAACGTGCCCAGGCTTGTTACAGGCGGCACAGGTTCGCGGTTGGTCGTCATAAATTACAATCCCTCTATATCCGCAGACATTGATGTACGACGGGATGTGCTTTTGTAACTCTACACGAAGCTGACGTACGCCATTTAGTACTGGGAATTTATGCGCGCTTGACCATTTCTCGGCAAAGTTGCTGAGCACTTTCCCGAAGGGTGAAATTACAGCATTAATTTGGTCTGTTGTAATCTCAAAAGGTAACTCGAAGATTCGAATTGTGCGAATGCCAAAACCAGCATGTGCAACGGTGACTTCACCAACGTTTCCATCTGAGTGCTTAAATTTCATGACACCTCCGGAAGACTCAACTATTTTCTCGCACAACTCGGAACTACGCATTTTAACAAACACTACACAAGTTGCAATCGACAGGTGGATCCCAATTACATCATTAAAGGAGAGCTTCACATCTTCTTCTAACCAATTTTCTACTTCAAACGACTTGGGTCTGGCATATCGAGGATCAAAGGTAAGTTTCAACGTATCTTTTCGACTTGGTTGAGCCATCACTGCATGCTACTCATTACTTCTCGAAGCGTTCTATAAAAGGAGTTTTAAGCCGCAGCAAGCGCAAGACTTACCACGCGGAAGCACAGACGGCGCAGCGCACACCACACTACGTCCTACCTCCACGCCGTCCGCCGGCGAACTACACTTGGCGTAGCCAGAAGCGAATAGAATCTGTCTCTCCCTATCAAAAACCATCGGCGGAAGGTGAAATCGAACCTAGCCCGTCAGTATACGAACCTATCACCAATCCAACAGACCACCAAATCCTCTTCTATGTTACTCATTTTCCTATCATAACACCGATGCCGCACACTTGATGAGTACTCTGACACACAGGGTCTCTGCAGTGGTTTGCAGCAGAACTGCCAACAGTGCGGGATGCAGAAATTTAAATACGAAGTGTTCCTTTCCATTTGAGCTACTCTATTGTGCTGTCTGTTGAAACCGTCGTGCAGTGCAAAAGAAAAGCTGTAACTGTCTGCTTCTCACAAGTCTAGATCCGCCCTTATGCATTCTCACACAGCACTGTGGAATGTGGAAGATCTGCAGGAACTGTTGTCGACTTCTGGAGCTGCTAGCTACTAGCGTAACGGTAAGCGTCGCGCACTGTCGATAAGGCGTCGCGAGTTGTATTACAGCCGCTGCTACATTTTTTTAAAACGCAGTTCTGCTGTCTGCTTAAGTTATCAATTTAATGGAACTTTGAACATCATTCCCTTCACTTCTCAACCCAAAATAGTCGCATGCGGAAAAAGGGCTAACTTCTGCGACATTTTGTTCTTTTCAGGTTTAATAGACGGCCAGGCAGCAGATGCATCTCGAAGCTTTTGTATTATGCCTGGGGAGAGCGCATCGTGGAAAAATTGTCAGAAAAGTATTTTCCACATTAGCTGTCGTCTGGTAGTGGCATTTTATTCTTCTTCAAACCTTGTTTGACAGCTTTAACTCAGGAACAAGTTTTCTACATTCATGTAATCAATAAATTGCATGTGCATTGTCAGACTGTTATAGATTCATCAGAGAATTCGCATATATCGTTGATGATTAATTTCTCTCTCATGCTTAGTATTGTTTTGACATTACTAAAAGAAACCTTACGAAAATTATGCACTGTATTATAAGAAATGAGATAAAACTACCCACGATAACCTTACGACGAACGTCTGTTTTAATAAAACTGAGTATCTGTACACAAGCGTGCCTCTATCGGCACGAACTAGTGAAATACTACTCACTTAGCTTTCCATTGGGTCTGTGTTTAATTGGTATGCTGTGTCATACTCAACAGATATGCAAATGTGGCATTTCATAAATAAAGTTATGTATTCCTAGAAACCCAAAATTTGTTTGTCAGGAGCGGAAAGAGGCGTTACCTGTTGTGCAGCATTGTAAGTTTTTCACCATTGCACTATGAGCTGAAAGTATTTTCTTGCGATTTTCTTATCAATTCATTTCCTTCATACTTATCACCCTGGCATGTGAGTCTTAAGTGAAGAACAATATTGAATTTCGTATCGTTGACGGTCGATTCGAATTTCTTCAGGGACGCTTGTATTGTGAAGCAGCTTGGCAGTCAGAAAGCCGAGATCTATGAACATAAACACAACTTACTGAGTCGTGCTGCCAAGAGGATTTGATGTGTGAAGGTTTTCTTCTGATTTCGTTACAGAATTTTTTCTGGAAATTCGCAGCTCCGTAAAATAAATCACGGAAAAATGTTTGGACACGCTGGCCCTTTGCCACGGTTAGAACTGACGACTCCTTCAAGCGTTGCAATGCTATACACAGGCGATACCACGGGGCCACGGACACACTGCTGCCGGTGCGTCACTCTCACCATCGTATTAGTCGCTCAGCCTCATAACGCATCGTGAACGATAATAAAAGTTGTCACTTATGTGAAGAATAGCATTCCATTATTCAAAAAATTGAATTTTCTGTCTCAGTGTCTTAGTTTACATGAGGATTATACAGCACGCGTCATTCAAATGGAAAGGTAATATCAAGTAAATTAGCGAGTGAATTCAGTACCATCCCCGGAAGTGATTGCACTGTCACAGTGTTGCCAAATGTTTGTGACGATGTTGCCAGTTCTCAGCTGTGCTAGGAACAGCTCTGTAGCGTTATAGGAGGAGAATCCCGTGCTGGTGTCATAGGAGGATACGGAGAGGAGGCGCGGTGGTTTGGTTAATATGCAGCGTTTTCTCCTACCAGTTGTGTCAAACATTCAGGTGTGTAATCTTCCATCACGATTACAGTTTCCCACAAAATATATACGAATAAAACACTTACCTTGTTACTTTGTGACAAAAGATTATTTCAGTACAATAAAGAGTCTTTGGAATTCAACTTTGCCCGGCTGTCCCGAAAAGTAAGATAACAAATATTTTGCACCTCGAAATCGATTGCATCTATGTGCAGTCTTGTGATCATACAAGTAGAATTTCATGAAATGCACGAAATGTAGAAAAATATTGGTGGGAATGGAAGCTGTAAGAAACACAGTTAACTGATTATTCTATACCACGTAATAATCAATTCATTTGAAAATTCAGAAGAGAAGAAACAAAAAATTATGCCCATTAAGACAGAAACTAAAGTTCAGATGCGGGCACTGTGCAGATCTGGGCTTTTTCATCTTCAGATCTATTCAAATAATGTGTACTAACCAGAGTATTCATTGCTTTTGTAATGTTTCCCTCTTGTTTAGTCTTCTAATGATGAACTGGATCCTCATCCATGAGTCTTATTGTTTCTTTGTATCCTTCCATCTACTATCATTGTGTGTTATTGTTCGGTTTTCAAAAAGCAAAACATTACGCCAGCTCCCACGAGGTATTAAAACGAGGTCGCAAGAAGGCTAACGAATTACAATCAAAACGCAGTGAGACGCCAATTTGTCTGTCGTCATGGTGTTAAGTTGACAGAAATAGTTGGGTGTTATTGACTGCATCACCGGCATCCCATTGTCGTCTTCTCTTATCGAGATTTTCATATTACCCTGAACACAAGACGCCGAGGTAAATGTGTATATTCTCCGTGACGAAACATCCCACATTCCATTCATCCTGATCCATTCGTTACGTGAATCTGCGGTATTGAGTCATAGGAAAGCTGTTGTGGGATGACGATTAACAATAACAATGTAGTAATAACAAATCAATACTCAAGGATGTTTACTGCATTACAGACGATTAACAAAATAACCAAGAAATGCTGAGTGTTTAATTGGCGCACTGCGTAGGTGTTATTACCACTTTGTTACTGAATTCTGATCTGGTTATTTGCAGAGAGAAAAGAAAGAAGTCTGTAGCCATACATATCGCTAGTACAATGAGATATTACCTATCAACTATCCTTGCTTTACATCACGAGACGAAAATGGCGTCACTGAGTTGGAATTTGAAATACATTCCTGTTTTCTCTCTCTGTCTCTCTCTCTCTCTCTTTTTATTTTTACTTTTATTTTTTGAAGAAAGCATCGAGAAGCGCGAATAATAAGCAAGTAGCCGTATAACCTGCTTAGAGTTATTTTCATCGGGATACATAATGCAAAAATACAACTTTAAGTGTATTATTGCGAAATTCCAGTTATTGACAGTCTATTCGTAAGTTTGCTCGCATTCAGAGGGGTGAAACATATCAGAGAAGCAAGCAAAACACAAATATTTCTTGCACCATGCGCAACACACAAACGAAATCTCGCTGCACTGACGTGTTGTCCGACATATTGCACGGAAAACATATCTGATTCGTGTTACTGAATACAGCTCTATCAGGTATCAATTTGGATGCGTACCAAGTGTATAAAAGTATACCTTGAAAAACGCAGAAAGGCACATAGAGATATTCGACTGAAACATAGCCATGACCAAGATTGTAACTGGGGTCGACAGCATCGTCGTGTACCACCTTGACGACAGTGCTCGGCCGGTTACTTACGTTTACTGGTATCAAAGCTACAGCATGAAAAAACAAAACTGTTAATAACCCGAAGATCATTAATTTTGGAACCCATAGAAAGTAAAGCAGTCATCAGTCGGAAGAGTTGTTTGAACACCACAGTGCTTTAACAGGCACGGTCTTATTGGAGGTGGTATGCCGTTGCTTTCCTCCGACCTTTGAGTTGACTTACCTAGCCAGTTAATAGGGGAACCTACAGTTTAACGTGGCTTTCGGACCACAGCGCAACTCGGCATTTTTCCCATCAAAAAACACTGCCCGAGGGGAAATAAGTGTAAAATGGCACATAAAAAACGTGGGACTGACGAGGGATCGAACCTGAGACCTTTAAATCCGTAGTCTTGGGCTTTGTCACCTTGCCACCATGCAGCCAACACTATGGTTTCTGCTTGGCATTAAAATTAGGATCTCCGTTTGTGCCTGCGTTGGTTCAAAATGGTTCAAATGGTTCTGAGCACTATGGGACTTAACATCTGTGGTCATCAGTCCCCTAGAACTTAGAACTACTTAAACCTAACTAACCTAAGGACATCACACACATCCATGCCCGAGGCAGGATTCGAACCTGCGACCGTAGCAGTCCCGCGGTTCCGGACTGAGCGCCTAGAACCGCTAGACCACCGCGGCCGGCCCTGCGTTGGTACTTGCGTGTCTCTTAGGAGACCTTACTTTTGGGATTATCTTCGTATACGTGTGTGTAAACGCCTTTCATTGCCCACTCAAGGAAGACAAAGATACACAGTCTAGCTTCAATATTACAAATACGCCTCAGATTGTGGATGAACGCAGACTTAGGTTGATAATCATTCTGAATGTTTAGCAGTACTGTACCCATTGGTGTAAACTCGTTTATAACCAATGATTCCTACAGCTACAGGAACACTACTTGTGATACCTCTCAGACAAAATACTTGCGCAGTGCTGTCAGACGAAAAGATCAACCTGATACTGTGGGAAGTTTGTTTTACAACCTTCGTACCTGGATAAAGAGCTTTTCCTATTTGAGATATCTGTGAACGTTTTTGCATAAGACGATTTAAGAAGAAACTAAATTCCTTCAGCTACCACAATGTTTAAAGAAATCGTCTGGTTTGTGAATCGTTTACCGGTCGTACGCTGCCGCATTTCGCTGGTTGGAAGGCAAAAAGCTTACTGACAAATTTCACAGAAGGAAAAGGGGGACGAAATGTCTCCCACTGGAAGGTCATGCTGTTTTATTTAAATGATTACAAAATCAGGTAAAACGAACAGCGAAGTTGTCAGTATAAGCACATTACTGTTGTCAGTATGATGTTGCACCGCCCAGGGCCTGTAATGATAAAGGTCCCGTTTAGATCAGACGTATTGTATACAGAAGTGTAAGATAGAGCACCACTAAATTCTACAGTCCGTATGCATTGCATACACACAGAAATTACTGTTACAGTGTACTTATGGAGCCCAATGAGTGAATTGAATATTTTCCGGTGAGAAAGAGCACTAGCGAACAGTCTTCGCTACTTTAGGTTGCTTAAACTGGTGTCACTCTGAGCTAGAATTTATGGTCAGCGACTAAGTGTAAGGAAAAGGAGACGAATGTGGGTTTTGCAACAGTGAAATACTTTCCTACATTATAGAAGCGAAAATTAAATTTCAACTAATAATGCGAACATTTTGGATTTGGATAGCTTAGAATGAAAATCTTTCTGTTTATTGCAAAGGAAAACAATTTATTTTCTAAAACATTCTCTGTCATACACAACATGAAACAGGCCACGTCGACCACATCATATCGAAGAACTGACAGCGACGTATATCGGAAGGCAGTAAGATCCCTTGGCTTTTGGTTAGACAGTATTCGACAGCCATTTCTAGGCGCAAGTAAATGAAGAGAGGCAGCGCGTTTTTGTTATCAAGTCACGTCATCATCAATTACTTTTGTTTTAATGTGGTCTACGAGTAATTGCTGATGTTTGATATTAACATGAAAAGGATTCCGTAGACAGGGAAAGAACCTATTCTTGGGCAACTACTTCTATAACGACCAAAAGGCATTAAATGATCGTCAAGCATATGGGTTAAAGCAGCGGTATGAAGGAAATGATAGTAACAACGACGGTAACAATCGAATTATCCGGTAACTTCACAGTGGATTTTCTCGAACTAAGAAATTTGCTGAATTAGTGAAAATTTCCAAATGGCTTTACCTCGAGGCTATGATGCCTAGAAGAGTCTTTACATCCTGCTGACATGAGAATAGCGTAATCTCCATGTCAGAAGCTTGCTTCTACTTAACCATTTAATAGACTCGCATTTTTTCCACCGTGACTAATTTTGTAAGCTTAGCACATCATCCGTTTCAGCACACGCCTGGGGTTGGATAATGGGTCCACAATGGTCTGGTGGAACGAACTATCACAAGAACAATGCGTGGTTCATAAATGGCTCTGAGCACTATGGGACTTAACATCTGTGGTCATCAGTCCCCTAGAACTTAGAACTACTTAAACCTAACTAACCTAAGGACATCACACACATCCATGCCCGAGGCAGGATTCGAACCTGCGACCGTAGCAGTCCCGCGGTTCCGAACTGAGCGGCGAGAACCGCTAGACCACCGCGGACGGCAACAATGCGTGGGTTCAGGCATTTACTTTTAAGAGGCACAAACAGATTTACTTTACCTCTGGCAACCTCAAGAGAAAGATGTTATAATCCAGAATACGCATTACACATAACGTTCCTTCATTACCAAATGGGCAGAGCCGGTTTACTTTGGGAAACGACATAGGTGCAGGTCATGGTCAACAGAAATACTGTCGCCAGTAAACTTACTTACATTTGAAAATTTTATTTTATTTGATGAACCGATAGCCATTTAAAGGAACAGGGCTCTTATTTTACTTATACTTGATTGAAGTAGAGACGTTGAAAAATTTGGTGCTGGACTGTGATTCGAATTCGTATCTCCTCCTTTGAGGATCTGAATCTCCCGGAACAATGAACCGATAGCCATTTAAAGGAACAGGGCTCTTATTTTACTTATACTTGATTGGAGTAGAGACGTTGAAAAATTTGGTGCTGGACTGTGATTCGAATTCGTATCTCCTCCTTCGAGGATCTGAATCTCCCGGAACAATAAAGTTCAATCATTTCGTTCCTTTTCGCAAGACTGCAATATTCTCCGGGTCTCCTCCAAAGGTAACTATGTGGCTCCGAATCCTGATCCAGTACAATATTATTAATAATTTCATTTCAAGCCCTATCACGTGCACACCGGCCTGCTAGTGAAAATTAACGTGCATTTTTAATGTCTGTTCATGTGTTGCCAACAACTTCTGGTCAAACACGCACACATCTTACTGTTGGTGAGTAAGCAGTTCATACTTAAGCTATATTCGTGGACGATAAAGAAGAACGATAGCAGTGCGTTTCGATTGCGCTCAGGCACAAAAATTTGTATCCTTATTTTAGATTCAAACATCTAGCAGCTGGCAAGAAAAACCGATACGTAACATTTGATTTTACTTAGTTAACAATCCGATTACGTGTTGGGTTCGTATCTCCGTCACAGAATTTCATATCATACGCTTTATCTTTAAATGCATACACACTTTGTTACTTCTTAATTGAGGTGTACCAGACATATTTCGTGGTAAATGAAATGAAATGTGTGACGAGGGCCTCCCGTCGGGTAGACCGTTCGCCTGGCACAAGTCTTTCGATTTGACGCCACTTCGGCGACTTGCGCGTCGATGGGGATGAAATGATGATGATTAGGACAACACAACATCCAGTCCCCGAGCGGAGAAAATCTCCAACCCAGCCGGGAATCGAACCCGGCTATCGCGCTGACCACTCAGCTACCGCGGGCGGACATCTTTCGTGGTTAGTTAACAGGGATGAAAGGGTCTTGATAGGAGTCTCGGTTTATTACAAGAACTGTCGTCTTTTATTTTCAAGTTTAGATTTAGTTACTGATATAGGCGAAAATTTTGGTAATTCGTGACTGTTCATGGCTAGTCCTCAATATATGATTAAATTAGATTAGATTAACACTTGTTCCATAGATCAAGAATACGACATTTCGTAATGATGTGGAACGTGTCATTTTAATGAAAGATTTCTTTAGATACCAGTATTCAAATTCTGTACAACAGTTTTTTTATCCCCTCTCTCATTCTTTTTTATTTTTATATATCTCTCTCTCTCTCTCACTCACACACACACACACACACACACACACACACACACTCTTTTTATTTTTGTTTGTTGTGCTCGACTATCGGCGAGGCACGAAAACGTCCGTAAATGAGTTTCTTAGTTTTGCGCACGGTTACGAAAGAAATATAAAAACAACAATTAGAGTTACTGATTTATGATACTTAGTCAGTTCTGAGTATTATTAGTAACTACGCTCCAGTCCTAAACCTAGTTACAGAAATGCGAATCAGACGCAATACATATTCCAGGCCGTAGCAGCCGCGTCTTTGAGACGCCAGCTATGGTAACTTCTCAGCCCGCTGTAGGATCACATCGGTTCGTCTTCTTCCTGCTGGTACTGTAACTGAGATTTGGCAACAGGGCAAGGTATGTTTGGCAACACTGTGATCGACGAGTTACTTCCTGGTGTGCACGGAATTAAGCCTCAAAGTTCACTTGATATTTCCTGTCATTTCCATTGAATAATCTGAGTTGTTATCGCTTGAGGTGTAACAGAAGATTGTAAATTTACCATTTTGAGCCCAGGAAAGTCGCTGCAAGTGGAAATCGCAACTAATCTCGTCCTTTAAATAGCGGATTACGAGTTCTAGACACTATTGGCCTTGTAAAAGAAAGACGCGACACATACTTCTTCGCTGGCCTACTGGTGGCGTGCTGACCCGTGGAAAAGCGTCTGTTACGTTTTGCGGTTCCAGTCTCGCTAACTGTAACGTTTTTATCCCATCCGTGAAAGAGCTACAAGCAGTCAGATCAAACATCGATAAGCAAATTGCAAGAAATACTTTCAGCTCATAGTGCAATGGTGAAAAACTTGCAATGCTGCACAACAGGTAACGCCTCTTTCCGCTGCTGACAAACAAATTTTGGGTTTCTAGGAATACATAACTTTATTTATGAAATGCCACATTTCCATGTCTGTTGAGTATGACACAGCATACCAATTAAACACAGACCCAATCGAAATCTAAGTGAGTAGTATTTCACTAATTCGTGCCGATAGAGGCACGCTTGTGTACAGATACTCAGTTTTATTAAAACAGACTTTCTTCGTAAGGTTATCGTGTGTAGTTTTATTTCATTTCTTATAATACAGTGCATAATTTTCGTAAGGTTTCTTTTAGTGTTGTCAAAACAATACTAAACATGAGAGAGAAATTAATCATCAACGATTTATGCGAATTCTTTGATGTTATCTATAACAGTCTGACAATGCACATGCAGTTTATTGATTACATGCATGTAGAAAACTTGTTCTGAGTTAAAGCTGTCAAACAAGGTTTGAAGAAGAATAAAATGCCACTACCAGACGACAGCTAATGTGGAAAATACTTTTCTGACAATTTTGGCACGATGCGGTCTCCCCAGACATAATACAAAAGCTTCGAGATGCATCTGCTGCCTGGCCGTCTATTAAACCTGAAAAGAACAAAATGTCGCAGAAGATAGCCCTTTTCCCACATGCGACTATTTTGGGTTGAGAAGTGAAGGGAATTATGTTCAAAGTTCCATTAAATTGATAACTTCAGCAGACAGCAGAACTGCGTTTTAAAAAATGTAGCAGCGGCTGTAATACAACTCGCGACGCCTTATCGACAGTGCGCGACGCTTACCGTTACGCTAGTAGCTAGCAGCTCCAGAAGTCGGCAACAGTTCCTGCAGATCTTCCACATTCCACAGTGCTGTGTGAGAATGCATAAGGGCGGATCTAGACTTGTGAGAGGCAGACAGTTACAGCTTTTCTTTTGCAGTGCACGGCGGTTTCAACAAACAGATAGCGCAATAGAGTAGCTCAAATGGAAAGGAACACTTCGTATTTAAATTTCTGCATCCTACATTGTTGGCAGTCCTGTGTAGGTGGCAATTACGTTATTTTATTTCGGTGATTACAAAATAGAGTTGAATGTATGCACTGGATAGCCGAGGCAGCTAGTTCATGGCAATTCGGTCAACCAAGTAAATGACTGCACTGAACATGCTGCAAACCACTACAGGGACCCTGTGTGTCTGAGTTCTCATCGAGTGTACCGCAACGGTGTTATAATAGCAAAATGAGTAGCAGAGAAGAGGATTTGGTAGTCTGTTGGATTGGTTATAGGTTCATATACTGACGGGCTAGGTTCGATTCCACCTTCCGCCGATGGTTTTTGATAGGGAGAGACCGATTCTATTCGCTTCTGGCTACGCCAAGTGAAGAAGGTGTAATGGAATTGTGGTCTGAAATTCACATTAAACATGATATTCCTTCTCTACCATGTAGACGTTAGGTTGAACCACAATAAAGTCAGGGGTGGCGAAATGTAGAAAAACTGTCACCAGTATCCTTTCTTATACTAGTTATTCATTTCTAGTGACGAAACAAACGCTATGTAGGGTCACAGGACACTTATTTCATATTTTATTTGTGGTTCTGTATGCCGATAAACCCGCCCCTGACCATGGACCTTGCCGTTGGTGGGGAGGCTTGCGTGCCTCAGCGATACAGATAGCCGTACCGTAGGTGAAACCACAACGGAGGGGTATCTGTTGAGAGGCCAGACAAACGTGTGGTTCCTGAAGAGGGGCAGCAGCCTTTTCAGTAGTTGCAAGGGTAACAGTCTGGATGATTGACTGATCTGGCCGTGTAACAATAACCAAAACGGCCTTGCTGTGCTGGTACTGCGAACGGCTGAAAGCAAGGGGAAACTACGGCCGTAATTTTTCCCGAGGGCATGCAACTTTACTGTATGATTAAATGATGATGGCGTCCTCTTGGGTAAAATATTCCGGAGGTAAAATAGTCCCCCATTCGGATCTCCGGGCGGGGACTACTCAAGAGGATGTCGTTATCAGGAGAAAGAAAACTGGCGTTCTACGGATCGGAGCGTGGAATGTCAGATCCCTTAATCGGGCAGGTAGGTTAGAAAATGTAAAAAGGGAAATGGATAGGTTAAAGTTAGATATAGTGGGAATTAGTGAAGTTCGGTGGCAGGAGGAACAAGACTTCTGGTCAGGTGACTACAGGGTTATAAACACAGAATCAAATAGGGGTAATGCAGGAGTAGGTTTAATAATGAATAGGAAAATAGGAATGCGGGTAGGCTACTACAAACAGCATAGTGAACGCATTATTGTGGCCAAGATAGATACGAAGCCCACACCTGTTACAGTAGTACAAGTTTATATGTCAACTAGTTCTGCAGATGACGAAGAAATTGAAGAAATGTATGATGAGATAAAAGAAATTATTCAGATAGTGAAGGGTGACGAAAATTTGTCATGGGTGACTGGAATTCGAGAGTAGGAAAAGGGAGAGAAGAAAACGTAGTGGGTGAATATGGATTGGGGGAGAGAAATGAAAGAGGAAGCCGTCTGGTAGAATTTTGCACAGAGCATAACTTAATCATAGCTAACACTTGGCTTAAGAATCATGAAAGAAGGTTGTATACATGGAAGAACCCTGGAGATACTAAAAGGTATCAGACAGATTATATAATGGTAAGACAGAGATTTAGGAAATAGGTTTTAAATTGTAAGACATTTCCAGGGGCAGATGTGGACTCTGACCACAATCTATTGGTTATGACCTGTAGATTAAAACTGAAGAAACTGCAAAAAGGTGGGAACTTAAGGAGATGGGACCTGGATGAACTGATAGAACCAGAGGTAGTACAGAGATTCAGGGAGAGCATAAGGGAACAATTGACAGGAATGGGGGAAAGAAATATAGTAGAAGAAGAATGGGTAGCTTTAAGGGATGAAGTAGTGAAGGCACCAGAGGATCAAGAAGGTAAAAAGACGAGGGCTAGTAGAAATCCTTGGGTAACAGAAGAAATATTGAATTTAATTGATGAAAGGAGAAAATATAAAAATGCAGTAAATGAAGCAGGCAAAAAGGAATACAAACGTCCCAAAAATGAGATCGACAGGAAGTGCAAAATGGCTAAGCAGGGATGGCTAGAGGACAAAAGTAAGGATGTAGAGGCTTATCTCACTAGGGGTAAGATAGATACTGCCTACAGGAAAATTAAAGAAACCTTTGGAGAAAAGAGAACCACTTGTATGAACATCAAGAGCTCAGATGGAAACCCAGTTCTAAGCAAAGAAGGGAAAGCAGAAAGGTGGAAGGAGTATATAGAGGCTCTACATAAGGGCGATGTACTTGAGGACAATATCATGGAAATGGAAGAGGATGTAGATGAAGATGAAATGAGAATACGATATTGCGTGAAGAGTTTGACAGAGCACTGAAAGACCTGAGTCGAAACAAGGCCCCCGGAGTAGACAACATTCCATTGGAACTACTGACGGCCTTGGGAGAGCCAGTCCTGACAAAACTCTACCATCTGGTGAGCAAGATGTATGAAACAGGCGAAATACCCTCAGACTTCAAGAAGAATATAATAATTCCAATCCCAAAGAAATCAGGTGTTGACAGATGTGAAAAATTACCGAACAGTCAGTTTAATAAACCACAGCTGCAAAATACTAACACGAATTCTTTACAGACGAATGGAAAAACTAGTAGAAGCCGACCTCGGGGAAGATCAGTTTGGATTCCGTAGAAATGTTGGAACACGTGAGGCAATACTGACTTTACGACTTATCTTAGAAGAAAGATTAAGGAAAGGCATACCTACGTTTCTAGCATTTGTAGACTTAGAGAAAGCTTTTGACAATGTTGACTGGAATACTTTCTTTCAGATTCTGAAGGTGGCAGGGGTAAAATACAGGGAGCGAAAGGCTATTTATAATTTGTACAGAAACCAGATGGCAGTTATATGAGTCGAGGGACATGAAAGGGAAGCAGTGGTTGGGAAGGGAGTGAGACAGGGTTGTAGCCTCTCCCCGATGTTATTCAATCTGTACATTGAGCAAGCAGTAAAGGAAACAAAAGAAAAATTCGGAGTAGATATTAAAATCCATGGAGAAGAAATAAAAACTTTGAGGTTCGCCGATAACATTGTAATTCTGTCATAGACAGCAAAGGACTTGCAAGAGCAGTTGAACGGAATGGATAGCGTCTTGAAAGGAGGATATAAGATGAACATCAACAAAAACAAAACGAGGATAATGGAATGTAGTCGAATTAAGTCGGATGATGCTGAGGGAATTAGATTAGGAAATGAGACACTTAAAGTAGTAAATGAGTTTTGCTATTTGGGGAGCAAAATAACAGATGATGGTCGAAGTAGAGAGGATATAAAATGTAGACTGGCAATGGCAAGGAAAGCGTTTCTGAAGAAGAGAAATTTGTTAACATCGAGTATAGATTTAAATGTCAGGAAGTCATTTCTGAAAGTATTTGTATGGAGTGTAGCCATGTATGGAAGTGAAACATGGACGATAAATAGTTTGGACAACAAGAGTATAGAAGCTTTCGAAATGTGGTGATACAGAAGAATGCTGAAGATTAGATGGGTAGATCACATAACTAATGAGGAAGTATTGAATAGGATTGGGGAGAAGAGAAGTTTGTGGCACAACTTGACCAGAAGAAGGGATCGGTTGGTAGGACATGTTCTGAGGCATCAAGGGATCACCAATTTAGTATTGGAGGGCAGCGTGAAGGGTAAAAATCGTAGAGGGAGACCAAGAGATGAATACACTAAGCAGATTCAGAAGGATGTAGGTTGCAGTAGGTACTGGGAGATGAAAAAGCTTGCACAGGATAGAGTAGCATGGAGAGCTGCATCAAACCAGTCTCAGGACTGAAGACCAGAACAACAACAACATGCCGATAAAATTGGTTCTGAACTGGGAATGCAACTCAGACCGCCTTTCACGCGGAATTTGATCACTTAGTGACAATACAGCTCGACTACAATTTGTTGTTTGTTCAAAACTGCAGATTCCTCAACATCTCCACATATTGCGCGTGAATGGGTTCGAATCTTGGCCGGTCACTAAGGTTTTCATTATGGATTATCAAGTTCTAGCATGAGAACACCTATCTGATGGCGGATAATGAGTTTGATTTTTAATGCATTTTCATTCGTTGTCAACACTAACGATATCTGACGTTTTTGACTCCCAGTGAGACATATAACTATTTGCGTGATCACTGTGAGTTCAAGGATGTTATTCCGAGCTGCTGGTGGAGAAAAATTCGGTAGCTGACGTCTATTTGTGTGTAGTCAACTACGATATGTGTGGGGTTCGACTCCCAGTCAGCACTGAACTCTTCGTCATATTATTTCTAGTTCAAACATGCTCACATGTCGCTGCTGGTGTAACAAACCCGTATTTAACGTTCGTTTTCTCTAGAATATAACAGCGATAGGTGCCGGGTTGGAGTCCTGGGAAGGAAAAAATTAATGTTTCGTCTCCTCATTGCAGTTGAAACATCTAGCTACTGCCGAGTAAATCCGACATGTCACAGTTGATTGTGCTTCGATAACAATCCGATTAGGTTCTGGGTTCGAATCCCTGTCCAACACAAAGCTTTATATCACGGCATTTCAAGTAAGTTACTTGTGAAGAAGCAATATTTAACATCTCTCGTAGTTCTTTAACAGGGACACTAGATGCTGGGTAGGAATTCGCGTCCGTTAAAAATGTTTACGTTATGTTATTTAAAGCTGATATTTGCTAACTGATACTGTCTAAAATCGAGGTATATCCCTCTCTGTATGGCTAGTCAGGAATGACTGCTAGTTTCCGTCAGTCACGGAACCTTAGTCAGCATGACCTGGGTTTGAATCCATATGCAGAACGAGATGGTTCGTCGTGTGATTTGAAGTTCATACATATTCTCAACTAGCTGCTCGTGAATAACTTAAATTTTTAATGTCATTTTGTGTTAAATAACAAGTACGGTATGTTACTTTGAAGAGAAAATCATGAATACGACGAACTTACTACGTGCATTACCTATCTGACGTAATAATGACAGTGGTAACATTTCAGGTATGTCATTTATTGCAATAAATGTGAGCTTACAAGCCTTCAGGACAGTCTTATCTGTGATAATGTGTTCCTTGATATTTCTGGTCTCGTGGTATTACGTTACATCTTGAGTTATTGCGATACAGAGCAGTGTTTTCTAGTGGTGACTTGTTCGAACCATTTTCAATAGTCAAACGACTGTGCCAAGTAGCGATCAGAGGATCTGCTAGACAGCTGCGTTATGTGGGTTGCATGCGAATCAGGCGAAATGCAATTCAGGTCGTTCGGATACTTTTGAGCATGACTGTACCAACGTTTCACATCTACAATGGCTTATCTGGCTCTTACACTAAGCTGTCACCTTGCAATGTTAATGAGTTAAATGTATTACCCAGACCAATTTGTTCCCGAAATTTCGGTTCTCTATATTAGTCATTTTTTTTAATGTTGTGATTTTTAATGAGTCATAAGATTACAGCCACCATTAGATACCTACGCTCAGATCACGCAATTCCTTGTAATTACGGCTCGTGGTCTGTGGGTGCAGAGCTGGCGCCCAATGACGTCTCAGGTGTTTTCCATTGGCTTGAGACCATAAGAATACGATGGCTAAGATATCAGCGTGAGTTCACTATGGTGCTTCTCAGATTTCTGTGTCGCTGACAGGTGCCATGCTGAAAGATGCAATCGCCATCAGGGAAGACATCAGTCATGAAGGGATGCAAGTGATCTGGAGTAACGTTCACACTGTCCACAACTGTCATAATGCCTTTGATTACTATCACAGGTCTAATGGAAGCCTAGGTGAATATCTTCCATAAGATAAAACTGCACTATCTGCCTGCGTCCATGGCCTGGTCCATGTTTCGTGGAGCCATTCGCCTTGATGATGGCGTATCAGAGTACTATCATCGACCTGGTGTAACAAGAAACGTGAATCATTTGACCAGGCGACACGTTTCCATTGATTCACGGTCCAATCTAGGTGACCCTTTGTCAATTGCAACTATAATGGACGATGTCATTGCATCTACATGGGAACACGTAAGAGCCTTCCTCCGCGGAGCTCCATGTTCAACAATGTGCCCTGAAACACAAATAGCTGTTTCATACGCATACAATCAGAGATGCCTCCCTGGCTGTTGCGGAACGTCGTTAGTTATTATTATTCTCGAGTCAGAAACATACAAATTTACAGTAGCCATACACATCTTTGCAACCTCCAAGGCGCTTAGAGTGGCTTGCAGGAGATCAATCTTCGTGCAGGATGTAGGGCACAAAAGGCACTGGAGCATGTTTCTTGTGGTTTGTTCTTGTCTACAATCGCAGGACGTATCTTCTGTTATGAAGCCCCATCTCTTCAGGTTGTCTCTGGATCGCCCAACTCCTGATCGTAGTCTGTTTAAAGATTGCCACACCAGCCAGCTCTCGTTGTGTCCAGATGGTAGTTCTTCAGCTTCTGGCGTCTTCTTCCACAACTCCAGCCTTGCCTTCTCTGGTGAAATGGTGAGCTTCTCGGATGTTCTGAGGAAGCTCTTTCCCGATCTCAGCCATTGCTGTGGTGGATTATGTCCGTGCAGTGGATGGGCACTGTCCTTTTCCACTTTCAGTCTCTTCTTGTTGGCAGCCACTGTTCTGCGTACCCATGGTGTCGCCATTCCAGCCAGGCAGTAGAGCTTATCAGTTGGGGTAGGTCTTAAGCAACCTGTGATCAACCTGCAGGTTCCGTTGAGAGCAATGTCTACCTGTCTGGCATGAGATGACCCGTACCAGACTGGAGAAATGTATTTAAGAGTTGAGCCCATAACTGATCCTTGTGGTACATCAGCTTTAACTTACGTCAGTTAGCCTTTGAACTTTTTACAAAAAAATGGTTTGTTTTCAAAAATGACGATACGATATCCGCTAAATGACGTGGGCAGATGAGTCCTCGATGCCACACTTTATTAAACGCTTTTTTGATAGTCTATGAAAGAAAGCAGCTTCCCTGCTGTTCTCGATTTTCCGGACTGATCAAATACATTCAACAAATCCCACTATTTGCGCTTTCCACGGAGATCAGACTGCTGTTAAATGGAAATTTGTCTAGTGTGGTATCTGCAGAATGAGGTCTCATGCAAAAGTTGGTACCTCAAAACGGCCCAACAATTAAGGACAGCAGCCACGAGACGCAGCAAGGAATCGAAGACGTCGACGTTGACACGCAGACGGAAAGCTGTTTATGCCCGAGAGCAGTGCCGTTCAGCCTGTCTCTATGTAATCGTCATCCTCGAGGCTCTATGTAGTCATTACATTTGCATATTTGGTTCCTTTTCACCAGTTATTGCATATTTTAACTAAAAGCTAGTGATGATGTATATTTTTGCTCTATGTTTACAATATTTTAAAAATTGAGACGGGCGATCTCCAGCTCGACCTAGTTTTGATGTCTCACAGATTGACCGCGACCTAGAACTGCGTGCAATCGCTAAGAGAGAGGCCACTGCCTAGCGAAATCATTACAGAAGAGGAATAGGAACAGGCAGACAAAAACAATGCTCCTGCGCCCGCGCCTCTCGTTAATGCCCTGCGCTGTCATACCGTCGGCAACAATTTAACTACGCAAGCTTTTACTCGCACATCCATTGTTTCAGTTTAGCTTTCTATTTACTTGTAAACACTTGAACGTGTTTAGGACGTGTAGTGTGTAATGTGTTGCGCGCCATGGGGCCCGAAAAAAGAAACGCCGTTTCGTGGCTAGCTGACCATCCTGGAACATTTACATACGGCGGAATTGTTTTATACTGTCGAGTGTGCGAGAAAAACGTTTCGTGCAAAAAAAGTTTGAAGTAGACCAGCATGTCAAGACAAGTCTTCATATCGCAGGAATTCAGAAGAAAGGGCAACAACAACAATTTCTGACAACAGCAAGTTGCAGTAACAGGGATTTGACCAAAGCTAACCAAGAAATTCGGATTGACATCATCTATGTGAAGCATTCGTTGCATCCAATATTCCTCTTCACAAACTTACAAACCCTATCCTCAAAGGTTTCCTGCGCAAATATTGTTTAAATCAAAGTATACCAGACTGATCAACATTACATAAAAATTACATACCGACAATTTACGTAAATGCTCCGGAAGATATACGCAATGAACTCAGTCAGCATTATCCGGATTTCAGACACTTGTAGCCGTCACATAGTAAATTTAATTGTTGGTGCTTTAAAAGAAGTCTTCTTCTTCTTGTTTAGCGGCCTGTGAACGACTTGAAAAAGTTAACCATTCTACGATCGCCAGATTTGTGTGAAGGTATTAGAAAAATATTGCCAGAATCTTCTACAGATGAAAGGGTGTTCGTGTTTATTTCATATGCTGCACCCTACATGATCAAAACAGGAAAAGTCCACCGACTATTTTATTAAAATTCGATTCATGTGACGTGCTTTGCTCATGGAGTACATCGCCTTGCTGAAGTACGTTCCGTGTTTGTGAATGTAAATAAACTGATTTCATCCACGAAGTGTTTTTAAAGATTCCTGCTCGCATCAAGACATACAAAGAAACACTACCAAATGTGCCTTTTACGCCCGAACCAGTGGTAATTCGTTGGGGTACGTCGGTCGAAGCTGTGTTGTTTCACAATGAACATTTCGAGGTGATTAGATGAGTAGTAAACGATGAATCTATTCAGTTAATGATAAAATTATTCTAGTGAACTCCATATTGCCGGAGGTATTCCCAAGAAAATTTAAAGAAAAATTTGAAAACATTATAAACAATAACTCAGGCTTTGAACCCCTGTGAACTTTTACCAGAAACAGTAAGTGCCAACATACAACCCAAATTCAAATACTGCCCAATTACCTCAGTTGATGTAGGACGGTCCTTTTCTGCTCATAAAAATGTTTTTAATGATCGAAGACACAATCTTACTACCGAACATTTCGAACAGTAAGCCGGCTTGGTCGTTTATGTTTACATTAGTAGAAAAATGTAAAATTGTAAATGATGTTTTGATCCAATAGCATTAATTCAAAGTTAACGGTGTTCATAAAAGTTCTTTTTTATTTTATTTAATTTTTTTATTATTTATTTTTTAACTACGGAGTTTTTGAGCGTGCCCCTTTGAGTGCGATATACCTCGAAATTGGTCCTGTACATATCGACCTTTCGCTGCGACTCACCTCGCATCGTCTTGTTTAAACCGACAACAATAACAAAAGAAGAAAGAATTCTTGAAATGCGCTATGAGTCCCCATTTTGCAAATTTTTAGAAAATAGTCCCAGAAAGGCCCCCTTTCTAATCTCTGCCAGAAAGTATTCAGAAAATGATATTAGCATTCTATACGTACCGATTTTTCGTGTGGCCGGCGCTCTTCCTCGTAATTGATATGCACAGGTTCGACTTTGAGATATAATCCACGCAGTAACTACCGTGATTTTTTATTATCCGATCTTGCATATTTCGGCACTTTTCATGCATTTTCATGCATTTTTGCATGCATATTTTGAGGTTTTTATGATGCATATAATCTGGTCTCTTGCAATCATCGCTAACGACGATACTATTGTCGTAGCACAGATCCGGCTGTGTGCGAGTAGAACAGTTACTCTGAACTGTATATCACATTATTGACAATTGCACTCGGATGTGCCTCAATCATTCTGCAAAGAACGAAGTGCTAAATAGCTATCAACAACAGCACTCAGTACATGTCATCAGAATGGATAATAATTGTTTACAAAGCTAAGTACCTACTATCCTCAAGTTTTAATAAATTACTAATAATGTGTGCGTGTTGTAGTTTTAACTGCACATGAAGTACTTTAGTTGCTACAATACATCACATGTAGAGAGTACGAAATTGCAGGAAAATAACAGTGCATTTCAGAAAGAGATATTACCAATTATGGAAACAGGTGATTCACTCACAACTTTGGTAGGTTTATAAATGTAGTTCAAGCCAAAAAGTTCTCAGGACTCACCAGAGATAACTATTTGCCATGGAAAGTCCACACTGCTGCCCTGATAAGCAAATTAGGTTCAGCTATATTTGTTCCCAGAAACATAAAACCTTAGTAACGGGTGATGCTATTAGAATGGTGTGTGTCTCATATTTTAGTACTGTCATGACCCGTAGAATAGAAATACAGGGTAAGTATCGTGATGCATAAAAAAAAGAAAAAGTTTCAAACTGCAAGAAGTAATGAGAATTGAAAATAACGGTTAATGCAAAAAGAACAGATAGCTATAGGCCACTACCCAAAAAAACTTTATATATATATATATATATATATATATATATATACAATCATGCGACACAACTGTACAACTGTTTACCATCTCATATTTCAAACATTAACTTGAAAGAGGAATTTAAGCAAATAAGAAAACTATTGATTACAGAAACTACTTCCTCTTCAGTAAAGGAATACATACTAAATGAAGAAAATTGGAAATAGGCATACAGTATAATGGAAAAAAATGAGCATAGTTACATATGCACTAAATTCAAAATGTATCCTCGTGTATGGCAGAGTAGAAGTAAGATAAAGTAGATTGTACAGTAGATACAAAATGTACAGTCATGTATGATGCTATTGTATTTAAAAATGATGGACCTTGATAATTAAGTAGAGTATATGATCACTATTGTGTTGAACTGACAATGAAAACATGTGGGCTACTACGATGTAATCCATGCAAAACATCCAACGCTGCTAAATAAATAAAAATTAATGCTACTTTAGCAAGTTACCATGGTCTGGGGAAGAAAAGCATATGAAGAGATGCGTTGTAAATATTCATGTGGAAGTCGATACTTCTTGGAGTCGGATGTTTCGGTTGTCGTGATGTAATGTTATGAGTTCCTGGAACTTTTTTTGTTTATCAGGCCTTTAGTGTATTCACGCATAGTGGCTGACATGATTTGTGGGAATGAAGTTGTAAGGAGGGCTGTAAACGGTCTCATAACTGATCTGAGATCGTCTCCTTATGTTCATGACTGTCTGTGTCGTTGGTGATCAGTGTAGTCAACTGTAGTTTAAAGGAATGTGCCATAGCGTCCGCTGTATCAAAGGGATCGTAATATGGGCCGTATTGTCCTTGGAGAGATCTGATTGTAGATACGGTACATGTTGTTGTCTTGCTTTTGTTATTCGCTGTTTCGCATCACAACGTGATTCTCCCCATATCCGACTTTTGTGTTGTTGTAATTGATTCCTTATGTGTCTGCGTAGTCTGTCCATCGCGATAATTTCGCCAGCGTCGACTGTATTGTCTTTGACGGCAGGGATACTGAAAGCACAGAATCTACATACAAAACTCGTCGCACTGTGCATGAATAACGTAACGGTTTGCAACGCACACGTGAAAAAAAAAATGGTTCAAATGGCTCTGAGCACTATGGGGCTCAACTGCTGTGGTCATCAGTCCCCTAGAACTTAGAACTACTTAAACCTAACTAACCTAAGGACATCACACACACCCATGCCCGAGGCAGGATTCGAACCTGCGACCGTAGCAGCAGCGCGGCTCCGGACTAGAGCACCTAGAACCGCACGGCCACCGCTGCCGCACACGTGAAAATACGCGTACAAACCCTAGGCTTCTCTCACTGAAACGATTTCTAAGATTTACATGAAAAATTGCATCGTCTATGGTTAGTTACACATTTCTTACTAGCTATATAGGGAGCAAAAAATGTTACATGGTGAACAATCTGTTTCAAAAATTAAAAAGAATCAATAGTGAAATAAGTGTGTGTTCGGATCAAACAAAACTGAACTACGTCTCTGATCAGTACAGAACATACACTAAAGAGCCAAATAAACTGGTACAGCTGGGTAACGCCCCTGCGAGCTCGCAGAAATGCCGCAATTCGACGTGGCATGGACTCGACTAATGTCTGAAGTAGTGCTGGAGGGAATTGGCACCATGAATGCTACACGAATGTCCATAAATGCGTAAGAGTACGAGGAGTGGAGATCTCTTTTGAACAACACGTTGCATCCCAGATATGCTCAATAATGTTCATGTCTGGGGAGTTTGGTGGCTGGAAGAACTGCTAATCAGGCAGGATGCTTACGTGTCACCTGTCAGAGTCGTATCTAAACGTATTAGGAGTCTCATATAACTCCAACTGCACGTGCCCCACACTATTACAGAACCTCCACCAGTTTGAACAATCCCCTGTCGACATGCAGGGTCCATGGATTCATAAGATTGTCTCCATATCCGTACACGGCCATCCGCTCGATACAATTTGAAACGAGACTCGTCCGACCAGGCAACATGTTTCGAGTCAGCAATGGTCCAATGTCGGTGTTGACGGGTAAAGGGGAGGCGTGAAGCCTTGTGTCGTGCGATCATCAAATGGTTCAAATGGCTCTGAGCACTATGGGACTCAACATCTGAGGTCATAAGTCCCCTAGAACTTAGAACTACTTAAACCTAACTAACCTAAGGACATCACACACATCCATGCCCCAGGCAGGATTCGAACCTGCGACCGTAGCGGTCACGCGGTTCCAGACTGAAGCGCCTAGAATCGCACGGCCACACCGGCCGGCCGTGCGGTCATCAAGGGTTCAAGAGTGGGCCTCCGGCTCCGAAATTTTTGATTGATATTTCGTTGAATGGCTCTCACTCTGACACTTATTGGCCCAGCACTGAAATTTGCAGCAATTTGCGGAAGGGTTGCACTTCTGACCCATTGTGTCTTCATTGGACCCGTTCTTGCAGGATCTTTTTCCGGCCGCAGCGTGCGGTTCTATGCGCTGCAGTCTGGAGCCGAGCGACCGCTACGGTCGCAGGTTCGAATCATGCCTCGGGCATGGATGTGTGTGATGTCCTTAGGTTAGTTAGGTTTAATTAGTTCTAAGTTCTAGGCGACTGATGACCTCAGAAGTTAAGTTGCATAGTGCTCAGAGCCATTTGAATCATTTGAACTGGCCGCAGCGTTGTCGTAAATTTGATGTTTTACCGAATTCCTGATTTTTACGGCACACTCGTGAAATGGTTATACGGAAAAATCCTCACTTCGTCGCTACCTCGGAGACGCTGTGTCCCATCGCTCGTGCGACGAATATCACAACGTTCAAACTCACTTAAATCTTGGTAACCTGTCACTGTAGCAGCAGTAACCGATCTAAGAAGTGGACAAGACACTTGTTATCTTATACAGGGTGTTACAAAAAGGTACGGCCAAACTATCGGGAAACATTCCTCACATACAAATAAAGAAAAGATATTATGTGGACATGTACCCGGAAACGCTTAATTTCCATGTTAGAGCTCAATTTAGTTTCGTCAGTATGTACTGTACTTCCTAGACTCACCGCCAGTTGGCCCAATTGAAGGAAGGTAATGTTGACTTCGGTGCTTGTGTTGACATGCGACTCATTTCTGTGAACGTTTGGTTCAAATGGCTCTGAGCACTATGGGACTTAACAGCTGTGGTCATCAGTCCCCTAGAACTTAGAAGTACTTAAACCTAACTTAACCTAAGGACATCACACACATCCATGCCCGAGGCAGGATTCGAACCTGCGACCGTAGCAGTCGCATGGTTCCGGACTGCGCGCCTAGAACCGCGAGACCACCGCAGCCGGCGTGAACGTTTGGGCAGGCATTGTTGGTGATGTCTTTATTGGGCCCCATGTTCTTCCACCTACGCTCAATGGAGCACGTTATCTTGATTTCATACGGGATACTCTACCTGTGCTGCTAGAACATGTGCCTTTACAAGTACGACACAACATGTGGTTCATGCATGATGGAGCTCCTGCACATTTCCGTCGAAGTGTTCGTACGCTTCTCAACAACAGATTCGGTGACCGATGGAGTGGTAGAGGTGGACCAATTCCATGGCCTCCACGCTCTCCTGACCTAAACCCTCTTGACTCTCATTTATGGGGGCTTTTGAAAGCTCTTGTCTACGCAACCCTGCTACCAAATGTAGAGACTCTTTGTGCTCGTATTGTGGACAGCTGTGATACAATACGCCATTCTCCAGGGCTGCATCAGCGCATCAGGGATTCCATGCGACGGAGGGTGGATGCATGTATCCTCGCAAACGGAGGACATTTTGAACATTTCCTGTAACAAAGTGTTTGAAGTCACGCTGGTACGTTCTGTTGCTGTGTGTTTCCATTCCATGATTAATGTGATTCGAAGAGAAGTAATAAAATGAGCTCTAACATGGAAAGTAAGCGTTTCCGGACGCATGTCCACATAACATATTTTCTTTCTTTGTATGTGAGGAATGTTTCCTGAAAGTTTGGCCGTACCTTTTTGTAACAGCCTGTATAGGCGTTGCCGACGGCCGCGCCGTATTCTGTCTGTTTACATATCTTTGTGCTTGAATATGCATGCCTGGCGCTTCAGAGTAAGTTGCTGAGGAGAATGGACATTTCAAATAACGAATGAGTCTTCGATTGCTCGGTCGTGTAAATGCATTGTTTGAGTCTAACTAAAATCTGCTGAATACATGAGTTGTTGGAATTAATGTACACAAAATGATTTTGCTTATTGCGGACAAACTATGGGAAACGCCTGATGTTAAGAAGAATTACGCTAACAACTGGTAAAATTGTTGTTTTATTGAAACACAACGGCCGTATCATCAGTGTAACGAACATGGTAAAGATTAATCTACAGTGTCTCACCTTCGTGGTTATTAAAATTTATAAAAGTAATATCTAAAATACACTCAGTGTTAAAAAGGTCATAGATGTACCCAGTGCTCCTACCCAAGACATGTTATTCAGTGAATATTATCTACATTACATTGGCGAACGATGGGTGATAAGGACATGATTCATTAATTACATAAAAATTGCTGGTTGGTGGATCATGTAGTTGCAGAGCAATGTTTTAAAATTTGCCTGCATCTAAAAGAAGAAGAAATATCTTTGATTGAGCGAACACGAAAAATTTTTTAAAAGAAAAAGCTGTGGTAGCCTAAATAAATATCTGCATACTGCATCACACGCAATAATTGCCCTTAGATATATATCGGGCAAACCGATGGGTTATTTCGAAAAAGATATCAGGAACACCTTAACTTAAATAACCCCCGATCCGCATTAACAATGCACTTAAGCGAATAGGGGCACAGCACCACAAACCCTACAGAAAATTTTAAAATACTTCATAAAAAAACTCATATTTTGAATATATTAGAGGAGGAAGAAATTTTTAGACATAAAAGAAAAAGAAAACAGTTCACGTTGCGTAATCAATTTGAATAAAGAACCATAGCATTTTCTGGCTGATTTTGATTGTTTTTGCGATTAAGTAGCAGTATGTAATAAAATTCAGAATTATTCGCATTTGTAAAGAGAGTGACCCAGCGGTTCTATTCATGAGTTACACGACTTCACACCGTCCACATGTAAAGGGTGAACATTAACACGACCTATATATCACAGGAACGGATCCCTAACTGGAAATAGAAGAAAGAAGGTCCATGAACATGTATCCAGAAAGGCATTATTGCCGTGGTAGATTGCTCTGACGAATGCAAATTCATGTGACCCTGTGCCGTGGTGTCGTGTTTACCTTGTGTGTTTCAGGCTGTGTGATTGACACAGTGTACGGTAAGCAGAAGCATGGTTTGGTATTCATGTCGGGGACAAACCGAGGTGATGTTTGTGGACAGCCAAGTAGATGGAAACGGTCGACAGGCAGCACGGCTGTTCCAAAACAAGTACCCTCACAGACACCAAACACACCACGAAACATTTCAAGCTCATTTTGGGCGTTTGTGTGATCATGGATCCTTTCAGACACACAAACATGCAGTTTGGTGGCGGCTGTGCATACACCAGATGTGGAGGACCAGGTGCTACAAGATACTGAAACGAACCCTAGAACAAGCTCCAGGCAAGTGGCCAGTCGACATGGTGTAAGCCAAAGTATGATTATTTCTGTCCTTCATAAGCGCTACTATTCCTGTCACCTGCAACAAGTGCAAGGATTACCAGCAGCAGATTTCCCTCTACGGGAATGATTTTGTTAATAGTTTTAGGCCCAGATCATCCGAATTACGGACTTTCTGTCGTCGGCCCTCTTTACCAAAGAAGCAACCTTTGCCACAACTGGCATCATCAATCTGCGTAATCATCATCTTTGGGCTACAGACAACTGTCGGGAAATGGTTGAGGCATCTCATCAGCATCAGTTCAGTATCTGTGTGTGGGCATGTATTCTTGGCGACTACATACTTGGTTGGACCAGTCATTATTCCACAATGCCTCTGTGGGAGGACTTACCTAGGCTTCCTACGAATATTTTGCCTAGGCTGCTTCAGAATGTGCCTTGGGCATGAGGGAGCACCACCTCACTCGTGCATTACATTTCGCCGACACCTCAACAACATCTTCCCTGGACTTTGGATAGGGTGTGGAGGTCATGTAGTATGGCCTGCTAGATCACCGGACTGAAACGCCCTGGATTTGTACCTTTTGGTGTGTCTGAAACGCGTTTTGTATGCAGAATCAGTTCTTGATGTGCAGACCCTTCAACGGTGTGTTCACGACACTTGTAATGCTATTTGGAGAGAGGCCGGAATGTGCAATCCATGATATGATGTGTGAACGTGTCCATTTCATCTCGTGGAGGCCTCTTTGAACATCTGTTGTGATGTGGATGCGATGGAGCTCTGTACTGTGTTCCAGTATGATTTTTTGTCGTTGCACGTACACTGTCCATTTCCAGACACGAGTTCATAGGACCTTTTTCCCCCCATTCCCACTCAGGAATCCATCCCTGCAGTTTTTCAGTTTTATTAACGTTCACCCTGAATAGTTACCATTTCACTAGCCTGTTAGTCTTATTTGATAGTCTCTTGTGCGGCCGCTTCTCCTCTTCCCAACACCGAATTGCTCTGCTCTTCCCAACACCGGATTGCCCTGCCGTCACACTGGTAAGAAAATGCCATCTTGTATCATTTCACGCAGTATATCCCATTGTGCGCCAACTTGCCATGTTAGTAGTGACAGTTTTTATTGCCAATCCGGTCTTTAAAAATTTTGTTCGCCTCCTCTCGCCACTAAATGTTTTCTACTTCTAGATACAGGTAAATTTTAAAACATTGCTCTATAATTATATGATCCACCCACTAGCAATTTTTACTCGTTCACCAATGCTATGTAGACAATATTCACTGAGTAATATATCTTGACTAGGAGCAGTGGGTACACCTGTGACCTTTTTACATTGTGAGTGTACTTTAGATATTACTTAAATTTTTATATCTACGTAGGTGAGACGCTTATTCTTTAACATTCATGTTGCACCTGATGATGTGGCTTTAGGTCACGAAACAGGTTGTTTTTCAATAAAAAAGGAAAAAAAACTATTTTACCAGCTGTTTGCGAAATTTTCTAAACATTACGTTTTTCAACAGCTGCAGATGGCCAAGTATAAAATACTTTGTGTAGAAAACGATCCCTGAGAAAATGAGGAGCAAAACAGATCATACGGATATATGGCCAGAAATATGTTCCAAGCAGTGACCTCTGTATACAAGGTGTAACTAAATTCCCATTACAGACACTGAGGATGTGTAGTGGGGGACCAAGTTTAGGAACTCACGTTCAGAAATGTATTGTTTTCTCGCTACGCACAAAATACCACAACACATGTTCAAAACTCTCTCATTTTTGGCGCCAGTGACTAGGATATTATATAAGTAATTCACGTATCACCCGATGTCCCATACCTGCTACAAATTTGTTTACATGCTTTTCAGTTGAGTTTGTGATTTGCATTGGAGGAAAACCTACTGGCACAAGTTATGGCTGTGGGAGATGCTGGAGGACTACAGACTGATGATCGTGTGTACTGGAACAACGTACAGAGGTACCGTATCTGTGTTGAGGTTGGTGGTTGTATGTGGACCCAAAGGACAAGAAGCAGGAGTCAGAGAGCAACTTGTGTGTGCAGTGTGGAAACACTACATTTCCGGACATGAGTTCCTATGATAAACATAACCACTTTGGTCCCTGTTACAAGTCTTCAAAGTCTGTAAAGGGAATTTAGCTATGCCTCATACAGAGGTCATGGGTTCTAAGTGAGGTACACACGCTGGAAGGTGGAGGTTTAAGCATCTTTCACATAGTAGAGTTCAGTGGTTGAAAGCGCATATGAGAACACACCATGCAAGTTGGAATGTTCTGTCTGTACAAGTGCTTTAGTGGTATGGTGTTAGTGAATAATCAGTACCGGTTTATACTCAATGTGTCGTTGAGTAGAACGACTAGATGCCTCCACAGCTTGGAAAGGCGAAACTGAGCTTTAGCATCATCATGTAGTAACCACATTACCTTTCGTATCACCAGAGGAACGACTTCCAGTTGGCAAGTGCTGATGCACCTGATGTGATTGACAATAATCCCCACCCACACATCGAGGCTGAACTGTTGCTGATGGTTCGTGCCATCATCATAATGCTAAAATACCAGTACAGACAGAATATTCCCACTTGCTTGGTATGTTCTCATGTGTACTTTCAATCATTGAAACCTACACTATCAAAGATCTTTTACCTCCACCTTCAAGTGGACATCGTTGAAACGCATTTCCAGCCATATGATCTTTTCTGCTTCTCTTCCTCACAGAAATAATTTCTTGTAGTTTGTTCCATTTAGCAAAATCCCTGCACACATTACCAACACTTCACATATTCAGTAGATTTTGGTTAGATTCAAACAATGCATTTACAATACCTAGCAATCGAACCCTCTTTGATTATTTTTAAGATGTCCGTTCTCTTTAACAACTTGTCTTCAGTGCATATCAGAGACACAGTTCAATCTTATTTGCCCCACACTAACCCTTACTTGATTCATGATTCTTTTTAATTTTGAAACAAATTGTTCACCATTGCTTTTAGCAACTACAAGTGTGAGACAAATATGTAATACAATTTGCACATTATGAGAACAGGAGCCAAAAGAATTATCAACTACAAAGTGATGCAACCTGCATTCAGAAGCAGTTTCAATTAAGTCAGTTTTCAAAAGTTCAGCAAATTGGATCCGTTACTCTCCAAAATTATTTTTAATCTCTCTGGGATTGAAAATACCTAATGATAGCACTTCATGTACCCAAGGAAGGAAGAACGGGTCTTTACAGCCTGAAGAAAATCCAAAGAATGCAAGAAGAACTATTGATAAAGGACAAAAAAGTAGAACTCAGCAAAAAGATAAAAACAAATTAAGAGTGTGAACATTAAATATAACAACTTTGACAGGAAAGAATGAAGAGGCTGTAGACATGATGAAGAGGAGAAAGAGTCATATCCTCAGAATGAGTGAAACGAAATGGAAGTGAAAGGATTCAAAACTGCTGAGAAGTGGATACAAATTATATTGCCATGATCACAATAAAGTGGCAAAGAATGGAGTGGGCCTCTTGCTTCACAAAGACCTTGACCCTGTTACAGATGTAAGCTTCATAAGTGAAAAAATATTTGAAGTTGGAGTGAACATGGGAAATAATAGTTGCATTATACAAAATTTTAAACATGGCTGAAGCAGCAACTATTGAAAATCTTCACGTTAAATCATAACAGCCAAACAGTTACAGGACAGAGATTTACTGAAATCCTTGACCACTGTTTCGGTATATCTAAATATACGTTCATCAGAAGCAAAAACACACCTGAACAGGAAGACACCTTAATTAGCAAAAAACTTAGCAACATAAATGAGATCAAAGAAAAAAACAAACGCTTATAGCTTTAAGTAACCATGAAAATTACCAAAGTATTACAAGCACAAAAACTTTTAGTCACTTACTAAAATCACAATCTGCAGTGGAGATGCATAAAACAATCGTGCCAATAGTGCCGCCAGTAGTCAAAATTAAAATATCACCTCCATCTGTACAGCATAATTATGAAGAGATGGTCAATGCAAACACAGCATATTATCAGTACTTAGCCTGTGAACTAATATGAAGGGGGTGTGGAAGCACTAGGGCAGACAATTTCACTGAGAGAGGGCATTTGTGGTACGCACAAGAAACGAGCACACATTAAAACCCAGGAATACATACTCATGTGCATCAAAATTTTAAAGGTTGTGCTAATTTAAAACCTCTGTCTTAATAAATAAAACATATGAGAACCATTTAAAACACCTACATACAATAGAAAACATGAACACCAATTTGCCTGTGTCCTAGTATCAAGCAGGTGAAACTTGCACTAAGGAACACATCTAACAAGAGATGGCACTGGTGTTATGTGAGAGAGTCTCACGCAAATTAAAGACTAGGATACATATTAGTGGAGACAAACAAAATGTTGTAGTAAATCGAAACCATCTCTTGTCATGAATAAAAAACATAACAGAGTCATTAAACCTCACATACACATTGAGAACCGTGAACGATAATCATAAAAAATCCATAAAATCCCAACAAGACAGGAAAGTACCATCTCACCAGCATCAACAGACAAGAAAACTAGCTTCTAGTCAGCCAAACTATATTACATTAGAGCAAGAATTGGTTTGAAACTATCCAAAAAATGTTTGCTTCTATGCTGCACCTGTTTGTTAAGAATAAATCCATCTTTCTGAGATAGGTGTTTGAAAATTTCTAATTCCTTGAACAGGTCCAGTTTGTAACCCTTAAGCCTAGTTTACATGATGACATTGGGTAGCGCCACTCGTTGCATGGAATGAGTTGCATGCAAGTGGTTTCATATATGACTGTAGACATGGTGACACCAGTATACACTTTAGTTTCATCGTTTTGTGGGTCCCTGAGTCGTGTCTGGAATGAAACTTTTGGCAGTTGAACGTTGCACCAGTTGTGATGGAGTTAAAGCTGCTTCAATCTGGTTTCTTAATTCAGGGAGGTCTGCTGGTAGTGGAAGCATGTACTCATTATCCTTGATGAAGCCCCAAAGGAAAAAAATTGCATGGAGTTAGGTTGGTTGAATGTGGAGACAATGCAAAACAAGCCCTGTCATTGGATCCCTTTTGGCCTATCCAGTGCTTGGGTACGGCAAAGTTCAACTGATCGCGTACTTCGCAATGCCAGTGCTCACATTGAACATTTATAAGGTTCTTGGTAAAACTGTTTGAGTTGCTCTTTGATTTGACATATCATTTATAACTGTAAGTTTAATGTAATAAATATTATAAAGTGTTAAAACCCCAATATTCATTTATAAACACCCTGTATATATACTAAGTTATTGTGTCTATGTCTTGTCAACAAGCATTGTGTTCATAAGGTCTTTTGACACAAGTCAATTGTAGGGTGATGCACTCAGGATTCAGTTTTCATCAATTGTAGTAGCAAGTTGGAAACACTGTGTTGTGGTAAAAGTGCATTATGGCAATAAGTGTTTTGAAAAGACTATACAATCATGCAAAGACGCAATAGAATACATGGAGACCTTCTTAGCAGCCATTGCAGAAAGGAATCATCTGTTAAGACTAGTGTGCCCAAATCTCCCCCCCCCCCCCCCCCCGCCCCCCCCCCCAGATCGAACATTGGTATCTTACAAAACAGTAATATTAAGCAAATTACTGTTTATAAGCTACTGTGTAATTATTAATATTCAAACTGTTCACAGTGTAATGATGTTTTGTTTTGAAACCATTGTGAAGTTGTAACTCTTCAGGCTTTCCTGACGATCTAATTACATCTTGGGTTGTCGAGTGTTCTGCCGGATATCAGCATCGTACTTGCATGGTATTTCGGTCACGTAGCTCGTAACCTTCATCAGTTGTGACCTCGGGTCGCACCTGATGAAGGTTACGAGCTACGTGACCGAAATATCGTGCAAGTACGACGCTGATATCCGGCAGAACACCCGCCAACCCAAGATGTCATTGTGAAGTTACTTATTTTAACCAGTAATAAGAAAGCAATGTAAACATAAAATAGTGATATGTCAATTGTCTTTTCAAATCGTAATTATCACTTTAAGAAAAAATTGGTAGATTGTTTTTAAATATCCTTTCTTGCCTTTCTGAATGCTGGATACTACATATATAAGATTACCACGTTGTATGACTCTTGTGAAAATAGGGTTTTGATAGCTCAAAACCATTTTATTTTAGTAAACTGATTAACATAGTATTTCTCTTATTTTAATTGAGTCATAGAAATGAAATTTTGGCTATTTTAACTAAGTTGGAGGCAGTTCATTTGTTGATACAGTGATCGAGTACAATCAGCGTTCTATTGTTAGCTGTTTATTTACTGAAAGGCGAATCTGCACTTTTAGTATGAAGCCTGTTAATCTTTTTCAAAACACTTTTCTGTGTGAGAATATTAACTTATTTATACCTTCATATGTGATCAAACATATCGACAACCAATATTGTCTTTTGGCCTGTAACTTCAATCTTTGAAATGAAAGAAAACATTCAAGTACTTCACAAGGATATTTAATAAAAGTAATCAAAATTACAATTGCTGATTATATATGGAAGGTAAAAAATTTTTATTTGGTAAATAATTTTTGTTCCTTCATTGCTAAAGTGGATCCTTTCAGTGAATACTTCCAAAAATCCATTATTTTGGACATCAGATGAGTAGCACGAAAGGAACAACTTCAACAAGACTGAGAAGAATCTTCAACTGCTGTCAAGAAACAAGGTAAGTTTACAACATTTTTTCTAAAGGTAAAGAAGAGAATTAATTCTCGTGCTCACTCTCAGGTTCATGCTTTATGTACCTGAACATTTTCTGATTCCAGTGAAAATGCATACTTTGGAACAATTGTCATTAATACTGATTTTCAAATGTTATTTTTAGTTGTTTAATTAGGACAAGCAGTCAGCCAATCTACATCTACATAAATACCCTACAAGCAAGTGTACAGTGCATAGCGGAGGGTTCATAGTTGTAGCATAGGATTGGGTGGAGTGGGGTTCAGGCTGGTGATTCTGCAGACACAGGGCTCAATTTAACAATTTCTCTGCCTCCACTTGGATTACTGTCCTTTTTGGCAGGTGAAGACACCAACCACTCCACCAGGCTGTATCGTCCATGCTGTGCCCACACCCCGCACTGATTGTTAGTGATGTCTGACCAACTGCAACACAGCCTACCAGTTTGTTGAGGGTCTCTATCTCAGCTCTGCCCAGAACTGGCTTGGTTCTCTACCTACAGCAACTGAACACATCAGTGTCCTTGCTTGCAATGAGCTCAGCCATGCTGACACTCACAGTGTCCACTAACCCAAACTGTCTGCCCACATGTGGCTGCAGTGTGAAACTCCTCTGTGGAGATGGAGAAAACAACTGTCCACACAACTTCCCCCCCCCCCCCCCCCCCAAACTCTTACCTCCGGTCTCTGCCACATACGAAAGGAACCACCACAATTGCAATACAATGAAAGAATAACTAACAAATGCTGACATTTAAGGCCACATATATACAATAATAAATTAATGTTCATAGGCTGTTATGAACTGAGATGTGCACCCTGCATTCCTTACTCACAGACACATTCTTAATTGACAGAGTGACTGGCATCACAAATTGTACAGTATGGTGGAAAATTTTCCATTAGCCTGGCCTCTGCTCTGCTCAGCTTACTGAAATTTTAAAGGTGTACATGATCACGTACTCTAAATGGTTGGTTGATTTGGGGGAGGGGAGCAAACTGCGAGGTCATTGGTCCCATTGGGTTTGGGAAGGATGGGGAAGGAAGTCAGCCATGCTCTTTCAAAGGAACCATCCCAGCATTTGCCTGAAGTGATTTAGGGAAATCGTGGAAAACCTAAATCAGCATGGCCGTATGTGGGTTTGAACTCTCATTCTCCAGAATGAGAGTCCAGTGTACTAACCACTGTGTCATCTCACTTGGTACCCTAAATGGATTCAGGTATCTTCCCTTTTTGTAAACCTGATCCCCTTGCTCAAGGACCACCAAAATATCTTTCGAGGTACATCACTTTTCCCTTATCTCCGTGGTGGATGTCTTGCTGAGTAACAGGTGCTCAATCGATCACGAGTTAGCTAATGGGGAGTTACTTCTGAATGCAAACATTAATGTTGCTGGCATGCTCTTGCACATCTCCTACCTAGCTGTATTAAAGGCATACATTAGGCATTCCAGAGTTTCGGTCCACTTAATGAGGTCAGAATGATAATAAGTAATCAAGGCTGTCCTTAGGTCATGGTTTACTCTCTCCACAACGTAGTATAATGGCAGTATGCCTGATTCCTAACCCAAACACAAACTATCTGAAGGCCCTGGAGGTAAATGCCATGACATTATCAGAGACTAATATTCAGCAGTGATCAAAGGTAACAATAGTCATCTTCAGCCAATACTTTGGTATACTGGTTGCCGACCTAGTAGGAAACAATGAAGAGAATCTCAAATAGGCAGTCCTGCATATGGGCCCACAAAATCAATATACAGAGGGGTTCAGAAAAATGTAGATACTCTTTGACAGTTAATATCTTTGGAACAAAATGACATAATGTTGCAATTTTTCACAGTAGTGTAGTGCATTGTTTTCTCAACAGATCTTGGCATGCATTTTCCAGCAGCTGGCAGTGCAGCAATGAATGAAGTAAGATTGTCATTTGAGCAATGCAAGGCAGTATTGAAGTGGTATTGGAAGTATGAAAACATGATGGAGGTACAAAGGCAATGTCATAACGTGTACAGAACTCGGTCACCAACTTGTACAACAACTTATCATATTCAGGATAAATTTGAAACCGATGGTACTGTTCAAGATGTGCATAAGGAAAGGTCTGGCTGATCAGAAACATCAACAAGTCCAGTTTACAGTGCTACTGTGTAGCAACATTTTACTAAGTCACCTCAAAACTCTTGAAGCAGGGTGCACATGAAAGCAGGGCGAGATGATCAAGTACATGATGAATTCAGAAGGCTGCAAGGTGGAAAGTGTACATTCCAAGATCAATGCACACTATGAACAAGGATGACCCGGATCAAGGGATGGAGAACTGAGAGTGGTTTGAAGTCATGCTTTGCGAGGATGACTGGTTTGCAGGGATGGTTATCTGGTCTGACGAGCCCCAATTCAAACTAGATTGTACTCTAAACCACCACAACTGTGCGTACTGGGTTTCTGAAAATCCTCACATTCATATCGACAAACACATTAATCTATGGGGTGTTAATGTGTGGTGTGGTCTGTCATTACATGGTTTGCATTGTTTGAGTAGCCCATTCCACCATAAACTGTAAACCACCATTACTGGTGAGGTGTTCCTTCATATACTGCAAACATAAGTTTTACCTGCCATCTGAGAGGTGTTTGGAAATGAAGATTTTACCTAGAACAAGATGGCACTCCACCTCCCTACCACAGAGATTCTAAGTGAAACCATCAAGGTGTCCTATGCGGCTATCACATTGGCAGCACTGACACCCATAGTTCAGTGGCATCGATGTAGTTTGGATGCTAATTGGGGGAGTCACTTTAAATACACAAAATAACATTCCTCTCATGCAAGAATTGTAATGGTATGTCATTTTGTTCCATTAATATTGACTATCAAATAGTTGTCTACATTTACCTGAAGCCCTCTGTATAACTTATCCTTAGGGTGATTTACTGGCTTCAAAGTGTGTGTACCCTGCTAAGTATCATGTGGTGGCTTGTTAATTGAGGAAGTCTTACATCCTCAGACCATAGTCTGAATATTCCCTTTCACATTCTTCCACATGAACTCTTTGCAGGTCTTTGTGTGTGTTTTAAAAATCCCCACGTTTCCCCAAACTGGAAATTGATGATAATAATGGACATACTGGCGTCCTAGAATTACAGTATAGAATTCCCTTCCTTACTAAATACAGCCTAATCACTTCTACTTTTTCTACTTTCTGTTTAATTACATTCAAGGGCCCATCTTCATTCTGATATTTGACAATACCCTCAAATGATGCAAGAAAATCACAAAAAATGTGTTTCAATCCCCGCACCTTACTATCCTGGCTGAGCTCACTAACCTCAATTTCCTTAGCATCTGCTTGGACCATGTGGCTGCTCAACCCCTCCGCAGTAACACTGTTAGTCAAAGAAATTAACCATTCCCATAAATCTTGTTATCTCTTTAGCATTCATGTGAGGGGGGCATTCTCTAATAAAATTGGTATGTTTGAACCAATTTTAATTTCCCTCTGTAATATGATATTCCCAAGAAATGACATGTCAAGGAGTCCAAACCTCAGTTTTTCGGGATTAATCATCACTCCTGCCTTCCTAAAGTGCACAAACATTTCCTTCAGGTGTTCCATTTGTTCATGCCAGTTTTTGCTAAATATAACCAGTGTCCAGATAAAGGTGTACAAATCTGAACTTAATAATGGAAAACAACATATCCAACGGCCATGTTGACAACACCATGCCACTGCCTAGCTAAAAAGGCATCCTGTTACAATCAAATAAATTCTAATATGTGACAAACACATTTAGATTTCTCACCTCAGGGAATCTGATGGTAAGTCTGATTCAAGATGGTAAAAACACAGGCAGGACCAGTCAAAACAGGTCTGGAAATTAGGCAACGGTATGTAACAGAGGACTAGCCTCTTAATAAGTTCTCTTTAATCAGCTACCACTCTTGACTTCCCAAATGATTTAGGCATAACAATTATGGGAACTGAATAATGTGATCTGGATGGGCGAATAACACCTTGCTACAATGTAGCTTCAGCTTGACTTTTCAGTTTGTTTGTGCATGGAGATACAACCAATATGTCAGTCTCCTCACTTGCACAGTAACAGTTAACTCAATGCATAGAAAATATAACAGTCTCCTCACTTACATAGTAACAGTTAATTGAATGTAACACTTAATTACATTAGTCACTCCAGACCCATCCATTAGCACATTACTAAATTCTCTGTTGCATCACATTACCTCCTCCTCCCCTCTGCTGTACCATCTCTACCAGCACTTCCAAGTGAAAGCAAAATTGTAAGATAAAGTGATCTTCAGCCACTTTGGGATCAACTCAGTTTTCCTCATCACATTCAACCCCACAATCAGTGAATTCAATAGCCCCTCCATTGCCCCTGACAATATTTACCATGTAAACTCCCATATTCACAACTTTGCCAGAACTCTCTGCAACATCCACGAGGCAGTATAACTGGTTGTTACGTACTGGTTCTCATTTGGATTCAAACTTTACCACCCACAGACTGACTGGTGAATGTGGACCACTCATCACTTAAGAGGGTAACTGAGCTAGCTACCTGTTCCTAATACCCCACATATTGTTTCCTTATTAAGTAAACAGCAGACAAATGGTGTTCCATGCCACTGGTGTGCAAACATGGCCTTAATTCCTACAGGGGCAATGAGTGAAAAGACACACTTCGCTGCACTCTGAGGGCACCAACTATTACTACCCCACATCTTCTATTGCTGTGGGAAATTCATCCAGAAATGTCCCGATGCCCTGCAAAGGAAACAGTCATTATGTTTTGAGCTCTCCTCTTGTAAGGCAAATTCATCCACCACACTTATTTGAGGTTCATGGTAACTACTTTGGTCAACATATCTAAACCCTCCAATATGGCATGCTAATTCTCCCAAATCACTAAATGTACAAGGGGGCTGGGTGAACATCACTCACAACTGATCTGCTGGTTTAATGCCTTCTGTTATATTAGCTACCACCTCAACCTCAATAGCCATGATACAAAATGCATGTGCAGCTGTGAAACCTTATAAACATACTTTCAGAACTGCTTGTTAATCTCCTGTTCACATCCATAATCTGATTCAATCAGTTTCCACATATCCTGTGCAGGAATTACTCATTTTCATAGCCATTGGTGAGCTTTCACCATGGCATCTACTTCAACTATGGCCCTTACTATCCTACTTGTCAAACTACATGTAGTGTGAGAATACATGAACTGCAAAAGTTCCATGGCCCACAACCCAAAAACATCCTTCTACTATGCCAACCATAATATATTGTAATAAGATTTCACACTATCGGGTATGGAATCAATAGATAATTGCTCTTCATTAACCCTCCGTTACATGTACGAAAATTCGTGACGTGGTCACTCGCGCAGATGACAGGTGTCATCCACAATGCAAGCAGTCTATTTGTATATTTTAAACAGTCTTTATGAGTGATTTTATGATTTTTTTATTAAATCTAAATATAATACATTTAATATTTGTACACAAATATATACGATCGTTTGAAACAGTTTGTGCAATAATTTAATAAGGTTACATTTCAAAATAACAAATTTACATCTATTTTCCATGTAAGTATTGAGGAGTGTGTGACTGCTTATCAAAAGAACATGGAAATGCGTATTTCAAAACAATGACCTAACTAATAAGCATATACAAACAGTAATTTAGTGACAAAGTGCAAGCAGAATTGAAGTAAAGAAAATGTTATTTGAAAACACAGTTTACACATATGTCTTTCAGATGATCTACACATGTCCAGTTGCTGCGTGTAGTGCACCATCTACAAGTTGTTTTATTTCATGCTCTTCCAAATATATAATACTTTACACATGAATCTGGTGATTTTACTGGCTGTTCCAGTTTCTTGAGTGCCTAACAGTAATTTAACCCTCCTCCAAATTTCACATGGAAGGCTTTCAATAAGGGAATGTCACTCTATTTGAGGCATTATTAGTTCCCAGCTGATTTTTTTCTATAAAATCAACCCTTTTTACAATCTGATTTGAAGCCATGCAGTGGTGTGTGTGTGTGTGTGTGTGTGTATATATATATATATATATATATATATATGGTGACTTACCGAACAAAAGCGCTGGCAGGTCGATAGACACACAAACAAACACAAACATACACACAAAATTCAAGCTTTCGCAACAAACTGTTGCCTCATCAGGAAAGAGGGAAGGAGAGGGGAAGACGAAAGGAAGTGGGTTTTAAAGGAGAGGGTAAGGAGTCATTCCAATCCCGGGAGCGGAAAGACTTACCTTAGGGGGAAAAAAGGACAGGTATACACTCGCACACACGCACATATCCATCCACACATACAGACACAAGCAGACATATTTAAATATAATAATATAATATAAATATAATTTTTCCCACGTGGAATGTTTCCTTCCATTATATATATATATATATATATATATATATATATATATATATATATATATATATATATAAAGCTTTTATGGCTGCAATGTTCAAAATATTGTAAAACAGTACCAAGGCCACCTTCTTGTATTATGTGACACATTGTTCTTCTGACACAGCTGATGTAAAAGATATATGCCCACTTTTGGCATGTTATAGAAAGTAATCTGTAGTAACACTGTTCATATTTACGTTGCACTTCACTTAGCGTAGACCAGGACTGTGTCCTAGGCATGCCCAATGTTAACTGACTGGGCACGGCCCATGCTGCCTGAGTTGTTGTTGTTACGCCGGCAGAGGTCGCGTCCGAATTCTCGCGTGCCCTCTGGTGGACGGGACTCTACTTGTGGCAACTACCATCCGTGACACGCCGTGCCGATGTGCACCTCCCACGATCTTTCTGGTGGCTACTGCATAATCATTTCAGGTTTATTTTGTTCCCCTGTTGAGCAATCTATAGTGTCATCGAAATGCATGCTTGACAACACCAACACTGTTCTATTTTTCTTTGGACAGTATGAGACCAATGTACAATCCTGTTGAAATCTAAAGCTAGATGATTTTCCCTTTCTCTTTTTGGTAGAAATTCTTTCAGCACTTCTCTCTTGTTTTTTTTCGTACTGTTCCGACATGTGTCAGTTTCTTCACCTGAAGTTTCTTGACTAAAGACAAACTGGTAAACCAGTTGTCACCAGTAATATTTCTGCTTGTACCTTGTACCAGTTCGACTATTCAGAGAACAATATCTTCAGCTGAATTACTGGCATTATATGGTCCCTCTGGTTGCTTACTGAGGTAAATTAAAAGTGTAAGCTGTTTTTACACCAACTAAAGCAAACACTTTTAACCCATACTTTGCAGGTTTTCTAGGAATATATTGCCTGAATGGGCAGTTTCCTCTAAATGCCAAAAGCTGGTCATCAACAGTAAGATATTCACTAGTTGAAAAATATTTTTGGCAATTGTTCATCAATAGCTCAAGTACCTCTCTGATAGCAGCCAACTTGTCAATCTCTCAGCGAACACCTCAATCACGGATATCTTCAAACCTCAGACATCTCATCAGAAACCTGAATCGGTTTTCACTCATGCATAAATAACATGACTCGAGTCCGTTTCCCCTTGAGTTATTCCATAATTTCGAGATACTCTTCCTAGAACATCTCAAAGATCCACACAGATATAACAAACCAATGAAAGCTCTGATCTCTATCGCATCTGTTTTTTGAGCATCCCTTTCCCTAGAGAAGTTAACATGAACTTCATTGATGTGTATATTAGTGCATGTTGTGATAATGCTTACTCTGTTTTCATCCAAGAACAAATTCAGAATTTCTATTTCTGTCTTTTTTATTCAAGCTGGATTTTTTGGTCCAGGCAAATGCATAATAATATTACAAGATCTACTTCTAACATTGGTAGCATACTTATTTTTCCTCCATTTAGTTATTCCATCTTTCCCTTAAAAAAATGCATCCTCTTGAGTTACATCTTCTTGTGACTCATATTCATCATTTTCTGACACTTCTTGTTCTGTTCGTGAATCATGACCACTTTCATTAACAGGATCCTCAGTCTCTGAGTCAGCGCTATCACTGTGAGCATCTTCATCACTCAGCTCATTGAACCATTCCAGCCATACATTAGGATCTCTACTAAACTCTGTCCGAGGTTTTTTGGCCTTTGTTATTTCTTCCACAATCTAAAAATAAAGAGAATACTAGGTAACATGGAAGGTAACTGCGATCCGTTTCAATACACCTAAATTTATGCACATAAAATATCAATTGAATCTGGGAAAACACTAAAGTAATATAGACTTACTTTGTTTGATTGTGGCAGTAGAGCTCGTGCAGATGACCAGAGTCCTCCAGACTATAATAATGTTTCACAAACAATGTATCTTTTATAACTGAAAGCCAACAATTACTGTATCTAACAGCCTGAGAGATAAAAGAAAGGTACTGAAAATGGCGTGAACTGAGTCCAGCCTTGTCAGACAAAATTGAGTGGGAAAGTCATGTGGGTGACGAGTGTCACCTGCGCGAGCAGTGGAGGGTTAAACATTGCTGCCAATGGCTGGGTAACCTTAGGAAACTGTCTTTTCCACATATTAACCTCCCTTTCTGGCAGCATGTTGTGTTACCTCAATTTTCACTACTGTGTTCAAGTCCATCTGGTCAACTTGAATGGAAACTATTGTTAACAATTCAGCAATTATTACATCTAACCTTGCCATCATTTTGAACAATTCATCCAATACAGCCCTATTCTCTTCCCTGACTATTCTTTCCAGATCATTCGTTCTATTCCTACAATGTGTAGTTTTGCTTGTAGCCTACGCAACTGGCCCTGCGAATATGATTCACACTGCAAGAGAGGGTTGATCCAATAACATTGAGGATGTTACTGACATTCTTGAACTGTACCTTCATCAACTGCACCAGCTCAGCCATGACATGGCAAAGCTGCTGTGATTGCTCCAACACCACATTTGCCAGAACCTGGCCATATATTGTCATCCCATAAATGAGCTTGTTCTTGTAAAAAGTCAAGACATATATGTTACATCCCTAACAATTATAACTGAAACAGCACACAGGAAAGCAAGACATAATCTTTTATTTATATTTTAATGCTGTCCGGTTACATCCCCATGCTGGTACAATGCAGATCAACACTCTGCTACCAATTATAGCATAGGATTCTGTGGTGAATCATGGGCCTAAATTCTGGTGAGGCAAGGAGACACACTGGAATATACTACATCATTCTCTTTTAATGTAAGCATACCTAGCATTCCTAATCACCACCACCACCACCACCACCACGATCACCATCACTACTATTACTAAGATGACAACTACTACTACTGCTGCTACTATGATGCTGATGACTATCACTACTACTAATTCTACTGTTAACAGTGATAATAATAATAATAATAATAATAAACATGACAACAATCTCTCCCATCATGCACTGCTGCTGCTGCTGCCCATAGTGTGGTTGCTGCTGCCAGAGACTGTGATCATGTGTGCGTGAGTTGCTTTTGCATGAGTGTGTGTGTGTGTGTGTGTGTGTGTGTGTGTGTGTGTGAGTGAGTGATCTATTTTTGACAAAGGCCTTGTTGGCCAAAGGCTTATTTTGTGACAGTCTTCTTGTTGCGCCCATCTGTGACTCAGCACCTCCACTATATGATGAGTAGCAACTAACCTTTTCATAATATTGTTATATTTAACTTTTATTTACAAATGAACTGGTAGATTGCACATTTGAGCATCGTTACTTATAAAACATGTTAACTCAAGAAGCCTTCTTCTTTCTGAACCTTTTGATTACATCGTCACACCACATGTCTTGGCTTTAAAATAATCACAGAATGATTTTTTATTTGAAGCACAAGCAATAGCAGATAAGTAATCCTGAGCCATACTGTTCTTCAAGTACGTTTCTATGCATTTATGACAATGAAGACTCCTTTTAACTGAAGTAATTGTTGCAGGAATGATAGCAATTAGACAAGATAGTTTGAAAGCTTCTGGAAGAATTTGGTCCACTTCATTCTCAATCATTCTCCTGATTACATCTCTCAAATTGACAGAGCGAAATATTTCTTTATGCTGGGAAGACTTTGCAGTCTCCAGTTCTACACACAGCTGCAAGCGACTGAAGAACGCATCATACATTTATAATAATGAATCCACATTATGTAGAGGGAAACACAGAATAATTGGCAGACTGAGTAATATCATCTAATTTGAGGGAGATTAGAAGTCACTAGTGAGGTACAGTAAGCCTTTTGGAAATCTAGAAATATGGAGCTAATTTGAAATCCCTTGTCAATAGCATTTAGTACTTCATGAGAACAATATTTTCTTAATCGTAGCTGACTATTTGTTGATAAATCATTATTTTTCAAGTAGTCAATAATATTAAAAGGCAGTATATGTTCCAAAATCTTACTGAAAATTAGTGTTAGTAATACAGGTCTGTATTACTGTAGATTACTCCTACTTTCTTTCCCAGTGTATGTGTGGTGTGTTCAACTTTCCAGTCTTTGGGTATAGATCTTTCATTGTGTGAGAACTTATATATGATTGATAAGTATGGAGCTACTGTATCAGCATACTCTGAAAGGACCCTAACTGGTGTACAGTCAGAACCAGAGGGCTTGCCTTTATTAAGTGATTTAAGTTGCTCCATTACACTGAGGATATCTACTTCTAAGTTACTCATGATGGCAGCTGCTCTTGAGTCAAATTCTGGAACACTTGCTTTGCCTTCTTTCAAGAAGAAATTCCAGAAAACTGTGTTTGGTAACTCCATTTTAGGGTCCGAGTCATCAGTAATACTGTCATTGCTATCACACAGTGGAGGTATTCATTGTGTCTTTCCATTGGTGTACTTTACATGCAAACAATAAATAAAACAAAATATCTTCCATATAGGAAACAGAACTGAAATCCAACCTTTGTCCCAGAAAAGGTAACCGGGCCAAACAGTGACAACTACAATGTATGGCCATCAGCAATAGACAGTAAATATAACAGATATAACTTCTACAATTAAGCGTAAGATATCAAAGCAACTCTTAGACTTAGGATCATCTGTATAACACGTAACTACATATTGCACTACTACTGGGACTGATGACCTCAGATGTTAAGTCCCATAGTGCTCAGAGCCATTTTTTTGCACTACTACTACTGCCATCACCAAGTAGATACCATAATAAACTACCAATAATACTCTTCTAAACTACCTATGCTTTTATCTCAATAAACTCTTATACAATAAAGGTACAAACTGAGAATTAACACAGAACAAGTATGAGGTTAAGTCTTAGTACAAACTGTGTCAACAAATGAGTTATGCTCACAGTGCATTTTAGACAATCGCTTTTAGTCTGTAACAATTTATCACGCTCACAGCATGCAGTTTAACAAATTAAATGGCTCTCACTCACAGTGCATACACCTGCACACCCTACATGCCATTAATCAACAGCCACCAATTGACATGCAATATACTTGAACTTCTATGAAGAATGTTGTTTGCTAGTCAATACATCAAATGCACTGCTCATACACAACACAGTGTTCTGAGTCAAAGCAATAGACCACAGTGGTGCAACAGCTAGCTGCTAAAGCACTCAGTTAGTTCTCCTTGTGACATGGAGAAGCCCCTTTCTCCATATCTACTGAGTCGCTATCCTTGGCTGGGAAAAAGACACTAACCTCTCCACCAGACTGTTGTGTCCATACAGTACCAACTGTTAGTGGCATATGGGCAACCTCACTGCAGCATACCAGCTCGCTGAGGCTCTCAGTCTTGTCTCTGCTCAGAACTGGCTTCTTCCTCTCCATACAGCAACTGATTGCAGCACTGTTTGTGCTTACGATCAGCTCAACCATGGCAGTGCTCATGGGCTCATGGCAATCACATACCCACTCCATCCACCACCCACTTGCAACTACAGTGCAACACTCCTCTAAAATGACTCTCTGGAGGGAGAGGAAACAACCATGTCACTCAACATGGCATATAATATTACTTATAGAAAATTTGATGTTTTTGTTCATGTACTGCGTAAGGGAAACATGACTGCCTGTATGTCTTTGTATGCATTCTAAACACTTTCATGTTTTTCTCATGAATCCTATGCCAGGTATGATGGCAGCATAATGGCTGTAAAGTCTCCTTCAAATACCAGTTCTCTAAATTTGCTCAACAGAGTTTCATAAGACCCATGTAGTCATTATTCTGAGACTTCCCATTTAAGTTCGCTGAGAATTTCTGTTACACTTTTGTATGAACTATACGTGATATACCTTCACTGATAACGTGTATGATTTTGGAGATTGTGCATCCATACAGTTCACAGGCCTGCTTATAGAAGACATCTGGGTCAGCCCCCAGGTGTGCTCTGTTGAGCCACCAAAGAAACAGTGTTAACTAAGTGATTGTAAACGAGTGCTTGGCCTATTCTGTAACCTGTATTACTGTTGTCCAGTACTGTTGTCCTGTACTTCATTGTATCTTACATGTTGCTCTATAAGCTACTATGTTCCGTAATCGTGTTTGTTCTTGCTGTAGCTAACTTGGCGATGAGTGAGGGTTACATTTTCTCCACGTGTTAGTGTCAGTGCTAAGTCATCTGACAAACACCTCAATAGAGTAAGTATTCCAACATACCACTGCCCAGTAGCAAGCTTTCACAGAACAATGGGAGGCACTCACCACCACTCTCAATCAAGTGGCATCTGCATGTTTGCAGTAGGTTACTCTCCTGTCAGTGCTACTGTCACCCTTTTCAGCATATGATGAGTTGGCTGAAGACTGGGACTTGTACGAGACATGGTTAAGCCAAAATTCCCAGAGTTTTCATGCAGGCAGTGTAAACCTGTGTAGGAATTTCTTTCTTTTTGGGCTTTCACCATGCTTTTATCAATTGCTGTGCCAACTTGCCTCTTTGCAAGAATCAACCAGCTTATCATTTGATGAAATGTGCAAGCTCCTCTCAACCTATTACTGTGACAGAATGCATGTCATTACAATGCATGTAGAATTTTCTCATTGTTAGAAATGTCCAAACCAATCTTACAAATCCTGGGCTGCAAAATGACACAGGTTGAATTGTCCTTGTTAATTTGTCACTAGTACCCATCATGAATCCTACACTGATCACTTGGTGTGTGATGTTACTATTTGTGTGGCACCAGATAGGGAAGTGCACAAAAATGCACTTCAATGTGAGAATCCGACACTTATGGATGTGCTCAATGTAGCTCACTCCTTTGATCTGTCACAGGCTTCAGGTGTGGGGGGAAGGTATCAGAAGTTGCTCAGTCAGCCCCTGTCAGGCATGCTGTAAGTGTTCAAATGGTTCAAATGGCTCTGAGCACTATGGGGCTTAACTTCTGAGGTCATCAGTCCCTTAGAACTTAGAACTACTTAAACCTAACTAACCTAAGGACATCACACTCATCCATGCCCGAGGCAGGATTTGAACCTGCGACCGTAGCGGTTGCGCGGTTCCAGACTGTAGCACCTAGATCTGCTCGGCCACCCTGGCCGGCCTGTAAGTGTTCAGGATGATGACGAAGCCATTGCAGCCATGCAACCTTCGACTCTGCATCACATGGAGCAGCATCAGTTATGGTCACAGCAGCACATGCTACATCACAACAGTGGCCACATGCCCGCATTCCATCTAGCCCATACTGCTTCATCCAACACGAGCATTCTGCATGACCTAAGTGTTGGTCTGTATGCACAAGTGTTGAAAGAAAGGCCAAATTGCATCAGTGTGTAACTCTTCTTCAAAGGTGGTGGACAGGGTAGTACCAATCGACATAAAGTGTATCTCTGCAATGACTGTCTCCCCAAAGAAATTATTTATTAACTTGTGTGTGTTTAATAAACTGCTAAAAATGCAAGTGGATACAGGTGCTGCAGTAACTTTAGTAAATGCACAAACGTAGGTGGAGTTGTGCTCCCTACTTCTCACACAGGTTTCATGGAAGCATTTCTTCTGTACCACACATTTTTTCTGTAGCATATATTCTTCTGTGCCTAGTGTTATTATGTATGTATGTTGTTTTTCCACCCCATAGAAGGGAAGAGTGATGTACCTTCACTCATGACACATACAGTTTCAGAGATTGTGCATCTAGACAGTTCAAAGGCCCACTTATAAAGGATACCTGGGTCAGACCCCTGGCACATTCTGGTAAGCCACCAAAGAAACAATATTATTTTAGCCACCACAAATGATGCTCAACCTATTATGTAACCTGTTTTACTGTTGTTCAGTTAGCGTGTTCAGTGCTATGCATAACCTGTACTTCATTGTAGCTTGCATGTTGCTCTATAAAGTACTATGTTCCATAAATGGTGTTTGTTCCTGCTATAGCAATACTGACCTGCTATGATCCTAACAGAGAGTTTTTGAATATGGCTGATGTCTATCGTTATGCCTACTAGATAATGACTCCAAACACACAAGAACCTTTAAATGTGCCCATAGCTAGGAATTCAGTAGACCGGCTCCAGTGAAAAGGAGGCCCTCAATCCATCTATCCCCCGCAAAACAGTACAGTGAGGCATTTTTGTATGATCTCTAGGAAATGAGGTGGTGACCTCAGGACATAAAACATTGTCTTTTGGTAACGGTAACATTGTACAAAAGTGCTGCTAATTCATCATGCAGAAAATGATAATATGGACAGTTGTTAACCTGTTTTGTTAAGTGTGTCCTATGAGCCTGTCATCAACAGTATGTGCCCATAAATTGATCTGAAGCAATCCTGATGCATCACCTCCATGATTGCTTCAGGATTTGTATCCACCCTCATGTGCATATTGAAGCAATTTACTATTCCATCTATTGTGAATCCTGCCTCCTATGTTGTACAAATTACTTATCACAAGTAAAACAGGCCATAGAACAACAGATATTGGTTTCCAGATGTACAGCTATACAAAATTTTCTTCAAGTTTTGACCAATACTACCTCCTGCAGAAATATGTGACACTTCTGAACACCCTGTATTTGCAATGAAAATCCTTATTATAATGTCTTGCTAAGTAGTCACTGATGTGGTACTGTGCAAATATCTCATGGAAGACTAAGAAGACAAAATATCTTTTCAACTTTATCTGTTGTTTGAAAGATGTGGTGTTTGAATAAAGTAATGTTTCAATTGTTGGTAACATTTTTGGAGAACACTGATCTTGTAAGCTATTTAAAATTAGTGAAAAACAGTCTGGATCACAATGCTTATTTTATTTAAAATGATCAGTTTTGGCCTAGTCTTAGGTCTTCTTCAGAACAGTGCCATCAGCTGAAGTTGACAATGTCCAGAACAGTCAGCAGACTTCAGTTGCTGAAACCTCTGTTTCATACTACTATCAAAGTAGAATAAAGTTCAAAATTAAAAATTGTTTGGTTAGTTCATTTCTGAGCTATTAAATTTTAATGTTTCCAAAATTATATGATTTCTGTCTTACTTTGAAACATTAAAGTGACCATATCTCAAAAATTATTTGACTTAGACCTGAAATTTATAGCATTTTATTGTTTCTTGTAAGCTCAAAAGTATATGATATTCATAACAATGGTAAATTTTTCCAAACCACACATTTTTTAAAATTCCTATGGTTTCAAAATTGAATTTTTTGTATTGAAACTATACATCAGTCATACCCTATGTCTTAATATGTACGTCAAATTTCATTATAGCATCCCAATGGAAACATACTAAAATAATTTTTTTTTTCCAATTTGCATCACCAGCAACACCAGAATTGGGCATGTTTTGCAGGGTGGTCCATAAAACTGAAGTTAAAATGAAATGTATGTGTTTTAGTTAAACACTGTTTGGTTCAGCATTTTAAAAACATACTAAACTGTCCCATATAAAAATATTAAGATAAAAATGTAAGGGAAATTATGTCATTCTTATATCATGTAACTTTTAATTTAGCTGTAGTTTGTGTTATAATAGAACAATAGAAAACTTATATCACCAATGCATATCAAAACAAAAATATTCCCTTGTATTGATGCAGGAATTCACTTCAGCAGAGGTAAATAGTTGAGGTACAATTAGCAAAGCACCAGAGTAGAAAGGGGAGCAGGTTGTTGCATGCATCTATAACACATTCAGCACATTCATACTCCAATGACAAAGTGGCTGAAGTGTGCTGGTCCAACGATTTAAAATGTTTAATTGCCCAATAAAATGTTAAAAGGCTCATCTTAGAATGTGACAATCACCCATCACAGCTAAGAAAGTGAAACATTGTACTGGTCATATTCCAGCATGGGACATTTAGAATGAAACTGGTCATGGCTTAATAAAATGATAGTTTATGTGTTTTCTTAAAACTTATATTAATCAGCTGTGGAACCACAATATGACCAAACATTATCTCCTCTCCATATGTTTGAGTGATGGGAAGGAAATAGTCCTCAGTCACTCTTTTCTTTGTGACAAGTGATGAGCACGCAGCAGAAGAAACGAGGCAGGGAGAGGGATTGTGTGTGGGTGGCTGGTGGCTCAGAGGGAGGCCGGTTTGCTGGCTAGGATTTCAGGAGGGAGGGGTGTTAGGTATAATTGAAGTGGCTGATGGGAAGCAGCACATGCTAAAGGCAATGTGGGGACATGAATTCAGAAGGGATATCAGTGTGGAGGAAGAGGAAACTGTTGGGTGGAGGGTGGAGGGACAGTGATTTACCTGAGGTGAAGGCCAGGATACGTTTTAAGGATAACTCCCATCTGTATGGTTCAGAGAAGCTACTGGAAAAAATCCCTCCCATACATCCTAGCTACCCATGGATGACAAATCTCAGTGATGAGAACTCATCTGCCCAGTGTGCTGAAGACCTCACAAAGGCCTTCACAGACAGACAATACCCACCAGACCCAGTCCACAAACAGATTTCATTCCCCATATCCTCACACACCCCCAGTCCTCCCACCAGCCTCAAGAATCAGCCAGAAAGGAGCCCCCCCCCCCCCCCCCCCACCCTTGTCACCCAATATCACCCTGTGCTGGAACAGCTGAACCATATCCGTCACCAGCGTTTTGATTACCCATCTTGCCCTGAAGTGAGGGGCATCCCACCCCAAGATCCTTCCCACCTCTCTCAAAGTGGTGTTCTGTCACCCACCCAATCAACACAACATCCTAGTTCATCCCCATGCTTCTCCCACTGCCAGTCCCTTGTCACAGGGATCATATCACTATGGAAGTCCCTGGAGCAAGACCTGCCCAAGCCACCAACCCAGCACTGCTACACAAGTCCTGTTACATGACTATTCTACCCCATCAGAGGCTGGACAACCTGTGAAAGGAGCCATGTCATATACTAACTCTACTGCAAACACTACACAGCCTTTTATGTTGGTATGGCTACCAACCAGCAGTCCATCAGGGTGAATGGGCACCATTAAACTGTTGCCAAGAACAAAGTTGACCACCTGCTGGTGCAATATGCAGCTGAGCAAAATTTCAATTGCTGCTTCACAACCCAAGTCATCTGGATCCTTCTCACCACCACCAGCTTCTCTGAACTACACAGATCAGAGTTATCCCTATAACAAATCATCTTGAACCCAGTCTCAGGTAATCTGCTGCCCTTGTATCCCCCACCTTCATCCTGTCATCCCCTCCCTATTCACATTCTCACATCACCTTCAGTGTGAGCTGCTTCCCATTGGCTGTCACACCTATACCTGCTACCCTCTGTCCTGCATTCCTAGCAGGCAAACCAGTCTCCTTGCTAGCTGCTGGCCACTCAACCTGCCCTTCTCCTTTCCTCCCACCTCCCTTTCCATCTACCCAGCCCACCAAACACTACCCTCTCAACAATCAGGCGACTTTAGCAAAATAGCATTGGCACTGCCAGTCTGGCCAGCACCATGTAGGGCATGTGTATGCATGCGTATGAGAGTGTATCTACGTTTGTGTACTCCAGCTCATAAACAATAACTCCAAAATCTAGTGAATTTTCCTTCTTTTGCGTGTGCCTATTGACAACTCAGTGCTTCTGCTTTTTGGTGAGTGCTCACCTTTAATCATATGGATGTCTCAGATTCATAGTAGTATCATACTGAACTCAGAAAATTAGTAACAATTCAAATATTAACTAAAAGTATTATTGTCAGAGATAACTTCTTGTAAAGTCATGTGATTCACTTGGACAATTTATGATATTATCTGGAGAAACTGTTGATAATATTTTGGAATTTTTGACACACTGAACATGTACAAATTCATAAAGTTTTATTTGCAATTTCAATTCAAATGGCTCTGAGCACTATGGGACTTAACTTCTGAGGTCAACAGTTTAGAACTACTTAAACCTAACTAACCTAAGGACATCACACACATCCATGCCTGAGGCACGATTCGAACCTGCAACCGTAGCGGTCACGCGGTTCCAGACTGTAGCGCCTAGAATCTCTCGGCCACCACGGCCGGTGATTGTAATTTTCAGCAAAACACTTTAGTGACAATAGGATCTTGTATAGGATATGACTGCAAGATTATCAAAGTCACAGGGCAAAGATGATACTAGTTCAGTACAATATTTTTGTGACATAAACACTGTATTTGTTAAATGGAAACTCTTATGTTTTGATTGTATTGGAAAATTTTTAGACAATCAGACAACAATGTCATACATTACGTAGAGTATTGTCATCATCTGATATGCATGAATGCTGAATGCCAAACAGAAAGACTGGAAAATAATAGTTTATTTAAAAGCATATACACACCCACCATTGAAAGATCAGCATAACATAAATTTTAAAGTGTCTGCACAATACAAGATATGACCAGGTGACAAGTGTAAGATATTGTTAATGCAAATAAACATAAGGCTGTGTACTCTGAGGACAGCTTTAAGAAGAAAAAGTTTTTTTTTATTACCTCACTACCACTGTAATCTAAATACGGTTGAACTAATACCTCTACAAACCTGCATAGAAGAACTTATTTTTGAAGACTAGTCAAAAGCATTTGTGCAAATTAAAAATATTTAAAAGTAACATTGTCACTATTATCTTTAATATAACAGTTACTTACACGAGTTGTTCAAGTTGGATATGGGAAGTAGTAATTAAGAAAATGCCTGGATGACTTGTTGTGTCAGTCAGCTGGTTGGAAAGATTTTCTTCCAGTATAATTACAGAATCAACTGATACAGATGAAACCACAATTTTGTCTTAGTATCTAATATGGAATTTATGGTTGTGTGCTTTACTCGATAAGAAGCATTATAAGTAAGTAATAATTTATTCTTATCACTAACTAGTAAGGATTATATAGAGGGTCTATACAAGGGCGATGTTCTTAAGGATAATATTATAGAAATGGAAGAGAATGGAGATGAGGATGAAATGGGAGATATGATACTGCGTGAAGAGTTTCACAGAGCACTGAAAGACCTATGTCAAAACAAGGCCCCGGGAATAGACAACATTCCATTAGAACTACTGACAGCCTTGGGAGAGCCAGTCCTGATAAAACTCTACCATCTGGTGAACAAGTTGTATGAGACATGCGAAATACCCTCAGACTTCAAGAAGAATATAATAATTCCAGCCCCAAAGAAATCAGGTGTTGACATATGTGAAAATTACCGAATCAGTTTAATAAGCCACTGCTGCAAAATACTAACATGAATTCTTTACAGACGAATGGAAAAACTGGTAGAAGCCAACCCCAGGGAAGATCAGTTTGGATTCCGTAGAAATGTTGGAACACATGAGGCAATACTGGCCCTATGACTTATCTTAGAAAATAGATTAAGGAAAGGCAAACCTACATTTTTGGCATTAGTAGACTTAGAGAAAGCCTTTGACAATGGTGACTGGAATACTCTCTTTCAAATTCTGAAGGTGGCAGGGGTAAAATGCAGGGAGCAAAAGGCTATTTACAATTTGTACAGAAACCAGATGGCAGTTATAAGAGTTGAGGGACATGAAAGGGAAGCAGTGGTTGGGAAGGGAGTGAGACAGGGTTGTAGCCTCTTCCCGATGTTATTCAATCTGTATATTGAGCAAGCAGTAAAGGAAACAAAAGAAAAATTTGGAGCAGGAATTAAAATCCATGGAGAAGGAATAAAAACTTTGAGGTTCGCCGATGACATTGTAATTCTGTCAGAGACAGCAAAGGACGTGGAAGAGCAGCTGAACGGAATGGACAATGTCTTGAAAGGAGGATATAAGAAGAACATCAACAAAAGCAAAACGAGGATAATGGAATGTAGTCGAATTAAGTCGGGTGATGCTGAGGGAATTAGATTAGGAAATGAGACACTTAAAGTAGTAAAGGAGTTTTGCTATTTGAGGAGCACAATAACTGATAATGGTCGAAGTAAAGAGGACATAAAATGTAGACTGGCAATGATGAGGAAAGGATTTCTGAAGAAGAGAAATTTGTTAACATCGAGTATAGATTTATGTGTCAGGAAGTCGTTTCTGAAAGTATTTGTATGGAGTGTAGCCATGTATGGAAGTGAAACGTGGACGATAAATAGTTTAGACAAGAAGAGAATAGAAGCTTTCGAAATTTGGTGCTACAGAAGAATGCTGAAGATTAGATGGGTAGATCACATAACTAATGAGGAGGTATTGAATCGAATTGGAGAGAAGAGAAATTTGTGGCACAGCTTGACTAGAAGAAGGGATTGGTTGGTAAGGCATATTCTGAGGCATCAAGGGATCACCAATTTAGTATTGGAGGGTTGCATGGAGGGTAAAAATTGCAGAGGGAGACCAAGAGATGAATACACTAAACAGATTCAGAAGGATGTAGGTTGCAGTAGGTACTGGTAGATGAAGAACCTTGCACAGGATAGAGTAGCTTGGAGACATGCATCAAACCAGTCTCTGGACTGAAGACCACAACAACAACATCAATTACTAGTATGCTATACTGAACTAATTTTTCCATGAGTCTCAAAAATGTTTTTCAAACTTAGATTACCTGTAGTCCTGTCCTACACCTTCCTGCACAGTAGCTGGATAATTATAATCTGATTACGATTACTAGTTAGATCCTTCATTCAGAGCTAGCAACATTTCATGTCGACTCTCAACTGTTGCCAAAGCACCACAACAAAGCATCAGCTCAATTGCAATATTTGAATCAAGGGGAGAGCATATATGTAATCATCATTGGGCACTGGTGACAGCAGCTTTAACTGTTGTTGCTGCTATGGACAAAAGTGGATTGTAGCTGTTTTGGCAACCACTCTCTGATGTATAAGGTTTAATTGTGGCTTTACTGATAGGTGATATGGTAAAAATGTAGTCTTATATGTCAAATATAGAATAATAAGTAGTTTTAATTGCTGAGTATATCAACAAACACTAGTGCTCTAGCTGTCCAGCAGTAAAGGTTTGTCTCCTAATTACACAACATCTGTATGCTACCCAAGTTCAAAGGTAATAAAATTATGAGAACTGTGTCATGTTATTACATTGTTGCTACAGGTCATATAAGGCAATAGTATTTGCGAAGCACAATGAAATGAAGATTAACAGAAATAATGACAACAAAAAGTTACTTCGTGTTGTCTCAACTTTTGATGCATCACAATTAACCATGTTTATTACAGTTTTTATTGTAAATATTGAGTCACTATTTCTAATAAAATATTTATTTATTTTCAGTAACAAGTGCCATAACAAGAATATAAATATACAGTGCCATAGCAAGAATATAAATATACAGTTAGAAGATATTATATTATATATATTATCACAAAGGAATATAAAATCAAAAATAGTATGAAATTAAAGTAAAAAAATCATGGTAAGGCAGCTGTTGCTCCTAATCTAAAGGGATAATCAAGCTTATGGAGTTACAAGCTTGTTATATCAGTCCATCCATTCAGTGATAAATGGTAATGGTTTTACAATTCCATAATTATTAAGGACTACTATGTTCTTCTTGTGAGCTTGTATTTGATGCTGCATCAATCTGCAATAATTAACAAAATTAATAAGTAATAAAGTTAGTAATAAAACTAATGAAAATATAAGCTACAAAAATTAATAAGTAAAAATAAGTTGTGGAAGATGGGTTACAGTAAATAAAAGCATGGACAAGAAATACCAAAGGAGAACCATGGGAAAACATGGAAAAAATGAAGGAAGGGGAAGAAGGAGAGAAAAAGATCTGTAAAAAAAGTGTTGCACAGCAGATCATTTGAACCAAAAGCCCAACTGCATTCTATTTAAAGAAAGAGTAATGATTCAAAACAAGGAATAATTATGATAAAATTCATTTTAGGAGAGGTTTTCAGGATAGTCAAAGAATTGTCTGAAGCACACATATTCATTATAGCTGCAATATTTATCAGTAATTTGAAAAAGCTTTTCTGGAGCAGTACTGGTTGCAGATAAAACAAATAAAAATGCAGGCATCACTGTTGTTTGTATCTGGCTACCAATGGTATGACTGGAAGGAATTCACAGGTAATAGGTACATGGACCATAGAATCATTTTCAGGGTATAGGATTTTGTTACAGAGGCTATCAGTGTCTTCATTTATTATCATAACACAGTATCAGCACTCTGATTTTGTAATTTTCATGGTGTGGGGTTCAGTTCCATCAATTTAGATTCATTATTTGGGTACCTTTTATGAAGATAACAATTATGAGTGTGTTTATGGCAGATTCAATTTAGCCATAAACAATTTTATATATTTTGTTCTTATATTGTAAAGTTTTAAAGCCATGAAAATTATTTAATTTTGTTAAAATGCACATATAATCTGAACAACATTTGTCTGCTTGTGTCTGTGTATGTGTGGATGGATATGTATGTGTGTGCGAGTGTATACCTGTCCTTTTTCCCTCTAAGGTAAGTCTTTCCGCTCCCGGGATTGGAATGACTCCTTACCCTCTCCCTTAAAACCCACATCCTTTTGTCTTTCCCTCTCCTTTCCTCTTTCCTGATGAGACAACAGTTTGTTGCGAAAGCTTGAATTTTGTGTGTATGTTTGTGTGCCTATCGACCTGCCAGCACTTTCGTTCGGTAAGTCACATCATCTGTGTTTTTAGATATACACTCCTGGAAATTGAAATAAGAACACCGTGAATTCATTGTCCCAGGAAGGGGAAACTTTATTGACACATTCCTGGGGTCAGATACATCACATGATCACACTGACAGAACCACAGGCACATAGACACAGGCAACAGAGCGTGCACAATGTCAGCACTAGTACAGTGTATATCCACCTTTCACAGCAATGCAGGCTGCTATTCTTCCATGGAGACGATCGTAGAGATGCTGGATGTAGTCCCGTGGAGTGGCTTGCTATGCCATTTCCACCTGGCACCTCAGTTGGACCAGCGTTCGTGCTGGACGTGCAGACCACGTGAGACGACGCTTCATCCAGTCCCAAACATGCTCAATGGGGGACAGATCCGGAGATCTTGCTGGCCAGGGTAGTTGACTTACACCTTCTAGAGCACGTTGGGTGGCACGGGATACATGCGGACGTGCATTGTCCTGTTGGAACAGCAAGTTCCCTTGCCGGTCTAGGAATGGTAGAACGATGGATTCAATGACGGTTTGGATGTACCGTGCACTATTCAGTGTCCCCTCGACGATCACCAGTGGTGTACGGCCAGTGTAGGAGATCGCTCCCCACACCATGATGCCGGGTGTTGGCCCTGTGTGCGTCGGTCGTAGGCAGTCCTGATTGTGGCGCTCACCTGCACGGCGCCAAACACGCATACGACCATCATTGGCACCAAGGCAGAAGCGGCTCTCACCGCTGAAGACGACACGTCTCCATTCGTCCCTCCATTCATGCCTGTCGTGACACCACTGGAGGCGGGCTGCACGATGTTGGGGCGTGAGCGGAAGACGGCCTAACGGTGTGCGGGACCGTAGCCCAGCTTCATGGAGACGGTTGCAAATGGTCCTCGCCGATACCCCAGGAGCAACAGTGTCCCTAATTTGCTGGGAAGTGGCGGCGCGGTCCCCTACGGCACTGCGTAGGATCCTACGGTCTTGGCGTGCATCCGTGCGTCGCTGCGGTCTGGTCCCAGGTCGACGGGCACGTGCACCTTCCGCCGACCACTGGCGACAACATCGATGTACTGTGGAGACCTCACGCCCCACGTGTTGAGCAATTTGGCGGTACGTCCACCCGGCCTCCCGCATGCCCACTATACGCCCTCGCTCAAAGTCCGTCAACTGCACATACGGTTCACGTCCATGCTGTCACGGCATGCTACCAGTGTTAAAGACTGCGATGGAGCTCCGTATGCCATGGCAAACTGGCTGACACTGACGGCGGCGGTGCACAAATGCTGCGCAGCTAGCGCCATTCGACGGCCAACACCGCTGTTCCTGGTGTGTCCGCTGTGCCGTGCGTGTGATCATTGCTTGTACAGCCCTCTCGCAGTGTCCGGAGCAAGTATGGTGGGTCTGACACACCGGTGTCAATGTGTTCTTTTTTCCATTTCCAGGAGTGTATTTTTTGTTCACCACAGGATCAACTTAACCAACACTTTTTCGCCTTTTTTCATACCAGATCTCCAGTTACTTTCTAGTTCACCCTTATCTCTCCCCATATATTTTTATCTTTCATTTTCATTTGGTCTGCTTGTGTCTTTATATGTGTGGATGGATATGTGTGTGTGTGCGAGTGTATACCCGTCCTTTTTTCCCCCTAAGGTAAGTCTTTCTGCTCCCGGGATTGGAATGACTCCTTACCCTCTCCCTTAAAACCCACTTCCTTTCGTCTTTCCCTCTCCTTCCCTCTTTCCTGATGAGGCAACAGTTTGTTGCGAAAGCTTGAATTTTGTGTGTATATTTGTGGTTGTTTGTGTGTCTGTCGACCTGCCAGCACTTTCATTTGGTAAGTCAAATCATCTTTGTATTGCTCAAAAGCTACTACTGATTCATTAGAATATTCCTTATACTTTTTTTATGTGATCTTTCGATAAATGTTTCAATTATTATGATATAATAAAACAAATTCTACAGAACAGTAGCAAGCAAAAGGTCATAAAATGAAACCTATAAAGAGTTGTGTAGAATATTCATATTAATAGAGTAGGTATGAAACTGAAATTACAGTTTAATATGGGATGTAATGTGTCACTTCTCTAATGCAACAGACACACCTTACAGACCTATTTACATCTATACATTTACCAAGTGAGAAAATAACTGAGAATGCATTTCTTCAATTGACTGTTTAATTTTCTCATCATGCTACCAAGACATTAAAGGCCTGGTGGAAACACTTTTGCCCATTTTATGTTTACATAATGTCTCATTTATTCATAAGAATTCCCTATGCAAATGTTTTAACAATAAATAGTGGCCATAGTAGACACTGTTTTGTAGAGAGAACAGGTATTAATGGCAAAACTCATAAAGGAGAAGACATATTACAACATGATTGCCCAAGCAACAAAGATAGTTTTATTTACTAGGAATTGATTTCATCGGCAACTGATATGGTGCAACAGCAATCAAAAGAAATACTCCGACTGTGCATCTCTGATAGTGCCCTTATGATTAGTTGATGTAATTATGCATAAATCAAAACTTTTTGATTGAAGTTTTTTTGAAAGATCAAGAATGTGACAAGATAAATTTAGTTTGTAAGTCATACAAACTCAAGGATTCATTCTATTTGTTGAATTTCAATTTTAAATTCATATACTGTAAAACGTAACACTGTGTATTATTTCCTAACATCTAGTACCTGGCATTGTGGCAAGGATGAGGCAGTGGCATGGCCATATAGAGTAGCCAGCCAGGGTTGGTCATGATCAAAGAATTTCCCAACAACCATACAATAATTAAGGACAAAAGTAGTTTTCAGAAAAATACTATGAATGCTAGAAAATGTATAACAAAATAAGGTACTGTTTCAAAAATCTCAGAAAGAAGATTATTATGATAAATAGATGTAAACTATGTGATGAATAGAAGAATAAGTGGATGCACCATAGTCCTTAATTTATTATAGTCCAACAAAACCAATAAAACCATTAAATGGTACTTGTTAGCCACATAACCAGAGTATCATTCAACTCAGCCATTGAATGATATTGACATAAAAATGGAACTTGTACAAATTGATTAATTTCATATTGATAACAGCTACACAACAGTGAATACATTTACTGTTATGTGAAATGTATATAGTGTTACTTACCATATAGAGGCAGCACAGAATGACAAACAGCCAGTGTGAAAAAAAAAAAGACTACTGCATATTATCAGCTATCAGCCTAAGTCCTTCATCAGATGTAGGGAAAACATGTGCACATTTATATGTGCTTAAGTCACTCACACATGGCCACTGTCATCCAAAGATGCTGGGGCCCAACCAAGAGCCCAGAGATAGCAAAGGCAATGTGTTATGGATTTGTGAATGTGTTTGAATTTTGTCTGTATCTGATGAATGATTTGGTATGATAATATCTCGCAGTCTTTCTTCAGTATGCCTGTCTGCCACACATTTCCTTCTCTATGTGGTGAGTAGCAATCTATCTGTTTCATACTGTTGTTCCATCTTGAATTTTCTATTGTTTGGACGTATTACTCTTATTTAGAGAATAATTACATATAAGCACAATTTTACAAAAATTTAATTAACATTTTACAATTAAACTATGCATTGTAGAAAATTTCAACATCACAATGCCACCATGCTGGAGCTTGACCAAAAACAGGTACCAACCATTTTCCACATTTGTACTAATTGTAAAATTTAGGTAACTTTTCATTTATGTAATTCAATCACATGATGTGGCACTTAAGTTGATTAATTAATTTGATACAAAACAATACAGTATTATTATATTATTTAGTGTAACTTTAATTTGTGGCAGACTTTGGGACTTAAATTTCTTGCAAGTGATGGGCTTTGCACTTTAATTGTTTTTCAAACGTTGAAACTCCAGGTACGAATATCAACAATGTAGCAAAAAGTTGATTGCTACTTACCTTAAAGATGACGAGTTGCAGACAGGCACGATTAAAAGACAATCACATGTAGATTTTGGCTACAGCCTTCATCAGTAAAAACACACACACACACACACACACACACACACACACAGGACTGCAGCACCTCGGGCCAGAATGCAGGGGCTGGACTCCAGTTTTGTTGTTAGGCAGTTCTCATGCCAGAGGTGTAGGCCAACTTCTGCAGGAGGAATTAGGACCAGAATACCAGGTCACAAATTTTTTCAAACCAAGTGCTAGTCTGGATCAGGTGACAGAGGATTTAGGTTCACTCTGTAAAGGATTTACCAGGGAAGACACCGTGGTTATTGTGGGTGGGCCAGGGAACAGCATCAACAGAGATCCTGCGTACAGTATAGAGTGTGACCTGGTAAAGATTGCGTCGGCATCGAGATACATCAATGTTGAATTTGTATCTGTCCTGAGACGCCATGACCGGCCTCATTTGAACTCTTCTGTTGGGAGAGATAGTTTGGAGTTGGAACGGCTGCTTGGGTCGGGTGCGGGGGCTCATATTGGTGTGGTTCCTGTTGATTGTCTCAGTAGGTGGGACTATACCAGGCATGGCCTACATATCAACAGGAAAGGGAAGGGGAAACTGGCTGGGGTAATAGCAGGAAATTTAAGGGGGGGAGGCACTGCCATGAATGGTAAAATACCAGTGGTTACAGGAGTTGGAGCAGCACCTTTTTTAGGATAGGTAAGACAGAAAGATGTCAAGTTCTACGAGAGGTCAGAAGTGAAACAAATCTTCAGTTTAGGAAAGAAATTAAACAGCACAATTCTAGCACATTGGATCACCAATCACAGCTGCCAAATATAAATTTTCACCAATCACCAGAAATTTTATCTCCACCAAGTTGTAACTCAGTCATAGGTAATTGCATTGATGAATTAAAGTCACCCAACCCAGTTGACACAATCTGCCTATCTGAACACAATGTGACCACTGGTATAGGAACTAGGCCTATGCACAATGAGAAACTCAGACAGGAGAGTACTGCAAATGTTAGAATAAGTAAAGGTTCTCATAAAAGTATAATTAAAAATAATTGAAGTATATTTCATCAAAATATTGGGAGTTTAAAGAATAAAATAGAAGAGCTTCTGGTTTGTTTAGAAGATTTAGAAGCTGAGGATGAAATAGATATACTATGCCTGTCTGAGCATCACATTGTTACTGATATGGATAAGGTAAATGTAAGTGGATATAAGCTCTCTGCACATGTAATGAGAGAAAATATGGACAGATGAGGAGTTGCCATATATGTCAAAAGTTATCATTGTGCAAAAAGTATAGAAACAAAAAAGTTTTGTGTAGAGAAACATATAGAAGCATGTGCCTGTGAGCTTAAATTAAATAAAGGCACATTTGTAATTGTAACTGTATATAGGTCCCCATCAGGAAATTTTCATCTATTTCTGAAAAATTTGGACTCCTAGTTGTGCTATCTGTCAGACAGGGGGAAGCAAATTATTATTTGTGGGGACTTCAAAGTAGATTCTCTGAAAGAGGGTAATAGGAAAAATGACCTTGAAGTATTACTCGGTTCTTTCAATCTGACACCCGTTATTGATTTTCCTACTCGGGTGGTAAAGGATAGCAGCTCACTGATAGATAACTTCTTTATAGACCAAGATAAGTTTAACCAGATAAATGCTCAGCCTGTTGAGAATGGTCTTTCTGATCATGGTGCACAGCTAGTTACAATATATGACATAGCTCCATTCAGCAATACTAAACAGTCCTCCAAAGTAGTACGTTCAGTCAACGATTTAACAATTGCAAATTTCAGGGATAGCCTACAACAGTTAGACTGGGATGAGGTGTACCGTGAACCTGATGCCAATTTAAAATATAATTTATTTCATGACATTTTTGTAAATGCATTTGAAAACTGCTTCCCCAAGAAAATAGTTAAATATACTCGTAAGAAACCTTGTAACAAACCATGGCTTACTAAGGGTATAAAAATATCTTGTAACCGGAAAAGGGAAATGTATCTGACAGCAAGAAAGAGTAGTGACCCAGAAACTATCAAACATTATAAAAACTACTGTGTTATATTAAGAAAAGTTATTAAAAAATCCAGAAGTATGTGTATCATCTCTGAAATCAGCAACTCTTATAATAAAATTAAAACAATTTGGAATATTATTAAAAGAGAAATAGGTCAACCAAGAGCACAGGAAGACAGTATTACCATCAAATTGAATGAAAACTTTATGAACAAAAAGTCAAAAGTTGAAAATATTTTTAATAATCATTTTCTAAATGTTGTGGATATAGTAGGATCCAGGTGTTCATAAGAAGATGCTAGGCTTTTAATGGAAGAGGCCATACCTATGCAATTTGATACAATTGAAATCTCACCCACTTCTCCCTCTGAAATTAGGAAAATAATAAACTTGCTTAAAAGCAAGAACTCACATGGAATTGATGGCATTTCCAGCAAAATACTAAAAGCTTGTTCTCAACAGATAAGTAAGATTCTCAGCCACCTGTGTAATAGCTCTCTGGAACAGGGCATTTTCCGTGATAGACTGAAATATGCTATTGTTATACCTTTACATAAAAAGGGGGATAGATCTAATGTCAACAATTACCGTCCAATCTCCCTTCTAACAGCTTTATCCAAAATTTTTGAGAAAGTAATGTATTCAAGAGTAGCTTCACACATCTGTAAAAATGAAGTACTAACAAAATGTCAGTTTGGTTTCCAGAAAGGTTTTTCAACAGAAAATGCCATATATGCTTTCACCAATCAAATTTTGAATGACCTGAATAACCGAACACCACCCATTGGAATTTTTTGTGATCTCTCAAAGGCTTTTGATTGTGTAAATCATGAAATTCTGCTAGAAAAGCTCAAGTATTGTGGCATAAGTGGGACAGTGCACAAATGGTTTAATTCGTACCTAACTGGAAGAGTGCAGAAAGTTGAAATAAGCAGTTCTCATAATATGCAAAGATCAGCACATTCCTCAAACTGGGGAACATTCAAGAATGGGATTCCACAAGGGTCAGTCTTGGGTCCTTTGTTGTTCTTAATATATATTAATGACTTACCATTCTATATTCATGAAGAGGCAAAGTTAGTTCACTTTGCTGATGATACAAGTATAGAAATCACACCTGACAAACAAGAATTAACTGATGAAATTGTCAATACTGTCTTTCAGAAAATTACTAAGTGATTCCTTGTAAACGGACTCTCACTGAACTTTGATAAGACACAGTACATACAGTTCCATACAGTGAATGGTATGACGCTATTAATAAATATAGACCTTAATCAGAAGCATATAGCTAAGGTAGAATATTCCAAATTTTTGGTGTGTCCATTGATGAGAGATTAAATTAGAAGAAACACATTGATGATCTGCTGAAACGTTTGAGTTCACCTACTTATGCAATAAGGGTAATTGCAAATTTTGGTGATAAACATCTTAGTAAATTAGCTTACTATGCCTATTTTCACTCATTGCTTTCATATGGCAACATATTTTGGGGTAATTCATCACTGAGGAATAAAGTATTTATTGCACAAAAGCGTGTAATCAGAATAATAGCTGGAGTCCACCCAAGATCATCCTGCAGATGTTTATTTAAGGATCTAGGGATATTCACAGTAGTTTCTCAGTATATATACACTCTTATGAAATTTGTTATTAACAACCAAACCCAATTCAAAAGTAATAGCAGTGTGCATAACTACAATACTAGGAGAAAGGATGATCTTCACCATTCAAGATTAAATCTAACTTTGGCACAGAAAGGTGTGAATTATACTGCCATTAAAGTCTTTGGTCACTTACCAAATAGTATCAAAAGTCTGACAGATAACCAACAAGTATTTAAGAAGAAATTAAAAGAATTTCTGAATGACAACTCCTTCTACTCCATAGAGGAATTTTTAGATATAAATTAAGAAAAAAAAGAAAAAAATTATTAAAAAAAAATAAAAATTAAAAATTAAAAAAAAAAACACAAAAAAATAAAAAAGTTGTTATATTAACTTAAGTATGTTGTTAAATTAACTTAATTATGTCATGTATTGGAAAATTTGACTCGTTCCACATCATTACGAAATATCGTATTCATGATCCATGGAACTAGTATTAATCTAATCTGATCTAATCTAATCTAATCAGGTGCAGTGTCAGTATGTTGTATGGCAAGGAGATGGGGAAAATAGGAACATGCTCCCCAAAATCCACAAATCCAACAATCCTTGATGCTCCATTGCGGCAGGTTATTGTGCCACCACTGAAATAACTCAGCACTCATTAACCAACACCTCCAACCAATTGTACATAATCTAGCTTCCCATGTCAAAGATACCAACCACTTCCTTCACTGACTCTCCACCATCCCCACCCCTTTACCTCCTGGATCCCTACTTATTACTGTTGACACCACCTCCCTATACAACAACATAGAAAAAAATGGTTCAAATGTCTCTGAGCACTATGGGACTTAACTTCTGAGGTTATCAGTCCCCTAGAACTTAGAATTACTTAAACCTAACTAACCTAAGGACATCACACACATCCATGCCCGAGGCAGGATTCGAACCTGCGACCGTAGCAGTTGCGCGGTTCCAGACTGAAGCGACTAGAACCACTCCTCCACCACGGCCGGCCCAACAACATCCCTCATGCCCATGGTCTTAACACTATTGAACACCACCTCTCCCAACATCCTTCAAACTCCGAACCCACTACCTCATTCCTGATACACCTTACTGACTTTATGCTAACCAACAATTACTTCTCATTTGAAGGGAAGATATATAAACAAATCTGTGGCACAATCATGAGCACCTGTGGGGCACCCTTCCATGCCAACATTTTCATGGGCCGTCCAGAGGAAACCTTCCTAGTCTCCCAAAACACCAAACCCATAGTCTGGTTCAGGTTCATTGATAATATCTTCATGATCAGGATGCAGGGCCAAGATACCCAATCTTCATTCCTTCACAGCCTCAACTCCTTCTCTTCCATCATTTTCATGTGCTCCTCCTGAACACAGTGTACCACCTTCCTAGATGTTGACCTCCTCCTCTCTGATGGCTCCATCTGCACCTCTTCCATTTTAAACCCACCAACCATGAACAGTGGTTGCATTTTGACAGCTGCCTTCCCTTTCATACCCAAAAATCCCTCCCAAATAGCCTGGCTACCCATAGATGGTGTATCTGCAGTGACAAAAACTACCTTGCTCAGTATGCTGAGGGTCTCACCAACACCTTCACACACAGGCACTCTCCCTCAGACCTTGTCTGAAAACAGATCTCCTTGCCATTTCCCCTCACAACCCCAATCCTCCCATCATACCCCAAAACACAGAGGAGTGACCCCTTTGTTCCAGTATCACCCCAGACTGGAACAACTGAATCACATCCTTCAACAGGGCTTTAATTACTGATCATAGTGTCCTGAAATGATGGACATCCTACCTGAGATACTTCCCACTCCTCTTAAAGCAGTTTTCCATTGCCCACCCAACCTCCACAACATCCTAGTCCATCACTATTCCACTCCCACAAGGATCATACCCCTGTGGTAGACCCAGGTGCAAAATCTGTCCAATCCACACACCCACCACTTCCTATTCCAGGCCTATCACAGGTTTATCCTACCCCATCAGGGGCTGGACCACCTGGGAAAGCAGCCATGTCATTTACCAGCTCTGCTGTGATCATTGCACAGCTTTTTATATTGGTATGATGACCAACCAGCTGTCCACCAGGATGAACGCCCGCCACCAAACTGTGACCAAGAGCACAACATGCAGCTGAACATAACACACTTGATTTCAATGGCTGCTTCACTACCTGAGCCATCTGGATCCTTCCCTCCACCACCAGCTTTACTGAACTGCACAGATGGCAGTCATCCTTACAACACATTCTCTGCTCCTGTAATTATCCTGGCCTCAACCTATGGTAACATACTGCTCCACACCATCCACCCAACAGTTTCTACCCCCTATGTCCTATCATCTCCTGCCCATTCTTGTCTCCCACCTTGTTTATTTGCAGCCCTCTGTCAACACATCCACCTGTCTTTCCCCATTCCTCTCATTTTTTCCTTCCTTTTTTCCCCACCTTCCTGCCCCACAACATTCTGACACTGTGCCTGTTGGAGCCTAGTCCCTGCACACTCACCAGACAGCATATGTCTCTCTCCCCACCCATACACTGCTATCTCTTCTCCTTCCCCTTCCCCCTTCCCCCCTCCTCCCCTTACCCCTTTCTGCCCTTCTCCCTTTCCCCTCCCTCTCCCCTTCCAGATTGCTGCTTGCATTCCATGTGATATTGCATTATGGCCTGAGAAGCTGGAGTTGGCAGTCATATGTGCAGGATGTGTCCTTGCTTTTTTGTGTTTGTGTTTGTGTGTGTGTGTGTGTGTGTGTGTGTGTGTGTGTGTGTGTGTGTGTTTGTGTTTGTGTTTGTGTGTGTGTGTGTGGGTGAGAGAGAGAGAGAGAGAGAGAGAGAGAGAGAGAGAGAGAGAATGTATGTTTTTTGTGTGTGTGTCACTCTACTGATGAAGACTGTGGCTGAAAGCTACAGGTGAGCATCTTTTAATCATGCCTGTCTGCAACTTTAGGTATCTTCTTTATGATAAGTAGCAATCTATCTTTTCCTACATTGTTAATTATTTTTCAGCCATTTTAGTCATCTGTCATGCAGCTGATCATTTGTGCATGATTTCAAATTGTGCATTCAGTGAGTGCTTGCTATATATACAGCTTATACTCCCACAGTATATATACAGCTTATACTGCCACAGTTTCGGCTAGTCCATTTTTCTGGTTAATCAAGCCCATTAACTTGAACTTTATCTTCATTTCCATATTTATGAAACTAATGCAAAAATGTGTGACAACAAATAGATTTTCCAATATAGTCACATGTTATTCTCAGCTTATCAATATTGGTTGTGGATCATCTTACTGGAAGAAATAAGGAACACTCACTAAGACATGGCCATTATGCATTTAGGACTATACTGTATGATTTGTTCATGTTTGAACAGTGTCAGTGACAGAAACTGCAAGGTACATTGTCCACAGTTGCTTGAAGATATAAGACACTGACAAAACTTCAGCATAAAAAGTAACATTGTCAGAACAGCTAGTGGCAGTGGGAGTAATCATTATCCAGATTGTACATGTAGATGCATGTGGATGGGACCAGTATGGTGCACAATGAAAGCAACAGAGACAGGCAAGTACCAACAGCATTGGTTTTATAAAGAGTAGTTATTGGAGTTGCTAGCCATGTCATGCTATATGAAATTACTTAGTTATGAAGAAATAATGGTTGAAAAACCATAAAAGTATGGCTAGGAGCCCAGAATCTTGTGGAAGGGGGGAGGGGGGGAGGATAGTGTTAGAGAGGACTTTGAAACTGTGAGAAAAACTTTTGGGAGCAAGTGTAAGAAAATCATTGAACTCCAAAAAATAAATTCAAACAAAATTGGAGGGAACGGGGAAGGAAACAGATAATTGAGACTCCAGTTACCCAAAGTTTTCTGGCAGATGAAAACTAAATCACAAACTTTATTTATTCAGCCACACACAATGTGAATAGTATGGGTGTCTTAAAAATATTCACAGAGTATAAAAACACACATAAAATATTTATTACATTGCACATTTGTACAGCTTTTGTCAGTATTATATTGTACACTTCGTAAAATGCCTCTTGACCGTAACACTTAATGATTCAAAATCATTTTTATAATTTATTTTGAAGATAATGATGAATACTACAAACACTTAAATGATAACTAACTTAAACCCTCAGCTGTCAACAGGTGTTGTTGGTATACCTCGATGTGGACAGCTGAAAATGTGTGCCCCGACCAGGACTCGAACCCAGGATCTCCTGCTTACATGGCAGACGCTCTATCCATCTGAGCCACCGAGGACACAGTTGAATAGTGCGACTGCAGGGAATTATCCCTTGCATGCTTCCCGTGAGACTCACATTCCCAACTGTCCACAATTCTACATATGTAATGTACCTTATAGACATGTATGTAGAATTGTGCACGGTTGGGAATGTGAGTCTCACAGGAAGCGTGTAAGGGATAAGTCCCTGCAGTCGCGCTATTCAACTGTGTCCTTGGTGGCTCAGATGGATAGAGCATCTGCCATGTTAGCAGGAGATCTTGGGTTCGAGTCCTGGTCGGGGCACACATTTTCAGGTGTCCACATCGAGGTATATCAACAACACCTGTCGGCAGCTGAGGTTTTCAGTTAGTTATCATTTATTCCAGGGAAAAGCTGCACGGTCATCAACAGTATTCTGTTCTTTCGAGAACAGTTACTGTCTTCATATATATACTACAAACACTTTTTGTAATAAATAAATTTTTAAACCTTACGTGGAGGTATGTAAGTCATGGTCCATGGAACTCTTCTATCCCCGAAGTTTCATCCAAAGCTAGGTTGGACATCTTCAGAGGTGCTCCTGGTTGTGCTGAGCCTTGCCGACTGATGAGTCAGACATCAAAGAATGGCCTAAATACCATGGAAAGTGGGTGTGGTCTGGATTTCATGTGATAGCAGAGATGAGCTTTGTCAAACATAAAATATAACTATCAATCATAGTATGTCAAAGATAAAAACTCCTCATTGATTCTGTAGCGCCACTGCCCATATATCACTGAGTTTCATAGCTTTTTCTTTTCTGTTAAAATTATCACCATGTTTATATATTTCAATGGCTTCTCTATATAACTGTGGATTCGTTTGTCATAGTACATAGATCTTCAGTTTCCGAAAATTTCACTAGGTGATCACCCGACTGAAGAGCATGTTCTGCCATGGCTGACTTGTCTGTTTTCCCTAGTTGGCAAAGACTTTTATGTTCCTTCAACCGTGTATTCACACTTCTCTTTGTAGTTCCAATGTAGACCCTACCACATGTACACGGAATCTTGTATACACCACTTGCAGACAGAGGGGTATGTTTATCCTTAATGGAACAACCTATTTTCTTAGTCGGTCTGAAAATTGGCCGAACGTTATGTTTTCTCAAAATCTTTCTGATTTGACCCATTACTTTTTTGATGAAAGGTAGAAAAACCATGTTCTTCCATTGCTGTGTCCTATCGTTGTCCTTAGGCCTCCTGTTGTTCGGTCACAAAACTCTATTTATTTCCTTACTAGAGTACCCATTCTTCTCAATAGCCTGCTTTAGATGTTTTAACTCAGCGTCCAGGTATTCCAGTGCACAAATCCTTTTAGCTCTGTCCACTAGACTTTTAATTACACCTCATTTCTGTTGTGGATGATGTCTGGAATCCTTATGCAAGTATCTGTCAGTATGTGTAACCTTCCAAAAGAATTTATGTTTCAAGCTGCACATCAGTCTGCCTCATAACGAAGACATCCAAGAAGGATATTGCATTGTCTTTCTCCATTTCCATGGTAAACTGGATTTTAGGATTTATACTATTTAAATAAGAAAATAACTCCTCTAAAGCTTTTTTGCCATGTGACCAAACCACAAATGTATCATCCATGTATCGATACAATCAACATGGTTTCTTATTCGCTTTTTCCAGAGCTAATAGTTCGAATTTTTCCATGTAAAAATTGGTGATGGTAGGACTCAATGGGTTACCCATGGCCAAACCATCAACCTGCTCTTAAAACTCATCCTCGCACTGGAACTGACTACAGGTGAGACAGTGACTGAAAAGAGCAGTAAAACCTGCTGGGAAAACATCTGCTATGTAAACCATAAATTTGTTAAGCAGAATCATCGTAAATAAAGACACTATGTCAAAACTAATACAAATATCCTCAGGAGCCAAAGTTAGTCCCTTCAGTTTCTCAATGAAATGACATGAGTCTTTTACATAAGAATCAGCTCGGCCAACATATGGTTGTAAACAAGATGCCAGATAACTTGCTATTTGGTACGTTGGGAAATTAATAGCACTGACAATGGGTCTCAGAGGAAGGTTAATCTTATGAACTTTAGGTAGGCCATAAAGTCTGGGACACATAGCTTCACTCCTCAACAAACCTTTCTTCGCCTCCTTTTGAATTGAAGTAGATGACTATCAACATATTTGTTTTCCTCAATATGCTAGCTGTAGGGTCTTCCTTAACTTTATTGTATTGTCCTGATGTTAAAAGATCCAAAATCTTACTTCTATAATCCTCTTTATTCATAACAACAGTAGCATTGCCTTTGTCAGAAGGAAGAACCACTATCCCTTTGTCTGCATTTAAATCTCTAAGAGTCCTTCCCTCACCTTTTGTTAGGTTACTTTCCATAGGTTTACTGCGGCACAAGACCCTGGTAGTTTCGATGTGAATTGCATTTGCAGTTTCTTTAGGGAGGGTACGTACTCATGCTTCTGCATTCACATTTATCTCCCCAAAGAAACATCCGACTCATCAGTCAGCAAGACTCAGCACAACCAGGAGCACCTCTGAAGATGTCCAATGTAGTTTTAGATGAAACAAAGGGATATAAGAGTTCCATGGACCACAGCCATACTACCTGGAAGAATTCTTGGCCACTGAGACATCCAGTCGCGAAAGCCTTCATTGTATGTAAGTCAAATTTGTCTTTGAGTGCTCCCCAAGTCTTTCATTTAACTTTCAAACTATGGAAAATCCAGGATGGAATGTAACAATATTATGAGAAGGAAAGTTGCCACTCACTATAGAGGAGGACCGAGCGAGGTGGCGCAGTGGTAGCACACTGGACTCGCATTCGGGAGGACGACGGTTCAATCCCGCGTCCGGCCATCCTGATTTAGGTTTTCTGTGATTTCCCTAAATCGCTCCAGGCAACTGCTGGGATGGTTCCTTTGAAAGGGCACGGCCGACTTCCTTCCCCATCCTTTCATAATTCGATGAGACTGATGACCTCGCTGTTTGGTCTCTTTCCCCCAAACAACCCAACCCAACCATAGAGGAGGCTGCTGCAGGGAGGGGTAGGGATAGTATGGTGGGGGTGGTTGACAGTGAAGTGCTGCAGTTCAAATGGTGGGCAGGGGAGAGGTGGGAACATTTGTAAATTGTCTCTCCACCTCTCCCTTACCTCCTTACCCCCATCCAGTCGCCACTCCCATCATGCACTGGTGCTGCTGCTCGCAGTGTGGTTTCAGTTGCCTGAGACTGCAGTCATGTGTGTGAGTTGCATTTGCTTGGGTGTGTGTGTGTGTGTGTGTGTGTGTGTGTGTGTGTGTGTGTGTGTCTGTGTCTGTGCATATGTGTGTCTGTTGTTGATGAAGGCCAATGGCTGAAAGCTTTAACTGTGAGAGTCTTTTTGTTGTGCCTTTCATATACCTTTATTTGTCATAAAACACATTTTTGAGCTTTCATTTTCTTTTTCATGCTGACACATAAGTGGTGACTGGATCTGGCCCAGTGCTCATGTATCTACATCTACTTCTAAGTACATACTATGCAAACTACTGTGAAGGGCATGTAACAAGATGTACCCCACTGTATTCTTGTTCCATTTGTGCACAGGAAGACTGACTTCTTACATATCTCTGTGTATGAAGTAATTAGTATAGTTTAGTTTCATGGTTCCTATCTGAGGGAATCGTAAGGGTAGGGGTCAGTTAAAGTTTATTCCTAAATTCTTCATTTAATATTGGTTCTTGAATCTTTGTAAATAGGCTTTTGTGGTATTAATGGTACTTATCTTCAAGTGTCTGCCAATACAGACGTTTCAGACTTTAAATTAAATTTTTCCTTTGATTCAACAAATCTGTGACTATTTGTACTTTCTTCTTTCAATATGTTTAATATTTGTTATTTGTCCCACTTAGCGTGTCCCACACACTCAGCCAGTGCTCTAAGATATGATGTAGAACTGTTTTATATGGAGTCTCCTATGCAAGTTGATTGCATTATTCTAGTATCTTGCCAATACACTGCATCTGCTGCCTGTTTTATCTATGACTGAGCCTACGTCATCATGCTACTTAATAATGCCACTCGAGGTTACAATCATGTTGTGAATTGACTAATTCCAATTGTGTCTTGTTGACACTGCTGTGATAGGACATTATCTTTCTCTATTTCGTGATGTTTGCAGTTTTACATTTCTGAAAATTTAAAGCAAGTTGCCAATCTTTGAACTGCTTGAAACTGGAGATCTGCCTGAATATTTGTGCAGCTTTTTTCAGATACTACTTCACTATAGATAATCATCTGCAAAAAGTTTGAGGTTACATTTAATATTGTCTACCACATAATTGACATGCAATATGAGCATTATGAAGCCAAGCATGCCTGATGTTACATCTATAGAAGAGTCTCCATCCAGGATAACACAGTGTATAATGCCTGCATCATGAACAGTGGTGTAGCAAACACAACTGGTGCCCCAGACACGAAGCTTTATTAACATCCTTCCACCCCGAGCCCCACATCCATGTCGGCGTCTGGGGTATGACGCTAAACTTTATTGCCCCCTCCCTCTCCAGAAACAAATGTAGAAATATAATACACTACTGGGCATTAAAATTGCTACACCAAGAAGAAATGCTGATGATAAATGGGTATTCATTCGATAAATATATTATACTAGAAGTGACATGTGATTACATTTTCATGCAATTTGGGTGCATAGATCCTGAGAAATCAGTACCCAGAGCAACCACCTCTGGCCGTAATAACGGCCTTGATACACCTGGGCATTGAGTCAAACAGAGCTTGGATGGTGTGTACAGGTACAGCTGCCCATGCAGCTTCAACACGGTACCACAGTTCATCAAGAGTAGTGACTGGCGTATTGTGACAAGCCAGTTGCTCGGCCACCATTGACCAGACGTTTTCAATTGGTGGGAGGTCTGGAGAATGTGCTGGCCAGGGCAGCAGTCGAACGTTTCCTGTAATCAGAAAGGCCCATACAGGACCTGCAACATGCGGTCGTGCATTATCCTGCTGAAAGGTATGGTTTCGCAGGGTTCGAATGAAGGGTAGAGCCACGGGTCGTAACACATCTGAAATGTAACGTCCACTGTTCAAAGTGCTGTCAATGCAAACAAGAGGTGACCGAGACGTGTAACCAATGGCACCACATACCATCACGCTGGGTGATATGCCAGTATGGCGATGACAAATACACGCTTCCAATGTGCGTTCACTGCGATGTCGTCAAACATGGATGTGACCATCATGATGCTGTAAACAGAACCTGGATTCATCCGTAAAAGTTACGTTTTGCCATTTGTGTACCCAGGTCCGTCATTGAGTACACCATCACAGGCGCTCCTGTCTGTGATGCAGCGTCAAAGGTAACCGCAGCCATGGTCACTGAGCTGATAGTTCATGCTGCTGCAAACGTCGTCCAACTGTTCGGCAGATGGTTGTTGTCTTGCAAACGTCCCCATCTGGTGACTCAGGGATCAAGATGTGGCTGTACAATCCGTTACAGTCATGCTGATAAGATGCTGTCATCTTTACTGCTAGTGATATGAGGCCATTGGGATCCAGCACGGCAATCCGTATTACCCTCTGGAACCCACCGATTCCATATTCTGCTAACAGTCGTTGGATCTCGACCAACGCGAGCAGCAATGTCGTGATACGATAAACCGCTATCGCGATAGGCTACAATCCGACCTTTATCAAAGTCAGAAACGTGATGCTACGCATTTCTCCTCCTTACATGAGGCATCACAACAACCTTTCACCAGGCAATGCCGGTCAACTGCTGTTTGTGTGTGAGAAATCGGTTGGAATCTTTCCTCATGCCAGCACATTGTAGGTGTCGCCACTGGCACCAACCTTGTGTGAATGCTCTGAAAAGGTAATCATTTGCATATCGCAATATCTTCTTCCTGTCGGTTAAATTTCACGTCTGTAGCACGTCATCTTCGTGGTGTAGCAATTTATCTTGTTTGTCTTGAAGACCAATTGGTGCCCTTCTGCAAGTGATGCCTGGGGCATTATGGACCTTCTTGCCCCTCGCCCTCTCCTTGATATACCACTGACCATAAACCCTCCCCCCCCCCCCCCCCCCCTGCCTACACTTTTGTTATCAAAAACAATCATTGGTTGTTCTTGTACAAATTTTTAGAAATTATATCACTAATTTATGCATCCATTTTACCTTAGAAGGAAGTTCATAATAACACTTAAAACTAAAAAAAAATGAACTCATCTGGTTCTTGCAGATCTTAATCAAAATTATGGCTCATTCAGTAACTGTTTTCATCTAGTTGGCATGATGGGTTCAGTTCTTGACAATTAAGGACTCTCTCATGTAATGAAGCCTTATTATTTTCTTCACATAATATTTCAGTATAATTTCATGACTCCTATTCCCATGTTTTAACATAACAATTTCATGATAAATACTTCAAAAAATTCCTCTGTAGCCCACTGAAACACTACTACTTCTGATACTCCATAGCTGTCTAATACACAACTACTACTACTACTGCTGATAATACTCATTAACAGACTGTACTGTACTAATACACAAAAGTCAGCAACAAAGTTATCATAGCTCACAGCTATCTGAATACATCAATCTTTACATCCAAAGAAATGTGTTCAGTATCAATATGATCTGAATTATTTAAAAAAGAAACAAATATATTTAACATTTCATGAAAGCAATGATTACAGGAAACAATAAGTGTTATATTAATGATGTGTCAAGGAGATAAATACCTTAGTATTTGGTGTATCATAATCTATGATACTCCACAAAAAATGAGGTATCTGTGCAGTTTCATTATACATACCAAAAGATCCTCAGTCCAGTGACATATTTTGTTTGTTACCTCATATGATTGTTCTTTCAATCATAGATGTTGGTGTGGTACTGAGTCAAATGCTTTTTGGAAGTCAAGACATAATGCATCCACTGATTACCTCGATCCATGAGTTTCAAGATGACATTTGCAAAACACTTAAGTCAGGCTTTTCATGACTGCTATTTTATATTACATAGTGGTTGGCCTGGAGGAGATGTCCTGTTAAAATACCTCATTATAATCAAACTCAAAATGTGTCCTAAGATTCTACACCACATATCTGTCAGTGCTATTGGACGGTAGTTCTGTGTGTCACTTTTGTTATTCTTTTTCTAGATAGCCAGACCTATGCTTTCTTCTAAACACTAGGAACAGTATTTTATTCAAGGGCTTCTTGGTATATTATGGTTAAAATGAAGGTAACTCAGCTGAGTACAGAAACTAAAAGTGATTCCATAGGCCCTGAAACCTTGTATATACCTAAAATTAACTGCTGTGTATACAGATGTCACATTTGTACAGATTTGTAAGCATGGTCCAATTTCTTCACTTCTATGTCTGCATATACTGGTGTGTTTAAGGTTCACACCCTATATCACAAACTTTTTCATGAATGTTTATTTGTAGAATTCTACATAATATGATGACACCCCCAAAAACGTGTAACACATTATTAAATAATTGTTATTTTGCAATCAAGACTGTTGTCTTTCGAAAATAATTCATAACAGTTGCTGTACTAGCAAGCCAATGTGGTGGAAAAGATATTACCAGGGTAACTTGTTTGAATGGCAGAGATAAATACTACTTTTTGTCTTTATTTGCTAAATTGTTTATATGAATGTTCTTATTGAGTTTACTCACCTAGAAACAAGATGTTACAGGACTGTCTGAAACTGGTTGTAACACACTAATAGTAGGATTACTAATGACACTCACATATGTTTTTGTGATATATCTGAAACATAAAGACTTACTGAATGTCTTTGTTGTGGAGCTTTCCTCTTTTTCCTCAGGTACCATACACCAAAAATAGCAACACCTGTGACAAACATTAATGCTCCCACTATTGTACCTATAATAGTGCCTAAAGACCAAGACAGATCTGCAAAAGAATAAGAGTTCAGTATAGTAGAACACTGAAAACATATACAAAACTTGAACAAAAAAGGCAATCCCCAAAAATGTGCAGCCATTGACCTACTACAGATCATGTTTTCTTTAACTAAGCATTCAGACACTGCAGATACTCACAGACACAAAATTATAAGACCAGCACATCATTACATAATTGATAAGTTAATTAGTTAGTAAGTCAGTTACTTGATCCATTGGTTAAATTCATGATAAACATTGAGATGTATATACGACTAAAGAAATAAAAAGTAATATTTATACAGCTATGTGTTGGCCACTTACAGGTTTGTAATTTTTTTAATAATGACTAATTATCTCTACTCAAGAATATCTTTATGGTATAGAAAGAATTGTTAAAAAGAAACTACCTTAATCTACATTTGAAAACAATTCTGCTATCTGTCAGACATTTTATTTCCATGGGTAGGCTGTCAAAGAGTTTTGTATTTGCATTTTTGACACCTTTCTGTGCCAGAGTTAGATTCATTAAAGGGTAAGGAAGATCTTTTTTCTTCCAGTATGAATATTTTTGTGACTCTAAAATACAGATGGATTATTGACGAAATTTCATGAGTGAATAAATGTACTGTGAGGGCATGGCTAATATTCCCAGCTGCTTAAATTGATACCTGTTTGCTTAAAGTGATTCCTGCAAGATGTACAAGGTGTGAGCAAAAAGTAAGGGAAATTTTAATTCTGCAGGCTTTATATATCAGATTTTCAATTGTCTTTTGTCTTGTTGGCACACATGTACCTGATGTATGTTTGCGGTTTCACCTGTTTTGAATATTTAGTTCCTGCTGACAGCTGATAAGGCTATACATATTTCCAAATGCTCAATGAATTTTTATTTTACAATAACATGAATCAAAGAATCTACATTAAAGGACTAAAATGCAGCACTGATTGAAAATGTCGACTGTGGCTTTTGACAAATCTGCTATGAGTAAGACATGAGTTTACAAGTAGTATAAACTTTTTACAGAAGGTTAAGAAGTTGCTGAAGACAATGACCTCTCAGGATACCCTACCACATCAATTCTGGATGACAATATGGAAGAAGTAAAAAAAATGGTTCTGGAAAATTGCCAAATCATCATCAGAGAGGTTGCTGATGATATTGGCATATTCCTTGGCTCATGCCTAGCAATATTTTCTGACGATTTGGGCTGAATCATGTAGCAGCAAAGTTTGGTCTGAAATTGTTAAATTTTGACCAAAAATGATGTCTCTCAGAAATTGCTAAATGAAGTCGACAATGATCCAGAACTTCTAAATAAAGTTATAACAGGTGAAAAAACATGGATATGGGGATACAACACTGAAACCAAGACCTAATCATCCAAATGGAAATTGCTTGACCCAAGACGAAAAAAAAAATGACAAGTATGATCACATATCAAGGTTCTTCTCACTGCTGTGTTTGTTTACAATGGCATTGTGCAATGTAAGGTCTCGCCTTATGGTCATATGGTCAATAAGGAATACCACTTGGAAGTTACATGTTGTTAATGTGAAGCAGTCCAAAAAACAACCAGAATTGTGGCAAAACTATGCATGGAAATTGTATCATCATATTTCTCCCACCCATACCGCAATATTACCTGAGCATGGCACTCTGCAACTTCTTTCTGTTCCTGAGAATTAAGAGAACCATGAAAGGATGTTGTTTTTCCACCACTGATGAGACAGAAAAAGAATCTCTGAAGAAGGTGAACACCATGATGAAAAGTGAGTTCCAGAAGTGCTTCCAAGATTGGAAAAAGTTCTGGCACAAGTATATTATTATATCTAAGGTGGATTACTTTCAAGGGAATGAAGTTGATGTTGATGGGCAGTTAAAGATCCTTTAAGATAAACTAAAATTCCCATTATTTTTTGATCACACCTCATATTTGTGTGAACTACATACATAATTCTAATTAGTTTCTTTTGTGCAATGAATAGCTTTTACTAAGCAAGAAGTTATATTTAGATTAAAGTTCAGTCTTGATCACATTATGTCTGTTTTAATGAGTAACCGGTTTCGGTTTTTTCTATAAAACCATCATCAGACCCATTGGCTCCCTTGGGTTGGTAGGTGGAGCTCTCCTTGCTGCTGTGAGTTGACTGCACAGCAGCAAGGAGAGCTCCACCGACCAACCCAAGGGAGCCAATGGGTCTGATGATGGTTTTATAGAAAAAACCAAAACCGGTTACTCATTAAAACAGACATAACGTGATCAAGACTGAACTTTAATCTAAATATAACAATTAATTGATCACTGTATTCCAAAAATGTTTACCAAAATTGTGTAAGCAAGAAGTTCTTCCCCCCATGAACCATGGACCTTGCCGTTGGTGGGGAGGCTTGCATGCCTCAGCAATACAGAAAGCCGTACCGTACGTTCAACCACAATGGAGGGGTATCTGTTGAGAGGCCAGACAAACGCGTGGTTCCTGAAGAGGGGCAGCAGCCTTTTCAGTAGTTGCAGGGGCAACAGTCTGGATGATTGACTGATCTGGCCTTATAACACTAACCAAAATGGCCTTGCTGTGCTGGTACTGTGAATGGTTGAAAGCAAGGGGAAACTACAGCTGTAATTTTTCCCGAGGGCATGCAGCTTTACTGTATGAATAATGATGATGACGTCCTCTTGGGTAAACTATTCCAGAGGTAAAATAGTCCCCCATTCGGATCTCCGGGCGGGGACTACTCAAGAGGACGTCGTTATCAGGAGAAAGAAAACTGGCGTTCTACGGATCGTAGCGTGGAATGTCAGATCCCTTAATCGGGCAGGTAGGTTAGAAAATTTAAAAAGGGAAAGGGAAAGGTTGAAGTTAGATATAGTGGGAATTAGTGAAGTTCGGTGGCAGGAGGAACAAGACTTTTGGTCAAGCGAATACAGGGCTGTAAATACAAAGTCAAATAGGGGTAATGCAGGAGTAGGTTTAATAATGAATAAAAAAATAGGAATGCGGGTAAGCTACTACAAACAGCATAGTGAATGCATTACTGTGGCCAAGATAGACACGAAGCCCATACCTACTACAGTAGTACAAGTTTATATGCCAACTATCTCTGCAGATGACGAAGATATTGAAGAAATGTATGATAAAATAAAAGAAATTATTCAGATAATGAAGGGAGACGAAAATTTAATAGTCATGGGTGACTGGAATTCGGTAGTAGGAAAAGGGAGAGAAGGAAACATAGTAGGTGAAAATGGATTGGGAGTAAGAAATGAAATAGGAAGCCGCCCTGGTAGAATTTTGTGCAGAGCATAACATAATCATAGCTAACACCTGGCTCAAGAATCATGAAAGTAGGTTGTATACATGGAAGAACCCTGGAGATACTAAAAGGTATCAGATAGATTATATAATGGTAAGACAGAGATTTAGGAACCAGGTTTTAAATTGTAAGACATTTCCAGGGGCAGATGTGGACTCTGACCACAATCTATTGGTTACGAACTGTAGATTAAAACTGAAGAAACTGCAAAAAGCTGGGAATTTAAGGAGATGGGACCTGGATAAACTGACTAAACCAGAGGTTGTACAGAGTTTCAGGGAGAGCGTAAGAGAACAATTGACAAGAATGGGGGAAAGAAATACAGTAGAAGAAAAATGGGTAGCTTTGAGGGTTGAAGTAGTGAAGGCAGCAGAGGATCAAGTAGGCAAAAAGATGAGGGCTAGTAGAAATCCTTGGGTAACAGAAGAAATATTGAATTTAATTGATGAAAGGAGAAAATATAAAAATGCTGTAAATGAAGCAGGCAAAAAGGCATACAAACGTCTCAAAAATGAGATCAACAGGAAGTGCAAAATGGCTAAGCAGGGATGGCTAGAGGATAAATGTAAGGATGTAGAAACTTATTTCACTAGGAGTAAGATAGATACTGCCTACAGGAAAATTAAAGAGACCTTTGGAGAAAACAGAACCACTTGTATGAATATCAAGAGCTCATATGGAAACCCAGTTCTAAGAAAAAGAGGGAAAGCAGAACGGTGGAAGTAGTATATAGAGGGTCTATACAAGGGCGATGTACTTGAGGACAATATTATGGAAATGGAAGAGGATTTAGATGAAGATGAAATGGGAGATATGATACTGCGTGAAGAGTTCGACAGAGCACTGAAAGACCTGAGATGAAACAAGGCCCCGGGAGTAGACAACATTCCATTAGAACTACTGACGGCCTTGGGAGAGGCAGTCATGACAAAACTCTACCATCTGGTGAGCAAGATGTATGAGACAGGCGAAATACCCTCAGACTTCAAGAAGAATATAATAATCCCAATCCCAAAGAAAGCAGGTGTTGACAAATGTGAAAATTGCCCAACTATCAGTTTAATAAGTCATGGCTGCAAAATACTAACGCGAATTCCTTACAGACGAATGGAAAAAACTAGTAGAAGCCAACCTTTGGGAAGATCAGTTTGGATTCTGTAGAAATATTGGAACATGTGAGGCAATACTGACCCTACGGCTTATCTTAGAAGCTAGATTAAGGAAAGGCAAACCTACGTTTCTAGCATTTGTAGACTTAGAGAAAGCTTTTGACAATGTTGACTCTTTCAAATTCTGAAGGTGGTAGGGGTAAAATATAGGGAGTGAAAGGCTATTTACAATTTGTATAGAAACCAAATGGCAGTTATAAGAATTGAGGGGCATTAAAGGGAAGCAGTGGTTGGGAAGGGAGTGAGACAGGGTTGTAGCCTCTCCCCGATGTTATTCAATCTCTGTATTGAGCAAGCAGTGGAGGAAACAAAAGAAAAATTTGGAGTAGGTATTAAAATCCATGAAGAAGAAATAAAAACTTTGAGGTTCGCCGATGACATTGTAATTCTGTCAGAGACTGCAAAGGACTTGGAAGAGCAGTTGAACAGAATGGACAGTGTCTTGAAAGGAGGATATAAGATGAACATCAACAAAAGCAAAACAAGGATAATGGAATGTAGTCGAATTAAGTCAGGTGATGCTGAGGGAATTAGACTAGGAAATGAGACACTTGAAGTAGTAAAGAAGTTTTGATATTTGGGGAGCAAAATAACTGATGATGGTCGAAGTAGAGAGGATATAAAATGTAGACTGGCAATGGGAAGGAAAGCGTTTCTGAAGAAGAGAAATTTGTTAACATTGAGTATAGATTTAAGTGTCAGGGAGTTGTTTCTGAAAGTATTTGTATGGAGTGTAGCCATGTATGGAAGTGAAACATGGATGATAAATAGTTTGGACAAGAAGAGAATAGAAGCTTTCGAAATGTGGTGCTACAGAAGAATGCTGAAGATTAGAGGGGTAGATCACATAACTAATGAGGAGGTGTCGAATAGGATTGGGGAGAAGAGAAGTTTGTGGCACAATTTGACTAGAAGAAGGTATCGGTTGGTAAAACATGTTCTGAGGCATCAAGGGATCACCAATTTAGTATTGGAGGGCAGCGTGATGGGTAAAAATTGTAGAGGGAGACCAAGAGGTGAATACACCAAGCAGATTCAGAAGGATGTAGGTTGCAGTAGGTACTGGGAGATGAAGAAGCTTGCACAGGATAGAGTAGCATGGAGAGCTGCATCAAACCAGTCTCAGGACTGAAGACCACAACAACATTAAGCAAGAAGTTACCCCAGAATATTATCCTGTAAGACATGAGTGAATGAAAATATGCAAAATTATTTTAACTAACTGACTTCTATATCCCCAAAGCTGGCAATTATTCTTATGGCAAGAGTAGCAGAAACTAAACATTTTAGCACATCTATTGTATAGCTTTTTCCAATTTAAATTTTTATCAATATGGAGAGCTAGGGACTAGGTAAGTAGGAGGAGGGAGTTTTTTGACAATACAAAGCTGGATAAGCTGCATTTTTTCAAACTTTAAAGACCACACTTTGTGCAAAGCTATTCACTAACTCTCACAGAAACATCGTTTACTATGTCTTCTGTTGATGTTTCTTTGCCTAGTTTCACAACAATGCTTTTACCATCTGCAAACAGAAATTGCTGCCTTCTGTTTCAAATAAAATGGTAGATCACTAACATAAAGCACTGAGCTAATTATCAAAACCTGTGGGACTCCTATTGTTATTTCTCCCCTGCAAATGATGTGGCATACCCCTTTGTATTACCTGAACAGCCTAGAGTAACTTTCTGCTTTCTGTTTCTTAAATGAGATCTAAACTAGCCATTTGCTGAACTATGTATTCTTTAAAAACCTTAACTTCTCTAATAGTATATTATGACTGACACAGTCAAATGCCGTTGTTAAGTCACAGAAGATCCCATTTGGTGATTTTTATCATTTAAAGATTTTGTTATGTGGTCAGTAAATGTATAAATAGCTGTATCAATAAATGTCTATTCTAAAATACAAATTATGATTGGCTAAGTATCCCATTACTTCATATATGGGTGACAATCCTAAAGAACATCACTTTGTCAAAAATTTTACAAAATGCTGTTATGAATGACATGGGGGAAATAGTTATTGACAGCTGTTGAGTTACACTTTTTATACAGAGACCTTACAGTAGCAAACTTCAATCTTTTTTGGGAAAATTCCATGAGTTAATCATGCTTTACATACTACAGGCCCAAAATTTTGTAGTGTCTTATTGAAGGTATTATCCAACTCATGTGAACTTGTAGCAATGGCAAGAACAGTCATCAAAAGTTAAAGATAATGAGACCAATCCCCATGCAAAAGAATGGGAGGTTTGGGTTCTTTGGAAAAAGAGAGAGTAGTATGCTCTGGTAAATGCAATGTGTCTGTATACATTTCATGCTGTGTGAAGCAATATTCAATAAAGTTCTTATTGTTCACTAAACAATGTATATTCAACCATCATTAGATCTGATCCACTGAGACAACAATAACTACTAACTTTTACTTTTTAGAGTCATGATGATCTTCCTTATTTCAGATGGGGATGTGGGATTAATTTATATTGCAGTGAATGTCATCTGTGTTGCTCAATCAGTGTACTGTTTTCCTTTAGCTTCTGAATTATTTTCAACATTTCTCTCACCTATTTTTCAAAAGTAATTACTAAAACTGAGTTACACATGATCTGTCTTTTACAGTATTCGCACCCTCTTTAACAGAAATAGTGTTACCTTCAATGGCTCCTTTCTCTGTTTCTCTTTTACCAGTATTCCATATGGATTTGGCTGTATTATGTGATCTGTCAGTTTTAGACAAGATGTGTGTACTCTTGTAATTTTTTTACAAATTTTCTTAATATTTTGTAGTACTGCCTATAATAAGGAAGCATTTCTGAGTCATTATTTGTTCTGGCTATGCAGTGCATGCTCTTTTTCACTGTGAAGAGATTTTGATGCCTGCACTTATTCCAGATCTCTTTAATGTCTTGTCATTATTTAATTTTATTATCTTTTTAGGAAAACTACTTTCAAAAACATATAAAAATTATTATGAAATATAAACATTACCAAAGTCAACATTTTAAAGATTTCTTTAAAGTATTGAGTATTTTTGTCATTGATTAAAGTGTTTTTGAGCTGTACATGGAGTTAATTTATGTAATGTGACTATGCTGCTTCATGATCTGCCTCTCTGGATAGGCATGTATCTCTTTAACTTCTACTTGTGAATGAATACATTATCTATAACAGTGCTAATATCTTGAACAACTTCAGTAGGAAAATTTATGATTGATACCAAGTTATAAGTGGCTACAAGCACCTTTAGATAACTTTTCCTGTGAGATTCAAGATGAAATATACATTTAAATCACTCAAATTAATAATTCCTTCCTTCTGCTTGACAGACACAATAATTCATCAAAAATTCACAAAGATTTCCCAACTACCCAATAGGGACTTGTACACTGTAACAATCAGAAATATTATAAGGGGTGTTCAAAAAGAAATGAGCTGGAGTCTAGAAAGCACAAACTGGTGACAGGAGGGTAATATCATGGTGTGTGTAAGGAGGTGTGGTTGTGACTAGAGCATGGAAGTTCACAGCCTGTTGCTAGAGGGCACAGGTGCACGTCATGTGTCTATACAGAGCTAGCAGCAGCACGCATGAATCGTCCAACGCTGCAAGTCACATTGCAAACAGTGACATGTAGACATGAACAGAGAGGTGTTGTTCATGTCTGACAGCAGAAGGAATAGGAGGAACAGACATTCATCGATGAATGTCACAAGTGTATGGCGAACACAGCATGTCCCTTGCAAGGATCAAGGCATGGCACAAGTGCTTCAGGGAAGGACAGATGTTGTTAGCTGACATTGCACGGTCTGGAGCATCACACTGCATTACCTATGACATTGTTCTTGGCTACTATCCATACAATCTGGACCTCTTTCCCTGTGATTACTCCATTTTTGATCCCATTAAAAAGGCTCTGAGGGGGCAAACAATTCACCTTGGACGACAATGTCCAGCTGTACATGTGGAACTGGATAACATCTCAGTCCAAGGAATTTTATGAAACAGCCATTCACTGCCTTATGTCACAGTGGGACATGTCTCAACAGCCAGGGTCAATACTTCTAACATACAGGTGCTGGTTTCTGTAATTATGCCTCTGGCTCATTTTGTTTTGAATGCCCCTTATACATTTACCAATAGTAACTGACAAGCACATGTTTCTAAATCCTGATATATACAGAATTTACTTATTTTTGTATTTATATCCATTTTTTATAAACCTGACAACTCCTCTTCTATCCTAACTGAATCCATATGAATATGCAGCTAACCATAACCACATACAGTAAGATTATTTATCCCTATGATTATATGGTGTCAGACAGACACTGTCTCTGAATTTCTGGAACATTGTAATAAGTAGACCTCATTTATCAAATATTGTTAATCTATGTATTACACCACTTTATAGTACACTACTGGCCATTAAAATTGCTACACCAAGAAGAAATACAGATGATAAACGGGCATTCATTGGACAAATATACAGGGTGTTACAAAAAGGTATGGCCAAACTTTCAGGAAACATTCCTCACACACAAATAAAGAAAAGATGTTATGTGGACATGTGTCTGGAAACGCTTAATTTCCATGTTAGAGCTCATTTTAGTTTTGTCAGTATGTACTGTACTCCCTCGATTCACCACCAGTTGGCCCAATTGAAGGAAGATAATGTTGACTTCGGTGCTTGTGTTGACATGCGACTCAGTGCTCTACAGTACTAGCATCAAGCACATCAGTACGTAGCATCAACAGGCTATTGTTCATCACGAACGTGGTTTTGCAGTCAGTGCAATGTTTACAAATGCGGAGTTGGCAGATGCCCATTTGATGTATGGATTAGCATGGGGCAATAGCTGTGGCGCAGTATGTTTGTATCGAGACAGATTTCCAGAACGAAGGTGTCCTGACAGGAAGACATTTGAAGCAATTGATCGGCATCTTAGGGAGCACAGAACATTCCAGCTTATGACTCGCGACTGGGGAAGGCCTAGAACGATGAGGACACATGAAATGGATGAGGCAATTCTTCATGCAATTGACGATAACCCTAATGTCAGCGTCAGAGAAGTTGCTGCTGTACAAGGTAATGTTGACCACATCACTGTATGGAGAGTGCTACGGGAGAACCAGTTGTTTCCGTACCATGTACAGCGTGTGCAGGCACTGTCAGCAGCTGATTGGCCTCCACGGGTACACTTCTGTGAATGGTTCATCCAACAATGTGTCAATCCTCATTTCAGTGCAAATGTTCTCTTTATGGATGAGGCTTCATTCCAACATGATCAAATTGTAAATTTTCACAATCAACATGTGTGGGCTGACGAGAATCTGCACGCAATTGTGCAATCGCGTCATCAACACACATTTTCTGTGAACGTTTGGGCAGGCATTGTTAGTGATGTCTTGATTGGGCCCCATGTTCTTCCACCTACGCTCAATGGAGCACGTTATCATGATTTCATACTCTACCTGTGCTGCTAGATCATGTGCCTTGACAAGTACAACACAACATGTGGTTCATACACGATAGAGCTCCTGCACATTTCAGTTGAAGTGTTCGTACGCTTCTCAACAACAGATTCAGTGACCGATGGATTGGTAGAGGCGGACCAATTCCATGGCCTCCATGCTCTCCTGACCTCAACCCTTTTGACTTTCATTTATGGGGGTATTTGAAAGCTCTTGTCTATGCAACCCCGGTACCAAATGAAGAGACTCTTTGTGCTCGTATTGTGGACGGCTGTGGTACAATACACCATTCTCCAGGGCTGTATCAGCACATCAGGGATTCCATGCGACGGAGGGTGGATGCATGTATCCTCGTTAACGGAGGACATTTTGAACATTTCATGTAACAAAGTGTTTGAAGTCACGCTGGTACGTTCTGTTGCTGTGTGTTTCCATTCCATGATTAATGTGATTTGAAGAGAAGTAATAAAATGAGCTCTAACATGGAAAGTAAGCATTTCCGGACACATGTCCCCATAACATATTTTCTTTGTGTGTGACGAATGTTTCCTGAAAGTTTGGCTGTACCTTTTTGTAGCACCCTGTATTATACTAGAACTGACATGTGATTACATTTTCACGCAATTTGGGTGCATAGATCCTGAGAAATCAGGACCCAGAACAACCACCTCTGGCCATAATAACAGCCTTGATACGCCTGGGCATTGAGTCACACAGAGCTTGGATGGCATGTACAGGTACAGCTGCCCATGCAGCTTCAACACAATACCACAGTTCATCAAGAGTAGTGACTGGCGTATTGTGATGAGCCAATTACGCGGCCACCATTGACCAGACATTTTCAATTGGTGAGAGATGTGGAGAATATGCTGGCCAGGGCAGCAGTCGAACATTTTCTGTATCTAGAAAGGCCTGTACACGACCTGCAACATGTGGTCGTGCATTATCCTGCTGAAATGTAGGGTTTTGCAGGGTTCGAATGAAGGGTAGAGCCATGGATCATAACACATCTGAAATGTAACGTCCACTGTTCAAAGTGCCATCAATGCGAACAATAGGTGACCGAGACGTGTAACCAATGGCACCCCATACCATCACACTGGGTATTACACCAGTAAGGCGGTGATGAATACACGCTTCCAATGTGCATTCACTGCGATGTCGCCAAACACAGATGTGACCATCATGATGCTGTAAACAGAACCTGGGTTCATCCAAAAAAACAACGTTTTGCCATTCGTGCACCCAAGTTCGTCGTTGAGTACACCACTGCAGGCACTCCTGTCTGTGATGCAGCATCAAGGGTAACCACAGCCATGGTCTCCGACCTGATAGTCCATGCTGCTGCAAATGTCATCAAACTGTTCGTGCAGATGGTTGTTGTCTTGCAGACGTCCCCATCTGTTGACTCAGGGATCGAGAGGTGGCTGCATGATCCGTTATAGCCATGTGGATAAGATGTCTTTCATCTCTACTGCTTGTGATACGAGGCCGTTGGGATCCAGCATGACGTTCCGTATTACCCTCCTGAACCCAATGATTCCATATTCTGCTAACAGTCATTGGATATCGACCAACATGGTCAGCAATGTCTCGATACGATAAACTGCAATCATGATAGGCTACAATCTGACCTTTATCAAAGTTGGAAACATGATGGTATGCATTTCTCCTCCTTACACGAGGCATCACAACAATGTTTCACCAGGCGACGCCGGTCAACTGCTGTTTGTGTATGAGAAATCGGTTGGAATCTTTCCTCATGTCAGCACGTTGTAGGTGTCACCACCAACGCCAACCTTGGGTGAATGCTCTGAAAAGCTAATCATTTGCATATCACAACATCTTCTTCCTGTCAGTTAAATTTCGCATCTGTAGCATGTCATCTTCGTGGTGTAGCAATTTTAGTGGCCAGTAGTGTATACTTTGCTTTGATTGTGTTTACCATGTAGTCTCACTTAATAACTACTGCTTCATACATACAACTGATGAAGTACATCAATTTATATTATTATGTACTTTTATTATGTTTATCATGTAGTCACAATGATTACTGAAATCATAAATTAATAATATTTACCCATTGTCGTATATCACATGTATGAACAATTCACTAAAAATGATTTCCTAGACCAAATAAATAAATAAAATAAATGACATCAACATCTGTCCAACTACTAAGAGTTAGAGAGTTGTACTGCATACTTATCATCTCTTGCTACATGGTCATCACAGCTGTTATTACTAGGTAGATATCTGCCACTTGTGGTAAAGATTTATACCATTTTAGCTTTCCTACATTTTTAAACATCTACTGTTCATTTAATTCAGTTTAAAAATTTCAATTAATGCCAAGGTTGAGAAAAAGCAAAATGTCATACAGCTAGCACTGACATCCCATGTTGATTGCCAAAATAATTATCAGTTGATACTGAATACAAATTTTGCCACCAATAGCAACAAAATGCATTTCAGATGTTGCATGATCTTTTATCATTGTTTCAAAGAGATTGCTTGCCCAGTGCCAAAGTCATAATATAAAGACCGGTACCACATAAAGGTAATACTTCACTACATAGATATTTTCATTTGGACAGAGAAGCATATCAACAGCTAAATCAAACTTATTAACCACTATCATTCATTTAAAATTAGAAGACATATCCCCATGAAGATTTTGGTAAGTTCTGCTTCTGATCTAATTAAATATATTACTTTTTTTCAAATCACTGGACTGCACTCAGTTTGCATTGTCCAGTTTCCTAATACTGAACAACAACTCAAACAATACTTTCTAACACCTTCCATATAACCATTTAATACACTTTCTGTTTGTAGCAGCTGAATTATAAATAACTATTAGTGCCATTTCTAACAGCTGCTTTGGTCTGTTAAACCACATCTTGACTCATTTCACATCCCTGGAAGTTCTCCAGTATGGTGGTGTATACAGAATACGATGAGTGGATAACTGGATAATGAATGAAAGAAGGATGGGAGGAGTTATGTTACATATCCTTTAGTGCTGACATGCTAATGTCCAGAAATATTTTTATTGAAGGCAGTTCTTTATTCCGTTGTTACCAAAAGGGGAGTCCAGAATATAACGTCATTTTGCACATTCTCGCTGCGCGTATTGATATCCATCTTCTATGAAAGGTCAACTGGTTTCTTTAACATGTTGTGGCAGGGTTATGTGAGTACTGGTCAAAACAAGTTGTTTTTGTGCATTTTGTGATCACTTTAAATGAGTTGTGTGGTACGAAGTCCCACAGATTGTGAGGCTAGAGGTGTATTCAATGTTTGAAAGCTCAGGAGTTGAATCCTGCTGAAATTTGTTATTAACAGTTTGGCAACCAAGTGTTCAAACAACTGCACCGGAATATAGTCAGGGTGTGATTTTCTCAACACAAGAGCGACCAAAGCTTGAAAAGTGGACTCATTTCATATGAGAAAAATGTACAGACATCTAGCTTCTTGACAGCTGCTGCCTTCTGTTGTCAGTTTCCAGAATCACTTTGAAAGAAACAGTAGTGAACAGGAGAGCTGTTGTGGTGACTAAGTGACTCAATGTGTGCTTGTGGTGTCATGGTTTCGTGCATGTACTTACTAAGTTTTACAGTTTGCTGTGATCTGATACAAATGTGTCATATTTCTTGAGTGAGCAAAGAATTCTGGAAACTCAAGAGGAAGAATTCAATGATTCTGGATTGGAGGAAAAATATCTCAGTGGAATCACACTATAGAAAATTCTATTCAGGTAAGCTGCAGTCTGCTATAATTTTTCATGTCTAACATTATCATTAACTATACTGCTGTATGACTTTAAGCAGTGTTCCTCTCCTAACAACATCTGATTTTGAACATGAGTTTATTTTCTAGACTGATGTGTCTAATTCAAGCCATGTTACTTAGTTGTAGAATGGTATCCTATGATCAGAGAACATTATCACCTGCTAAAATTAAATATTCAGTTTATGTGCTGGATACCTTGGCTGTCTTGTTTGGCCATGAGAAATTTAAATTCTATCTTGAAAACAAATAATTGAAGACTTTGACCTGGGTATTGGCCATGCCTCATAAAATGGATATGATTTCCCACTGGGCTGCCAGGGTTTCTGCTTCTCTGTGTCCAAGTTATGCATATTAGGGTTACTGACAACAAAGTTGCGGATATTCTTGATTGTATGCTTCAGTGTGAGCCACAAATAATTGAAAGCTTGCAAATCAGCCAGGAATGTGCGTGTTTCTACAGCCTTGAGTGAGATACCATCCTTGTTCGGTGATTTGAGGGTAAAACAGGTTCTAAATACTTAGTTAAGCAAAATCAAACAGGAACTCAGTGATGGTCAACAGGTTTCAAGAAATTCAGTTAGCAAAGATCTTTTTGCTGCCATACTCACTAAGATGACAAATTGAAGATTTGTAAGACCCCAAATGTCCCCATACAGCGATTAGGAGAAACACTTAAAAACAGCTGGAATCCGTTCCTTACAATCACTGTATGGGGACATTTGAGGCCTTACAAAACCATCATGAAAATTAAGACACATCTAACTTGTGTGCGTCTGAACTCTGATGTAAGAAAATTTGTTGGTCATTGTCAGAACTGTAGAGAGTATGCACCAGGACTTCTTATATTACAGCTTGGAATGGACAGTGTCTTGAAAAGATGTAAAGTTCAGATAAATAAAACTCAAAAAGGGTTAAATGTGTGTAGTCAAATCACGCAGGTGATGTGAGAGAATAAAATTAGAAAATGTCACACTGAAAGTAATAGATGAGTTTTAACAGTAAAATATGTGATGATGGCAGAAGTAAAGAGGATATAAATTACAAGTTGGCAATAATAAAAAGAGAAATATGTTAACATCTTGTATAGTTTTACATATTAGGAGGTCCATTGTTAAAGCATTTACCTGGAGTATGGAATTGAAACTTGAACAATAAAAAGAAAAGAAGAGAACAGAAGCTTTTGAAATGTATTGTTACAGAAGAATGTTGAATATCAGATAGGAAGGACAAATAATCGATGAAGTAGTAGGAATCTGCTGAATCTAGTCAGAGAAAAAATATCTAACAGGCACAATTTTATCAAACAGTAGATTGCAGTAGTTATTCAGAAATGAAGAGATCTACACAGGGTTGATTAGTGTGGAGGGCTGCAAAAAGCAGATTTTTAACTGTAGGCAGCAGTAGCAACAACTATAAAATTATAAATAATGCCATCCAAATTATTAGTTTTGGTAATGTTAGCAGTTCCTCAGTTATAAGACACTAGTCCCAGCATGTTCAGTCACCAGGGAGCCATCTGAAATAGGGATGAGAGTAGCACAATAAATGGTAATATATTTACTGACACTCAGAAGTATGAGTCTGGAACTGACAAGGAAACACTACAGGTTATTATTCATAAAACAGTAAAATTTATGCTGAGTATTGTGCTTGTTTAGAACTAATTACCAAACAGACATGAAGTAAAAGTCCATTCCCTTGTTTTAAATACTGATAAAGAAGGATATATATTGGTGTGATCATTTCTCCCTAGCTTCTGAATGAAACCAACATTCACTGTCCTTCACTCCTCTACATGAAAACAAACATTCCTATCAACCAGGTGAATCATGTGAAACAGGACTTCACCAATTTGTTGGGATGATGGAAAATTCTATACACTTTCAGAGGAAATTGCTCTCTGCCTCTTTCCATTTATTGAGGGTATGTTTAGTAATACAACCTTTGAATCCATGGTTAGAGCTGCAAATAGCATGGCATGAAGACCAACGTGTGCTGGTGGATTGAGACCATGCTGAGAACACAAAAGGAGAAAGCATTATACATCATAAAGAATGAGAAAATGGTGATCAACATCACTGAGAGTGTCTGCTAGGAGGGGTTTCATCACTACTAGTGTGGAACCTAGTGGTGAATTAACTCACCAAAGAGTTGAAAGCTAGAGATTCCTTTGCCAAGGATACACAGACAATTTAGTCATAGTAATACTTGATAAATCTGCAAGTATCTTACCATTAGAACAGTGGCACAATGTACTCTGGATGTTGTGTAGAAATGGTGCAGGAAACAAGATCTAATGGTCACTCCCAACAAAATTATCCTACTATCATTCACAAGAAAGTATATCCAATAAATATAGGAATGGTCAGGGAAATGCTGGCTGACTATATGGTAACTTCCAGTTGCTTCAGTAAAGCTTTCAAAATAACAATTGTAAGTAGGGAGCAGTGGAAGAATGAACCACAATACCATCTAGGAAACACAGTATGGTTTACTGATGAGTCAAAAACAGATGAAAATGATGGGGCCAGGATATAAGCGGTCCAGTCTAGACTAGGGAGTACTATCTCTCCTGGTAAGTATTCCAGGTGGAGTAATTGAGGGTGAATGGCAAGAATCTTGATAGCTACAACACAGATCATGGCATCTGTATTCATTCAGGCAGCCAAGCAGCTCTGAAATCTCTATCAGACCCTGTAATGAGATCAAACATCATTGTACAATGCCATGAAGCCCTTTTCTGGCTAGGGGAAGCCAATAGGGTAAATGTGCTGTGGGTACCTGGTCACTCAGTAATTAGTGGCAATGAACAAGGTGGTAGGCTGTCCAGGAAAGGAGCTGGCTATGGGAATTTCAGGAAACATTTGCACTTAAAGAAGCCCCCTATGAGTAGCTATGAGCTGAGTGCACCACACTTAATCTTCCCATGTGAAGAGACAGAATATTAAGGTCATTAATTCCTGAAGAAGTTGTAATTATTTCTTGAAGCAGACTACTGTCTGGCTTTACTAGAATGACATGGAGAGAAACCACAAAATGTAGTCAGAATTGGTGTGGGAAACAACTGGTTAAGACCACCATTCTTTCATCTCCTTTCGTAAATCAAATAAAATCAAAGTTTACTCTAGAAGTTATAATTTTGTACATGGTTCATGAACGGCAGAGGTTTGACACTGAAGCATGTTCCTGCCTGGGTACATGGCTGCCATTAAACAGTGACCATCAATCTAATGGACCAAATAGTTGTAATATACAACCTCTGACAATAAAGTTCAGTGAATGAAGTCAGAATGGTCGATCAGGAAACACTGGCGATTAACAATGCTGCACCTGCATAGTGGCCAGTATTGACAACCAGCCTCCACGGTAATTCACTTGAGCAACGTGTATGTTCCATGTTATACCTGTTGGACAAAGTGCTTGTTTAGTGCAGTGATTCTGAACTGGGAACAGGACAGTGAGCGAGCAAATTATCAATTTAAAGTTTTGTTTTAAGCTTGGCAAGAAACCAAAAGAAACACATGCATTGGTGGTACGTGTTTATGGGGATCAAGCACTGTCCATGAAATGTGTATATGTGTGGTTTGCTCATTTCCAGGAGGCCAGGAAAATGTTTCTGACAATCCCCTTAACAGACTACTGGTGACCAACATCTGTGACCAAAACACTGAGAAAGTGAGGACATTAATCACGAATGACCGTCGATTAACAATGCTCATGATAGTGGATGAACTGCAGATGAATTGTGAATCTGTGTGCCAAATCCTTACCCATGAGTTGTCATCTTGTGTCACATTGCTTGACTGACAGATAGAAGCAATCATGTTTATAGGCTTCACAGGATCTTGTCAAAATAGTGGCTGTGACACCCAATTTCTTGAACCATATTTTCACTAACAATGAAACCTGGCTCCTCCGCTACAACCCCCCCAAAGCATGGAATGGCGTTCTCTGATGTCTCCTCATTAGAGGAAGGCCATAGCTGAAAAGTCACACATCAAAATTATGCTCATCTCCTTTTTTGATAGTCAACGCATTATCCATAAGGAATTTCTACCTGAGAGAATGGCATTGAATGCTGCATGGTATGTTAAAATCTTTGACCCATTTCATGCATCATCTATGCTGGATATGACCCCAGTACACACAACAAGGTTCCTGGCTTTTTGTTCATGACAACACTCACCCACACATGGCCATTAATGTCAAAGAGCTCATGGCAAAAAAGGGGGTGGTGCAACTTGAACATCCACCCTACTCACCAGATCTCAATCCTCCAGACTTCTTACTATTCCCTCAACTCAAACTCGCTTTGAAAGGAAAGAGATTTCATGATATTCCTGACATACAACAAAATGTGATGCAGTGTTTGAACACCATCCCAAAGAAAGACTTGGTGCAAAGTTTCCAGGACATGTATTGTAGAGCTCAACAGTGCATAGTTATGAGAAGTGAATAATTTCAAGGACAGAAAGGTTACTGTAGTTCATAGTTCATGTACATTAATGTTACAGGACTATTCACCAAACTTTGTTGTCAGAGGTTGTATGCAGCTCCACACAATATGTTTGACTTGAATGCTTGCTTTACAAATCACATAATTTACAACCATTTCCAAACAATAACTTTTCTGAAATGTGCAAGTGGAAACTTTTTCTTAAACAAATTCTCTCTCACTTTTTAATACCACATGGTATGCACTTACAGCCATAGAGTACTACTTGTTCATTTGTATGTGAACATGTTTGAGACTTGGCCTATTATTATCCTTCTTCTTCCAACCCTCCTGATGTCAATCTCTGCTAATCCATATCATTTATGTCCATCTATTCCCAATCCTGATTTCATCCTATTCAACTCTAAGCCCCAGGGCCAGCTCTACAGCCTCTCCTTACTCAACCATATTTTCTATTCTTGTTTCTCTGTGTCAATACAGATTCCACTTCCCTTTTTTTACTGTTTCTGATAACAAGTCTCTAGGATATAACCCTTCTCCTCTCCCCATCTGCACACATACCAGCCATCTCCTGTATGCACACCTAAACATTCATACCTGTATGATATTCAACAGAATCTGCTCCTTTTGTTCATCTCTCGCCATTTTATATCTCTTTTCAGTCACCACCATTCAACAGAAGTGAGTTTTCTGTCTAGCCCAAATGGGATGCATATCTGAGTCAGTGAGTGTGTGGGTATGCAACTAACACTAACTTTCATACAGTTTTTTTATGTGATGAGCATATTTTCAGGTATAACAAATTTTGAATTTAAGGCACATTACAGTATCTGGCATTGGGGGAAGCAAAGAATCTTCCATGCAAAATGGAAATGAAGTGCAACTGTATATGTATATTAAATGAACTGATATTGTAACAAAAATGCAAAATGTTGCAACTGAACAGCTATAAATAATAATATTTTTGTAGAGAAAAACTGAAATAGCTTAACAGGTGTGTGTGTGTGTGTGTGTGTGTGTGTGTGTGTGTGTGTGTGTGTGTGTGTGTGTGTGTGTGTGTGTGTGTGTTGGAGAGAGAAAAATATAACTAATTAACTGATCAATTCAGCAAATATTTGATTATTTTGACTCTTAAGGATAGAAGATTCATTTCAGCAACAGCAACAAGACAAATAACAATGTTCATTATTAATAGCCCTGTCCCATTTCAGTATGCTCCTAATTGTTATTCTTTGACACTTGATAGAGCAATCATGTAATTATTAAAAGAAGCAATCAAACTGCCATTACTGTACTTAATATAACTGAGGAAGCTGCAGCATCTTTCATAACAGAATCTTTCCTGTTAATTTTATTGCATCCAGTTATGGCTTGAATATGCATAAATAAACTATAGACACTGAGTGATAGTGACCATTTATACTAGCTACTAATATGTGTCTGAAAATTCTGTTATACAAAGTCTTAAATTGTACCAAATTGCTGAAGATTCTCCTTAGTAATGGGGTCTATACAATATGATGAATGAATAACCGAATTAATGAGTTTTTTATTTTGCTGATATAATTTGTGAAGAAGTAAAAACACAGGTTTCTTTTCATCGATACTCGTTAGTTTGGGCATATTTGGAATGATCACCCGGAGTGTTATAATTTTTTTTTTTTTTAGGTTTACTGATTCTACTGTAGAATTTTTCTTTTTGTTATGTGAAATATATCTTACAGATTGTCATTGAAATGACTGAAACAAAACTGGAATTATATGAAATTTCAATTATCTATACGTAAAATATTTGTGGATTTCATACATACCTTCTTGAGTAATCATGACTGAGGCACTACCTTCTATTCTTTCACCAAGTACAAGAGCTGCACATATCCACTGTCCAATATCTTGTTGTCCAAGTTTGTGGATTTTCAAACCACAGTCTCCATATTGTAGACCAGCACCATTGTAACTATAATGTTCATAAATAGATTCATCAGTCAATCTGAAGCCTTTCCCATCAGGCCTAACAAAGCGGCAGTACTTCAAGCTATGTCCAGTAGGTACTGAGTGACAAATGAAAGATGCTGAATTACCACTTAGTGTGACTGCTTTATCAGCATACAGTCTTGATCCTGTAAATTGAATGAAGACAGATATTGAACGATGTGGATACATAGTTCCAGTGCCCAGCACATATATTAAATTTTCATTATGACACCTGTTCACCTGCATCTCCCAATTGTTTCAGTGATTAATGTTCAAACTCAATTTGCTAACATATCCATTCATATGATAATATACAATATATTTACTAAAATTCTTTCAACCATCTTAAAACTAGTGTACAAAGCAAAACTTATGTGTACATATTTCATATTTGTAATTTATCTCTTCAGACTTTGCATTGTATTTTGGTTTTGTGTAAATAATTCTCACTTTGTGGACTATTTTTCAGGGAGCTTCCTTTTATTTGGTACTTTAATCTAGCAGTAGGCTAAACTATTTAATGTCTTACAGAAATTTGTTGATATGGGGTGGCCCACTGTTTATCCAAATAAATTTCGCATTCATCATAAGTTGTGACATTAATGTGAAAGACAAAATTAATTTAATGTCCGAATCAATGTTCAATTATTGAAATCATGAGGTGGACTGTTAGTGGTGAACACTAACAAAATAATTTATAATATTAAAAAAAATGAAAAGTAATACAGTAAATTCACAATTCAGTAATATTAATACTATATTGTCTCAAAAATATCAATTATTAAGAAAAAACTGTATGCTAAATGTCCTACAGTTTAGTAACTAATGTAAAATTTGTGTCAAATAGCAAAAGTAATTACATTTTATTGAAACAATAATGCATCATTATTAGCTGATTGATAGACAATAAGGGAAATTCCAGGACAGAGCAATATTTTCTACTATAGTTAAGAAATTATTATTAGCATTTGCTACCTGTGAATCATGAGCTTTATGTATAAGTCAGTAGTGATGTTATCTTGTTCTTTGGCTGCTGTCCTGTCTCTTGTTTTGCAACTACTGCAGGATCTTTACTTCTGATGCAGAACTGTTATTGAAAATTACACACAAAGTAACTGGATATTACTGTGTAAAACCATTTGGTGTCAGCTTGGAGAATAATGAAAAATATAGTAAACATATTTGCAGACTAATCAAAACTTAAATCCCATCTGCTTCACATTCAGAACTGTGTTATATTCCGTTGTATGGCAGACAAAAATGGTAGTATTTTATATACTGTCATTACTTGTCTTAACAGAAGAATCTCCTGAGGTAAGCCTAGTACAGTAGTTTATTGAGGCCACAGTACTAGGCTTACCACAAGAAAATTCTTCTGCAAAAGTAGTCAGTAAAAATAATATTTAAACAGATAATTAAACAAAGTAAGACTATCTAAACTATTTGACTATTGTAACAATGTATTCATTCAATTTCACTTTAATGTTTGTATGCACGCTTAGGATGTTTAAACAAAACCTGTTCTTACATTCACATATCATTACATTTAATCTTTAGTGATAACTGACAATAAAACTCCACTTGAGCTGAAATTTGGTATGCGCATCCATAATATAAGACTCAAGAATAAATTCCACGTTGATTTTGAATCCTTGCCTCAAGTTTAGAAATAAATACTCTATTCTGATGCTGAAGCCTTTAGCAACCTGCTCACAACCACCTGCCACTAACCATTCCAGACAAGATTCTCACTACAATTGTGCCTTAGTGCTCAGAAATAACAAAGGCCATGTGTGTGTGTGTGTGTGTGTGTGTGTGTGTTTTCTAAATTTGAGGAAGAACTTTGTCTGCTAACTTAATCTACTTTCAAATGTGCCTGTTTGCCACTCAAGGCCTTCCCTATGTGGTGAGTAGCAATCTGTATTAATTAATAGTTTTTTCTCTTGCTTAGGAACATTATAGACCACATCAGGTAACTGTTACACATTTCTGGAAGCCTATTTTGATGCCCAAAATTGTTGCAATCCTTCTCTAGCTGCCTGTATTCTCTCATCAGTTCAGCCACTGCTCTACTTTTGCTCACTATCGAAGCCTTTAAAGCTGTTGATCAGTGATCTGTTCTTTGATCAGTTACAGATTCTCCATTATTCACTTCAGTGCCCTTCCTTGAACTATTTGTCAGAAACTTTTAGTTTGAATTCCAATGCCTTAAGAACCTGCTTCATTAGTCAAGTTGAATCCATCCTGAACAGATGTCCATAGAATTTCCGGTATCATTTCTTTAGTCTCTCATTCATATTGCTGTTATTCCATACTTTATTTTCCATATGTACAGAGTGTTAAAAAGTTATTCCATATTTCCAGATGTGGTAATATGGGCCAAAACAAGAAAAATGTCCATTTAACATGGACCCTATAATGCATAGCAAAACAGCTATGAGCATTTGTTCATGCTTGCTACTGTGAAATGTGTCTTCTACTGCAAACTGTTTGGTATTATCAAAAACCTGCAGAATGCAGTAAACAAATGAGAAAACATTATTCTGTAACTGTGAAACATCAGATCTTATGTAATCTGTTTGCTATATATATGACCTCCACTTGTGAGCCAATACTAAAGGACGTGTGCAATATGCCGACCATTCATGGTAAGGCATACTTTGTCCAGTTAGTTAGTTAGTTAGTTAGTTAGTTGGCTACGTGTTCCATTGACCAATTCCATGGTACGGTAGCCGTTATGATGTGGAACGTGTCAAGTGCACAAGAAATGCAAATAAGAAACAAAATTTTTAATATATGTATATAAAACAAAAATGCTGTAACTTACCAAACAAGAAAGTGCTAGTATGTTGATAGACACAACAAAAAAACACACAAACACACACACAAATATTCAGGCTTTCACAACCCAAGGTTGCTTCATCTGGAAAGAGGGAAGGAGAGAGAAAGATGAAAGGATGTGGGTTTTAAGGAAGAGGGTAAGGAGTCATTCCGATCCCGGGAGTAGAAAGACTTACCTTTCTGCTCCCTGGATTGGAATGACTCCTTTGTGTGTGTGTTTGTGTGTTTTTTATTGTGTCTATCAACATACCAGCACTTTCTCATTTGGTAAGTTACGGCATCTTAACATCTTTGTTTTTTATATATATTTTTCCCACGTGGAATGTTTCCCTCTATTATATTCATATCAAAATTTTTAAAATATATATATATATAAAATGAATATAATAGAGGGAAACATTCCACGTGGGAAAAATATATCTAAAAACAAAGATGATGTGACTTACCAAACGAAAGCGCTGGCACGTCGATAGACACACAAACAAACACAAATATACACACAAAATTCTAGCTTTCGCAAGCAACGGTTGCTTCATCAGGAAAGAGGGAAGGAGAGGGAAAGACGAAAGGATGTGGGTTTTAAAGGAGAGGGTAAGGAGTCATTCCAATCCCGGGAGCGGAAAGACTTACCTTAGGGGGAAAAAAGGACGGGTATACGCTCGCACACACACACATATCCATCCACACATGTACAGACACAAGCAGACACACATGCACATATATATATATATATATATATATATATATATATATATATATATATATATATATATATATATATATATATATATATATATATATATATATAAAAAAACAAAGATGATGTGACTTACCAAATGAAAGTGCTGGCAGGTCGACAGACACACAAACAAACACAAACATACACACAAAATTCAAGCTTTCGCAACAAACTGTTGCCTCATCAGGAAAGAGGGAAGGAGAGGGAAAGACGAAAGGATGTGGGTTTTAAGGGAGAGGGTAAGGAGTCATTCCAATCCCGGGAGCGGAAAGACTTACCTTAGGGGGAAAAAAGGACGGGTATACACTCGCACACACACACATATCCATCCACACATATATGTGGCCTTTACAAATGTCTGCTTGTGTCTGTGTATGTGCGGATCGATATGTGTGTGTGTGAGTGTATACCTGTCCTTTTTTTCCCCCCAAGGTAAGTCTTTCCACTCCCGGGATTGGAATGACTCCTTACCCTTTCCCTAAAAACCCACATCCTTTCATCTTTCCTTCTCCTTCCCTCTTTCCTGACGAAGCAACCGTCGGTTGCGAAAGCTGGAATTTTGTGTGTATGTTTGTGTTTGTTTGTTTGTGTGTCTGTCGACCTGCCAGCACTTTCATTTGGTAAGTCACATCATCTTTGTTTTTAGATATATTTTTCCTACGTGGAATGTTTCCCTCTCTATTATATTCATAAGATTCTCATTACATATATACACCCAAAAATCTAGTATCCTCTACCCTGTCTACTGACTTCTGTTGATGTGTTATATTTATTGAAGGAACTGTACTTTTCCCAGCAGAAAATTTGATGTACTGTGTTTTTCCAAAGTTTAGAGCAAGCCCACTTGCAGAAAACCAATTAATGACTTTTCCAAATACCTTATTTGTATCAGTATCTTAGGAAATGATGCAGTCTCTGAAAAACTCCAAGTTGGTCATGGATGTGCTGGCATGCATTGATGATGCATTCCCGTAGTTTATTGATGTCCATCTTACTACATGAATATTCCTGTAGTGTTTGTGCATTATTAATGTGGCTTACATATACAAAAATGTGAAGTGTCCCCACAAACAAAAATCCAAGGGGTAAAGATAGAAGGAACAAGTTGTCCAATGTATTGAATCTCCATGATAAATGTGTATTTGAAGAGTTCTATGATATTTAGGAGAAAATGGGCTGATGCTCAATCATGCATGAACCACATTTCCACCCATTGTTAGAATGGTACCTCCTCTAGCATGACAGGCAAGTCATTTGATAGGAACTGATAATTCCTTGCTCTAGTCAATTTATTAGGTAGTAGGTAAGGTCTTATTAAACTATTGCCAAGAATTCCTGCACACACATCAGTTGAAAATTGGCACCAATGCCTTGCTTCTTCAACTGCAGTTGAATATACATCTCCCCACACATGTTGGTTATGAAAATTGTCAGTCTCATTTTCCTGAAACCAGCCTTGTCTGTGAACAGTATCATTGTTGTCAAAAGTGTATCTTCACACCATATTTACAACCATCATTGGCAAAACTGCTTTATGGCAGGCATATCTTGTGGTGAAGGGGTTGGACACAATGTATGTGATATGGTTATAGCAATTATTCATGCATAATCACCCAGACTAGAGGATGATTAACCCTGAGAGATGCTGAACTTCTATGTACATTAGTTCCAGGATTTTCTTCCACTCATTCTAATACTCACTTCTTCACAACGGAAGAATGAATAGTCCAAGATCTGGCATGATCTGACACTGTTGCAGCCAAGGAGTCACAGTCTGCTAGAAAATATGGCTGAACAATTGTACACATGGTACCCTATGTTCTGGATATTTTTTAGCATATAGCACATGGGGTTGATGGTTGCTTCCATTTTACAGACAATGAAGCAGCTCATGTCCACCCTTTTGTACAACTAGGCTTCCGTTATGTTGGTAAGTACAAAGATAAAATTACAATTTAAAAGCATTTCCCAAACTTATCAAAACACCTAGTTCCATTAGAACTAATATATATGCCCTCCCCAGTACTGTGAATACAGTTCGCAGTAACAATATTTGAAGATGTTTACTGCAATTTGTATCGACGCACAATAACAGAGGAATATGTCCTCATTTAATTATTGCATTCTGTAGGCCATTTGTAACACCAAAGACATTGCAGTAGAAAAGATATGTTTCACACCAGTCTGCCATGTAAGCAGGAGATCCCACGTTCGAGTCCTGGTCAGGGCACACATTTTCAGCTCTCCCCATCGAGGTATATATCAACAACACTTGTCGGCAGCTGAGGGTTTCAATTAATTATCATTTATTCTAGAGAAGCTGCATGGTCATCAATGGTATCTGTTCTTTTGAGAACAGTTACTGTCTTCATATAAACAAAGATTTGTTTGGGTAATTCAGCAGTTCTGTGGCATGCTCCTCCCAAATGACTTTACTGCCAAATTGTAATCCAAGAACTGAACACTGTCAATCTCTTTTATTTGATTGTCTTCATATTTTAGGCACATACTGAGTGGAAATTTCTAAAAGTTCTAATCTGCATTTAATCTGTCTCTGATAAGTTTAGTGACAAAGATTTGGCTATGAACAATTTCTTGATATTCATGAAAATTTCATTAACCATTATTTTTAAAATTGTATTTAATTTACTATTTATTGTGATGTTTGTATCATCTGCAAACAAAACAAACTTGGTATCTGGTAATGTTACCAAAGAAAGGTCATTAACAAAAAGTAACAGCCATAAGATGGAACCTTGTGGAGCACCATATGTAATCAGTTTCTAGCTGGATGATAACTGATTGCTTAATACAGAACTCTTTTCCATTCACAGCTTTTGTTTCCAGTCGGAGAGATATGCTCTGAACCATGTTGCATCAATTCCTGTTATCCCATAACATTCCAATTTTACTGAAAAGGATACTGTGATTTACAGATTCAGATGCCTTTGACAGTCCACAGAGTATGCCAGTAGATTGTAATTAAGTATCTAATCAATTTACTACACTTTTGTTGTGCCTGTAAATTTCCGTCTCAAATCAGAATCCTGTAGTAATTTGAACTGACTTTGACAATATGTTACTTGTTGTCAGACAGTGTAGCAGCCAATTGCATAATATCTTACCTAAAATTTTTGAGAATACTATCAAAAGTGAAACTGGGTAGAAATTTGACAGCATTTCTTTATGTTCTTTCAAAAACAAGGGCCTAACATTAGTGTATTTCAACCATTCATGAAATTTTCCACAGATAAGTGACTGGTTATACAAATAACGTAATATGTTACTAAACTCAGAATCACATTCTTTAATGAGGTTTGTTAATATTTGATCATAACCACTAGAATTGTTTGATTTTAAAGATTTTATGGTAGGCTGTAATTGTCCTGTTGTAGTGAGGATCATATTCATATTAATGAAGTTATTTGTAATGACTGGTTTGAGGTATTCCATGGCAGCATCTACTGTACCTGACAACCCATTATTTTCAGTAACAGTTATGAAATGCTTGTTGGAAAGTTTTGCCACTCTGCACCCACTTAATGCTATCTGCTCCTGTTTATCTCTGGTTCTAACACTCTCCTCCTCCACTATATCCAGTCATGTTTTCTGTTTTGTTGCCCAGTGTCACTAATCTTTTTCACATTTTTCAATATGTCTTGTAATTATCATAGAATCATCAGAACTGCTTCCGAGTGACAGATACTGTTCCTTTTTTGTGTTAGAAGATACCTTTGTCCCTTGAGCAATCCATTGTCTTTTTCAGGGGGAAAACAACTTTCAAATTAGGTGAAGACTTTATTAATAAAAGTGTTGCACTTTTAATTCATGACATGCACACTGAATATATCATTATAGTTCATGTCGTTCAGGAGTTCCCTAAATTGAGGTTTGGCTTTCTGACTACCCTCCTCAGTGCAGACAGTACATTTTCTATTCTCATCAGTAGTAACAGAAAGAGCTCATATGGACATACCTGTAACAGTGACATCAATGTAAACGACTTTCTCTTCATTTGGTAGGCCAAGATGACATTCCCATGGACCAGCATCTTCCATATTTGCAATAGTTACTGCCATACAACTTCCTGACAGAAGGTCAGTATTTGCATTCACTCTGGTTCCATTGGGGTGCCTTATCCAACAGTAACTTAAACTGTGGTCAGCTTGACATGATACAAATAGCTCAGACCCAACCAAAACAATTTCTTTTCGCCTCTCAGTTTTCAGTTCTTTTATTTCATCTGAAGAAAATAAGTTAGGATGTAAATTACTGAAGTATATCATGAGACACATATGTGACAGATACCTAAATACTTATATTAATCTCACAAATTATGAAGATACCTTCTGGTTTTGTATTTTGAAGATCCTGTTATGAAGGAGAACATTCAATATTATGAAATGAATCAAGGTACAGATTAACAAAGACAAACAATAGTTAGTAATTAATGCTACACACTGTTTTAATAACCAACTTCTGACAAGATGCAGATATCACTTGTAAGAAACACATCAAATTTGATGGGAAACCTAGTACTAACAAAAATGTTGCTACTTTCTGAATTGTGCTATGTAACTGCCATTTTGTCAGCTTAATATTTACATGAGAATATTGAAATTTGTTGAGTAATAAAAGTTACTTATGTGCTTCAACAATAGCGCCCTGTCCACAGCTAACAGTGCTACATGTAATGCTCATGTGATAAAAACTGTGTAACTTGTGCAGTTGTATTATGATGTATTTTTATGGGTACTCTTATCTAAATATGCAGCTCATGCATCATTTATTGGACAAGTCACCTTATATTCAAGGTAGGTACATAAATACAGATAAAGGTTATTTGATACTATGTATAACAGACTGGTCATACAATTTTCACTTCCTTGCATTAATACATGTTAATATAATAACACAAATGTTGGAAGCTATGCACAAACTGACTACAGTAAGAAGTATCATGGCTGGAACACTGATAGAGACAGGTAAGGGACCTGTAAGGAATGACTAGAATACTTGGTAACTTAAAAAGTGTCCTGCAAAATATCTGCTGTTCAGCCACCACCTTGGATATGCAGCTGTTATCGTTGAGATTTGGTCTTTGATTAGTATCCTTGTGTCATCAGCAAACATTTCAATGTTTGAACAACCCTTTACATTCACTGAAAGGAATCAGCAGAACAGAATACCATTAGTGTAGTTTGTCAATCTGATCATCTGCATTCTGTTATGGAGATAGGACACAATCCATGAAAAAGTATCCCTAGTTGTTTTTATGGCCCAAACAATCAAGGCATTGAAATAGTCATAGAATGTATTAAAACTGTGTGCCATACTAAGACATGAACCTTCGACCTTTGGCTTTCATGGGCAAAAGCGCTATTGGCAGGTATCCCAGCACAACTCATGACCCTCCCTCACAACTTAACTCCTGCCAGTACCTCTTCTCCTACATTCCAAATTTCACAGAAGTGCTCCTGCTTACCTTGTGGTACTAGCATTCATGGAAGAAATGATAGTGTGGTTAAATGACTTAGACATAGCCTATTTGTCACTCCCAATTCCTTATGGAGCAATATGTATGAGGCTGAAGATATCTCTACATTCTTTGCTTAGTACCAGTTCTCAAAACTTTGTGAGTAGGCTTTTATGGCATAATTGGTGTCTACCTTCAAGCATCTGCCAATTTAGGTTTTTCAGAATATATGTGTTGCTCTCCCATGTGTCCAACAAACCTGTGAGCATTCATGTGTCCTTTATTGTATATGTTGAATATCCCATTACTCATATTTGACGTGGGTCCCTTGCTCTTGAGCTGGAACACATTACAGCTCGAGATGCTAGAGTTGGTGGTTGTGTCATGTGAGGCATGCTAGCTTGTGTGTATGAATTGTGTGTGTTTCTCTTTTGCTGATGAGGGCTGTGGCCAAAAGTGATATCTAAGTGTCTTTAATTGTGCCTGTCTTCAACTTGACATGTCTTTTTTACGGTAATTAGCAATCTGTCTTTTCCTATGTTGTTGATAGGCGTTCCTGTTGTTTTCTACTGTTATATCTAGGAATTTGTGTGATATGACTGATTTCAAATGTGAATAATTTGAAGTTGTAATCATATACTACTGCTTTTCTGCCATTTGTGAAGTGTACAGTTTTATACATACCATGGATTCCAAAAATCTAAATCTACAGAGGTTGCTATTTTTGCATTCCTAAATGAAGCCTTAAATGCAACAGACAGCAAAGAGCATATCTCAGCCATATCACTAGACAACTCTAAAGAATTCGATGTCATCAGTCATTACATCTTGCTTAAGAAACTTGAATCTGTAGGTACTAGTGGCCCAGCCTTTAAATGGATCAAATCATACCTCCAAAATAGAGAGCAAGTAGTTAAGCTATCCAAGAAGGGAACAAGATAAAGACCTACTGCTCAGAAAAGCAGAGCATTAAGTATGGTGTACCACAAGGCTCCATTCTAGGAACAATTCTGTTTCTACTGTTTGTAAATGACTTGGAACCAAACAGTCCACACCATAGTTACTTAAAGTTCGCAGATCACACAAATGTGGTAATAGAAGGAAGGATCATAGAAGGATTATTGCAAGAGATTAAAAAGTGTACCACCCAATCTACAGACTGGTTTTCTGGAAAAAAAGTTTAGTAATAAACATAGAATAAACAGTTACAATGCACTTACACACAGTGCAAAATAAATGCCCACTAACACCAGACATAGAGTTGTTTATCAGAACCCTTGAAAATGTAAGCTCTACAAAATTTCTTGGAATATGAAACCAATAAGATCTGAGATGGATCCAACATGCAAAATACATTACAAATAAATTGAATATAATTTGTTATGCTATCAAAATTCTTTCCGGTCGCACATTGAAAGAGACACTAAAAACTGTATACTTCACCCGGGCAGCATCTTTATTGCGATACGGCATAAGCTTTTGGGGAAATGCATCTGCCATCAAAAGTTGTTTTATTTGTAAAAGAAAATTGTAAGAGCCATAGAAAATGTTGCCACAAGAAGCTCATGCAAGCCCTTATTTAAGAAACTTCACATCCTTCTACTACCATGTCTATATATCTCCATTCTTGACTTGGCCTATATCATCATGTGCTCCTCTGCACACAATGTATTATTTACAAGATAAATAAAATTACATTTACAATATATTTCTGTAAATTTAAAATAAATTGTCAGTCTTTGTCACCACTTCGAAATCTTATCAAGTTCTTGCAGTAGCCACCAGAAAGTTTGCGGGAGGTGCACATCGGCACGGCATGTCATGGACAGGAGTTGGTGCAAGTAAAGTTCCATCTACCAGAGGGCACGCGAGAATTTGGCCGTGCCCTCTGCCGGCGGAACAACAACTCAGACAGCACGGGCTGTGCCCAGTCAGTTCACATCGGGCATGCCTAGCAGACAGTTCCCAGTCTACACTATGTGAAGTGCGAAGGAAAATGTGAATCGTGTTACAACAGTTCTAGTTGGATATTTGTGAAACTTTGTTCATCCAGTACTTCACTATAAATAATCATCTGCAAAAATCTGAGGTTACTGACAATGTTGTATGCCAGGGAATTAATATACAATATTAATTGAAAGGGTTCCATTATACTTCTCTCAAGCATGCCTAATATTATATGCCAACTAGCTCCACAGATGATGAAGAGATTGATGAAATGTGTGATGAGATAAAAGAAATTATTCAGATAGAGAAGGGAGACAAAAACTTAATAGTCATGGGGACTCGAATTTGAGAGTAGGAAAAGGGAGAGAGCGAAAAGTTGTGGGTGAAAATTGAATGGGGCTAAGGAATGAAAGAGGAAGCCGCCTGGTAGAATTTTGCACAGAGCATAACTTAATCATAGCTAAAAACGTGGTTTAAGAATAATGAAAGAAGGTTGTATGTGTGGAAGAGGGCTGGAGTCATTGGAAGGTTTAAGATAGATTATGTGATGGTAAGACAGAGATTTAGGAATCAGGTTTGAAATTGTAAGACATTTCCAGGGGCAGGTGTGGACTCTGACCACAGTTCATTGGTTATTAGATTAGATTAGATTAGATTTGCTTTCATTCCATTTGACCCGTAGTGAGGAGGTCCTCCAGGATGTAGAACATGTCAGAAAAACTACATGACAAATATTTACAACTAAAACAAATAAGCTAATGTACCATTCCACAGGTCCCAAGTGGAATGATTGTCATTTTTTAATGAACACTATATGAAAGAGTCATTTTACAAATACTAATGCACTGAATTTAAAACAAAAAAGTTTTTTATTTATTTATAAGGTAATAAACGTGTCATACAACTACTATAATACTTATTTACAATGAACACATTACTGCACTGAAATTGTGCAGAAGTTATATTGTACTTATATAAATATATACACACAAATCAGTTGGTTTTACTGAGAAATTCATGAATGGAGTAGAAGGAGTTGGCCACCAATAAATCCTTTAGGCTTCTCTTAAACTGAATTTCATTGGTTGTTATGCTTTTTATGGCTGCTGGCAAATTATTGAAAATGTGTGTTCCTGAATAATGCACACCTTTTTGTACAAGACTAAGTGGCTTTAAATCCTTGTGAAGATTATTCTTATTTCTAGTATTGATTCCATGAATTGAGCTGTTGGTTTGAAAAAGTGATATATTTTTAATGTCAAATTTCACTAAGGAATAAATATATTGGGAAGCAGTAGTTAGTATCCCTAGTTCCCTAAACAGGCTTCTGCAGAATGTTCTTGAGTTCACACCACATATAACTCTTACTGCACGTTTTTGTGCCTGAAAAACTTTAGCTTGGCTTGATGAATTACCCCAAAAAATAATCCCATATGACATTATGGAATGAAAGTAAGCATAGTATGCCAACTTTTTCATTTTTATATCCCCTATGTCTGACACAATTCGCATTGCAAATCGAGCTTTGTTGAGACGCTTCAGCAGTTCTGTGGTATGCTCCTCCCAGTTGAATTTATTATCAAGCTATAATCCCAAGAATTTAACACTGTCCACTTCTTCTATCTGCCTGTCATCGTATGTTAGGCATATACTCGTGGGACACCCCTTACAAGTTCTGAATTGCATGTAGTGTGCTTTTTCAAAGTTGAGAGACAAAGAATTGGCTAGGAACCAGTGATTAATGTCCACAACTATTTTATTAGCTGATCTTTCTAAGACTACACATGATTTGCTATTTATTGCAATGTTTGTATCATCGGCAAACAAAACGAACTTGGCATCTGGTAATGTTACTGATGAAAGGTCATTGATATACACAAGAAAAAGTAAGGGCCCCAAAATGGAACCTTGTGGGACCCCACATGTAATTAGTTCCCAGTTGGATGGTGCCTAATAGCTTGATACATGTCTCTTTCCTAATAACACCCTTTGTTTTCTGCCAGAGATATAACATTTGAACCATTTTGCAGCATTTCCTGTTACACTATAATATTCTAATTTATTTAAAAGGATTTTGTGATTTACACAGTCAAATGCCTTTGACAGATCACAACATATACCAGTTGCCGGCAATTTTTTGTGTAATGAATTAAGCACATTTTTACAGAACCCTTTAGAAATCCAAACTGTGACTTTGACAGTATGTTATTTGAGATAAGATGGTTATAAAGCTGATTGTACATTACTTCTTCTAACATTTTTGAGAATGCTGGCAACAGTGAAATTGGATGGAAATTTGATACTATTTCTTTATCTCCCTTCTTAAACAGTGGCTTTAACTTCAGCATATTTCAACCATTCAGGAAATATTCCACTGATAAACGACTGGTTACACAGATAGCTTAATATGTTACTTAGCTCATAATCATATTCTTTAATTAACTTTGTTGATATTTCATCATACCCACTAGATGTTTTTGATTTTAAAGATTTTATGATGGACATTATTTCTGCTGGGGTAGTGAGGGTCAAATTCATATTATGGAAGTTACTTGAAATATCTGGTCTGAGGTATTCCATAGTAGCATCTACCGAACCTGACAACCCCATCTTTTCAGTAACAGTTATAAAATGTTCGTTAAAAAGTTCTGAGACTATACACATCTGTCACCAATATGTCATTTACTCTTAATGCTACTTGTTCCTCTTCATGTCTGGTTCTACCGGTCTCCTCCTTCACTATATCCCATATTGTCTTTATTTTGTTATCTGATGTGACTATCTTTTCCTTGTAATATATTTGCTTTGATGTCCATATTACAGTCTTTAATATTTTGCAGTATTTCTTGTAATGTGCTATAGCATCAACATCGGATCTGTTTCGGATTGACAGATACAGTTTTCTTTTTGTTTTACAAGATACCCCTATTCCTTGAGTAATCCATGGCTTCTATGTAGACTTTGCTCTAACCTTGGTAAGTATTGGGGGAAAACAGTGTTCGAATAAGGTAAGCACTTTATTAGCAAAAGCGTTATATTTTTCATTCATGCCAAGAGCACTGTAAACATCAGTCCAGTGAATATGTCTGAGGAGTGTCCTAAAATAATCAATTTTTGGCTTATTGATTACCATCTTGAGCTCAGATTTAACAGATTTTATATCCTGTTCAGTATTAACATTTAACAGAAGGAACTGCATGTCATGGTCTGAGAGGCCATTGGCTATTGGTTTTGTAATATAATTTTGTTCTTTGGACTTTTCTATAAAGATATCATCAATGGCTGTTTGTGAGCAATTGGCTACCCTAGTGGGGAACTTTACAGTGGGAATTAAGTTGAATGATAGTGTTACTAGCTCAAATAAGTTCTTATTGGGAGAGTCTTTAAGGAACTCTACATTGAAATCACCAGCAACCACTATTTCTTTGTTTTTGGTTGTTAAATGGGCCAGTACAGCTTCAAGGTGCTTTACAAACAGATTAAAGTTACTTGCAGGTGCTCGATATACACTTAATATTATGAAGGATTTTTTGTGAAATTCTACTTCTGTTGCACATGCTTCCATATGCTGTTCTAGGCAAAATTTATGAATGTCTATGTTCTTAAATTTATGACAGTTCCTGATGAATGTGGCAACTCCTCCTTTCTCCATTTCTGATCCACAAAAATGAGATGCTAACCTAAACCCTATAACACTTAAAAGATCTATAACAGTGGTCACATGATGTTCAGAGAGGCAGATTATGTCAGCTGGGTGTGAAGACTCTAATTCATCTATGCAGATAGTTAATTCATTAATTTTATTTCTCAGTCCTCGAGTATTTTGATGCAATAAAGATAGCTGACATTTCACATTGACTGACTTAAAATTGGGTAGAGTTAAAATATCTGCTGACTGTTAAAAATTCTTAACCAATAGCTGTTTATGCTGATGTAATAAGCTAGAATTACGTTTTTTGGTTTCTTTCTCAAACTGAAGGTTGTTCTCAGTTCTAACCTCTCTTAAAATTTGGTTTCTTTCTGTCCTCCCTACCCTAAAAAACTGTAGATTAAAACTGAAGAAACTACAAAAAGGGAGGAATTTAAGGAAATGGGACCTGGATAAACTGAAAGAACCAGAGGTTGTGGGGAGTTTCAGAGAGAGCATTAAGGAATGATTGGTGAGAACATGGGAAAGAAATACAGTAGAAGAAAATGGGTAGCTTAGAGGGATGAAATAGTGAAGGCAGCAGAGGATCAAGTAGGTAAAAAGACAAGGGCTAATAGAAATCCTTGGGTAATGCAAGAGATACTGAATTTAACTGATGAAAGGAAAAAATTTAAATGTGCAATAAATGAAACAGCCAAAAAGGAGTAGAAACGTCTCAAAAATGAGATTGACAGGAAGTGCAAAATGGCTAAGCAGTGATGGATAGAGGATAAATGTAAGGATGTAGGGGAGTATATCACTAGGGGTAAGATAGATATTGCCTACAGGAAAATTAAAGAGAACTTTGGAGAAAAGAGAACCACTTGTATGAATATCAAGAGCTCAGATGGAAACCCAGTTCTAAGCAAAGAAGGGAAAGCAGAAAGGTGGAAGGAGTATATAGAGGGTTTATACAAGGGAGATGTACTTGAGGGCAATATTATGGAAATGGAAAGGCCTTAGATGAAGGTGAAATGGAAGATATGATATGTCTTGAAGAGTTTGACACAGCACTGAAAGACTTAAGTCAAAACAAGGCCCCCGGAGAAGACAACATTTTGTTAAAGTTACAGATAGCATTGGTAGAGCCAGCCATGACAAAACTCTTCCATCTGGTGAGCAAGATGTATGAGACAGGAAAAATACCTTCACGCTTCGAGAAGAATATAATAATTCCAATCCCAAGGGAAGCAGGTGTTGACAGGTGAGAAAATTACCGAACTATAAGTTTAATAAGTCATGGCTGTAAGATACTAACATGAAGATACTAACATGGATTCCTTACAGATGATTGGAAGAACTGGTAGAAGCCGACCTCAGAGAAGATCAGTTTGGATTCCATAGAAATGTTGGAACAGGTGAGGCAACACTGTCCCTACAACTTATCTTAGAAAATAGATTAAGGAAAGGCAAACCTGTGTTTCTAGCGTTTGTAGACTTAGAGAAAGCTTTTGACAATGTTGACTGGAATGCTCTCTTTCAAATTCTTAAGGTGGCAGGGGTAAAATACAGGGAGGGAAAGGCTATTTACAATTGGTACAGAAATCAGATGCCAGTTACAAGAGTCGAGGGACATGAAAGGAAGCAATGGTTGGGAAAGGAGTGAGACAGGGTTGTAGCCTATCCCTAATGTTATTCAATTTATATATTGAGCAAGCAGTGAAGGAAAAAAGAATTGGAGTAGGAATTAAAATCCATGGAGAAGAAATAAAAACTCTGAGGTTGGCCAATGACATTGTAATTCTGTCAGAGACAGCAAAGGACCTGTAAGAGCAGTTGAACGGAATGGACAGTGTCTTGAAATGAGGATATAAAATGAACATCAACAAAAGTAAAACAAGGAATAGAATGTAGTCAAATTAAAGCAGGTGATGCTGTGGTAATTAGATTAGGAAATGAGACACTTAAAGTAGTAGATGAGTTTTGCTGTTTGGTGAGCAAAATGACTGATGATGGTCAAAGTAGAGAGGATATAAAATGTAGACTGGTAATGGCCATGAAAGCATTGCTGAAGAAGAGAAATTTGTTAATGTCAAGTGTAGATACAAGTGCCAGGAAGTCTTTTCTGAAAGTATTTGTATGGAGTGAGGCCCTGTATGGAAGTGAAACATGGATGATTAATAGCTTAGACAAGAAGAGAATAGAAGCTTTCAAAATGTGGTGCTCCAGAAGAATGGTGAAGGTTAGATGGGTAGACCATGTAAATAATGAGGAGGTACTGAATAGAACTGAGGAGAAGAGGAATTTGTGAGACAACTTGACTAGAAGAAGGGATCAGTTGATAGGACATGTGAAGCATCAAGGGATCACCAATTTAGTATTAGAGGGCAATGTGGAGGGTAAACATTGTAGAGGGAGACCAAAAGATGAATACACTAAGCAGATTCAGAAGGATTTTGGTTGCAGTAGGTACCTGGAGAAGAAGAAGCTTGTACAGGATAGAGTAGCATGGAGAGCTGCATCAAAGCAGTCCCTGGAGTGAAGATCACAACAACAACAAAGAACTCTTCATTCAAGACAACATCTGGGTCCTCCCCTCTGAGAGATCCTCTCAAATGCATTTTGACAGTCAAGAAATAGTGCATCCACCATATTACCTTGGTCCATGGGTTCCAGTATGTCATGTGAGAAAGGATTAAGTTGGGTTTTGTATGATATGAGTTTTCAGAAATCATACTTATTGGTATAGAGGCTGTCATTCTATTTGCAGTACCTTATTACAGTTGAGCTCAGAATATTTCTATGATTCTTCAACAGATGGGCATCAGTGAGATTGAATGATGATTTTCTTGTAAATGATTGTGACCTGTGCTTTCTTCAAATCACTAGGCATTATTTTTGTTCCATGGGTCCTTACTATATTATGAGTAAAAAGGGGTCTAACGCATATGCAAATTCTGTATATACTCTGGCAGGCATTCCATTGGGCCCTGGATCCTTGACAAATTTGACTGATTTCAGGTGTTTCTCAATGCCATTGGGGCTATATCATGCATCTTTGCAGTTGTGTGAGACTTAAACCGGAGCTGCACATTTGCTCTTTTTTAGTAAGATTCTATTTGAAAATGGACTTAAGCATTTTTGATTTTGCTTTGTTGCACCAGATTTCAGTTTTCGTGTAATCCCTGGGCAATAACCTCAGTTTCACTGACAGCCTTAACATATGAATACAAGTTATTTGGGTTTTCTGAGAGGTCTTCCAAAAAGAGTCCAGTACAGTAGTCATTGGAGGTCTCATAAGGTTTCCCTAGTTACAGCAAAATGCATTTCATTCAGTCTCTCTCTCTCTCTCTCTCTCTCTCTCTCTCTCTCTCTCTCTCTCTCTCTGTATCTCTGTCTTGAGACCAATGGCCTTTGTAGTCTGGCCCCTGCTCCCTTCAGCCCCACAAACCAACTGACCAACCAACTTGTCTATATATGTTTTGTTCTATGCTTTGTTTTACATCTATTTTACAACAGCCACTGTTTCTTCAGAAGTTTATCTACAGTGATATGATACCATGGAAGATCACTTGCACCATAAACTGTTCTACTTGGTATTCATTTATGCAGTGCAAGGCTAATCAATATTTAAACATAAGCCATAATTGCTCTACGTGCTCTTGCTCAGGGCTAAATGTTTTGAATTTCTCTTCTTATATACAATGCTACTGCCTCTTTATATAGGTTACTAAAAATGAAAATCTTCATACTTGTTTTAGCTGTGTTTTATACTTTAGTAATCATTGTTGCAACAAGTGCCTCATGATCACTAATACTGTTTTCAGTGCAGACAATATCAATTAGGTAAGGACTATTTGCAGCCATTAGATCTAATACATTTTCATTAGGAGCAGGCTTCTGTACTGTTTGTTTGAAGTAATATTCAAAGAACACATTTTCTTTTATTTTGCTGGATCTTTCCACACACACAGAACCACAAAGGAAGTAGTTAGGACATGTTTAAGAGGGAGTACAGGTAAAATAGGATTCAGGCTAAGATAGATCCATGTCTTACATTTGAGGAAGGGAGAAATGGATGGAGGTGGTATTAGAGATATTTGAGAATGTTGACTAACCTGTAGAATTCAGCTTTTGAACTTACAAATCATTTATATGACATTGTCAACAGCTCAAAGAGTTAATAGATAAAGATTTTTCAAACATTTTTCAAAATTATACAAGTCGTTTATTTTTTTTATTTTGGTATTAATAAATCAAGTAGCTGATAACATTAATTTAAAAATAAAAACATAAAATGGTCATGAACAGTTAACAGACAATATAATTGAATCAAAAATAATATCAGGAAGAGCTAAAGGAAAAACAGGATTTATCCTGAGGACTCCACTCATATCTTCTGAACTGACATTTCAATTCAAAAGAGGTTAATTTCCAGAGACATCAAGATTTAGTATCACTATAAATAAGGCACAAAGACAGATGTAAATATGTTGTGGTACAATTTGAAAGAACCATGCTGTTAACATAGTCAGCTACATGTAGCTTTCTCTAGGGGTGGGGAAACCCAAAGAATTTATGCATCTACTCACCAAATAACAAGATGACAACTGTAGTTCATAAGCAAGTATTGGGACAGAATAATTTATTTAAGCATGAAATATAGTGAAAACAAAGAAAAGTTTTGTTTCTCTAAATTCCAAAATATTGTCAAATGCTGTAGGAAGTACCTTAATTTTTTACTGTTCTCAAATATTTTGGAATGTTCTGTAAAGAAGTGGCTTCAAATTAGGGTGTTGTTGAATACTACAGTGAATTTAAGAGTATTGGAGAGTATTTTGGAGCATTTGAGGGTTCTTTTCAACTTAGCTTACTAATATTTTTATGAATTTTTTAATGTTGATTTTTACTGCAATCTGAAATGTTCTTGAGTGATCTGAAATGTTTGCAGAAAACAAAAGAAAATAAAAACCATATGAAGTGGATCTTTTTCAGCTAGTTAGCTAATAAAAATTACAGTTTTGACAATTCTGTGAGCTATCTGTGTGTTATTTCTATTTGGGGGGGGGGGGGGGGGGTAGGGAAGGACCCAGAATGAAAGGTGGGGTGGTAGGGTATTGTGATGCAGGTCTTTTGACAGATGACTCAGTGTGGCTGCAGAGGATGAAGGAAGTGGGGTAAGAGAGGGGTGGAAAATAGAGAGAAAGCACGGGTTGCTTTGCATGGGGGGGGGGGGGGGGGGACTAGTGGAAGAAGGCAGTACACAATCTGGTCAGGGGTGATGTGAACAGAAGAGAGAAGCAAACAAGCAAGGTGAGGCAATGGGAAACAGGTTAGCAGAGGTTTGAGCCAGGGGGTTTGCAAGAGCACAGTATATGTTGGAAGGACAATCCCCACATGTGTAGTTCAACTAAACTCGTGTTGGAAGGAAGTATCCAAATCATTCATATAGTGAAGCAGCTGTTGTGTTGTGGTACAAAGCATTTTAAGCAATTGAATGGTCAAGTTTGCATTTGGCCACAGTTTGGGAGTGACCATTCATATGAACAGACATTGGTTACTTGTCATGTCCACATAGAATACTGCAGAGTAACTGCAGCATAACTGATATACAACATGGGTAATTTCAGACATGACGCATTCTTTTGTGGGGTAATAAATGCCTTTGTCTGGATTGCAGTAGGATGTGGTGAATGAGTCTATGGGACAGGTGTTGCACCTGGGTCAGTCACAAGGAATGCAGGAATGCAAGCAGGATTGTTATAGAGATAGACAAGCATATTCTATAGGTTGTGTGAGTGGCAGGACACTATTTTGGGTAATGTGGTTGGGATTTTGCATAGGATATACCCATCTCAGGGTGCAGCAAGAAGTAGTCAAAGCCCTGGTAAAGGATGTTATTGAGCTTTAAATCTAAAGTGGCTAAGTTCCACATGTATTCAGACTCACTGTCTGTTGTTAAGAGTATCCAGTGAATGTCAAATAACTTTCAGAAGTCAGTTAATAGCAGCTATGTTAATCTGTTAATTATATCATGATGATATCACACATATTTCAGTATATGTTGTGAAATGATATATAGAATTTTTGTCCATTATTTAGACATCCCAGTTTGAAAATATTATTTTGCAAGCTCATTTTGCTTGCTGTATTCTGGAAAAAGGGGTACTGGTATTAAATTCAGTACTAACAGAGTGTTGCCTGAGGTACATCCCCATTGACATGCAAATCGCCGGGGTGGCTGCACCTCGAAAGACTTGCACCAGGCGAACGGTCTACCCAACAGGAGGCTCTAGCCACATGGCAATTACATTTACGTCAATGAGATGGAGTCTCTCCCTCTCATGTAGTTGCACAAAAATATATTTTCCTAATGTTCTTTTGACACAACCCAGTATGAATAGTATTGTAGATATCTGCATAAATAGCTGTTCACATTAACATAATTACCTACCAGTAAGTTTTGTTCATAATTTTCCAGACATTAGAGTAGAGAATAATAATTTGTTGAATTTGTATAGGTCTGTTCACTTATCTGAAACTATCTTTGAGCAAACAAATCAAGAGACTTTGTACTGGTTGCTTTCTTTAATGATTTATTTTCATGCACACTTTCACACACTATTATACATAAACGATATTTACCTTTTGTGGTGCCATGAATGTTGATGAGCCTTGTCTCTGTCTCTATGGTGCCCTCAACAGACACACCAAGGATACATCTCCAAGTACCAAAATCCTCTTCTGACAAGGCTGACACAGTGATTCCACAATCTCCACTTTGAAGACCCTTCCCATAATAAATTAAACCACTTATTCCAAGTCCTTCAGCAGCTCTGAATGACTCTCCAGATGGTTTCACAAAACGACAGTACTCCAACACTCTTTTAACATTGCAATAAAGGTCAACAGCTCCTGCTTTCCAGTCTGACTTCTTCCATCCTACTGATTCTGTTTCATCTAAAATACAAATAATAAAATACTGTTAACAAATGTGCTGATCAAATATATGAATTGGTTTCAATAACATATTTACAATATTCACACTACTAACTCAATAAGCTTTCAGACAAATCCTTTTTCAAGATAAGTACACACACACACACACACACACACATAAATTGTGCTGGCTGAATACATTACGCTATGACTGCTATTTGGCAGGTAGACTGGGGAAAGGGGCTATGTTGAGTGGGATAGGTGAAAGGAGGAAAGAAGTGGGTGGAGATGGAAGGATTGGGGTAGGTTGGTTGATGACTTGGAGAGAGGCAGCAGATGTGCAGGATAGGGATGTGGGAAGAAGATGCAGGAGGTTCACACAGAGTCACCATTCTTCCCCAGGCCTCATTCCAAGAAAACAAACCTGTCAACAGAAGGGAGGACACCCATCTGCAACCTCATGGCAGACCCTGATTTAATTAACCTCCTTGCAGCAAAAGACTCTACAATTGATGAACTGCAATGACTACTTGATTGATGGCATCTGCCAACTGTCTAATTCCTCTGCCTAAAAGCCCTGTCAAAGTGATTCATATTCATGGTCCACATGATTGGATTCTATTAGTTGTACTTTTAGCCCCCCTAGGTCCATAGTGAGGAGAGCTTCAGGATGAACATATCAGAAAACAAGACTACACAATAAATATTTTCAAAGAAAAGCATATATGCTAATGTAACTTACAGAGATCTAAAGTGTAATTGTCCATATGGATGTGGAATGAGTCAAAAAATCATAAACATATTTTCATCTAGAAGTTAATAATAGCTTGTCACAAAATCTATAAATGTTCAGAACACTGAGGTTCATATGACAATTTTTAGGCTATTGTAGCCATGCATCATGAAATAAAAAAATCATTTTACAACATTTACTTCCAATGATCACAGTACTGTACTGAATTGTACAGATTGTACATAATACTCATGTTATGTGATATAATCAATAACATATACACTTCAGTCTCTCCTGCAAAGAAATTCATCAATGGCTTAGAAGAAATAGGCCACCTATAAATCCTTTAGGCTTCTCTTAAACTGTACTTTATTAGTAGTTAAACTTTTTGTGGCTGCTGGAAAGTTACTGATAATGTGTGTACCTAAATAATGAATACCTCTCCATGAACTGGTTCTTGGTTTGAAAAAGAGATTTATTTTTAATGACACAGTTGGTAGTATCCCTAGTTCCCCAAAAAGGCCTCTGCAAGACATTCTTGTGTTCACACCAGAGATAATTCTTATTACATGTTGTTGGAGCCAGAAAAGTTGAAGTTATCACAAAAAATAATTATGCACAACATTAGAGAATGGAAGTAAGCAAAATATGAACGAGACACCAGTGTATTTGATGCAGCATTTTCAAAACTTAAAAATGGACAATAGACATGATAGACTTGTCCCAATGTTTTTTTCACTGGTGGAAATGGTTTTCAAACGTGTCTGAAGTTATACTGTTTAGTGCTTCTAGTACTTTTTTCCCACTTCTTCTACATCTTGAAAATAGTCTTCTTTCAGGCTTCTTTTTATTCTTGGGAATAAAAAAAGTTTCAGAGACCAGGTCCAGTTGCAGGAGTGGTGAGAAATCATTGCCATTTGGTTTTTGGCCAGAAACTGCCGGACACTCATTGTTGTGTGCACAGAGGTGTTGTGTTGAGTCTCCTGATTACCACAATGTGGATCATTTTTTCATACTGCTTCATGTAATCATTTCAGCACTTGACAGCAGTAAAGCAGTTAATTGTGGTACCATGGGGGATTGGCATCTTTGCAATGAAGGATTCATCCAATGGCTCAATTGTTGCTCAGCGTTTGAGTCATATCCATAACACCACAATTTGTTGCCTGTGCTGACTTTTGCATGAAAATCCAGATCGGTTTCTGACTGTTCTTTCAATTCCTGGCCCATACGTAAGTGAATGGCTCTATGGTCATCAGAAACCATACATAGAGTGAATTTTGCTGTAACACATTTCATATTCAGTTCTTCAGTAAGAAGTCATTGGAATAATCTCCAGGATGTTAGTCATTTCCACCAGTTCATCAACTCACAGTCTGGCCTCAGCAGTGAGAGACTGTGGACATGTGTGTGTGAGCTGCATTTGCGTGTGTGTGTATGTTGCCTATTTTCAATGAAGGCCTTGTTGGCTGAAAGCTCATTTTCTGATATTCTTTTTTTTTTTTTTTGTGCCTATCTGTGACTCTGTATCTCCACTTTATGGTGAGTACCAACTGTCCTTTCCATAGTATTGTTACAAGCCATCCCCGATTTTCCATTGTTTGATACTTAATACAAAGATATCTTTGCTGTCTCTTGGCAGTCTTTGACATCATTACATTACTATAACTGAATAAAATATTGGAGACACTCTGGGTTGGCTCAGGTCCTCTGAAAATAGTGACTGCTACATTGGAAGGCAGTCTTAGCAGTGCTGCACTGAGCCAGCTGCAGGTACCAGATTGTACTGTCTAACTGCTGGTCTGTAACTGTGCAAGTGTCCACAGCACATCATGTTTTGGTGCCTATCATAGGAAGAATTTCCATGTCTGCAATGTAGTCTGAGGTTGACAACATTCCCTATTGACTTCACACTAATGGCAGATACGTATGACACACTGGAGGAAGTCACATGGAAGTGGGAAGCGCTCCACATTTGTGAGTGCCCTCTGAAGCCTGCTGCATGGAACTGAGAGATGCCAGGTGAGTGAGTGTGCCTGAGTGGTGATGGCCTCTCACAGTACCTGTTGTTTAGCTCTTGCCTGGTACTCAATGCTTATGACTGACAACATTTGTTTGCAAATAGACATTTTCGTAGGGGCTTCAGCAGTGCTGTGGTATGCTCCCCCAACTTTAATTTATTATCAAGCTGTAATCCCAAGAATTTAACACTGTCAGCTCCCTCTATTTGCTTGCCATTATATTTTAATCGTATATTGGTGGGAAGCCTCTTATTAGGTCTGACCATGAAAATTTTACTAACCAACCTTTCTAATCCTATATGTGATTTACTGTGATCTTTGTATCATCTGCAGACAAAACAAACTTGCATCTAGAAACTTTACTGATGAAAGGTCATTGAAATATACAAGAAAAGGTAAGAACACTAATGTGGAACCTCGTGGGACATCACATCTCATTAGTCCCAAGTTGAATGAAACCTGATGGCTTAATGCATGTCTCTTTCCTACCGACTACCATTTTTTCCTATCAATGAAATATGATTTGGACCATTTGGCACTGTTTCCTATTACACAAATTGGAGGAAAGCTCTTCAATTTCCAGCCAGGTGGCAGTCTTAGAACTGTCATGTTTTGATGAGTGTCATACTCATCATGTTCTGGTAAAATGTCTAGATATACACTACTGGCCATTAAATCTGCTACACCAAGAAGATGACATGCTACAGATGCGAAATTTAACCAACAGGAAGAAGATGCTGTGATATGCAAATGATTAGCTTTTCAGAGCATTCACACAAGGTTGGCGCCGGTGGCAACACCTACAACGTGCTGACATGAGGAAAGTTTCCAACTGATTTCTCATACACAAACAGCAGTTGACTGGCGTTGCCTGGTGAAACGTTGTTGTGATGCCTCATGTAAGGAGGAATAATGCATACCATCACATTTCCGACTTTGATAAACATTGGATTGTAGCCTACCACGATTGCGGTTTATTGTATCATGACATTGCTGCTCACATTGGTCGAGATCCAATGGCTGTTAGCAGAATATGGAATCAGTGCGTTCACGAGAGTAATACGGAACGCCATGCTGGATCCCAACGGCCCTGTATCACTAGCAGTCGAGATGATAGGCATCTTATCCACATGGCTGCTATAGATCGTGCAGCCACCTCTCGATCCCTGAATCAACAGATGGGGACCTTTGCAGCAAGACAACAACCATCTGCACGAACAGTTCGATGACGTTTGCAGCAGCATGGACTATCAGGTCGGAGACCATGGCTGCGGTTACCCTTGACGCTGCATCACAGACGGGAGAGCCTGCGATGCTGTACTCAACGACAAACCTGGGTGCATGAATGGCAAAATGTCATTTTTTCGGATGAATCCAGGTTCTGTTTACAGCATCATGATGGTCACATCCGTGTTTGGCGACATCGCGGTGAATGCACATTGGAAGCGTGTATTCGTCATCGCCATACTGGTGTATCACCCTGCGTGATGATATGGGGTGCCATTGGTTACGCGTCCCAGTCACCTCTTGTTTGCATTGACGTCACTTTGAACAGTGGACGTTACATTTCAGATGTGTTACGACCCGTGGCTCTATCCTTCATTCGATCCCTGTGAAACTCTGCATTTCAGCAGGATAATGCATGACCACATGTTACAGGTCCTGTACAGGCCTTTCTGGATACAGAAAATGTTCGACTGCTGCCCTGGCCAGCACATTCTCCAGATCTCTCACCAATTGAAAACGTCTGGTCAATGGTGGCTGAGCAACTGGCTCGTCACAATATGCCAGTCACTACTCTTGATGAACTGTGGTATCATGTTGAAGTACCTGTACACATCATCCAATCTCTGACTCAGTGCCCAGGTGTATCTAGGCCATTATTATGGCCATAGGTGGTTGTTCTGGGTACTGATTTCTCAGGATCTATGCACCCAAACTGCGTGAAAATGTAATTACATGTCAATTCTAGTATAATATATTTGTCCAATGAATACCTGTTTATCATCTGCATTTCTTCTTGGTGTGGTAATTTTAATGGCCAGTAGTGTAGGATGCTGTAATATTTATACTGGTGGTGGGTCCCCTCCACCTGGCTATGGGTGGCCATGTACTGTCCAGTCAGTAAGCCTGGGGGGGGGGGGGTCTGCAGTAGGGAGGGGGGGGGGAGCAGTAGCAGATGCACCATTCACATCTCTGTGTGGATATTCTAGCTGCATCTTGCAACTTGAATGGTGCTGAGCATGCTATCATCATATTACTGCCAATGTGGGATTCCACTTAGTTGGTTTCCTTCATCTCGTTGACCAGATTCTCATGAACCCATATTTCCATAGATTCTTTTAAAACACAGTCCCAGTGCTTAGCAAAGTACCTTAATGTTCTGAATGTCAAAGGTGTGTCTCTCCTAGATGCTATGCTCTGCTATTGCTGATTTCTCTGTCTTTCCCAGTCGCACATGTATGTTGTGTTCCTCACAGTCTTTCAAAGTAAATTGTTACATTTGCCCATGTACTGTTGGCCACATTCACAGGTGATGCTGTATATTCCAGGTACATTTGGTTTTGTGGGGCCTTTCATAGAGCCAAACCACTCTTTTGTCTTCAGTGGTGGTTGGAAGACCATTTTTAAGTTCTAATTTTCAAGTAGCTTTGTAATCTTGGGCTGAGTGTGGTCCCAAGTGTGAAAGGAAAGTGAATCTCTTGTATTCTTCTTCCTCTTTACGTTTTCCAGCATCTCATCTCTTCTTGAATGCCCTACAAATCTGCACTTCTCTGTCCCCATTTTAGCAGAATACTTCCTTTAGGTGTTGTAGTTCATCTAGGAGGTCTCCCCATAAATATGTTCACAAAAACTCTGTTGCACCTGAAGTATGTGGTTGTCAGTGCGTATCCAAGAAGTTCAACTATTTGTGGCTCCAAATGTTGAGACAACAGTTCCAAAAACTCTTGCAGAGATACTTACGTGAAAAGCTATAAAACACTGAAACTCATGAGCAGGTTATCTCTTTGTAAGTACATGTCCTTAAATATTTTGGTGAAATTGGCTTATTTCTTAACAATTAATAAAATGACTACAGTGTCCTACTATGGTTCTTCTAGCAGACAAAGGGAATGCAATGGTGCTCATATGCACCAATGACTACCATCATAATATTGGCTCACTGCTGCAAATCTCAGCCTACAGGATGTTCAAAAAGAATCCTACCTTGACAATGACCAGAAAAACTGTGGCTCTGCTCAAGAACTCAATGCCACCAGAGGCAGTGAAGAGGTGGCTGTACCTCAGGGTGCCAGCAACAGTATGCTTATACAGAGTGCCAAAAATCTCCAAGGAATAGATGTCTCTGTAGGCAATACTCAATACCATCAATTCACACAATTATGGACTGGCTGAAAATCTGGTGAGACTTCAAAAACCTCTTGGGGGACACTGCACTCATCATGGTAAGAACTTGGCTGATTTTGTGAAAATACATAAGGATAAGTGATTACAAAGATATGATCTGCTACTGTGTTTTGACTTGCATAGGTTTTTTGCAAAAGTTCCTCTACATCCTTGGCCACGGCTGTCTCAACATTTTGAACCACGAACAGTTAAACTCTCTGGACATAAACTGATAACCACATACTTCAAGTGCAACACAGAGTCTTATGAACAGATGGATGAAGTGACAATGGATTTCCCACTGGCTCTAGTATCACAAGTCTCTACATGGAACATTTTGAAGAGATGGTCCTTCAAACACTTGCCAGAAACCCAAGCACTTCTTCTACTATATCAACAACACATTTACGGTAGGTCAGTGTGGCAGACAGGCACTGGATGACTGTCTGGACCACCTTGACAGCATCCATTAAAATACTGCTTTCATTATGGAAATAGAGGATAGCAGTTGTCGCCCTTATCTGGACATACTAATAATGATGAAGGCAGATGGTACACTCAGTCATTCAAACATATCTGAATGCAACAAGCCGTCACCATCCAGCACAATTACAGACAGTGCTGACCACATTAAAACATAGGGAGCACATCGTCTGTGATAAAGAAAGCCTCCCAGAGGAACTACAATGTCTGAAGGAAATATTTTGCAAAACTGGGTGCAGTGAAGCACAGATTTGTAGACCATTCAAGAAGAGACAAGATGCTGGAAAACAGGAAGAAGAAGAAGAAGAAGAAGAAAAGAAGAAGAAGGGAAGAGACTTACTTTCCTTCTGTACTTGGAACCACTCTCAGCCCAAAACTGGAAGTATACTTGAATAATCCAACATGAAAACAGTCTTCCGACCACTGTTGAAGGCAAGGGCTTGGCTTGGCTCTGTGAAATACACACTAAAACTGAATGTACCTGTAATATATAGCATTGCCTGGGAATGTGGCTAATAGTATATTGGGAAAATGCACCATTATATTTCGAGACACTGTGAGGAGCACATCACGAATGTACAACTGGGACAGACAGAGAAATCAACAGTAGCAGAGAACAGCATATAGGAGTACTACACCTTTGACTTTCGGAACACTAGGACACTTTACCAACCAACTGGCTACTGCAACAATGTTGTAAAGGAATCAATAGAAATACACAAATACACAATTCATGAGAATCTGATCAACAAAGATGAAAGATACCATCTAAGTGTGGTACAGAATATCATCTTAGCAAGAGTACATTGCAAGCACACCAATCACCCTCCAGTTCACAATAACAGCTGGAATAACTGCACAGAGATATTAACAGTGCATGTGCTACCCTCATTAATGTAGGTGAACCCCCCCCCCCCCCCTAAACCCTAAATCTCAGAAGTCATCAGACAGACAGTACCCAGCCTCCCATACCCAGGTGGAGGGGGTTGACCACCAGTATAAATATTACAGCTTCCACCAGATATCTTGACACTACACAAGAAGATGATGAGTATGATACTCATTGAAACATTGTGATATTTTAACCCCCCATGAACCATGGACCTTGCCGTTGGTGGGGAGGCTTGCATGCCTCAGCGATACACATAGCCGTACCGTAGGTGCAACCACAACAGAGGGGTATCTGTTGAGAGGCCGGACAAACTTGTGGTTCCTGAAGAGGGGCAGCAGCCTTTTCAGTAGTTGCAAGGGCAACAGTCTGGATGATTGACTGATCTGGCCTTGTAACAATAACCAAAACGGCCTTGCTGTGCTGGTACTGCAAATGGCTGAAAGCAAGGGGAAACTACGGCCGTAATTTTTCCCGAGGGCATGCAGCTTTACTGTATGATTAAATGATGATGGCGTCTTCTTGGGTAAAATATTCCGGAGGTAAAATAGTCCCCCATTCGGATCTCCGGGCGGGGACTACTCAAGAGGATGTCGTTATCAGGAGAAAAAAAACTGGCGTTCTACGGATAGGAGTGTGGAATGTCAGATCACTTAATCGGGCAGGTAGGTTAGAAAATTTAAAAAGGGAAATGGATAGGTTAAAGTTAGATATAGTGGGAATTAGTGAAGTTTGGTGGCAGGAGGAACAAGACTTCTGGTCAGGTGACTACAGGGTTATAAACACAAAATCAAATAGGGGTAATGCAGGAGTAGGTTTAATGATGAATAGGAAAATAGGAATGCGGGTAAGCTACTACAAACAGCATAGTGAATGCATTATTATGGCCAAGATAGATATGAAGCCCACACCTACTACAGTAGTACAAGTTTATATGCCAACTACCTCTGCAGATGACGAAGAAATTGAAGAAATGTATGATGAAATAAAAGAAATTATTCAGATAGTGAAGGATGACGAAAATTTAATAGTCATGTGTGACTGGAATTCGGTAGTAGGAAAAGGGAGAGAAGGAAACGTAGTAAGCGAATATGGATTGGGGCTAAGAAATGAAAGAGGAAGCCGCCTGGTAGAATTTTGCACAAAGCACAACTTAATCATAGCTAACACTTGGTTTAAGAATCATGAAAGAAGATTGTATACATGGAAGAACCCTGGAGATACTAAAAGGTATCGGATAGATTATGTAATGGTAAGACAGAGATTTAGGAACCAGGTTTTAAATTGTAAGACATTTCCAGGGGCAGATGTGGATTCTGACCACAATCTATTGGTTATGACCTGTAGATTAAAACTGAAGAAACTGCAAAAAGGTGGGAACTTAAGGAGATGGGACCTGTATGAACTGAAAGAACCAGAGGTTGTACAGAGTTTCAGGGAGAGCATAAGGGAACAATTGACAGGAATGGGGGGAAGAAATACAGTAGAAGAAGAATGGGTAGCTTTGAGGGATGAAGTAGTGAAGGCAGCAGAGGATCAAGTAGGTAAAAAGACGAGGGCTAGTAGAAATCCTTGGGTAACAGAAGAAATATTGAATTTAATTGATGAAAGGAGAAAATATAAAAATGCAGTAAATGAAGCAGGCAGAAAGGAATACAAACGTCTCAAAAATTAGATCGACAGGAAGTGCAAAATGGCTAAGCAGGGATGGCTAGAGGACAAATGTAAAGATGTAGAGTCTTATCTCACTAGGGGTAAGATAGATACTGCCTACAGGAAAATTAAAGAGACCTTTGGAGATAAGAGAACCACTTGTATGAACATCAAGAGCTCAGATGGAAACCCAGTTCTAAGCAAAGAAGGGAAAGCAGAAAGGTGGAAGGAGTATATAGAGGGTCTATACAATGGCAATGTACTTGACAATATTATGGAAATGGAAGAGGATGTAGATGAAAATGAAATGGGAGATATGATACTGCGTGAAGAGTTTGACAAAGCACTGAAAGACCTAAGTCAAAACAAGGCCCCCAGAGTAGACAACATTCCATTGGAACTAATGACGGCCTTGGGAGTGCCAGTCCTGACAAAGCTCTACCATCTGGTGAGCAAGAGGTATGAAACAGGCGAAATACCCTCAGACTTCAAGAAGAATATAATAATTCCAATCCCAAAGAAAGCAGGTGTTGACAGATGTGAAAATTACCAAACAATCAGTTTAATAAGCCACAGCTGCAAAATACTAACACGAATTCTTTACAGACGAATGGAAAAACTGGTAGAAGCCGACCTCAGGGAAGATCAGTTTGGATTCCGTAGAAATACTGGAACACGTGAGGCAATACTGACCTTACGACTTATCTTAGAAGCTAGATTCAGAAAAGGCAAACCTACGTTTCTAGAATTTGTAGACTTAGAGAAAGCTTTTGACAGTGTTGACTGGAATACTCTCTTTCAAATTCTGAAGGTGGCAGGGGTAAAATATATGGAGTGAAAGGCTATTTACAATTTGTACAGAAACCAGATGGCAGTTATAAGAGTCGAGGGACATGAAAGGGAAGCAGTTCTTGGGAAGGCAGTAAGACAGGGTTGTAGCCTCTCCCCAATGTTATTCAATCTGTGTATTGAGCAAGCAGTAAAGGAAACAAAAGAAAAATTTGGAGTAGGTATTAAAATCTATGGAGAAGAAATAAAAACTTTGAGGTTCGCCGATGACATTGTAATTCTGTCAGAGACAGCAAAGGACTTCGAAGAGCAGTTGAATGGAATGGATAGCGTCTTGAAAGGAGGATATAAGATGAACATCAACAAAAGCAAAACGAGGATAATGGAATGTAGTCGAATTAAGTCGGGTGATGCTGAGGGAATTAGATTAGGAAATGAGACACTTTAAGTAGTAAAGGAGTTTTGCTATTTGGGGAGCAAAATAACTGATGATGGTCGAAGTAGAGAGGATATAAAATGTGGACTGGCAATGGCAAGGAAAGCGTTTCTGAAAAAGAGAAATTTGTTTTCATCGAGGATAGATTTAAGTGTCAGGAAGTCATTTCTGAAAGTATTTGTATGGAGTGTAGCCAAGTATGGAAGTGAAACATGGACGATAAATAGTTTGGACAAGAAGAGAATAGAAGCTTTCGAAATGTGGTGCTACAGAAGAATGCTGAAGATTAGATGGGTAGATCACATAACTAATGAGGAAGTATTGAATAGGATTGGGGAGAAGAGAAGTTTGTGGCACAGCTTGACCAGAAGAAGGGATCGGTTGGTAGGACATGTTCTGAGGCATCAAGGGATCATCAATTTAGTATTGGAGGGCAGCGTGGAGGGTAAAAATCGTAGAGGGAGACCAAGAGATGAATACACTAAGCAGATTCAGAAGGATGTAGGTTGCAGTAGATACTGGGAGATGAAGAAGCTTGCACAGGATAGAGTAGCATGGAGAGCTGCATCAAACCAGTCTCAGGACTGAAGACCACAACAACAACAACAACAACAACACTGTCATCCGTTTGGAAGCCTGAGAGCTTTTCACCTAAAGTAACTACTGGGAGAACCTATGTTCACATATAGCTTGTACTTTATTGTCTAACATTTTCACAGAATGTATAGGTAGCATTACCAACATTGGAACTGTTATGAACAGATGAAATTACAATCGTTTGTCCATAGCTGTGGGTTCTTTGATTGCTCTGGGAGATGGCTCATCTGAATTACAACACATGAAATATTAGTTCACTTTATTAAATGAGAGATTAAAAGATTTGCTTAATTTTATATATCCTTTGCACAGGAGTGCTTGTTGATTTACTACAGTCATTGACTATTAAAGCACTACCTGTTGGACTAATTAACAAACTGTTCTCTGGAAGTAAAATGTGCACAGTTCACAAGAGTACTTTTCCATCTGAGACTCTGAATAACTCTCCAGTCCCAGTTAATGATGGTGGCTGCTTCTGCTGTGGTCATGGCCTGGGGCAGAGCACTTCCATGCTTCACTCTACACTGGCGTCTGTGTGAGGGCACTGTCTTCTGAGAGAGGGTGTTACTTCAGCGTCTCCCATTCATCATTGCAGTCTGCAGCAAGACCTCAATAATGTCTGTGGTGTTGATATGCATTGCTAACTTTGGTGTGGCACCACGATCTCTGAACTGTGACATTAATAATTTATTTGTTGTCAGATGGTTAAGCAGCCAATTGTATACAACCTTTTCTAAAATGTTCAAGAATGCAAAAGTGAAATTGGTTAGGAATTTAATGATATCTCTTTATCTTTTTTCTTAAACAAAGACTTAACTTCAGCTTATTTCACTCATTTAGGTAAAGTTCCACTGAAAAACGTCTCATAGCACTGATAACTTAAAATGTTACTAATCTCACAAGGATGCTCTCAAATTAATATTGTTGATATTTCATCATAACCACTATATTATTTTAATATTAAAGAGTTTTTGGTGGATATTACTTTTACTGGTGTAGTGATGGTCATACTTGCAGTATCTACTGAACCCTACAACCCCATTTTTCAGTAATAGCTATGAAATGCTTCTTAAAAATTTTGCATATGTTATCAGTGTATCACTTACTCTTAATACACACATCAGAAAAAGTTTTGCATCACCTCGTTTCTGAGAGTTCCAGAACCTGTACAGAAAAGTGGAATAGAGATCGACATAAGCATCATTTCCATCCTTTTTACTGCTCATGAAAACCACGCATTGCATGTTGTACCATCATACAGCAAGACCTTCAGAGCTGGTGGTCCAGATTGCTGTACACACTGGTACCTCTAAAACCACTAGCACATCCTCTTGCTTTGATGCATGCCTGTATTAGTTGTGGCATAATATCCACAATTCATCGAGGCAGTGTTGGTCCAGATTGTCCCACTCCTCAATGGTGATTCTGTTTAGATCCCTCAGAGTGTTTGGTGGGTCACGTTGTCCATAAACAGCCCTTTTCAATCTATCCTAGGCAAATTCAATAGGGTTCATGTCTGGAGAGCATGTTGGCCATTCTAGTCGAGCAATGTCTGTATCCTGAAGGAAGTCATTTACAAGATGTGCATGATGGGTGCGCAAATTGTCATCCATGAAGACGAAAACCTCACCAATATGCTGCCGATATGGTTGCACTATCGGTCGGAGTATGACATTCACATATCATACAGCCGTAATGGTGCCTTCCATGACCACCAGCAGCATATGTCGGCCCCACATAATGCCACCCGGAGAACCTCACCTTGCTGCATTTGCTCGACAATGTGTCTAAGATGTTCAGCCTGACAGGGTTGCCTCCAAACATGTCTCTGACGATTGTCTGGTTGAAGGAATATGCAACACTCATCGGTGAAGAGAATGTGGTGCCAATCCTGAGCGGTCCATTCAGCATGTTGTCTGGGCCATCTGCACCACGCTGCATGGTGTTGTGGTTGCAAAGATGGACCTTGCCATGGATGTTGGGAGTGAAGTTGCGCATCATGCAGCCTATTGCGCACAGTTTGAGTCGTAACACGACGTAACGTGGCTGCACAAAAAGTATTAGCCAACATGGTGGTATTGCTGTCAGGGTTCCTCCAAGCCATGATCCATAGGTAGCAGTCATCCACTGCAGTATCAGCACTTGGGAAGCCTGAGCGAATCATGTCATCAACAGTTCATGTCTCTATGTATCTCTTCCATGTCTGAACAAAATCACTTTGGTTCACTCCGAGACGCCTGGATACTTCCCTTGTTGAGAGCCCTCTCTGGCACAAAGTGACTATGTGGATGTGATCAAACCACAGTATTGATCGTCCAGGCATGGTTGAACTACAGACAACTCAAGCCGTGTACCACCTTCCTGGTGGAATGACTGCAATTGATCGGCTGTCAGACCCCCTCCGACTAATAGGCACTGCTAATGCTTGGTTGTTTACATCTTTGGGTGGTTTAGTGACATATCTGAACAGTCATAGGGCGTGTGTCTGTGATACAATGTCCACAGTCCTTGTCTATCTTTAGGAGTTCTGGAAACCAGGGTGATGCAAAACTTTTTTTGATGTGTGTATTATCTTCTCCTCTTCATCTTTGGTTCCACCAATCTTCTTCTCCACTATTTCATGGATTGTATTTATTTTGTGATCTGATGTGATTATCTTTTCCTTGTAATGCATTTGCTTCAACATTTGTATTACCATCTTTAATACCGAGCGAGGTGGCGCAGTGGTCAGACACTGGACTCGCATTCTGGAGGACGACGGTTCAATCCCGCGACCGGCCATCCTGATTTAGGTTTTCCGTGATTTCCCTAAATCATTCCAGGCAAATGCCGGGATGGTTCCTCTGAAAGGGCACGGCCGACTGCCTTCCCCATCCTTCCCTAATTCAATGAGACCGATGACCACGCTGTCTGGTTTCCTTCCCCAAACCACCAACCAACAATCTCTAATATTTTGCAGTATATCTTATAATGAGCTTCCCAGAATCCAGAAGCTTAACAATATTGGGCACATCATTGTAGCTGGTCTGTGCTCCCACTGAAAGACTCTCTGCTTCTGTTGACCAACACTTCCAACCCTCATAGTCTAGAATCTAATATTAAAGATAGAAATTACTTCCTTCATCAACTCATGACTGTCCCCACCACATTACTACCTAGATGTCTAATAATCACTGTTCATGCCATCATCATCTTGGACTAGAGCAACTGAAACATGTCCTTCACTAAGGCTTTGAATATCTATTGTCATGCCTGGAAATGAGGGACTTCCTACTGACAACCTTTCCCACCCCTTTTAAGGAAGCATTCCACTGCTTACCCAACCTATACCATATCATGGTCCATCCCTATGCCACTCTCTTTCTCAACCCTTTGCCACACGAGTCATATCCCTGTGTAGGACTCAGGTGCGAGACCTGCCCAATACACCAACCCACCAAATTGTACTCCAGTGCTGTCAAAGTCTTATCTTATCCCATGAGAGGCAGGACCACCTGTGAATGAAGCCAAGCTCAATTCCTCAACAATATTTTATGTGAACGTGACCAAGAACCAGTTGTCCAACAGAATGATTGGTCTCTGCAAAACTGTGTAAAAGAGCAGAATAGAGCACACAGTGGCAGTATATGCTCAATTTTGATGGCTGCTTCACAACCAATGCCATCTGAATACATCTCCCCAGCACCAGATTTTCTGAAGTACATAGATGGGAATTATCCTTGCAAAACATCCTCCATTCCTGTAATCATTCTGGGCTCAATCTCAGTTAATCTCCTGTACTCACACCTTCTTCCTAACAGTCTTACCTTTCTCTGTTTTGTTACCCCTTCTCAATTCACGGCCCTACATTATTATCACATATTACACAAACTCACTGGTTCCAGTGCTCTTGTGTTGCAATCCTATGCACTGTACCTGCTACCTCTTGCTCCCATGTTCCTATCACTTACATTTGCTGCCTCTGTCTCAATGTTAACCACCCTTCCCCAACCCCTCCTTTTAAACCCATCTTTTTTTTTTTTTTACCTCACCTAACCCACTTGAAACAAACCACCACCTCAATCTATTTGCCAAACTTCAGTCCCACAGTCCCAGAACCACACATTCAGCTGGCTGAACACAAAGCAAAAGCTTCCAGCAATTTGTTTTGTCTGCATTGTCAACAATCTCTGTTGAGCAAGCACAGCCATTTGAGTTTGCTGTTTTGATAGCTGTAAGACTCTCTTGTGGTTTATTTGTTCTAAGTGAGCACATGTGACTTGTCAAGTAAAGATATCCTCATCCGATTCAGATGGAAGCTTGATATGTGCAGGAAGTGTTTTTAACTGCAGCTTTAGAAACTTATCCTGAATTGTTAGAGAAATTGCAACTTTCAGAAGCAAAAAGATAGAGACAGAAAGCATCTCCTCACCTACAGCAAATTCATATGACAGGCCACCATGCTGAAGGAAGGAAAATGTTTGTCAGAGACACATGGGACAAAGGTGCACAGTACCACAGAATTACACAGGCCAGTGTTGCTGGAACATTTTAACTTGATAAGCATGCAAATGGAAAAAGAAACTATGGCAATGAAGTTTCTTAATGCAGAGATAATCAATGAAAACAATGGCTCGTGAGGAGGAAAATGAAAATAGCTTTAATACATATACTGTTCTTTAGACCATGTTACCAATAGATTGTTGTAGATGACAAGCAGTTTTGTATATTTTCATTAATAAAATGCTAGTGAACTGCTCCTTTACATTGCATGTATCCTGTACATTCATACCATTGTAACCCTTTCTATTGATATATTTACCGTAGTGCACAGATTTAGAACTTGCATGTGCATACTGTTGATTACATCTACAGAAATTGGAAATTTACATTTTTCCAACCACTCATTTCCTGCTACAGTCACATCACGTGGTGATGATGGAAATTTGATCTACAAGTCAGCTTTTCCTTTTATCTTCATATAAACTCTACTCACTGTTTTACTCACTGTAGTTTGATGAATCCCCATGTCTTCTGCTATGCCAGACTGGAATCCTATATCAGATGCACACCAAAGGAAAATCTTTAACCTCAGTTCTGGTGATAGTACTCCAGCTCTTTTCCCCCCTGTGTCTGCCAAGAAGTGATTCACAATCCATTTAACATTTTCTTTGTTAAAAAGATTATGTTAGGCATGCCACTGTGAAAGACTCAAGGACAGAAATGATACAGAGTTTTATAATTATCTCCAAACGGACAAGGACATGCTCTGTAGAATGCTGCTAATTGAGCTATAACTGCACTCTGCAAACGTGAGTCCACTACTGACCAGCCTTCACATTTCAGAAGCTATTGCTTCCAGAATGAAGTCAGAGCTCCTCTTTATTCATACAGATTATCTAATACTGAAGTAAGAGCTGGAGATGAAGGAAAAGCATTTTTCTCCTTTTGTCCCCACAAGCTAAAGCTCATGCTTCACATTTTATTCATAAATTCTGAAGGTCAAGCTTCGAAATGTGAAGGAAAAGCATTTGCTTCACTTTATTCAAAGTATTTTATACATGAAGTTTCAACAAATAAGTGAACTCACAATACCTATCACCAGCACCAGTAAGTCATCATTCTAAGTTAGGAATTCTGAGAGATTATAGTAATGTTAACCATTTAATATTTTTTTCTCTGAAGCAATTACAGTTCTCTTAAGGTAATATCTTGGTTGTGTTGGCTATGGCTGGGTTCAGACTTTTCATTTGTATATTTTTGTCATCTATAAGCAATACAGATTCTGAAAGAGTCTTTTAATCACACAAGTGAGTCATTTAAACAATTAAAATTAAGAGTGGACAAAGTACAAATCCTTTGGGATGTATGATAATACATAATTTGAGAAAGCTCTGTACATTAGATTGCTAATATTACTTTTCTATGATGAGAGTAGAATGTGTAGAAAGTCCATCAAACAGAAATATTATGTAAATACAATATATCTATAATTAAAGTTCCAGTTTCAAAACACAGAAGAAAAGGAATCACAGCTCAAAATGATATACAATTTGAACAGCATATTATTGATGCAGGGTGAAACATCATGGAACAAAAAACGAATTTAATGACCATTTGACCAATAGATGGCACTGTAAACATCAGGATATACACTCCAAAAGAGGCACAGTATGTGTCTGTTCCTCAGTTTCCATACAAGGAACCCAACATGACTGTCTCCAAAAAGGATCACATGCCACTGGTAAATGTCTTTTACAAGAACAAGCTTTGTGCATCAGGAGCCCTGTAGAAGTTCCACACACTCAAGGATATTATAATCTCCCCCTACCTTGCTAATTCCAGTTATTGTCCACAATAAGCAAATTCTTTTATGAAAAATTTGAGAGGAGCAAAGATTGCAATAAACTTTCTAGTTTACTTAGATTTTTGTTTACAGTTAGCTCCATTTCTTCTTGTCTAGGGTCTGATTCCTGAAGCTGAAATTCTGACATTTTAGGTCCTCATGGTTGAATTGATCTAAATAAATTTGAAGATTGTTGTTGCAGATTTTTTGTTGTTATGTTAATACATTTTGTAACATTTTAGTATATCATACAGGCTTTCAAATTTTCACACTAGATATAGATAGTTGGATATCCAGTGATCACAGGCCCTGCAGACCATGCGCTGCTTCCACAAACTGCCTCCATTCCTTCTTGTTTTGTCTCCGGTTCCTCCATGTGTCTTCAAATCCCAGGGCTGCTAGATCCTTCGCCAGGTCAGCCATCCAGCACTGCGTTGGTCATCCAATGGGACATTTGGTGTTTTTTTTCCCCTCTAGTGCTATCTTTGCTGTCTTCCATTTAGCATACGGGCTGCATGGCCCAATATAATTTTTCTCTTTTATCTTCTGTAGGATAACTATCAGAAGGTGGATTTCCTTGTTTTTCCTCCTCCTCCATTCTCTGTTATCTAAAACTGATCCCCATATCTTCCTCATTACTTTTCTTTCAGATATTAATAGTTTTTCCTTTTTTTGCTTAGTCATGCTCCATGTTTCTGAACCATACATTACTGCTTGTAGATTTTCATCTTAGTGTTCACTGAGATCAATTTAGAGCCAAGCAAGCATCTCTCTGAGGGAATGCATGTGTTTCATTCCCACTGTCATCCTTTCCTTGATGTCCATCTTCATATTAACAATGTCCATTTTCACATTAACAAAGCTGAAATCACATTGTTCACCAAAAATACAGAAATATGTCTGATCACGTCGGAGGCATGCTTCACTCTGTGGTAATAACCACGTTCCAAAGGGTTTACAGTTTTTCTTTACAATTGACTTTCTATAAATTTCAATTACTATTTCACAAATGAATCCAGAAATAAATACAGTAAACAGTATTAGATTGTGTAATTAATAATAGAAATTTTAAGTGTGCCAAATAATTCATAATTTCAAATGTTTCTAAAAAAAATAATTTTAACTGTACATTCAGTAATAATCAATTGTAATATTGAAAATAAAGTAATCCCTTTTTGAAAATTTTAGCTTGAAGTATAACATACTGTGCATAAAATTATATGGAAGTTTTCAGAAAAGCAGTTGAGACAATACTGACCTGTCCAAAATTCGAAAAATAATACTGGCATTGACAATTGCTTTTAAGGAAAAATAATGCGAGAGGAGGGTGTCCCATTACAGTATGAAAAATTAAGTGGTCTGATGTGTGCTAAGGGTCTGGAGAAAATGATTACAAAATTTGAAGAGATAGGTTCTTCTGAAGTGCAATGTGGCAAAGGGAGGAAAGCAATTGACCTGACATCTGTCGAAGGTATGGTCACTGCATTTCAGAAGGGGTTGAGCGGTGGTGCATAAACATGCAGTGCATGTAGAATTGCCCAAACAAGCCTGTGAGCACAGTGCATAAAATTCTGTAAAACATCTTGCATCACTGTCAATACAAAATCACCCATGTTCAGGAGTTACTTCCTGCTGACCTGTCTCCAAAGCAAATGTTCATTCTGGAATTTCTTTCTCACTTGGAAGTGAACAATGAATGGCCTCAGAACACTCTGTGGACAGAGGAAATCCATTTCCATCTCAAGGACATGTCAATATGCAGAATTCCAAAACATGGGCTATGGAAAATCTGCACTCACATCAACAGTACCACTTTCTTCTGAAAAGGTGAGTGCGGAGTATGGGCTAATGGCATCGATTATTGTAGGAACACATTTTATCAAGGAGATGAGTTCTTTGGGTCCTGTGACCTGTATCACTCCTGGTAAATGCTAAGAGAGTCTTTTGCACACATCATTCCAACCCTTCAGTAACATGGATGTGTGCTTTGGTGCTCCTCTGCACATTGTACAGCCAGTAAAACAGCTGCAGCAAGCAGCAGAAGCATTTCAGAAATGCTAGAATTATCAACTGTCATTTTCATACAGCCTGACTCTCTAGATCACCTGATCTTAAACTGTGGAAAATCTAGGATGGAATGTAACAATACCAGAGAAGGAAAGTTGCTACTCACCATATAGCGGAGATGCTTAGCTGCAATAGGCACAACAAAAAGATTCACACACTTATAGCTTTTGGGTATTAAGGCCTTTGACAGCACTACACACACACACACACACACACACACACATATGCAAATCGCAAATGCAACTTGCACACGTCTGCAGTCACAGAGAGCTGAAACCACAGCAACCACAGTTGTCTGAGACTGCAGACATGTGTGCAAGTTGCATTTGTGTGAGTGTGTGTCTGTGTGTATGTGTGTCTACTACTGACAAAGGCCTTAATGGCCAAAAGCTATAATTGTGTGAATCTTTTTGTTGTGCCTATCGCAACTCCACATCTCTGTTATATGGTGAGTAGCAACTTTCCTTCTCTGGTATTGTTACATTGATCTTAAACTGTGTGACTTCTGGCTGTGGGGTTATCTAAAAGATGTTGTATTCAGTGCTTCAGTTATGAATGTTGCTGAAGTGAAGGCACATATTGTGAATATGACTCCAACACACTCTGATCTGTTGTGGAACAAGCTATTTCTCAGTTTCAACTTGTGGCAGAAAATGATGGTCAACATATAGAACATGTCTTGCAAGAGGCTCTTGACACTTAGAAACCTATGTCATTTTGATTTTTATACAGTTTTGGCCCATTACTTAACTAACAGTGCAACAACTGTTGACTGCTGCACTCTTGCAGTCATGCACATTGAACAGTACAGATGGTGTAATGTGGAACTCAAACCATAGTCAACGTATTGTGATTCACCTGTGATTTGTAGCCAACCCTATTTATGTTAAATTGCTTACAGCATCATACACTGCTGAAATTTTTGTCAATGCATTTTTTTTTCCATTTTATTTGTTTATTTTCATTTTTTGCAAGATTATTTCCTGTTAATAACATTTATTGTAAACAATAAAATCAAAAACAACATTACACATATTGAAGGAATTTTACAAAGAACATGAAGGCTTCTTTTAGAAATAAGCAAAAAGTATTCCATGTTTACCATTGATGTGTATACACTAATGATCTCACACTCTGATCAATGAGAAATTTGAAAGAAAAGTAAGACATACAGTATCAAGCAGTTTTCAGCTGGAAACTTTGGATTGCACTACAAATGAGGGAGGTCATATGTTACTAGGATATGTCAATTGGAACTAAATATTTACCCTTAACATCTCCATCCAGAAGAAAATAAACTAAAACTGGGATATGCAAGGACTAAACAAATTAAATTCTGAAACTTACTATATTTCACCAAAGACAAGAAAACTGTAAAGAATGGGTTAATGTTAAATAACTTAAGAATTTCAGGTGGTCATAGATAAGTAAGATCCAAAGTGAAAATAGACACAAGCCTGGAAGGAAAGAAGCTCATCACATATAAGAGTGCAGTTACATAAAAGATTCAGAAATCAAAGATTATGCTGACATACGTGAAAAGGAAATTTATGCAACAAAAGTTTTAATGCAAACAGCAAAAGATGTGCAGGAAAAAAAAAAAAGAGCAGGAGGAAAGTAAATCTCAAATAAAACAAAGCAGTGATTAATGAGAAGACAACAGGTACAAATTAAGGGTAATAGTAATAGGATTGTGACAGAATATACTGACTTAAGCAAAGCTGAAACTTCTTGACAGATTAAAACTGTGTGCTGGACCGAGACTCGAACTCGGGACCTTTGCCTTTTGTGGGCAAGTACTCTACCGACTGAGATACCCAGGCATGACTCATGACCCATCCTCACAGCTTCAATTCTGCCAGTACCTCATCTCCTATCTTCCAAATTTCACAGAAGCTCTCCTTCAAAACCTTGCAGAATTAGCACTCCTGGAAGAAAGGATATTGTGGAGACATGACTTAGCTACAGCCTGGGGGATGTTTCGAGAATAAGATTTTCACTCTGAAGTGGAGTGTGCATCAATATGAAACTTCCTAGCAGATGAAAACTGTGTGCCAGACCAAAACTCGAACTCAGGACCTTTGCCTTTGAGCTACCCAAGCATGACTCTCAACCCGCCCTCACAGCCTCAATTCTGCCAATACCTCGTCTCCTACCTTCCAAACTTAACAGAAACTTTTCTGTGGACCTTGCAGAACTAACACTCCTGGAAGAAAGGATACTGCAGAGACATAGCTTAGTCACAGCCTGCGGGATGTTTCCAGAATGAGATTTTCACTCTGCAGTGGAATGTGTGCCGATATGAAACTTCCTGGCAGATTAAAACTTTGTGCCAAACCGAGACTCAAACTCGGGACCTTTGCCTCATGTGAGCAAGTGCTCTACTGACTGAGCTACCTAAGCACAGCTCACAGGCTGTCTTTGGATAGCTCAGTTAGTAGAGCATTTGCCCGCGAAAAGCAAAGGTCATGTGTTCGAGTTTCGGTCTCGTACACAGTTTCAATCTGCCAGGAAGTTTCATATCAGCACACACTCTGCTGCAGAGTGAAAATCTCATTCTTAAGCAAAACTATTTGTAAATGTCTTCATTCAGAAGGCATGTGAAGATGAAATGAATTGTCAATTAATAGAATAAAAAACAATTACAGAAAGAAGAAACCAAATTAAACTTATTTTAGGTATACATCACATTTCATCTCTTAAGGCTGTACAACCTACTTCTACATCTATATACTGCAAGCCAACACTGTGGTGTGTGGCAGAGGGTACTTTGTGTACCGTTGTCTCTTTCCTCCTTTCCTGTTCCAATGCAAATGATTTGTGGAAAGAATGATAGCTGGTAAACTCAGAACTTTATGAGGAAACCACAACATGATGTAGATGCCTCTCTTGAAACATCTTCCACTGGAGTTGGTTGATCATTTCCATGACACTTTTGTGCTTACTAAGTGAATCTGTAATGAAACACACTGCTCTCCTTTGGATTTTCTCAATTTCCTCTATCAATACTATTGGTACCGGTCCCATACTGATGAGCAATTTTCAAGAATTGGCCGACAAGGGTTTTGTAAGCTACCTCTTTTGTTGATGGACTACATTCCCTAAGGTTTCTTTCAACAAATCTCAGCCTGGCATCTGCAGTTACTGCAATTTGTTTTGTGAGGTAACGACACTTTAAATTGCTCTGCATATATACTCCTAGATATTTTATGGAAGTAACTGCTTCCCGTGATTGTTTTGCATCATGTAATCATACAATAATGGGTGTTTCTGTCTGCATGCACACAATATTTTACATTTGTTTGTATTTAGAGTCAAATGCCACTTCCTTATGAGATCTCTGTATACAACATCATCCGACACAAAAATCTTCATGGAATGGATCTGTAACACTTCCTTGTGGTGTGTCCAAAACTTCTTTTACATCTGAGGAATTTTTTTCTCTGTTGAGATGTCATGCTGCATTCTTTTTTCTGCACATAATTCATTCAAATCACACAGGTGGTCTCGTATTCCATATCCTCATATATTGTCAATTAGGTGGCAGTGTCTAACTGTGTCAAATGCCTTATGAACGTCTCAAGGGAGATGGCATCTACCATGAAGGTTTACAAGTGTCATGTCCAGCACCTGTCTTTCAAAATGCTCCGTAAAAAAAAGTCTACCACTGGATTAGGTGGACTACTCATGGTGACACTTTCCAGATGATCATATAAATTACCATTCCACGTAAAGAAATGTCAGGAAAATTGATAATCTAATGATTCAAACACAAAAGCCAACTGGCAGTAAATCAACAAGTGGCCATGAAAGCCCCAACAATTTTATACTATTATTCTATGGGGAGAAGATTTCAGGACTGTATCAAAGCCTTGACCAATGATGGGAAAAAGCCTGTTTACTATCCTCTCTTGCCTTTTATTGTAGTGCCAGGATGAAGGGACCATTCCAAAGTATCTTAAATGTAAGTGCCTATTCATTGTCACTCAGGCACATCATATCAATGATAGGATGAAATGAACACTTCTTTGTCAGGGAGTGAAATCTACAACACAGAGAGACTTGACAAGAACTGATGAAGAACTTTAGGACATTTTCTGTCAGCTCAGTGACAGCATGTATTGAGATAACTACGATATGATAAAAGCATCACTCACAGGAACATGCACCAAGGAAGAGAAGAAAAAGTTTGAAAAGTACTGAAAGCATATTAACAGTCTATTTCTGACATGTACCACACACTGGTTAACCTATGCAAACAACCAATGATCTCAAAGGAACTGTTTATCTTCAAAAGGCAGGGAATTTTGTACCATCCCCAAAACTTTATCAATGAAGGGTATCATTGCTAACACCAAAGTGATCATCAAGAAACTTCCTTGTGGCAAAGCTAAGGAAATAGACATCAAAACTGCCAGGATACTGTGTTGACAAAATCCACAAGCCCGCAACCTGATAAGAGAAGAATTACAAGCTATCAAGAGCCTTAACGCTAACAAGAGCATATTGGACAAGGGAAATATGACCATTATGATGAAGTCCAAAAATTATTTGTGGAAAATATGCAACCTACTAGATCTGAAGTGGCACTCTGTGACTTTCAGGATCTTGTTGATTCCATTTCCCCACAGGACATCATGAACCTCTTTCATGCATGTCTTACCATAAGCTGCTTTATATGAAGTGATAATTTCTATAAACATCTGGAAGGCATTGCCATAGGTGGTCCACTTAGTCCAGAAGTTTTTTCACAAGTAATTTTGAAAGACAGGTGCTTGAACTGGCATTTTGTAAATGTAAAGTGTGGTACAGGTACATCAACGATATCTTTTTCATGTGGGCTCATGGGAGAAACAGTGACTTACTGAGATAAATGAACAGTCTCCACACCAACACAAAATGTTTATGAGGAATGGTAAAAAGCTGAGGCACAGCATATGTCAAAAACCAATGTAGATGGGCTGATGTCAGAAAAAAAAGGTAAAATATTTTCATGGTGCACATGACATGAATATTTGAGTCACAGCACCTCACATGCAAGATGAAAGACATAAGTAGCAAAGGTACTTTACTAGTTGTACAAGAAGTGTCACAAAACCTAACACTCAGTAAAGTGATGCTTTAGAAGAAGAAATGCTGAGCACAGCCTTTCTGCCATATGTCGCCCGGGGATGGACAGAATCAGCCATATATTGTGTGAAGTCTATTTACAAATTGCTCAACAAGATCAAAGAGTGCCAAAGACTGACAAAGGACAATAGTGTCTCACTTGCAGTGTCAAGAAACCATGTACATGTGAAAAAGTCTATGTTTGAAAGATTGGACAATCTGTCAATACCAGGATCATCAGATATAAATGGTTTTGCATGTTGGGACTGGTAGAGAAACAAGTCTTGTCAGAGCAAGCAGTATGTGAGACTGACCACATAATGAAATTCACTGACATGCATGTTCTCACTCACAAAAATAGGAAAGATTAAAGCCTCAAGGTAAATGGATCATTGGTTTCATGTGCTGCAGCAAATAAGTGTTGCAGGTAGCTAAGGAAGCAACACAATGGTAATGATCAGGGAAAAGCACTGGGACATTGGTGCAACAGATACATATAATCTCCAGACATGGGCTTGACTCCAGTCTTATACTGTATTTCCAGAAACATATATGGAGCTGAGGACAAGAAAGTGTTAAATACAGAGTAAAATTGTTTATATGAAGATATGGATATGGCATTTGCAACAACAAGAAATGTATGGTGTTTGCAACAATGAAGTACCATTTACTTAAAATCCAATTTTACACAATTATGGGGTCAAAACACCCAGCAGCTATGTAACTGTCAATTGTAAACTTTCATGGCCAGAAATATCACTGTGGTGCTCGGCAAAGGCACAGAGGATTTTCAAATGGAGAGAAGAGGACTTATTACAGAGTAAATTCAACAGATCCACCAGAACCTGGAATGCACGGACTGCAAGTTAATGTGTCACCATATTACACTGAGCAATTAATTGTGTAGTGGTGACTGGGATAGAATTGACAGACTATTGCATTACACTGTTAAGAAGCAGTCTGCCCCCGGTAGCTGAGTGGTCAGCACAACAGAATGTCAATCCTAAGGGCCTGGGTTCGATTCCTGACTGAGTCGGAGATTTTCTCCACTAAGGGACTGGGTGCTGCGTTGTCCTAATCATCATCATTTCATACCCATTGACGTGCAAGTTGCCGAAGTGGCGTCCAATCAAAAGACTTGCACCCGGCGAACGGTCTACCCGAAGGGAGGCCCTAGTCACATGACATTTACATTTTACTGTTAAGAAGCATATGTTGACAACTCATAGCAGACAGAAGAAGAGATTTGATAATTTGCAACCTAATATTATCATCCACCACTTAGATGTTTCCCACACAGTTATCAATTCATATGGAAATTCATTATCTGATGACCAGATATCTGTGCTTGCCAGGGGAGATAATTTTGCCATTAGTCTTGGAGTTGTGTCCATGGAGGAAACAATAGTCTATGTACCAGCAGGCATTCACAGCATGGACACAGTTACTGTTGGAAAAGTTCATACAGAAGCTGTAAGAGTATAGGCTCACTCAAAGCTGCCAAAAAGATATTTAATTGTGGGTGAGAGCCATAAAATGGCTGAAGGAAGATGATAGTATTATCATTCTCCTCACTGGCAAGGGAAATGTCACAGTAGTTTTGAATGTCGCTGGCTATTCTATTAAGAGTAACAACTTATTAGATCTGCCAACATATAGGAAACTGAGTAAAGATCTCACTGAAATAGACAGAGTGAGGTGGCACAGTGGTTAGCACACTGGACTCGCATTCGGGAGGACAACAGTTCAAACCCATCTCCGGCCATCCTGCTTTAGGTTTTCTGTGATTTCCCTAAATCATTCCAGGCAAATGCCGGGATGCTTCCTTTGAAATGGCATGGTCAGTTTCCTTCTCCATCCTTCCCTAATCCGAGCTTGTGCTCCATCTCTAATGACTTCATTGTCGATGGGACATTAAACACTAATCTTCTCCTCCTCCTCCTCCCCTCACTGACAAAGTTCTTATAACTGTTATGTGACTTATAAAGAAGTTCTCTACCAGACAGAGCAATAAGAAAAGTCAGTTCAATTCAGTTGTGCTACCGCCAAGACATTGTGGATTGCTGAAGGAGCATAAAGAACATGTTCCTCTGAGACCTATACTTAGTCCCTTGGTTTTTGCACCTATTCCATTGCCAAGGTCTTGACCACATTACTATGACTATATGTGGGCCAATCAGACTCCTATATCAAGAATTTGGCACAGTTTATAAGTACACTCCTGGAAATGGAAAAAAGAACACATTGACACTGGTGTGTCAGACCCACCATACTTGCTCCGGACACTGCGAGAGGGCTGTACAAGCAATGATCACACGCACGGCACAGCGGACACACCAGGAACCGCGGTGTTGGCCGTCGAATGGCGCTAGCTGCGCAGCATTTGTGCACCGCCGCCGTCAGTGTCAGCCAGTTTGCCGTGGCATACGGAGCTCCATCGAAGTCTTTAACACTGGTAGCATGCCGCGACAGCGTGGACGTGAACCGTACGTGCAGTTGACGGACTTTGAGCGAGGGCGTATAGTGGGCATGCGGGAGGCCGGGTGGACATACCGCCGAATTGCTCAACACGTGGGGCGTGAGGTCTCCACAGTACATCGATGTTGTCGCCAGTGGTCGGCGGAAGGTGCACGTGCCCGTCGACCTGGGACCAGACCGCAGCGACGCACGGATGCACGCCAAGACCGTAGGATCCTACGCAGTGCCGTAGGGGACCGCACCGCCACTTCCCAGCAAATTAGGGACACTGTTGCTCCTGGGGTATCGGCGAGGACCATTCGCAACCGTCTCCATGAAGCTGGGCTACGGTCCCGCACACCGTTAGGCCGTCTTCCGCTCACGCCCCAACATCGTACAGCCCGCCTCCAGTGGTGTCGCGACAGGCGTGAATGGAGGGACGAATGGAGACGTGTCGTCTTCAGCGATGAGAGTCGCTTCTACCTTGGTGCCAATGATGGTCGTATGCGTGTTTGGCGCCGTGCAGGTGAGCGCCACAATCAGGACTGCATACGACCGAGGCACACTGGGCCAACACCCGGCATCATGGTGTGGGGAGCGATCTCCTACACTGGCCGTACACCACTGGTGATCGTCGAGGGGACACTGAATAGTGCACGGTACATCCAAACCGTCATCGAACCCATCGTTCTACCATTCCTAGACCGGCAAGGGAACTTGCTGTTCCAACAGGACAATGCACGTCCGCATGTATCCCGTGCCACCCAACGTGCTCTAGAAGGTGTAAGTCAACTACCCTGGCCAGCAAGATCTCCGGATCTGTCCCCCATTGAGCATGTTTGGGACTGGATGAAGCGTCGCCTCACGCAGTCTGCACGTCCAGCACGAACGCTGGTCCAACTGAGGCGCCAGGTGGAAATGGCATGGCAAGCCGTTCCACAGGACTACATCCAGCATCACTACGATCGTCTCCATGGGAGAATAGCAGCCTGCATTGCTGCAAAAGGTGGATATACACTGTACTAGTGCCGACATTGTGCATGCTCTGTTGCCTGTGTCTATGTGCCTGTGGTTCTGTCAGTGTGATCATGTGATGTATCTGACCCCAGGAATGTGGCAATAAAGTTTCGCCTTCCTGGATCAATGAATTCACGGTGTTCTTATTTCAATTTCCAGGAGTGTAAATTAAATGGCATAGTGGTCCAACTGGAGGACATGTTAATTATTTTTGATGTGGTATTGCTATTAACTGTAGTCCTGCTTCATGAGCTGAATTGGAGTTTTCCTCCTGATATTGCAGAGTCATTTAAATATTGCTCATGGCCACATATTTCAAACAGAACAATGAGTTCTATGGAAAGACAGGTGGTGTGGCTATGGGCAGCCGCTTAAATCCAGTTATAGTGAATTATTTCCTGGAAAAATTTGAGGAGCAGGCATATGTAGATAATATGCTTGTTTTGTGGAGGAGTGGCAGAGAAGAACTAATCTTTTTTTTCATAAGCATCGCAACAGAGTTGATCCCAAGATTCAGTTTCCTAAGGTGAAGGAGGCAGGTGGAAGATTAAAGTTAGTTGATGTGATAATTTTTTGAGAAAGAAGATAATAGCTTAGGCCACACAGTTTACCAAAAACCCATGCACAAGGACCATTACCTAGACTGGGTTTCAAATGACCACCCACAAAAAAGTAAGGCATCATAAAAACATTTTCATTTTGGTTCTTGCTGGCATCAGCTATCCAAGGTTAAAATTTCATGACACAATTTTTTCCACCCTGTATAGTTAGTGATAGATTTAACATCAGAACTCTGACTATTAAGAAGATGATGTTATGGAATTCTGTTATCTTGTAAGGAAAATAACTCATGATGGATGTAGCATGTGGGATGTAAAAAGCAGCTTAGCACAGGCAAAGAGAACTTCTCTGCCAAAAGAAGTCTACTAACACTTAATATGGGCCTTAATTTGAGAAAGAAATGTAGGAGAATTTACATTTGGAGCATGGCATTGTAGGGCAGTGACTCAGGGACTTTTGGAAAACCAGAAAAGAAAAGAAACGAGTTGCAGCATTTGATATAACCTGCTATGGAAAGAGAGAGAAATAGAGAGGGGGGTGGGGGTATACACAAAATAAAGAAATCTGCAATTTTGTACATTGTAATTTATATAGTCATGTATTCAGTCACTGAGTAGAAACAGTTTCACTGTAAGGATTGCCTTTAAAGGAATTTGTATACTGGATAGCTTTTATTTCCACAGGTATTTTAACAAAATTTTCAGTCCTATGAGGAATGGACGCCTCTGACACCTATTGGTACATGCATGGATTGAATGAATGTTTTGCTGAGTCTGGTACTGTGGTCATAGACATCACAGTTCTTCTGCAAATTTTTTCGTCATCTATTTCATTTGTTTGGAAAAGTTAAATGGTTTCTCTTCCATGAATGGATAGTAGTGCAAGTATGTAAAGCACTGTGAAGGTATTTTTGCATGATTACCTTATTGTTTTCCATTTATTATTCTAATGGCATTCTTTTGAATTTTAAATGTACTGAGAGCTGCCAGACAGTTTCCCCTGAATGTTAAACTATAGTTCAGATGTGACTGTATGTAAGCATAATAAGCAGTTTTAACGGTTTCCATATTAGTGCAAGGCTTCAGGGCCTCAAGAGTTCACACCCTCTACTTAGTTTACCATTTATACACTCAAACAACACATTTGCATACTCTACAACAAGTATGATTCAAGCTGCTGGAGGCTGTGGTCATGTGAGTGTGAGTTTCATTTGCATGAGTGTGTGCGTGTGTGTATGTTATCTAATTTTGACAAAGGCCTTGTAGGCAGAAAGCTAAATGTCTGACAGTCTTTTTCTTCTGCCATTCTGTGACAACATCTCCACTATATTGTGAGTAGCAGCTATTCCTTTCATTACATTGTTACATTTACATACTTATTATGATTAATCCATTTAACATTTTTGACAATCCTTAAGAAAAATTCTAGGTTATGTGGATTCTTATTTTGTTGGTTTATGGTGACATTTTTACTGTTATTTATAACTAAACAAGTGTGGTCTGACCAACTGCTGATTGGTTTCATGGAACAATTTACAGACTGCTGCAGTTCGTGCTGTTTCTCACCTTATAGAAGGACTGCCATAAAGTCAAAAATAAGACACTTTTGTGTGTATTTACGTTTATACTCAGACCATTAAAGTATAACAGGAAGAGTAGTGGTCCCATAAACATTCCTTGGGATGCACGTACATTTCATCTACATTTCGCAGTACTTCAATATCTTCTTTGCACTTTTGATTGTCAAGTAATTATTTGATCCACTTGTCTGAAAGGACCCATTGCCACAGTGTTCAGTCTCAGTAACTAGATTTGTATGTTTAACTATGTCAAATGCTTTGGACTTACCTAAAAATATCCTAGCTGATAATTGTTTGTTATCCATCAGATCTCAGGTACTGTTAAGACATTCATAGATTGCTGCCTGTGTTGATTTTGCCCTTCTGCATAAATAGTCAAAATGAATAGTATTGTTGGTTTTACCTTCAAGGACAAGTTCAATAGTCTTTTTAAATTCCTTAGACATATTCTTAATGCCAACATAACAGGTCCACATTCCAACTTCTCTGGCTGTAACATGGTCCAGTGTCAATGTGCAAGGACCAGGACCAAGGAGTTTATCATTTGAGTTAGGAGGTACAAAAGTGCAGTAAAGAGCTCCGGTTTCATTGCAGTCTAAGTCAACATTATCTCCTATTTTGATGATGATTGTTTTAGATTGTCCCAATAGAGTTTCTCTATCTGCAAAGAAAATGTGGACATATTACTGAAGCTGCAATAGTTACATATGTATTTTTTATTGCTGTATTATATTACACAAATAATATGCACATATGTAACTGAGAAGTGTCTCATGGTTGCGGAGAGAATTTATATGGTGCGTTTAATCAGAATGCAAAAAGCTTACTTAAAGTTATTAAATATTATATTACATGGTAATATTAATTATAACTAAAATGCAGTACCTAAACTATAATTCAGCTATATTTACTACAAAAGATTTCATAATTTCTGGTAGATTATTGAAAACATATCTATTGATGCTTATGTGATTTTCTCCTGAACTATAGGAAAACACTTGAAATATTTCTAAAAAATATTTTCAGTTTTGTTGTTATAATGATGCTTCATACTACAGGTTGGCCACAACAAAGGGCTTTAAATAATATTTACGACATAAATACATTTGCTTTTCCATCAAGTGATTGCCATGGACTGTATATGTTACACTGATTAGTTTATAGTTATAAGGTTTCCATGATAACCGAACTACAAAAACTTTTATAGTGTGTCTTGTACCAAGGCTTGGACTCAAAGCTGGGTCTCGTGTCCACTAGACAGTTGTGCTAAACACTACACCATCCTGACACAGTGGGTTTGCACAACTGCACAAACCACCCTTGCATGCCTCTGTCCTCAATTCACATTCCTATCCACACCTCAACCCACTTGGTATTCCCCCCTAAACAGGATCAGGTATTGGAAAAGCACTTCAGTATCAAATAAAATGGGGGAGTCTATCTACAAGGGCAGTTCAATAGGTAATGCAACACATTTTTTTTCTCGGCCAATTTTGGTTGAAAAAACCGGAAATTTCTTGTGGAATATTTTCAAACATTCCCGCTTCATCTCGTATAGTTTCATTGACTTCCGACAGGTGGCAGCGCTGTACGGAGCTGTTAAAATGGCGTCTGTAACGGATGTGCATTGCAAACAACGGGCAGTGATCGAGTTTCTTTTGGCGGAAAACCAGGGCATCTCAGATATTCATAGGCGCTTGCAGAATGTCTACGGTGATCTGGCAGTGGACAAAAGCACGGTGAGTCATTGGGCAAAGCGTGTGTCATCATCGCCGCAAGGTCAAGCAAGACTGTCTGATCTCCCGCATGCGGGCCGGCCGTGCACAGCTGTGACTCCTGCAATGGCGGAGCGTGCGAACACACTCGTTCGAGATGATCGACGGATCACCATCAAACAACTCAGTGCTTAACTTGACATCTCTGTTGGTAGTGCTGTCACAATTGCTCACCAGTTGGGATATTCAAAGGTTTGCTCCCGCTGGGTCCCTCGTTGTCTAACCGAACACCATAAAGAGCAAAGGAGAACCATCTGTGCGGAATTGCTTGCTCGTTATGTGGCTGAGGGTGACAATTTCTTGTCAAAGATTGTTACAGGCAATGAAACATGGGTTCATCACTTCGAACCTGAAACAAAACGGCAATCAATGGAGTGGCTCCACACCCACTCCCCTACCAAGAAAAAGTTTAAAGCCATAACCTCAGCTGGTAAAGTCATGGTTACAGTCTTCTGGGATGCTGAAGGGGTTATTATGTTCGATGTCCTTCCCCATGGTCAAATGATGAACTCTGAAGTGTATTGTGCTACTCTTCAGAAATTGAAGAAACGACTTCAGCGTGTTCGTAGGCACAAAAATCTGAACGAACTTCTCCTTCTTCATGACAACGCAAGACCTCACACAAGTCTTCGCACCCGAGAGAAGCTCACAAAACTTCAGTGGACTGTTCTTCCTCATGCACCCTACAGCACCGATCTCGCACCGTCGGATTTCCATATGTTTGGCCCAATGAAGGACGCAATCCGTGGGAGGCACTACGCAGTTGAAGAAGAAGTTATTGATGCAGTACGACGTTGGCTCTGACATCGACCAGTGGAATGGTACTGTGCAGGCATACAGGCCCTCATTTCAAGGTGGCGTAAGGCCGTAGCATTGAATGGAGATTACGGTGAAAAATAGTGTTGTGTAGCTAAAAGATTGGGGAATAACCTGGTGTATTTCAATGCTGAATAAAGCAACCCCTGTTTCAGAAAAAAAATGTGTTGCATTACTTATTGAACTGCCCTCGTAAATCAAAAGCATAGGTGCTTTAATCTAATAAAACTATAGATTCTAGAGGCCTTTCCAAGTCTCAAACATATGATGTATATATACAGACTGATGCGACAAATGATAATTTGTACCAATGCTGAGACTGAGTGTCTAGCAGACTATTTTGCAGGGAATTTGTGAGGATTATTCCTTGGGAATCTCAAAAAACAGTGGTCATCACCTTACCAGCTGACAAAATGATCTTTGCCTTCTTCAGTGCACTTTCACCAGCATTTGTGTATTGTTTTGACTGCCATTTTGGCTTTGGTGTGTAATGATGGATTCAGGTTTCATCAACAGTCACAAAATGGTACAAAACATCTCACAGATAAACTTTGTGTTGAAATTTTTGGCCAGATTCATTTTTGGTCGACTGTGAGCAGTCATGGCACCTAACTTGCACACAGTTCTTCATAGCCAATTCCCTATGCAGGACATTATGGATTCACTCAGTTGAGATGCCAACAGTTTTGGCAATCTCACAATTTTTATTTGGTGCTCCTACATTACCAGTCATGGACTTTGTCAATGATTTCCTTTGTGGTGACTTCAATTGGACATCTGGGGCATCCTTTGTCTTTGGTGCTTGTCTGATCAAATTTAAATTCATTAATCTAAAAGTAAATGGTCTTTAGCGATGGTGCAGAGTCCATTTGAACTATATCTGATTCTGTTTTGATTTGAAGTCCAACCCTTCAAATCAAAATGTTTAATAACAGCATGAATTCAGTTTTCTCCCGTTTCAATTGCAGTCTTCACCCTGAGCAATTCATACGGCTGCCAACAATGAACAGTATGCTGTACTTTGTTGAAATTCCTTATGCAAACCTTGGAATAATCAAGCTTACCAGCCATGAATGTCTAATAAAAATGTTCCATTCTTTTATGAAAATTTATCAGACTTGTATGATATACAGGACATAAAATCCCATCTGAGGTTTGCGATCATTTTTATGTTAATAATTGGCAACCAGTGCTGTAATATCACAATGAAGTCATGAGAAGTTCAGTTGACTCTTTTATTAGAACATGTTACATGTTTCAGGATTACACCCATCTTCAGACATCTGTTACAAAAAAGTACAAAATATAAGTGAACAGCACACTCACACGTCTCATTATAGAAAATGAGATTGAGTCATTTGAGTTACATATCACAAACTTCAATTCCTTCCTAACCAACCAGGCATACACCATTGACAACTCAAAGAAAGTGTCCAATAACATATGACTATTACTGTGACACATGCAGTCTTGAAGCAGAGCATATACTGACGCTAAACAAGTCAACTAGCAGTGAAGCGCCTTCAGTAGGGGGCACTGCATGGTCATGCGCTCCATGCATTCACATGTAATTTAGTACCAATATACTCAGCATATAACATCTAACAGAGCATAATTACAAATAGCAACCAGAATGGTACTTCCATACATGTTAACACTAAAGGATTTTTTAATTAAAAAAAAACCCTCCAAAATTTTTACATTGCAATACTATACCTATAGTCAATAGTGGCACTAAGCACAACTCAAACCATATGTCAATATGAATAATGGGGGGGGGGGGGGAGGGGGAATTCCTTCATGAATAAACCTTTCAACCTGATCTCTAAAAGAATACCACCAAATTAAATATAACCAACATTATCCATCATATACTAAAACCCTGGGATCAGCTCACATATGCAAACGTCTTAGGTGCCATCTGTTAAAGCCAACGGCAACCACGTTGGCAGCAGCCATTCACCTATTGAATTACAGGCAAGGGATATTCATGGACCATGATAGCCCAAATAGAAGGCTTCAAACAACAACTTACACCCCTCTACCACTTGGAAAAAAGTTTAATGGTGAGAGGAAGAACATTTTCACAAAATCCCAAAACACACACAGGGGTTATACCTCATACATTCTTTATGTAAACTAGTGGCATGACAATTGCCTGAGTCCTACCTATATTACCTGGATACAGAAGACCTCTAGATTTAAAATTTATAAATAAATAAATAAAACATTAAAAGTGTTAAAACTTTAAAGTCTAAAATCAATAAAGTAAACCATTGAGTCAGCAAGGACCACTCTTTAACACTTTCTTTTTTTGTTTTTTAGTCCCCCCCCCATTATTTATTTTATATTGGTATATGCTTCGAGTTGTGCTTAGTGCCACTATTGGCAATGTAAAAATTTTGGAGTTTTTTGAAAAAAAAATTAAAACTCCTTTAGTGTTAATGTGTACAGAAGTACCATTCCAGTCGCTACTTGTAATTACATCCTGTTATATGTTATATGCTGTGTATATTAGTATTAAATTACCTGTGAATGCATGAAGCACATGACCATGCTGCACCCCCTACCGAAGGCGCTTCACTGCTAGTTGACGTGTTTAGCGTCAGTATATGCTATGCTTCAAGACCACATGTGTTGCAGTTATAGTCATATGTTATTGGACACTTTCTTTGAGTTGTCAAGGCTGTATGCCTGGTTGGTTAGAAAGGAGTTGAAGTTTGTGGTATGTAACTCATATGACCCGATGTCATTTTCTGTAATGTTCAGATGTGTTGAGTGAGCTGTTCACTTATGTATTGTACTTTTTTGTAACAGAAGTCTGAAGATGTGTGTAATCTTGAAATGTGTAACATGTTATGATAAAAGAGTCAATTAAACATATCATGATTTTATTGCGATTGTACAGCATTGTTAGCCAATTATTTACCATACTTATCAAACTATCTTGATATTTAGTGGCAGCAGAACACACACACATTAAAGACTGTAGTGATTGGCAAGCTTTCAGAGCCAATGGCTCCTTCTTCAGGCAGAAGGGTTGAAGGGGAAGGAAGAAGGGTGAGGTAAAAGGACTGGAGAGGTCTAGGAAAATGGGTAGATTTTGGGAAAGTCACCCAGAACTATGGGTCAGGGGAACTTAACATACGGGGTGAGAAGGAAAGATTGAATGTTGGGAACTGCATCAGACAAGATTTCAAAACTGGAGAGCTTAATGGTGGAAGACAGGGTAATATGCAAGACAAAGATTACTACTAAAACATCATACATGAGTTAATAAGAGTGAGAAGCTAAGTGCATTGTATGTAAGAGTTGGGAGGGGGCAGTGAAAAATAGGTGGGGGAGACAATGAAAGATGGAGAAAATTAAAACGGAGTGAAGCAAAGGGTAGTTACAGTGAAGAAAAGCTGAGATGAAAGAAATTAACGTAAATTAAGGCAAGGTGGGTGGTGAGAACCAAGGATATGTTGTAGTGCCAGTTCACACCTACGGAGTTCTGAGAAACTGGTGTCTGGATTTTTATCCAGATGACGCATGTGGTGAAAGAGGCACCATGGTCACGAATGTCATATTGTAGAGCACACTCTGCAACAGTATATAGCGAGTTGCCAGTATATACCCTCTGCCTATGTCCATTCATCCTAATTGATAATTTGGTGGTAGTCATGCCAATGTAGAAGGCTGAACAGTGTTTACATAATAGCCAGTATATGACATGTTTCATTTTGCAGGTGGCTCTCCTATTCCAGTAGGGATGGTCACAGGGGTAGGAAGCCATAGGGTAGGGAGATGGGTGCAGAAGGAGCATAGGGTCTGACAAGAATATAGGATGGTTTGGGATGGCAACAGAAAGCTATTATAGGTGTAGTGGGCAAAATTTCAGACAGAATCGATCTCATTTCAAGGCATGATTTTAGGAAATTGTGGCCATTTAGAAGTAGCTGATTAACACATTCCACATGAGGATAATACTGAGTCACCAATGGTGTGATTGGTTCAAATGGCTCTGAGCACTATGGGACTTAACTGGTGTGGCCAACAGTCCCCTAGAATTTAGAACTACTTAAACCTAACTAACCTAAGGACATCACACACATCCATGCTGAGGCAGGATTTGAACCTGCAACTGTAGCGGTCGTGCAGTTCCAGACTGTAGTGCCTAGAACCACTCGGCCACTCTGGCCGGCAATGGTGTGCTCTGAAGCTGTTTTGTGGAGGGATCAGTAGCACCAGGAGGTGCACCGCAGGTTCACAGGAGAGCTTCTGTAAAGTTTCGAAGGTAGGAGACGAGATACTGGCAGAAGTAACTGTGAGCACCGGGCGTGAGTCGTGGTTCGGTAGCTCTGATGTTAGAGCATTGTCCGCAAAAGGCAAAGGTCCCGAGTTCGAGTCTCGGTCGGGCACACAGTTTTAACCTGCCAGGAAGTTTCATATCAGCACACACTCCGCTGCAGAGTGAAAATCTCATTCTGGAAACATCCCCCAGGCTGTGGCTAAGCCATGTCTCTGCAGTATCCTTTCTTTCAGGAGTGCTAGTTCTGCAAGGTTCACAGGAGAGCTTCTGTAAAGTTTGGAAGGTAGGAGACGAGATACTGGCAGAAGTAAAGCTGTGAGCACCGGGCGTGAGTCGTGCTTCGGTAGCTCAGATAGTAGAGCACTTGCCCGCGAAAGGCAAAGGTCCCGAGTTCGAGTCTCGGTCAGGCACACAGTTTTAATCTGCCAGGAAGTTTCATGTCATCAATGTATCTAAACCAAACCAGGGTCTGAAGAAATGGATCCCTGGCTGGCCCCCTCCAAGCAACTCATGAAAAGGTTGGCATAGGAAGGAGCCACCCTCGTTCCCATGGTCATACCCCTGATCTGTTTGTAGGTCTGCCCTCATAGGTGAAGTAGTTGTTGCTAAATATAAAGTTGATTAAGGTAAGTAGGAAGTATGTCACCGGTTTGGAATCAGGTGGGGGCTGACTGAGGAAATATTCATCAGCAGGCAGACCATGTACACGGGGATATTGGTATATCCTGTTTTGAATCCCATGCCACTTTACTTGATGTTGATATCATCCTCACCAAAGGCCAGCTACACACTTCCATCCACACTAAACCTATGAACAACTGAAACTGTATCTGTAATATTTTACCATGTGTGAGAAGTGTGGTCTCCATTGTAGGTTTGTCAGTATGGGTTACAGTGTGGGATTTGTTCAAAGTATTTTCACTGGGGGGAATGCAGTGGGGGAAGCCAGTGGACATTCTAGTGAGATCTTCTCCTGTGAATGCAGAATCTGTAGTAGAAATAAGTTGATAGAGGAGCAGGAGCTTATGGTCTGTGCCCTTCAGGTGCAGTTACAACACACAAAGAAGGAACTAGATAGGTTGAGGAGGGTGAAGGGTGGTTGGGAAAGGGAACTAGCAGTTGGGAAGAAGGCAGCTAGGAGGAGGAGGTATTCAGACAGTTATACTTTGCATATATGCAATAGATTTGACCAACTGTCAGAGCTGAGTGGAGAAGAGTCTCTTGTAGCAGTAGATGTATGTACTGTTGTTTGTTGGTAGGCTTTATGTGGGCAGAAGTGTGTATCTGACCTTTGGTGAGGACAAGATCAACATCAAGGAAAGTGACATGGGATTTAGAAAAGGACCATGTGAAATCTTATTGGGAGAAGGTATTTGGAGATTCTAGGAATATTAGCAGGTCAGCCTCACCAGAAGTCCATATGGCAAAGATGTCATCAATGTATCTAAACCAAACCAGGGTCTGAAGACTTATGGCACCCAGGAAAGCCCCTTCCAAGTGACCCATGGAAAGGTTGGCATAGGAAGGTGCCATGCTGGTTCCCGTAGCCATACCTCTGATCTGTTTGTAAGTCTGCCCCTCAAAGGTAAAGTAGTTTTTGGTAAGTATAAAGTTGCTTAAGGTGAGTAGGAAAGATGTCATAGGCTTGGACTCAGGTGGGTGCTGACTGAGGAAATGTTCAGCAGCAGACAGACCATGTATAAGGGGGTTGTTGGTATAGAGTTACGTGGGATCAATGGTGACAAGCAAGTTGTGTGATGGGAGTGTGTTGGGCATGGATTTCATATGATCTAGGAAATGGTTGGTATCTTTGAAATGGGAGGGGAGCTTTTGTACTATGAGTTGCAGGAGTTGATCAACTAAGTAAGATATATGTTCAGTGGGTGCTCTTAAGCCAGCAACTATAGGATGGCCAGGATAATTGGGTTTGTGGATCTTAGGATCACCTTTTACCTTCTTTTGATGATCCCAAACCCAATCATCCTGGCCATCCTATAGTTTCTGTCTGCTTCTGAACATTTCCTCAGTCAGCACCCAACTGATTCCAAACCTATGATATCCTTCCTACTCACCTTAATAAGCTTTATACTTACCAAAAACTACTTCACCTTTGAGGGGCAGACATAGAAATAGATCAGGGTTATGGCCATGGGAACCTGTATGACTCCTTCCCATGCCAACCTTTTCATGGGTTGCTTTGAAGGGGCTGTCCTCGATTCCATAAGTCTTCAAGCTCTGGTTTGGTTTAAATACATTGATGACATCTTTACCATATGGACTCATGGTGAGGATGACCTGCTGAAATTTCTGGACTCTCTAAATACCTCCTGCCAGGTCCTCTTCTGAATCACATTCCCCTTTCCTTGATGCTGATCTTGTCCTCACTGAAGGCCAGATACACACTTCTGCCCACATTAAACCCACCAACAAACAACAGTACATAACTTTTGACAGTTGCCATCCTTTCCATGTCAAACATTCCCTCTAATACACCCTTGGCATCTGAGGCAAATGTATTTGTTCAGACACAGACTGTTTACACCAATATGTCACCATTCTCAACTCAACCTTCACTGCACATAATTACCCCACCAGCCTAGTTAAAAAGCAGATTTCCCAGGCCATCACATCTAATCCTGGTACTGCTGATACCACCACAAAACAGCATCAGCACACACCATTCATGACTCACTATTATCTTTCTACAGGGCCATGATTTCCTAAAAACATGTCCTGAAATGAGAGCCATTCTGTCTGAAATTTTGCCCTCCACACCTAGAATAGCTTTCCGTCACCCTCTCAATGTCCACAATATTCTTTTCAGACCCTATGCTCCTACTGCACCCATTTCCCTACCCTATGGCTCAAACCCCTGTGACTGTCCCCCCTGCAAAACTTGCCCTATGCACCCTCCTATCACCACCTACAATAGCTTTGTAATTCGAAAAAACATATACTATCAAAGGGAGAGATACCTGCAAAATCACACGTCATATACCAGCTATTATGTAAACGCTGTTCAGCCTTCTACATCAGCATGACTACCACCAAATTATCAATTAGGATGAATGGGCATAGGCAGGGGGTATATACTGGCAACTCACTGTATACTGTTGCAGAGTGTGCTCTACAACATGACATTTGTGACCTCAGTGCCTGTTTCACCACACACGTCATCTGAATTCTTCTGCCAGACAACAGTTACTCAGAACTTCGCAGGTGGGAACGAACACTACAATATGTCCTTGGTTCTCACCACCCACCTTGCCTTAACTTACGTTAATTTCTTCCAGCTCAGCTTTTCTTCACTGTAACTACTCTTTTCTTCACTCTGTTTTAATTTCCTACATCTCACTTTGTCTTTTCCATCTATTTTTTACCGCCCCCTCCCACCTCTGTTACGTACAATGCACCTAGCTTCTCACTCCTATTAACTCATGTATGATGTTTTAGTAGTAATCTTTGTCTTGGATATTACCCTGTCTTCACCGAGCGAGGTGACGCAGTGGTTAGACACTGGACTCGCATTCGGGAGGACGACGGTTCAATCCTGCATCCGGCCATCCTGATTTAGGTTTTCCGTTATTTCCCTAAATCGCTCCAGGCAAATGCCGGGATGGTTCCTTTCAAAGGGCACGGCCGACTTCCTTCTCCGTCCTTCCCTAATCCGATGAGACCGATGACCTCGCTGTCTAGTCTCCTTCCCCATACCAACCAACCATTACCGTGTCTTCCTCCTTTAAGTTCCCAGGTTTTCAAATCTTGTCAAATGTAGTCCCCAATAATCATTCTTTCCTTCTCACCCTGCATGGTAAGTTCCACTGACCCACAGTTCTGGGTGACTTTCCCAAAATTGACCCCTTTTCCTAGACCTCTCCAGTCCTTTTACTTCACCTTTCTTCCTTCCCCTTCAACTCTTCTGCCTGAAGAAGGAGCCATTGGCTCTAAAAGCTTGCCAATCACAACAGTCTTTTATATGTGTGTTCTGGCACCACTTGTCAAGTAGATTTTTATCTGTCCAATTAAATAATTTTATCAATTATTGATTGTTTTCATTGTTATACACTGATATTTAATATCCCTGCATTACAACATTTTGTATTAAAGAATTTTCTCAGTTTATTAAATAGCTGCTGTGAACAGTGTGTCAGCCACTCCCTGTTGAGTTATAGTAAATTACAATCAGATGTATGAAATCTTGGTTGCTCCTTCACTAAGTAATGCTCATACACTAAGTCTGTGAAAGCAGACAGAAATGTAAACAGAAATGGCCGCTGTGCATTGATATAAGACTCCTTGAAGTCTGTAGATCAGTGATCTACTTTGTAATAATTATCAAAAATTTTATTTTTGAGCTGATCATCATGTCAGGTTTTTTTGACATGAATGTGCATTTACTGAAATTCAACTCAACAGGGTCATCTTCAGTACATGAAATATTGTTGGAAGTAATTTTTAATTGATTCATTATACAAGAAAAGGTACCAATGACTTAACCAATGAAGGTCAATAATCTTACATTTACTACAAAATGAACTATACGTAGGTTACCACATTATAGGTATGTGAACCATGTGTTAGCCTTCAGCAGGTAACAGGTTGTAACATGTGTGAACATGTTTCTTAGATGTTAAAAAAATATAGTTTACACAGTGTACAGATCTATAGAAAAATAATTGTTTTTCATAAAATTATTCATTAGTTTTGTTAGTCTGTAGTCATGTTCACTACATAGTATAACCCACAAGTTCACATTTTGGGTTTTCTGAGCAGTTATGAGGTAACATGCACTAAATTTATGACAGTAAAGCTTATGACAGTAGGATTACTGTGTCTTTGGAATTCTTTGGATTATGTTTAGTTGGGTTGAGGCTAGCATGATGAGTGGAATAATGAGATTGTTTGAAGTTACAAAAGTAGCCAGAATGCTAACTACAGAAGAAGGAAAGAAGTTCCTTTGTATTAATCATTTGTCATTAGAAATACCTGTTCAGTGAAATAACACAGTGACATACCACATGTCAATTCATTTCCTGCTCCCCAGTACCAATACTTTACAATACACACTACTTTTCCTCTCATACACACTATGTTCATCTATTAAGAAAAATTATTCGTAACACATACACTGAAGAGCCAAAGAAACTGGTAAACCTGTCGCTGCCTAATAATGTGTGGGGTCTCTGAGAGCAAGCGGAAGTATCACAACACAATGTGGCATGGCCTTGCCTAATGTCTGAAGTAGTGCTGGAGGGAATTGACACCATGAATCCTACAGGGCAGTCCATAAATTTGTAAGAGTATGAGGGTATGGAGATTTCTTCTGAACAGCACGTTGCAAGGCACCGAAGGTATGTTCAATAATGCTCATGTCTGGGGAGTTTGATGGGCAGCAGAAGTTTTTAAACTCAAAATAGTGTTCCTGGAGCCACTCTGTAGCACTTCTGGATGTGTAGGGTGTCAAATTGTCCTGCTGGAATTGCCCAAGTCCATCAGAATGGAGAATGACCATGAATGGATGTAGGTGATGAGACAGGATGTTTAAATGAATGGCACCTGTCAGAGTCGTATCTAGACATATCAGTGGTCCCATATCACTCCAACTGTACATGTCCCACACCATTACAGAGCCTCCACTAGCTTGAACAGTCCCCTGCTGATACACAGAGTCCATGCATTCATGAGGTTGCCTCCATACTCATAAACGTCCATCCAATCGATAAAATTTGAGATGAGACTCATCCAACCAGGCAACATGTTTCCAGTCTTCAGCAGTCCAATGTTAGTGTTGATGGACCCAGCAAGACCAACTATAACACCACATTCAAACTCATTTAAATCTTTATAACATGCCATTGTAGTGTGTGTGTGTGTGTGTGTGTGTGTGTGTGTGTGTGGATGCATGAATATGCACGTACATATTTCTGTGTGAGGATTTAAAGAAGCATTTCTTGTAGAGGTATCACATAAAACAATTTGCTTTGAGTTTAGTGTAAGTCTTGTAATATTTTACAGAGCTCTTGTTTACTGATTAATGAATGATTACTCATACACTATGTGTACAACTGACTTTATTTCATAATACTGTTTGTTTAATGTTGTCCAATAAGTCTAAAGTTTCAATGTCTGAATGTTCAGTGATTCTAGGAATTTCTACACAACAGAGGAAGGTAAAATTATGTAATATCTAACGGAGTAATGGCATATTCAGATCATATTTTGGATTCACAGTTACATCTATCTTCATTTCTTCTGCCTGAAAAGATGGATGCCATGAGGTCTTCTCTAAACATACTATATAATCAGGCATCCTTCATATTTCTGTGAGCCAAATGGTCATAATCCATGAGGTTTTGAACAATCACCACTGATCTCATACAGCACTGTGACCACTGTTGCTTGCCCTGGCATCCATTTCCCTGTGGTTGCGGACAGGCTGTAATGAGGATGAGAATGCTTCTAGTTCTGTGGGTCAGAGTAGAAGGGGCCGAGAAACAGTCATGTCAAGGCTGACACACATCTTTTGTGATGTTCATGAGCTATGGTAGAAATGTCACATTGAAGTTACAAAGTTTTCTGAAGCTCATTATAAAGATGCTCATATTAATATGTGGTAATATCTGTAGCAATGAATATGAAATTAAATTGAATATTTTTTACACATAAATTACACAAATACTGGCAGCAATATGAAATGACATGACATCTATCAAATTCTTCTGACATCTACTGAACAGAACTAGAGTGGGTGCCCTCAATAAAAGTTTTTATTTGCCATGCAATGGTCCCAGCATATTGGGTTGGTTGCATTTACAATACAACTTCTTTTCAGATCATGATAAAATATAAATGCTACCTTACTCCAATTACATTTTTTAAATATAAATTCACTTCACTAAATTTGCATAAAATAAGAAAGTTAATGCAATGATCAAAATGTGGCATTCAAGGCTCATAAATTAAATTTAAGGAAACAACTATATTTAAAAACAAATATAACAAACAAAAATAAAGACCATAATCATTCTGATAAGGATTTAAGCAAAATTTCATTCTGTAAGGATTGAACATGTCAGCTCAGAGCCTCATTGTGCTATCACAAGAAATTATTTTTGTCACATTTTCACTAACAGGGGTCCATGTGGGTGGATGACTGCATGGTGTGAAACCTGGCACCCAGTATTACACCACTGAATGCATCATTTCAAAAAGTCAGTCTCACTCATTATGACTCAGTGGCAAACATTTCTCTACTATACTCAGAAGTAAATGAATTATAATGATAACATTTGAGATTTGATCAAACACTTATAACTGATTCTTACATTTTGATATACATTGCACATTGAACTCTTCTCTGTATTTATTTTCTTCCACTTGATACTATGTAAACCAACTAAATAAGCTTACCTTATTCTACAATGTTTCTTGATTTCCTGTCAGCAAATTTTGCAATCACTAAATAAAATTCTATTTCTCTCTCTTAATAACTTCTACTGTTGTTATTCTCCATTAGTCCACAGTGATCAGCATGAAAATGATGACCCAGTAGAAATACAGGAAAAATGTAACTTCAACATGTTATTAAAATTGGGCCACTAACAAGATGGTTCATATCAAAACTGTCATTGTTGTTGCTGCTGTTGTTGTTGTGGTCTTCAGTCCTGAGACTGGTTTGATGCAGCTCTCCATGCTACCCTATCCTGTGCAAGCTTCTTCATCTCCCAGTACTTACTGCAACCTACATCCTTCTGAATCTGCTTAGTGTATTCATCTAGTGGTCTCCCTCTATGATTTTTACCCTCCATGCTGCCCTCCAATGCTAAATTTGTGATCCCTTGATGCCTCAGAACATGTCCTACCAACCAGTCCCTTCTTCTTGTCAAGTTGTGTCACGATCTCCTCTTCTCCGCAATTCTATTCAATACCTCATCATTAGTTATGTGATCTACCCATCTAATCTTCAGCATTCTTCTGTAGCACCACATTTCGAAAGCTTCTATTCTCTTCTTGTCCAAACTATTTATCGTCCATGTTTCACTTCCACACATGGCTAGACTCCATACAAATACTTTCAGAAACGACTTCCTGACACTTAAATCTATACTCGATGTTAACAAATTTCTATTCATCATAAACGCTTTCCTTGCCATTGCCAGTCTACATTTTATATCCTCTCCACTTTGACCATCATCTGTTATTTTGCTCCCCAAATAGCAAAACTCCTTAAAAACTTTAAGTGCCTCATTTCCTAATCCAATTCCCTCAGCATCACCTAACTTAAATCGACTACATTCCATTATCCTCGTTTTGCTTTTGTTGATGTTCATCTTATATCCTCCTTTCAAGACACTGTCCATTCCATTCAACTGCTCTTCCAAGTCCTTTGCTGTCTCTGACAGAATTACAATGTCATCGGCGATTCTCAAAGTTTTTATTTCTTCTCCATGGATTTTAATACCTACTCCAAATTTTTCTTTTGTTTCCTTTACTGCTTGCTCAATATACAGATTGAATAACATTGGGGAGAGGCTACAACCCTGTCTCACTCGCTTCCCAACCACTGCTTCCCTTTCATGCCCCTCTACTCTTATAACCGCCATCTGGTTTCTGTACAAATTGTAAATAGCCTCTCGCTCCCTGTATTTTATGCCTGCCACCTTTAGAATTTGAAGGAGAAAATATCATGAGAAAATACACCATAGAAGGAATGAATTACAGTAATAGCAGGCTTATGAAAATAAATACAGCATTCATTAATTTCTTTCTTATTGGTGATCAACTGAACCCTTCTCTAATAGATTGAGATATTACAACTGGCTCTAACAATACTAGGGAATCCCTCAGTAAATGTTGTGGTATTGTCAATTTATGACAGGTGAATGTATGGTGTCGCCAGTGCACAATTTTAAAAATCAGTTAAAATTGTTGCACATTTGGGAACTACAATTTTTTATATTGGGCAGTAAGCCCTCTAATGTGCGGGCCCACAAGGTTTGTAAACTCTTGTTATGTGTGTAGTCCAGCACTGCACAGAATGTTTAAAATATTTCCACCTGCTGTCATGTTGCAAAAAGGAAGGTGTCAATTAGAAAGGCCATATGATTAACGTGGTTCTCTGTGACACAGTAAACTGTTTGTAGAGTCTAGCTGCATTCTGCCTGCAGCTTTTCTGCAGCTGCACATCACTGGATCCAATGACCAGGAAGCAGACATCTCAAAGACACACAGACAGACTTAATTTCTATTAAAGATTGAAATAAAAGAAATATTCAGCTCAGTCAACTATCAGGCAATAAATCCACCCTTCCAGTCTCAATGTTTTGGCACATTTGATACCCAGGAAATTCTTTGTTGGATGGTTTTTAACACATATTCACATACCGGTAGCCATTAAACTAATTGTGAAATTTATTATAATATACACCAATAATTCATATGATAGCAGCAATAACATTATGGTGATTATAGGCAAAACAATTGATTACATTACATTCATGTTAATGTCTTGGAATGACTAAACTTATCGGTATCTACATCTGAACAAAATTAGTGTTTGATTAACTGTTATTTACTCAGTCATAGTACAAGACACAAAAACAGTTTCCACAAATACTTTATCTCCTAGCTGAGGGTTCAGGGAGAAGTATTACATTCTAGTGTAAAGATGTAAAGCAGAAAACTGGGAATCCCTATAAAGCTGAAATTATGAAGGACACCTTATTAGACAATTTGACAAATTATCTGTTATGGCCACCTGACAGCTGTAGAAGGTCAATGCCTGATGACTGCATAACTGCCACAGGTCACAGCTGTTCCAGCATCAAGCCACACTCTTTAGCCCCAATATTTGGTATTTCCACCCATTCTGAAGCAGTGATGTAACCAAAATCCAGATACCCCACTTCAGCATTAATGAAAGGGTGACTATGTGACACATCAGGCATCTACACAACACCACACTGCATCAGTGCATGAGTAAGTAGTGTCTGTCAGCCAGCAAAAATAATCAAGTAACCCACCTCTGTTGAACACGCTACCACTGTGTTCTCCAGAGAAGTATTGTCACTCAGTCATTGTCTGTTGCTGAGCTGTCAACATAAGTCAGCATTGTTCAACAAGATCAGTTGCCATATGGTCCTGTATTGGGCACCAATTAGCCTGAGGATCAAACTGGAACCCTAAACACCAGCTTGCTTGGTGACTTGTTAGGGGACATTGTCGATCAGATGCCCAATGCCAGAGTTTGCTACTCAGATAACTTCATTTATGCTATAAACAGACATGCTATCAGCACAACATACTCCCCATATAGCCATGAAGTACAACTGCACCACCAGCTCTGACTCAGTACCAGCTGCAGCCTGAGATTCTTGCCCAGCAAGAATGCTCCACTCCCAAGCCATGCCATGCTATTTATGGCCACAGCTGGGATCCCAAGAATGTATGGGCACCAAGGGCCATGAGTTTAGTGCCCACCCTACATGCCGGACTTGGGCCAGGAGCACTGCTCTATACTGTATGAGATCAGTACATGAGTCTGGTTCATGTGAACATGCATTTCCAGGGCAAGGAGGTCAAAATGCCCACCTTGATAATCTGCCCCACCCTCCAACAATGTCAACACTGCATAATACAGCCAGTGGTGTACAAGAGCTGGCTAGTGACCATTTCATCAAGATTCAAGGATTGGGGATTATTGTTAACTTATGAGGTGTAGCACTGTTTTTGATTAACATGTTTCTGTTTTCACAGGTAGTAGATAACTGTTACTCTTTGTATGACATCAGTTTGGCCACATGAATATTAATCTAGCAGAAGTACACAAATACCAGTTATTTAGTATATCTAAGGGAATGTCTGAATTATTTTCTTCTTTTCTTAGAGCAAGTTTATTGTTAATGTAATGCTGAAGTTTAGTTTCTACCAGATGTTTCTCTTTCATTAACATACAGTGTGAACATTAATAAAACCAACAAACTGTAGTGATCGATTTCTGACTGGACATGGGGGAAAATAGGTCCTACGAACATGTGTCCTGAAAAGCATTGTTGCCACAGTAGATAGTGCTGACTAATGAAAGTTCCTCTGACCATACACCAAGTGTTCTTTGTGTGTTGCAGGCTGTGTAATTGTTGCAGCATGCTGTAAGCAGCAGAATGATTTGGTATTAATGTCAGAAACAATCTGAGATGGTGTTTGTGTATGGTCAAGCAGATGGAAATGGTTGAGAGGCAGCATAGCTATACCAAAATATTCTGTAGAATATGGTCCTCCAAAGCTGGTGTACACACAGTCTGCTGCCTCCCACATGTTCATCTGTCTGCAAGATCACATAATCACAAAAAACCTGAAAAGGGCTTGAAATGTTATCTGAAGTGGTTGGCTTCTGTAATGGTTCTTGTTTTGGTGGAGCTATGCTACCTTTCATCCATTTCCAACTGCTTGTATACGAACACCATCTCAGCTTGTTTCAGACATGAATACTGGACAGTTCTGCTGCTTGCACTACACTGCATCAATCTCACAGCCTGAAACACACAAAGAACACATGCTACATGGTCAGAGAAACTTTCACTTGTCAGCACCATCCACCATGGCAACAATGCACTTCTGGTCACATGTTCAAGGATTTTTTCCTCTATTTCCACTCAGGAAGCTGAAACTGCAGTTTGTTAGTTTTATAAATGTTCATCCTGTGTAGGTTGACATGCTCCTCAACCCTGAAAGTGTAACTGGTGAATAAATAATAACTAAAATAAAAATGAAAGTTTAGTGAATATAAATAATACCTTTGACAGTTATCTTCCATGCAGATGCAGTAACTTTGGTCCCAGAAGGAGATTCTGCTGAAAGGGTCCACTTTTCAGGACCATAAGTGCCTGAAGTGGAACCTTCACCTATAATAATGCCACATTCACTTGAATCTGAATGTAAACCCCAGTATCTGAGATCTGGAGAGCTTAGATTCAGAAGATCAAGAACAGTTCCATTAGGAGTTGTTGCCATACAAGATGAACTGATAGGGACTGCAACATCCAGCTTAAAATAAATGTCTTCATTTTCCAAAACAGATGCTTCATTGGGAGAAATATTCGGTGACTCTGAAAAGAATCATCACCAAAGTGCAAAATTAAGTTTTCAGCTTGTAAAGCACATCAGTTGTGGCCTTTTTATACTAATAATATATATTTTTATCTCAGTTTTGCATATACTAAGGCTGAAAAAATAGCAGTTTAAACCAAAACAAAGACATGTGTCGCTAGTTGAATGCTGCCTCAAGTAATTATAATGAACGTAAACTAGGTTTCAGTACCAAAGTAAAAGAAATTTAAAGCTATTTGCTCTTGCAATACTAAAGTACTCTTATTTTTTGTCATTAGCTGAATGGTTCTCAACATTTCAAAATTTAATGCTTTCCAGAATTACAATAGTCAGCTACACATCCATGTCTAAGTCTGAAGATATATTCAACAGCATCATCTACACACATGGCACTCATTAATTTACTACAGTGCAATGTGTTTCATATCTTTGTGGCTGCTCAAATTGCAAAACTTGTTGCAAGAGAAGAAGAAAGAGCTCTGCAAGTGCACTACAGGGACAGAAGACATGTCTGAGAGGCTGTAGACAACAATAGCTGTGAATGTGTGAGTGGGAGCATTTTAGCCAGCCATTCGCACATGCTCCAGCACATCTACAATATAAAGTGATATTTGTGCATGGATTGAGGATTTTTTGGTAGGTAGTGTGCAGCAAGTTATTTTGGATGCAGAGTCAACAGATGTAGAAGTAACTTTGTGTGGGCGACAGGGAAGTGTGTTGGGACCCTTGCTGGTCATGTTGTATATTAATGATGCTGCGGCCAATATTGATAGTAACTTCAGACTTTTCACAGATGATGTAATTATCTATAATGCCGTACTGTCTGAAATAAGCTGCATAAATATTCAGTCAAATCTTGATACAGTTTCCAAATGGTACAAAAATTGGCAACTTTCTTTAAGTGTTCAGAAAGGTAAAACTGTGCACTTTTCTCTTATTATAATATCAGTGAGTCATAGTTAGAATCAACCTTTACAAAATAGGACTAACAAGGGATATTGAATGTGCATGGAGCAGGGCAGCATGAATGGTCACACGTTTGATTGACCCATGGGAGGGTGTAACCGAGATGCTGAAGAAATTGTAATGGTAGACCCTTGAAGGTAGATCGAATTTATCCTGAGAAAGCCTACTTACAAAGTTTCAAGAATGGGCTTTAGGCCTAAATGATGACTCTAGCAATGTGCAATAACACCCTAGGCATTGTTTCCATAGCAAATATGAGGACAATATTACATTAATTATAGCAAACATGGAGGTATTTAAACAGTCATTCGTCCCACAATCTGTATTTGAATGGAACAAGAAAAAACCCTAATAACTCATATGATGGGTTGTATCCTGTATCATGCACTTCACCGTGGTCTGGAGAGTATAGATGTAGATGTAGTTGAACCTTGCTGACATACTTTGTAACTGATTAACTATGTTCTGTATGGGACCAACTTTTATTGTTTTATCTGCTTTGGGAAAACTTAACTTTATAAGGATGAACTGCTGATATATTTTTATAATATAACCAAAGATATTAATTATACCAGTTGAAATCTACAGTCATCAGTGCGTAAATATTCAGGTAAAGCAATGCTAGCTGGAGACAACTTTAACATACTGAGTAAAGACTGTGAAGTCTATGGAAACAACTACAACCATCACACCCTAGAAAAAGATCTGGTCAAGAACCAGAGAGAATTCTGGTCCAGTGTAAAATTGCTAAGTGGGTCTAAGGCTCATTAATCAGTTGGTGGGACAGCTGAAGATAGCAAAATGAAAGACAAAATTTTAAATTCCACATTTAAGAAATAATTCACACAGGAGAATGTTACAAAAATACCAGTGTTTGACCATTGAACAGGCTCCTGTATGACCAACATAGTAGTAAGAATCCCTGGAGTAGAAAAACAACTGAAAGTGTTGAAAAAAATAATAAATAAATCACCAAGTATCAATGGAATCCCAATTTGGTTTTATAATGAGTGCTCTATGGCACTGACTCCTTACCTGGCTTGCATTTATCACAGATCTCTCATCTAGTGCAAAGTCTTGTATATAATAAAGGTAGAAGAGCGAATTCACTAAATTACACACAAATATTCTTAACATCTGTTTGCTGCAGAATTCTTGAACATATTCTGAGTTCAAATATAATAATTTCCTTGAGACTGAGAAGCTTATCTCCACAAATCAGCATGGTTTTAGAAATAATCAGCTGTGTGAAACTCTGCTTGCCCTTTCCTCACATGATATACTGTGAACTATGGATGTAGGCAACATGCAGATTCAATATTTCCAGATTTCCAAAAATCATTTGGCACTGTGCTCCACTGCAGACTGTTAACAAAGATACGAACATATGGAATAGGTTCCCAGATTGTGAGTGGCTTGAAGATTTCTTAAGTAATAGAACCCAGCATGTTGTCCTCGATGATGAGTGTTCCTCAGAGACAAGGGTATCATCAGAAGTGCCCCAGGGAAGTGTGATAGGACTGATGTTGTGGCAGACAGGATGGGCAGCAATCTGCAGGTGTTTCTTGATGATGCTGTGGTGTACAGAAAAGTGTTGAAACTGAGTGACTGTTGGAGGATACAAGATGCTTTAGACAAAAGTTCTAGCTGGTCTGGGCATAACATTGGAAAGCTATACAAAATAAAATGAGCATACAAGGGTTGTGGTAGGGAAGGCAAATGGTCAGCTTCAGCTTAACGGAAGTATTTTGGGAATGTGTAGTTCATATGTAAAAGAGACTACATAGGATGCTGGTGTGACCTATTCTTGAGTACTGCTTGATTGTTTGTGGGTTCTGCACCAGGTCAGATTAAACAAAGACATCGAAGTTGTTCAGAGATGAGCTGCTATATTTGTCACTGGTGGGCTCAAACAATGCGCAAATATTGCAAAGAAACTTTGGAAACTCAAATGGGGATCCTTGGAGTGAAGGCGATATCATTTTTGAGGAACACTATTGAAAAAATTTAGAGAACCAAATTTTGTAGCTGACTGCAGAATAATTCTACTGCCCCCAACATACATTTTGTATAGGGACTATAAAGAGAAGATATGAGAAATTAAGACTCACATGGAGACATTAGTTTTTTGGTCACTGTATTTGTGAATGGAACAGGAAAGGAAATGACTAGCAGTGGTACAGGGTACCCTCTGCCATGCACCATACAGTGGCTTCCAGAATATGTATGTAGATGTACATGTAGAATATTCACTCATTGGGGAACTAATTGTATTTGCATATTCATCTGAGCCTTGTGGACTGAAAAACAGAGACTGCTTATTTAAATGGATGAAAGTTCTTTGAATATTGAATTGGTGGGATTTTCTATTTTTCCTTCACTAATTTCTCTGCAGTAGTTGTATAATAAGAACTGAAATTGTTTGCAACTGCCCATAATCAGTGACCTTTTTTCATCCTGTGATATATAATATTCTTGTGAGTTATCTTCTTCCACATAAGATACTGGACAGCTTTACACATGGAGTTAATTTTATTTGTCATTTTCCTTAATTTTTACCACTTTTATTATACATCTCAATCTAAGTTGATTTTTTTAAAAAAATAAGTAATAATTTCATGGCTGCTGTTAGTTTTTGAGAGCAAAAAATCTTTAATTTCCTGCTTCCTAAATATTTACTGCTAATATGTTTATCGTCTGGAGAACTTGGGAAATCATTTGCATAATGTATGGACAAGAATGGAACTAAAATGGAATCCTTAAGGACATCAACATGTACATTTCTTATTCTCCTTTTCAGTACTTTTTCTTCATCATACGTATTTTTCGTACACTGTTGTTTGCTTTTCAAAGATGTTTGTAGTAATTGTAGTAATTGCTTCATGATTTTCTCTGTCAAATCTTTGGAGATGTCCAAGAATACCTCTGCTGCTAGGGACTTTCCACTTATTTTTTCAAGTATATAACTGTACTGCTGCTAACATGGCACTACAAACTCAACAGATACCATGCTGAAAGACACCTAACATTTCAGCATTCAAGATGATTTTTTAATATTATTTTTTCAATCACTTTACTGACTACTGAATTAGAGCAGTAGATATGTAGTTCTGAAAATGCTTTACTTCCCCCTTTTTGGTTAAGAGTTTGACTACATCCTTTTCAACTCATCAGGAAATACATCATCTTCAAGAATGTGATTTATTGGACAAGCAAATGGTTTCAGTAGCTCATGTTTGGATTTCTTCAATAAAGCTATAGGAATTTAATCTAATCCTGTTGATTTTTTTCTAATGCTATCAAGCAGCTACAGAGTGTTATAAGTGCTGGCAGTTATAATGCTCCTACTCACAATATTGCCATAAACTGATACAAAAAATATAGTTCTATTTTTCTATTGGCAGGTTCTTTTTCCCCTTAAAGTGGGGGTGGGGTGGGGGATGGGTAGGATGAGATGGGGGAGGGGAGTGCAGTGCTTTGCATTATATTAAAAATTCAGGAGCAACAAAGATAATGCGTTTGATACTTCTTGAAGAACTGATGTTCTCAGCAATTGTTGATCATAATTATATCTTATTTTTGCATGGCAAGTCCTGGATTTTAATTACTCGCAACCAGTTGTTTGAAACAAGTTGTTCTTGTTTAAATAAAGTTTCAGAGCCAAAGTTCTCTATTTATTCATAAGCTTTAACTTTTTCAAATAAACGAACATCACTAAGAACAATCAACTAACTCCTTCTGATACTGACGTAATGGCTCCCTACAACTGACACTTTGACCTTGCAGCAGCTTACTGCAAAGAAATATTACAATTGGCAATCACTTTTACATTGTTGTAACTTTAATTTATCATGATTTACAATGAAAAATGTTTTGTCTAAACAGTTTTAAATATGACAACATATTCTGCAAAATGCATAACAGATCTGAAACACAGTATTTTGTTAAATAAAAAGCATACCTGTACCAAATTTTGCAAAAATGTTTAGTTTTAACCATTAAGGTTAAGATATATAAATTTTAGTGAAATAATTCAAATATTTTAGTCCACTTCAAATGTAGCGACACCAATGTTAAAATTTTATTATTTTGTACTTTTATTGTACTAAACTTGTCCAGTAAGTTGATAACATACTAAACGTTTCTATATTGAAAATCTTGTAAATTCCATTAAAAAGTTCTATGTAATTTGTACAAAACTTTCATTTCATGAATAAATATTTACCTTCCTCGGTCTTTAAACTGTTTTCTTGACTGAATGTGAACATGTGTGCATTGCATCGTTAGCTGAACAGCAAGGAGAGTGCTTTGTTGGTGCTTTCCACTTTTGCAATTTTGACTGAGACAAGTCCACACTGCAGTGTTCATTTTCAGCATGCCAATGTAGAAGTTGTCACAGAAGTAGCTAAGCAATAAATGTTTGCAATTTGTGCAATTATTTATATGTAAAAGCTGTTTGTCTGAGACAGCATGAAAAAATTCATGTGTCAATTTAAAATTTTACATTCACACATTTTGGAGTTTGTGTAATTTCCGCATAATCTTTCATTGATTATATCAATACCTGTTTGTATTGTGACAGGACCTGTATTGTGAAATTTGGAACATTTGTAAGTGCCATGATAAACTCATATTGGGACTGTTATCATCAATTGTAGACTTAAGTTTCTTTGTGGTCTTTGAAAATTTTTGAGTACATTGGACCTATCCTTGTTCAATACAATTTTTCTATTATTTCATTGTGGAATCACATGAGAAATAGGTTATTTCTGAGAATTTTTGGGTGCTTACAAAACTATATTTTCATAAGTTGCCAGTACTAGTGTTTTGGATAGGTTATTTCAAAGGAAATCAGTATTTGAGGGTTTCTCCCAAAGAACAGATCACCCTCAATTTCATTCTATATCCATGCAAATAAATATACATTTCTGAGAATTTTCAGATGTTATAATTGACTACTGCATAAAATGCTTTGTAGTAAATAAGCATTTGTGATTTAGTTACAGTTGCAGATGTTGTACCTAACATGTTGCTGGTTACACACAGATTTCCATTAAAGAGGCGTATACATTATCTACATTTATCACAAATTAGGTATTTTTACGTTTGCTAACAAATATAATTAAGCTTAAAATGTTTTAGAAAACTAATAATTTTTACCACAGGTTTTTCTGTTGCTGCACTAGAAATTTCATTTTTTGTATATGCTTCAGTTATTCTAGGGGGTTAGTAACTTTTTAGATCAACAGATTCAAAGTTAATCAACAGGCTTAGCTTAAATTTGTTTGTTCACTGTCTTGAATACACTGCATCAGCCAAAATCCAGCCCTCCTGTGAATGCTTTTTTCAGTGTATTGGAAGAGCTTCCAACATGCATGTGCCTGCAGCACTAGTACCAGAGGTAACCCATGTACTTGTCTCTCCTGTGGATCCTGTCTGGTCTGCAGGAAGAACAGGATCTGTCAATACACATCCACTTGATTGAAAGTGGCATTTCAGTGGTAGATTTAGCCATCCTGTACAGGGTGGATGGGGACCAGGGAGCGCTCGGAGTGTTTTACTGATCCCCCTGACCAACAATTTTAAGGTGCTGTTTTTCACCAAAACTGAAACAGGGCTAGTGGGACTCACTTCACCTGTTTTGGAGAACTCTGTTTGTCTGGTGTCAAGAGGAGGCAGATGCAAAAGGGTAGGAGTCTATTAATCATTGGCAATTCAAATTCCCATCAAATGATGGTATTCCTTAGGGAAATGGCTGCAAGGGACAGGAAAGGACACCAGGTGCACTCAGTTTGTATGTCTGGGGGCCTCATTCAACATGTTGAAGATTCTATATGGCAGCCATTGAGGGAACAGGATGCAACAATTGCAGTTTATGGTGCATGTTGGAACAAATGATGGCTGTCACTTGGTCTCTGAGTTCATTCCAGTGACAGGCAGAGAAAGTTGAGAAGACCAGCCTTGCATACAGAGTTTCAGTGAATCTGCTCACAGTTTGCAGCATTGCCCCTGGAACTGATTGGTGCCCCTTGGTTCCGAGTTGATTGAAAAGCTCAACCAGAGACTTTGTGGGGTTCTGTGATAAGCTAGGCTGTGACTTTGTGTATTTGTGCCATAGGGCTGAGAACTGTAGGGTCCCCCTAATGGGTCAGTGACTGCTACCCAGGTAGCTGACTGTATGTGGGGTGCACACAAGGTTTTTATGATTAGGCAACTCTCCATCTAATCCAGATAATGACAACTCTGGGAAACCTGGAAGTATCAGTATAAGATCAAAAGAAATGCCTCCGACAGGTGAGAGTATCAAAATTATAGTGATTAACTGCTGAAGCATTTGCAATGAAGTGCTCCTGAAAAGCAGCGAAGCTCACATGATACCAGGCAGAGAAAGCTGGTTGAAACCTGAAGTGGATAGCAATGAGATTTTTGGGGAAAATGTAAGTACATGTGGAATGTATAGGCTACTGATATGCCAACCAGCTTGGATTTGGAAAACATCACTTATGTCAAATCCAACTCGCACTTTTCTCACATGAAATACTGAAAGCTTTGGATCAAGGCAGCCAGGTAGATACAGTGGTTTTTGATTTCCAAAAAAGCATTTGACTCGTTACCACACCCACACTTATTGTCAAAATTATGATAATATGGGGTAAGTGAAATTTGTGACTGGACTGAGGACTTTTTGATTGGGAGGACACAGCATGCTACCTTGGACAGCGAGCCATTGACAGATGTAGAAATAGCTTTGCTTGTGCCCCAAGGAAGTGTGTTAGGACTCTTGCTGTTGAAGTTGTATATTAATGATTTTTCAGACAATATTAATAGAAACCTCAGATTTCTTCTGGGTGACACAATTACCTATGATAAAGTATTGTGTGAAGGAAACTGGATAAATATTCATTCAAATATTGGTGAGATTTCAAAGTGGTGGAAAGGTTGGCAACTTGCTTTAAATGTTCAGAAATCTTGTGCACTTCACAAAATGAAAAAAGAAAATGTAGCATCCTATGACTATTACATCAATGATCACAATCAGAATTGGCCAACTCATACAAATACCTGGATGTAAAATTTTGTAGGGATATGAAATGGAATATTCACATATGCTCATTTGTGGGGGAGCAGGTGGTAGACTTCAATGTACTGGTAGAATGCTGGGGAATTGCAATAAGTATACACGAGAGACTGCTGACACATCACTTGTGTGACCCATTCTGGAATATTGCTCAAGTGCGTGGAACCCATACCAAATAGGATTAACAGGGATATTGAATGTACACAGAGTAAGGCAGCGTGAATGGTCATAGGTTTGTTTGACCCATGGGAAAGTGTCAGGGAGATGCTGAAGAATTTGAAATGGCAGGTTCTTGAAGATATAGACACAAACTATTGCAAAAGTGTACTAACAAAGTTCCAAAAATTGGCATTTAATTATGACTCTGGGAATATACTGCAACCCCTATGTATCATTCACGTAAGAATCATGAGGACAAGTTTAGAATAATTGCACATGCACAGAGGCATCCAGACAATCAATCTTTCAATGCTCCATATGTGAATGGAACAGGAAGAAACCCCGATACCTACTAAAATAGGATGAACTCTCTTCAATGCACATCATAGTGATTGGCAGAGTATAGATATAGAGGTAGATGTTGATATGGGGATGTAAATGTATGCACTAAGTTGTCACTTGACTGAACTCTTGCTCTTTCATAAGAAATAAAATGGTGATCTTTCACATTGTAAGTGTTAAATCACTTTAATTGGTGTTATACAATGATTAATATGTGTAATAGATATCTGCATAATCATAAACTACACAGCAAAAATTTTGATGCATCGTATTCTTCAGTTAAAACATGTATGACTTACTCTGGTATAAAAATCTTGGCCTGTTACATAACATAGTGTTCTGCACTTCTGTTTGTCAGAGGTTTCATATGTATTTATTTATTTATGTATTTTTTATTTATTTATTTCTTATTCCATTGATCTCAAAATCATGAGCACATCACATGAGATGTGAAACAATGAAATGAGTACCCTTAGCTGCATACAGGTATTGATATAAGTCAATGGGGACAGTTGAAAATGTGTGCCCCAATTGGGACTGTAACCCAGGATCTCCTTCTTACATGACAGATGCTCTATGCATCTGTGCCACCAAAGACACAAAGGATAGTGCGACTGCAGGGACTTATCTCTGGCATGCCTCCCGTGAGACCCACATTCACAACTTATTGTCCCACACTATATTCATAGTGCCCCTGCCCATCGTACTCATTACTCATGGCTTTACTGCCGATTCCCATAAGAGTTCAGGCACTGTTTGTGCATCTGCACAGAACAATATGGTCAAATGGACAGTGATCCTTAACTATATATATATAGGAAGATGGTATCTGTTCTTTCGGACATGACCAAAAGAACAGATACCATTTCATCCGTATATATGTGAAACAAATCAGCCAGAAAGATGTTTATAAAACAGTCCTATTTTACATCACTGATCTCTTTTTCTTTTTTAATAAAAAAATCCTGGATAATGTGCATACACCTTAAACCTTCTTTAAACATTTACAAAAAATATATATCAATTTTGTACATTTGAAGCTTTCTCAAAAAGTTGTGGCATAAGCTACGAGAGACTACTTTACAAATCATTCTGATAGCCTTTTATTGGACCACAAAAATTTTCTTTGCCATAGCTGAATTCCCCCAGGAGATAATCCCATAGCAAATAATGGAGTGAAAATACAGTTCCCATAGTATGCAGACTTCATGGTGGTTAAGTCTCCACTGTAAGATGTCATTCTGATTGCATTTGTAGCTCAGCTCACTCTTGTAAGTTCTGTTGGATATGAGAGGATCAGTTCATTTTACTTTCAATGTGTGCTCCAAGGAATTTATGTGTGTCATTCTTTCTGTCTCTTGATTTCCACATGTAACATTTATTCCTTCTCATTTATTGTTTTGTTGCAGAACTGAATAAAATTGGTATTATGTGGATTTCTTGAAAGACAGTTCTCACAGAATGATTAACCATTTCAGAGCATGTGTTGTTTATGGACTCCTCAACACTGCCATCTGGTCATCTACTCATGAAAATTGTGCTATCATCAACAAAGTAAATTTACAGGGCCAGCTTGCATGCAATTGTAGATCTTTTATAAAGATCAAAAACAACAATAGACCCAAAACTGAGCTTTGAGACACAATACAACCAATAGGAGTCCATTCAGGTTGCCCAGAAGTATCTCACACCCCACTTGACTTGTTTAAAACTACGTTTTTTGTGTCTAGAGATATGATTGCAGCCTTATTCAAACTAATTTGGCTTTCCCCATGAGAATATGGTGACTGACACAACCAAAACCTTGGATAAGTCACAGAAGACTCCTGTTGCTATCATGTTTTATTTAGTGATTCAACAACTTAACATGATCTGTTCAACAGGCCTTTAGAAGGTCAAAGTGGCTTTAGTTGATAATTCTGTTCTTTGTGAGGTATTTAGTAACTTTGTATTCATTAATTTTCTGGAATTTTAGGGAAAACTATTAATTATGAATCAGGGCAGTAGTTAGTGAGCCGAGTTTTGTCACCCTTATTGTATAGGGGATCAACAATGTCATATTTGAGTCTTTCAGGAACAATGCCTTATTAAATTGAAACATTAAAAATATGATACAGAATATTACTTATCCATAGATATGAATATTTCAATAAATTATTATGTAAAATAAGGGAAAGGCAACCAGTTACCTGTAGAAGATTGATGCATGGTGTGCAGAGACATGCAATAAAAGGCAGTTAACATTAGCTTTTGAGTTCATACTCTTTCTCTGGTAACAGTGCACACATTTACATGCACAGCCACACAGACATAAAGCTCACAGTAGCAGTGACACTGATTAATGAATATGAATTATCGAAAGCAGTTGTGTGGATAGATGGAGGTGATGAGGTGTAGGGAAGAAGGGGATAGCAGGATAGTATGAGGCAGGTGTTTCACCACATGGCTCAGCATCTGAACAACGAGATGAAAGGAATTCAGAGGGTAGAGCATATAAGGGACATAGGGAGGGAGAAGGGGACAGGGAAGGGCCAAAAGCAGAGGAAGGTGCTGTTGAAGAAGAAGACAGGGAGCAACATGTTGCCACAATATTGCCTATCGCCAGGTATGCACACTGATGGATATTTGATGCAGCTAACTAGGGCTGACCATGAGTGGCTCTAGTCCATTCACGCATTTTTGTAGCATGGGTGTCAAATAAATTTCCTCTTGCAGAGTGGAGTTCAGAAAATGTGAGAAAGTGCAGGTATCCTGCTTGTGTGACGGATATTTGGGTTTCACATGCTTTGTTGTGACATCAGCACAACTGTGATGGAGGCAACCAGTCTGTGGTGATTGGGTGGTGGTGCATGATGTCAGCACACAAATGCACAGTGGGTGTAACCTAGCATGGCTGGCTAGTGACAGTAGTGGCAGGCAGCATTGGTTGTGTGTTACATGAAAAGTTGTCATCTTGACAAACACACTGATACTAAAGTAACGAGTTGGTTAATGTGGGTGGTACAGATTGAAGCAGGATGTGTGGGTATCACCACTAAGTCAGTTGTGCAGTAGGCCAACTTTACTGTTGCACTCATGCACTTTCACTAGTTCATAGGCGAAGTAATGGTGCTAAACTGTTCACTTTGACCATGTGCCCATAGTCATGTTGTACAAATGGAGAAGATGTCTTAATTATTGACGACGCCTTTGGCACAATTGTTTTATTTATCTCCAGTGCAGTATGTAATTTTGGATGTTTTACTTCTGATGAAGGTATATTTATATGTACTGAAACCTTGGTCAAGAATTTTAATAAAATTTTTATCCTGCAACTGTTTTTGGCTGTCATCCTTTATCGTGAATAAAGTAATGAAATAAATTGTTTACTACTTTCACTGTTCACAAACTCATTTTTCGTACATGTATACATAAGTGTTAGATCACTTTCAGTTTCATGTGACTCACACTGATGAAAGTTTATCACCACTTATCTACCCTAATGACCACATTGGAATCACCAGTGAAGTGGAAATGTGTAGGTATGTCAGTCTTGCAGTAGGTCGACTTTAATGTTGCACTGATGCACTTTGTTCAGGATGTAGGTTATGGTGACAATGTGATAATGGGAACTGATAAGTACACTTGTCGAAAATCTGTTTATGCTGCCAAATGATCAAATAAACAAGTGACAAAACCGAAGACCCCTCACATGTCTAATAACCAGCAATTGTGATAACTCTGCACAACAGTTCCACCTGAACACCAATCCTGGAGTTGTACACACCTCTGTGATGACTGTGTCAGTCATGTGAGTGCAGAAGAATAGTGACCAGGCATCCAGAACAAAACAAATCTTTTGACTGTGATTTTAGGGTATGATGTATTTCACAGACATGATGGAGCAAAGGTGGAAATAAACAAATAGAGCCAAATACACTTCTGCACATATCTATCAGGAGCTCACATTAAGCTCAACCAACAAGGTCTGCAGACTGAAGTTGTAGATTATTAAAAAATGTGTCAGCTCAGTTCACACTGCCGTTGTTTTTCCTCCTGACCTGTGCCCATGTGCACCCCACATTGCCACAGTTTTGCCTATCAGAAGGAATGCACACCAATAGACAGCTAAAGCAGCTAACGTGGGCTGGCTATAAGCTGCTGTGCTCCATTCACAAATTTATGCGGTGGGGCTGCCACAAGATAAATAAATGAGTGGACTAGCACATAAGGTGGAAACAGAAGACAGTTTGAACAAGATAGATGACAACAAAGACTCACAAGAGCTTTACATAAGAAGGAATGATTGTTACATGTTCCAATATATAAAAATACATATAAATATCCAAAAAATATTTTGAAAACATAATGTGACTGCATAGATAAAAAATCTATGTCCCAAGCAGCAGCAGGAATACACACATGAAAGGTATTATGTGTACAAGCTTTTGGAGCCAGTGGCTATTTCACTTGTTTACTTATGTTAACAATGAAGATTAAAAGACAGTTTCCCCGTATATCTTTTCTGGTATTGATTTCCCTGTATGTATATGGGTCCATTGTTACTGATGATTTTGGATATAACAACTTCATTGATTTACAAATTAGTCTATAATAATTTGTTTGCAGTTCTTTAGACTGCAGGGACTTCTCCCGATTGTCTTTTGCCAATGTATTTGCAGATTTGGCAGCTATTTTCTTTTCCAGCCTCCACCTACCTTATTTATATCTACTTATTTCTCATTTTTGTGCTTTTCTTTTCTTTGAGTCGCTCTGATTGGCTTTTGCTGCTGTCTCCTACATTAATTTATTTGCCAAACACATTTAGACTATGTATTCAACTATGACCTATTTCTGTTAGCCAAGTTTTTAAAATTTTGTTTCTTTTCACAACTTTCGCTATCAATTTTTTTCTTCACCAATAATTTTTTTGTGTCATACAGTCACTTTTCTTGTAAGAAATTCTCTCCCACTCAGTAACCTCCTCTTCGCCCTTGTCTGTTATTATGGTTTTTGTATGAAGTTTTCTGATTTTCTGATGTTTTTTCTGTATTTTCTTGCTTTTCTTCTGTTTTTCCATCTTTCTCCACCTTCTGCTTCCATTTTTGGCACTCTCACCATATCTAACACTCCAAACCCCCTACTCTTGCCGTGATGAATCTCATCACATAACACATCTTTGTTTCAAAAACATGCTTTTGCACACTCAAAGCAAAGGGCCCACATTCTGTTTCTTGAAACCTACTTTTCCCCTCATATTACTCTTGTAGGTCTAACACTGAATGTCCCTGTTTCTGGATTTAATCCCATTCTTCACCAGCCTCTTTTACAGTTTCAAATACAGCAATCTCTTTCTCTTATCCAGCTAATCTGTGACCTAAATGCCGCATATGCCAATTCCCACTTCACCATACTTCTCTCCTTTTACAAAATCCTGCAGTTATCGACCCCTCACCTTTCCTTGGATGACATTATCCACCAAGCCAACTTTAACCTGCAATAACACCTCTAAAAACTATCTCACCTTCTCCCTGACTATCTCAGCAGTGTTGTTTCCCTTCCTGTCCCTCTACAGCTCTGTAACATGCTACATCAACCACCACTCCTCTCCTACAAACCGAGCTTGGCCAACCTCCACAACATCTCCCAACCTTCACCACTGCCTCCCACACCAGTAATAACTTATAATTACAAGAACTAGTCACAAGAGTATAGTGTTCTCAACCTTTTGTCTATAGCGCTCTCTCCTCCTAAATTATTTGTGTTATCCAAGGGTCTTAATTTCAGCCCTAAACCTGTACTTAATCATGATGTTTTAGTGAAAGTCCTACTTTCCTTCACATATAATCAACTGGAAATATCATTTCCTACTCAGCACCCATCTGATTCCAAAACTGTGTTGTCCTACATACCTTAATCAACTTTATACAGGGTGGCGCAGGGGAACGGGAAATTTTGAATGTTACAGTTGGCAGCACTGTGGCTCTGGCAGATGTTCGAAACTTTGCACAATTGATGTGAACGCATTGCCATTTAGTAATCATGGAGAATTTGACTGGTGCGGAACGTGCAGTAGCTGTGAGAGCGTTTTACAAAAATGGTGATAGTGTGACTGCTGTGCAGAGAACATTTCGACAGCATTACCAGCTTGGACGTCATGGACGTGTCCCATCTGCGCATGCGATTACAACATGGGTGCATAATTTTGAAGAAACAGGATTTGCCTTGAAAAAGAACCCTCTAGGTGGCATTCCAACGGTACGTACCCCAGAGAACATTGCAGCTGCTAGAGCTGCAATCGAGAGAAGTCCTCGCCGCTCCGTTCGACAGCATGCATCTTCGCTAGGGATTAAGCGACAAAGCTTACAAAGAATACTCCATGAATTAGACTTCCATCCCTATAAGTTGCAGATTGTGCAACACTTACATGAACGAGACCCAGCGTCACGTATGGAGTTTAGTAGCCAGATATTGGCTAAAATCAATGAGGACGCAAATTTCCTTGGTAACTTATGGATATCAGACGAAGCCCATTTCCACCTGAACGGATTCGTGAACAAACAGAATTTTCGTTATTGGGCACAGGACAATCCTTGTGAGTTTCACCAGCGACCACTACATAGCGCCAAGGTCACAATATAGTGGGCTGTATCATGTCATGGTGTTATTGGCCCTTATTTTTTTTAATGTGAGGATGGTAGTGCAGTGATAGTAACATCCACTCGATATGTTGAAATGCTTCAAACATTCTTTACACCGAGTCTGTACGAGCTTAATCTTAACGTCAAAAACATGTGGTTTCAGCAGGACGGAGCCACGTCACACACTGCTCAACAATCGATGGCAGCAGTTCATCAATTGTTTGGAAGATGCATTATTTCATGTAATGGTGGCCTGCGAGATCCCCTGATCTTAGTGTGTGCGACTTCTCCCTGTGGGGATATCTTAAAGGCAAGGTGTACCGTACATGTCCTGCAACAATCCATGAACTGTAGGAGAACATTGAAAACAAAATCACTGCCATTCCCCAAGATTTGCTACACCGCGCATTCCAGAGTTTTCATAACAGGCTGTTAGAGTGTGAATGCCGAATGGGAGCACATCTTTCTGATGTCATCTTTAAAAAGTAAAGAGACACTTTTGGACATTTTGATTGTAAAGACATACTGAATAATGGCATACTGAATACATTTACTTTTGTTAATAAATTACTAGTTTTATGAATTTATTCATGGAAATGACGTTATTTCAAAATTTCCCATTTCCCTGCGCCACCCTGTACTTACCAACAACTGTTTCACCGCTGAGTGGTAGACATACAAACAGATCAAGGGTACAGCCATGGAAACCCTTTTCATTGGTTACTTGAAAGGGGCTTTCTTTGGATCTGTAAGCATTCAGCCCTACTTTGGTTTAGACACATTGATGATGTCTTTTCCATATGGACTCATGGTGAGGCAGACCTGTTAAATTTCCTGGAATCCTCAAATGGATTCTCCCAACTAAATTTCACATGGCCCTATTCTGAATCTCATGCTACTTTCCTTAATATTGATCTCACCCACACTGAAGGTGAGCCACAAATTTCCACCCATATTAAAACTGTTAACAAAGGACAGTACTTACATTTTGACAGTTATAATTTTTTCTGTGTCAAATATTCTCTACCATACAGCCTTGGTATTCAATGGAAAGTTATGTGTTCAGATGCAGACTCTATACAGCAGTACACCTTCATTCTCACCTCAGGCTTCACAGGATGTAATTACTGCACTATCCTACTTAAAAAGCAGATTTACTGGGCCATAACATCCAGTCCTGGTACTGCTGATCCCTTGAAAAATCAACTTCAGAGTACACCACTTGTCACCCAGTATTATCCTGGTCTTGAATGTATTAATCAGATATTTTATAAGGTGATGACCTCCTAAAATCATACCCTGAAATGACGTCCATTCTGTCTGAGATTCTGCCCACCACACACAACATATATTATTGTCACCCTCCAAATTTCCACAATGTCCTTGTCAGACTCTATGCCCTTTCTGTAGCCATCGTCCTACACTATGGCTCCTACATCTGTGACCATTCCCGCTGCAAGACTTGCCCTATGCTCTCTCCTGCCACCACCTATGTCAGCCCTGTAACTGGCAAAACATATAATATCAAAGGTAGAGCCACCTGTGAAATGACACATGTCATATACCAGCAGTTATGTAAACGCTGTTTAGTGTTTTACATCAGTTAACTACCACAACATTATCAGTTAGGATGAATGCACATAGCAGAGGGTCTCTATTGGCAACACACAATACCCTGTTGCAGAGCATGTACTACAACATGACAGTCGTGACCTTGGTGTCTGTTTCACCACATGTGTTATCTGGATTCTTCATCCAGACATCAGTCTCTCAGAACTCTACAGGTGGGAACTGGCACTACACCATGCCTTGGTTCTCACCACCAGGCTTTTATTTACAGCAATTTGTTTGGTCTCAGCATTTCTTCACATTAACTATTCCTTACTTCACTTTGTTTTAATTTTCTGCATCTTTCATTTTCTCACCTGTCTATATGTTACCACACCCCTTCCACATCTATCACATAAGATGCACTTAGCTTTTCACTGTTATTAACTCATACACGATGTTTTAGCAGTAATCTCTCTCTTGCATATTATTCTATCTTCCGCTTTCAAGATTTCAAATCTCATCTGGTGCAGTCCCCCAACACTCAATCTGTCCTTCGCATCCCATCTGGCATGTCTGCCATGATGCAGGTAATTTTTCCAAACTTTACTGCTTTTCCTAAACCTCACCAGTCCTTTTCCTTTGCCCCTCTTCCTCCCCTTCAGCCCTGCTGCCAGAAGAAGGAGCCACTAGATCCAAAACCTTGCACACGTAATACCTTCTATATATGTGGCCTCCTGATGCCACTTGGTGAGCAAATTTTTTTAGCTATCCTGTTGCACATATTTTGTATATCTTTATTTGCACTTGCCACTTCTTTAATTAGACATGGCCAATAACAGTAAGTCATGTCATTGTAGAACAGGGAAGACAGTTACATTGGTGCTTCTCAGCTTGTGCGTTCTTCTCTTGAGCATTATTGCTATGTGAGGTATGCATTTTGTGTGATACTAGAGAAGACAGTAAAGTAAAGAAGTAAATCAGGGGGTCTCAACTAGGAAATTTGTTTAAGAATATGATAGAAATGAATGGAGGTGAAAGCGATATTTATTCAGTGCAATCAGTGGTAGAAAGAATTTTTCTAGATTCCAAGAAAAAAGGAAAGAGCAAGATTGTCCATTCAGATAGCTGTGTGCATTAACCCCCACTTATAGGATTTAGCTGAATGTAGTTTTTAGGTCACTTTCCACATCCAGCTAGGTGAATAGTGTGTTGATACACCGTGCCTCAGTTAGATGATTAACAAATATTTTAGAAATGTTCTCACTCTTTCAAATGGGAAACACTGAAGTGGACAGATGGAGTACACAAATTCTGTCCTGTGTAAGGGGAGTTGGTATATGTCAACAGGAAGAGCATCCATCCAACCTCTACCACTAGCATAGTGAAATGCAGATTAACATGCCAACCCCATAAGACACATGAAAGACTAGAAGAAGAAGAAGAAGAAGAAGAAGAAGGAAAAAAAGAAAGAAACAAGCAAGATGGTACAGTAATCCAGGATGGGTAGATGACAAAAAATTGGTAATATATCATAGAAGCAAATCACTAAATAATGCAAGGAATAAGCTACAAGGGGTATTTATGTAGCAATTGATGTTGAAGAGCTCTAAAACAAACTTTTCAATTAAGTTACTACACTCCTGGAAATTGAAATAAGAACACCGTGAATTCATTGTCCCAGGAAGGGGAAACTTTATTGACACATTCCTGGGGTCAGATACATCACATGATCACACTGACAGAACCACAGGCACATAGACACAGGCAACAGAGCATGCACAATGTCGGCACTGGTACGGTGTATATCCACCTTTCGCAGCAATGCAGGCTGCTATTCTCCCATGGAGACGATCGTAGAGATGCTGGATGTAGTCCTGTGGAACGGCTTGCCATGCCATTTCCACCTGGTGCCTCAGTTGGACCAGCGTTCGTGCTGGACGTGCAGACCGCGTGAGACGACGCTTCATCCAGTCCCAAACATGCTCAATGGGGGACAGATCCGGAGATCTTGCTGGCCAGGGTAGTTGACTTACACCTTCTAGAGCACGTTGGGTGGCACTGGATACATGCGGACGTGCATTGTCCTGTTGGAACAGCAAGTTCCCTTGCCGGTCTAGGAATGGTAGAACGATGGGTTCGATGACGGTTTGGATGTACCGTGCACTATTCAGTGTCCCCTCGACGATCACCAGTGGTGTATGGCCAGTGTAGGAGATCGCTCCCCACACCATGATGCCGGGTGTTGGCCCTGTGTGCCTCGGTCGTATGCAGTCCTCATTGTGGCGCTCACCTGCACGGCGCCAAACACGCATACGACCATCATTGGCACCAAGGCAGAAGCGACTCTCATCGCTGAAGACGACACGTCTCCATTCGTCCCTCCATTCATGCCTGTCGCGACACCACTGGATGCATGCTGCACGATGTTGGGGCGTGAGCGGAAGACGGCCTAACGGTGTGCGGGACCGTAGCCCAGCTTCATGGAGACGGTTGCGAATTGTCCTCGCCAATACCCCAGGAGCAACAGTGTCCCTAATTTGCTGGGAAGTGGCGGTGCGGTCCCCTACGGCACTGCGTAGGATCCTACGGTCTTGGCGTGCATCCGTGCGTCGCTGCGGTCCGGTCCCAGGTCGACGGGCACGTGCACCTTCCGCCGACCACTGGCGACAACATCGATGTACTGTGGAGACCTCACGCCCCACGTGTTGAGCAATTCGGCGGTACGTCCACCTGGCCTCCCGCATGCCCACTATACACCCTCGCTCAAAGTCCGTCAACTGCACATACGGTTCACGTCCACGCTGTCGCGGCATGCTACCAGTGTTAAAGACTGCGATGGAGCTCTGTATGCCACGGCAAACTGGCTGACACTGACGGCGGCGGTGCACAAATGCTGCGCAGCTAGCGGTTCCTGGTGTGTCCGCTGTGCCGTGCGTGTGATCATTGCTTGTACAGCCCTCTCGCAGTGTCCGGAGCAAGTATGGTGGGTCTGACACACCGGTGTCAATGTGTTCTTTTTTCATTTCCAGGAGTGTATATGATAATAGGGTTTAAGGAACTCAACATTATGATCTCAAGCAAATGATGTAATATAATGATTTCCTGTCTAAAGACAGCTTCTGTTTCATTTTAATGAAAAATGATTTTTATTCATAAAGAATGTGAAGATCTTTTTCTTGAATGAAATTTTACAACTCTTAACAAAAGGCAGTTCTTTCTGCACATTAGAGGCAGAAATGCTTTTTGCTATGTATTGGGCCAATTTTTCATTAGCAATGATTGAGAGCTTTCCAAAAGTGTTGCTACAGGTACTGATTTTCCAAAAATACTTCACCCAGTGTCACTCTCATTTATTGATTAATTGAGGGAGTTCATTGGCTCTCATCATCTTATTACCTAATTACCTTTGTGCGTGAAGAAAGAAAGAAACAAAGAAGTGGTACAATGGTAAAATAAAATCATTTATCCTAGACAACTCCTGTTCTACAGATGAATTTCTATCTGAAAAGTAATAGCATAAAAAACTTGTTTTTAAGTGTAGTTCCATGCGTAGGACTACAAAAAATAGCGTATTCATCAATGTTAACACTAATCATGTATACATATCATTTCAATAAAAGAATCAATAAAATGTTCTATGCAACACATAACTAACTGTGAAACTAAAATAAACACATTGGAAAATGCCAGTTATTCATTGTGAGTAGTTGTCTTATAAAATATGGCTAGTTACTTTGTAATAAATCAGACATGAAAGTAGTATGGAAGAACTACAAAGTTAGTAGTAATGTACATTGCCGAAGACACAAAGTTTGCAACATAAGTACATTTGGACATTGTGGAAAAGATAAAATGTGAGTATTACCTTTTTGCAAATGTAATGCTTTCTGTAAATAACAAAGAAACTTTATAGAAGTACTTCATGCTAACAATTTAAGAAATGAATTAGTTGAATGCCTTATAAGTTCATGGTGAATTTATGAAAGGTTTAATTATCACACACTGCACTCTAAATTTCCATATATAGAGGCCCATTTTGTGGTTGATGAAACATGTGTCACTAAAGTAATACACAGTTTTCAGCACTGGGATATCTACGCCTCATATGTGTCTACTGCTATCATCTAATGAGTGGATTTCAGAACTTGGAGAAAAATGCTATGGACTGTGCACTGCATACATCAATTGGTGCAAGTGACAATGTGTGGGTGGCATGTTGGCATGTGCTTAGACTTTTCATGATGCATCTCTTCCAAGAAAATCAAATCAAATGACCATTTTCTCCATTCTGAGAATGTCTGAAATAAGTAGCTGTGTTTCCTTGTACATTGTAGGGATTGCTTTGAAATTGTACATCACTTCTGAGTAATTCTGCTTGTTCATAAATCACTTGTAGTTAGCTGATAATATGTCCCATAAAACTTGATAGAAAGTAAAAACCATTGCTATGTGTTATGTCAAAGCCACAGGCAAGTTTAATGTTGGAAAATTGTGAGTGATATTTCATGTTTTTCATTGTCATGAGCATAAATGTGTTCTGGTACTGATTTATTATACATTTTCTGTATTTATCAATGTGATGAAGTGCCTCTACAAACAAAAATTTAATTTTGATGATCATATGTTCAAATGATGCTATGGTGTTTTTACTTATTTTGCATTGATATAGCATGCTTTTTCTTTCGTTTATGTCATTACACATTCGTTTTATATGATTTCTTCCAAAGGCTAGAGTTTTCTCTTCTCTCTTTAGACATATCATAAATTTATTTTATTTATTTATTTCTTACACCATGGATCCAACTGTGACAATTTCACATGGATGTAGTGTGTGTCAATTTTTACATTGTCAATGACAAGTACTTGTACACTATGTTTACAGGTAAAGAATATAAAGTTATTTAACCACTACAATGATCCATAACACAATATAATGGAATGAGAATCCTTAGACCTACAGATTACAGGTATAAAACAAAGTAAATTAAACCTGAAAAGGTCATATAACCCAGACTGTTAAATATAAGCAGTTAACACTAAAAGAGTTACATATGTGACAAGAATGTTCAGCTTAATGTTCAATTTATATGATAATACATCTTATTTTAAGGGCGTTTCTCACTGTGTTTCATAAACTCTTCCAAACTGTAAAATGACATGGCTAAAAGAAATTGCCTCAGAAGCTCTTTAAATGTAGATTTGTTGGCAATTTCACATTTGATTTCTGGAGGAAGAGCATTAAATATCTTTATACCAGAGGACTGTACACCCTTCTGCACAATCTTCAAATTATTACCTTCAGTGTGGAAATCATGTTTCCTCCTTGTGTTATACTGATGGTATTCACTGTTACATTTGTATAAATCAGTGTTTTTACTTATGAAACACATAAGTGAGTATATATACTGAGAAGTAGTTGTAAGAATTCCCAGATTCCGGAATAGGCTTCTGCAGCTGCATCTAGGATCTACACCAGACATCACTCTTACAACACGCTTCTGAGCAATGAATATTTTCTTTGCAAGAGGTTGATTTCCCCAGAAAATAATTCCATATGCCATCAAAGAATGGAAGTAACCATAGTATGCAGCTTTTTTAATGCTTAAGTTTGCACTGACAGAGATGATTCGCATTGCAAAAACTGAAGAGCTGAGTCTCTTGTAAAGATCTAAAATGTGATGGGACCAGTTTACTCTACAGTCAATCTTCACGCCTAGAAACTTTGTTACTTCCACTCTTTCTATGACCTGTGTGGCATATTTAACAGTCATTTCTTCCTCAGTTTTGGCAGTTGGGGTGAACTGAATATAATTAGTCTTACTCAGGTTAAGTGAAAGACCATTTGCAGTAAACAATTTCATTAAATCTATAAGAATAGTATTAACAGACTCTTGAACATTTTCACATTTAAGACCATTAACCATTATGTTAGTATCATCTGCAAAGATGGTAAAATTGCACTGAATCATTGAAGAATAAGGTAAATTATTTATAAATAACAGGAACAGTAAAGGACCAAGAATAGAGCCCTGTGGAACTCCACAATTTATGTCTCTCCATTCCGATGAAATCATTCCACCACACAAATTGTCTGACTTATCTAAGACTACTTTCTGTTTCCTCTCTGTCAGGTATGACTGAAGCCAGTTATTTGCTACACCACTTATTCCTAGATGGTCTGCCTTCAGTAACAGTATTTGGTGGTTCACAGTGTCAAAGGCTTTACATAAATCACAAAATAACCCTGTTGTCACCATTTTCTCATTTAGAGATTCCAAAACCTTATCTATAAAAGCATATATTGCTTGTTCAGTTGACAGACCTTTCCAGAAACCAAACTGATGTTTGCTGAGAATATTGAATTTATGTAGGTGTTCTAAAATTCTAGAATACATGAGCTTTTCTAGTACCTTTGAAAACACAGTCAGGAGAGATATTGGTCTGAAATTTTTAACATCAGTTTTCTCCCCTTTCTTAAAGAGAGGCTTCACGATAGCATACTTTAGTCTATCAGGAACAATTCCTTGCTGCAAAGAGGCATTGAAAATATGACACAGTATATTGCTTACAGAAGTACAACACTGCTTTAACAATTTGCTAGAAATATTGTCTACTCCACAGGAGTTCTTGGTTTTCATGGAGGCAATTGTTCTTTCAATTTCTGATACTGTAACAGGTCTAATATGCATTTGGATGATTTTGTTAGGGAAAGCATTTCGCAAAAAGGTCAGGGCATCATTCACAGAACCCTTGCAGCCTATTTGCTCAGACACTGACAGGAAGTGTTTATTAAAGATTTCAGCTATGATCTCAGGATTTTGCAAAAGATTCTCTTCATGTTTGATTATGAAGTTTTCTACAGCTCTTTTTTTATTGTTCCCTGTCTCCTTGTTAACTATTTGCCAGACAGTCTTCATTTTATTATTGGAGTTATCAATTTCTTTTACATAATACAGTGCTTTTGATGTCTGAATAACTTTCTTTAGGATTTTACAATACATGTTATAATGGCTGATTAATTCTCTGTCCCTTGATCCTCTGGTTGCAACATAAAGTTCTCTCTTATATTTACATGACACTCGAATACCCTTTGTGATCCATGGCTTCTTTAAGGACGAGGAAATATTGTTCCTAACAAACTTTTTAGGAAAAGCTTCTTCAAAGTGGGATAGGAATTCATTTATGAATATGTTGAACTTTGTATCAACATCATCTACTCTGCGAACTGAATTCCAATCTTCATGCTGCAGCTTATGGTTAAAAAATTCCAGGGTCTCTTTGTTCATAAGTCTGATTGCCTTCCAGGATGGGACTGCTTTCTTGACAGGTCTGTAGTCATGTAGAGTGAGGAGCTGTCCATCATGGTCTGATATGCCATTTACTATTGCAGTGACAGTGAAGTTCTGGTATAAATTTACATCTAAAAATATATTGTCTATCAGAGATTGACAGTCAGGTGTGATCCTAGTAGGAAATTCAACCACTGATGTAAGATTGTAGGAACTCAGCAAATTCTGGAGCTCTACTTTGTTGTTGCATTCCATTGCGAAGTTGACATTAAAGTCCCCAAGTAAGATAATGTCATTATTTTTAGAAAATAAGGTTGATAGTAACAATTCTAACTGAACCATAAAGACTGTGAAATTGGTTCCTGGTGCCCTGTACACTGTAACTACTATTAATTTGGAACTGTTTAATGTCACTTCTATTGCACACACTTCAAACTGTTGGTCACTGCAATATTTCCTTACATCTACAGATCTAAAAGTTAAATTATTCTTAATGAAAATTACTACTCCACCTTTTCTCATGCTATCTCTACAGTAGTAGGTGGCAAGGCTATAACTGTCTATATGTAACATTTCAATTCCTTCTGTAATATGGTGTTCTGAGAAACATAAGATCTGAGCATTGTTCATAAAGTTTTTGTTATTTATGTTAACTTCTAATTGATCTAGTTTGCTTCTTATTCCCCTTATGTTTTGATGAAAAATGGAGAAGTTGTTTGGATTATTACCTATTTTGGTGGTTTCTTCTTTCTCGTGCCTGTGGTTAAAAAATCCTTCAGATGAGGAGGACACACAACTTTATGTTTACCTCCTGTTCTCTGTGATGATGTCGATTTTTCTTCAGTAGATGCTTCCTTCTTTACTGAAGATGATGAAACTGATGACTTGCTTGTTGATTTACCTTGAGCTGATGCTGTCAATTCCCTTGGAGATGATGAAGAATAAACGACATAGAATGTCTCAACTCAATTATACATGTCTGAACTCTGTGCTGTATGCAAAACCACCATAAAATAAAACACGATGACAACTGAAGGAAAAACATACAGAAAGCTACAGAAGAAACGAACACAAGAAAATACCAGAATCACAAAATCTTACAATGGCAATTTGATTTTGCTTATGAGAGAAAAGGAATACATTGACAAAACATTAGAATTCGTCCAAAGCAACATCTTAGAATTAACAAATGATCCAACAAGTCACTACCAAAGAAACTTATAGAAAACCCTGAAAAATAAAGAAACAGTTTTCATAGACACACAGATTAAAAGAATGATGCAGGAAAGTCCCAAGGCCCCCACTCTAAAATCATTGCCTAAAATTCACAAACCAGGTACTGCACACACACACACACACACACACACACACACACACACACACACACACACACACACACACACACACACACTGATACAGCCAATATACAAACACACCCAAAACAGAAGCCTGAAGAACTTGAGTGGCTTAATAGAAAAAATGAAAAATAAAAAAATAGCAAACACTGCAACATTAATTTCGCTTGACATAATTTCCATGTACATGTTCCAACAGAAGAAACCATCAGCATCATATAAAGATACCTCCAACTACAAGGAAACACACCCGCAACAAACATACAAGGAATATCAGCTGTACTCGAGCTCATCACAGAGCAAAACTACTTCAGTTTCAACAGCAAAATTTTACTCTCAACAAGAAGGGCTATCTATGGGATCCCCAGTCATTAGCCTTGTACCTGACATTTTCATCACTCAGATAGAAAATCAAGTCTTTGACAAAACAGTAAAACCAAAGCAGTACAAAATAAATTATTGGGACAGATATGTAGACAATATGATTTGCCTAACAGATGGACCACAGTCTAGTATAAAAGAACTCCAGGAGGACATAAACACCATCCACCCACAAATACAGTCCACCATTGAAACGCAAAAAGATGAAAAACTCAGTTCCTATGATCTCACCATATACAAGAGAAAAAATTAACATGAGTTCACAATTTAATGGAAACACACAACCACTAGCAGCACCGTTCATAACCAAGCCAATCACCCCATAACTCATAAAGAAGCTAGATTCAGATATTTACTACACAGACTAAACAAAACACCCATGAACAAACATGATTATACAGAAGAACTGAGCATGATAAAACAAATTGCACAGGATAGTGGGTATGATACAAAGACTGTAGATAAAATAAGCAACAAAAGACAAAAACATGCAACACATAATCATGAAACATATACACACAAACACAACACAACTCACAAAGAATGAGCTGACAATGAGTAATGAACTGCACATAATGACTTACAACAACAAAGTCATACACTGGTTGGGCAATATACTAAAGAGACATGGGCTCAATATAACATACAGAACCAGCAACACAATGCAGAACAGACTTGGAAGAAATGCCAACAACACTGGAATATGTCAGCTAACTTGCAACTGCTGTCTATCTGTATATGTGGGTCAAATATGCAGGAATTTTAGAACCAGGTATACTAAACATCTCAGAGCACTGAAATGCAGTAGCTCACACTCTACATTTGCAGGTCACCTAACAGCACAGGCTCACCAACCAGCCAACATAGAAACCAACTTGAAAATCCTTGAAATTAGTAACAGCCTATACCAAAAAATTAACAGCAGAAGAAAACTATCACATCCAAAAATGGATAGAGGAAGAAAGTACTAAATTAATACACATCACTGCACAATAAAATTCTCTTTGCCACAATAGATGAACTATATAAATAATGCCTACTCCAAAACCGCATATGATCAGCTTCTAAAATTAAATTTGTGTCTCCCCACAATGCAAACCATTCACTCTACATGCCTATCCACAATTACCTCAGCTTCTCTCTCCCCCTCCTCCCTCCTATCTCCACAATGTCAACAAGAATTCAAGTCTATGTGCCACATCCTAAACAAACGTGGCATGAAACAAATTAACACTATACAGTCACAACAATATGTAATTGCAGCAAAAACTCTGTGCTTGGCAAGGAATCATATAGAATTAATATGTAATGACAAAAACAAACAAAAAATGCATGTTATCATGACACAAAATAAGTAAAAACCTCACAGCATCAATAAAACTGTGAGTAACATGACAAACAACATGACATATAGTGATTATTGGCCAGAAAAGCATAATAAATAGAAAAAATTAAATAATGTTTCACTATTTGCAGATGACAAACTGTAGATTGTGTAGTAGATCTAAGGCTATGGTACTTCTCATAGCTCCATTTGAGCTATGTGAAAAAATGCATACATCCACATTATTTCCAAATGTACTATAAAACTAGAAACTTTAGACATACAGTAAATAAACATTATAGAATGCCTCAGCTCAGTGATACATGTCTGTACTTCGTACTGCATGCAAATCAGTGTAAAAACAATTGATAGTAATTGCTTATTTTACAAAAGTAAATAATTTTTGCCAAAGTTTCTTTAAAGGTTAACATGTAACAGTTTTGGAGAAGTAAAATAAACAAACCCACTGAAGATATCACAAAAAGTGCTGAAACACATCTGGGAGAAGACAAAACTACAAAGAAGTCTTGTGTAAGGTGGAATTCCTCTCCAATTTTCTTAGCAAGCATGGAAATAAGTCAATGATGAAAGATATATTTATAACTTTGAAATTATTTTGTATTTTTCAGTCTTTCTTATGTCAATTACAAAACTGTTCCTCCAACCATATTCTACTACTTGATTTCTTAATTTCTTAAATGATTATTCATTATTGCCATATTTGTATTGGAAAATGCAGTGGTTTATGTTGCTAAAGGTACCAAGTTTTTAGCATGAATGCATTTAGCTACCTGTACAACATAATAACCTTGGTAAATAAAAAGAAGTAAATTTGTTCCCTCATTTCATACACAGTTAATGTTTCAAAATTAATTATATGCAAAGAGGAATGTCATATTTTGCATTTATGTTACCATCAACTTATCATATTTCTTAATTACATGATTAATTTGGCGCTTGTAAAGGAAAGAGTAAAGGTAATCAACCACCATATTTGTGGTACTGACTGGCTGACAGACACCCAGTCCACAGATTTCCTGTACTATATCTACTACCAATACTGCTCCAACTACTTCCACAAAGCAGCCTATGAAGGAGCACTTGGTCATCAGTCAGTATCACCCTGGACTGGACTAGCTAAATCACATGCTTTGTCAGGCTTATTACCTAGAATCATACCCTGAAAAAATGACTGTCCTACCCATAATCCTTCCCACTCTCCCCAAAGTGATATTCCGCCACCCTCTAAATCTGTCCCACTCCCCCAAATTGATATTCTGTTACTAAATCTGCCAAATATCCGTCAGTCCTCAAGCCATAGCTACTTGTAGCTCCTTAACATATGATTCACTTCCCTCTGGAAGGTTCAGATGCAATATCTATCCCATCCAGCACATCCTGTTCTAGTCCTGTCACAGACACATTGTACCCAGTAAGAGGCTGTGTCACCTGTGAAAACAGTTTTACCATGGAACAGCTATGCTGTAATTTATGTACAGACTTTAATGTGAGTCTGGCCATCAATTAATTGTCTATCCAAATGTATAATGGCCACTAGAAAATCGTTTCCATGAGCAAAGTTGACAAAAGAGTGCTCAGCACAAAATACGTAACATAAATGGGGGCTTCACAATCAATGCCACAATGCCACCTGGATCATCACTCCCTCCTCTTCCTCCTCCTCCCCAGTACTAACAAGAGCCCATAGGGATTGACATTTTGAATGAGGACTGAAAGAAGCTCTTGGACAAATTCAGCAACCACCTCCTGCAGAGGCCCAAGCAAATGACAACCAACTTCAAGGTGACTACAACTACTTATGGCCATATACTAACATGATGTGGGAAACTCACAAAAGTAGAAAATGTCTCTTCAAAACTACACAAAATTATACTTGTGTGAATGAGAAATTTGTAGTAATTTAAAAGGAGACATGAATTATATGTGTGTCTGTCTGTATTTATTATTTGAAATATCAGTGAAAATTTGTACGAACAGTTGAATTGGACTAGAATAAAAGATTATAGGCTTATCTGATTATATTGGCATACTTATTTTAGTGTGTATGATACACTTACCATGAATACTGACATTTACTTCAGCATATGTTTCTGTAAGGGAGCCATGCAGCTGTCCAATGCAGAACCATTTTCCTTCATCTCTTTTACTGGCAGCATTTATTGTCAGACCACATTCACCATGATCTAAGCCCTGACCATAATACTTGTAGATGCTGTTTAGAACTGATGAATTGTACTGTGGTGAAATAATTGTACCATCAGGGTGAATGAACCAGCAAGTAGCAAGGCTTGGTGCTGTCATTCGAGATGTGAAAACAGTACGGCATAAAATTGAAGTTATTTCGCCACTCACAGCACTCACTAAAGGTGTTACAGCTATGAAATTATTTTCTGTAAATAAAACATATCAAATTATTTCTTCCAGTCATATGTTTTACTGAGCTGTTTCTTTTATAATATTGCTTACTAAGTCCATATCAACTATTAAATGTCTTAATGTAGTTACACTGTGTTAAAGTCTATATGTGACATCTAGATATGTGTTAATTTTCATTTACATAGTGGATATAATGATGTGTCATTTAACATTTTTGTTGCAAATGAAAATCCAAATGTTCTGCTGTGTGGAAACCAAATGAAATGATTCACATAAATTAAATACAAAGAACAAAACTTGCTGTTGGAAGGTTTCCTTTACAGTGTCACACTAGAAAGCTTAGATCCAAAGATAATTAAAATATCAAGAGATTTGATAAAAAAATAACAAATAAAAGCAGTAAAAAAGCTTGTTATGTCTGGAAGGAATCAGATGGAACAAAACTACAATGTATAGTAAAGACTTTTACAACTGACTGTCTTAGGTGCTGGTGAATTTTCTGGATTATGTGGTCATGGTCAACAAAACCGTTTTGTTCCTAACATTTGAGAGTTGTGTAGGACAACTTCAGAAGTACTTCTGGTTCCACTGAATTTTACTGACATAAATATACTGAAAATGAGGCCATGATCAGCAGAGATAACTCTTATCAAAGATAAAACTTAACTAACAAAAACAAGCAATGGAAAATCCAGGATGGAATGTAACAATATAAGGAAAAGGATAGTTGCTACTCACCATATAGTGGAGATGTTGAATCACAGAAAGACACAACAAAAAGACTGTTAGGAAATTAGCTTCCGGCCAACAATGCCTTTGTCAAAAATAGACAACATACACATATGTACACACTCACGCAAATGCAACTCACACACACATGACTATAGTCTCTGGCAGTTGAAGCCAGACTGTGAGCAGCAGCGTATTATGGGAGAGGCAACCAGGTGGAGGTAAGGAGGAGGATGGGATGGGGAGGGGAAGGATAGCAGAGTAGGAGTGGGGACGGTAAAGTGTTGCTGGCAGTGTGCAGGGATGAGATGGAGATTGGGGTGGCTAGGTGCACTTGGGAGGTTAGATGGAGTGTGGTGGAGAGAGGGGAGTTAGTGAAAAAGAAGAGAAGTAAAAGGACTGGGTGCACTGGGCTGAAATGGAAACTGGGAAAGGGATAGACAGATAAGGGCAATGACTGTGCAACTTAGAAAAGCTCGTGTTGGTGGGAAGGATCCAGATGGCACAGACTGTGAAGCAGAGGTTGAAATTAAAGATGTCATGTTTGGCGGCATGCTGAGCAACCAGATGGTCCAGTTGTTTCTCGGCCATAGTTTGTCAGTGGCCATTTATCGGACAGACAACTTGTTGGTTGTCATGCCCATGTAGAAGGCAGCACAGTGATTGCAGCTTATGTTGTAAATCACAAGACTGGGATAGGATGGAGTGGGTGGTGGTGGGAGGATGTACAGGACATGTCTTGCATCTTGGTCTATTACAGGGATATGACCCATGAGGCAAGGGGTTGGGAGCAGGGGTTGTGTAGCGATGGACAAGGATATTGTGCAGGTTCGGGGGATAGCAGAGTGCCACTGTGGGAGGAGTGGGAAGAATTAGTGGGTAGAACATAACTCATTTCAGGGCACACTGAGAGCTAGTCAAAACCCTGGCAGTGGATGTAATTCAGTTGCTCTAGTCCCGGGTGGTACTGAGTTAGGAATGCTCCTCTGTGGCCAGACTGTGGAGCTCAGGTGGTGTTGGGTGACTGGAAAGACAAGGTATGGGAGGCATATTTTTGTACAAGGTTGGGAGGGTAATTACAATCTGTAAAGGCCCTTGGTATATTTCGACAGGGGCTGCTGGTCATAACAGATGTGACTGCCATGGATGGCTATGCTGTATGGAAGGGATTTCTTGGTATGGAATGGGTGGTAGCTGCTGAAGTGGAGGTATTGCTGGTGGTTGGTAGGTTTGATGTAGACAGAGGTCCTAATGTAGCCATCTTTGAAGTGGAGGTCAATATTGAGGAAGGTAGCTTGATGGGTTGAGTAGAGTCTGGTGAAGCAAATGGGGGAGAAGTCATGAGGTTCTGTAGGAATGGGATAGGGCATCCTCACTGCTGATCAAGATCATGAAGATCTTATCAGTGTATCTGAACCAGGTGAGGGGTATGAGATTCTGGGTGCTCAGGAAGGATTCCTCAAGATTGCCCACGGATAAGTTGGCATAGGATGATGTCATGCGGGTGCCCATAGCTGTACCCTGGAATTGTTTGTAGGTAATGCCTTCAAAGGAGAAGTAATTGTGGGTGAGGATATAGTTGGTCATGCAGACTACAAAGGAGGTGGTCGGTTAACTACTGAACTGTCATATGTATAAGATGAAAACTTATCTGTCAGTTCTGTAGAATTACTGTCCATATATTATTAAGTTTCATAGCTTTCCTTTCTGTTAAAATTGTCCCCATATTTGTATATTTTGACATCTTCTCTGTATAGCCATGGATGATAAATCTCTGGGTGGAAAGACTAAACAGAACCAGGAGCACCTCTGGAGATGTCCAATGCAACTCTAAAAGAAACATTAAGAACAAAAAAGTTTAATGGACCATGGCCATACAACTCAGACATTCACCAGCAACTAAAAACTCTTATCAGCTCAAGTTAAAGAGAAGTTCATCAGGATATAGATCTATCAACACTAGAGAAATAGCTTCAGAGATGAAATTTACATTGTTCAACAACAGAGGAAACTATGATAAGGGCATTGCATTGTGATGGATTTGCAAAGGAAATAAGGAGTTATGCCTGCAGCAGTACTGATTATAAAAGGTTGCATGGGCAGACATGTCTGTGAGGGTGGGGAGATGATAGGACTGCAGCAAACATGAAAATGTAAATCAACCTGTCACTAGCAGCAGACTCAACTATCCAATTGAATTTCCAAAGAGAAACAATGTATCCTATTATATGACTTTATAAATATCAGATTATATCTTTAATAGTGGTTACCATGTGACTTAACACATTCATTCCATCTTTTTATGTACACATTCTGAACTACAGTTTACTTGGTTCTAACTGTTGCATTTTTTAGTTTTCTTTTGCAGGCCTATTTATATCATTTTCATATTGATGTGACTGAAAGATTTCAAGGACAATGATTTGGTAACTTCACTCTGTGACTGTGTTAATTATATATATTTGCCACACTTCAGTGTTAGATTACTGCACTTGAAAAATCACATTATAGGACATCAATTGAGTGTACAGTGTAATATGTGACTAGCTGTTTACCTGTACATAATTACAATAGATGAGACCAGATGTGGCCATAGACAGTAGTTCATTCAGCAATCAAAGTGAAATTAAAGTGTTTGAATTGTAATCTCAGTGTAGACTGCATCATTCACAATAATCTACATTTGGCAATCACTTTTCAGCCAGATTTGACAGAGGCACATCTACTGGAGGCATATTTGTACAGATAATGGCTACGCTGCAAGTCCTGTGAATTTTTTTTTTTTTTTTTTTTTTTTTTTAGATTATGCACCAAACACTTTTATCTCTACAAAGAACCATGTTTCTTTGGAAAGGTACAAATAATAATAATGATAATGGTAATCATAGTGACACATCTGTAGCAAAGTATAATAAGAAATTATTTTGAATTTATCACTTATTTGTTGGTATATTCATTAGTATATTAAAATGTTGTCAGAGCAAAGTCATTACATTCATAATTTTTCATCATCATTGGTAGGCTGACAGCATTTTGGGTGGTATCTGCCATAAATACATATAACAGACTTGCTCCAAGCACATTTTATAAATACCATTTTTGGACATGCATATTTCATTTCTGATAACAATGGCAGAAAACAAACCTTCTTAGCAATTAAAAAGAATGGCCATTCAGAAAAATGTCTTTGTTAGAAACAGTGTGTATTTCAACATAACTATGAATATCGGACCTTCCAGTTAACTTAGTATAGTGGAGTGAACAGTAAAGTAAGTCTTCATGGGAAGGTATTTTTCTCTGGCTCTACTGCAACATAATTCATTCTGCAACTGCCTCAGGATTTTTGTCATTGATGCCACTACTTGACAGATGACATTCTTGTATGGTATTTGACAGGCCTGTAAAATTTTGAATGCTGATTAAGAGAAGAGAGCTTGAGAAGAACCTCAGACTAGAAGAGCATTTGCTGGATCTATATGTGTGCTGGGTTGTATGAAAGATCAGCAAAACTTCCCTTGTTAGAACAAAGTGCTGTGATAAATAATTTGAAACTGAACTCCAAGTGCTCCATTATTATTACTAGAAAGAAGATTGATATTTAACTCTAAACATACAATGAGTCTTCATTTGATTCTGCATAATCGTTTTGACATTCTGTTTTATTGCTGGATGAAAATTACGGTTTTATGATTTCTGAATTGTCAGCGCTACCAGCTTCTGTGGCTCCAGATCAACTGTTGTGGCACAGCACTCAAAGTGCTCTTCAAGACAAAATAAATTACCCTGTTGTGTCAGGGACCTGATTCTGAGTAGCAGATTACTTTCCAGTATTGTTTAACAATCACAGTAATACAAAAAATTTCAACACCTCTTTTCACACTGATTAGAGAACAATACTTTGCATGGAAATAATACTGACATTACTCATAGTGATTTCTGTCTTTGATGATTCTACAGTAATATTTTATTGGACTACATAGATTGGCTTTGGTGGCTGTTTCACACACATCATTGTTCACTGCTGGTGAAATAGAGGTGGGGAGGGCTCTCAAACACCACACAAGCTCAAAGTTTAATCACAGTGATTTATCAGATTAATTACATTAGTTAATAATTTTGTGAATATTGAAGCAATGAAAAGTTATAGTTAGAGTCATAAATGACTGCAGCCAAATTTAGGCTAGTTCTCTGCAGTTAATGTTTTTCTTTTGTGAAGGAGGCTTTGGCTGAAAGCTTATATGTAACAGACTTTCTATCATCACTGTCTGCAACTCAGTGTATCATCTTTACAGTGAGCAGCAATCTATCCTTTTCATAATATTTTTGTTACTCCAGTCTGGACTTCCCATTGTCCTTCCTTGGGAACCCATTACATACCACTCTGTAGCACCCATTGTAAGCAATGTTTTAGCAGGTTTGATCAAAAAACTCATACGGTGAACTTTTTATTTCTTATATCTTTTTAAACATATAGTTCATAGCCTATTTCTCAGATTAACCTATTTTCTATGAGTTGATTCATTCCCTGGGTGTCCACTTTTTCTTCTCGTTGCTTTCCTCCCATGTTTAGGACTCTTCCAATTATAACAGTATTTATTCTTCTCATTCTGCTTACCAAAACCTAAAAATCTATCAAGTTCCATGTCTTGCAATTCCCAGTTTTTAATGTGTTTTTTATATAGACTTACTACTGTTATAATTGCTGAGCCACTCTCCTAGAATTTCATTTACTTTACTACAGAAACTCTGCTGACATGCAAATGCTTCATGCTCTCAAATTAAAGTCTCACCACCTCCTGTCCCACTACCATTTTTGTCTATACGGTACCTTCTGTAGAACAGTTTCTGCCCTCTGCATCCCTTCTCAACCAGGATTCTGTTACTATGACATCTGCTTCACTTCCCTTGTCTAATGTACTGAATTTTATACCTTTTCTGACTATATTGCTGAAATTTAGCACAATATATTTCAAGGTCTTTATAAATTTTAGTTTCTGGCTTCTACAAATTAACCGCTGGTTTCACATCATCATCCACACAGCTCAGTTCCATATGTGCAATGCTGCAATTCATCAATTATATCAATATTTAATATTTCTGAAATGTTCTGGTAATTCCTGTTTCACAGGATATTGTAATATACTGTAAAATTCTATGCATGTATGAAAAGGATGACAATCTTCTGAGGCATGCAGTTCAACTCTATCTGTACTTTAATATCTGTGTCATAGAGGAGCTTTCAGTGTGAAATATTTATTATTGTTGATAAACCTGCTCCTTTCTGTACATCTAAAAGTTGAAGAGCAAGCAGACGAGTCAGCACTCTCTACCCAGCCCCATCACAAGGAGCACCTACAGGCTGTTTAATAAAGTTATACCAACCTTGCTTAGTGCATCTTTTAAATCAGTGGCTGTTCAGTGCAAAGATACACACAAAAAGCATGAAATATATTCACAGTTGCTAATATCAATGACCATTAGCTGAATAATGGAATGACAACAATGAATATTTGTGCTGGACCAAGACTCAACCTGGATTTCCCTCTTATCATGAGCAGTTGCCTTACCATTAGGCTATCTGTGCACAATCATGGCCAGACCCCAACTACACGTGTCATCAATTATGTGTCTACAACCTGCACTCATACATTCATTATGTGTATTCTTGTACAGCAGAGAGATGGTAATTGAAAGTCTCTTCCCTAGTGTTGGTGTATAAGTACGAAATTGCAGTGCCTGTGTTGTTCAGAATTATGATGCAATGTTCCTGCACAGCGGCAGTTACAGCAGTTATGAAATACTTGAAATCTATTTGCAGTTGCAAATTTGAACAACCATCAGCTGCATAATGGAATGACAACAATGAAAATTTGTGCTGGACTGGGTTTCAAACCTGGATTTCACACTTACCAAGAGTGGTCACCTTACTGTAAGGCTATCCATGCACAGCTAACAGTCAGACTCAAACTTCCATATGAAGTCAACCCCACAGGACTGGCTGTGAGTCATGCATGGATAGCCTACTGGCTAGGTAACTTCTTGGGATAAGTAGGAAATTTGGATTTGAGTCCCGGTCTGGCACAAAGTTTCATTGTATCATTCATTATACAGCTGGCAGTTGTTCATATTCACAACTGTAAATATATTTAATATATTTCATAATGGATATACTCATGTAGTGTCTGTTCTTTTGGACATGCATGCATTTCCAAAGTAACAGTGCGTTATAATTCTGGACAACACAGGCACTGTAATTTCATACACCCAAAAATTGTTTACTTTCCACCAAATACCTTAACACTTTGTGAATACAGTAATTAGTAATTAATTGACACAAGAGACGCAGATGAACATTTAATGGCATAAAATTCTACCAAAATCTAGAGTTGCAACCAAGCTGCTGTTGCCACCAGCAGCTGCAGACAGTGACCTGTTGTTGGACACAACATTTTGCTATTGTGAACCAACAACCACTGGCAGTCAGCCCTATTATTGCCACAAGATCTGGGACACACAGTGAGACCCAGCCAGCATGACACTGCCACTCTCCAGCCTGCATGGTCTGTGTTCAACACATTGAGCAGTTCCTCTGGGCAAGCCTGCCCATCCTTGGCTGCTTGTCACCTCACTGTTCTGACATAGCCAACAACTGCCAGCCAAAATGCAGAGGTAGCAAAAGCTGTACACTATTGCCCTTGAGCAATGCCTGTGTCAGCATGTCCATGCCTCTGCACCCAGCACTGAGGGCCAGCGTCCAATGACTGTTGTATGTCTGCTGCAGACACATCGCTCTACATTTATTAACTATGGGAGTTGTAGCATTCTTATGGGAAAGACAACTTCTCCCACCACTTGTGCTGTTCACTCTTCAATTTACATTTGGACTATATCTGGTACTTGATTTTGATTCTATATTATAATGTTTGGTGGAGACAATGAGTATTTCAGAAACAGACATTGCCATAGCTCTTCTAATACTAGACAAAAAATATCATCTTCAAGGGCAGAAACCTTAGTACAAACACTACATTCTTCATACAATTCACAATGTCAAGGTAAAAATGGATACAAAAGCGCCTGGACATCAACCATGCAGCAGTGGTGAAGTAAGATCCTGGCCAGGATCCATTAAATAGTTGAAAGAATTTAACCCTGCCACTCAAAACAGCAGATGAGATGACATTATATGTCTCAGAAGTATCTTTTACTTGGATGGAATAGCCTAGAAATGGTTTGAGAAATTATTAAGAACTCACTAAGAGATATGATTTTATATTAAAGGTGTAACACAGTACAACATGAATTACAGTTAGACAATTAGACAATGCTTGTGCATCTTGAGGACGCATAACTCACAGCATGCAGCCAAACTCCATTTACAACACAGTTTGCAGACAGCATATCACTGAATATGCCTTCAAAATGATATCAGTGTTCATCATATAGTTTATGAGATATGACTTTAGAAACACTGAGATGCTTAAAATGGAGCAAATTACCAAGACTATATTCATCCAGTATTTTATAATGAGAGCACTTACTTTCTTCCAAAGAGCTTTAAGCATAATTTTAAACCTTTCTAAACCTTTTCTCACTTATGCACTTAGTACCAAATATTTAACACATTAACTCAGTTGTAAAGTAAACAGATGTATGAACCTGTTTTATTAATGGGAGTTCACTTCCCTCAAGAATCAATGGTTTACTGATAATATCCTATGTAACTAATTACTTCTGGAAATTTCATGGTTTCTTAAAATCTCATTAGCTGTGGTACATCAACCATTTGTGTTGGCATATATTTGAGTACCAGTACCCAACTTAGTAGTTCTGTGTGAGTGGCTATTTTAGGTTCCTTTTCTTCAGATGCGGTCAGAAATTTCCACTGAGATTTGCAATTGCTTCTTGCAAATTACTGATGCTGTTACATTGCCGAGGAAATAAGGGCAGAGAAAGTTTCTCATGGATTAAATGACTGGGCACATTAAGCAGACCAAGATAAATATATCTGACAGTGGAGAACATATTCACTGCAGTTGGACGTTTTATTTTCTACATAGGAAGCTATTAACAATATCCACTGACACTTAAATTGACCAGATCTTCATGTAGGACAAATACGTCACTACAAATTAATTCTTTGGTTCAATTTCTATTGGTCCACTCTATACAGTACAACTACCTCTATACCTCTATATAACATGAAGCACAATATTATCACATGTACACAGAAACTGTTGTCTTCAAAAATCATTATGTTCTACATACCCCAAACAACAAGTTCAGTGGCGGAAATGTTGATTTCAGTCTCACTATACATCTGGCATTTCCATGTTCCATTGTGTGTCTGCTCAGCTGTTGGAATGATCAACAAACATTCTCCAAATTGAAGGTGACTTTTGTTTCCAGAAAATACTTCACCATTTGGTGAAGAAATAAAGCATGAAGACAAAGGGTATGGTGAAGTGCACAAGATGAATGTAGGAAGGCCAAGCACAACTTCTTTTTTCATGTTCGTGAACACGTCTGGAACCAGAGATTTCAAATATCATACATAATCATGACTACCAAAATCTGTTAAATGCATTGCAGAAGTGAGAAACTTTATTAATTATTCTGAAACTATGTTAGCACAACTATTACAAAAAAGATATGAATGCAGTCTCAAAAATGTAGAGCACAGTGTCAGTAACCATATCTATAGACATAACATCTGAAGTTACATTCTTGAGGATCAACTTACTTAAGAATGTATAAAAAGAACTTATGTATAATGAAGCCAAATAATTGAGCTGCCACATCAGCACAATATAACCATATATGAAGTTTGGTGATGACATCAGTTTTGTTTATGTGCCTTTCAGTTATACAACTAATCAGCTATACACTATGCAGTTACTTTCACTCCTTCTTACATTTGTATTCCAGGCAGAGCTTTCCGTTATAATAAAGATACTTACTCTGAGAAAATTCTGCACTAGCCATACAACAATGTGTAGAAATGCTTAATGTGAAAAATTCAGTATCCAAAAACAGCAAATGCTTATTTCAGAACTAATGAAAGTTTGAAGAAAAATACATAGTTCTGTATTTTGTGAGCAGGAGTACCTTGAGATCATATAATACAACACTGTTACTTTATTTATAAGATGTAAAAATCCACTTTCAGACATCTGCTTGTTTCAAATCGTTCCTCATCTCCTTTAGTAAGTGGACATGTTGCCTGTTCAAGTAATTTTATTTCCTTCAGATTTGGAATGCTGTGATACCTATTGTGATATTATTCTACTGATATATACACTCTTTTCATAGAGCTGAGATCAGTTGCAACCATACAATCTGACAACATCCACACATTTTAAAATGTCCATGGATGACTAAATAAATAAATAAATAAATATTCCAAATCAATTGCTTGAGATGAAAATTTCTCTGTGAAATATAACCTAAAAATATATATCATGCAACACAGCGGACACTTCCAGACACTACATAAAATTGCTTTCTAATTCTGTTCCTTGTCATAACAATCTTTTCACTTTATCAGCTTTCTTCCCATGGTTTAAGGTTTCATATTTTGTACTGTTTTAGAATTTATCCCCAGTTTTACTAACATCCATTAGGAGTGAGAACCAACTCTTGTTCACATTAAGATGAAAGGTTTTGTGGAGGATTGCTTCTGTGATCTATTCCTGCAAACCTCAAAGTGAGAGCACTGCTCATTTTAATTTTGAGATTTTTTTTGATAAGCCTTTTGAGGCTATTGATATATTTCAGCTGAAGCAAAATAACTCAATTTTGAGAACTAGTTTCACTTAAAAGAAGATGTTTCAATTAATCAAAAATCAAAAAGATATGTCATTAACTCCTGTAATACATTGTCTATACTAGATAAACTTTCAGTTTTGCAATGCTCTGATGAAACAAAATCAAAATATGAAAGTTATCCAGAAAGTAACAGACATTTTGAAATAAAAAATTAACAATATGGAGGAACAAAATTTTATTATACACATTTTGAAGGTACACTCTTTTCCTATTTTTCTGCACAAATGCCATTCAAATTGAATCACTTATCATACTGTGGCACAAGTTCTTCAATTCTGTCTCTGTAGAAATCTACTGACTGCAATTGTGAAACACAGTAGCCATGATCTTGCTGACATCATATGAAGACACTTCCTTGGTTTCTGGGAGAATCTGCATGTTCCCATTCAGTTGACTGCCTTTTGATTCACCATTGACATGTTTCACCCAAGTCTTATCCCTAGTTACAATACAATTGTAACTTTGTTACCATTTTCACTGTAATCTTTGAGGGAGGTCTGCTGCAGTCAGTCTCTGTTTTTTGTTGTCTTCCATTAGGGTTTTGGAAACCCACCTAACACAAAATTTGTGGTAACCTAGCTTCTCTGCCACATATTCATGAACCAAACTCTGTGAAACTTGGAGAAAATGTTGTGAAAGATCTGTAATTGTGAAACAATCATTTTCATGAAATTTGTCATTGATAGGCTATGCCTATCACTGAGGTCCTCTTCATTAACATTGTACTGTCATTTTTAAAATCAATTCACCATTGCCTCACTCAGCTTTCACTCAACAAAATCCTAACCACAAAATGCAACTCATGAGCGGTGAGATTTTTTATTGCATCACACATTTTAACACATCACAAATTGCAAAGTAGCAGACACATAGACTACACACTACAATTGCTGGATGTGTACTGAGTGCAGGAACAATATGGCACCAAGACGATTGCTATAGCCCTGCCCAATGCTGTGATACACCAAAATGTCTGTTACTTTCTGGATAGCCCTCATACATTACAATAATTTTTTTTATTTTTATTTTTACGTTTTTCTCATGATTTTCATTTTTGTATATTTTTATCTCTTTCTCCTCTTTCAACCCAGTGCAAACATTATATTATAAGCTCAATTTGCATGTGAACAGAACTGGCAATTTGTGAGGACTCTTAATGTCATTTGGATGCACTGAATCAGCCAAATGTTTATCTGTAATAGTTCCTAAAAGTTTTGTGCTGCTTACTTCTTTAATTGCCTCTCTATTATGTTTAATATTTACATTATACATGTCACTCTGTCTGGTTCAAAATACTACAGTCATTGTTTTAGACTTCTCTAGTAGATACTCATTCACATTTTTAATACTCAGAACTGCTTCCTTTTCAATTTTCTCCTGTGCCTGAGTTGAACAGATTGTTGCCAAGTCATCAGTATACTTTATTAGTTAAACAGTGGAAAATCCAGGATGGAATGTGTGTGTGTGAGTGTCTGTTGTCTTTTTTGACAATGGCCTTGTTAGCTGAAAGTTTATTGAATGATAATCTTTTCATTGTGCCTATCTGCAACTCAGCATCTCCACTATACGATGAATAGCAACAATCCTTTTCATAATATTGCTGCTTTATAAGATGCTGATTTGTATTGACTGGGAGAGCATTAAGCAGAGAATAAATAGTATATCTCTAAGTACTGAACCTTATGACACACCATGTTTGATAGTTTGTGAATCAGATCTGTAAGTGATTATATTTGCCTCACAAGCATACCTGATTTTTGCGGACTGTTTGTTATTTATCATGTATCAATTTATTACGTCATAACATTCCTCTCAATGCACATACTGACAGTTTTTCCATCAGGCTGGAATGATTTACAAAGTCAAGGGCTTTAGACAGGTCCTTAAAGATCCTACAGATCTTCTGTTGCCTCAGAGCTCAGGGCTCAGAACACATTCAACTAAATCTGTTGATGTCATTACCTTTGACTTCTGTTCTTCCAAACCATGTTGTGTTAAGTACAGAATATGAAATTTTGTTATAAACTTGTAGTTCTATTCCTTATTATCAATTTACAGATTTTCCAAATGTGAAAATCAATAATATTGGCCTGTCATTTCATAAATTACCTCTGTTCCCTAGTACTACAGCAGACAAATATCACACCTTTCATTTGTACAGGGTGACAATTATTGAACTATATGAAAATCAATTATAAATATGGCATGCACACACTTTATTCAACACCTAAATGTCACCACAGATATTTGGATTTAGGTTATGACATGTTTGAAATGCCTGCCATCATTGGTGATGATATGGTGCATACAAACAGCAAAATTCTGAATGATCCACTGAAATGTTGGAACAAAGGTGCTGTTGATGGCCTCCTGAATGGCTGTTTTCAGCTCAGCAATGGTTTTGGGGTTATTTCTGTACACCACATCTTTAATAGAGCCCCACAAAAAGGAGCCACATATGTTCAGATCTGGAGAATGTGGTGGCCAATCAAGGCCCATGCCAGTGGTCTCTGGCTACCCCAGAACCAGAATGTGGTCCCCAGAGTGCTCCTCCAGATCATCACTCTCCTGCTTCCATGGGGTTGAGCTCCATCTTGCACAAACCACATCTTGTCGAAATCAGGGTCACTTTGCATAATGGCGGTGAAATCATCATCCAGAACCTTCACATACCATTTGGTAGTCACTGTACCATCAAGGAATATCACACTGATTATTTTGTGACTAGACACTGCACACCACACAGTCACCCATTGAGGGTGAATGGACTTCTCGATCATGAAATGTGGATTCTCAGTCCCCCAAATGTGCCAGTTTTGCTGACACCAACAAGGAGCATGCACATGCAGATACTAATTCCCATCATGTCCCACAGCCAAACATGCAGTCTGAACATCCTAATGCAAGCTGTTCAGAAGCTATGATGATTTTATTTCATATAGCTCAATAACTGTTGCCCTATAAGTCAGATTTGTTGACTACGCAACTACATAATAGAATAGTAACTGAAGTAGCTCAAATAAATGATGATTTACACAATTTATTTTGGCAGTAAAATTGGTTGAATATTTGTACATCTATATTTTTTCTGTGATATCTACAATAACATTTTTGATAAATGTAATACTAAGACAGGCATATCTGACTGCAACTTATATTAAACTACATATTTCATAAAAGTTCTACACAAATAATTCAGACTGCAAAGCTTATATCATATCTGAGTTACAAATATTGTGTGGTAGCAAGGTTCTAAGTGCTGCAATCAGAACCATTAAATATCATAGCACAGAAATGAAGAGGGAGTGGAAATGTTGGATGACCACACATTTCAGATACTCAGTGGTAGTAACCACTTTCTTTGAAGAGAATGTGTTGTTCAGATTGCCCTCCAACAAACAGGGAATAAGATAACTGTATGAGATCTTGTGTTCTACTCAATGGTGATTCAACCATCACACATCACATTCATTCAGTATGGTACTCAATAATGAAAGCTGACAGACTGCACTCATCTAGAAGTACTTAACATTAGGACAGGTTGACTGCAGCAGTAGCTAACATCAGGACAGGCTGGCATGAGACTAATTCAAAAGCACTACGTCGAGCCATTCACTCAGTAATGAAAGTCACATGTGTCATTACAGTATGAATCATTTGTGATTTCTGGAGAATGCAATCAAATTTAATGGCATGTAAGGCAGTAGTGCAGCTCATAGTAGATGGTATCCTACTGTTAATTCACATATGTCCATAACCTTTGCACTGCTGTAGCATTGGGCCAACATAATGGAGGAAGGTTGAGAGTGTGTTCCATCATGTGTCAATATGAGGATTAGTCTATGCTGTAGTCACATTACATGGTGTAGTACTTGCTTATTAATGTGTATGATATTCTTTAAATCACTCACTGACATGCTGATATTATAGTGCCTGACACCAAACAGACACTGTGGCTTTGTCATAATACTAAGCTTTCCATTCGTAGACACATATGCCATCTCACAACGCTTCTGCTGGAACACTGTCCTAGAGATCCTCCAAGTCTGAATGCATTCAGGCCACCTTCTATGGGTTTTGAAACTTTCACTAGTCTTAGTGCACCAGTACCATACTTAATGTTTGATATATTTGTGGTGATAATTATAACTAACTTCAGACATTACATTCAAAACACTACGTCTGTGTTGTTCTTCAATTCTAAATATTATTGTGGAATTGAAAGAGTACAGACTTAATTCATGTTATGTAGAGAGATATTCAAATATTAGACATGATTTAGATAAGAGTACAGACTTAATTCACTTTATGTAGATAGATATTCAAATATTAGACATGATTTAGGTTTTGTATAGCTTTTAAAAATTAGAACTAGTGAATGATGAGAAGTTTAATAAATGCCTCATTCTCTTTTTCAAGCCTGGCAGAAGCTCACAATACAATACAATATAAAAATTGAAACCAAATATTCGTTAATTGTAAAAATGAGATAAAATAACTGTCAGTTAAATAATCATTGATAAACATATGTACCTTCTTTCTCCGTACTTTGAGAGCCAGGAACATAGACTGTAGAAGTGTACAGTGAGCCACTTGTTTTCATAACACAGAACCACAGTCCGTAATCTAAGGAACTTGGATTTAGTATCATAAGATGGCAGCTGTCATGGTTTACTTTGTAACTAAAATAGTCACCATTACCAACATTATTACTGACATGGAGTCGTTTCTGGAATTAACACAAGATTCATTTGCAAATACTAAAATTCGAAAGCTCACAATATTATTTTATGTAAATTTTTTGTTTTATTTTTATATGGTTGCTGTTTCAGTTTCTGAAAGAAAACAATTATTTTATAATTATTACAATAACAAAAATTACAGGGCAGAAATCATAAAATAAAACAAAGAAAGGCAGCCACTCAATGAAACTGTTTGATTCTTACCACACAGACTCATACAAAAACACACAGATTTTACTAGCTTTTGTGATTCCACAATTTACACAGTTTAAGAACATATTCTTACACAGATACACCCAAACACATTCACTGACATTAAAACTGGGCTAAGCATTTACTTATTTGTGAACTGAGTGTTCATGGTAGGACTAGATGCCTCATACATAGGAAGCGGTGTCAGTAGGGATTTCAGATAATTCAACCACAATTCAACCTCTCCCCTTGCCAACCAGTAAAAAGTGCTGTCTGAAACTGACAATGAACCTGGGTAGGTGCATTACGCTTCCCTGTTGCAAAGTCTTCATCATTTCATGATACGTTCTGATAAGTGTGGATGGGAGGAGGCCTGTTAATTGCCTGTTGTTCAAATGTGTGATTAATAATAGTACCTCTTAGCAAAATGGTAACAATGGATAGGAAGAGAAGCTAGGTGTAATTTGTTTGTATCCACAGCATCTCATTATCACAATAGAGGGGCCATTACAGTGATAAGTCCAAGTAAAGCTTGCAGATAGTCGCAACACATTTTATAGTGATGGGCAATATAAAAAGAAAAGCGTAACAAACCTCTGACAACTACCATAATGAAGTGTAATAAACTTCCAAAAACTAACGAAAAAAAGGCTGTTAATGAGGAAAATGGGCGTAGTTCACAGTGCGAATATAATTATGGCAATGCAGTTAGTGACTCCTTCAGCGAACTCTGTAATTTATCTACAAAACATACACGAAAGTGCAATGTGATTTTACTCACATATATTCATAGGAGGAATCTAGCTGAAATTGTAAATGACTCAAACAATAACTTTCAAGTGAGCAGTGTTGTGAAACCCAGAGCAAAAACAAAAAACATTGTACAAGGTGCCAACTTGAAAGGTATAATACTGCATAGCAATTACTTCATAATTTGTGTAAGTGGTGCAAATGATCTAGGAAGCAATGAAGCTGGTGTCTGAATTGAAATTCTGAAGAATTTCCTTCAAGAAAATAACCAGAACACACAATTGTCATTACTGTCCCACATCGGTACGATCTGATCAACAACTCATGTGTAAACAAGGAAATAAGAAAAACAAATATTTTAATTAAGGCACTATGTTAAAACTATGGAAATTGATCAATTCTAGATACAGGAAAGTTGGATGAGGTCAACACACTAACCACTACACGCAACAAGCGGCTACACGGGTAGCAGGGGTTGTGTGGCGTGGGTTGGGCGGTTTTTGAGGTTAGATGGCCTTGGGAAAGTACAGAAAGGGCAACAGCCTCAACGGGTGCAGGGCAAAGTCAGGACATGCGGGGACCAAGCAGCAATCGGTATTGTAATTGTAAACTGTCGAAGCTGCATTGGTAAAGTACCAGAACTTCAAGTGCTGATAGAAAGCACCGACACCGAAATCGTTATAGTACAGAAAGCTGGTTGAAGCCAGAGATAAATTCTGCCAAAATTTTTACAAAGGTACAGACGGTGTTTAGAAAGGATAGATTGCATGCAACCCGTGGTGGAGTGTTCGTCTCTGTTAGTAGTAGTTTATCGTGTAGTGAAATAGAAGTGGATAGTTCCTGTGAATTATTGTGGGTGGAGGTTACACTCAACAACCAAGCTAGGTTAATAATTGGCTCCTTTTACTGACCTCCCGACTCAGCAGCATTAGTGGCAGAACAACTGAGAGAAAATCTGGAATACATTTCACATAAATTTTCTCAGCATGTTATAGTCTTAGGTGGAGATTTCAATTTACCAGATATAGACTGGGACACTCAGATGTTTAGGACGGGTGGTAGGGACAGAGCATCGAGTGACATTATACTGAGTGCACTATCCGAAAATTACCTCGAGCAATTAAACAGAGAACCGACTCGTGGAGATAACATCTTGGACCAACTGATAACAAACAGACCCGAACTTTTCGACTCTGTATGTACAGAACAGGAAATCAGTGATCATAAGGCCATTGCAGCATCCCTGAATATGGAAGTTAGTAGGAATATAAAAAAAGGGAGGAAGGTTTATCTGTTTAGCAAGAGTAATAGAAGGCAGATTTCAGACTACCTAACAGATCAAAACGAAAATTTCTGTTCCGACACTGACAATGTTGAGTGTTTATGGAAAAAGTTCAAGGCAATCGTAAAATGCATTTGAGACAGGTACGTGCTGAGTAAAACTGTGAGGAACGGGAAAAACCCACCGTGGTACAACAACAAAGTTAGGAAACTACTGTGAAAGCAAAGAGAGCTTCACTCTAAGTTTAAACGCAGCCAAAACCTCTCAGACAAACAGAAGCTAAACGATGTCAAAGTTAGCGTAAGGAGGGCTATGCGTGAAGCGTTCAGTGAATTCGAAAGTAAAATTCTATGTAACGACTTGACAGAAAATCCTAGGAAGTTCTGGTCTTACGTTAAATCAGTAAGTGGCTCGAAACAGCATATCCAGACACTCCGGGATGATGATGGCATTGAAACAGAGGATGACACGCGTAAAGCTGAAATACTATACACCTTTTTCCAAAGCTGTTTTACAGAGGAAGACCACACTGCAGTTCCTTCTCTAAATCCTCGCACAAACAAAAAAATGGCTGACATCGAAATAAGTGACCAAGGAATAGAAAAGCAACTGGAATCACTCAACAGAGGAAAGTCCACTGGACCTGACGGGATACCAATTCGATTCTACACAGAGTATGCGAAAGAACTTGCCCCCCTTCTAACAGCCGTGTACCGCAAGTCTCTAGAGGAACGGAAGGTTCCAAATGATTGGAAAAGAGCACAGGTAGTCCCAGTCTTCAAGAAGGGTCATCGAGCAGATGCGCAAACTATAGACCTATATCTCTGACGTCGATCTGTTGTAGAATTTTAGAACATGTTTTTTGCTCGAGTATCATGTCGTTTTTGGAAACCCAGAATCTACTATGTAGGAATCAACATGGATTCTGGAAACAGCGATCGTGTGAGACCCAACTCGCTTTATTTGTTCATGAGACCCAGAAAATTTTAGATACAGGCTCCCAGGTAGATGTTATTTTCCTTGACTTCCGGAAGGTGTTCGATACAGTTCCGCACTGTCACCTGATAAACAAAGTAAGAGCCTACGGAATATCAGACCAGCTGTGTGGCTGGATTGAAGAGTTTTTAGCAAACAGAACACAGCATGTTGTCATCAATGGAGAGACGTCTACAGACGTTAAAGTAACCTCTGGCGTGCCACAGGGGAGTGTTATGGGACCATTGCTTTTCACAATATATAAAAATGACCTAGTAGATAGTGTCGGAAGTCCCATGGGGCTTTTCGCAGATGATGCTGTAGTATACAGAGAAGTTGCAGCATTAGAAAATTGTAGCAAAATGCAGGAAGATCTGCAGCGGATAGGCACTTGGTGCGGGGAGAGGCAACTGACCCTTAACATAGACAAATGTAATGTATTGCGAATACATAGAAAGAAGGATCCTTTATTGTATGATTATATGATTGCGGAACAAACACTGGTAGCAGTTACTTCTGTAAAATATCTGGGAGTATGCGTGCGGAACGATTTGAAGTGAAATGATCATATAAAATTAATTGTTGGTAAGGCAGGTACCAGGTTGAGATTCATTGGGAGAGTCCTTAGAAAATGCAGTCCATCAACAAAGGAGGTGGCTTACAAAACACTCGTTCGACCTATACTTGAGTATTGCTCATCAGTGTGGGATCCGTACCAGATCGGGTTGACGGAGGAGATAGAGAAGATCCAAAGAAGAGCGGCGCGTTTCGTCACAGGGTTATTTGGTAACCGTGATAGCGTTACGGAGATGTTTAACAAACTCAAGTGGCAGACTCTGCAAGAGAGGCGCTCTGCATCACAGTGTAGCTTGCTCGCCAGGTTTCGAGAGGGTGCGTTTCTGGATGAGGTATCGAATATATTGCTTCCCCCTACTTATACCTCCTGAGGAGATCACGAATGTAAAATTAGAGAGATTAGAGCGCGCACGGAGGCTTTCAGACAGTCGTTCTTCCCGCGAACCATACACGACTGGAACAGGAAGGGGAGGTAATGACAGTGGCACGTAAAGTGCCCTCCGCCACACACCATTGGGTGGCTTGCGGAGTATACATGTAGATGTAGATGTAGAACCACAGATTTCGTTTGAATTATGCAGGTATACGTTATTTGTGTGATAAATTTAGTCAAATAATAAAAGAAAGGATCGAACTGAAAAGCCTTAGATATAAAAACAGTTCATGAGTAAAAGAGCCTTCACCATGTATACATGAAGGTTAAGTACTTGACAACAGCATCATAAATGACAGTAAACTCAAAATAATATCACAAAACATCCAATGTATTACCAACAAAATAGAACAAATTGACGAATGTTTAAGTGTTAGTAGTCCTCATATTTATCTTATGCTTGAAATAGGGTGCAAAAATGAAGAAATCTGTAGCATTAATTTAAGTAATTATAAAATGGTCAGTGTCTATTGTAGGAAACAACAAAAAGGTGGGGGTGTTGGTATTTATGTCAAAAATAATGTCCAGTATGAAAGAATTGATTGGGTAAATAAACTTGAATGTTACATGGTTTTTGAAATAGCTGCAAATGCTTAGAAATAGCAGTTTAATAATAGCTGGCATGTACAGACCCCATAACAGTAACATGGAAGAAATTTTCTGTCATTTAGAGTAATTTGTTGACAAACTCTCACCTCATAAAAAACAGACTATAACAGTAGGTGATGTGAACATAGACTCCTTAACTAATAGCATAAATTATTTTATATATATTGATATTTTAGAGTCCTATAATTCCACCCATGTGAATTCAGTGCCAACAAGAATTACATGGGAATTTTAAAAATGTATTGACCATGTTATTACAAACTTCAGAAGGGAAGACCTTGTAGTTAGAACTGTTGGGAATCACATTTCAAACTACAGTGCATTAATCCTAGAGCTTCATACAGACAAAGAAACAGTACATGATGTGGACCTATTTTCCTACAAGAGAAAGCTAGACTATCATACATTAAAGGAAACAATAGTACACATAAATTGGCAGCAGGTAGGCCTATATGAAATAGAAGATATTTATGATTAGTGGGGTAAATTTTATACAACATTAACCTATTGTCTTAGTCAAGTATGTCCAGTGGTCCAAATACTAAAGAAAACTGACAGTTCCAGGAATCTTAAACTTCCCCCTAACATGATAAAAATAAAGAAAACTGCAGTACTTCCAACCTAAATATGAAGCCTATAGAAAAACCTACAGGGGAGCACTTAAGACATTGAAATCACAGATGTATGCTGAACAGATGAGGCAATCTAGTAATGTTACCAAAACAGCGTGAATTATAGTAAATAAGGAAAGAGGAGGGAGCGACAATGCAGTGTGTAATAACATAATAATAAGTTACAGTGAAAAATCGCTGAGTGACCCAAAGGAAGTATGTGAGAAATTCATAGACCAGTTTAGTAAGATGAGTAGGAAGGATGTGATTGAGCCACCACAGGTGTTAAATCCCAGTAATGTCAGTAATTCATTCTTCCTGAGGTGTGTTACAGAATTGGAAATCCTGAAAACCAGGTCCAACTCAAAAGCAAATACATCTAGTGGCTGGGAGGGGGAGAGAGAGAGAGAGAGATCTGGGGCTGAATTGTCCCAGCCTTCTATATTCCACTGCTATTGCAGCTCAACCATGGTGCATGGTTGTCCTGGAGCACTGGACAAAGAGGGAGTGACAGATCGTAAGAGTTGTGAAGCAGCCACTTAAGTTGAATACAATTAAATTTAGCAGTGTGCCCCATCAACAGGTGGTCAAACTGCACTCTCAGACATTTTTCCAGTAGTCATTCATTCATGTGGTAAGTGGCCAAATTAAAAAAAAACTGAGTGTGTACAACAATTCTCAGTCATTTTATAGCTTGTTATGTTTACAGTTCCGAGAATTTACATCAATTTATCTTTCAATTTCTGTAGCTGCATTCTCTTACAAGATTTCTTAACGAATTCTGTGTGGAAGCTGTTAGCAGTTTGAATGATAGGAGACTTTTGACCAAGACATGTGACACAGTAGTTACGACAACATAGTTGAGTTAATGGAATGTATTAATCATATCTCCACATGGTCATTCTAAAAAAATATTTTCTGCTATATTCCTAAACCATTTCATAGGAATTCCAAGTTTGTCCACTTTCCAAGGATGTGACTGACTCCATTCTTCCTCCGTCCTTTTCCAATTGCAGCTTGCTCCATCTCTACTTGCCTCAGCAATGACATGAAATTAAACAGCTTTTAAAATGTCATTACCAGTCTGTTACAAAAATTTTAGTTGCTCTTAAAAAATAAAATTATGTAACAAGCAGACAATAATTACATACTTTGTCTCCTGGACGTGTGAAGTAACAATGTTGTATTTCCTCATTGTATGAAGTTTCCTCTAACTCACAGAACACATCAATTACTCCATCATTGGATGTTGAAAGTTCCCATCCTGATGTCAAATGTTGTTCTGAAAAAAAAAAAAAAAAAAAAAAAATAGAACAGCTACAAATCTGATACTCCTTTACAATTATGCATGTCTGATATAACCTAAATACTCTCTCACCAACAGGGACTGTCACGGCACTTCTGTTACATTACAGAAACTGTAATAGAACTAAAATTTCTAAGAATTGCGCTGACATAACCACCTACACAACAGTAATGAATTACACAGTTGTATGTTTGCCTCCATAACTGGGTCGTCAGCATAGTTTACTGCCATGGGGTGGAACCTGAGTTTGATTTCTGATACTGCTAGGAATTTTTCCTTGCTGAGAGGACTAGAATAGGGTGCACTGAGTCTTGTCATGACAACTGATGAGCTACTTGACTGAGGCAAGACTTGACAATGGCCAGGAGTGCAGCATGATGATGCCCTCCCCTCCATATGGCATCCACATCATGCCATTGGCTGATAAATGAGACAGAGGTCAGTCCAAGCCAAATGGCCCATCTGTGGCAACAATGGCAGTGCTTACCACTTACAACACTGTTGTATAGGCCAATAATCACTACCAATTAAATGTGGTGAGCTTACCACATTCACAGGCTGTTGCATTACAGGTCTTCATGTCACTCATGGTGTATTACCTGGTGTTGCATCAGGAATCTTTGGAGATTTTGTGTTCCTCCGATAGTCAGGGCAAAATAACCATAATATTTGTAGACACAAGGACTGATGTGAAGTGCATATGTTCCTAATGAACTCTCTGTAATCATCTCCAACATAATTAAAAATTGTCATGATGACATTGTAACAACCAGTTAGTTAACCAAACAGTGCCCTTCCTAGCAAATATTAAACATGTTTTTTAAAGTTACAGAGAGTGTTATGCAATTCTTTTCTGACACATTCATCAACATCATAGACCAATCTCCAGTGGGAGTCTCATAAAACTTTCTATAATTTGTGCAGAGGCAATTTCAGCAGCCATTCAGTATTCTGAAGAGCTTCAGCACAGTAAAAAATATTGTTTTTTTTTCCCTTTACTAAACTGTTGGTTCAAATGGCTCTGAGCACTATGGGACTCAACTGCTGAGGTCATTAGTCCCCTAGAACTTAGAACTAGTTAAACCTAACTAACCTAAGGACATCACAAACATCCATGCCCGAGGCAGGATTCGAACCTGCAACCATAGCGGTTTTGCGGTTCCAGACTGCAGTGCCTCTAACCACACGGCCACTTCGGCTGGCTACTAAACTGTGTTGGAATATTTTAATATACAGGGTGTTACAAAAAGGTATGGCCAAACTTTAAGGAAACATTCCTCACACACAAAGAAAGAAAATATGTAATGTGGACATGTGTCCAGAAAGGTTTACTTTCCATGTTAGAGCTCATTTTATTACTTCCCTTCAAATCACATTAATCATGGAATGGAAACACACAGCAACAGAACGTACCAGTGTGACTTCAAACACTCTGTTACAGGAAATGTTCAAAATGTCCTCTGTTAGCGAGGATACATGCATCCACCCTCCATCGCATGGAATCCCTGATGCGCTGATGCAGCCCTGGAGAATGGTGTATTACATATGTAAAATCGGTAAGCGGATCTAAATCCCCTATTCAGTCACTCGTTGACCACGATGGCACCGAAACAGAGGACGACCGAAGAAAGGCAGAAATACTGAATTCATTGTTCCGAAACTGTTTCACTGCGGAAAATCGTAACACGGTCCCTGACTTCAGCCGTCGCACGGACGTCAAAATGGAAAATATTGAAATAAACGATATCGGAATTGAAAAACAACTGCTATCACTTAGTAGCGGAAAAGCATCCGGACCAGACGAGATACCCTTAAGATTCTACAGTGATTATGCTAAAGAACTTGCCCCCTTTCTATCAGCAATTTATCGTAGATCGCTGGAAGAACGTAAAGTACCTAGCAACTGGAAGAAAGCGCAGGTCGTTCCCATTTTCAAGAAGGGTCATAAATCAGATGCGAATAATTATAGGCCTATTTCGCTTACGTCAATCTGTTGTAGAATAATGGAACATGTTTTGTGTTCTCGTATTATGACGTTCTTAGATAATACAAATCTCCTTCATCATAACCAACATGGATTCCGCAAACAGAGATCATGTGAAACTCAGCTCGCCCTATTTGCCCAAGAAATTCACAGTGCCGTAGACACTGGCGAGCAGATTGATGCCATATTCCTGGACTTCAGGAAGGCATTTGATACGGTTCCGCACTTACGTTTAGTGAAAAAAAATACGAGCTTACGGAATATCGGACCAGGTTTGTGATTGGATTCAGGATTTCCTAGAAGAAAGAACACAACATGTCATTCTTAACGGTTCAAAATCTGCAGATGTAGAGGTAATTTCGGGAGTACCGCAGGGAAGCGTGATAGGACCTTTATTGTTTACAATATACATAAATGACTTAGTTGACAACATCGGTAGCTCCGTGAGGCTATTTGCAGATGACACGGTTGTCTACAAGAAAGTAGCAACATCAGAAGACTCGTAAGTACTCCAGGAGGACCTGCAGAGGATTAATGCATGGTGCGAAAGCTGGCAGCTTTCCCTAAACGTAGATAAATGTAATATAATGCGCATACATAGGGGCAGAAATCCATTCCAGTACGATTATGCCATAGGTGGTAAATCATTGGAAGCGGTAACGACCGTAAAATACTTAGGAGTTACTATCCGGAGCGATCTGAAGTGGGATGATCATATAAAACAAATAGTGGGAAAAGCAGGCGCCAGGTTGAGATTCATAGGAAGAATTCTAAGAAAATGTGACTCATCGACGAAAGAAGTAGCTTACAAAATGCTTGTTCATCCGATTCTTGAGTATTGCTCATCAGTATGGGACCCTTACCAGGTTGGATTAATAGAAGAGATAGACATGTTCCAGCGAAAAGCAGCGCGATTCGTCATGGGGACATTTAGTCAGCGCGAGAGCGTTACGGAGATGCTGAACAAGCTCCAGTGGCGGACACTTCAAGAAAGGCGTTACGCAATACGGAGAGGTTTATTATCGAAATTACGAGAGAGCACATTCCGGGAAGAGATGGGCAACATATTACTACCGCCCACATATATCTCGCGTAATGATCACAACGAAAAGATCCGAGAAATTAGAGCAAATACGGAGACTTACAAGCAGTCGTTCTTCCCACGCACAATTCGTGAATGGAACAGGGAACGGGGGATCAGATAGTGGTACAATAAGTACCCTCCGCCACACACCGTAAGGTGGCTCGCGGAGTATAGATGTAGATGTAGATGTAGATGTATCACAGCCATCCACAATACGAGCACGAAGAGTCTCTACATTTGGTACCGGGATTGTGTAGACAAGAGCTTTCAAATGCCCCCATAAATGAAAGTCAAGAGGGTTGAGGTCAGGAGAGCGTGGAGGCCATGGAATTGGTCTGCCTCTACCAATCCATCGGTCACCAAATCTGTTGTTGAGAAGCGTACGAACACTTCGACTGAAATGTGCAGGAGCTCCATCGTGCATGAACCACATGTTGTGTCGTACTTGTAAAGGCACATGTTCTAGCAGCACAGGTAGAGTATCCCGTATGCAATCATGATAACATGCTCCATTGAGCGTAGGTGGAAGAACATGGGGCCCAAACTAAAATGAGCTCTAACATGGAAATTAAGCATTTCCGGACACATGTCCACATAAAATTTTTTCTTTATTTGTGTGTGAGGAATGTTTCCTGAAAGTTTGGCCATACCTTTTTGTAACACCCTGTATAATGCCACTACAAGGTATCATAGCTAGTAATTACTACAAAAGAAACAGGATGATTTTCATCTGTTGTGCAATAATAATTGTTGAAAATTTTCACATAAATATGCCACACTGGGGAAAAATTTTATAATTATGAGACATAACTGTCACTGCTTACCTTTAGGTAATAATATACTGAGTAAAGATGGGTCCCTCTTATAATGAGTAACCTGCTCTTCCTTTTAACCTTTCAGAATCTATCCCTCACCTGTATCAGATGAAAGCTGGGACATGTAATACTTTCACGTTTATATGTGTGTGTTGACAACACTACACATTTTGCCTCTTGTAGGTAATACTGGCCAGAAATTCTGTCACATAATTTATTAGTTTTCACAACTTAATTTTCATTTGATGCAGTTAACTGATCTTTTGGGGAAACATCAATAGCTCTACTTACAACTATCAATCTGTAAATGAAAATTAGATTTAATATTTTTTTACCTGTTCTATAAACTTGGAGCTGATATCTCTAACAATCTGTGAAATGAACATTAAATCTATGTGCATTAATTCTTATGTAAGAATGTATCCTATATCACATTTTTCTGACAGTTAACACATATTTGCTGATCTATTCATTGTGGATCAAAGAAACAAACATTGCATTTAACCTAATATAATGTTGAAAGCAACCAATCACCTATAGTGGATGGATGTGTGGAGCACAGACACTCTTATCAGAAAACAGCTTTCGATCACTTGTTCTTTTTCTGTCAAAAGAACAGGCATTTACACACACAGCCACACAGGCACCCAAATGTGCACTCTTTGGCTACAGCAAGATTGCTTATTGATGCTCAATTGTTGAAAGAAGTTGACAAAGCTGACAGAAGTGGGGAGGGAGGAGGGAAGAATGAAAAGAAGACATAGTGGGAAAGAGGTAGGTCTTTGGATAGATGACTCTATGGCTGCACAACAGAACGAAAGGGGTACAGATGGTAGAAGAAAAAGAGATGTAGAAAGAGGGTGAAGGGCGGACATGGAGGGGTGAGGGGGAGGAGAAGAAGGAGGAAATGGAGAGGGAGAAATGGAGTGGAGAAGAAGGCAGAGGTGTAGATAAGGAGAGAGAGAAAGAGGGTGTGAGGGACAGAGATAGAGGAGAGAGAGACAGAGAGAACAGGAGAGAAAGATAATGCAAAAATGGGGGAGACTGGGGGAGGGGGAAATGGTAGGAAAAGGCCAGACATGATCTGGTAAGAGAAGGAGTGGTGTGGACAGGACAGAGAAAGGAAAATTTAAGGTGAGGCAGTGGGAACAAATTAGTTGAGATATAGGCTATAAGGATTATGAGAATGCAGGATATGCTGGAAAGAAAATTCACATCTTTTTGTTTCAGGGAGACCTGTGCTAGAAGGCAGCATCCAAATGGCCTGCATAACTGGTGAAGTCATTTGTAATAAAATATACAATAGTATATTCCAGGGGCTGATTTGGACAATGACCACTATTTATTGGTTATGAGCTGTAGATTAAAACTTGGGAACTGGCCACTGAATTGTCACAAGAAAGTTACAATTTACTATGTAAATGACTGAAATTTAGGCTTGAAATTCAAAGACTTAAACCAAGAGAGGAGTGTATTTAATTGCACAACACTCTATCTGACATTGTTATGTTCCCCGTGCTATGCAACTAACTTGAGTGTGACCAGTTTCCTCATAAAAAATTATGTAAATCTTCAACTTTTTATATAACCCTCCAAAATAAATGATTGCTAGGAGGCAAGGAACGGATATTCTGAACAGATAAGTGCTGTGAGGACCAGAATAATTATTGAATTTATTCAGTTCAGCAGAGACAAAACTATTGGATTGTTATTAAAAGTTTATCCTAAGTGGTAAGAAGAGAACAGTTAAAATCTACACAGCAAATTTAGAAATAGCTTCTGTGATGGCTGGCATTCTCCCTTTACAGATGTAGTGCACAGAAACCTATGTGTGTCCTGTCACAAGTCTATAAAAAAAAATTATGTAAATTGGCAGTCATGAATGGTGCAAACTGGTAATCAACGTCGCGAGTTCTATTGCTCCAGCAAGATGGAGCAAGGCTGATCAAAGTACACCAGTGGTGCATATATTTACCAATAATACCTGCAGCTGTACCCGTTGCTGTCATCGACTGTCTTCATTGCCCAATGGGTTGCTATGTAGATTGCTGACAGAGCTGCAACTTCCACGGTGCGTGATCATGGTAAACTACTATCTCCATATCCCGTAGCGAGTAATACAGAGTACTACAAATGCTCACGAAAATAGTCAGGACATGAATCCCTGTTTCTCAGTCAAGCATAGCATCAGTTTTTCCTACTCTACATCAGTGGCTGCGCAGCCATCTTCTTGCAGCAAAATTCCTGCAAATCCCCTGTCTTCCCTCCAAACATTGTATGCACTGGTAACATTGCCCCACATCACACAATTTCAGAGCCAATGGCACCTCCCAAGGTGATTTAAGTCAAAATGATCTCAAGGCTTCTGCATTGCTAACAGAACCATCAGGATGTTTCTGCAGAGTCCCATAACAAGAACAGGGGTGTGAGGAGATTATAAGGAGTGCACATCATCAATATTGCCCGTAGCAGCACCAGACACATCTTTTGTGTTAATATGGCGCCTTGGCCACCAAAAACTAAGTCTGGGCCAGCTTTCCACATAGTGGAGAAATCTCAGCTTTGAGTCTTACTGTAAGGATGAGGGCACCACCACACTCTTATCTGATACAAAAGCTGCCACCCGCCGGGGGTGGGGTGTCCTTTGGTTTTCTCTTGGGCCACCCATGGAGACCGCTTTAAACAACTCTGATTTGGCTGTTGCCTTGTTGTGGCTCAGTCACAGAAACTGAAGCTAACTCAGTTATTTTCATCTGCTACAAAATTTGCTATTGGCATGACATGTGACATTTAATCACCACTTGCCTCGCTTGGTTACTCTGGTCTGAAGATAAAGAAATATTCAGAATTATTTCACAAAACCATATGCAAAGTGCATAGTTAAGTATTAAAAATGTAAGGTGGGTGAGTGATTTGGGTCTTGCACTCATTGTGGAGGGGACACATAGGTTGCCACCTTGCAAGCTGAAGAAACTGCAAAAACATAGGAATTTAAGGAGATGGGACCTGGATAAACTGAAAAAACCAGAGGTTGTAGAGAGTTTCAGAGGTAGCATTAGGGAATGATTGACAAGAGCAGGGGAAATGAATACAGTAAAAGAAGAGAGACGAAATAGTGAAGGCAGCAGGGGATCATGTCGGTAAAAAGACAAGAGCCAGTAGAGGTTCTTAGCTAACAGAAAAGATACAGAAGTTAACTGATGAAAAGATAAAATATAAAAATGCAGTAAATGAAGCAGGTGAAAGAGAACACAAACACATAAAAATAAGATTGACAGGAAGTGCAAAATGGCTAAGCAGGAATGGGTAGAGGACAAATGTAATGATGTACGAGCATATATTATTAGGTGTAAGATAGGTGCCACCTGCAGGAAAATTAAAGAGACCTATGGAGAAAAGAGAACCACCTGCATGAATATCAATAGATCGGATGGAAAACCAGTCCTAAGCAAAGAAGTGAAAGCAGAAAGGTCAAAGGAGTATATAGAGGGTCTATACAAGGGAGATGTACTTGAGGGCAATATTATGGAATGGGGGATATGATACTGCATGAAAAATTTGACAGAACACTGAAAGACATAAGTCAAAACAAGATCCCAGGAGTAGAAAATGTTCCATTAGAATTGCTGATAGCCTTGGGAGACACAGCCATGACAAAACTCTTCCATGTGGTGGACAAGATGTATGAGATAAGCAAAATAGCCTCAGACTTCAAGAACATAATATTCCAATTCCTATGAAAGCAGGTGTAAGACGTGTGCTGGACTACCAATTTAATAAGTCATGGTTGCAAAATACTAACATGAGTTCTTTACAGAGGAAAGAAAAACTGATAGAAGCTGATCTTGGGGAAGATCAATGGGAATGCTGGAACACATGAGGCAATACTGACCCTACAACTTCTCATAGAAGATATTGGTAGGTTAAAGAAAGGCAAACCTGTGTTTATAGCATTTGTAGACTTAGAGTAAGCTTTTGACAATGTTGACTGAAAGACTATCTTTAAAATTATAAAGGTGGCATGGGTAAAATACATGGAGCAAAAGGCTATTTACAATTTCTACAGAAACCAGATGGCAGTTATAATATTAAGGGGCCTAAAAGGAAGCATGGTTGATGACAGAGTGAGACAGGGTTGTAGCCTATCCCTGAAGTTATTCAATTTGTATATTGAGCAGGCAGTCAAGGAAAAAAAAAGAAAAATTTCAAGTAGGAATTAAATTCCAGGGAGAAAACATAAAAACTTTGAGGTTTGCTGATGACATTGTAACTCTGTCAGAGACAGCAAAGGCTTGGAAGAGCAGTTGAATGGAATGGACAGTGTCTTGAAAGGAGGATGTAAGACACACATCAACAAAAGCAAAATGAGGATAGTGAAATGTAGTTGCAATAAATCAGTTGGTGCTGAGGAATTAGATTAGGAAACGAGACAATTAAAGTAGCAAATGAGTTTTGCTATTTGGGCAGCAAAATAATTGATGATGGTTGAAGTAGAGAGGATATAAAATGTAAACTGGGAATGGCAGGAAAAGCGTTTGTGAAGAAGAAAAATTTGTCAACTTTGAGTATAGATTTAAGTGTCAGAAAGTATTTTCTGCATATATTTATATGGAGTATAGTGAAACATGGACAATAAACGATTTAGACAAGAAGAGAAGAGAAGACTGCTGAAGATTTGATGGGTAACTTACATAACTAGTGAGGAAGTGATGAATAGAATTGGGCAGAAGAAGAATTTGTGGCACAACCTGACTAGAAGAAGGGATTGATTGATAGGACACTTTCTGAGGTATCAAGGTAACACCAACTTAGTACTGGAGGGAAGTGTGGGGGATAAAAATCTTAGAGGCAGACCAAGAAATGAATACAGTAAGCAGATTGAGAGGGATGTAGGTTGCAGTAGTTACTCAGAGACGAAGTGACTTGTACAAGATAGAGTAGCATGGAGAGTCTTTGGGTTGAAGAACCCAACAACAACAATACAATAATAATACCAGGTCACATTAGCAGCATATGTATGTTTGGCAGAAAGTTAAAAATAAAAATTTAGTATCTACATAATTACCCATTCTTACATTATCTCAAATCATATATATAGATGATGTAACTTACCAAACGAAAGCATTGGTATGTTGATAGACACACAAACAAACACAAACACACACACACAAAATTCAAGCTTTCACAACCCTGTTGCTTCATCAGGAAAGAGGGAAGCAGAGGGAAAGATAAAAGGATGTCGGTTTTAAGAGAGAGGGTAAGGAGTCATTCCAATGAGTCATTCCAATCACAGGAGCGGAAAGACTTACCTTAGGGGGAAAAAGGGACAGGTATACACTCGCACACACACACATATCCCCCTTACCTTAGGGAGAAAAAGGGACAGGTATACACTCGCACACACACACACACACACACACACACACACACACACATACATATCCCATATATGTGGGGTATGTGTGTGTGTGTGTGTGTGTGTGTGTGTGTGTACCTGTCCCATTTTCCCCCTAAGGTAAGTCTTTCTGCTCCTGGGATTGGAATGACTCCTTACCCTCTCCCTTAAAACCGACATCCTTTCGTCTTTCCCCCTGCTTCCCTCTTTCCTGATGAAGCAACTGTGGGCTGTGAAAGCTTGAATTTTGTGTGTGTGTTTGTGTTTATTTGTGTGCCTATCAACATACCAATGCTTTCGTCTGGTAAATTACATCATCTTTGTTTTTAGATATATTTTTCCCGTGTGGAATGTTTCCCTCTATTATATAGTAGTTCCAGTAGATTTTTTTCATTGTGACTAAGGAACTCATTCCAACTGTGAAATGACCTTTCCAGAATAAACTGCCTCAGAGGATCTCTAAAGTACATTTTATATATGAGGGTAGAGCTTTATAAACTCTTGGACCAGTGTACTGTACAACCTTTTGCATCATTGTCAGATTTTTACAGTCATTGTGTAAATCATGTTTCTCCTTGTATTGTATTCCCAATAGTCTTTACTTTTTTTGAGCAACACAGCATTTTAACTGATGAAACACATAAGTGAAAATATATAATGAGAAGTAGTAGTACAAATTTTTACTTTCCAGAAAAGGCTTCTACAACTAGATTTACAGTTTACACCATTCATTATTCTTACAATACTATTTTGAACCAAGAATATTTTCTTTGCTAGTGATTGGTTTCTTCAAAATATAACTCCATATGTTGTTAGAAAATTGAAGATCCATAGTACGCTGCTTTCAAAGTGTTTAAGTTGCCACACTCAGATGTAATATGTATGGCAAAAATTGATGAACTGAGTTTCTTGTGAAGATTTATTATATGATGAGACCAGCTCACTCTGCAGTCAATCATAACATGAAGGAACTTAGTTGTTTCAATTCTTTTTATTGTCTTTGTGGTGCACTTAGCAGTTAACTCTTCCTCAGTTTTGGGAGCTGTGATGAACTGAATCTAGTTGGTTTTATTATAGTTTAACAAGAGTCCATGGACACTAAACCATTTCACTCAATCACTGTGAATATTGTTAATAGTTTCTTGAAGATTAATCATGAAGCTTAATGAGCACAGCCACCATCCAGATTGTGATGAAGATAAAAATGCTGTGTGTGGAGCTGTGCACATCACAGTTCCAATGGTGTGGTGTTTGCCTGTCCTGCACATGCACACAAACGAAACTGATGTGAGGCTGTGAAGGGAGACAACACTGTTGCCAATCCTGGTTTGCTTGTTGCTGTGGGAAGGCAGCTTTCTTTTTTTTATTCCATGGGTGTAGTTCTTAAAAACCATTTCCTATATTCTTGAGTGTGATAAACTGTAAATTAGATTATTATTATTCTGCTATCAGCTATTCTGTTTTAGTCATTTCTTTGTTTCTTTTATTTTACAGAAAAGTTTAGCCACTATGTATTGTGCATTAAACCGGGGACCTAGAAATGATGGAGAGACTTTGTCCCGCCGTAGCCCTCAGTGGTCCACAGCCCCTCAACAGGCCACAGCAGTCCAGCCACCCTACTGCTGCCCCACACTGAACCCAGGGTTACTGTGCGGTTCAGCCCCCAGTGGACCCCCCCCCCCCCCCCCCCCCCCCTGGGAATGTCTCATACCAGATGTGTGGTAGAGTAATTATGGTGTACACATTCATTGAGACAGTATTTGTGCAGCACTTGCTGACATAGTGTAACTGAGGCAGAATAAGGGGAGACAGTCACTGAGGTAGATGGAAAACCACCTTAAAAACCATCCACAGGCTGGTTGGCACACCAGACCTCAACACTAATCTGCCGTGTGAATTCGTGCCGAGGACAGCATGCCTTCCAGCTTGGGAAGCAGCGCATTAGACTGCATAGCTAGCTGGGTGGGCTAAAAATTAGCTTCTGTGATTGTAAGCAAACTTCAATAGCTTGAGTTTTCACAGCTGTCTCTTCATGAGTTCATGAGCAAGCTACAACAAAGAAAAGAGGTCATTCAACACCTGATATTCTGGTATCTCAAATAGACATAAGCAACAAGAAGAAATGTATTCGTAGCTTCAATAATGCATTGCACCAACAGTAAAGTTGACCTTGCAGCTGTGAGGTAAAACACCACTGTTGCACTTCACATGCTTGCTGTTTCAAGGTCATGTAATATGGATAAATCCCAATTACAGAAATATAAAATAAAATAAAATAAAAAACTGAAAAGCATATGTCAAAGAACCATGTTGATAATAGTGTTTCACTGTTACTTTTAGGAACCATTAGTATTAAGAAGATACAAAGTGAGGCATTCAGACATTCAATCAGTGAGCACAATATAAAGGATAAAAAGAACTGAAATTTTGTCCAAATAATAGACTACATTTTCTTTTGTGGAAACTTTGAAACTTTCTTATGCTTGCAGTGCTCTCAATGGAGAAAAATTAACTCAGTTTTCATTGAAAAAAAGGAGAAAATTACTGATCTTTTTCCACAAATTAAAACAAGAAGAAATTCCAATGATTTGGGCTGAAGGAAGTAAAAAACATTTGATATTGATCTTTAGGATTTTAACAAGTTTCTGACCAAATTTTTTATACATGTTTGTTTCCTTTTACATAATTTTAAAACAAAAAATAAAAATAGCTATGAGTTGCCACTGCCTATGGTGTGCAGAATTTGGAGAAGGACTGGGACAGGGATGGACAAGGATCATCTGTAGTGTGGGTGTGTGACAGAACGCTACTTTGTGGTTGGTTGGTTTGGGGGATTAAAGGGACCAGACTGCTACAGACATCAGTCCCACACTACTTTGTGTGATGTAGGTAGAATTTTCTGTAGAGTATCCCTCATCTCACGGTGGGATGAGAGACAATTGAAGCCATGGTGGAGGATGTGGCTGAGTTTTTTCAAGGGAGGGTTTATACTGGTCAATCAGAGGTGTTCTGGTCAGTGGTTGGTTAACAGGTTTACTGTTGTGAGAGGAGAAGATGGCATGGGAAATTAGTTTATGGATGAGCTGGATAGGATACTGTCTGTGAGTAAATGCTCAGTAAGGTTATTGGTATATTTCTACAATTCATGCTTTCCATTGCAAATGCAGAGTCCAAGGTTGCCAAGTCTGTAAGGAAGAGATTTTTTGCATGAAAAGGGTGACAACTGTGAAAGTTGAGGTACTGTTGGTGATTGTCGTGCTTGATATGGATAGCCATATTCATGTAACCGCCCAAGAGATGGAAATTGACATCTAGGAAGGTGGCACAATGAATTGAAAATGCAAAAAATCCTGTTGAAGGATGCAACTGAGCATTATACCAGAGGTTGAAAATACCACTACAGTTGTAAGGTTCTTTTCTTTAACACACAACCAGTTTTGGGCTCTTATATGCCCACCTTCAGGTATTGTAACTTAGTGCTGTGACCCCAAGTATCACAGCAGATCAGTACAAGACACAGTATGCTACTGACGAGCACAGAGCATGGAGTCTTGTGCTCATCCACCACAGTGCTCGGGTTCACAGCACAAAGTTATGACACCTGAAGATGGGCGTATAAGAGCCCGAAACTTGCCATGTGTTAAATAAAAGAATGTTAGAACTGTAGCGGTATTTTCAGCCTCTGTAATTGGAAATGACCACATGAAGTGGGTTTGAGAGTAGATGTTGAGGTCATGGGGAAGAGAGCAAAGAGTCCTCATCATGAAAAGTTATCAATGAATCTAAACTGGACAAGGGTTTATAGATGTTGACTGGATAGGAATGAATCCTCCAGATAGCCCATAAATACACTGAAGAGCCAAATAAACTGGTACACCTGCCTAATATCATGCAGAAGTGTTTAAACTCAGAGGGAGTGTTCATGGAGCCACACTGTAGCCATTCTGAATGTGTGGGGTATCACATTGTCCTGCTAGAATTGCTCAAGTCTGTTGGAATGCACAATGGACATGAGTCAATGCAGGTGATTGACAGGATGCTTACGTACCATATTTACTCGAATCTAAGCTGCACTTTTTTCACATTTTTGCAATCCAAAAAACCTCCTGTGGCTTAGAATTGAGTGCAAAGTAAGCAGAAGTTCTGAAAAATGTTGGTAGGTGCTGCCACAACTAACTTCTGCCATTGAATATATGTAGCGCTATACAGGCATGCTTTCCAGGCACAAAGATAAATACTAGCACCAAAACCTCTGCATCAGTAAATAAATTAAAATAAAAGGTAGAAGAATGTAAACATTTGCCATGCATTCTCTCATGTTTGCTGCTATCTCATTTAAATCCTGTCTGCCTAATAAACTATGAAACTAGAGTGAGACAACAGTAAACATGGAAGAATATACATATCATGATATGTTTACATTTGTATTATTCTTATGCTGAATAGTGATACAGTCAGAAATGAAGCACAGCAACTGACTAGATTATTAAATCTAAGATGAATCTAATTTGTGTGCAGAATGCAATGTACTAAAGAGGCGTCTGCAAAGATTTTCAAATGGAGAAAAATTTTCGCTAAACTCTCGTTCAGAACATCTTCTATCATACAAAGTCTATTATTTGGTTCTTGTTGATCATCATCAAAGAAAGCAGCAGTGTAGGTAACAACAAATAGCAGTCTCTTGCCATTTTTTTGCTTATGAGACAATTCCTCTCTTTTTTTTATTGTAAGCCGCGGTAGCGCACACAAAAGCAAGCCACGCCGCGAACGGCCACAGGTCATAAACACTCATTATCAGAAAGAGACAAACAATGCATGACACAGTACAATAATGCATTTTCAGCATAGAGTGACGCAAAATACCTTTAAGAAAGAGAACGGTACTTATCCGATCAAAGCAAAATAAGCAATCGATTCAAACCAGACGAAGCATGTGAAAAAGGAAGGGTACCCCTATAAATACGGACAGAGTGCCTGACACATAGCAATGGCTACTTCGTAAGGCTTAACTGTTAAGCTTACAACTCGAACCAAACTACTGTAGCTGTGTCTTCATCCATTCAACCTCAATTGTGTCTCATGTTACAATGGACCAGCTTTGTTTCAATTTGCAGGTGCAGTCTAAAAATTTTCTCTCCCCTTGAATTTTGAGTCTCCAATTTCAGGTGCGGCTTAGATTCAGGAAATTTTTTTTCCTTGATTTCGAGTCTCATTTTTCAGGTGCGGCTTAGGATCAAGTAAATACGGTCTGTATCACCTGTCAGAGTCACATCTAGATGTATCAGAGGTCCCATATCACTCCAACTGCACACACCCCACACCATTATAAAGCCTCCACCAGCTTCAACAGTCTCCTGCTGACATGCAAGGGTCCATGCATTCAAGAGGTTGTCTCCATAGCTGTACATGTCCATCCACTTGATACAATTTGAAACAAGACTTGTCTGACCAGGCAACATATTTCAAGTCATCAACAGTCCAATATCAAAGTTCATGGGCCCAGGTAAGGCATACAGTTTTGTGTTGTGCAGTCATCAAGTGTATATGAGAGGGGCTTCAACTCCAAAAGCCTATATTGAAAATGTTTCATTGAATGTCTCACACACTGACATTTGTTGATTGTCACATTGAACAACTCTCTTCAGTTGTCATTGGTGCCATTCTTGCAGGATCTTTTTCCAGCCATGGCTAAGTAGGAGATTTGATGTTTTAACAGATTCCTGATATTCACGATACACTCGTGAAATGGTCATATGGGAAAATCCCCACTTCATCCCTATTTTGAAGATGCCATGTCCCACTGTTTGTGTGCCAACTGTAACACTATGTTCAAACTCAATTAAACCTTGATAAACTGCCTTTTTAGCAGCAGTAACGGATCTAACAACTGTGCCAGACTCTTGTTCTCTTATATAGGCATTGCAGACTGCATTGCCATATTCTGCCTTTTTACATATCTTTTTATTTGAATATGCATGCCTATATCAGTTTCTTTGGCACTTCAGTGAAAGTTGGTATAAAATGGTGGCATGCAAGTACCAATAGCAGTACAACAGATTTTTTTTTATAGATTCGGCCTTCACAAGTGAAATAATTGTGGGTCAGGATGTGGTTGGGTGGGAGAATTAGGAGAGAAGTGGTTGGTTTAGTGCCAAGAGGATGTTGGGAAAGGTAGTGTTCAGTAACCACAAGACCATGGACATGGAGGTGTTGGTGTACAAAGATTTCACATCTGTGGTGTCCAACAATGAGTTTGATGGTAATGGGTCAGGAATTGTAGAGAGGCAGTGAAGGAAGTGAGCAGTGTCCTGAAAATGGGGTGGGGGTTACCATGGCAACAGAGAGGTCTCAAGAAGTTGGGGGAGAACCCCAGCCTTACAGTCACTGTGATGAACCTTTGCCTGTGGGAAGGATAGTAAGGTCTGGATTGTTTTTCAGGTTACAGGTAGCAGGATGTGCCATAGGAGTGATGTTGGACTCATCAGGGAGTGATTTAGTGAAGAAAGGTGAGGCTAGGTTAGAAGTGTGGAATTCCTGAAAGACTTCTAGGGATGACTGGGTGGTAAGGGAGGAGGATCATGCTTTGAGGGAGGTTGGAACTGTTTTAAACAATGTTCCATATGGGATTTTGGTTGCATTTGTCACTGGCGTGTGTGGCAAAGAAAATTTTACACTGCTGAGAATGAGTAAAGTGAAGAATTCTCTCTACAAGTCCAGCATGGTCGAAATTATGTTGTCTTTTATAAAGTACTGGGGTCAGAATTTTGCAGAAAGAGTGTCAACACTGTTATGGTTTAGTTGTTCAGAGACAGTGTGTTTCATGAAGGGTGAAGGAAGTTTCTGGAGATGTGGAAGACAGAATAAGTCAGCAAGGCATGTTTGGGAACCTAGTTCTAAAGTAACATTAACTTCATCATCATCAGCAATGTCAGTATGCAGTTCTTTCTTAAATAGCTCTCCTACATATTCTCCCCATCTTTTCAAATGATGCCTATATACTTGGACTTTTTGAGATGGCCAACACTGGAATTAAATAGATTACATACTTTGTAATCAGAGATGGAAGAGTCAAGTTCAGTCAACTACAACAAGACCTGAAGCTGATAGTGGACTGGATCATGCACTCTTAATTGAAAAATTCTGGCTGAAATTGAGGAAAGTAGCAAAAGCTGTTCCACCTTAGATACATTCTTAAGACAATACCCTTTGATTACATATTAGAAGTCTGAAACAGATTTAATGCATTAGAGTTGGAAGATAAAAGCCCACAAGAGCTGTGGGCAGAAGTAGCCAATACTGTCAAGGAGGCAGCAGAAAAACACATTCCCAATAAAAAGAATAATAAGGAGGCCAGATGGCTACTGTCTGAGGCATTGCAAGTTGCAGAAGAATGAAGGAAAGCAAAAATCAAAGGGGATGGATCAGCATTTTTTAAATTAAATACAGTGTTTCAGAAATTAGCTATAAGAGGCAAAAATGTCTTCTTAAATAAACAGTGCAAAGAATCTGAAGATAATGACAGAATGGGGAAGATAAGGGATCCTTACAAGAAAATTAGAGACATCAAAGGAAAATTTCAGGCAAAAATTGGAATGACGAAAGACAGAAATGGGAAAGACCTAACAAAAAATAGAGGATGCTAAGAAAAGATGGGCAGAATATGTAAGAGATCTATATAAGAAAGAACTGCATACTGACAATGCTGGAAATGAAGAAGTTAATGTTATTTTAGAACTAAAGCCAGAAATTTTGGAGAGTGAGGTCAAATGGATTCTCAAAAATATGGCTAAAAACAAAACTAGTGGACATCATGGAAATCCAGCAGAATTGTCCAAAGTCATTGGAAAGGATGGAGTGAAAATGCTGTATTCAATATATCAGAAAATCTAGAGCATGCAACAGGCACGAAGAGACTGGAAAAGATAAATACTCATCCTGATACCAAAGAAGGGAATTTCTAAAGAATGCTCAGATCACCAAACAAGGACACTTATCTCAAACGCTAACAAAATCAAGCTGAAAATCTTACAAAATAGACTATGCCAGTAACAAGAACAAGCTACATTTTGTAAAGGAAGAGGAACCAGAGATCAAATTGCTAACATTCAGTGGATTATGGAAAACACACGAGTATTCAAGAAGGATGTGTATCTCTTAAAAATGAACATGAACAGTCACAACAACCACAAGAAACTTCTTTTTTATGATTTTAGAAGTTTCAGTCTGTCTTAGACATCTTCAGACCTACCACCATGATGGCAGACAGTGGTGCTCAACAGAGTAGCCACTATGATTGCATTAAAACTAACTGCTTGTGGCATCGTAGTGCCCGTTCCATTCAGTACCACCATCTAACATCATGGTGGTAGGTCTGAAGATGGTCTAAAACAGACCAAAACTGGTAACATCATAAAAAAGAAGTTTCTTGTGATTGTGACTGTTCATGTTCATTTTTAAGTAATAAAAAAAATTGCTGTTCTCCAACAGAAATGTTCTAAAAAATTATATGTATATCTGCTTTATTGATTATGCCAATGCCTTTGACTGTGTTGATCACAAAAAATTATGGGAAGTACTAAGAAATATTGGAGTACCAGATCAGCTCATTTATCTCATATAGAGTTTACACTCTGACCAAGAAGCAACAGTGAGAGTTATGTATGGAACAACTAAATGGATCAAGATTCAGAAAGGGCTATGACAAGGCTGGACTTCATCACCTTACTTATTCAATCTGTATGCAGAGCACATAATGAGGAATGGCAGGATAGATGAAGAAGAAACTGAAATTAAAGTTCCTTGGATAAATATAAACAACCTTAGATATGAAGATGATATGTACTCTTGGCAGTAAGTGAAGAAGAGTGAAGAAGAAAGAAAGGTGAAAGAAGAAAGTGGAAAAGCTTGTCTTAGGATGAATGTTAAGAAAACAAAAATTATGGCAACTACACTTATCATTTCAAAGCATATAGGAGGAGAAACAATGGAGATAGTGTCTACATTCAGTTATCTATGTTCTCAGATTTTTGCTGATGATGACTGCTTCATAGAGAGCCAATGTCAAACACTGACATGGTTTTAAAGAGTAGAGATATAACTTTAGCAACAAAGATCTGTATGGTAAGGGCTACGGTCTCTCCAGTTGTGATGTATGGATGTGAGACCATAAGGAAAACAAATGGTGAAGAATAGTTTCCTTTGAATTGTAATGTTGAAGGAATCTTCTTAGGGTCCCATTGACTACAAAAGAGAAGGAATAGCTCAATATTGGAGCAAATAAATCCAGAGTAACCAGAGTACTCCCTGGAAGGTCTGATACTAAAATGAAATCTGATCTACTTCAGACACATCACGCGAAAACATTTTTTACTTGAAAAAACCCTTATGCTGAGGAAGATCAGAGGCATTTGAAGAAGAGGCCATCAGAGGATGAGATGAATCAATAACATCACAGAAGTAATGTGATCCAACCTGGAAAGCGTAAGGGACAATGTGCAGGACAGAAGAAACTGGCATGCTATGGTTCACGGGGTCACAGAGAGTTGGAACAAACTAAATGAATAGAGAGAGAGAGGGTGAGGGTTTGATAGGGAGGGGTGGAGGTAGTTAGTTCAGAGCAGAAGGCTTTTACTTAGCTATAGGTAGTCCCATGTACGAATGAGACAGGAGTAACTAGGGATGCTTCCTTGGATGGTGCTGGGAATGTTGTTCAAATTGTTAAAAAGTAAAATTTCTATTGCAGCAATAGCATCAGGAAGTTGTGGTCACAGAGTAAAGGGATTTTGTGAAAGGAGAACAGACTTTCAATGATGGATTGAGCTTGGATTGTATGATTAGGAGGACCAGAATAGTGAGGGCGAAGCACTGATGGAATTGGATAAGGTGAAGGTTCTGCAGAAGGATGGATAAGAGCCTGAGGTGATAATTTTAATGATAAGGCCGTTAGTTGTGATACAGTGTGTCAGACAAGGTTTCAGAAAGAGAATGTGTGATTGGGGTCTGCCAGGGCAAAGGACAGTTTTTGGAATTTGTGAAGGTAGAATGAGGAGGGGTTCATGGCTGGGCGGTTGGGAGACAAAAGGAATGACTGAAAAAGTAGTGAAAAAGGCTGAAAATAAGAAATAAAACCTTATGGTCAAGGTGCTTCAAAGTACAGAGAGCTATGTAGGAAGTTAGAATCAAGGTCAGAAAAGGTTTTAAAGAAGCAGGAAATGGTGGGTTCTCTCATAAATAAATCAGTTCAATCACAAATTTACACATGCAATAGTAAGAAACATGCACAATCGTACAATGAGATCATAAATAAATATGTGTGATCGGCTAACAGTCAAGTTGGGCAACACAAGTCAGCAGAGAAGAATATGCTAAAAACAGCTCTGGAGTTGTAGTATGTAATTGTTTGGTGTGGTGGGCTGTAACAACAGGGGGCATCCAGATTGTGCAATAGAGCATGACAGTGAGTGTTTTGAAGGCAGATACTTTAGAAACAAGAAACTATAAATATGGAATAAAGAATGGACAATGGGTTGTAGGTAACTAAAGAGAGCTAGTAACAAAAGTAAAAGGGTATTGGAAGGTAGAGAAATGAATTGGCAATGTATAAGAGCAATGGAAATTCTTGGATGCAGCAATACATGAAATACAAGAAAGGCAACCACTCTCCTATAGTGGAATGACACATGGAGTACAGAGACATGTAACAGGAAATAGCATTCAAACTAGCTTTCAGAGAGACAGACAGAGAGACAGAGAGAGAGAGAGAGAGAGAGAGAGAGAGCCTGTACAGGGGAAGACCTACAGGAAGAGTGGTGGGATAAGACAGTACATGATCTTGATGGGGAAGGAGTGTTGTGAACAGAACAGAGAGAAAAAACGGTAAAGGTGAAACAGTGGGAACAGGTTAGCAGAGGTTTAGCCAGAACTATTCCCATTGATGTAAGTGAGAGAAACATACTGGAAGGCAGTAACCAAATAACCTGCATTGTCATTTGTGTTGTGGTGTGCCACGTATTTGACAATTGGATGGTCAACTTTTCAATTTGTCACAGTTTGGCAGTAGACAGTTACTTATCATGCCTACATCAAATGCTGTACAATAAATGTATCACAACTGATATATGAGATAGCTATTTCTACATGTGCCCTGCCTTTTAATGGACGGGAAATGCCTGTGACTGGACTGAGTGCCTATCGAGCCATCTGAGAGGCATGACATTTCCAAAGTCTGGACTTATGGCAAGGGCAACATTAGCCGTTTCCTTCATAAAATTAACTCTTACTCCCAAGTCTACCTCACCTGGTCCTCCTCAACTCACTGAGCCACCTTCTAGATGTTCATCCCAACGTCTCAGATAGCTGCATGAACACATCTGTCCACATCAGGTATCAGGTTCAACAACCTACCAATTCCATGTCAAAAAGTCTCTTCCTTACAGCTCACCACCCTGGTTTATGCATATGCAGTGGAAAGCAGAAGTTGTCAAATTATACCAATAACCTTACCAGAGCTTTTTCTGACATGAAATATCCTATCCAGGTCATCCATAAAAAGATCTCCCATGTCATCTGCTCCTCTGACACCAGTAAAGCTGTTAACCACTCACTGACCAGCCTCCTCTGATCATTCAGTATCATTCTGCCCTTTAAAATATCAACCACACCTCCACCATGACACTAACTACCTCTGATTGTGCTCTGAGATGAGGAATACCCTACGCAAAATCCTACCATGTCACACAAAGTAGTGTACTGCACCCCATTTAATATACAGATTATCCTTGCCCAGCCTTCTTCCAATTCTACTCCCCAACCTACACCCCATGGGTCATTCCCCTGTGGTCTGCCCATGTGCAAACCCTGTCCCATACACCAACCACCACATCTTGCAACAGCCCATTCATCAGTATTTCTTACCCAGTAAAAGGCAGGGTCACACAGGAAAGTAGCCATGTTAGATATCAGCTATGGTGCAGTTACTGTACAGCATTGTATGTGGACTTCACAAGTAAGGAACTGTATTCACATGAATGGCTACCTCCAAACTGTGGCTAACCAAAAACTTGACCATACACTTATTGAGTGTGCTGCACACGTGATAAATGATTTAAACAGCTGCTTCACTATGTATGCCATTTGGATACTTCCTTCCAGCACAATTTCTCTGACCTACACTGATGGTAACTGTTGTCCAGCATATCCTGCATTCTCACAATCCCCCTGTCCTTACCTGTTCCCACTGGCTCTCTATTTCTTTTTCCTTTCTCTGTTCTGTCCACACCACTCCTTCCCCATCCAGATCATGCACTGCTTTCTCCCACCACTTGACCCCCCCCCCCCCCCCCCCAAAGTGAGCGCTTTCTCTCTCTCTCTCTCTCTCTCTCTCTCTCTCTCTCTCTCTCTCTCTCCCACATCTCTCACCCTCACAAACTCCCTTCCCCATCTCTCTTCCTCCTTTTCCACTCCCCTCTCTCACATCCCTTTTGCCCTTTTTATCTATACCTTTCTCTGATTTTACCCCTACCACCTTCCTCTGTCCCCTCCCTCATCATATACCTCTTTCAGCTCTGCCCTCTGTACTCCTTCTGTTCTGTGAGGACATGGTGTCATTTGACTGAACACCTACTTCTTCCCCACTATCCCCTTTACTGCACTTCCCCATTCCCCTCCCCATCAGCTCAGGCAACTACTTTCAATAATTGAGTATTAATAATCAGTCACTATGTGGCCACAGAGAGTGCATTTGTGTGTCTGTGCAGTTGTGGTATCATTCCCTATCAATATCACACTAAGCCAGTCCACATACAGAAGTTGGTAGCAATCATGTGATTGCACTGCCAGCCTGCAACCAGTTATGAGACACACCCTCCTCAGCCTACACAGCTAGCATCACCATAGAGCTGACTTAAAGGCTGGTGCACGTTGCACCACTCAGCTCAGTTGAGATCGGTCTGTTTAGTCTGACTGATGTACCCTGACACTCAGCCTCTGTTATTGTTACAGATATATGGACTTGGCCTGGATCAAAGACTTGCACTGTTTACTGATATGGATTTTACTACTGGAGCACAGGTGAAATAAAAGAACTTTATCAGACACTATGTGTGTCTTATTATTTTACTCTCTGCCATAGAACTTACCAACTCCTTGGCATGCACCAGTGGGATTACCAAATACTTTTGCTACAAAAAGAGTAAGAACTCTGAAGCTATCGTGAATGGCATTTCCTGTTATGTGTCTCTGTGTTTTAGGCATCAATCTGCTAAAGGTGAATCCCTGCCTTTTCCTTACTTTATGTAATGCTCAATCCAGAAATTTCCATTATTGCTATTTAATATAATGTTTCTTTTTCAAGGATTTTATAACCGGTAAAATTTTAAATTGTTGTATCCTCCTAAATGATCATTGAAGATATGTCATTCAAGAATAATGGAGATACTTGATAACTAGCCGTTGAAGCAATATCATACAGGCTTAATGGACTTATGGCCATCGCAATACATGTGCACACCAAATAAGGATGACAGCCAAAACAACAAATATGTATATCACATATAAAAGAAAACAACCAGTACCATAGCAAATATGTATTAAGTTTGAATCATACATGCAGTATGAAAAATGTAATATATACCCATGTCCAAAGAAAGACCAAATTTGTTTCATAAGATGTTATACATAGAAAACAGGAAATATGGCTTCTGTGAGTGGTGAGGACCAACTGTGAGAGATGGTAATAGGGATATAGGATGGGCACTGTAGTGGGGAGAATCTGCCGGAGAATGTGATCGAGTTTCAACTACTGCATGTCATGGCCTGAAATGAGGAATATCCTCCCCATTCCACCAACAGTGATATTAACCAACCACCCAGTCTACACTATATATATTCAACCCCTGCTCCTAGCCCCTTGCTCCAGGCTCATACCCCAGTAGAGATCAAGATTCAAGGCCTGTCTTATACAGTGTCCCATCACCACCCACTACAGTCCTGTCATAAACATTTCCTACCTATCAAACCAATGCCACCCCTGAAAGCAGCCAGGTCATCATGTGCCCTTCCTACTTAACTTCAACTTCTGTGCAATATACTGCATAGGCATAACCAGTAACAATCTTATCTCTCAAAAAATTGCAACACCAAGTAGGAGTTGTACGACCTAAATGAAAGTTGGCAGGCACATTTCTACATCTGAAAGACAATGTCCATTCATGCCAGATTATCAACATCTCACTGAGTTTGAACAAGGTAATGTAATAGGACTATGAGAAGCTGCAATATTACAGTAAGACATGGAATGTAGGCTTGTATGTGATTTCTGGTAGTGGTAGTCACGGGAAGACCCAGCTCCAAGCGGTCACGAGACGCTACCAAGAGGAAAGACCACCACGTTCAGCTTAGGGCTCTGGCACATTTTATTCATCTGCAGCAGCAATCTGAGCAGCATTTGGGGCCACAATGTCACAACAAGGTTTTAGAAATCAATATAATTTTTATTTTGGGTGAAGTCACAGTAATGGTAAACTTTTTGAATGATATTGTCACCATTTTATTGTCATAATTTTTATTTTATTGTTATACAATCCAGATTTTGGCCTTAGGTCGCTTTCAAGTACAAAAAATTATTTCTATGTCAAAAGACATCAGACGGGTATGAAATACAAGTCCTTGTTGTGTGGCACATATCTGTTTATCGGTTAGAAGTTTCATATAACAGGAGCACTATAGGGTTCAGAAATGAAATTCTGCAAGATATTTAGGTGTTTTACAGATATTTTCACTTTTCCTAATGACAGATATGGCCCATATGACCAAGTACACTTTTTCAACAAAGTCTTGTATGTCATACTTCAAGGACACCTCCAAACCAGATGCCCTGTAGCATGCATTTCACTGACTGCAAGCCACTGCCATTTGTAACCTCATTTGTGTTAAGTGATTCCTTGTAGGAGGGCAGGGTTGTGGCCTTTCCTGATGAAAACTGGTTCTGTCTTGGTGCCTGATGAAAACTGGTTCTGTCGCAGTGCCAGTGATTGCTGTGTGTTGGTTAGAAGGAGGCTGCTTGAGGGCCTGCAACCAACCAGTCTGTGTGCTACACATGTTGGATCTACACTTGGAGTTATGGCCTGGGATACAATTTCATATGACAGCAGGATCACTCTCATGGTTTTCCCATGGACCATGACAACAAATTTGTATATCAATCTTGTGATTCAATCTGTTGTGTTGCCATTCATGAACAGCATTTCAAGGGGTGTTTTTGAATAGAATAATTCTCATCCACATACTGCTGTTGCAGCCCAACATGCTCTGCAGAGGGTCAATATGTTGGCTGGACCTGCTCGATTAGCAGATCTGTCTCCACATATGGGACAGAATTCAATGATAACACCAGAGCCATCCACAGCCAGCATTAACCTTCCCCATATTGGCTGACAAAGTGCAACAGGCATGGAGCTCCAATCCACAAACTGACATCCAGCACCTGTAAAACACAATGCATGCACGCTTGCATGCTCGAGTTCAAAATTCTGGTGGTTACACCAATTATTAATGCACCAGAATTTCACATTTACATTAACCTGTGATTTTGCAGTCTTAAACACTTAAATATATTACCTAGACAAATGTATTCCTGAAATATCATTACTCTGCATTGATTATTTTTTGTGTTGCAATTTTCTCTGTCAATGTATATGGCCACTTTGAAACTGAGGCCAAGCATCACCTCAATGAGTGCTTCATGGCCTGCCATTTGGATTGTTCCCACCAACACCAACTTTTCTGAACTGGATAGGTAGGAACTCTCCCTATAAAATACCTATCATTCTTGTATCTCCTCTGGCTTCAACCTTGGATAGCCCCAGTCCTCTAAATGCTTCTATCCACTTTCCTGTTCCCACTCCCATGTCACACATGCATCCTCTCTCCTAGTATACCTCCACAGCCTTTTCCCCTTTGCTGCTTCTCTCCTCCTTATTTTCCTCCCCACCAGTACAGATTTCTGATGCAACAGAAATCTCCCCCACTTCCTCTCCTGATACTCATCCTCCTCCCCACACTATACCTCCTTTGTATCCCCACTAGCCGTCTCAGTTAGAATAACTGCTCACTGCATTCATAAGAGTTTGAATGCCCAGGGGTTACAGTGACTATGTATGTGTAAGTTGTACATGTACAAAGGAATGTGTTTGCTTTCTGGTACAATGAAAGTCTTTGCCTGATAGCTTAATAATATCCTACAGTCTTCTTTTAAATGTGCCCGTGTGACGCGCAATGCTGCCTCTATGTGGTGACTAGCAACTATCAGTATTCTTCAGTCACTCAGTTATGACTGTGTTTATCACATAATATTTTGAATTTACTAAAATCATGTATTTGTGATGATCACCTGCAATGCAATAAAACTAACTAACTACATACTAAGCATTCTTCTACTAAATTTTGTACAAACACCTTAAGACTTAACAATTTTAGAAAATAAAGCTAGTATTTGTATAAATCAAAATGTAAACATTTGTACAACACTACTCATCAAACATGAAAATAAAAGGAGTGTTTTGTATATTGATGTTATACATAATCTCCATTACAGTCAAAACAATGAAAAAATACCCCCCCAGTTGAAATACATATACTGTGATTACCTAGAGATATATGTTAAATGCAAAGTTTGTGCTTAAAAATCATTGGATTTGTCAAAGGAAGTGCTAAAATAAACATATGAAGTAGAATATTGAAAAATAGTTTTTTATGTAAACTGTAATAATGGCAGGCATTAACAACACACAATATAAGAAATCTACACCACATTTGAATGATATTCTTGAAATTCATAATTTCTATATTTCATTGATACAGAAATAAAGTATGTTTTTGAATTACTTATTTAAAGAGCGATATGCTCAAAACACATTACAGAAATGAAGAGTGCTACTTATGTTTGCTGTGACCCAAATACAATCACAATTAGACATTCTGACTCAGTGGAAAGTATTGCTCTGTAATAAATATATATTGCTGCTTACCTGAAAGTGTAACATTTAGAGAATAGCTGAGTTCTTCAGTCAGTCCTTCAATTCCAAGCTGATAGGTCCACTGACCTGTGTAAGCCTTTGCATGTCTACCAATGTAAATTGAGCATCCATTATAATGAAAGTCACCAGTAAGGTGATCACCTGGTGCATGTGTTATACAGTAAACAGCTGTCTCATTCGGAACACCATCTGGCACCAGGTTAATTACTCTCCCACTAAAGCTGCCATCTGAATCCAAGTATAGATGCACCTCTTGATCATGTAGGTCTGGATACTCTACAAATATTTGGAAGTGATAATCATAAGTCCCTTTGCAGAACTACTTCTAATATAAAACCTGAAAGTTTACTCACAATGCATCTTATCCAAATGAAAAATATGTACAGGCTACTTTGAAAACCACTATCCTACAAAATTAACTGTTCTCTATAAATTAAATACTCCTGTAACCTGCATTACAAAGGGTTTAAAAATGTCATGAAGAACTAAGGGAAGGCTTAATTAACATCAAGGAAACTGATAAAGGCAAATTCACTTAAAAACTTCACTGTGAACTTCAAAGTAGGATATCAAAACATCAAAATGAATGTATTGTCAACAAAAATAAGCTCCTTCAGAAACATAGGAACCTTCTGGAGTGTAGTAAAAATGAGACATAAAAATGAATCAGGTATATGATGTAATTTCTGTTAAAGTAAAAAGTCAACTGATCAAAGATGAACAAAGAACTAGTGAAGCATCCAAAACCTGCATATATTTTGTAAGTGGCAAAATTAATAATGTCTGATAAAAGTATTCAAACAGAGCACTTCATTGGTCATGTAATGTATTTTACAAAAACTCTGAGTCCTTTATAAAAATTAAAATTAATTATGAATTCAGCCCAGTATTAAATGTCTGTGTTTATGTGGGAGATTCTTGAAGCCCAGTATTAATTAAATAAAGACAAGTATGAAATTAATCATCACAATAAATGTATCAATTTTAATTATGGCATATCAAAACTACTCCGAGAGGAAAGAAAATGTGTTTTAAGATGAAGGAGGCAAGGAAAGAAAATGTAAGATGATTAATTATGCAAAACGTTTTGGACAGTAATGAAAGTAATTGTGACGAATTTGAAAACAATGACAGATTATGAGTTGACTCTTGAGAAACTATAAATATAGACATGGCAGAAGCCACAAGGTCTTGCCCAGTCTTTAGCTTTTTTTATGACTGAACTGATTCATTTGAGGCTGTATGATTTTTCATTTTGTGTATTCAAGTATAAATTGCATGAAAAGAGGCTTGTAACTTTTGTTTAGTACATCTTGGATCAACTCTACATACTATAAAAGGTAAGTATTTCTGTTTTGCTCAGTTGGCAAATATCAGACTGCTGTTAAAAAATTTTGTAGCATGTAATAAAGGTACATTATCCCTGTGCCAGCATAGCCAATCTAGCTCTTGCTTTCCCCTTCAGTTCCTCACTTTTATGATTCTTACAGGCCAACTGCATACAAGTTGTGTTTAATCTTGAATGCACAATGTTTTCTTTAGTCATCATGAACTAAAACCACCTTGTGATGGAGTCAAAAATGTGCATTCTTTAATTGTTGTTGGGAAGCCTACCAAATACTTCCCCCAAAAATGCATTTTGCACCAGCTGTTAATCACCATTTTAATTGGTAAGATTACCAAAAATGCTCAAGATAAGACACTTTTGATTCCATCACGTGGTGAATTTGCACATGATATAAAGAAAATATTTTGGATTCAAGAGTGAACACAAATTAAAACATATATATTTCTATACAGCTGTCATGGAAGAATTCTAAAGGTGAGGAACTGAAATGACATGAAAGAGGTACATTTGTCCTACTGATGCTCAGAAATAAATGGGTAATGTACTTCCTTCATCAATCTGAAGAATAGCCACCTTATGGGAAGACTCTCTTGTTACTGGATCTAACATTATTTCTTGATCAAAGAGGCTTGTCCTTCAGGGGAAATTCAAATAATGGAAATTTCCTTGTCAAATTAGAGCTCTTCAATCATTATGATACACTTCTTGCAAAACAGTTTAGGAAGATCAGAGATATACATGAAGCTGAAAAACATTTACAAGTGCATTATCTGTCAAGTGATACTCAGAATGAATTTATTTCTGGCACTACTGATCATGTCAGGAGTGCCATCTTGGAAAAAGAGAGGAAATGAGAAGCATTATTCAATTATTGTTGGTACAACTTTTGATTCCATTCTAGTCATATTGAGCAGATACCATTCATCATGCATTGTATTTACTTTGTGGGGACAACAGTAGTAGTAACACCTTGGACCAGAGAAAACATTTGGCTGGGTGTAATATTTGGGTCAACTCCAAAGAAGTTTGGTTTAGAACCTTGTACTGTGTGGATCTCTTGCATGTTTGCTTGTAAGTCAAACATATCAATGTCTTGTCTCTGTTGTTGGTCAATCCCTGCACCATATAGGAAAAATATCACACTGGTTATCCGTGACTATTGTGACAACTGCATAATGCAAAGGGGAGATCTTTCGATCCATATGATGATGATATGCAGTAACAATGCAGACATCTTGCATTTGTTGCATTACATCACCAGCCCCTCAAGAATATACCTCACGGATTAATGTGAGAGATATGCATCATCAGTGCAATAACTTTCAACCAGTGCTCAAACACAAAAAATTTGAATACAGATGTTGCTTTTTAAAGCAGCACATGCTCCGGCACACTATACCACCATCAAAAGATCTACTGTTGGACTTTGTACAAGATTTGGCACCAAGAGCATCAGTTTATGATTCAGTAGAACAGGTCAGACAAAACATGAACAATAAAATGACTTCTTTACCATTCACATCATCTGTAGTTCAAACACTATTAGGAAATGTGACCACCATGTATAGTGGATACAACAGGCCCTGTAGTACCCAGATGTGATTTACTGCATTGACAAGCACATTGAGAGTGCTCCATGATACTTTGTCAGTGTCATTGTTTTGCATGACAGCATCAGAGCAACCACAACTAGGCCACACTTCAGTTCAGACACTTTGCACAGGACCCAAGCTACTATCATTCTGGCTGGAACAATTGACATCTATAGACTGTGGTGTGCCACAGCTACATCAGCACCAGTTATGGATAGTGCCATTTTGCCATGTGTGGCATAGTTTAACCATGGAAGCACATGACCAGTTTACAAACTTTGCTATTGCAGAAAAATTTCCACTCTTGGCCCTAAAGCCAATGCCCTTTCAGACATCAGATAAACCCCTCCATTTCCACATTACAACAACTGCACTGTTTCTGTGTCTGTCAGACATGGTTTATATGCCCTCGACTGCAACTGCTGCCACTTGCCACTGTAAGTGGTTTTTGCAAATTGATACTGAACATATGTTGGTTGGTTGGTTTTTTTGGGGGAAGAGACCAAACAGCGAGGTCATCGGTCTCATCGGATTAGGGAAGGACAGGGAAGGAAGTCGGCCGTGCCCTTTCAGAGGAACCATCCCAGCATTTGCCTGGAGCAATTTAGGGAAATCACGGAAAACCTAAATCAGGATGGCCGGACGCGGGATTGAACCGTCGTCCTCTCGAATGCGAGTCCAGTGTGCTAACCACTGCGCCACCTCGCTCGGTCTGAACATATGTGGTGGTCACATTAATGTGATGGGACTGTGTATGTTTAAGGCTTAATAAGAAATTACATTTATTCTGTATTTCAGTCTGATAAGAGTTTTCCATGTGCTCCAATGTTCACCTAACTCTGATACTTTCAAAAACATGAAATCTCGTTTAAAATACACTCCTGGAAATTGAAATAAGAACACCGTGAATTCATTGTCCCAGGAAGGGGAAACTTTATTGACACATTCCTGGGGTCAGATACATCACATGATCACACTGACAGACCCACAGGCACATAGACACAGGCAACAGAGCATGCACAATGTCGGCACTAGTACAGTGTATATCCACCTTTCGCAGCAATGCAGGCTGCTATTCTCCCATGGAGACGATCGTAGAGATGCTGGATGTAGTCCTGTGGAACGGCTTGCCATGCCATTTCCACCTGGCGCCTCAGTTGGACCAGCGTTCGTGCTGGACGTGCAGACCGCGTGAGACGACGCTTCATCCAGTCCCAAACATGCTCAATGGGGGACAGATCCGGAGATCTTGCTGGCCAGGGTAGTTGACTTACACCTTCTAGAGCACGTTGGGTGGCACGGGATACATGCGGACGTGCATTGTCCTGTTGGAACAGCAAGTTCCCTTGCCGGTCTAGGAATGGTAGAACGATGGGTTCGATGACGGTTTGGATGTACCGTGCACTATTCAGTGTCCCCTCGACGATCACCAGTGGTGTACAGCCAGTGTAGGAGATCGCTCCCCACACCATGATGCCGGGTGTTGGCCCTGTGTGCCTCGGTCGTATGCAGTCCTGATTGTGGCGCTCACCTGCACGGCGCCAAACACGCATACGACCATCATTGGCACCAAGGCAGAAGCGACTCTCATCGCTGAAGACGACACGTCTCCATTCGTCCCTCCATTCACGCCTGTCGCGACACCACTGGAGGCGGGCTGCACGATGTTGGGGCGTGAGCGGAAGACGGCCTAACGGTGTGCGGGAGCGTAGCCCAGCTTCATGGAGACGGTTGCGAATGGTCCTCGCCGATACCCCAGGAGCAACAGTGTCCCTAATTTGCTGGGAAGTGGCGGTGCAGTCCCCTACGGCACTGCGTAGGATCCTACGGTCTTGGCGTGCATCCGTGCGTCGCTGCGGTCCGGTCCCAGGTCGACGGGCACGTGCACCTTCCGCCGACCACTGGCAACAACATCGATGTACTGTGGAGACCTCACGCCCCACGTGCTGAGCAATTCGGCGGTACGTCCACCCGGCCTCCCGCATGCCCACTATATGCCCTCGCTCAAAGTCCGTCAATTGCACATACGGTTCACGTCCACGCTGTCGCGGCATGCTACCAGTGTTAAAGACTGCGATGGAGCTCCGTATGCCACAGCAAACTGGCTGACACTGACGGCGGCGGTTCACAAATGCTGCGCAGCTAGCGCCATTCGACGGCCAACACCGCGGTTCCTGGTGTGTCCGCTGTGCCGTGCGTGTGATCATTGCTTGTACAGCCCTCTCGCAGTGTCCGGAGCAAGTATGGTGGGTCTGACACACCGGTGTCAATGTGTTCTTTTTTCCATTTCCAGGAGTGTAGCAATAAAATTGGATTGCTTTACTTGAAGATTGGCCCCAATTACATATTCTGCTCTGGGTTCAGTCCAGGCTGTCAACAGCCCTACCCATGACTAACCACTCCCATTCCTATTTCTCTCATCCCTCATTCCATCATGCACAGACTGACCCACATAATCCAGTTACACCTACTGCCCACTTTCTTCACACATAGCCACCCGTTATTATGGCTTCTTCAGCTGTTTTTCTTTTTGATCTCACTGTGTTTTCATGATGATTTCAGTTTGTTTTCCTCTTTCACTATTGGCTCTACTCCATCAGACCTCACCTTTTCTCCTCATACCTTATTCATTTTGTCATTTATAAATATTTTTTCAACAAATTTTTATGTGGTTTTTATCAGCCACTATGGATCCCTGTTTCTTCCATCCATGCAATTATTGAAAAGTTTCTCCATCCCTAGACAGAACCCCTGCCCACATACTGTCCCTGTGTGAGCCTAGCTGATGGAACTCCCCAAATGGGCTGACAATCAAATTAACAATACCTGACTGCAACCTCTCCTTGTAAGATGACCTTTATCTGTTCAAATTCTGTCACTCCATAGCCCAAAACTACTAAGTGGGCAGATTGAGTGCACTAGGATACAAATTACTTTGATGGAGATGAGACTTGTATTGTCAGTGATGTTGTTGATGAAACAATTTTGCAGGAATATGATGATGATGAGTATCAGGTATTTGTGGAGCTTAAGAATAATGAAGTTTCAGAGCTATTTGTAAGTTATGTTGACAATACAGGTAAGGTAAGAGATGTACGTGATGTTGTAAGTGAGAGTCATGGGATACCAGTCCAGTTAAAACAAGTGTTCATTAATGTCATGGAGAGTAATAATCCAAACAGTGGTGATGAGGTATCTGTGAGCCTGGAGACTAAAGGTGAAAACTTTTTGAAGTTTGTTTAGGGCCAGATTGATGATAACTTAGGTAAAGGTGCATTTTGTAATAATTTGGCTGTGGTTAGGCAGAATTTGTATCCCAATTGGTGGAATGAAGTGAAAGAGGATCTAAGCAGGAAGTGCAATTTTGACAACAAGTGATGTTAGTTGTGCCATGTAATCTATTCACTGTGTTCAAATTTTTACCTGACAATATGAGTAATCAAAGTAATGTTATGATGCTTGTAAAGTTGATAAAACCTTATGAAGACACCATCGATGGAGAATTTTATGAAACTGAAAATGGTCTTTTGCATGAAGGATCTGACAACAGAGAGGATGATTGATATTTTGGGTGTCCTTACATTAAAATTAAGTTTGCTCAGGGGGAAGGCAACTGTCTGATACAGATAGCCTAATTTGTGGTATATCCGAACAATTTAGAAACAAGATCAAGTATTGTAAGAATTTTGTGGAAATACCCATTGTAGGTGTAAAGATAAAAGGAGCTACAGGTAAGCAAAGCAAATTGGTAAAATCTCACATACTTTTAAATTTTATTATAGAAGACAAGACTTTGAACATGGATGGTTAGTGATCCCCAGTTTGGAAGAAAATATAATTCTCGGTAAGGATTGGAGAGTGAAAGTTGAGGCTTGTTTTGGATGGAGTGCTGCAGAATTGTTTATTTTGGAACCTAAAAGTAATACTTATGTGAAAACTAATTTCTGTATTTTAAACTGTGGGAAAAGTTGTAACTATCTGCAAAACACTGAGTACCCAGGTGAGTAGCAGATGTTTTATGATGATACAAATTTTGATGAGACTGAAGATTAGGATTTTGTAAGTGTAGTAGATTCTAAAGTGAGGGAAGCTAAAACTCTTAATGATTAACAAAAGGAACAACTTAGGAATTTGTCATTCATCTACAACAACATATACTCTGCTAACCACCAAGCAATGTGTGTTGGAGGGCACAATTCGTGCCAAAGTCGTATTTCCTCCCCCTCTGTTCCACTCGTGGATTGCTCGAGGGAAAAACAAGAGTCTGAACAACTCAGTACGAGTGCTAATTTCCCTTATCTTTGAATGGTCATCATTCCAAAATCTGAATGTTGGTGGTAATAATATATGCTCTACATTCTCGGCAAAGATCAGATTTCAGAATTTAGTGAGCAACCCTTTCCATTTAGTGCATCATCTATCTGCAAGTGTGTCAAAAAAATGTTCAGATGTGTGTGAAATCTTATGGGACTTCACTGCTAAGGTCATCAGTACTTAAGCTTACACACTACTTAACCTAAACACACACACCCATGCCCGAGGGAGGACTCAAACCTCCGCCGGGACCAACAACACAGTCTATGACTGAAGCGCCTTAGACAGCTTGGCTAATCCCGCGTGGCAAGTGTGTTCCACTTCAAACTTTCTATGAGATTTGTAACGCTCTCACAATGGCTAAATGAACCAGTCATGAATCTTGCCACTATTGTTCGAGTTTAGGAATGTGTTCGGTGAAAGACCATGGAAAGTGAAAGGCTATCAGTGCATGCTTTACCTTAGAGATCATCAACCTTTCTTTCTCAAGCCATATAATATAGCATTTTCAGAAAGGAAAGATCCAGAGATAGAAATTGAGAAAATGGAAACATGTGGAGTCATTGAGAAAAGTAAGAGTGCTTGGTTGTGTTAAGTAGAGAAATGGTGGAGTGAGAATTATTTTGGACTCTAGACATCTTAATGAATTTATTATGAGAGAGAATGATCATCCTGAGAAAATGGACTAGCTGTTACACAAATTTGATTGTATAAAATTCATGAGTAATTTGGATTTGTCCTTCGAATTTTGTCAGATTCGACCTGGAGTTGATTCTACAAAGTATACTGCATTTTTTTATGGAGGTAAGTTTTTTCAGTAGTGTGAGATGCCATTTGGACAAAATGTATCTGTAGCTGAGTTCATAAGAGCTCTGTATTCTGACTTGGGGAGTGAAGTAAGTTCAAAATTAATTGTGTAACTGAAAAGACTTGGGAACAAAATTTGAATCTGCTAAGACATGTGTTTTTAAAATTTCAATCAGGAGGCATGACTTTGAAAATAGGTAAGTGTAAATTTGGTGTGGAAGAAGTAAAATTTTTAGGACAGATTATATCTGAGAAAGGAACTGCACCTGATAAAGAGAAACTGGATGCTGTTGCTAACTTTCCTGCTCCTCACAACAAAAAACAGATTACATTATTTTTTGGGTTAACTGGATTCTTTAGAAAATCTTGTAGCAGCCAAGCTTTGAATGCTTTATGCCTGTGTGAACTTTTGAAGAAGAGTACTGTTTGAAATTGGAATCAGGAATGTCAGGATGCTATCAATGAGATCCAAGAACAGTTGTGTCAAAGTTAGATATTGTTTAGACCAGATGTGTCTCTTCCTTTTTGTATTATGACAGATATCAGTGATGTTGGTTTGGATGTTCATTTATTTCAGTAGGTTGAGTTGACGGTATTATTGAACACAGATCACTTGCATTTACTAGTAGAGTATTGCAAAAGCATGAAAAGACATACACTGCAACTGAGAAATAACATTTTGCTGCACATTGGGCATTCAACAAGTATAAAAATTATTTACTAGGTCACAAAGTCATCACCTATACTGATCACAAAGCATTATGTTCACTCCTGGAGTGTAAGCTGTATCATTGCAGAATTACTCATTGAGCCATTCTGGGCTACTTTTAGGGAGTGACTCATCTATAACTTTGGAGAAGGAGAGAAAGAGTTTAAAATTATGTACTTGAGAGGTGTGAAAGAGGAAAAAGAAATCTCGAAAATTTACAAACACATCTGCAGGTATAAAAATCATGATCAAAATTGGAAATTGGTTAAAAATATGTTGAGTAAGAAAGGAGGAGAAAAGACTGAAAAATACTGTAAGGTACACAAGGGTATTTTATTCAGGAGACATAAGACTGACTCAGATGATTGGAAGCTAGGTTGAACAGAACAGTGTATTGATACTTTAATTACTTATACACATGAGAGTTTTGGTCATTGTGGATCAACCAAATGTGTACAAAAGAGTCAAGAAAACACCTATTTTTATAACATAGGAAGGAGAGTCAAGAAGGTAAGTAAGTTTTAGATCAAAGAATTTCAGCATCAGCATCTATCAGGCTACACATACTGCAGACCTTTTGCCAAACTAGATGAAAGATTAGCAAGAGGAGATCAAGGAATAAATTGTTAGCTGAAGCTTGTGAAAAGCATGATATTGCATATAGATACAGTACAGATTTAGTATCTAGACATCAAGCTGATAAAAAACTTCAGTTAGCTGTGAAAGAGAGATTGAATGGTGAAGTTGCCTCACTTTGTGAAAAATTAGTTGCAAATGCTGTTGCAGGAATAATGTATGGAAAGAGAAAAATAGGCATGTTCCTTGTTGAAATTGGGTGGGGGTTGTAAAAATATTAATTCTTGTAAAATTTTTGTCTGATTTTTTAACTGATGCACAAAAAAGAAAAATAAGAATAAAGGAGGAAATTTACTCATAACAGTATGTATCTCTGTTATTAAAATAATTATTGAATACCTAACAAAAAAGAAAGAAAGTTCAGGACTAACAAAACTCAAAGGTAATTTTCTTCAACTACTATTTGCTGCACTACCATACCTAGCAACTATTGGTCCACTAGGAGGTGGAGCAGCTTGTGTTGCAAAAGCAGTAATGGACAAGAAAGAAGGTGATAAGTAATGGACAAGAAAGAAGGTGATAAAGAATTAGAAGAACAAAAAGACATAATTTAGCAATGGAGAAGAAAGCTGGTGCTTGAATAAAAAAAATTGCATAAAATAATCCGTGTGTATCCTAATGCATTAAATAATTTTGACATAGAAAAACCTTCTAAAAAATTGAAAATCAAATACTTTCATAGTGTTTTTATGATTGATGAATCACCTAATCATCCTAGAGTATGTGAATCTGGAATAGTTAATTTACACAAAGGAAAATACAGGATGGTCTGTAACAATGTCATGAAAAAAATAATTGGTGCTCACCATATAGTAGAGATGCTGAATCACAGATAGGCACAACAAAAAGGCTGTCAGAAAGTGAGCTTTAGCTTTTGTCCAACAAAGCCTTCATCAAAAACAGACAAAACACACACACACACAAAAGAAATGCACCTCACACAAACATGTCCGCAGTCTCTGGGTGTTGAAGGTAGTCTGTGTGTGAGCTACATTTCTATGAAAGTGTGTATGTATGTTGTCTATTTTCAATGAAAGCCTTCTTGGCTAAAAGCTCATTTTCTGACAGTTTTTTGTTGTGCCTCTCTGTGACCCAGCATCTCTGCTATATTTTGAGTAGCAACTATCCTTTTCATAACACTGTTGAATAGCTAATTTAGATATGTCTGATCATGCTGGCACACATTGGACCTCTTAATGTAAGAACAAAGTTAAAAATTGTATTTGATTCATTTGAAGGAAATTTTTCTAAAGAATTGATTAATTATCTTGGCTCAAGTGAGCTGTATTGTAATTAACAATTAAAAATTTTAATGAAACAATATGTCATTATTAGTGTCTATTTGTTTAAAACCATTATATAATAATCATAAGTTTAATGATGTTTTGAGTTTAATATATGGACATTAGAATCTTTATAATCAAAAATAGAAAAAATATTTCATAAATTATGCAATTTTAATCCAAAAATAGATTAAATAAATAAACAGGCTAGACAGTGTCCCTTAACAACCCATCAATATCCTGTATCCTGTCCTATCTTATCCTAAGCCTATCCTTGTTCCTTATCATTCTTAATCAAAAGTGTAGCGTGAAAAGTTCAACAGCTTGAGGGGTGGAAGAAAATCACCAGTCATTTCAAAAGAAGATTTGGTGAAGCCCAATGGACATCAAGGTGGATGAACCTTCTCACAACAGAGTGGCATCTGTACTCCAGTGGAGTGGCCACAAAAGGCATCTGATCCCAGTGGGGCAGCCTGATTACATCCTCTGGGGCTAAACACCTCAGTTGTAACCATGTTACTGCAAATGCAGTAGCCAAAGTTGAAACTTCGGCTTGTGAAGCAGTCATGAAGCATGTAACAATTACAAATATACCCCAGTGGGCTAATCCCTCATTGAGTGAGGTCAATGCAAGCAAGCTATCGGATTCTGGGGGACCTGCATCATGTGCGAAACAAAATCGTGAACCTACCAGTACCTCAAAATCCAATCTAAATCATGTTCACAAAATCAGACCAAAGCAGACTTTTAAAATGGGAATGATAAACATACAGACAATGATGAAGGTGGGCAAGCTAAAGCAAGTTCTTGACAGTATGAGAGAACTTGGGATTGGCATACAGGCACCACAGGAAACAAGATTCAGGGACAAAAGCACGATGGAATCAGAGGGATATGTAATTCTGCAAGGGATACTCAGTGTTGGGGGGCTAAACCCACCTTTTATGATTGGCACAGCCTTTGTAGTAGATCATAGATACCTGGATAGTATCACTGAGTGGAAGAGTATAAACAATAGGCTGTCATATCCAACAATGAAAACAGGAAACAAAACCTATACAATAGTCCAGACATGTCAGAAAGAACATACACCATGTCTGAAAGAACAGAAACCATATACATATAAGTATACAGTTCTGGCAACACTGGCCATGACCTTCTTCTTCTGTGTGGATGCAACATACACTCTCCAAACTCTTATGGGACTTGGTAAGAATGTCTTCCACGAGTAATGAGTGTGTTGGTTTGGGACGCTACAAATGTTGTGGGTGGACGTACGAGGTGAGAATGTGGGTCCCGTGGGAGGCGTGTGTGAGGTACTCCCTGCAGTCGCACTATCCTATGTGCCCTCGGTGGCTCAGATGAATAGAGCATCTGCCATGTAAGCAGAAGATCCCGGGTTCGAGTCCCGGTCGAGGCACGCATTTCCCTGTCCCTGTTGATATATTTCAACCCCCGTTAGCAGCTGAAGGTATTAATATCATTCTAATTTCATTCTAACAGCTGCAGGTCATCGACGGTGTCTGTTTTTTCAGACATGTTCAAAAGAACAGACACCATATCCATATAAGTTTGTACTATATGTTATTCTTGTGGGTTCATGTATGTTTGGAAATGGATTGAAACTACATAGTAGATTTGGAAATTGAATTTTTAGCCTACTTTCATTCATAAGATTTATGTTGAAATCCCCACTGACAATTACAGTGGCTCTTTCAGTATAAAGAATGTTAATCAGTGTTTCTAATTGATTAATGAATATGTCTGTATCCCCAGTAGGAGGTCTGTGTACAGCTATGACCATGACTTTTCCCTGTATTTTATGCAACTGTGTAGCTGCTGCTTCAAAATGATTTTCCACATGCAATAATTCAGGTTCACACATTCTTTTGCACCTGATACTTGATTTAGTAAAGATACATGCATCTCCGTTTTTGGCATTTTTTTCTACAGTACTGACTTGCCAGCTTATATAGATGAATATTAATAATACTTAGTTCAAAAGTTCTGCACCAATGCTCCATGATGCACATGCAGTCAATGTTTGCTCCATTCATAGCTACCTCAAGTTCTAGTGGTTTATGTCTACAGCACTGAATATTTACGTTTAAAATTTGCAGGTGACTTGGGTGAGAACTTGTTACAGTTTTATTTACACTTTGTGCTGTCATATTTGTTCCCATGTCCTGATGAGATACCAAAAATCCTTGAGAAGGACAAGTTTCCTGCACCTCTTGCGACATATCTGTACAATGGGCTGTGGTGAGCTGCTTGTTGCTGCAATTGGCACTGCTGCTAATGTCCTTAATACTGCCATTTCTGTTGTTGTTGATGATGGTGATGCTGTTTCTGACATTTCAAATGTTGGTTCTGCCACTACTGCTGTGCTTTCTTGTGAACTTGGAGTCTTCTTGTTTTTCTTATTTTTGTCTAAAACAATATTTGAATGATGAGGACCTATAGTCCTCTTGTTGTTCAAATTGTTGTCCACTGTTCTTTCTGTTAATATGTCTTTTAATGTGCTTTCGTTGTGGAGTCTGGCAATGTTGATGTAATTATCATTTTGTTTTTGAATTTCTTTTAGCGGTTTTTTATTTTCTTTATTTCAGGTTTGCCAGGTATCTTTTCCCCAAGCCATTCAGGTGAAGTCTGTGTGTGTCTGCAAATTTTTGATAACTGATGGTTGGCCCTTGTTATTTCCACATTTACATATGATCATATTACAACACCATGGCAATACAGAATATTGACCATTACTACATTTGTGTGATTGAGGTTTCTCAGAAACTGTTTAAGATCACATGTAGCACTCGCTGATTTATCATAGCTCTCACTGCATACTCCAGCAACATCTTTAGCTTTTAACCAAGGATATTCTACTTATCAATTATCACAAACATTTATTATTATATGAAAACATGTTGCTTTTCTGAAAAACATTTATCATAGGTATTCTGAAATACAAGCGAAAGTTTGGATCCATTTATTATTTTCTAAATTTAATTAATAAAATTTAAATTTAAATTTTTATAGACCAGATTGACAGATTTTTTTCCTTTTTTTCTCTACCCACCTCAGAAGCACACCTGGAAATTTTCTCATAGTTTATTTGAGTAATCTGGTTTTGTAATATTCCTAAGAGTGTGTCTAAAACTGTTTGATTATAGACCTGAATTTGTTTTTCATGAAATCTGAAATGTACTAAAAATTTGTAAATGAAATAAAAAATACATAGTAGAAATCCTAGTGACAGCAAAAAATTAAGAGTGTAAATATTTTATCTATACAGTCATCTAGTGCAGGGCAACAAGAAAAAGTAGTATTTATTTATACACATTCTTACTTAGTATAAGGAAAAATGAAGCTTGTGCATAATTTATTATTAAAGTGTTGGAGCTGTTACTCCTATAATTTTAATTAAACTAATGAAAAATTGTCTCGATAAATGGAAGCAGTTAAATCTAAGAAGTGTAAAATTAATGAAGTGGAGAAGTCAATTGATAACTTTCATTCACACAAATATACAGAGGGTAAGTATAAGAAGTCATGTAAGTAATGTTTTGCTGAATGTAACAAAAAAATTTACAACGGTAACAAATTCTCTGTTTATGTGGAAAATATGTCACATAAAAATTTTATGAGAATCACTTTAGACAAATTTAGGAGATGAAGATTCATATATGTTATTGTCAATGAAAAATGGTGAGTGCAATAATTCAACAAAAATGTATTAGTTGTCAAAAAATTAAAAATTTTAGTTGTTTCTACTTAAATACTACATCCAGGGACATGTTCTCAAGTAGATACGAGATTTGTCAATGAGAAGATAGACAAAAAAGATGTGGAACAGAAATAATTTTAAAAAGTCTGAAAACCGTTTACTGACAAACAGACACACAAAAATAAACGCAAATAAAATTTAAGTAGTTACTACATTTAGCTATTTTATGAAACTCTCATTCTCCAAAAACCTCACAAAATTTTGTCTAGGTAAATGGAACAGATTTTGAGATAATACACAATTGCTCAACTTGATTGTTGTAGAAGGAATAATTGAAAAGTATATAGCAGATTTATAAAATATGAATTAATTAATTTAATTATTTCCCACAACTTACCATCCCCCTATAAGAAATTTCAATAATATGAATGTAACTGAGCTCAAAGCATTAGCTAAAAATCTTGGCTAGAGGCTACGGCAAATTAAACAAATCAGAATTGTTTAATTTAATGTCTGAAGGAAAATTTAGTTATAATATAATTGTGTTACAGGATTTTCCATCTCATCCAAAAATATTCCAAAAGACCAGATCATGGCCAAAACATGTATCTTGTATAAATTATTTTTACAGATTTGATGATGATGTCTTTGAAAAAACTCAACCACTGGACAAGAAAAAATAGTGAGACTAGATCAGATTTACATATTTATTAGTAAACTATATGAGCAAGAAAAAGAGGACAAAGGCCTAAAAAGCATTTATTTTAGATTAAAGAACTAAAATCTAAATTAATGAAATATTTAAAGCTTGATCTGTTGAGTATAAAAGTGCCTTTAATGATGTTAATATTAGGAAACCTGATGTCACTTGTGAGAAAACAGCTTATTTAATGAAAGCACTCAATTCTATGGTGCAAGCAGCTAAAAAGAGATCTGATTTTAGAAAAGGAGATAAGTAGAATACAAAAAGCTCAAATACAAAAATGTTTCATCCAATTTCTGCAAGATATAAAGCATCAGATAACACTGAACAATCTGTTCAAGTTTTGTGCAGTAAAATAACAGATATATTAAAATATGATGAATCTATTGATATAATAGACACTTCATTTAATATTCAAATGTTAGCAATACCTAGAGGCAGAGGTGATAGGGGTAAGAAAATAATAATTTTAGTTGATTATATAAAGACTAAAAGGTGTATCACAAAAATTAATAATAATGGCAATCTATGTTGTGGTAGAGGAATAACAGTGGCATTAACATATCACACAAATATTACCTTGGGCAGAGAACTAACTACAAACAATATAAAATGACTTGAGTTGGTGATAATTACAATTTGTGGAAAGAGTTAATTGATATATTATGCAATCAATTAGGAGAATATAATGAAGAAGATGGATTTACTCTTGATGACATTTAAAATGTTGAAAAATTATTATATATCCAAATAAATATTGTATGTCCTGAGAATTTCAAGTTCATTATCTATCTTGGCCCTGAGAAAAGAGTCAAGAAGTATCTGTACAAAAATCATTACCACTTTGATGTAATTAACAGTATGACAGCTTTCTTAGGATCATCATATTATTGTAGTATATGGAATGAGGCATGTAAAAACAAGAAAACACACACAGCTGTAAAATAGAGAGAAAAATCTGTATACTGTGCAATGGTGCAGACCACAATCCTGCAAAAAGTAAGATATATGCTGTTATAATAAAGAATGCTTAAAAATCACCAAGAAGTTTGTGATATAGGTTATAAATGTAGAGAATGTATGTGCATTTGTTTGAGAGCTAAAAAATACAGATGTGGCTTTGAATGATGTAGAAGCTGTGAACAAAAAGTAAAAATTAAAAATCATAAATGCTATATGCAATACAAATCGCAAAAAGGTGGTATTTGTGAAAGAAACTTTTTGAGGAATTTATAGTCAAAGGTTGATTAAACTATGGTAAAGACAGTTGTTGTATTAATGAAGAATTCAAAGATTACTATGTTTTCCAATGTTTTGTATGTAATAAAATAGTAACAGGCAAATAGTTTAAACGATGTGAAAAAGTATTCCCAATGAGACTTAATTGTAGCTGTACTGAAAGATACATGTGGTTTCATTATGTAGCTTAACAAGAAACAGGAATACATATTCAAAATCACATAATAGTTCATAATTTTAATGGAGATACTTTTTATAAATTTAAGACAAATGGTGAATTCAGTAGACGGATGATATCTGAAGAAAACAGGTTGTTGTTGTTGTTTTTGGGAAGGAGACCAGACAACGAGGTCATCGGTCTCATCGGATTAGGGAAGAACGGGGAAGGAAGTCGGCTGTGCCCTTTGAAAGGAACCATCCCGGCACTTGCCTGGAGCAATTTAGGGAAGTCACGGAAAACCTAAATCAGGAAGGCCGGACGCGCGATTGAACTGTCGTCCTCCCAAATGCGAGTCCAGTGTCTAACCACTGTGCCACCTTGCTCGGTTGAAGAAAACAGGAATTATACATTTGTAGCTCATTATGGCAAAGGTTATGATTCACAATTCATTCCAAAGTACTGTATTGCAGATACAATAAAACTATATTTATCTACACAGAAACTAAATTAATGTTATTGGAGATAAAAAATTACATCTAAAATTATAGATAGCAGTAATTTGGTACAAGATACTATTGCTAGATTTCCAAAAAAATTTAATTTGGAAGAACTAATGATATGTTACTTCCCATATTTGTTCAAGACACAGGAAAATTAAAATTATATAGGGCCAATTCTTGATATTGAATATTATTGTGTTGACACTTGAAGCCAAAAGAAAGACAAGGCATAATTAAAAAGTTAAAGAAAATTGTGTGTCAAAAATGAACAAAAAAAGTTATTGAGGCTGTATGGCTATATACAGATCTAAATGTTTGTGTGAAGGAAGAAGTTGATAAAGATAGAAAGAAAATTGTAGTAAAGAATCCATAGCTTGGTTAAAAAGTTTAAACAATAATAATATTCAGTGCACTCTTAATGGTGGTGATGTAAGTATAGCTGGAGGTAAAGTAGATGGTTTTGATAAGGAAACCAATAAAGTTTTTAAGAAATGTTTTAAAGATGAGACAATAAACAACAAAAACAGAGAATCAACACATGACTTGCATCAGAAGAAATTAACAATTACATAAATATGAAATGCTGGCGTAATTTAGTGAATTTGTGGGAATGTGACTGGCTTAACTCAGTAAAATACAAAAAACTTAAGAAATTAAAACAGTTACCTGAAGTTGTCAAGACTTTGAATGCAAGAGATGCTTCTTATGGCAGATGAACAAATATGATAAAATTGACAGCTAAACCAGATGGCATAAAGACAAAAATAAATTTTGATAATCTGTGTAGTCTTTATCTAACTGTATAATATAGTGATTATTATCCTGAGTAACATGAAACAAAGATATATATAGATTAAGATATTGCCCTAAGAAATGGAAGGATTTATAAAATGTAAAGTATTGGGACCCAGAGGATTGTATCATCCAGTTTTATTAGTATGAATGAAGACCAATAAAAATGAAAAACTGTTGTTTCCTTTGCATGTAAAACATGCAAAGAGGAAATAAATAAATATAATCACAATGATGATGAAAGAAGTTTTATTGGAACTTGGGTAACTGATGAAGTGAAGAAAACTGTTGAAAAAGGATATAAAATTTTAAATGTCTATGAGGTATGGGATTTTAGAAATAAAACCAACAAGCTCTCTAAAAATTATGTAAAAAATTGTAGGAAAATGAAATTAGAAACTAGTAAACATGATTTTCCAAACAATAAGATGTATACCAAAGAAGTGAAAGAAAAATTGGATGATGACATAGATCTTGATAAGATAAAAAAGAATTAAGGAAAACAAGCTGTTGCAAAAATATGTCTTAATTCATTTTGGAGAAAATTTGAACAAAGACAAAATATGAGAAAAACTGAGTATGTTACAAATTTACAACAATTTTATGAGATACTACAGGAGGATCAATCAGATAATAAAGTTTTATTTTCATTAATGAGAATATGGTAGAGATAAAGTACAGTTTCAAGGATTATTATGTAGAAAATAATACAGCTGCAAATATTTTTATAACAGTATTCACAACATCAAATGCAAGGTTTAGGTTGTTTGATAGGTTAGACAATACAGGAGAAAATGTTATGTATTTTGATATGGGCAGAGCAGTATACTTTGATGATTGTGAAGTCAGTGCAGAAAAAACTTGTATGTTAGGTGGATGGCCAGATGAGTTAGGAGATAGTAAATGGATTACAAATTGGGCTTTGAGTGGAGATAAGGGTCATTATTCTGAAAAAAAAAAAAAAACATTAAAAGCGCAGTGATGGAGATGAAGGGCTTCACTTTAAACTATAAACATATTCAAAAGTTGATTGATGAATAAATGATAAAATTAACTGGGAGTGAAGAGAAAGGAAAATACAACTAGAATATAAGCAGGTAACCAGAGATGTTGATACTAAAAATCTAATCAACAAACTGGTTAAGAAAGAATTCTAGTGATAAAAGAGTAGTTCTAAAAAATTATGATACAGTGCATTATGGATATTAAAATTAATTTAATTCATTATTTCATTTATTTTAATGAATTAAAATTAAAATAAGTTTTCTATAACTTCTATGGAAGCTCAAAAATAATGAAAATTAATTTCATGATATAGAATTACTACTTTAATTTTTAAATTCAAAATTGCCTTCAATTTAAAATTTTTATATTAGAGCTCTTACTTGCTGCTGCCCTGCCACTGCTGCCTGGTTCACTATTAGTGTTTTTGAGCTATCCATTTCTAATTTTTTTTTCAATACTATTACATTTACCACAACCTCAGAAACTTCCACCCTCAACCACCATGGAGAGTCCAGAACATAAACAGACCCAAAACACTTTCATGAACATTTCCTCCAGTTTCATAGAAGTATCAGTCCTTTCCATGGGCCATACCTTTGACCGTAGTCACAAATTCATTCATGCTGTACTTGTTAATGACCTTCTCCATTTCTCCTCCTCTCTACAAGAGAAACACAGTTTTTCGTCAACACTCCTACCAATACTGAACCCTGCCTGATTCATTTCAGTCCTTTATCCAACCAGATCCACCCCCACTGACCACATGTCATCCCTTGTTAACTCTCCAGAGTTTCCTAACCACAAACAGTCTGACCATCCTTTCGCATATTCCTCAACATGGAAACCAACTTTACATCCACAGAAAAAAGTGCACTCCACCACCTAAAAACTGATCCTGACCTTATAATTCTACCTGTCGACAAAGGCTCCATCACTGTGGATGTGAACCACAGGGATTACCTGGTGGAGGGTCTCTACCAATTGTCAGATAACATCCTCCTACAAACTCCTATACAATGACCCCACTCCAGAAATCCAGCAGGATTTTAGATCCTTAGGTCCACCCCAGAACCTCTCCTTTAATTCTGTCTCCAATCACATCCCCCCCACCACCACCACAGTTCACTGCCTACACGCCTACATTCTACAGGCTTCCTATAGTCCATGAACTCATTCATCCTGGATGTGCCATTGCTTATGTTTACTGTGTCTTCACTGAGAGAACCTCTATTCTCATGGATCAGCACATTTAATCTATTACCCGCAACCTACCCTCCTATATAAAAGATATCAATCATTTCCTCCTCCACATCTCCACCACTTCTGATCCTTTATCAAAAAAAACATGTTACAGAAATGGACACCCACATGGCACCATCTTATGCCAACCTGTTCATGGGTCATTTAGAGGAATCCTTCATAACCACCCAGAATCACAAACCCTTCATCTGGTTCAGATACATTGCCATATCTTCATGATCTAGACTGAGAGTGAGGACTCCACATTGCTCCAGAACCTCAACACCATTTACCATCTTCAGTTCGTCTGGACATCTTTAACCCACCAGCCACCTTTCTCAATGTTGACCTCAACATAAAGGATGGATACATCAGTACCTTAAACCACATCAAACCCACCAAGCACCAGCAATACCTCCACTTTGCGCTTTGACAGCTGCCACACATTCCATACCAAGAAGCCCCTTTGTACAGCCTAGACACCCATTGTCACTGTGTCAGTAGTGAAGAGCAGACCCTCTCCAATTATGCAGAAGCCACCTTGAGGCTTTCACAGACCAAAATTAACTTCCCAACCTCATTCATAAACAGATCTCCCATGCCCTGTCTCTGCAGTCACCTAGCACCTCCCACACAGCCACTGTCCAACCATAAAGGAGCACTCCTCTCATGACTCAGTCCCTCACAGGGTTAGAGCAACTAAATCACTTCTCGACCAGGGGTTTGATATCCTCTACTGAGGAATATCCTACCCACTATCCCATCCCATAATGGTTTTCTGCCAACCACCAAAGCTACACAACATCCCTTGTCCATCTGCATTCCATCCCTGCTTACTGCCCCTTGCCTAATGGATCATATACCTGCAATAGACCGACTTGCAAGAGCTGTCCCATACATCAACCAACTATCAACTGCTCCAGTCCTGTCACACGCATCTTCTACATCACCAAAGGCAAGGTTACCTGTAGAAGCAGATATGTGATCTACAAACTAGTATCTAACCACTTTGCTATTATGTGAGCATGACAATTAACAAGTTGACAGTCTGCATAAATGGCCACTGCAAATTGTGGCCAAGAGACAGCTGGACTATGCAGTTGCAGACATATCTGCTTGTATCTGTATATGTGCAGATGGATATGTGTGTGTGTGCGTGAGTGTATACCTGTCCCTTTTTCCCCCTAGGGTAAGTCTTTCCACTCCCGGGATTGGAATGACTCCTTACCCTCTCCCTTAAAACCCACATCCTTTCGTCTTTCCCTCCCCTTCCCTCTTTCCTGATGATGCAACCGTGGGTTGTGAAAGCTTGAATTTTGTGTGTGTGTTTGTGTTTGTTAGTGTCTCTATCAACATACCAAAGCTTTCATTTGGTAAGTTACGTCATCTTTGTTTTTATTGTTGTTGTTGTTGTTGTTGTTGTTTTTGTTGTCTTCAGTCCTGAGACTGGTTTGATGCAGCTCTCCATGCTACTCTATCCTGTGTTTTTAGATATATATATAATAACAAAGTAGTAACTCCAGAAGGTAGAAATGATTTACAGAATGACCTTTGAAAAGTTCCTCTGCACTTTCTGAGTAATCGGTGCTGCAGAATTGATATGCTTCTACTGCTGTATAAAAGGTAATTAAGATTTTCTGGTGATATGACCACTGGGCAATTGATCAATTATATGCCATTAGCTTGTGTGCACATATTGTTTTTGCAGTTTCCAAAATGTTTTTTTCACATCTTGAAGTTTTTACAACGGAACAAAGACAAAACCATTATACCACTGTGGTTCCATTATATCTCCACACCAAACAAAGCCCAAAGACGTCCACCCCCACCTTCAATGATGTCCCTAAAAAAAAGAATATCCTCTTATTTTTTACTAAACTCATTGCTGATATGGCTACTTTGAAATCTCTCAAAAAATTGTCATGAGACAGCGACCTTGCAGAGTCTATGTATACATGTTTGCAACAATGTCATTCATTTTTCTTTTTAACACAGAAAACTAATTAAATAAATTTCATTTTAACAATGTCAAACGCAAAATATAGTGCTGCCAGGTAGCATGTCAACTTAAACTTGAAGTAGCCTTCTCCACGGCAAATTCATGAAACATACATGAACAGTATTTCACAGGTACAATATTTCACATGATCTATTGATTATACTTCTCAGTTTGGAGTAATCACAACAAGTCTCAATGTATACTTTTATTTTAAACTGTGGTAGAATCTGCTCACTGTTATGTTTCACCTCCAGAGAATTGATAAATGGTGCAAGCTTAGGCAGCTGACCCTGAACATAAATAAATGTAATGTGCATACACTGGAAAAGAAATCCAATACTATATAGTTATACTATCGATGAAAAACTGCTGGAAACAGTATCTGCCATAAAATATCTAGGTGTAACTATCCAGAGTGACCTTAAGTGAAATGACCACATAAAGCAAATAGTGGGAAAGGTAGATAACAGACTCAGATTCATAGAAAGAATCTTAATGAAATGTAACTCATCCTCAAAGAAAGTGGCTTATAGGGTGCTTGTTCAACTGATTCTTGAGTATTGTTCATCTATTTGGGTTCCCTACCATATAGGACTGATAGGAAGAGATAGGGAAGGTCCAACAAATAGCGACACATTTTCATCATGAGGTCATTTAGTTGACACAAGAGCATCATGCTCAACAAACTCCATTGGTAGATGTTACAAGACAGGCATTGTGAATCATGGAGATATTTACTATTGAAATTTCGAGAGAGCACTTTGCGGAAAAAGTCAGACAACATATTACTTTCTCCCACATACATCTTTGAGTAATTACCATGAGGAGAAAATTTGAAAAATTAGAACCAATACAGAGGCTTCTTCCATGCACCATTCACAAGTGGAAGGGCTCAGTTAGTGATAAAAAAAATTACCCTCCATGACACATTATTAGGAGGCTTGCTTAGCACGATGTGATTGTAGAGGTACCCAATCAATAGCAGGGATACCTGTGACAGCAGCCATGTGATCTATAAGCTAAGCTGTAACCACTGTGTTGCTTTCTACATGGGCATCACAAATAGCAAGTTGTCTGTTTTGCGTGAATGGCCACTGCCAAACTGTGTTCAAGAGACAGCCGAATCACTCAGTTGCTGAAAATGCTATCCAACACAATGTGCTTTAGTTCAGCGACAGTATCACAGCCTGTGCCATTGCTATCCTTCGAACGAAAATCAGCTTTTCTGAATTTCAGAGGTGGGAACTCTCTCTACAAAATTTCCTTCACTTCCATAACTCCCCTGCTTCCAACTTTCGATAAACTCTGCCCCCCCCCCTGCACCCCCCCCCCCCCCCACTACCAATGCCTTCTGTTCCACCAATGCACTTACTAGTCTTTTCCCTTTCTCTATAACTCTTCTCTTCCCTCTTCCATCCTCCATCATAGCTTCCTGACTCTGCACTTACTAGCTCTATCCTGTCCATGCCGCAACACTGATGGCTCTCACAGCAGCGCTTCTTTTCCCACGCCTACCCCACATCTCTCCCATTCCACACCAGTAGCCATCATGTGTGATTCATCCATGTGAGTGCGTGTTTTCTGCTTCTGAGGAAGGACTTTTTGCCCAAAAGTTAAAAGTTTAGCAGTGTTTTCATCACATCTCTCTGTAACACAATGCCTTCTTAATGTATTCTTTTCGTATTGTTATTTCATCCTGAACATTTCACTGTTTGTTTTAAACTTGGCATCTGTCATTTTTTCTAATTTTGTGCTGGTCATAAGCAAACGTTCCTGACACGGTACACCAAAACTTTTCTGAAAGTGGTTATAACTGTGTGACACATATTATACTAAACAATGTAAAACACTGGATGGAATGTAACATTATGAAAAGGATAGTTGTTTCTCACCATATAGCTTAGATGCTGAGTCATAGATAGGCACAACAAACAAACTGTCATAAAATAAGCTATCGGCCAATACAGCCTTAGTCAAAAATAGACAACAGACACACACATTACTCACACAAATGAAACTCACACACACATGTGTGTGTGCACATACATACATGCTCATTTGTATTGTTACTTTCTACTGGTCTCTCTACTTCTCAGAAATAGCTCTGTTTGGTGAACTGCCATCTACTCAGATGTACTCAGTTGAGATTTAAAAAAAATTACTGCAAGGTTTTCAAACAGTGCTGGCAATATCTCTTCAGTGAAAAGTCAATTATCAAGTATTCAATCTAGAAACCAATAGTTTGAAATTCTACTGTTGTTTTAGAAATACATTGTAAGAATCATAATTACTGGTGACAGAAAGTTACAATTTAAAGAATCCTGGAAAAACATCATTAGAGAACTCTAAGAACACAAGAAATATGAGCTCTTAAGTGTGCATTTGCTGATGTTCAACAAATTATAAGTTTTACTTACCAAATACATTGATGGTAGTTATTGCTTGATATGTTATCTTTTGAGTATCAATAGCTCTTAATATCCAATTTCCTGTAGCATTCACACTGAGATTTTTGGCATGGAAACCACATATACCAACACTAAGATCATTTCCCCAGTAGTCAACACCATATTCAACCTTTCAAAAGAGAAAAAGTTCCTTCAAAAATATTATATATGTGGCTTCTCAAAAATTATGCTGTTGTTGTGGTCTTCAACTGAAAGACTGTTTTGTTGTAGCACTCCACACTACTCCATCCAACAGAAGCTTCTTTATCTCTGCATAGCTACTGCATGCTGAATCTATTTGAACCCAATTACTATGTCAAGCCATGTGCACACTCTACGATTTACAATCTCCCCCCCCCAGCCTGTCCCTCTCCATCCTCTCTCCCACTATCATGTTCTGACTGTGCACCTTCCATTCACTGCCAAAATTGCAATTCCTTGATGAGACAGAAAATGTTCCATCAATTGGTACTTCATTTTAGTTAGGTTGTGCTATAAATAACTCTTCCCACTTTGAATCAGTACCTCAACATTAGTTATTCATTCTATCCATCTAATATTAAGAATTCTTCTGTAGCAGCACATTAGAAAAGTTTTTATTCCTTTCTTGTCTGAACTGTTTATTATCAGCACCTCCACACAAGGTCACACTCCTGACAAAAAACTTCAGAAAAATTTATTGCAACACTTATGATATTAACTAATTTCTAGACAATCACCATATCTGAATGGTTAGCATCACTGCCTGTGGTGTTGGAGAACCTCAGTTTCATTCCCAATAGCTCCTCAGTTTTGTTCTGAGGTTAGAAAGGTATGGTATGGAGTTCAGTCAGCAGTGTCACAATCAGAATTCATCTTCTGGGAACAAATGCAGGAGGGATTGGCAACATTCTGATAACATGTCCCTTGGTAATAGATTGCTCCTTGTACTGCTCTGTAGGCAATACTCAGTAAGCCAAAGCAGGCCTAAGGCCTCATAGGTGTGTGTTGTTTGTTTATTAACAAATTTCTCTTTTCCAGAAATTATTTTCTTGCTACTGCCAGTTAACATATTCTATCCTCTACACTTCATACATCTTTAGTTATTCTGGCACCCAAACAACAGAACTCATCTACTACTTTGAGTGTTTTTGTTCCTTATCTTATTCCTTCAGCATCACGTGATGTAACATGATGACATTCATTACCTTTCACTTTTGATGATGTTTAATTTACAAACTCTTTTCAAAATATTATCCATTCTATTCAACTTCTCTTCCAAGCCATTTGCTGTCTCTGACAGAATTACAATGTCATTAGCAAACCACAAAGTTTATATTTCTTCTCCCTGAATTTTAATTTCTTTTTGTAATTCATCCTTGCTTTCCTTCACAAATTGCTCAATGAACAGGCTTGAATTATGTCAGAGGGAGGTTACACCCATGTCTCACTCCCAGCTCAGTTACTGTTCCCCTTTTGTGTCTTTTGACTCTTGTAAATGCAATACAATTCTTGTGCAGCTTTAGAAAAACTTTTTGTTCCCTGTATTTGATTCCTCTTACTTTCATAATTTCATGGCGTGAAACTGTTCCAGTCACCACTACTGGTATCTAAAGCTTTCTTTCAATCTCTAAACACTGTAAATGTAGGTTTGCCTTTCTTTGACCTATTTTCTGAGATAAGCAGTAGTGCCCATATTGCCTCACAAGTTGTACATTGCTCTTAAAATGAAACTGATCTTCCCCAAGATCAATTCCTAGCAGTTTTTCCATTCCTCTGTATGTAATTAATATTAGTATTGTACAACCATGACTTATTAGTGGGGCCAATGTTAGTGTGCAGACACTCAAGAAGCTAAAATTTAGGGTAGCAATGCAGAATCAGAAATGCAGAAGTCCATTTTTGTATGTTCCTATACAAAGGAAAATAGAGGCTATATGCCACAGTTTAATTCTTGTACCAATGACAAGATGTGTGATATTGATATTACTATCAGTGGAGTTGAGGAACAACCAAAATAACTAAAGTTGAACAAAGTTCCACAGCCTGAAGGAATCCCTATCAAATATTATACCACAATGCAGCTAAGTTAGCCACTCTTTTAAGCTTAACCCACTGTAAAAAGAAAAAGGTCAATAGTAGTTGGACGAAAGCACAGCTCATACCTATCTACAACATGGACAGCAGAAGTGGTCCACAAATCTACTGAACAATATCCTTGATATCCCCAAGTTGATGAATTTTAGAAGATATCCTGAATTCAAAAGTAATGAAGTAACTCACGGAACAGAGTTACCTCCGTAATGGATCAAGACTCTCAAGAAGAAAAGTATTGGACTCAGTATGACACTCATGCTTTTTATCAAAAGTATGATTATATGAAGTATCAAGCAAAAGTTTTGACTAGATTAAGGGTTTCCTTGTGAAAGGATGCAACATCTTGTCTCAGATGAAGAGTCAGTGACACATGTAGGGGTAGCTTCTAGTGAGCCCCAGTGAAGAGTGTTGCAACCATTGCTGTTCATGTTCTATATTGATTAACTTGCAGGCAATATTAATATTGACATCAGACTTTTTGCAGATGTTGCTGTTATCTATAATAAGGTAGCAGCCAAAAAATATCACACAAATACTGAATAATGATGACGTTATGAAAAGGATATATTGCTACTCACGACATAGAGGAGACACTGAGTTGCAGTCAGGCACAAAAAATAGACTGCTATATACCTAACCTTCAGGCCCAAATGCCTTCTTCTAAAATAAAAAACGCACACAATCATAACTCACATGCACATGACTATTGTCTCTGGCCACTGAGGTGGACTGTGTTCAGAAACTGTGCCTAACAAGAGGAGAAATCTGTGGGTGGTGGGAGTAAGGAGGAGGCTGGGATGGGCAGGGATAGTGAGAATGTGTGGGGGACAATGCAGATAGGTAGGTAAACAACAGGTACTAATGAAGGTTGAGGTCAGGGGGAGGGGGGGAGGGCGGTTACAGGGACATAGGGGAATGCTGCAGGGAGAGTTCCCACCTATGCAATTAATTCAAAGAAGCTGGTGTTGGTAGGAAGGATCTAGATGGTGCAGGCTGTAAAGCAGTCACTGAAGTAAAGCATATTGTGTTGTGCAGCATGTTCAGCAGCTGGGTGGTCCAGCTGTCTCTTTGCGACAGTTTGTCAGTGGCCATTCATGTGGACAGACAGCTTGTTGGTTGTCATGTTCAGGTGGGATCTCTACCTGCAATACGTCCTGTGTTCCTGTAACCCCACTGGCTTGAGCCTTCACTAATCCTCTCTTTCACCCACCTATCCTCTTCTCTGCTCCCACTCTAACACTACACAGCCTTCTAGCCTACCAATGCAACCCCTAACCATTTTCCGTTCCTCCACTTCTCTCCTTTTCCACTCCCTTTCCCTGACCCCAAGACTCCCAACTACACCCTGAAGCCTTACCCTCTCCCTATCATGTCCCTGCATGCTCTCACAAGCAGCATTACAACTTCTCTCAACCCCACCTTTTTTATCCTTTGTCCTTCTCACCCCCACCAGCCATGGACTGCTTCCTCCATTAGGTGTAGTTACTGTACACAGTCCATTTGGTTTCAGCAGCCAGAGACAGTGGTCATGTGCGTGTGAGTTGTGCTTGTGTGAGATGCGTGTTTTCCACGCAATCTTTTGTTGTGCCAGTCTGTGACTCAGTGCCTTCTCTATATGGTGAGCAGAAATCTATTCATTTCATAATACTGTTGTTACTTCATCCTGGATTTTCTATTATTTGATTTTCCAGAAGTATTGCATATGATCTTAATAAGATTTCAAAGTGACACAATGATTGGTAACTTGTTTTAAATGTTCAGAAGTATAAAACTATGCATTTCACAAAAAAAAAGAAATGTTGTATACTATGACTATCATATCAACGAGTAACAGATGCAGTCTGTCATCTCATATCAATAACTGGGTGTAACAATTAGTAACAATGTGAAATGGATGACATACAAGTTCATTCATGGCTAAATCTGGTGGCAGACTAGTTCATCTGTAGTATATTAGGGAAATGTAATCTGTCTACTAAGAGATTGCTTATGAAACACTCATGAGCACCATTCTACAATACTATACTGTTCAAGTATGTGGGACCTATATTAAATAGGACTAACAAGGCACAATAAACATTTACAAGGAAAGGAAACACGTACAATCACAAATTTGTGTGACCTGTTGGAAAATGTCATGGAGATGCCAAAGGAACTAAACTATTAGGCACATCAAAATACATGCAAATTATAATGAAAAGGCCTGCTTACAAAGTTTTAAGAGCCCACATTATATGATGAATGTAGGAAATACTACAGTCCCTTACATATCACTCCCATACTGATGGCATGGATGAGAATATATGAATTACAGCATGCACAGAGGTGTTTAAACAGTCATTCTCCCAATGCTCTGTATAAGAATTTGGGAGACACCCATAATAACTGGTACAATGGGGACATTGTTCCAACTTACATCTTTCAGTGATCTATAAAATTTTCTCATAATATCAAACTTTTCATTTCATCTTCATTCATTTCCTCTTCCATTCCTATAACATTTTCTTCAAATTCATTTCACTTTAGTACACCCCTTCTGCCTTTCAGCATTCCCTTCTGTACTTAATACTGGCTTGGTCTTGATATTCATACAACATCTTCTCTTTCCTCCAAAGATATCTTTACGTTTCCTACAGGAAGCATCATGCACATCTCTATTGCCTCGCATTTATCCTATGGCCATGCCTACCTAGACATTTTCACTTTTTGTCAGTCTCATTTTTTCTGATATCTGTATTCCTTTTTGCCTGTTTCATTTGTTGCATTTTAATATTATCTCCTTTCTCAAATTAAATTTCAGACCCACTTGTTTCTCCTAGGATATCTTCCAATTCCTGTCTTTTTGCCTGTTTGATCCTCTGCTGCCTTCACCATTTCATCTCCTAAATCTACCCATTCATCTTCTGTTGTATTACTTTGCCATGGTTCACTCAATAGCTGCCCTTTGAAACTTTCAGCATCCTCAGGTTATTATTATTTTATACTTTTTTTTCAATTTATTCAGTTCCTATCGCCTTAATTTCCCATTCTACAACAATTTCTTCAGTTTTAATCTGCAGTTCATAACCAATGAATTCCATATCTGCTCTGGAAAAGTTTTGCAGTGTAAAATTTGATTTTGAACTCTGACTTACCATTATATAACTTAACTGAAACAATCTGGTGTCCCCATATATCTTCCATATATACAAATCATCTATCATGATTCTTAAACCAAGTGTTAGGAATGATTAACTCATGCTCTGTGAAAAATTCTTCCAAACAGCTTCCTCTTACATTCCTTTGTTCCAGGCTTTGTTCTCCTATTCTTTTTCCTCTCTTACCTCTCGTAGTATCAAATTCCAGTCCGTCTTCATGATTAAACTTGCATCTCTCTTACCTACCTGAATAATTTCTTTTATCTCATCATATATTGTTTTAATCACTTCATCATCTATGGAACTAGCAGGCAGAGAAATTTGTACCACTCTGATGCGTTTTGGTTTCATGCCTACCTAAGCTACAATAATGCATTTACTATGCTGTTCCTACAAGCTTACATGCATTATATTTCCTATTCATTGTTATACCCACTCTCATATTATCTCTATTTAATTTTGTATTTTTAACCTTTTACTCACCCGGCCAGAAGTCCTGTTCTCCCTGATACCATGAACTACTAATTCCCATTTTATCCAAATCCAACCTAACAATTTCCTTTTTTAAATTAACCTACATACCATACAAAGAGATCTAACATCCATGCCCTGACCCAAACAACCACAATTTTGTTTCTCCTGATGACAGGAGCCTCTGGAGGACTATTTCACCACCAGAACATTTTACCCAAGAGTATTCTATGATCATTAAGCCATGGAGTAGAGTTGTTTGCCCATGGGTAACATACCTACTGTAGTTTCCCCTTGATTTCAGTCATTCATCGGTCATACACAACATGGCCATGCTGGCTTAAGTGACAATTCATGGCAGTCAATCAGCAAGTCATTACCCCTGCATCAATTGAAAAGGCTGCTGCCACTTCAGAAACCACATGTTTGTGTGGCTTCTCCACAGATAATCTTCCATTGTGGCTGCACCTACAGTACAGCTCTCTGTATGACTGAGGTACATAAGCCACCCCACATTGCAAAGGTATGTGGCTCATAGGGGGTAAAAAAAATTCAGTTTTGAAACAATGAGCAATGATTCTGGTGGTTCATCCTTCAAAGACGGTCAATGAAAAGTTCACTTCACCAAAAGCACTGTTAATAACTTTTATGTAAGTGAGCAAAATTTGTTAGATGCAGCATAAAAGGGAATAAATACACAGTTATTTTCCCTATTAAATTCTCTGAAGAAAAATAGGTAATAGTTTAATCATTCTAAAATAAAGACGAACTTTCTCTTCTATAAAGTTTTAATAGATTTAGAATATAACCACTGCATCACTTTTTAATAGAGATATGAAGGGCAACCAAATGAAAATGAGGCAGGTGAAAAAGGTAAGTAAACTGTTTATACCATCAGAAGTAGTCACTATGACTGATAAAATATATTATCCCACTGTGAGACAAGATGGTCAATGCTTTATGGAAAAATGTTTGCAGTTGCCCATGGAACAAAGATTGTACCTGGTGTGCACCTCTCCATCTGAAGCAAATTGATGGTCATGAATGTTTTTCTCCAGGGCTCCAAACATTTGAAAATTTCTTGTGGAGGGATCTTGAATGTATGGAGAATGTGTAAGGCTTTCCAGGAAAGTTCTGCAGTGTGTTATAAACAACCTTGGCAATGCATGGGCCCACCTACACTCTCCTGTGAAATAATTTGATTCAAGGTTTCCTGATCTTGACCAGAAGAGTCACCCCCTGTGAGTATTTTCTCCATCTGACTAATGACATTCACAATAATCACAGATCACTTAATTGAAATTTGTGCCATATTTCTCCCAGAGAGCATCCATGTTAAGTGCAAGCCACAACACCCTTCAGCAACAAGCAAAATGCACAGTAGCCTTGGATGCCAAGTGCAGTCACAGCACTGATTTGTCACTTGCTGTAGGAAACATGCTAGTTGCTGCTACCTGAACAGTGCAGGATGAGATCTGAACTCAAGGGCCATGGGTTCAAACAGTTGGCACTCTCCAACTTCCAGTGGTGAACTGTCACTGTGCAACCCCCTTACACAATCAAGCTGCTGCTGTCATCTCTATGGTGCGTTTGCTGTTACTACAATCTGTTGTCTGTTCTAGATTGTTAATGTAAGTGTGGATCTCAAACACTCTAGCAGGTGTTCAACAGGTGACTGAGCAGACACCACCATCATTGCATTGCAGCCAACATGGAAGGCCAAGCTGAACAATATGTGCTTCATGTGACTGTGCTTTTGTTTTCAGGATCATTGAGGAGATACGCTGTGTAGTTATATTTTGACTAAATATGTTTTGTGTATTACTACTGTGAAGGAGTTTTGTGGTGTATTTCGATGTATGTTGTGAATGACACTGTACATTGAGTGACTAGTATTCTTAGAATTTAATGCATCTGCCATACACTTGCAGCTAAAATGTAACACTGGGCCAGTGAAGAGGATCCTCTGTAGTCCCCCACAATCATGGCATGTAAGCTACAGTTAGAAAATACAGAACTGAAATGCAGTTGATTTCACTACAAGCTGAGCTAGAAAAAACAGTCTATGGGAGTGGCTGCAGGAGTTCCAGCAAAATCCAGCCATACCTAAGAAAGACATACTTGAGGATCTCTGTAGATTTACATGTTAATACTCTTATCACAGGTTTGCTAACTAATCCCATCACTCCAGCAGTAGCACATATCTGTAAATGTAATATAGGATATGTCAATGAGTAATTTTATTTACACATTTTCTGGAACTTCTACAGGGAATGTTCTTGTTTTCCTTTAGAATATTTGTGATGCAGGCATAAAAAAGGTATTTTGAATTTCTCATGGAAATTCTGACAAAGAAACATGTAGAATTAAATTTGAATTGAGGAACCAAATTTCTAGTGTAGTTTCATGGAACTGTGTGCTTTCATAACTCAATCGGGATAACCAAGTGACTAACAGCTGAACATGGGAGGGTGTGATGCTGCTGGTTCATGTTTCTGTACATATAATATGGCAGCAGCAACAGCTGGGCATTTCCATTCTGGATATATTCATATGCTGCCACTTAATGTGTGGTGATCAGTTTCTTTACGAGAGAGGCAATAGTCTTATCACTTATGTAGTCACTTTTTCTAGTAGTTTGGGATATTCTGTAATGTAAATAATCATGCTGGACAGATAAATATCATGCTGCACAGAGAAACAATGAAAACAAAATACAATTGTTTTGTTACCTGCAGAAAGTGTCATCTAAAACTGTGCATGGCAACTGGTAGTTGAGGTAGCAGAGTGATACGGCGACAATGGAAGGCAGGAAGAGAAGTTGGGCATGGGTTGGTAGCAGCTGGGTGAGAGGAAGACAGTTTCCTGGCAAGGAATGTGGGAGAGAGGGGTGGCAGGTGCAAGGGTTAGGCATGTGATGTATGACTGTGGGGAGCAGCACATGGTGAATGTGATACAGAGGGGTGGAGAGGGAAAATGGGAGACGATGATAGGACAAGGAAAGGGAAACTGACAGTTGGATGGTATTGGGACAGTTGGTTAACAGAGATTGCGACAAGGATCATTCCATGAGCAACGGATAGGTTGCAAGGATGACTCCTGTCAGCATAGTTCAGAAAAGCTGGTTATGGAGGGAAGAATACAGATGGCCCAGGGTTGTAAAGCAGTCACTGATATCGAGCGAGCATGGACTTTTTTTCCTGGACTTTAGGATGAATTTTACACCACCTTATTCATTAATCCAGGTATTTCCATGTCAAAAAATGTATTTTTATTGTGCATATAAAGTCAAATTTAAACCTTTTTTAGTAACAGGTCATATTTCAAATGACTTTTGCCATAATAGGCTAGATTATGGAGAAGTTTTGCCAAAATACATTTTTTGTTGTGTCTTTAAGGACACAAGAATGAAAACATGAAATGTTGCTCACATGATGTACAGTTTAAATCAAACAATAGAAAATCCTGGATGGAATCATGACACTTAATGAAAATAATAGACTGCCACACACACACACACACACACACACACACACACACACACACACAACTCTCGCACATATGGCCACTGCCTCTGATGATAATGTCACAAATAAACGTGACAGTTACTACAAAGCTTTATTTATCAGGACTGTAATAAACAAGCAATATAACACACAAGTCAGTTTTCTGATATAAGTTATTGTTGTGTAAGGCATACAAAGATGCTTGAAGAAGACAGTTTCTAATGTAATGAACATCACAAACGGTGGCCACACTACTCAGTCTGAATAAAAACTCAGTCTGGTTCAACATGCCAAAAGTGAAGTACTCCAGTAATATATTATTGCAAGGTTTTGTTCATGATTTTGGAGCAAAGCTCTTCAGCACTGACAGGGAAATATTATTTTCAAATTATGTGAAGTTAGTGCAGAAAAGCGTCTTAATATGCAACAACATTGTAATATAACCAAACTAAATAACTGTGTGAAATGAAGTGCTAAAATGATAGATGACAAACACTATTATTGGAGCAGACAGGTCCATCTTCACCTGTCCAATCATTGTTTAAGGAGTTATGTGAAATGATGGTGTCTTCAAATATCCCACTGGAGAAGTTGAAGAATCCATGCTTCAGACAGTTCTCGGAGAAATACACATCACATCCAGTTCTGAGAAAAAACTATTTATCTGTGTACTATGAGCTCAGCATAAGACAAATTAGTGTCGCTGACCAAACATTCTGGGTGTGGTAATGAAACAGAATTACAGGGATCTTTGATTGAAAGTAGATTACAGTACTAAGCCTATTTGAAACAATTGTGATTCCACTCTTTTTCAGCTATGTTTTATGTAAAGTTTTAAGTCTGAAGTACCAGAGGTGAGCCCATGGGACTGGTGCATTGTATGGAATGATTTATTTAAATTTCAGATCTTTCCAAGTTTTTCTGTATTGCTTTGGATTGTCACCTTTATTTTTTTATTTTAAAAGAAATTAATTATCCTATAGATTCCATTTGTTTTATTTGATGATAAACGGCATATAATTCCTACTGTACAACATTTTGGTTACAAAACATCTCATTACACTTATAATTTTCTAAAGCAAACTCAGTTTTCACAGAAAAGAGTCATATGAAAGAAAATAGGGGATTTTTATTATTTTGGCAATGTGGCATACACCATAATTTTTACAAAACTCTTTTTCAAAATTGTGAATAGCAAAATATTATTTGTATTTTTTTTAAATGTTACTAACCTCAAGTGGCATGTTTTGTGATTGTGATTTTTATTGGTCCTGTAAATTACCTTTTGTACGGATATGTACTTGTAACATGGGACAAGTCATTAGGCTTACCATCTCGATAATATGAAATGTAAAAGTATATAAAATAGCTTACACATGAAATATATATAGTAGCTTTCATCATACACAATGACTTATGATGCAGAATATTCATAATATTACACAGTACAAAATGACTTATGATACATGATACATACGAAATAAAATAATAATTTTGTGAGACATAATTAGCTTGTATTATACATCAGTAGTTCCTAATTATAGCTAATTTCTTTAACACTGATTTCTGTTGCTAGGACTTTTTTATGATGTATGAGATTTATCACTCACAGGATGAACTTTTGATCGCTCTTTGCTAATGTAGTCAGTTACACTATAAAATTCACCTTGTGTCAGAAATTCTTTTAGAGTTGTGGGGGAACGTTTTTTTCAATGTTGAGGTCTTGTAATTCCATTGGAATTGCTTGTATTAACTTGATGCCAGAGTATTTGGGTCCTTTTTCAAAAATCTTAAGTCTATGTGGAATGCACTGCAGTTGTTTTCTGTTCCTCGTGTTGTGTGTATGAATAGTCTCATTTGTCTCCAGTTTTGTGTGATCACATAATGCACTCACAATGGTCTTGAATATATACAATGATGGAAACATTAGAATGTTTAGTTCTTTTAAACAACTTTTACACAATTATTTTTGCTCCTTTTTCAAAATGATTTGAATGGCTTGCTTCTCTAATATGAATATTCTCTTCATTCCTGTGATAGTTGAGTTCCCTCATACTGTGATTCCATATCACATGTATAGTTCAAAAAGTCCATGACAGACACTGCACAGGAGGTCACAGTGAGTATACTGAGCTGGTTGTTTCCTTATAAGTATCACTGAGTAGAGCTTATTGGAAACTGTATTTATCTATTGTTTCCAATTTAGTTCACTGTCAATTTTAATGCCCAAATATTTAACTGAAGCTACTTCTTCCAGTCCTTTTTCATATAAGAAAACATCCATATGTTCTTTTTGTTTCTTTTTTAAGACCATATACATAGTTTTGTTTCAGATTAATAATTAACTCATTTTCAGATAGACATTGTGCTGTACTACTGACTGATATGAATGTATTTTGCTCAAGCACCTCCAAATAGTTGGAAACATTTAGCACAGTTATACTATCTGCATAAAGTATTTTGATTTCATTTTCACATGTTTGTATATTATTCACAAATAAGTTGAAGAGAATAGGGCCCATTACAGATCCTTGAGGTACACCAAACTTAATGTTTGTAACTTCCGATCTATAAGTTACTAATGCTACATATTGCCTCCTGTTACTAAGATATGATGTTATCCAGTTTGCTGCATGTCCACAAATACCAGTATTCTCTAATTTCCTTACTAGGACTGGATAGATCAAGAAAAACTCCAGACACTACCATCTTGTTGTCCAAGGCCTGTATGATTGATTCTGTTAATGATTCAATTGGCGTTTCCATTGATTTTCCTTTCTGATATCCTTGCTGTGCTGGGGTTATTACATTATGTTTTTCCAAATAAGTAGTTAGTCTGTTTAGCATGAGAATTTCTCATATTTTTGAAGAAGCCTGATACTAAAGATACTAGCCTGTAGTTGTTAGGGCCATCGTGCTTTCCCTTTTTGTATACAGGTACTACTTTAACTAATTTGAGTTTATCTGGAAATACTCCTTCGTGGAAAGAGCAGTGGGCAATATCCAGTACTGGCATTATTATTTCTGCTGCCACATTCTTCATTAGGTAGTTCATCATGTCCAGCAGACTTTTTTTGTTTTTAGCTTCTTCATAACATTTGTCAGTTCCTTTTCAGAGACTCATTTCAGAAATATTGAGTGGCTTGTCGCATCCGTCACAATAGTTTGGTGAGTTCCTTGGGTACTATATCCATGCTTTAGTTTTTCTATTGCATCTGTGTAGTTATTATTCAGGATGTTGGCAATTTTTGTTTTATTTGTGATGATTTTGTTATTTACTGTCATGGTTTCTATGCCCTCACTTTACATATATGAGATGGTGGTGTTCCTATATAGAAATTAACATACACTAGACACTTTCCGTTTTGACCACAACTGCAGCACTCGCCACAGAGATAACTTCAAACTTCCAACACATCGTTTAAAACTTTATGCCCAAACACCAGAGTATATGGGGTTAAAAATTTTCAGTAAAATAAAAGGCTGTAATATATTTAAAATGGAGATTGGTTCACTGGAAAGATTTCTCTTTACTCTTCTGGTGGAAAAGTGTTATTATTCTTTTGATGAATTCATTGAGGACAGCTTCACAATCTGAACACAGGGATTGTATTACATGTATTATTTTATGTACATGTGTAGTTGTAACTTAATAGAAATGTAAAATATAATGTAAACTTTTGTATTTGTCTTAAAAAAGTGAAAAAAGTTTCTTTTGTAAACCTTGACATGTCTCCTGTACATCAAATCAAATGATTTGAAAATTGTACGTAACGAGATGAATAAACCACATATCACATTTCATTTGTTTTCTGTGAGATTTTTTCTTGCCCCTCTCAGAGTTAATTATATTCCAAGCTGCTCTCATTTTATTTGTTGATTTTGAAATAGTCTCATTGATTGAATTTGCTTTTTCTTGTCTTATCAACTGCCTATATTTCTTCAGGTGCTGCCTGTAGGTTTCAATATTTTCTCTCTGTTTCATTTTTCCCTGTTTTATTATTTCCTTCGTGATCCATTGCTTATTTTTGAGATGTTTTCTTTTGTTCTTGGTTTTTGGAAATTCTAAATAGAAGTAATGTGTTATGGTGTCTTGGAAAGCATTGTTTTTTTCATCTGTTCCCTGGACTTGAAGTGTGTCCGTCCACTGTTCTTTTCTTAACATCACTTTGAAGATGTTGATATTTTGTTGGATGATAAGCCTAACCTCACTTTCTGCACTTTTGTCTTCCATTTGTGAGTTCAGATTTCCATATAATTCATAAAGCTGTTCAATATACTTGTCTGTAACTGTTCAGTCATGCATGCAGAAAAATATGTACAAATGTTAATATGACCAGTTGCCAACTCTGGAACAATCTAGAACTTTGTGTTGTAATACATTGTTTGTCATATGTTCCAAAAGTTAGTTAGTCTTTGTCTTGTCCTTGAGTGATACAGTCTTTATCTAGATGACCAGTTGTAAGTTAGTCTTTGTGTTTTCAGGTAGAATGTGCTCCATGTATAACTTATTATGTTGGAATCTGTAATTTTTATCGAAAATGTATTCAAAATGTTTTACATGTTCATTGATTGAGGACAGTGGTCAGTATGAAATCTGTGTATGACTGATAGAAGACTTCTTTAGTGATGTGCAGAAAACTGACACATAAATATCTTTGTTTTGCTGTGTCTGGGTGGAAAGTAAAAGAAAAGTGACGAAAATGTGAGGAAGTATCTTCAGTGATGTTCAACAAACCTTTCAAAGGGCACGGCCAACTTCCTTCCTCGTCCTTCCCTAATCCGATGAGACCGATGACCTCGCTGTCTGGTCTCCTTCCCCAAAACAACCAATCAACAAACCTTGACCTTTACATCATACCCTAGACAAGAAACAGTTTGGAGCCACAAACACATTCATGAAATAAGATGAGTATTAAAATTTTTGCTCATTACTAGGTGTCTGTGTAGCTATGTGGACAACTGGAAAAAATGCAATTAATTATCATGAAATTTCCTATTAATTACTTTTAAGTGGTCATAGAGAGCAGCACTATTAGAGTGGCTATAGATAAAACAACCAATGGTGGTGAGCATTATGTTGCAAACGTTGCTGGTGATGATCTAAAAGTTGCTGGGTCTGGAGAATGTTCCTCCTAACATGTGAAGCTCTCAAGACAGTAAACAACTTCACAATTGCCATTTTGTATGACAACTCTAAGAAACTACTATGGCCAGATGGTGTAAAAGAGACAACTTTTTGCTGCTAGTAATAGATGGTACTTTACGCGTGCCTAAAGCAGCGAAGGGGCTTCAGATTCTCTATCCCAGTAAGGTGTATGTTACTTGTCTTGCACATGTGTTACCCAGGGTTGTGGAAAAGATGTGATCATATTATACTGATGTGGACAAATTAATTTCCTGTGGCAAGGTGCAGAAATTCAAGGAACAAGCACCTTTATTACCTTTCCAGCTTTGCCCTTTTCTGGCACGTGGGGTTCTTAGCTCATTGCTGCTGAGTATTACTGCACCAACTATATCAAAATACAGACTATCGTTTGTGATTATAATGCCAATGAAACAAGTGTTATTAAAACTGTGAAACGGGTCTTTACAGATACATTGTCTGTAAAATTGACACACTTCAGTTTCAATTTTTCAGTGGTATCAAAAGCCATGACATGATTCGATCCTGACATACTCAACTACATGGTACCTTGGATTTTGTGTAATATGTGCAGAGTGAGCTGAGCTGCACTTGAGATCATGTGGCTGACAAAGTGAACTACAAATTGCAACATGTTCTCCACCATAGTCCTGTATCTCCTACAATGTGCCAAATCAGTCATTGTCTTTCTGGGAATGCCATAATGTTTGAAGACAATGGACCAAAGCTGGTCTGCAGTGACCTCACCACACTCAGATAAGCTCCTGTGTTGTCATGTGATGTGGAGAGGAGCTTTTCCAAGTACAAACCAAACCTCAGTGACAGCTGCAGATCTCTGAAAATGGGAAACTTGAAAATGCACCTTTTGATCCAGTGCCACTCTGCAGAAACTGAAGACTGACAGGAAGTGTCAACTAACTTGTAATAGCTTAAACAAGTGGTGTGCAGTAGTAAAAACATGGTTTTATGGTTTGTATAGGTGTTACTGTTTTCACTGCAAAGTCTTTAAATATGTCTGCTTGTGTCTGTATGTGTGGATGGATATGTGCGTGTGTGCGAGTGTATACCCGTCCTTTTTTCCCCCTAAGGTAAGTCTTTCCGCTCCCGGGATTGGAATGACTCCTTACCCTCTCCCTTAAAACCCACTTCCTTTCGTCTTCCCCTCTCCTTCCCTCTTTCCTGATGAGGCAACAGTTTGTTGCGAAAGCTTGAATTTTGTGTGTATGTTTGTGTTTGTTTGTGTGTCTATCGACCTGCCAGCGCTTTCGTTCGGTAAGTCACCTCATCTTTGTTTTTATATATGGTATATAAAAAGATCAACAAGAATATTTTTAAATAAATTTATGTAAAGCTATATTTTATTCTTTATGATCATGTTTATATAAGTTTTAGATATTAAATGCTTGCATTTTTCACTGATTTTTAGGTCATTAAAATGCGAGCACTGGTGAAGATAGATACTCGTAATCAAAGCCATGGCAAAGGATATCATTCAGCTGTTCCATCCAAGGTGATACTGGGTGATTGGGGGGCACTCAATTGTAGCTGATTCTTGGGGTGGGGGGAGGATTCGAGGTATGTGAAGATGTGAAATAAGTGACATTTGGTTGGTAAAGCCTATCTGAAAAGGTCCTATGACATCTTCAGCATACTGGGAAAAGGAATTCTCATCACAGGTGACCAGGCTGTATGGGAAGCATTGTTTGGTGTGGAAAGAATGACAGCAGCCAAAATGCAGGTACTGTTGGTTGTAAGTAGGTTTAATAAGGACAGAGGTGTGGAAGGAGCCATTAAAGATGTGGAGGTCAATGTTCAGGAAGGTGGCGCATTGTGTTGAGGAGGAACAGGCAAAGCAGATGGGAGAGAAGGTATTGAGGTTGGTAAGGAATGATGGTAGGGTGTCTCGGTCCTGAATCCAGATCATGAAGCTACCATTAATTAATCAACCAGGCAGGTGGTGTGAGATTTTGCACAGTTTGGAGGGTTTCTCCCAGATAGCCCACAACAGATTGCAATGTGTGGGTGCTGTGCAGGTGTGGATGGCTGTGCTGCAGAATTGTTTATACCGGTTGACCAAAAAGTCAGTATAAATTTGAAAACTAAATAAACCATGGAATAATGTAGATAGAGAGGTAAAAATTGACACACGTGCTTGCAATGACATGGGGTTTTATTAGGGAGGGGAAAAAAAAAAAAAAAAAAAAAAAGAAAACGAAGTTCACAAAATGTCCAACAGATGGCACTGGACAGTAAAACATCAGTGACAGCGCATGAGAATCGTGTATAAAAGGAGCTGTAATGAGAGAGAGAATCAGATACACCAGCAGTCGCAGCATGTTCACGTTACCTGAAAAGGCGCTTTTAGTGAAGCTGTATTATCAGAATGGGGAATGTGCTAGTTCAGCATTACAATCCTATCACCATATGAAGGGAATTCAAACAGGTAAAGGTCCATTGACAAATGCAGCTGTGGCGAGAATGATTCGAAGTATGAAGCCACAGATTGTTTAGACAATAGACCCTGTAGTGGCCGACCGAGCACAAGGCATAATGCTGCTGAGACAGTTCAGGAAGAAACGGAGACTGTAGCGGGTTCGTCTATGCATGGGGAAGTCAGTGCTCGTGTAGTCGCATGTTGCACTGGCATTTCATACACTACTGTTTGGTTGGCACTTAGGCGTACCCTCCAATGCTATCCATACAAAGTCCATCAGCATCATGAACTGTTACCTGGCTATTTACTGGGCATTTCAAAAGATGGTGCAAGATGACGATTGGTTGAGTAATGTGTTGTGGTCCGACAAAGCTCATTTCATGCTCCGAGGGTCTGTCAACGCCCACAACTGCAGAATTTGCGCTACTGATAATCCTAGAACTGTCATGGAACTCCATTGCATGACAAGAAAGTCACGGTACAGGTTTGATTTATCACATCTACCATTATCGAGCCTTTTTTCTTCGAGGAAATGCATGATTCTGGTTTTGTAACTGCTACCGTGATGGATGATAGGTATGCCGATATGTTACAGAATCGCATTGTCCCCAGCCTGGCTGATAAACACCTGCTGGAACGTACGATGTTTATGCAGGATGGCGCATGAAAGATCTCTTGCGCATGTTGTTTGGTGATGATCGTGTGCTCAGCCACTACTTTCATCATGCTTGGACTCCCAGGTCCCCAGACCTCAGTCTGTGCGAGTATTGGCTTTGGGGTTACCTGAAGTCGCAAGTTTATTGAGATCGACCGACATCTCTAGGGATGCTGAAAGACAACATCCAATGCCAATGCCTGACCATAACTCCGGACATGCTTTACAGTGCTGTTCACAACATTATTCCTCGAACACAGCTATTGTTGAGGAATGATGGTGGACATATTGAGCATATCCTGTAAAGGACATCATCTTTGCTTTGTCTTACTTTGTTATGCTAATTATTGCTATTCTGATCAGATGAAGTGCCATCTGTCAGACATTTTTTGAACTTTTGTATTTTTTTGGTTCTAATAAAACCCCACGTCATTCCAAGTGTGTCAATTTGTACCACCCTATCTACATTTTTCCGTGATTTATTCAGTTTTCAAATTTATACTTGAAACTTTCCTGGCAGATTAAAACTGTGCGCCCGACCGAGACTCAAACTCGGGACCTTTGCCTTTCGCGGGCAAGTCCTTTATTTCAGGAGTGCTAGTTCTGCAAGTTTCGCAGGAGAGCTTCTGTAAAGTTTGGAAGGTAGGAGACGAGGTACTGGCAGAAGTAAAGCTGTGAGTACCGGGCGTGAGTCGTGCTTCGGTAGCTCAGTTGGTAGAGCACTTGCCCGCGAAAGGCAAAGGTCCCGAGATCGAGTCTCGGTCGGGCGCACAGTTTTAATCTGCCAGGAAAGTTTCATATCAGCGCACACTCCGCTGCAGAGTGAAAATCTCATTCTGGAAATTTATACTTACTTTTTGATCACCCTTTATACTTACTTTTTGATCACCCGGTATATCTTTCCCTCAAAGGAGAAGTAGTTGCATGTCAGGATGTAGTTAGTAAGGTGTATGAAAAAAGAGGTAGTGGTTTTGGAGCCTCAAAGAGGTTGGTAGAAGTAGTGTTTGATAGCAGCAAGGCTTTGGGCTACAGAGATGTTGGTGCATAGAGAGATGGAACAGTGAGGAGTAAAGATCCATGAGGTAAAGGGGAGGGGATGGCAAAGATTCAGGGAAGGAAATGGTTAGAATCTTTGATGTGAGAGGCTAGTTCCCAGGCAATTGGTTGGAGGTGTTGGTCAACATAAAAAGCAGAAAATCTTTCAGTAGGAGCACAATAACCAGCTACTATGGAGCTTCCAGGATTGTTGGGTTTATGGACTTTGGGGTGTGTGTGGAAGGTGAATGTGTGGTGTGTCATTGGGGCAAGGAGGGAGATGGACTCAAGGGAGCTGTTCTGGGATGGACTTAGTATTTGTAAAGGCTTAGGAGGTTATTTTTGACTTCTTAGATGGGGTCACTATGGCGGGATTTCTAGGTGAAGGAGTCAGACAGTTGGCAGAAGCCTCCTGTCAGGTATTCACTGCAGTTTATCAAGCCGCTGGTGAAGCCTTTGTCGGCAGGGAAAATGAAGAGGTCATGATCTGTTTTGAGGTTATGTACGGCTTTCATTTCTTCTGCTAAAACATTAGTGTTCATAGTACGGGATCTGGAGAATAACAATGAGGCCCAGTTGGAGGTAATAAATTCCTGGAAGGTGACCTGGGGATGGTTAGGTGGGAAGGAGGAGGGTCATGGTTGGATGAAAGTATAAACTGGAAGAAGCAAGGTTCATTGTTGGAATTAAGTTGGTTGTAGTGGAGAGTTTGGTGATGAAGAAGTGTTTCTGCTGTGGGTATCAGGAGAAGGAGAGAAAGTCTTTGACAATTCCAATGTGATTGAACTTGGCTGTGCTGCTGAAGGTGATGCCTTCGGATAGGACTGAAACTTTTGTGGGATTGAAGTTTTTGTGGAAAGGTTAACAATGGTGTTTTGGGTTTGTTTGTATTCTGGATTTCATTGAATGTTGTAAGAGAATTTTGTAGGGAATGTCAATTTGAAAAGGTCAGCTAGGCATGGTCTGGTTGCTACAAAGAGTTGAAGAGGGATTCAGGTATGGGTGTAATGGGTGTTTACGAATAGCTGTGCTGCAGGGTGGGAATAAGATGTCTACAGGTTGGATAATTTATGGGAGTGGTGTTTGGAATGCCCTTCCAGGTGTTAGAGGGAAAGGCTTTCAATTTCCAAGATGTGGAGTATGTAGTTAGGACTGCAGAGTAGCAGATCTTACAAGGGAGCAGAGCTGGTTCTGGAATGCCTGTGCTGTGGAGATGTGTTTCCAGACTGCCAGGTTTGTGAGGGATAGGGTTGGCAAAATTGGAAAAGATGAAGGTCATTGTAAAGGAGGGATGGGTTCCAGAAACAAGAATTTTTATGGTTCGACCATGGGGAGATTCCATAGCTTGGGCAGTATTTAAGGAACTGGTGTGGGACTGAGTTTTAGCTATGGAAAGGAATACTTTCCTGAACTGATGCAGACTGATGGAGCAGTGGTCCATGTGGGTTGGGCGGTGTTAGGAGAATGAGAAATGATGTGGGAAATGGACAAACAAAAACTTAGGTTGTTATAAAGGGAAGTGGATACCTGAGTTTGGGGAGTGAAAAGGGTGAAAGAAATTGTACTGAGGGCCATACAATATTTAATTACATCAATCAGTGGAGAAAGGAAGTAAGTCACTTTTTGGCAATTTTCACTTTTTTACATAAATGTATTAAACGGACCCCAAGACACATCTACGTGTGGCTTCTTCCTCTAGGAATAACATGAGGTTGATTTGTTATGTGCTGAGGAGAAAGGAATAAAGTCATTGACTTAGTTCCTTTCTCCACTGCACATCGTGTCCCTCCAGCACACTGCACTGTCAGTGAACTTGTACTACACCACTTTAAAACTAAATGGTGTTGACTTGTAGCATGCAGGCACAGAAAGCATGACAAAACACTAACTTGCCACCAACTTCATGATGTGTCTTCGTTATTGTTGATTGTTGCTGTAATTTCTTGAATGCTATCTTTCGAAATCTCTCCCAAATGAAAGATAAACGAAAATGAGCACAAGAGCAAGAGAATCAAGGAGCCAAGCATTCTCACAACAGTGGGAGAGCAGTTCCTGAAAAATCTATTGATGCTGACTGCAGGTAAGGTACCAGTATTGTCATTTACCCATTCAACAAGCTCAGTGTAATATAAATTGCATAGCATGTGATAGATGCTTTGCAATTACTTAATAAATTCCAGATGCCAAATGGAATGTTTCCAATGTATCAGTGAGAATGATCTCATCGAGATATTTTCACACTTTTAAAACATGGGAAAAAAAATAGTCAAGATATTTATCTACAAAGGTTAATTTTAGCAGGTGGCATTTCGAAAAGGAGGCCAAGGAAAGTTGGTAGTGACATCAGTAGCAGCAAGAAACAACATTCCTTTGTTTACCATGCCATTGTATTTGGTAGAAGAGTTGTATCTGCAGTCTTCATGCTGTATCACAGAAACATGTTTTTCGTATTTGCCAATTTCTAGTTAAAGGGCAAATTCCAAAGGACATGCATGGAGCAAACCTATGCACAACCAAACTTTTGGAAAATGTAATAAATTTCATAGATACCCACATCACATCTTTCCCCCTCAAAGAAACCAACTATGCTAGAAGGGAAATGAAATACCTGGATGAATGCTTGGATTCAAAAACTATGCATGAAATGTTCCTTACAAAGTATCCAGAAATAAATGTGAAATATGACTTCTATAGGAAACATTTTTACGAAAATTGCAGTTTTCCTTTCAGTCATCCCCAAATTGATGTATGTGGCAAATGTGATGAGCTTCAGTCTAAGTAAAAAAAAGTCCACATATCTCTGACAGTATTAAAAGAGCTATTCACAAGTGGCGCAGCAGGACATTTTATAAATTCATTAAAATAACTGAGCAAGAATATGCGGGCAGGGAAGACACTGTTGGACTAGCTTTCAACTTCACGCACAACTTGCCTCTGCCAAATGTCCCAGTGCAGGAAACATTCAATTTATGTCAGCTGTGGGTTAACTATTTCTACATTTATGACATAAAGTCCAGGGCTTCGACAGTGTATTTGTATCATGTAGGAGAAGCAAAAAAGGAAGTGAATGAGGTCTGTTCATTCCTGTACCACTACATCAAAAACTATGTACTGAAGAATATTACAGAAGGACACCTGTTCTTAGATAGAGCACCTGGTCAAAATAAAAACCACAGTAAACATGTGCCTTACACTGACAGACACTGAAAAATTTAAAAAAGTCACTCACAGATTTCCCAAAAGAGGTCACTTGTTTCTCCCTTGTGACCACGTGTTTAGAACACTGAAGAGGGAAACATGGAAATGTGATCCAATTTACACCCATAAAGAGTCTATGGAAATCATAGCAATCAGCATTTCTGAAGTTACAGTCATTATGGTGGAAAGTGAAGGCATAATGGACTCTGGAACACAATGGCCTCGTCATTACAACAACAAAAAATGTACAGTCTAGGGAAACAGCACATCTCAAGATGCCACGTCAAGAAAAACAAATTTTTTCGGTGTCAATGTTCAAAGAATTTTATTATGGAGCAATCAAACTGCTGTGTAGTCACTCCTTTAATCTGGCAAAAACTAAACTTGCTTAATTTCAAATTGAGTTGCAAAGGCTATGTGATGGAAAAAAGGTTAGAATCAATAAAAAGAAAACTGAAGATATTCAGAAACTGGTTAAGTACATCTATGGTGAAGACAATGACATTTTTTATGAGGAAGTATTGAAATGGCTGACTACAAGGGATAAATCACAATGATAAATTGTGAGCTATTCAGAACTTTTAATTCTATGAAGTAGTTGTCTTCATGTTCAGTTGAAGCTAATTTTCCACTAGTTAATCAATAAATTTGAGTTTAGACTAGAAATGTGTAATTTTCAAAGCATTATACTCACAAAAGTGCTAAATTCTCTTGATGATTGGAGAAAGAACCTATGTTACAAATTTTCAATTTTTTTCAGAAGATACTTTTTAAAATACATGAAAATTATTTTCATTCACAGTATGTATGATTAGCAAGTAACAAATGTTGAAAATTTCAATGCAATCTATCAAATAGTTAAACAATAAGACAGTTTCTTCTCTCTCCTGAAAGATAAGAAAAATGACAGTTCCTTTCTCCAATGACCAATTCAATTTGTGTGGGGCAGAAAAAGGAAAGATTTAAAATTCTGATGCGAGCAATGTTTGAAGATGGGTGGTTGGATTTGGAGATGAAATGTGGTAGTCAGTTGCTGGAAATGGATAGGTTGTTTGTAGAATAGCATGCAATGTTGTCATGATGGCCATGACCAGTTATTCAGGGGGTGGCCAAAATTCATGCATGACAGCATTGGACAGAGCCTGTGAGGTGTGTGCAAAACAATGGTGAGAGGGAAAATGCAGGAAAAGATGTGGATGGACAATACAGAACAGACAAAATAGATATAAATTATGAGATAGTAATAAAAGCTGGATGACATGAGGTTTAAATCTACATCTACATTTACATAGACACTCCTCAATCTGGTGTATGCCTTGTGGCTGAGGGTACCCCATACTGCTACTAATCATTTCCTTTCCTGGTCCACTGACGAATAGAGGGAGAGAAAAATGACTGTCTATATGTCTCCTTACAAGCTCTTATTTCTTGTATCCTGTCTTCATGGTCTTTGTGTGTAATGTATGTTGGAAGCAGTATAATCATTTTGCAGTCAGCTTCAAATGCCACTTTTCTCAATAATGTTCCTCAAGAAGAATATCACCTTTCCTCCAGAGATTCCCATTTGAGTTCCTGAAATAAGTCTGTAACACTTGCGTGTTCTTTGACCCTATCTAGCAAATCTAGCAGCCTGCCTCTGAACTGCTTCAGTGTATTCCTTTGATCTGACCTGATATGCATCCCAAACACTTGTGCAGTACACAAGAATTGGTTGCACTAGTGTCCTATATGCAGTCTCCTTGACAGATGAACCACACTTTCCTGCAATTCTCTCGATAAACCAAAGTCAGCCATTTGTCTTCCCTATCACAGTTATCACATGCTCCTTCCATTTTATATCACTTTTCTATGTTATACCCAGATATTTAAACACAAGTGACTGTATCAAGCAGGACACTACTAATGCTGTATCCAAACATTACAGGTATATTTTTCCTACTCATCTACATTAACTTACATTTTTCTACATTTAGAGCTAGCTGCCATTTGTCACACGAACAAGAAATTTTGTCTAAGTCATCTTGTATCTTCATATAGTCATTCAACTTTGACGCCTTGCTGTACACCACAGCATCATCAGCGAACAACCACAGATTGCTGCCCATCCTGTCCGCTTATTCATTTATGTATGTAGAGAATAATAATGGTCTTATCACACTTCCCTAAGGAACTCTTGACGATACCTTTGTCTCTGACAAACACTCACCATGAAGGACAACATACTAGGTTCTCTAACTTAAGAAATCTCCAAGCCACTCACATATCTGTGAACCTATTCCATATGCTCATACCTTCTTTAACAGCCCACAGTCAGGCAACATGTCAAATGCTTTCCAGAAATCTAGAAATTAGATTCTGCCTGTTGCCCTTCATCTATAGTTTCAGTAAAGAGCAAGATGAGTGTTGTACGAGTGATGCTTTCAGAACCATGCTGAATCATGGACAAAAGATCCTCCCTCTTAAGAAAATTTATTGCATTGAAACTGAGAATGAGTTCAAGGCTTCTGCAGCACACCAACATTAGGGATATTGGTCTCTAATTTTACAGGTCTGTTCTTTTATATACAGGAGTCACTTGCGCTTTTTTCAAGTCATGTGGTGTTTTGTGCTGGGAAAGTGATACATGGTAAATGCAAGCTAGGTAAGTGGCCAACACTGTAGAGTACTCTTTGAAAAACTTAATTGGGACTCCATCTGAGCCTGCTGACTTACTGGTTTTCAACTCTTTCAGTTGTTTCTCTATGCTAAGGATGCTTATTACTATGGTGTCCATACAGGAGCCTATTTGATGATCAAATGATGGTAGGTTTGCACAGTTCTCCTGTGTGAACAGTTTCTTAGGCATGAAATTTAAAATTTTGGCTTTCATTTTGAAAGAAAATATGGAGTGGAACAGATCTATAAGTTTTGGTGATTTCCTGGAATTTGATGTGCATTCTGCAGTGGTGTGGTCTACATTGAGTGCCATAGATGATTTAGAATATGAACTATCATAAATATGTATAATTATGAAACAAACAAATAACATGAACTACCACACTTATTTTACTCATGTTGTAATGTAAAGAAGTATCCAACACCTGGATCTTTGATACTAATGTACCGAAAGTTCATTTTAGAGATCTTCTTCCCATGGATAACTTGTAATTAAACACTCATGTTTCATTAATTATTTGTCTACAAGGAAATAGTCTCATTATATGTTTTATGAGATGAAAAGTTCATCTGCAGGGAAAAAAAATGAAATTCATAGCTTTCTTCCAGAAAATGTTTAGTTTCAGTAGTTGGAGTGCTCTTCCACACAATGTTTTACTGAAATGAGTTTCTTTTAATACTCTCCCAATACTGTTGCAGTCATACTCCCTAATGTCAACTGATATAAATAATCCATTTGTATTTAAAAACAGCTAACATGGCATGGACTGAAATCATAAAATATACATCAATCCAGATTTAGTGTAAATACTCAGGCTCCAAAGGTTCTCATACTGCCTTTGATGTTTCAGCCACAATTATTCAAATGATAGTGTGTCCCAAGAAAAACAACCAAAAGGAAAGTGGGATACATATTAAAGGCTTTAAACACATGAAGTGAGAGTTCACAAGAGCAGAATATTTGTGGGACATCAGCAGCATGTTAGAGTTTCGGGAAACTCTTACATTCAAAGTTTTGAGAAACTACAACATTTCTCTTAATGTTGACACATTTCGCCATGCTTCTTCTGACACAACCCAGCAAACAGACAATTTCAATTGCAGTTGTGACAGAATCCGATAATGATTATTTTTAATATGCAACTAAGGACAAGGCATCAAATAACTATGAAATTTTTAAATCGTGTGATTTATGAAGTATTCCAGGTGTGGTTATTTGATAACTGGACATGGAGGGAATATGTCTGATATACATATTGTTGGTGTAAATACAAAATTAATTACTTTGTTGCAAACATGCACAACAGATTTAACGAATGAACAATAAAAATGAAATATTAGTGGCAGCATACATTATAATTTCTTACAAAGCATGACAGAGGGTAGTGTTCTCCCTCTCCTTTCATGAACAAGTGGCATTATTGATATGTTTCTTTTTATAACATAAATTAAACCATAATACCTTGTAGGAGAGTTACAGTGATAAATATATCGATAAAAATAGAACATTAAAAAAACCATGTGCAATAAGCACTCCTCTAAAACATATTACTGGATAGTGGAAGGAACAGTCAGCAGTAGCAGATTAGTTTGTGTTGTTATGCTTCAGAAGAATTTATAGATATGACTACTGAAAATAACAATTAAGAGGAGGCAATGAAATCAACAACACTGTACAAGTAAAGAAAAATACATATGATCACTCATATTCTGCCTTACGTAAGTCCCCATCCCCAGATTTTACTGTTCTGTCAAGGCATTTTATCAGTCTCATTTACAAAATAGTTAGCCATTGCATCTCTGTTTCTTATTGCAGACACATTTCTTCTTGTTTCTTCCAGGATTGAGACAGGCTCAAATCACCTCACAATGAATGTGTCATCAAGTTGGTGACATCCAGAACACGGTATGCTTTAGTTATGTGAATTGCTAAATCAAATTTCATATTCATTCCTCAGTGGAACACACATAATTTGTTTGATAATGTGTGAATAAAAGCAGTTACTGAATGTTTTGTGAATGAAACTATTAGTGCAGACAAGACAAATTGACACATACAGTACATAGCTATCTTTGCTACTGGATCTAAAATTATCTGTCTCCAATTTTAAAACTAGAATAATTCTTAATGTGGCTGTAAGTGACATCATAAACCACATACAAAACAGAACCATGAGCCACAACTCAATAAAGTATGCGGCCATACCATCAAGTGTGGCATGTCATTGCTTCTCGTGGTCCAAATCTCAAAATATGTCAATTTACTTACTCAAAATAGGCATGGCTTTCCTTTCAAGATTTAAAATAATCTCAATATTTTAGCTACATTTTATATGCACCAAACATAAACTGGCCAGTGACTACACTTTTAACAGCAACTTTTCAAAATATGTTCCATGTTTTACTTACCTATAAAATATCATAATAACGACAAGTAATATTGAAAACAGAACCAGTTCATTATTAAGGTGGCATGTCAGAATATCTTCCGTGAAAGAAACAGTTTTTTTCTATGTAACAGTTTCCTCAAAATCAAATGAGATAGATCATGAAGTGGAGAACATGCAAAAATTCAAAAACAAAGGTTTTAATTTTTTTACCTAAAATATAAACGTTTTACAGAGAAACTAAGAAGATTGGTGCCGTGGTACTTCTATTGGCATCAAAGCATATGCATTGCCAGCTATATGTCATGCCAAGTGTAACATTACTTGTTACACCATGTTGCTGGGAGCACTGACTTAGAGTTCAATTGGTATGATGGTAATACAGTTTATGTGAACTTTGTAAATGCTTATGTTTGAGCGGTACATATAAGGATTCATTTCTGTAGATGGTTGAGAGTAGTTACTTGTGCACGGCTAACAGGATGTAAATTCTATCTTAATAGTTACATGCTCATGGGATAAATGTGAAACAGGTTACTGAACTAATTCAAACAATTTTGATACAGGCTGTACATTGAGCAAAAAGGTCTTGTACAGTTGATGTTGCATAATGGAACAAAGTGCAATACTTTCTAATACCACAGGTGCTCGAAAATTTTGAAACAGAAGAGGCAATGGAGTAGCCACATCAGCTGACAAAACTTATATATTGAGATGCATTCGTTGAGGATACAGTGGCAGCAAAGACTCTTAGAACACTTAGGTCTGTTCTATGATGCTATTGCTTGTATTGAGGGTGTGTTAGAGACAAATTACAGCACTCTGAAACATGTAGTGCATTTCAGTAGTCAGCAAATCCTGAATCATGTGGCACATTGCAAATATGTTATCAGATATCCATATAAGAAAAGACATAGGAGATGGCGCACGTGCGCGCGCGCGCAAACACACACACACACACACACACACACACACACACACACACACACACACACACACACACACACCAACAATACATGTATCAGGTGTATTGCCTGGAGGTAGTACACATTCTAAAATCCACATCCACACTGTACAAACCACTGTGAAGAGCACTGCATGAAGTACTTCCCCCTGCACAGCATTTTTTATCCCCACTCCATTTGTATATGTGAATGGGAATAATGTCTGATTAAATGCCTCTGGGCTCACTGTAATAGGCTTCATCTGTCTATTGAAGTGACCAAGTAGGGTGAATCTCGAATCTTAGGAAGTAGGCTGTTGTGGGACATTACCACCTATACTCAAGAATATGCCAGTCTAGTTTTTCAACATATCTGTGATATTAACCTGTGAGTTAAATGAGCCTGTTATAATTCATGCTACACTTCTTTGTACATGTTCAATAGAACCAATTAGTCCCATTTCATATTGGTCTGATATGCTTGAGCAATATTGTAGGATCAGCCCCACAAGGGTTTTGCAACCAATAGTGAAAAGGGGAGGAGGGGCAGAGGGTCAGCTTGATTGTGGATAGGGATAAAAATTGTAGAGAGACACCAAAGCTTGACTATAATAAGTAGGTTCTAGTGGATGTAGATTGTCGGAATTACGTCAAGATGAAAATACTTGCACAGGATAGACTAGACTACTGTAGAGACAAGCAGCAGTCTTTCAACTGAAGACCACAATGATAAAATAGAAAAACTCTGTAATCAGAGCCTTAAAATGGAAAAAATGTATACTGATATTGTGGTGTCCAGATTTTCCCAACCAAGTATGTATACAAAACAATGGCTTTATTAATAAAATTTGCTTTTACATTTTCATCTATTCTCTGTAAACTGAAAACTATTACAGAATTAAAAAGAATGCTCATAAGAAAAGGCAACTGCCATAAATAAACATTTAATATGATTGAAACAGGGCATCTCTATTAAGGAATTATATTGATGCTAATTCTGCCCAAGATCTTATGGTTGGTATCAATTGACCACAACCATTAAAGCAAAATTAATGAAAATTTCAAGTGTTACAGTAATATCATCAATTAATTACTACAAGTAATTATCTTCATATACTTACATTTTCTTGCAGCAGATCAATTTTAGTTTTATTTGGAAACAAAAGCCAGCACTCCGTTAAGTTTTCTCCAGTAGCCATATAAACATATACTTCCTGTCCCATGTACAATGAGACAGTTTGTGGTACTGCCAAAACATTTTTACCATCTACAGTTTTACTACAAGCTAGCAAAAAGCCTGAAATTAAGATTACAGGTCATGTGTGTGTAGAACTATCATTCCAAGTAACTATATTGTAAGCCCACAAAGCTATGATTATTTCTTCGATGTATTAACAATGAATATTACATTCAGTTAGATAAAATGTAAAAAATGGCTTACAAATCAATAATTCAAGCACTTCCAGCAACATATCCATTATGGATGTGTCAATAACCCATTTAAATATTTAGTTAGATGCAACAGTATATTGTATATTTTCACTATAAGAAAAGATTTATTTTCTGACTTAGCCTGTGTAAGGTAAATACAACTAACTAAAGAAGACAAGAGACAGCTGGTACTGGATAAAAATTCTACTTAAAACCATTCTGGCTACTTATTTGATCACCAAAAAGACAATGTAGCACTACAGAAAACTGTTCTAAATATTGGAGCATAAATGTCACTGATACAATCCTGTGACAGAGATAAGTTGGATAACCCACAAGGAATGGATAAGATCTTATCTTAGAATTCCATTAATTATTACTTCACATAACGGACAGTTTTGGTGAGTGCTGATAAGTTGATTGAGATAATAAATTCTTTGATTGGAATGAAAATGTTGACAAGTCACCATGTCTAGCTACAAGCAAACATTTTATTTATTCTAGTGTAATATTCACATATATGTAAGTGTACAATCAGTAATTGTTCATTCCAGTGTGCTTTTTTTGAACACTTGTGTACCTCTGTAATTGTCAGAATGTCATCTTCCAGCATTATTTATTATAAACTGGGAGGGGGATTTCATGTGAGAAATAATCCAGTCTGAATTTTTTTAATATCTTACAACTGTAAGTTATATATTGCATTTCATTTATTTATTTATGTGTGCATTACACAAGCTATCTATAACATATTATTGTCCATGTGATTTTCATTATCTGGATGTAGGACTGAATGATTATTGAAAATGAGAACCAGACAGGCAAAATATGGAGGGTGTGAGTACTGTTTACTCTAATGTGCATAGAGACATTGACCTGTAAGTTATCAAATATTGAAACAAACATCAACACTAAATATGATAAAATTTACCACCTCCACTCCCATAGCTTTTCTATGCTGCTGCAAGCAAGTTACTGTATTCTTCACTTCAACTTTGGCAGTGGGTCGTGTCAAGCCACTATCATCTGTAGAGTCTGCCATTAGGTTGGTATAAAGTGTTACCATTCCATTAGTCTGTTTTATACTGAGAAGATCTACAAAATACAAATATAAAGAGTGTTGCCAAGTAATAACCTTTTTAGTACAAAGACAACGATGGAAATGCAGTTACAGTTCTTACTGGATGTTGATTTTTAGTACACTACACTATCTGAAAAGCCATGTGAAATTGAATTCCTTTAAATACTAACACCATGTAACTGTTTTTCATTTAGAAAATTGTATCTGATCTAGAGAGTGTAGTCAAGAAAGACAATGGTGCTGTCATTTCATAAGGAAATGAATGAAATGAATGTAATTTTTGTCTGTTAGTTTATCTTTTGTTGTTAGAGAAACAGGTCAACAGTAAAATTTCATGATAAATTTTAGGTAACGTAAGATGCATTCATTCTTTAGTCGTTGAAGACATCACTATTCATTTTTTGTTTACACTGTCTTACTATTCACAGCTGGAAAGTAGGTTTGAACTTTGCAGTGCTTTGTGAGGTGAGGTCCCACTGGACAAGGTGAGTTTAATGTGGTGTCTGAACTATGGTACAATTTGACATTTTTTATGTATACAAATCTTTGTCAGAGGTGAAAGTAGCACTAAGGGATAGAAAAAAATATTACTGATGGAAAGGCTAAGAATTTAACTATAAATATTTGGAATGGCATTTCACGAGCCACTCATATGTGTTTGCATCATCAAAGAGTAATATCACTAATAGTATAGTAGTTATAAGAAACATTTGTTGGTCCTATATTAGAAACATATAATTTCTATGTTTTTTTTTATGTCAAGTTAATGATAAAAAAGATGTGCACCAAAAAATAAATATTGACTTTTTATATGTAATATAGAGCCTGTCTCAAACATAAATGAAATAATTTCATGTAGCCATAATTAAAAATATTTTACATATTGTTAGCAAACAATTACATATATAAATGCAGGCATGAGTTTGTATTGCAGAACATAATTTGGTATTAATTCTCCTCCAAAATTTACATAAGGGAAATTGTACAATGTGATGTATAATTTTGAACCTAAGATTGAGGTCATACGAGTATATGAGTATATATTATGGAAGTAAATGTGGGAGAATACTAATGATACTTATCAAATATGTGGCTGTGGACTACAAACGATTTTCACAAATCTGATGGAAATATTGTCTTTCCAGTTGTATATGTTTATAGTAGACAAGAAACTTCCTTGCTTCAAAGCAGCAAGACATTTAGAAGTCTACACAAAGGTATCAATTATTGTAGTTTTTCTGGCATAACAATGTTTACATAATTGATTGACATATTTTCATGTTATACGGTAATTGTGTGATGTATAGCAACTGTACTGAATATCTGTACTGCTGATTCTACTACAAATTAGCATATTTGCTTGCTGCTCATTATTGTGGTACCTTGAGTGCTTTTTAGGTCTTATTATCTGCCTCCTTCAGAATATCTTGTTAGCTTTGAAATCACTGAAGGAAGTTTTGTGACACTGGATCTTATTTTCCAGATAAAAGGCAGATGATTTCTATGTGAGAAACAAAACACATCTAACACTGGGCCTCACATTCCAGATAAAAGGCAGATGATTTCCACGTGAGAAACAAAAAACATCTGACATTAACCAGAAGTATGTAAAGAAACTCTGAGGAGCTATTATGAACCAGTTCAACCAAACAAGACTTATAGTATGTATGTATTAAACTGGGGACCTAGAAATGCTGGAGAGGCTTCTTCCTGCTGTAGCCCTCAGTGGTTCACAACCACACAACAGGCCACAGCAGTCCACCAACCCCACCGCTGGCCCACACCGAACCCAGGTTTATTGTGCGGTGTGTGTGGTTCGGCCCCCAGTGGACAACCCCCCCCCCCCCCCCCCCCCCTCCCGGAATGTCTCATATCACATGAGTGTAACCCCAAATGTTTGAGTGGTGGAAAAATTATGCCGTGCACACACATGGAAATGATGTCTGCACAGCAACCACCGACACAGTGTAACTGAGGCGGAATGAGGGGAACCAGCCCACATTTGCCGAGGTAGATGGAAAATTGCCTTAAAAACCATCCACAGGCTGGCCAGCACACAGGACCTCAACACTAATCTGCCTGCGGATTCGTGCCAGGGATTGGCATGCCTTCCCACTTGGGAAGTAGCGAGTTCGACCATACAGCTAGCCGGGAAACTTATAGTACATAATCGAAAAGAAAGTTAGGTCCAGTTATTGTAGACACAGTGTATTTTAATGGTGTGGTATTAATAATAAGTCACTTCCCTTTATCACCATTTGACATTCTGCTACTTTCACTATTTCATCACATAAAGCTACTCATTTGTTTTGTATCATAAACCTTTCCCTGTTTGGTTAATATTTCTCTAATGCTTACTTTGGAACTCTCAATAACTTTTGATTATTTAACTTTATCTAAGTCCCATCTTCTTAATTTGCTATCTTTCTGCAATTCCTGCACATTTTATGTGCAGTTTATAACCAATAACGTATGGTCAGAGTCCACATCTGTTTGTGAAAATATATTGCAATTTAAAGTGTAGTTCTGAGAGCTTTTTGTTACTATTATATAATGTATCTGAAAGCTTCCAGTGTTGAAAGGTCTCTTCCAGATATAGAAACTTCTTCATTATTTTTAAACCCATTGTTTGAAATGATTAAATCCGCTCTGTGCTACATTATGTGTAGTGCCTGCCCCTTACACTCCTTTCCCAACATCCATGTTCTGCTAGGTTTCTTTCTCTTCATTTTTCTACCATCAAATTCCACTCTCCCATCAAAATTAAGTTTTCTTCTTCCTTAATGAATAGAATAAATTTATTTTTTCTTTTAAAGCAAATGAGAATATTAACCACAGTCTCATAATACATTTATTCACTTATGTAAGTTGCTATCAACAACCATCTGAATTAGAGAGTAACAGAGATATTGACAAGAACAGGTTAATAATATTTTTTCCTTAATGAGTCCTTCTGTACCATAAAAGAACTGATGAATAGAAATAATTATTCATTTTTATAGAAAAAATGTATCCACAAATATGATCTGTGGAAAAAGTAACCTGATAATTAATAAGCTAGTTAGTAAACATTTATATTTATATTACTGTGGTGGGTCTTGGCTTTGTGTCTACCTTGGCTATAGTAATGTGTTCACTACGTTGTTTATAGCGGGCTGCCTGAATTTCTATTTTCTAATTCATTATTGTGCCCACTCCTCTATTACTCTAATTTTATATATAACCTTAACTCACATGACCAGAATTCCTATTCTCCCTTCAACTGCACTTTACTTATTTCCATTATATCTAACTTCAGCCTTTCCATTTCCCTTTTTAAATCATCTAATCTACCTACCCAATGACTGGATCTAACATCCCATGCTCTGGCCCATAGAAAGACAGTTTTGTTTTTCTTGTTGACAACTTCCTTTTGAGTATTATCAGTTGTAAGATACAAATAAGCCTTGTTTCATCTCTGTAATATTTTACCCAAGTGGATGCCATCATCATTAAGCCATACAGTAGACCTGCATGCCCTCAGGAAAAATAACAGCTGTAGTTGCACCTTGCTTGCAGTCATTGACAGTATGAATGCAGCAAGGCCACATTAGCTAACGTTAGAAGGCATATCAGTCCATCATCCAGGCTGTTTCCCCTGCTCCTATCAAAAGGGCTCCTGTTCCATTTCAGGAATCATATCTATTCTAACTTCTCAATAGACACTTCTCTAATATGGATGCACATACTGTATGGCTATCTGTGTTGTTGAAGGGTGCAAGTCACTTCCAATGAGCTGCAGTGGGAAGACAAATGTCACTTATTAGATGATAAAATCTTCTTGGGTTATTAGCTGAGAGGCAGCATTGTCTTGCCACAATATTTCAATGAGTTTTGTACCCATAATCTTCAGGCAAAATCTTTGCCTTAATGTGAGTGCTACAAAACTCATTGAAACATTGCAACAAGATGATACCATAACAGCTTATCATGTGAGAAGATATATCATTGGACTATGTTGACAATGCATGCAACCACATAACTGATTTAGTGGAGTTTGAAGATTTTCCCTCTGACTCACTAATTTTTCATTTGTTGAAAAATGAATGCTTTGTACTTTTCTATTGGCACTGCTCATTACAACTACAAGCATAAAGTGGTATCTCACAATGTATTGCAACAGAACTGAGAAAGGTTGACCTACCTAGGATTGGTATATATTTCTACATTTTATTAAACAGTATTGATACATACATTTAATAACATGACAAGTATTTACTAAGCATTAAGTATTCATAAAAAAAATAAAAAATAGAAGAAAATAAAAAAATAAAAAAACACAAAAAATAAAAAAGTTGTTATATTAACTTAAGTATGTTGTTAAATTAACTTAATTATGTCATGTATTGGAAAATTTGACTCGTTCCACTTCATTATGAAATATCGTATTCATGATCCATGGAACTAGTATTAATCTAATCTAATCTAATCTAATCTAATCTAATAAAGAGTAGATAAACATTTATATGTGCTCAGAATAGATGTATTATACACAACTACAATAACATATGAATCATCAAATACATATATTACTAAATAAAAGCAAATTTCTAAAACAACTGTGTAAATTTGACAAATTTCCAAATGATATCTTATCTTTGAATTATCATGAGGCTGCCATAAAAGCCTCAGATGAAGGGGGCGGGGAGGGGGGGGGGGAGAGGCAGGAAAATGGAGGTTTTTAGTTAATATGCTTATCATTTTGGTGAATTTTCCCTTGTACCATGCACCTTGTAAGATTTTCTACAGTGCAGATTCAAACCATGATAAATTATCATTATATTTAATTCCAAATTATGATGGTGTATATTCAAACATATTGCTAACTTGTTTTTAGCATACTGGTATCATATTTTACTGCTGTTTCACTTCTATTACAATTTGTTTTTAAGATTTTTACAGTTCTTAATCACTAGTTTTAACCAAAGAAATGTCCATATAGCATTTTCATTTCTGCACATACACCTGTGGACTAGTGGGACATAACCGCAAACAGAAAAACTACAGGTCTGACTGGGATGTACTTGTTCTGTTTTTATTAACCAGAAACCTGAAGAAAATCCTCCAGAGGATATACCATTTATGATGAGAATTTTTGCCTTTAATAAAATTATGTTGAGTATTTGCCATCAGGATGTTGCATTTCAAAACTTGTATTGACCAACAATGTCTCCATGCAATAGCAAATTTTGCAATTTAGATTTGACACCCTTTATCATAGATTAATCAGTAATAACATCTTAACTAAAGTGTAAACTACACCTGCATATATGTTTATAGGGTAAGTCATTATACTCAAGAACATTTCATTTGTAGGATGTGATGTTTGCAGATGTGACATGAGCTGGTGAAAGATACTTATGTAAGTTGCCAGCAACATACTGTTAACACAACTATATAATTTTCTATTCTTAAAGGTTAGTGTTAGTATTAGACACTACTGGTTACAGAAGGATAAACTAGATATAATAATACATGCAAAATACTGATTACAATTTCACATTCCCAGATTTCAAGACACACACACACACACACACACACACACACACACAGAGAGAGAGAGAGAGAGAGAGAGAGAGAGAGAGAGAGAGAGAGAGAGACAGAATCTTCATAAAAGAAGATCTAAATAATTCAAGATCGTGATTGAAGAAATCTGTACAAAGCACATTAGAAAGAAAACTCCATACTTATAGTAAACAGATATATTTTTTTTCTTCTCAACCTCCAGGTGAAGTACACATTAGCACTAAATAATAGCACCATAAGCAAATAATGTACATTTGTAACTATTTTAAATGTGTAAAAAATGAAAGGAAGTGCCTTGTCTTCATATTCCATGCACAGAACCACCAATGATGCCAGTTAATACTTAGAATTTAAATTCAGTTGCTTGTCTTGACTAAGATACTTCTTGAATACTTTCAAATTCATAAATATTTTCAGTCATGCTGCAATTCACAGAATATCATGTATAATACTAATAACAGCCAAATGAATTTATTAGCTACCACATATTTTATACAAACATTACACAATTAAACATAGTATTTTCTACCAGAAAATTTCAAAGGAAAGGTATATGTAAGTCCCTTTCCATTAGTTATTCACTGGTTTTTGTCTTAGAAATATCATACAATAAGTTTCTATGAAACTGGTAAGCTGATCATCTTCCCAGTGGGTATATTTTAAGGTTTTCATTTCATTCCATTCTTACAGATGATAATATTTCAGGTTGGTTCAGCATTTGTGTAATTACTGGCATAAAATACAGACAGTTAATGTACAAACTTGTCTTGACTAATGTACTCCTTGAATTGTTTCAAATTCATAAATATTCTCAGTCATGCTGCAATTCACAGAATATGGTGCATAATACTAATAGCAGCCAAATGAATTTATTAGCATAAAATACAGACAGTTAATGTACAAAGTTAGTAATTCTTTCTCTGTACAACTCTGTCACTCTGAAAGTGATCATAAAAACATGATAAATGGTCTTGACTAATTATGAAAACTAGTAGCCAGGTACAAAAATGCTTGCATGACGTAAGTAATCTTCAGTGCATAAATAAATGATAATTCATAAAAACAGTTAATTATAATACCATAATAGAGCTTCATATGTTCAACTATCATTCCCACTTTGACAATAGTACTCAGCATGCCAAGTTATGGAGGCACATGCAAGATAACCTATTCTGTCTGCTGCATTTCAATTTCTTCTCCTTCAGGATGTTCCCCTGTCTGTAAAAGTAAATTAAGCATTCAAATTTTCACAATAATTAGGATTTAGGGATGTACTTATAACTAATTTATTTGGAAAAAAAACTTTATAAATTGGGACATTAATTGTACAGAAGATGGCATTTAAACAATATTTTATGGATCAGTATAAAATGATTGAGGATTACTATGAAGGCTGCTTTCAAATCCAATATAGAATGCAAACAAAAACACACACACACACACACACACACACACACACACACACACACACAGAGAGAGAGAGAGAGAGAGAGAGAGAGAGAGAGAGAGAGAGAGAGAGAGGCTAGACGTTGCAAGGAGATTTTCGGGGTGGGGACTTGGAGGGTGACACATAGCAAGACAGAAAAAAATCAATTTGCTACAATTCTACTCCTTGCCAGACAGAATTCAAAGGTATTTTTAACACAATATTCACTAACTTGTAGAGCCCAGGAATTAACTAAACTTTTTCAGTGTATAGACACTCCCACTTATTTCTCACAACTCTTACACTCATACATTACTGTTAGCTTGTTTACATCTAGAAGTAGGCTCTATGTTCAATTTCATTCAGGAATTAATTAAACTTTTTCAGTGTATAGACACTCCCACTTATTTCTCACAACTCTTACACTCATACATTACTGTTAGCTTGAAACTTCCTGGCAGATTAAAATTGTGTGCCGGACTGAGACTCGAACTCGGGACCTTTGCCTTTCACGGGCGAGTGCTCTACCAACTGAGCTACCCAAGCACGACTCATTCCCCGTCCTCACAGCTTTAATTCCGTGAGTACCTCATCTCCTACCTTCCAAACTTCACAGAAGCTCTCCTGCAAACCTTGCAGAACTAGCACTCCTGGAAGAAAGGATATTGCGGAGACATGGCTTAGCCACAGCCTGGGGGATGTTTCTAGAATGAAATTTTCACTCTACAGTGGAGTGTGCGCTGATATGAAACTTCCTGGCAGATTAAAACTGTGTGCCGGACCGAGACTCGAACTCAGGATCTTTGCCTATTGCGGGCAAGTGCTCTGCCAACTGAGCTACCCTGAGCTCTCCTGTGAAGTTTGGAAGGTAGGAGATAAGGTACTGGCAGAATTAAAGCTGTGAGGATGGGGCGTGAGTCATGATTGGGTAGCTCAGTTGGTAGAGCACTTGCCTGCGAAAGGCAAAGGTCCTGAGTTTGAGTCTCGGTCTGGCACACAGTTTTAATCTGCCAGGAAGTTTCGTATCAGCCTACAGTCCGCTGTAGAGTGAAAATTTCATTCTGCTGTTAGCTTGTTTACCTCTAGAAGTGGGCTCTATGTTCAATGTCATTGAATACCAACTGAAGCATTTCACATTAGCTGGTATTCCATTTGCCCCATTATGTGCCAGTGTTGATAGTAGGAGATCATTGTTCTTGTTTCTCTGGCTTCTTATGTTTTCATGGGAGATATTATAAGGGGCAGTCAAATGAAAACAAGACAGATAGAAAAAAAGTAAGTAAATAGTTTATTACTTCAAAAGTAATCACTATATCTGTTAATATACCTATCTCAATCCTCAGTTAAGTAACTTAAGCTGTAGTTCAAACTGTTACCTACATACCCAACTATAATTATATGATCATCTTTACCTAGGTCAAAGGGCCTAGACCACAGGTGGCATCTCAGAGCCCAGACTCTGGATTAACAATAGTCTTTGAGACAAGATAGTCAATACCCTCATGGAAAAATATTTGGGGTTGCCTACAGAACCATGACTGAACCCAGGTACGCACTTCTTTGTCCAAAGTAAATTGATAGTCATGAATGTCTTTATCCAGGGCTTCAAACATATAGAAATCACATAGGGAGGGGTCAGGACTGTACAGAGGATGTGTGAAGGACTCCCAGCAAAGCTTCTGCAGTGTAACCAAAACAATATTGGCAACATGTGGGCAGGCATTTTCCTCCAACACAATGATGCCTTTAAAACTACGTTGCAGACATTTCACTGGGAAACCCTTACACACCCTCCATACATTCCTGATCCCTTCCTAGGTGATTTCCATATTTTCAGAGCATGGAAGAAAGATATTTGTGGCTATCAATTTGCTTTGGACAAAGAGGTGCTCACCATGGATACAACCATGGTTCCATAGGCAAACAAAAAGATTTTCCCATGAAGGCATTGATTATCTTGTCTCACTGTGGGATAAAAGCATTAACAGTTATGGCAGTTACTTTTGGAATAATAAAAAGTTTACTTGCTTTTCTTCCCATCTGTCCTGTTTTCATTTCAGTACTCCTTATGCATGAGCGATCTTTTAAATTATGAGATTTGTGCAAAATGAAATATTGTGCTTTGTTAGTGGCTATTTCAATTGTATCTACATTTATTTTGCAGCTCTGTATTTCAGAAAAATTTAACTTAAAAATACCTATTGAAGTCACTGGAAATTATTGAGATAGATTGGGTACTACTTTGGTGAGACTGGATGCTGCTTACAATTAGACATGCAAGTTTCCTCTTAACAGAAGCATTCAGTTGCAGGCAATGGCATTCTGCAAGGAAGTGACAGGTAATGTATCAGTCACATCCATTCGTGAACACCCATCACTTTAGATTAGATTAGATTAGACTAGTACTTGTTCCATAGATACATTTTTTTTTTTTTTTTTTTAGGTTGGGGAATTACCCACTTACTACATTCAAAAATTCATCTAATGAGTAGAAGGAGTTGCCATTAAGAAATTCTTTTAATTTCCTTTTAAATGCTATATGGCTATCTGTCAGACTTTTGATGCTATTAGGTAAGTGACCAAAGACTTTTGTGGCAGCATAATTTACCCCCTTCTGAGCCAAAGTTAGATTTAACCTAGAGTAGTGAAGATCATCCTTTCTCCTAGTGTTGCAGCCATGTACACTGCTATTACTTTTGAATTCATTCGGATTGTTAATAACAAAATTCATAAGTGAATATATATATTGTGAGGCTACAGTGAAGATTTCTAGCTCTTTAAATAACTGTCTGCAGGATGATCTTGGATGAGCTCCAGCAATTATTCTGATTACACGCTTTTGTGCAATGAACACTCTTTTAATCAATGATGAGTTACCCCAGAATATGATGCCATATGAAAGCAGAGAATGAAAATAGGCATGGTAAGCTAATTTACTCAGATGTATATTACCAAAATTTGCAATGACCCTAATAGCATAAGTAGCTGAACTCAAATATTTCAGCAGATCCTCAGTGTGTTTTTTCCAGTTCAACCCCTCATCAATGCATACACCTAGAAATTTTGAATATTCTACCTTAGCTACCGATTTCTGATCGAAGTCTATATTTATTAATGGGGTCATTCCATTTACTGTGTGGAACTGTATATACTGTGTTTTGTCAAAGTTTAATGAGAGCCCATTTGCAAAGAACCACTTAATGATTTTCTGAAAAACATCGTTTACAATTTCACCAGTTCATTCTTGTCTGTTGGGTGTGATAGCTATACTTGTATCATCAGCAAAAAGTACCAGCTTTGCATCTTCGTGAATATAGAATGGCAAGTCATTAATATATATTAAGAACAGCAGAGGACCCAAGAATGAACCTTGCGGCACCCCATTCTTGATTGTTCTAATTTTCTGCACTCTTCCCGTTAGGTATGATTTAAACCATTTGAGCACTGTCCGATTCATACCACAGTACTTGAGCTTATCTAGAGGTATTCCATGATTTACACAATCAAAAGCCTTGATAGACCACAAAAAATCCCAATGGGTGACTTCCGGTTACTCAGAGCATTTAATATTTCATTAGTGAAAGTATATATAACATTTTCCATTGAAAAACCCTTCTGGAAACCAAACTGACATTTTGTTAAAACTTTATTTTTACAAAGGTGTGAAGCTACTCTACAATACATTACTTTTTCAAGAATTTTGGATAAGGCAGTCAGAAGAGAGATTGGGCGGTAGTTGTTGACATCAGACGTAACCCCTTTTTTTATGCAGTGGTATAACAATGGCATAATTCAGTCTATCTGGGAAAATACCCTGCTTCAGAGAGCTATTACATATGTGGCTCAGAATCCCACTTATTTCTTGGGAACAAGCTTTCATTATCCTGCTGGAAATGCCATCAACCCCATGTCAGCTTTTATTCTTGAGAGAGTTTATTATCTTCCTAATTTCAGATGGAGAGGTGGGTGGAATTTCAATTGTATCAAATGGTGTGGGTAAGGCCTCTTCCATTAACTGCCTTGCTTCTTCTAATGAACATTTAGATCCTATTTTCTCTATAACATTTAAAAAATGATTATTCAAAATGTTTTCGACTTCCGACTTGCTGTATATCAAGTTTCCATTCGCTTTGATGGTGAGGCCGTCATCCTGTACTCTTGGTTGTCCTGTCTCCCTTGTAATGATATTCCAAATTGTTTTGATTTTGTTATCAGAGGTATTAATCTCAGACATGATGCACATGTTTCTGGACTTTTTAATAACCTTTCTTAATGTAGCACAGTAGTTTTTATAATATTTGGCTGTTTCTGGGTCATTACTCTTTCTTGTTGTTAAATACAGTACCCTTTTGTGGTTACAAGATATTTTTATTCCTTTAGTAAGCCAAGGTTTTTGGCATAGTTTCTTATAATTAGATTTAACTACTTTCTTGGGGAAACAGTTTTCAAATTCTCTTACAAGTGTATCATGAAATAAGTTATATTTTAAATTAGCATTGGGTTCCTTGTACACCTCACACCAGTCTAACTGCTGAAGATTTTCTCTGAAATTTCTAATTGTTGAGTCATTAACTGAATGCACAACTTTGGAGGATAGTTTTGAATTACTGAATGGAGCTATGTCATATACTGTAACTAGCTGAGCATCATGATCAGAAAGCCCATTCTCAACAGGACAAGAATTTATGTTTTTAAACCTATCTTGGTCTATAAAAGTGCTATCTATCAATGTGCTGCCGTCCTTCACTACCCGAGTAGGAAAATTAATGACAGATGTCAAATTGAAAGAACCGAGCAAGATTTCCAGGTCATTCTTTCTATTACACTCTTTCAGTGAATCAACATTGAAGTCCCCACAAATAATAATTTGCTTTCCCCTATCTGACAGATAGCACAGCAAGTCATCCAAGTTATCCAGGAATAAATGAAAGTTTCCTGAAGGGGACCTATATACTGTTACAATTATAAAAGAGCCCTCCTTCAGTTTAAGTTGACAGGAATATGCTTCTACATGTTGCTCTAGACAAAACTTTTTTGTATCTAAGCTTTTTACACAGTGATAACTTTTGACATATGTGGCAACTCTTCCTCCCACCTTATTCTCTCTACTCATATGTGCAGCTAGTTTATAACAACTGATATTTACGTTTTCCATATCAGACAGAATGTGGCTTCTCAAGATCTGTAGACATGTTCCATAGGGAAGTTTATCCAAGGCTTGTCATACCACCCAAGCAAAAATATAATCTTCAAATCAGTGCAATAAGTTTTCTCAAGTATTTGTCTGCTGCCATCCTCAATTTAGCAATTTAGGCTTTGTTCAAACAGTTATTTGCATCCTAAACTATAATTATATGATCAATTATGCCAAGATCTTCCCCAAGAGTATAGATCACAGGTGACCTCTCAGAGCTGAGATCCTGTCTCGAAAACCATCTTTATTTGGTAATATTTAGCCATAAAGTTCACACTAGTTCTGACATTCTCCTCCCAAGACTATTATATAGCAATAATACCCATTTGGTCCCCATCACATTTTCCTTTCCAGGCTTTGCTTAAGTTTTATGCCTGGTACTGTCATAATGAATATGTCTGTTGCTTCATCAAAATGTTTTTATCCAGTGAAGATACTGAAGATGTTCAGGCTGAAGCTATCATCTTTACAGGATATTCTGGATATTTTCGTTAATTTAACTGGCTTGACCAGAGCCCAATTACCTGACATAGCTCTAATATATCATAATTGGGCTTGTTTTCCTAAGTAATTGCCAAATGAGCTTAATTTTCAAAACCAGAATACAGAGACATGACCTCACCTACGACAGGATTGGTAGTATGTTACTACCTCTACTCATAGTACCTATAAACTGTTCATCATAAGAATAAACCTGATGTAATCATTAGACTATGTATTCTTCTGCATTTGCTGGAACCTCATTGAATTTCTGTTTCACGTGGGACTGGAGCCAAGCTGTCTCGAGTACTGTCAAGTACAATAATAAGGGCACATATTGCACTGTGCATTACACGCACATCGACTTAGTGATAATACGAGGCAACAGCTTTACCAGTGCATTTAACTCGGACACCACTGGCCGGTCAGCTGGTACAGCTAGCTTGCAGTGAAGTGGCCAGCTGCAGTTCACACATAAAAGAGATGAGGAGAGGTGCAATACAGCTTCGAATGTCATTAAATTTTTAAGCAGAATGAAATATTACACTGCAAATCTCACACAATATACTCCCTAGATAACTAGATGAAAAACACAACACATTATCGTTTTTAGTTAACGTACTATTGTAATTAAAAACGAGAATCATGAAAATTCCTGACTTAACCACAGGGTAATTTTTCTGCATAAGCTGTGTTTAACGTAAGAGAGAATTGAAGGCTTTCACCCTACAATTAAATACTGAAGCCACTGAAGGTATTACTTACGGTTAGTCATCTGATAATCTCTTTGCTCCTTCCTTAACTGAATCGGAGAAATACATTACAGTTCTGGAATGTCACCTGCTATGGTGAGGATGTTATTAGTGAAAGAACATGTTGTTAGTGGTTTCAACGCTTCAAGAATGGTGATTTTAACATCGTAGACTGTCATAGTCGTGGAAGAGAGAATGTTTTTGAAGATGCAGAGTTGGAGACATTGCTGAGTGAAGACTCGCATCAAACTCAAGAAGAATTGGCATGATTAGTGGGAGTGACACAGAAAGCCATTTCAAAATGACTCAAGGCTATGGGCATGATTCAGAAAGAAGGAACTTGGGTCCTGTGTGAGCTGAAACCAAAATATGTTGAACAGCATTTGTGTGTTTGTGAACAGTTGCTTCAGAGGCAAAAACGGAAGGAATTTCTGCATTGCATTGTGACCAGGGACGAAAAATGCCTTCATTACAATAATCCTAAATGCAAAAAATCCTGGGGATATCCTGGCCATGCTTCCACATTGATGGCCAAACCAAATATTCACAGCTCGCAGATCATGCTCTGCATGTGATGGGACCAGCTTGGTGTTGTGTACTATGAGGTGTTAAAACCAAGTGAAACAATCACAGGTGCTCGTTGTCAAACACAATTAATGTGTCTGAGCAGAGCATTTAAAGACAAATGGCTGCAATAAAGTGAGAGGCATGATAAAGTGGTTTTGCAGCATGACAACGCTTGACTCCAGATTGCAAAAGAGGACAAAACGTACTTGGAAAAGTTAAAATGGAAAGTCATACCCCACCCTCCATATTCTCCAGACATTGCTCCCTCTACTACCTGCTTAGATCAATGGTGCATGGCCTGGCTGAGCAAAACTTCCAATCTCATGAAGAAGTCACAAATTGGATCGATTCGTGGATCGCTTCAGAAGATGAACAATTTTTTTGACGCGGGATTTGTATATTGCCCAAAAGAAGGGAGAAAGTAGTGGCCAGTGATGGAAAATACTTTGAATGATACTTGTGTAACCAATTTGTTTCATTAAAGCCTCAAATGTTGGGGAGAAAGTGGTGGAAGCAAAGTTGTACACCTTGTATCTATATCATTTGTATATAGGTATGTTAATGGCAAATTTTCTATTTTTCTCAGAAACTTGATTTCTTTCCTAGTAAAACCTTGTCAAAACACCAAAAGTTTATTAATATGTGGAAATCTTAATTTTTTTGGAGAAACTGCCCACAAATAATAATTTGTAAAAGTTGCTAGCTTTCTTATCCAAGCAGGTAGTGTTGACTCTATGGAAAAAATCACAGACTTTGGCTAATTAGACCACAGTGAACCCATTGATTGTCTGAGCTCCACCAGCTATATGTGATACAGTGATCAAAATCTAAATAATTTCATGTATGACCTAAAGAAAGTGAACTGGAAAAGACAATTAATTCATTAACAACAAACAAAAATGTTAATAACTTTATACAGGTATTTTGACACTACAACATTTATCACCTCCCAGAAAGAAGTTAAGCATCTCCCAGTTTAGGTTTCTCAGCTTTGTCATGGTGCTCTCCTATAGACCAAGCAAATCTGTGACTGTGTTGCTGTTCTTTGTATACATTTAGTATTCTCTGTTAATCTTATCTGATACAGGTCACACATGCTTGAACAGTATTTTAGTATAGGCTCTGGTGGAAAGTTACTGAAAGATGTGGAAGTACCTTCAGGCATTCCCAGGGAAGTGTGTTGAAACATTTACTGTTCATGTTTTATATTAAAGAGCTGGCAGACAGTACTAATAAAATACCTAAGAATCTTGGAGAGTTTATAGAGTTATGTATTCTTTGTCTGGAGAAAGCTACACAAATACAAGGGTAAGTCAATTATTATTCGCAATTTAGTTATATTTTTGTTTATTTTGGTAGTATTATCATTTTACATTGATGGCACTGCTTTGTTTATTTGTTGTTATATCTTTGCAATTTTCAAGCTGCTAGGTTAGTTTCATTATCACTGCCATACTATTAATCATGGCTACTCCACTTCCTATTGGCACCAAAGAAGAGGAGTATCAGGGGCCGAAATTCATCAAAGACTTTTGGTTCAGAAGGGAAACAGTGTTTTGCTACAACGAAGTGTCTATGAATGGCTTTAAAAATTTCAAAATGGTTGCACAAGTGTTATGCACGATAAAGGAGCCAGATGACCATTTACTGCCACAAATGAAGAAACCATTGAGCATTCACATGAAATGATTCTCTTAGACAGACGATTAACTATTGACAAAGTGGCACATTGCCTGCAAATTAGTCATGGTTCTGCCTACAAAATCATCCACAGCAGACTTGGGTTTCATAAAGTTTGTGCAAGATGGGTCCCAAAACAACTCACACAGTTGCATAAGCAAACACACTTGGACATCTGCAAAAACGTTTTGATTGCTATGGTAACAAAGGGGACAACTTCTTAGGTAGGATCATTACTGTTGATGAAACATGGACCCATCATTACAAGCCAGAGAGTAAATGGCAGAATATGGAATGAAAACATCCAAATTTGCCATGCAAGAAAAACTTCAAGGCCCAACCATCCACAGCAAAACTGATGCTTACAGTTTTTTGGGATGCACAGGGTCCAGTACTGTAACATTATGGGGAAAGGTCACAACAATAAACAGTTTACATTACAGTGAGATGCTTACTGCCAGGCTAAAGCCTGCAACACGAAGCAAATGCTGAGGATTGCTGTCAAAAGGTGTTATGTTATTGCATGACAATGCCTGTCCACATACTGCTCCCCACACTGCTGAAACACTCCAGAAACTCATATCTGAAGTACTGGATCATCCTCCATGTAGTCGAAATCTTGGCCCTTCTGAATATCACTAGTTTGGTCCACTCAAACAGGCATTAAGGGGCTGTCAATTTGCCGCAGGCAAAGCAGTGAAAGAAGTGGTGCATTCCTGGCTTGCAGCTCAACCGAGAACCTTTTTTTTATGAGGGCATCAGGAAGCTTGTACAACAATGAACCAAGTGCATTACAGTGCAAGAAGATTAAGTTGAAAAACAATGTATTTGTAAGTTTCCTATTTTATTACAATAAAATTTTGTGACTACTTTGTGGATAATATTTGACTTACCCTTGTATTAAGTCATATCTTAATAAGATTTCAAACTGATGCAAAGCTTGTAACTTGCTTTATAGTAAAACATATAAAACTATGCGCCATCTATTTAGGTGTAATAGTGTTCTAAAATTATGAATATATTATTTTGTATATTAATAATAAGCAAATAGTTTCTTTGAGGATTATCTGCTGTTTACACATCTATCATTATGCACAACAATATCTGAGTAAGTAGTTGTAGATCATGGGATAAGAGCCGGAAACCTAAGTTACATATATACATCATTTATGAAATGAGTGTTTCTCACAGTGAAATTGAAAGAAATAAAGTATTCATATATTTGCGTATACTGAAAGTATGTTCTAAGTAGTTACTGTGTAATATAACTGCAAAAATTTAAGTTTTTTCGAAGGTAATAGCTTTCCAATACAATGAAAAAAAATTTGTTTATGACCATTAAATGTGTAAGATGTATACTGTTTGTTGATACCAAATAAAAAGAATTATCAGTATCACAGGAAAAGATAAATTGCTACTTATCCTAAAGATGACACATTAAGTTGTAGACAGGCACAATTAAAAGACACTTATACAAGCTTTCAGCCACAGCCTTCTTCAGCAAAAGAGAAACACATGCTATTCATACACATGAACAATTCCCTCATACACACAGGACTGCCAACTCAGGACAGAATGGCTCAGGCAGCTGGATATGGCTGAAAGCTTTCTGTATAATTGTCTTTTTGTTGTGCCTGACTGCAACTTAATGTGTCATTTTTAGGGTAAGTGGCAATCTATCTTTTCCTACATTGTTGATATTCCTACATGGAGTTTCCTTTGTTTGAATATGCAGTAATGGCAGTTTCAACTGTTTGATGGACACACTTATTTAACACAACAAAAAAAAACATGCTATCTTTTGAGTTTATGATCTTTTAACATATATACTCCTACTGTGCTATTGTGACTTAAAATGCTGCTGAAGTTGTAGGGGCACATGTTTTGGTTGTATGTGTGTGTGTGTGTGCCCGCAAGCACATGCGCTCATACACACATATATATGTGTGTGTGTGTGTGTGTGTGTGTGTGTGTGTGTGTGTGTGTGTGTGACAATTAAGCATAAGCTGAAAGTGATTGTCTGAAGTGTCTGTATACGGAAGTGAAACATAATGAGAAATATCCCAAATGACAAGAGAACAAAAGTGTTTGAAATGCGTTGCTACAGAAGAGTGATGAAGTTTAGACTGGTACTTTGGATAACTAATGAAGAGGTGCTGGACTGAAATGAGGAACAAGAAAATTTACAGAAAACTAAAAGAAGGTATAATGTGATAGCACACATCCTGAGAGGTGTCAATTTGGTTATGGAGGGAAGAGTGTTACTGTTCTTGTGGTCTTCAGTCCCTAAGACTGGTTTGATGCAGCTCTTTGTGCTATTCTATCCTGTGCAAGCCCCTTCATCTTCAAGTAACTACTGCAACCCATATCCTTCTGAATCTGCTTACTGTATTCATCTCTTGGTCTCCATCTAAGATTGTTACCTGCCACACTTCCCTCCAGCACCAAATTGGTGATCCCTTGATGTCGCAGAATGTGTCCTACCAACAGATCCCTTCTTCTAGTCATATTGTTCCACAAATTTCTCTTCTCGCCAATTCTATTCAGTACCTCCTCATTAGTTATGTGATCTACCCATCAGGCTTCAACATTCTTCTGTAGAACTGTATTTCAAATTCTTGTATTCTCTTCTTGTCTAAACTATTTATTGTCCACGTGGCACTTCCATACATGGCTGCACTCCACACAAATACTTTCAGAAAGGTCTTCCTGATGCTTAAATTTATACTCAATGTTAAAAAATTTCTCTTCTTCAGAAACACTTTTCTTGCCATTGCCAGTCTGCATTTTATATCCTCCCCACCTTGACCAGCATCAGTTACTTTGCTTCCCAAATAGCAAAACTCATCTGCTACTTTGTACCTCATTTACTAATCTAATTTCCTCACCATCACCCAATTTAATTAGACTACATTCCATTACACTTGCTTTTCTTTTGTTGATGTTCATGCCATTTGACTGCTCTTCCAAGTCCTTTGCTGTCTCTGACAGAATTTCAGTGTCACTGGTAAAACTCACAGTTTTTATTTCTTCTCCTTCATCTTTAGTTCCTACTCCATTTTTTTATTTTGTTTCTTTTACTGCTTGCTCAATATACAGATTGAATAACATTGGGGATAGGCTACAACACTGTCTCACTCCATTCTCAACCACTGCTTACTTTTCATGCCCCTTGGCTCTTATAACTGCCATCTGGTTTCTGTACAAATGTGTGGAGTAAAAACTGGAGAGAAAGACCAAGGATTGATCACAGCAAGCAAGTAAATTGGACTAGTTATGTGGAGATGATGAGCCTTGCAAAGGCTACAGTAGTGAGCAGAGTTGCAGCAAATAAGTCTATAGCCTGAAGACCGAATCAACAACAAAAAGCTGGAAACTTTATGTGATTTTCGAATGTGATGCATTTTTATATGTGCCATGTATAAAAAGCGGAAGATGAGTGGTTTCCTTCCCAGATTTTTTTCTTTTTAAGTCCTGGAATTTTCTTCATAATACAGTTACTTCAAGCATCAGGTGTTCGTATTTGTGAATGCTAGTATCTAACTCATCAAACATCAAATCTGTGTGAAGAATGTAATGTATTTATGCCTAGTTATCAGCAACACACTAACATTCTTGTCCATATCTTGAAATGAAGGAAGATTTTATTCTTATTAATGTATACGACTGTCTAGTAGTGAAATGGATACATGCATAGACTTCAACAGATCTGCTTCTATTATTTCATTGTCAGGCATAATTTTCTGTTGACTATCATGGCATGTTATAAATGAAAGGTATGCACACAAATAGCAGAATATCAGCCCCTTTTAAACTAATGATGTGATGACTGTACAGATGCATAAAATTGGATTAATTTAGCATTTGACTTTTGTATTAAGAGAAGTGTAGACTATAAAATTTTGGAAACCAAAGAGAATTTCTTTATTTTATTTTACGTGACAAGTTAAAGTGCTGCAAACAATAATTTGCTCCCCTGCCAGAAAGAGATACTGTAAAATACTCAAAAATGGAATAAGTGAATTACAAAATAAGAGAAACCATTCAATAATAATTTGTGAGGGAATTATTAATACTATAATGTCTCAAATGGTTCAAATGGCTCTAAGCACTAAGACACTTAACATCTATGGTCATCAGTCCCCATAATGTCTCTTAAGAAGAATATGTACATCCAGAATGCAATACAGCTTAAATGACTATTCCTGATCTAATACAACAACATAATGATACCCTACCATCCATCAGATGTAGGAGCTTGTCTGTCAAATGGAGAGCACGGAGCAAAAAACACATTATTATGTACATTTTACAGTCACAGAGCTGTGAATTGGTGACATCACAATGAAAGCTATCTTTCCAAAAAAATTAAAATGACAATTTGACATTTAATATGACAAATTTAATTGATAACTATTGTAACAGTAGAACACCCAGCAGAGGTCAGGTGACTAATTTTTGGTTTTGAGATGTGAATTTCTTTGGCATAAAATAGTTTTTCCTGTTATTTTAATGACTTTCAACTGTTTTAGAGAATATTTAATTAGTTTTAATTGTTTTTCTTTGTAACTACAAATTTTTAAGAGAAGTACATGTTTACCATTGGTTCCCAATGGCATTCAGTTGACCACTTCCTACAGAAATGCATCTTGTCAGGTTTATTTAGGACCTTTTTTTAGCCAATAATGATTAACTTCATACAGCGTTGCACGTAACAGTTTCTGCATCTCTATTTGTTGTTCAACTAATAACTATAATGGTTCATTATCACAGTCATGGCCCTTCTGAAGCCGAAAATAAAATACTGGCCGCTCACAAATGCTAAAGTTAGACATGTCCTGAATGGTTTTCCTTATTTTGGAAAAGATGAAATGAGAGTTGCAGAGAGAACCTGGGAGAACCTGTTACAGAACATCTCACGGAACCTTGTTTATGAGAGGAGGGAACTGTTACATGATGCAGCTTCTTCAATTCTCTCACACTGGCAAAAGAACTGAAAAAGAAGGATATAAGCATTGCTGGCACTTCCAACAGGGGTAAAAGGGAATTACCCACCATCTTTGAGAAAAAGACAACTTACACTTCTTTGAAATGTTATTTACATGGTTGATGACATTACTCTAAAATGTTACCAATGAAAGGCTAACATAAATGGGATTATTCTTAATTCCATGCACCCCAGTGTAACAGTTTTCAGAGTTACAGAAAGTAATATTCCAGAAACAGTCAGCTTTTACGACACCAAATTTGATGTAGATGTGGTGGAGCAAATGTCACACAAAAGTAGTGTAAGGGACATGACAAGATGCTGTCCCATGCACATTTCAGTAATATTCTAGATTAGGCTATGATCAAAGGTCACCCCTTGTACAAGCTCATAACTTCCTCTACAATCTCTCAACAATCTTTTATAATGAAAGCTGTAAAATAATTACTGCTACCAATAACAAATTCTCACTCTCAACATTTCCATACTCCATCTGTTTTGACTGCCAACAGAGAAAAATAAACGTTTAAAATTGCTAAAGAAAAAACTTTCAAAGTTGGGTTGTGCAAGGAAAACAACACTAGAGATAAGTGTTTTATGCGTTAAAACTTTGTATGGAGTTCATGTTTAAGAAAAAAGATACACAAAGAGAGCAATCGAGATTCTCTGAGTAAACAGATGTGTGTAGAAAAACACTAGTTAATTGTTTATATGATAAAAGTATAATTAGTGAACAGATAAGCAATTCTATGATAATAATGTTTGTCACCGACTGTTATATGATGTAAGACATAGGTACCGAAAACTAAGCAATTTTATGTATATCTAATACAATGTCACTTACTTTTGTACAGTGAAACATAAAAATAAAATTTAGCAGGTCTAAATAAATATGTCCCCACATCAATATTATAGAGGAAAAAAATAAATGAAAAAGGTTTAAATGCATTAAAAATCTTAGTGGTAAGTTGACCTCCATTGGGCGTTCTAGGGGACAGTTCAAAGCTGAGCATTCTAGTGTTATGTATTTTCAAATGAGAGCTTGTAACAATAACATTCAGAACAACACAAGCATTGTGTGCTTGCCAGATGATAAACTTACAATATTAGAATTTTTTTGTTGGCAAACTCTTCGTATAAAGCGTAGCCCAATTATTGCTGCTACCAGAACTGCTATGCCAACAGCAGCACCCACACCTGCTGACGCTACTGAAGGGTTTGCTGAAAATAATGAACCAATTAAGACTTTTACTTAATTTTGGCTTGAAACTCTTAATTTGGTTTTATTCATTCGTGAATTTCGTATCCAAATTTTCTATTTAAAACTTACATATGGTAACACCTCACAATTAACATAATATTCGATTTGCTTGACACAGAAAAAGGTTTCTATCTACTATATACATTAGTTTGATATTTGCTTAAAGCAATGTGGCTCTGCAAGGACAGAGTAATACATACTTTAATAAATCAACTTTTGATTCAGCTATATGAAAGAAATTGAGTATTGGAATATTCATTGCCAAAATAGAATCAGTACATAGTCCACTGATTTCAATACTCAGCACTCTCTTTCCAGTTATCACTTCCAAGCTACTCATGTCATTATGGTTCTTAAGAATTCTCACCTCCAACAGAAAACAACTCTTTATATTATTTTCATTGAGACTAAAGAATGTGATGGCTATTTGGTATCACATTCGTAGTCGACATGCTGGGTAATATTATCGGTACTTCACAATCAAAGCAAATGACAATTTTGTTGCCCTGCCAGTGTTAATCCCAATTTATTTTCACCATTAAAATTCTGGATCACAGGTACAAAACTGAATCTAAAGTACAGCCTTCCTTGTATGCCAGTTAATCTGAAACCAATGTGAATCCATTTAGAGGCTGTCGCAATGATTCACTGCAGCCATGATGAAGGATGTTATTTCATCCACCTCAAAATCTTCTACTAAATGGTCTTTTTTCCCCATACATCAAGAAATGTAATATCCAAGTATTTGTCTCATAGTCTGAAAGTGGTGAGTGGGTGGCTGCTGCTGCTATGTCAAACCTGCTTCATGCCACAGAAATTAAACACAAATACACAAATGTTATCAGTTTGCACAGACAACAACTGCTTATGTTCTGTAGTCCACTGATATGTTTTGTGCCACCTTCAGAATGTGGTTTCTGCACAAGAAAATTTAAACACAATCAACACTAAGGCACTAGATGCTAGGTATTTATTTATACAATACGGTGTATTCATTCACCCTTTTGTTACATTAAATACACCCCTTCAAGAAATAGAAACTTATATGCCTTTTTTAGCTCTTTGCAATATATTATTAATTATTCAGGCTCAGAATTTTATGGTGAGTAAAATACTACAAATTTTTGGAAGTATTTATATATCATGTGAACAGACAAGCCATACTTTGTTGGTCATGCACCATTGTGTAACTTGAAACAGAAGGTCTGCTTCCATGGAACTTGTAATACTCGCAAATGAAGTGAGTTTCTCTAATGTCTTAACAATTTTTCATATCCTGAAAATGGAAACTTGTGTTGGTTTTCAATAGCTTCAATTTCAAAATGTTTTTCTCTTGCAACTGGTTTTCATAATCTTTCTGCTTAATTTGATTTCACTTAATGTCTATTGGTGTGTAGCAGAGTAATAATGCAACAGATAGATCATTCAAGACAGTATTGACAAGATTTTTCTAAACTGTAATGCTTTTAAATTTCAATAGAAAATATTGTCCTAGTGTGGGGCAGTAGGTGACTAATTTTAATAATGATAATAATAAGTCATAAGAGGAAATTGGAATTGTTGTTAATATTGTTTGCCATATTTTACAAGAGCCTGGCAACTATTTCTGTGATCAGCCAGAAAGCGATTGAGCGCATACGACCATAGTTCCTAATCTGCAAGTCCACATTCTTGTTCAGCCCACTGAAAGAAATGTTTCTGTTCTCTATTTGCTCAGTGGGATCCAGACTATGACTATAAATGAAGATTTTGAGTTTTAATTGATACATATAGTTGTAAAGTTTCACATGCACAATATGGTAATATTCATTATGTTCATACTGACAGTTAATCTCTCTGCCATAAACAGCACTATGAGCAGTTTGGGGTGACCTCTATGGCAAGTTCCTACTAAATTGTCTTTCGCTCTGACTACTGATAATCAAAATAAATGCTCGCCACAAAAGTGGAAAATAACTGTCACCATTTGCCACGCGGATTTGTTAACATTATGCGCAGCACACCAACAGTTACTTTTGCGAAATCTATGCAATCCAGGACAGTGTACAGTCCTCTTGTGTTCACTATCTATTATAATTGAAATTAAGCGTTTTGGAACAGCTGGTCTCCGACACCATCCAAGGCAATGCACACTCCGGAGTCTGACTGACGTGGATCTTATGGTAGCTGTGTGTGAAGTGAAGCCTGGTCTTGCCCCCCAGGATGTATTTATACAGGGTGTTACAAAAAGGTACGGCCAAACTTTCAGGAAACATTCCTCACACACACAGAAAGAAAATATGTTATGTGGACATGTGTCCGGAAATGCTTACTTTCCATGTTAGAGCTCATTGTATTACTTCTCTTCAAATCACATTAATCATGGAATGGAAACACACAGCAACAGAACGTACCAGCGTGACTTCAAACACTTTGTTACAGGAAATGTTCAAAATGTCCTCCGTTAGCGAGAATACATTCCTCCACCCTCCATCGCATGGAACCTCTGATGCGCTGATGCTGCCCTGGAGAATGGCATATTGTATCACAGCCGCCCACAATACGATCACAAAGAGTCTCTACATTTGGTACCGTGGTTGTGTAGACAAGAGCTTTCATATGCTCCCATAAATGAAAGTCGAGAGGGTTGAGGTCAGGAGAGCGTGGAGGCCATGGAATTGGTCCACTCTACCAATCCATCGGTCACCAATCTGTTGTTGAGAAGCATACGAACACTTCGACTGAAATGTGCAGGAGCTCCATAGTGCATGAACCACATGTTGTGTCGTACTTGTAAAGGCACATGTTCTAGCAGCACAGGTAGAGTATCCCATACGAAATCATGATAATGTGCTGCATTGAGCGTAGGTGGAAGAACATGGGGCCCAATCAAGACATCACCAACAATGCCTGCCCAAACATTCACAGAAAATCTGTGTTGATGACGTGATTGCACAATTGCATGCGGATTCTTGTCAGCCCACACACGTCGATTGTGAAAAGTTACAATTTGATCACGTTGAAATGAAGCCTCATCCATAAAGAGAACATTTGCACTGAAATGAGGATTGACATATTGTTGGATGAACCATTTGCAGAAGTGTACCCGTGGAGGCCAATCAGCTGCTGATAGTGCCTGCACACAGTGTACATGGTACGAAAACAACTGGTTCTCCCATAGCACTCTCCATACAGTGACGTGGCCAATGTTACCTTGTACAGCAGCAACGTCTCTGACGCTGACATTAGGGTTATCGTCAACTACACGAAGAATTGCCTCATCCATTGCAGGTGTCCTCATCGTTCTAGGTCTTCCCCAGTCGCGAGTCATAGGCTGGAATGTTCCGTGCTCCCTAAGATGCCGATCAATTGCTTTGAATGTCTTCCTGTCGGGACACCTTCGTTCTGGAAATCTGTCTCAATACAAACGTAACGTGCCACGGCTATTGCCCCGTGCTAATCCATACATCAAATGGGCATCTGCCAACTCCGCATTTGTAAACATTGCACTGACTGCAAAACCATGTTCGTGATGAACACTAACCTGTTGATGCTGCGTACTGATGTGCTTGATGCTAGTACTGTAGAGCAATGAGTCACATGTCAACACAAGCACCGAAGTCAACGTTACCTTCCATCAATTGGGCCAACCGGCGGTGAATGGAGGAAGTACAGTACATACTGACGAAACTAAAATGAGCTCTAACATGGAAATTAAGCATTTCCGGACACATGTCCACATAACATCTTTTCTTTATTTGTGTGTGAGGAATGTTTCCTGAAAGTTTGGCCATACCTTTTTGTAACAACCTGTATATGTGGTGCAGTGGACGGCCAAGGGAACACCTGCTGTCATCTGCCCTAGGTCCACAGTAGCAGTCTCTAAACAGCCGCTTTCTCAGACACACAATATTTAATAACAATGTTATGAATCAATTTAGAATCTTTGTAATTTTGCATGCATGTAGGTAGGTTGGTTAAAATCACAGAAAAAGTTTTAGCTCACTTGCATTAAAACGTTGCCTTCTAGAATTTTTAGAACAGGGCTGACAGTAGAAAATGACCTCTGATCTACAACTTAAAAAGACATTGTATTGGTTGTTATTATCATCAAGGTCCTAAAACTTATTATAACTGTATTAGTTAGTAGGTTTCATCATGGGCTCTAACCAAAACTTCCTAGCATTAATATAGCAGATACTTAATCTACTATAAATAAGGACGTTTTTGTTCCAAATTTAGTTTTCAGTAAATTGCTCGAAAACTATTAGAGGTTGCTTAATAGAGTCACATAGTTATTATTTTTATGTTGAACTGAAGCACCATACAAATTTTCATATCTCTAAGTCTAATATTTAGTGCCCTCCATTTTTCTTTAAACACGGATTCTGACCAGAATTTGTTTTGAATCACATTGAGACTTGCACCAGGTAATTTTGACATACATCTGCACATTATGACCAATTTCTGGCTTCCTAGCTTTATTATTTAGCGCCACTATTTTTTTTCTTAAAATGACATATTTAGGTAAAAGTAATGATCTAATCAATCTGAGACTAGACAGTTTAAACATTATTATGCTAAAGCATATTTTGAAAAAGTTTGAAAATGCATCTTTCATTTTTAATTTCATTCTTAATTATGGTGCAATACTTGGGCTATGCATAGATGTGTTATGGTGACGTTCTACTACTAGCAGTGAACTAGGGTAAGCCCCACCACACTCGCTTGCCTCTGTATCTCTCAAATGATACAGCACTTGTTTCATGACACTAGGTACATGAGCATGTTTTACCTTGTAGCATGTTTTTACATTTGGAAAGCCCTTAATTTTCCAAAGTAGTTTTCCTAATTTCAGAAAATGACTGCAGATTATAAAAAGTGACTGCTAGCACTAGAAAAAGGAATAAGAAACTATATTACACTTCTGTTACAAGGTTGGCTACCAGAAAAGTCTAAAAATTGTAACAAAGTATGACACTTTGACCTACTATGTAATACTATTTGTATGTACACTAGTTAAATTTCTTCTGTTTATTCTTCTTATTCTAATTCTTCCTGAAATTTTTCTACTTATGCAGGTCATTTGCACGCAAAATCTCTTTCAGAATTCTCTTTTCCAATGTCAGTTGCCCAGGTTTTCCTCCCATTATAATAATGATGATAATAATAATAAAAATAATAATAGTAATAGTAATTTTATTGTCATTCGGTCATTACAGCAATAGCCAACGCCAGGAGTATAATACAATATAACTATTAATTCAAAGAAAACAAGGGCATGTCATTAATACCACAAAAGTATATTACATTTGAAATAATCGTTTATGTCATAGAATGGGTGAGCAACTAGCCATTCATACAGTTTTTGTTTGAATGCTTTTTCAGGTAGATCTTGTACATATTGTGAAAACTTATTAAAAGATTTGTGTTCCATCAGTTCATAGCTATTAAGTGACTTTGACAGTCTGTGGTAAGGAGTATAAATGCATTTGCTCCTTCTCATGTGTAGGAGTGTATATTTTCTCTACGTTTTGCTTCCACCAACTTCTTCTTTGTATGGAGTAAAACACAGTAAATATATAGGTTTATTACAGTCATGATTTTTTGTTCACAGAACAATGGTTTGCAGTGTGCTTTATGTGGAGAGCCAGTAATTATCCTAATGGTTTTCTTTTGTTGTATTAGGATGTCACAAACTGAACTCGAGTTCCCCCATAAATAATACCAAATGTTAGGATGCTTTGGAACAATGCAAAATAACACATTCTAACATAATTTTGAGATACACAGTCCATAAATGGCCATGATAAATACATCAATCTAGACAATCTACCACTTATATATTGTACATGTTGACCCCAGGATAATTTTTCATCTATATACACCCCTAAAACCTTAACACAACTAGGATCATCTGATGGAGGCTTGTCTTAGACTAAAAACCATCTGTTGCACTTTTTTATCATTCAGTAGGAAGACATTTGATTTAAACATCCTGCTTGAGTCACTGTCTCTGCAACACAAGCTTTGAGGCTGCTGAAATCATTACTGGTACTACAATGAATGAAAGTTGAATCATCTGCATATAGTACTGTCATGGACTCAATGAATGATGGCAGATCATTAATCATTATTAGGAACATAAAAGGTGCCAGTACAGATCCCTGTGGTACACCTATTTTAACTAATTCAATACATGACTTTTCTTTACCTACACAAACAGTTTGCTTGCAATTCTGTAGGTATAATTTTAATAGTTTACGGGTGTTACCTCAAATGCCATAGTACCCCATTCTTTCTAGGAGTATTTTATGCTCTACACAGTCAAGAGCCTTACTTAGATTACAGAGGTAACTAGAGCAAATCCTTTATCCTCAAAAACTTGATGTATGTGTTTGACTACTGAGTCTATAGCATCAAGAGTTGACAAGTTCTTCCTAAAACCATACTGTGATTTGCTAATTATTCCTGCATTTTCAAAGTACACAGATAACTGTTGGTATACTACACATTCAAACACTTCAGAGAGAGCTGGGACAATGGATATTGGTTTGTAACTTGAAGGTGAGTCAATATCTCCGGTTTTATATATTGGGACTACCCTAGACACTTTTAGCTCATTTCTTGCTTCCCCATGCCCTTCATCCCACACAATGTTGTGTCTAGCTTTTAACTGTCCACCCATTCTGTGGATGCCTTAGACTCCATATTCCCAAGCTCTTTAGCAATCTTCAGAGCCTCACTCTGCAACATGATTCCAGACAAAGATAATTTTTTTGCCCCTGCACTTATGAACCACTTCCACACTATCTCATTAATCGCTTCATTTCCTATTTTCTTCACCTTTCCTTTCTTTTACATGTTCCCTTTTATCCATTCATCCCATACCTCATCCTCGATTCTTGAAGTTTCATAGATTTTTGTTTTCCCGCATTTTAAATGCAATATTATTTTGCACACAGACAATTTGCCTTTCTCACTCTTCTCAATTACCATAATCTTTTTGTTAAATGTTAGTGACACAAACTTTTTGTTCGACATCCTATTGTCACTTAAAGTGTTACAAGTTAACTGAAACTTGCAGAAAATAATGCAGATAATGCATTTCCTTGGAATGTGTGTCCTTGCCAGATAAAACTATAGTTTAACAGAACAACACTCAACTCTTCCACATAACAGCATTGCCAGGACTGTGCAATCTTTGTGTTCGAAGTAGCATCCTCATACACACATAAATAACTAAGGTATAGCATAATACAATAGTATTGTAGAAGCTTTTGTCCAAATTATAAAATCAATTATTAATTAAGTCTTAAAATTTGCATTTCATTTCTGCATTTGAGACATCCCTCTTTGTGCAAAAAATTAGCATATAAAAGTGTATTTGGGAGTCAGTACTAAAATATTTGTACAATTTGGCCAGATTCCCAAATTATAAACATTCTGCTTTGGTGAAGTTTTACTGTACTTATAATGAAACTAATAAATTTTGTTTGGATTTAGGACTTTCTGACCATTGTGCTCTGTTTTTGGAGTTAACAAAAAAATGGAACCTTACTCTAAAAAAAATCTATGCCAAAATACAGTTCATCATAGATTAAACAAGTTACAACAGACTATAGTATTTCAGGTTCTGCAAATGTTTCTAAATTCTTAGAAAGCTTTTGACACATTTTAATGATAATTTGCCTCTTACTGAATACAATAAAAATTATCAAGTAAAGTAAAGTGAATTATTGAGGAGTAAAAACATCCAGTGCGAGAAAAAGACAGCTATTCATAGAATTAAAACACAACAAATTACTGAGTTTATTACCTATGGAAAAAATCACAAAAATATTTGTAAGAAAATCTTGAAGGTAAAAAAAGAATTATTAGATAACAGATTTCCTTGGAAAATGTAAATAAGACAATGACATTATGGTCAGTGAACAAAGCTGAAACAGATGCTACAGTTAGTGGCCATGATATTTCTAAAATTGATGTAGAGGACAAAACTGTTTTAAATTCTGCTCAAATGTAAGAACTGTTATGTAATTCTTTACAAATGTAACTAAATCAAACACCAATCATGCCGATAAAGTTTTCACCACCGTGTAGTTTGAAGGTGAATCTCTCACTAAACTCAGTGAAACTACAGCAAAAGATATAGAAATTGCAGCATAATTTCAACTTGACTATAGCTTTTAATAAAGGAACAAATATCCAATGAATAACTATACAAAGTGTCTTTTGGTGCACTTACAAAAAGCATGATTACAAACTATGGTATAGAATAACTTGATAATTTCAACTTTTTATCTGATACAGGGTGCAAGTGTGAAAAATTAGCTTTCAAATGAGTCTTTTCAGCATCAAAAATAATATCCAACTCTTTAAACAACAACTTTGAAATTTTACTAATGGGGACATCCTACACATACTGGATCGATGACAGTCAGTTGCTATATGTCAAATATTGAAGTGTCACTTGTAGTTACAATCAAGAAAGCACTGCATCTTTAGTAAGATGGTTAGATTTTTTAATGTTGTTCACTATGCACCTCAACAAGTACTCAAAATCTGCTTTTATTACTCAAAAGTAGTTCATGAATGGATCTACATTTATGAGTATTAATTCTGTAAATACCATTCAACATCTCATGTAAGAACACAATAATTCTATTCCTTGAGACACAATAGGTGTACTTCACAGATGACATGAAATCACCACTTGCCAAATATTTAAGTGTTACTTGCAGCTTCACACAACCTGGGGCTACATCCCTCATATGTGTTTCTGATCTTTGACTGGAGTTTGATACACTACTCAACAAACACTCAAAATTTGTTTTTGTCATGATAAAATGGTTATGAATGAACTTTCATCTTTCAATGTAAATTCTTTTCCAAGTGTATTTGTAACCCCCATTGTCTTGCTGCACAAAATCCATTTTATGTCCAACATTTGCATTTTCTTTTCTTTTCAGAACATTTAACTCTGACTCACTTTTACTGGCACAATCTGTGCTACTTCATTAACATCTGTCCAAATCATTTCAACTGGCACTGGCATCATTTTGAAAATTGTAGAACTACATAGCAGTTCTGATTTACTGTGTGAACTGTGGCTCATGCTGCGACTGCAAAATGTCACCAGCTGTGGCATCACATCAGTTGCTGTTTGAGTCTAGATATACTACTGAAATTTAATAATAAAATGCATTAACAAATAAATAATTTCATCAAATCACTTTCAGGGTGATGTGATTCTCTTGTATTAAATTAATGTTAAGTCTTTGGTTATCTCTATTATTAACAGCAGTTTAGTTGAACTAGAATTCTTAAAATTACTTCTGAAGTGGTAAATGAAGAAGTTTGGGGTAGACATCTTGTAATACTACAGCAGTTAGCTACATTGAGCATCACGCAACCTTTCTGCAGCACTGTCAGTTAAGCAAGTGGTTTTAATGTATCATTTAGTGTGATAAGTACCTGAAAACCGAATGATGGTTGTGGTTGATATTTCATCTTCTTCACGTTTTATCTTTACTGTACAAGTCCATTCTCCAAGATCCCTCATTTCCACACTCTTGATACTCAACTGACAGAGACCAGCTTCCATAATGTGAACATAGGATGATGCATTTTGAAGAGGTCCAAATACAGCTCCATCAGGTCGCTTAAATGAACAGTATTCCATAACATACATAGGTGATACCATCTGACAGCCTATTGTTATACTGTCACCAACATGTGACACAACCATTTCATTTACCGCAGTTAAAGGGATTTCTGAAACACATAAACATTGATTATTGGTGGTAAAAATAAGAACAGGTGATATGTAATGTCATGAAAGAGATATATATATATATATATATATATATATATATATATATATATATATATATGCTATGGTCATCGGTCCCTCAGAGAGAGAGAGAGAGAGAGAGAGAGAGAGAGAGAGAGAGAGAGAGAGAGACAGACAGACAGACAGAGAGCGCATATGCATGCATGTACAGATGCACTCGAGAATCATAAAAGTGTTATGATGTGCTCAGGAGGAAGCACTTGCTGTCACTTACAGCAGACTCTTCTAATGCTACCTCATGGGACATGGGCAACTGTGAGAGTCTGCCAGTGAGCAGACATAGCTAATGTAGGCTACCTGCCAGTGTGACTTTTTCCACCATACTTGTACCTTGTACTGCCTTGTGCATGAAATATTTGCCCATCATTATCCATGGACACTAGGATGAGCTGAGGCATACAGCCACACAGGCTTTAGCCCAGGTACCTCACTGCCCAATATCAGCCATTTGCCCACACATGTCCATCATAGCCTGCAGGCATCAGGCTGCTAACAGCCAAGCATTTGAGCAGGAACAGCCTGACCTATGGAGTGACAGTGCCTGTGAAGTATGTGACCTCTAGAAGTAAGTAGACATCTGAAAGCTAGGATGACATTACCTTTATCATTTGAGTGGTGGAAGAGGAAAAAGGAAGGAGGAAAGTGGCCATGTAGTGTCACACAAAAAATTTTGCCATACATGTACCACACGTTAAATAACCAAATAGGAAAGAAAGATACAGTTTAATAACAAATGGTTTAGCACTGACCAACAGATCATAACAAGCAAGCTGACAGTCCAAAGACAGTACCCTCATAATCCATGTGAGTGACAACACTGGTTATTCTCTGCCATACTTAAGGGGCGTATTTGTGTAGATGTAGAAAGAGTGACGAAGTTCCATGATCCTGTATCACAGTACCATCTTTTCCAGATCTCCTGGATGACAGCATAGTGTTTATGATGCAAACATGACTAAGCTTGGAGGCATTGGCCTACAGCTCTGTTCAAACCACAATTCTGAATTTTACAAACTTGGACAGCTACAATGCCTGCAATGTCGAGACAGCTGAAATTATATAAAACCCTGTCTTGTGTAAATGTGTAGCAATGTAGAGATCTGATAGCTTTCAGTAATCATTATTTAAGATCAATTTCTTATGGTGGAATGAGGGCTGTGTAGTATTGGAATGAGAACAGGGAAGGGGCTGGATGGGTGAGGACATTGACTAACATAGGTTGAGGCCAGGAGGGTAATGGGAATGTAGGATATATTGCAAGGAAAGTTCCCACCTGTGCAGTTTAGGAAAGCTGGTGTTGATGGGAAGGATCCATAAGGCACAGGCTGTGAAGCAGTCACTGAAATGAAGGATGTCATGTTTGGCAGAATGCTCAGCAAAGAGGGTGGTTCACTTGTTTCTTGGCCACAGTTACTCGGAGGCCATTCATGCAGACAGACATCTTGTTGGTTGTCATGCCCACATAGAATACAGCACAGTGGTTGCAGTTTAGCTTGTAGACCACATGACTGGTTTCACAGGTAACTCTACATTTGATGGAGTAAGGGATCTTAAGCACTGGACTAGAGTAGGTGATGCTGGCAGGATGTATGGGACAGGTCTTGCATCTAGGTCTATTACAGGGGTATGAGCCATGAGGTAAGGGGTTGGGAGCAGGTGCTATGTAGGGGTGGATGAGTATATTGTGTAGGTTTGGTGTACAATGGAATACCACTGTGGGAGGGGTGGGAATATAGTGGGCAGAACATTTCTCATTTCAGGGCATGACGAGAGGTAGTCGAAACCCTCCCAGAGAATGTAATGCAGTTGCTCCTGTCCCGGGTGGTATTCCTCAGCAGCACTTCCCTCTCTGCCTCCCCTACCCTACTATCCCTCCCCATCCCCGCCCCAGCCTCCTCCTTACCCCCGCCCAATCACCACTCCCATCATGTGCTGGTGCTGCTGCTTGCAGTGTGGCTTCAGTTGCCTGAGACTGCAGTCATGTGTGTTGGAGTTGCATTTGTGTGTGTGTGTGTGTGTGTGTGTGTGTGTGTGTGTGTGTGTGTGTGATCATCTTTTTTTGACAAAGGTCTTACTGGCCAAAAGCTTTATTTGTGACAGTCTTTTTGTTATGTCTATCTGCGACTCAGCATCTCCACTATATGGTGAGTGACAACTTTCCTTTTCATATTATTGTTACATTCCATCCTGGGTTTTCCATTGTTTAAAAACAAAACTGTTGTACCTACTGCTTGTGTGTTTATACACACTAATCTGTAAACCTACAAGACTAATTTTCATGGAATTATCACAGAGACTTGAACATATCTTGTAGCAACACATAGGTTTAATTTCATCAAAATCAAAGAAGGGGAAAAAAGATATCATAATTTAAAGTTTTATCTGAAATTGTCTGCTCATCTTAGTAGTTTGGATTTTTAATCATCACAGCACTGTACACCAAAAAGCTAATGGATGGTATTGTTAGTCTTACAATACACCAAAGAATCAAAAGATGGGGTTGTTAGTTTTTTAACTCAGTGATAGATATATTTTCGTGTTAGTGACGGAATTTAGTGCCAAAATCTTATCTTTAAAAATACAGACTAATATTGAATTTCCATAGCTTGAATATAAGGATTTACTGCTTTTGCTTCATTTATTAAAAACTTAGCACTATTGCTTTGCTTCTTTCAGTGGACTTTATTTATATTATATGCTATGAAAAACTAATTTATTAAGTTTGCTTTGTGATTTGAATGCCTACTCACTACTGATTGTGTTTTGTTTACGAAAAAAATGTCTAGAAAAAGGTTTGAGTCTTTGTCTGTACACCAGAATGAGTAAAAGACTGAGGACTACATGGTTTTCTGAATCCAATGCGGATCATGAGGCAAGAATAGGTGCAAGTTGAGAACACTAACCTTTAACTCACTCTTTGCAAACTCCTCCTGAAAGAGAGGTGTGATCTTACTCTGATCAAAAGCATCATGCATTATCTAACTCCTGCATTTGCAGAGGTTTAAAGTTACTTCTCTTCAAAGTGACATCGTAGAATCAGAAATTTTAATGGGAAGTGGCACAGGCAAGTGAGATTTTATACATTGAATCCTGCTTATTCATTAACAATTTACTATTTTTCGTTAAATGTCCACAGTTCCTGGTGAGTTTATGTTATGGCATGACCTGTATGCTGTGGGTATGGACCCTAGTGTCAGTTGCCTTTTGTGTGACCAGCTCTATGTCTCTCTCTCTCTCTCTCTCTCTCTCTCTCTCTCTCTCTCTCTCTCTCTCAAATTCAGAAGCAAACTAACTCTTCACACATGTCCCCAATCATACTGCTTCAGTCTCTGTAGACAAAGAAGCTTTATGAGTCAAAAATAAATACCAAGCATATTAAGTCTTGGGTTGGTTCAAATGGCTCTGAGCACTATGGGACTTAACATCTATGGTCATCAGTCCCCTAGAACTTAGAACTACTTAAACCTAACTAACCTAACGACAGCACACAACACCCAGTCATCACGACAAAGTCTTGGGCACAGCTATATATGAATACCCAGGTAACACAAGCTTTCTCAGATAATGTGAAAATAAAAATGTACAGTTTCTGAATAAGAACAAGAACCAATTAAGTTTCTATGGGTATAGCAAACTGATATGAGTGTGACAATGGTAAATAGTTTGAGGACATCATAAGTTTATTCTTAATTAAACACTCAGCTACAGCAGAAATTAAATAAATATTGAAAAACAATTTTTCCCTCGTAACTTGTAACACAGGGCTGGGAAGAAGACAATGATTTAGTGCCTCCTCAAACATAATGAGGTCATTAGAGACAGACACAAGTGAAAACTGGGTAAGAATAAGGATTGAAATCAGCTGTCCTTTGAGAGAAATGATCCTGAAATTTGCTGTACACAACTGTGCAAATCAAGGAAAATTTAAAAATAAATGGTTGCATATGGATTTTATCTCCGATCCTCCTGAATGCAACTCCCATGTCTTAATCACCACATCACATACTCAGTCAGCTGTAACAGAGTTCTGATGGCTGGATAATAATCCCCCAATGGTATTGGTGATTAAACAACAACATACAATGGTAATGCTAAAAAGTATGTTTTCCATCATAGTTCAGGAGCTATGAAAAACCTTATAACCATAAATACATAAATTACCATAATAATTCCATAAATCTCATTAAAAGTTATTGTACATCATCAGCTATTATTAAGTGATGTACATGGTAATATTTTGTGTGTTCAGTATAATGATATCAATGGGGTCAGCATGTTTAGTTTATGGTTTAGTTGTATGTGTACTGATTTAATTTTGTGCTGCAGTGTCAGTCTGATGATTCTGTAATTTTCAAGTCATATATTGACATCCTTCCACATGAACCACAGACATTGCCAAGTTGGGGTAGCTTGTATGCCTCAGCAATGATAGCTGAAGCATAGGTGCAACCACAATGGAGGGGTATATGGGGGGAAGTAAGGCAAACATGTGATTCCTGAAGAGGGGCAACAGCCTTTTCAGTAGCTGCAGTGGCAACAGTCTGGCTGATTGACTGATCTGGTCTTGTAACATAAGTCAACATCGCCTTGCTGTGCTGGTACTGTGAAAGGCAGAAAGCAAAGGAAAATTACAGCTTTACTTTTTCCAAGAGCATGCAGCTCTACTGTTTGATTAGTTGATAATGACATCTTGCGTAAAATATTTTGGACGTAAAATAATTTCCCATTCAGACCTCCATGCAAGGAACACTCAGGATGACATCTTTAATAAAAAAAATAACAAAAACAATACTAGAATTCTACCAATTGTAGTGTGGAATATTAGATCCTTTGGTTTGGTAATTAGGTTAAAAAATCTGAAAAGGGAAGTGGATAAATTGAGGTTAAATATAGTGGGGATTGGTGAAGTTCAGTGGCAGGATGAACAGGACTTCTGCTCAGGTGAGTACATGGTCATAAATACAAAACCAAATAGTGGTAGTGCTGGAGTAAGTCTAACAATCAATAAGAAAATAGGAATTTGGGTAAATTACTATGAGAGCATGGTGAATGAATTATCATCCATAAGTCAGAGACACAACACAAACACCCATCACACTAGTAAAAGTTTATACAACAACTGGCTCCACAGATGATGAACTGATTGAAAGAATATGAGCCCCATTATTGCCAATTTGTTTATAGAAGTTTTTGAGAATGTGCCTTAGAGTCAGCAGCTTTGAAACCTGCATTTTTTTCAGATATGTAGACAACACTTTTGTTCTTTGGCCTTGTGTTAGAGAAAAATTGAATGTCTTTTTAGAACACCTGAATTCAATCCATTTAAATATTTATTTCATAAGGGACAGGCCATTTATAGGAAGCCTACTCACACTGCAGGCTCATAGTTGTCACCATCTGGCTCAGCATGAGAGGGTACTTCATCCCTTGGTTTACAGCATCCATATCATCTTGGACCTTGAGAAGTTTCATCCGAATGGTTATTGTGAAAGGCAGATCACACATGCATTGCACTTTTGACCAACTGTGCACCAGATGAGTGATGATGAAATCAAGGTGGCAACAATGTCTATGGTCTTTTTGACCTATGCAGGGAGCATTTTGAACACGACTGGTCACATTTTGTGAAAATATGATGTGAAGTGTATTTTTTGACCACCATGTAAGATCATGGTCCTTTTAAGTTCCGTAAAGGACAATCTCAGTTTGCCTAAGGCAGATGTCTAATGTATTTCTTGCAGTTGTGGCATGTCATATATTGGTTAGACAATCAGGACTGTGGAGAACTGGTGTACTGAGAATAAGCAGCATACATGCTTACAACAGCCAAGCAAATTCACCATTACAGAACATTATCTTGGCACCAGTCATCTTATGGAATATAACAACACAGAGATTTTGGCATACACTTCCAGCTATTGGGGTACTGTTCTTAAAGAAGCTGTAGAAAATAAATTAGCAAGTAACTTTATCAATAGAGATGGTGGTTTTTGTATGGAACCATGCTCTCTTACTTGTCAAAAAATAGAGGAACAGAGTTTATGCTGCCTCACCCATTGATTATTAATTTCACTGTCAGTAACTTCTGATTTACAGAGAGAGAGAGAGAGAGAGAGAGAGAGAGAGAGAGAGAGAGAGAGAGAGTTATCTTTCCAGAGCTTCTCTGAAAACTGAGGTTTTAAATAATTTCCTTGCACAGCATTTTCTTGCTGCAAATTTTGCCTTAGTAACAGCTGGGTGTTCTGCTGTTGAAATATCAGTGGTTGCCAGAAATATCACATGGCTGCATTCCCGTACGTTATTTGAAGATTGAAAGAATGTATGATGAAATAAAACAAATTATTCAGGTATTTAAGGGACAGGAAAATTTAATTGTGATAGGTGACTGGAATTCAGTAGTAGGAAGAGGAGGAGAAGGAAAAGTAGTTGGAGTAGATGGGCAGGGGGGAAAGTCATAAAAGAGGAAGCCTCCTGGAAGAATTTTGCACAGAGCGTCTTCACTAACACATGTTTTAAGAGTCATGAAATAAGGTTGTGTGCATGGAAAAAAGGGCTTGAGACAATGGAAGGTTTCAGGTTCAGAGATTTTGGTATCAAATTTTAAACCATAAGACTGAGACATTTCTGGGGCAGATGTGAACTCTGGCCAGAAGCTATTGGTTATGAGCTGTAGATTAGTTCACTGCAGTTTGCTTTATTTTTTGTCCATTGATCATATTTGATGATGATTTTAGACATGTCACATTGCCAGTTTTGTATGGAATAAACAAATATATTAGAAATTTGTCATTGATAAAAAATAATGTTGACAGGTAATCAAAAGCGACCAGGTATTATAGGCACAGTATAGAAACACAAAAACTATTTTTAGTGATAACCAGTGCTTATAAATACCAATAGCCTGCATTAATTTACACAACAGTCTTGCAGACATAAGGAAAGTCTACAAAGTTGAATGTTCTCACCTTACTGCCAAAATTGTAATACATGTATAAAAACTGTAGACACACTGTAGAAAATAATTAGACAGTTACACATAGTGAAAACTCATATTTGCACCAACACACAGGATCAGGAACACAAGTTTCCACTTTGTATGTTATCTTCTATATTTTCAGCACTACACTTTGTCTTTCTTTTTCCTTATTTCAAAATACTTATTTTCCACAAGAAAAAGCAAATGTTTTATCCTAGTCCCTACAAGTACTACTTCACCAAATACCTACATCCAGAGATGAGATGTTCAATCGGCTTTTTTTTTTAAGGTGCTCATTTCCTTTGTGCTCTTTACACTAAGTAGCAGTCTGTTGTAGAATAAGCTACCAGCATATGTTGGGCCCCTGTCTGTATTTGCAATTTGTTGCCCCGGATATGGTAATTTTCTCTAGTTCTTGGTGCTGGTCATAAAAATCTCTATTTGGAGGTGCTGTAAAATTTGCTATTAAAAGAAATATTTTCTCATATATGTACAAACTTGCTGGAGTTAATATTTTAAATTCTTTGAATTAGTTTTTTGCAGGATTCCTAAGGTGTTAGTTTTGCTATGCATCTGATGGCTTTCTTTTGAAGTTTTAAAATTCCCTGAATGTGTACTTCTGTTGCTCCTCCCATCACTGGAATACACATGGTAAGATAAGTCCATACCTAGTACATTACTGTGACCACCATATACACATATTTTTTCATTAAGAATGCATCTGTACCAATATTTATCAATGTGGCTTTCTTAAGAAAAAAATTTGTCCATCTCTATTCCCAGAAACCTACTACCATCCACTTGTTCTTAGTCTGCACCCACAGTGCTCAGAACAAGAACCTCTGAGCTGTTAGTTCTGTTTGTTTCAAATTTAGTACACATTGGTTTCTTCCTGTTGATCAATAAATTATTTTCTCTAAAATTTTATTCTGCCATTTGCATGTTGTCAATAGCTGTCTTTTTCAAATCCTTTACTGAGTCAGTATTTACCAGTTAATCTGGCTTATTCACATAGACAATAACTGTTTCATTTAGTGCAGTGGGCACATCTGTTACACATGGTACAAGATATAGAGCAGAGGTTATAGTATTGAACCATGAGCTACTCCATTTTGCATCTGCAAGAAATCAGAGTAGGCATTTTTCTCTGTATTTTCGGTTTTATGTTTTATTTCAACCCATTCTTGCCTGTTTTCAACAAAGGTTTTTATAATATCCACAGCTTTTCCTCTTAAGCCATAGCAGTCCCAGTTTCTCTAGATTAATTCTGTAACTAGGGATAGGAAAATGTAGCTTATATTGTTGTAAAAGTTCACATCTGTTTTTTGTTCTAAAATGATTAGATGCCAACAATTTAAAGGCTTGTCATGCTACATGATTGTAAACAAACAAGCCTTAGTGCTTTGCAATTGACTGTTAAAAAAAACTTCCTAGCACTTAAATCTATATTTGGTGTTAACAAATCTCTCTTCTTCAAATTTCTTTTCTTCCCATTGCCAGTCAATAATTAATATCCTCTTTACTTTGGCCATCATCAGTTATTTTTCCACCCAAATAACAAAACTCATCTACTGCTGTGAGTGTCTTCTTTCCTAACCTAATTCCCTCTGCATTGCCTGATTTAATTTGACTACATTCCATTGTTCTTGCTTTTGTTTTTTTATATTCATCTTATACCCTCCTTTCAAAATAATATCGATTTCATTCAACTGTTCTTCCAAGTCCTTTGCTGTCTCTGACAGAATTACAATGTTCTTGGCCAATCTAAAAGTTTTTATTTCTTCTCCCTGAAATTTAATTCGACAGTCTAACAGCCATGGACCAAGGGAATCAGGTAACTGCAGAATCTCTTGACTTACAAAAAGCATATGACTCAGTACTTCACAGAATATTGACAAAATTTCTACATCAACATCTACACACATACTCTGCAAGAGTACTCTTTACTAGTCATTTCCTTTCCTGTTCCACTTGCAGACAGAGCGAGGGAAAAATGGCTATCTACATGGCCCCATATGAGCCCTAATTTCTTATATCTTATCTTCATGGTCATTATGCAAAATGTATAGTGGTGGCAGTAGAATCATTCTGTAGCCAGCCAGAAATGCTGGTTCTCTAAATTTTCTCAATAAGATTCCTTGAAAAGAGTGTCTCCTTCCCTCCAGGGATTCCCATTTAAGTTTCTGAAGCATCTCTATAATACAGGGTGATTCAAAAAGAATACCACAACTTTAGGAATTTAAAACTCTGCAACGACAAAAGGCAGAGCTAAGCACTATCTGTCGGCTAATTAAGGGAGCTATAAAGTTTCATTTAGTTGTACATTTGTTCGCTTGAGGCGCTGTTGACTAGGCATCAGCATCAGTTGATGCTAAGATGGCGACCGCTCAACAGAAAGCTTTTTGTGTTATAGAGTATGGCAGAAGTGAATCGACGACAGTTGTTCAGCGTGCATTTCGAACGAAGTATGGTGTTAAACCTCCTGATAGGTGGTGTATTAAACGTTGGTATAAACAGTTTACAGAGAATGGGTGTTTGTGCAAAGGGAAAAGTTCTGGACGGCCGAGAACGAGTGATGAAAATGTAGCACGCATCCAGCAAGCATTTGTTCGCAGCCCAGGAAAATCGACTCGAGAACTAGCAGAGAGCTGCAAATTCCACAATCAACTGTATGGAAAGTCCTACGAAAAAGGTTAGTTATGAAACCTGAACTACCCGAGGCGATGGATCGGCCGCCAGGCAACCCGTGACAGAGCACTTCATCACTGGCCTCCAAGAAGCCCTGATCTTACCCCCTGCGATTTTTTCTTATGGGGGTATCTTAAGGCTATGGTGTTTCAGCCACCTCTCCCAGCCACCATTGATGATTTGAAATGAGAAATAACAGCAGCTATCCAAACTGCTACGCCTGATATGCTACAGAGAGTGTGGAACGAGTTGGAGTATCGGGTTGATATTGCTCGAGTGTCTGGAGGGGGCCATATTGAACATCTCTGAACTTGTTTTTGAGTGAAAAAAAACCTTTTTAAACACTCTTTGTAATGATGTATAACAGAAGGTTATATTATGTTTCTTTCATTAAATACACATTTTTAAAGTTGTGGTATTCTTTTTGAATCACCCTGTACTTTTATGTTGTTCAAACCTACTGGTAAGAAATCTAGCATCCCACCTCTGAATTGCTTCAATGTCTTTCAAACCAATCTGGTGTGGCTCCCAAACACTCAAGCAATACTTAAGAACAGGTCACACTAGTGTCCTATACATCGTCTCCTCTACAGATGAACCATACTTTCCTAAAATCCTCTCACTTAACCAAAGTCAGTCATTTGCCTTCACTACTACAGTTCTTACATGCTTATTCCATTTCATATCTCTCGGCAGTGTTACCCCTAGATATTTAAATCATGTGACTGTGTCAAGCAACACAGTACTATCACTGTAGTTGAACATTATTTGTTTGTTTTTCCTACTGAACTATATTAACTTACATTTTTCTGCATGTAGAGGTCTCTGCAATTCATCATACAAACTAGAAGTTTTGTCTAAGCCATTTTGTATTGTCCTACAGTCACTCAATGATGGCACCTGCCCATACACTATTAGCTAACAGCCACATATTTCTGCCCACCCTATCCAACAGGTCATTTATGTATACAGAAAACAACAACAGTCTTAGCACACTTGCCTGGGGCACTGCTGATGACACCCTTGTGTCTGACAAACTTTCACTGTTGAGGACAATGTAATGAGTTCTATTAGCTAAGAAGTCTTCAAGTCACTCACATATCTGGGGACTTGTTCTGTATGTTCATTAACAGTGTGTAGTGAGGCACTGTGTCAAATGCTTTTTGCAAATCTATGAATATGCTTGTTACCCTTCAACCATGGCTCACATAATACTGCAGGAGAAAAGAGCAAGCTGAATTTCTCACAAGCAATGCTTTCTAGCACCATGCTGATTCATAGACAGAAGCTTTTCTGTCTCAAGGAAATTTGTTATACTCAGACTGAGAATATGTTCAAGAATACTGCAGCAAACTGATGTAAAGGCTACTGGTCCATAATTTTGCTGGTTCATTCTTTTACCCTTTTTATACAAAATACTGGATTCACCAGACTTCTTTCCAATCATTTGGAACTTTGTGCTGGGCAAGAGATTCGTGATAAATACAAGCTAATTAAGAGGCCAATGCTGTAGAGTACACTTTGTAAAATCAAATTGGGATTCCAACCATTTTGGTGACTAGATTGCTGATTTCTTGATAGTGATGATGCAGCATGTTATCTTACAAGAAGAATCAACTCCATTTATAAAGTTAATTCAAGCAAGAATTTATGTAGCTTTACACAAACTGCTATCAGCTGTTTACATGCTCACAGAGTAAAAATTGTGTACTAAAATCATCAGAGTTATGTTGATATCTATTACATATACCACCCAGCTCCCAAAGGGGTAGGGGTGGGGATAAAATGGTTGGTATTGCCTGACATCTCAGATTCCCTGTGTGACCAGTGTGTTGTTTGGGTAGTATCAGAATGTATGTGAACAGGTATTCATGCACAAGCATGCACTGAGCAGAGAGTAGGGGCAAAGAAGATGGATAGTGAGAGGGGGACAGAAAAGGAGGGGAGGGGGAGATGGACAGGTAGAAGCGGGAAGAGGAGGTGGACAGAGAGGAGAAGGGGAGATAGACAGAGAGAGGGTGATGAGGCAATGGACAGAAAGATGTGGGAGGAGGGGGTGGTGGAGGTGGATAGAGATGGAGGAGGAGGAGGATATGCATGGAGAGAGTGGGAGGAGGAAGAGGAGATGGACAGTGGGAGGAGGAGAACAAGGAAATGCACAGAGAGACTGGGGGGGGGGGGGGCAAGAGGACATGGGCGGACAGATGGGGAAGGATGAGGAGATGGACAGACAGATGGGGAAGGATGAGGAGATGGGCAGAAAGAGGGAGGTACGAGGAGGAGATGGAGAAAGAGAGGGGGAGTGTGTGGAAAGGAGAGAGATTGGGGGTGGCGGGGGGGAGAGGAATAGACAGAGAAACAGGGAGGTTGTGGAATGGACAGAGAGAGAGAGAGAGAGAGAGAGAGAGAGAGAGAGAGAGAGAGAGGGGGGGGGGGGGGGGAAGGGAGAACAGACAGAGAGGGGGGAGGAGGAGGAATGGGCACAGAAAGGAGAGGAGGAGATGTGTACAACGCATGTGACACACATGCAAGGATGAAGACACAGATAAAAGACTAGTATTCTGATAAAATGAAGAATGAATGGCTAAAGGGTTTTCTTTTACTTTGGTTTTGAATATCTGGGGTTCTATAATTTCAGGTATATCAATTGGTAAAGTGTTAGAGCCTTTTGCACCAGCTTACAAAAATCCATTGTGAACTTTACATAGGGATCATAATATGGTTCTAACGAATATCAGAGTTTATTTTAAATTCACTCTTGTTATTAACTCTCATTATTAACAATAAGTGTAAGAATCTCTATGTCCCCTAAGAGGGTTCTGCAAGATGGTTGTTTATTGACATTGTGACAAGGCGTTCGATACAGTTCCCCACAGTCGTTTAATGAACAAAGTAAGAGCATATGGACTATCAGACCAATTGTGTGATTGGATTGAGGAGTTCCTAGATAACAGGACGCAGCATGTCATTCTCAATGGAGAGAAGTCTTCCGAAGTAAGAGTGATTTCAGGTGTGCCGCAGGGGAGTGTCATAGGACCGTTGCTATTCACAATATACATAAATGACCTTGTGGATGATATCGGAAGTTCACTGAGGCTTTTTGCGGATGATGCTGTGGTGTATCGAGAGGTTGTAACAATGGAAAATTGTACTGAAATGCAGGAGGATCTGCAGCGAATTGACGCATGGTGCAGGGAATGGCAATTGAATCTCAATGTAGACAAGTGTAATGTGCTGCGAATACACAAAAAGATAGATCCTTTATCATTTAGCTACAAAATAGCAGGTCAGCAACTGGAAGCAGTTAATACCATAAATTATCTGGGAGTACGCATTAGGAGTGATTTAAAATGGAATGATCATATAATGTTGATCGTCGGTTAAGCAGATGCCAGACTGAGATTCATTGGAAGAATCCTAAGGAAATGCAATCCAAAAATAAAGGAAGTAGGTTACAGTACGCTTGTTTGCCCACTGCTTGAATACTGCTCAGCAGTGTGGGATCCGTACCAGATAGGGTTGATAGAAGATATAGAGAAGATCCAATGGAGAGCAGCGCACTTCGTTACAGGATCATTTAGTAATCGCAAAAGCATTACGGAGATGATAGATAAACTCCAGTGGAAGACTCTGCAGGAGAGACGCTCAGTAGCTCGGTACGGGCTTTTGTCAAAGTTTCGAGAACATACCTTCACCGAAGAGTCAAGCAGTATATTGCTCCCTGCTACGTATATCTCACGAAGAGACCATGAGGATAAAGTCAGAGAGATTAGAGCCCACACAGAGGCATACCGACAATCCTTCTTTCCACGAACAATACGAGACTGGAATAGAAGGGAGAACCGATAGAGGTACTCAAGGTACCCTCCGCCACACACCGTCAGGTGGCTTGCAGAGTATGGATGTAGATGTAGATGTAGATACTTCTGTAGCTGCAAAGCCATAGTGACTCAAAGTGTTCAAGTATGTTGACAGTCTTGTTTCCAGGTCAACGCAATGGAAAAGATTTCTAAGCACAAAGCTGACAGAATTGAACCTTTTGGTTAACTTGTACACATGCTGATGTCACCTCAGTCTATTACTCATCCGGGTGCCCAGAAACTTCACATGTGGAGCCTCATCCAGTGTATGCCGATTGAGCTGTGCTTGTAATTTCTGTAATGTATTTTTATTTCTTTGGAATTGCATAATATGAGTCTTTGTAGGATCAAGTTTGAACTGTCACCACCTGTGAACCAGTTATGACATGGTTCCATTAATAACTTGGCTGTATCAGGTATGGATGTGTTTGGATCTTTTATCAATATACTTGTGTCATCAGCAAACATTAGAGTTTTTAAGGAGTCTTCCACTGCACCAGGTAAATCACTACTGTAGATCTAGAACAGGAAAAGTCCAAGCTTAGAATCTTGAGGGATGCCATGTTTAATGTTTCTCCACTATGAATTTAGTCTTCATTCTATTTTGTATCCTTAAATAATGTGATCCCCTGTTTCCTGTGCGAACACAAGACTTCAACCATGCAAGAGAAAGGTGTTTAATACCATACCATTTGAGTTCCCCAAGAAGACTTTGGCAAGTCATTGAAAATACCATCAGGATAACTGTTCTTCTTCAGTTCTATCATCACTGAGTTCATGAGATCATGTATAGCTCTCCTAATAGACAAGCCTTTGTGGAAGCCAAACTGAGCTGTTGTGAGCTACATTCTCAATAAATTTAGAGAAGTTGGGAAGGATGGAGATGAGTCAATAATAAGGGAACACTTGCTTATCTCCATTTTTATAAATAGGTGTTACTATTACATGTTACAGTCTTTCCCAAAATACGTATTTACTTATTGACTGATTACAAAGGTAACTTGAGGGGATATTATTGAGTACGATTTTAGTACTCTGGTTGAAATATCATCATAGCCAAAAGAGTTACTGCTTCTTACTGGCGTAATAAATGCTATAATCTCCCTAACACAAGATATGACAAAACTGATGACTGATGGTAGACTATGCAATGCCACTCTAAGTAAAGCTAACAGATCTGCCTTTGATGGACTATTTTTTGCACTTTGCTCCCAGATGCTGTTAGAAGAATTCATTTGAATTTAACATTGTCTGCCTCAGGATACTGTTATAAGGGACTTTAATGTTATCTGTCTTGTCAAATTTATTCATTTCATTCAGAATAATGCTCCAAATTGTTCTTGCCTCTTTTACAGCACTAATTTTCAAAACTGTCATCTGTAACCCGAGGCCAGGTGAGTCAGAAAGCTGCCCAACACATTCTGCTGTCAGAACTGGAAAAGTGCTAAGCTGACACAGCAAAAGTCTCCACTCATCAATGAACTGAACTCGCTTACCACACATCAAGCCCTGCCACCTAATGCCGGGCCTGGAACCTTATCAATGAAGCAAGGTGTGAGGACCAGGTTGTCACAGTGGTGACCTGGATGATGCCATGCCTGCAACTGGTCCTGTGTTGCTTCTGGCCTACATGACCAAAAATGACATCCTGTCGTAACAGAGCTGGGTCGAGTGCGCATAAATACCACCCACTCCACCCCTGCAGTATCTGTTGTCAACAACAGCCCACACTGAGAAATAATCCGCACTGACTGTTGATCCAAGGTGGGTCGTACATGCTCAGTTACTGGACACTGTCTCCACCAGCCACAGATCAGTGGTTCACACCTCGCCCTGATGCTTCTAGGAGCTGAGCCGGTGCCTTCCAGCTGGGAGCCCTGGCTGGCTACCATAAACCAACTTCAGGGCACCTTCCAGGGATCCTTGGTTCACAGTCCATACTTGGGTGCCATCCACACCTGACTTGCTGCAAAACCCCCTCTTGCCTTATGTGCAGGCACTCTGCTGCTGCAGACCTGTATCTGAGGGGCTGCTAATGCTGTATCCTACATCAGCACCCCAAGTTTTGGGGTGCAGTGTGCCTCTTCTCTACACTGTCACTTAGCATACCAGTGATAGGCTGACAGTGCTGCATCAGCATCTGACATGGTACCATAGGAGACATGTTTATGGCATAAAGCCTTGCCATCACGTCCTGCTGAGTGGGGCTGCCACAGTTTTTTTCTTGCAATTGACATTGCCACTAGGGCCAACACGACCACTGGGGTGCCAATCACATCATCTGCATGAATTCTACTAAATAAATCTGTTGTTATTTTCATTGCCATTACAATTCCATGATGGCTGAGGAGCTGGTTCACTGTGATCACTGCCGAGATAGCCTTCCTGCAACATCATCTTATAAATTTATGGATTCAGTAATGCTTGGACCATCCTGACTCCACAGCATCCCATTGTTGGAATTCTTACTTTTATGTGCATGGTAAACGGCTTTTGCTGTCTTAGTGAAATGATGACTAACTTTGCAATAGTTGTGGCAGTGAATTTTTTACTCTTGATTAGAGTTATGTTAGTCTTTCTCTCTTCGTGGCACAAGATGTTTTCATTCCTGATGTGGGCCATCCCTTTTCTCAGCTTCCACTGCATCTGCCCTGGCACATTGTAAAAGAGAGTTGTATTCATAATGCTGGAAGAAAATTTTTAGGAAAGAATTGAAATTCTCATCTACTACATGTCGCTGGTAAGTTTTTCCCCTTTTGGATCTTGTAAAGTCACTTTGAAATGTTTAACTGAGTCATCTTTTACAAATCCCTGAAATTTTTTCTCCCTTTAATGTTGCAGTGTACTTGTGACTAAAGAAAGTTATTTCCCCTTATTGAAAATGTGTAATACAGTTCTTTGCTTGGGCTTGATATTAACAGTAAATTGACAACCCCAGATATTCAAAACGAAAATAAGAGAATCCTTCTTGTGCACAACCACAATTTATCAAAATATTTAGATGTAAATGCTACCTGTAATGTTTTATTAAACATTCTCATCTTTGCCAGTACAAAGACCTTTCAAAATGTCCATGTAAAGTTACATAAATGCTTTTTTGAAATTTTGTATAAAAACAGCAGCCAATGGCCTTGCCGCAGTGGTAACACTGGTTCCCGTCAGATCGCCGAAGTTAAGCGCTGACGGGCTGGGTTAGCAATTGGATGGGTGACATCCAGTCTGCCGAGTGCTGTTGGCAAGCAGGGTGCACTCAGCCCTTGTGAGGCAAATTGAGGAGCTGCTTGATTGAGAAGTAGCAGCTCCGGTCTCAGAAACTGCCATACGGCCAGGAGAACGGTATGCTGACTGCATGCCCCTCCAGATCCGCATCCAGTGACGCCTGTGGGCTGAGAATGACACGGCAGCCAGTCGGTACTGTTGGGCCTTCATGGCCTGTTCGAGAGGAGTTTAGTTTTTAGTTTAAGAGGGGCATAGAGTCAGAGAGTCAGTACACAGCTATCCTGGGCTTTGGCGACTCTCGTGACCTTGGAGCTGCTACTTCTCAATCAATTAGCTCCTCAGTTGGCATCACAAGACTGAGTCATCTCATTGCATTCCTCCCATCAATGAAAAATCCCTAGCTGTATCAGTAATTGAACCTCCACACAGCAGTTAGCCATGCTCACCAGTCAGCTATGGAGGCTGACAACTTTTTTCAACATAGCTATTTTTCTCCCAGTATACATGTATAAAATAATCTATAAGTAATTCTCATAATTATCAGTGTGAAAAGATTAGTACCAAGCAGAATCTGTTGTTAGTTTACAGGATGTCCATGAAAGAAAATTCCAGTTGGAGTGGTATATTATAACAGTTTAATTTAGACTATTTACCACAAATCATACATCAAATTGAAGGTAAACTAACCTTGTTTTTCTTATAAATGTTCAATGTGTGCAACTTTAGTTTTACAGCACACTTCCAACCTAAAATCCAATTATAATTTAATAATTTCCATAGCTAGCCAGCTAAATGTGCTATTGTCAACTTCTGTTCCCATAGTACCATTTGGTGTTATAGTGAAGATGACAACCATGAAGTCACAGTAGTGAATTGGGCAGATTCCAGGTCTATGACACTTATATCCAATAGTAAATTGCCACCACCTTTCAACAGTGTTCTAAGAAAGTGTGGATACAATCCTGACCTTATATTTTCCAGCAACACCATCACATGTCTGTGCATAAAGTCAGTATGCTCACCGATTCGTAAGTCTCAACAAAGATCAATTGTGTCAGATTTTGCCTGCAATACATCCACAGTATGTTTCATTTTGCCACAGATACTACTTTTTAAAAAAAGAAAAAACTGGAAGAAGTTTAAATCTCTCCTTGCTCCTTGATCAAGAGGTAATGCATATTAGTCCATACTCTGAGCAATACAACTAATACATAATTGCTGTGAACAAATGTTCTAAGATGTCCATCCCTCATGTATGTTGAATTACGCATGTGCAAGGGCTGCCCTTAAGATAGCATCAGACCTCAGTCACTACTACTCAACATTTGAACAAGACCCATTTGACAAAGAAACATCATCTTGTGGATTGTATTAACTCAAATCAGTATCAGTTGCCAAGTAGGGGCAGAGAGTCAAGCTTATGGAAGAAACTGATTTCAGCAAAAACAGTCAAAAAGCCTGGAAACTTCTGAGATGCCTCCATAATGATACATGCAAACATAGACAGTCAATGATATTGCCAATCAACTATTAATAAAGAGTAAATTTGACAACCAAAACATCAAGCCAAAATCTAGTAACATGTGTACTTCTGTTACCTAGCTGTCTAGACCTTACTATTTGGAAGAACTGCAGAGGGCAGGTAGTAAGTGTAACACAGAAAAGGCTGCTGGCTTGGATGACATTAGGAATGAGCAAATAAAGTGTTTCAGACCCAAAACATTAAAATGAATTTTAGATCTTTTTAATAACTGCTTATGCTCTGGAAGGATCCCTAGAATCAGCAGGAAAGCTCAAGTCATTACTATCCTTATACCTGTCACAGGAAACAAATAACCTAAGAATTACCATCCAATATCCCTTCTTACAAGGTAACCTCCCCATCGCACCCCCCTCAGATTTAGTTATAAGTTGGCACAGTGGATAGGCCTTGAAAAACTGAACACAGATCAATCGAGAAAACAGGAAGAAGTTGTGTGGAACTATGAAAAAAATATGCAAAATATACAAACTGAGTAGTCCATGTGCAAGATAGGCAACATCAAGGATAATATGAGCTCAGGAGCGCCGTGGTCCTGTGGTTAGTGTAAGCAGCTGTGGAATGAGAGGTCCTTGGTTCAAGTCTTCCATCGAGTGAAAAGTTTAATTTTTTATTTTCAGACAATTATTATTTGTCCATCCGTCCATCTGATGCAAGGTAACTGCATCGTAGTATGGGGACGTTACACCTAAACAAGCATCGAAACAAAACATATGTTTTGACAGAGCACAGGGAAAACTGTGTGACTGTGAAACTGTTGCATTCATTTGTTGCAGTTTATGTGACAAACTCTTGTGTTTTCATCACTTTTTTGGGAGTGATTATCACATCCACAAGAAAACCTAAATCGGGTAAGGTAGAAGAATCTTTTTGCCCATTCACCAAGTGTACAAGTTAGGTGGGTCGACAACATATTCCTGTCATGTAACGCACATGCCGTCACCAGTGTTGTATAGATTATATCAGATGTATTTTCCTGTGGAGGAATCGGTTGACCTATGACCTTGCGATTAAATGTCTTCGGTTCCCATTGGAGAGGCACGTCCTTTCATCTACTAATCGCACGATTTTGTGGTGCGGTCGCAAAACACAGATTATAACTTTGTGAAAATAAAGAAAGTAAGCTTTTCACTCGAGGGAAGACTTGAACCAACGACCTCTCGTTCCGCAGCTGCTCACGCTAACCACGGGACCACGGCACTCCTGAGTTCATACTATCCTTGATGTTGCCTGTCTTCCACATAGACTACTCAGTTTGTCTATTTTGCTTATTTTTTTCATAGTTCCACACAACTTATTCTTGTTTTCTCAATTGATCTGTGTTCAGTTTTTCAAGGCCTATCCACTGTGCCAACTTATAACTAAATCTGAGGGGGGGTGCGATGGAGAGGTTCCCTTGTTAGCCACCTGTATAAAATCCTTGAGGAAATGATTCTGAGCCACTTGAAGGAAGCAACTTGTGACAATGTTCCTGCTTTCTTTCTTTCTTTCTTTGTTGTTCTCGGTGTTGATGTATTGGCTAAAGAAATAGGGGATGGAAGTGCAGTACTGTCTACTGTAAATGAGTAGCCGACAGGTACAAGTTGTTTACTTTCACTTTCCACAACCCCCCCTCCATAGAAACATTTAATATGGTCAGTGCACTATTGTTTAGCTTTTGATAAGCCTCATTAATAGTTTGCAGGCAAACATCCACATACTGCTACAATAGTTTACTCTTGAATATCTACGACCACTAAAAACATAACCACATAATTCATAATTCACAGTTCTTTCAGAATAATGAGGTACATATGGAACAGACACTGTCATTGTTTTAACACATGGCCTGATTGTATTACACTTATTTCACAGTTACATTGATGCACTGTTGTTGTTCTAACCAACATAGGTTCCTCGTCAGAAACTTGGCTGTGGACTAAATGTCTCAGGACCGAAAATTGGGCCCTTATGTATCCTCACAATAATAGATACTGAAACTACACATTGTTTGATGCTTAATTTACAGTAATTACAATAAAAACTTAACTCATTAAATTAACTGAATACATCAAAAACTTCTATCTTTTTAACAGTTTCTTCTACTACAAGAGTTAGGCCAAATTATTTGTTAAAATCGTCAAATTAACATATACAGCTATGCAAACAATACTTTTGACAAAACTGTTAATTACTTTGGAATTAATTAAGGGCTAACATGTTTTCGAGGAGAGCCAAATAGATACTTTAAGATTATTAATTTTTCGTTTTGCAAATATTTATAATTAGTACAGAATTTATATTTGTTTGTAAGTCAACAATAGAATTTAAGTTACGAAACAATTACTGATTTCACCCTATAACAAAAGATACTAACTAGGCATAATCAAAATAAATTAGAAAATCAATTACATATATAAAACTAAGCACAAAATTAGATCTGGTGTTATATTCTTTAAAACTGAGGGCCAACCTTTCTCTTTTATGAAAATGCAAATTATACTCATGTATGTTAATGTTAATTAGTTAAAAGTGAAAAAATGAATTTAAAGCAGGCAGATGGCAAAACAAGAGGGGATGTAAAAACATCCTAGCTTGCTTCATCACAAACTGACTCTGCACTCATATATGAACACGTTGGTTTTAGACCTAGTGAAAGCTGCACTTTGCAGATCCTCAGTCTTATCCAGTACATCAAAAATGGTTTTGAATCACATACAAGCTCCAGCATGGCCTTTGTTGATCTGTCTGCTTTATGCAGCACTGTAAACCATAAATTACTTCCGAAAAAATTCTGTGAAATGTCAAATAATTCTGTTTTAACCACCTGAATTGCCAATTTCTTTAGCAACTGAAGATCCTTCATGCAGTTTTAAGGACAGCACAGTAGACAGAGACTACAGAGAAATGGGCTTCCTCAGGGCAGTACCCTGGCCGCTATACTCTTTAATATACAGATGAAAGACAAACAACTTCCACTATATACCAAAATTTTCTCTAGGTGGATGATCTCGTGTTGGTCACCCAGGGAGAGGATTTTGGTGATGTTGAAATAAACCTGTCTAAAGCACTGGAACAAAAAAAGGTCAGTTCTAAATTGATAATAAGTTAAGGCCTAATCTACCAAACTCAAGTCTGTGCTTTCCACTTATAAAGCAGACACACCAATCAACAACTACAGTGAGTTTAAAAAAATTTGTGATTTTTGGAAGTTCAATACAGAGCAAGTGGAGGGAAACATAGTTGCCAACGTCTGCTAGGTGCATCAGCAGGTGACCACACTATAATGGCAGGTTCACTTGACTGCATGCTACAATCTTTCTCAAATGCTGTTTAAAGAAATCAATCTAAACTCTCATTCTTGCACATCTTAAAGTTTAATTATTCAGATTCATGATGAAAGCCCTATCACTTCGTTAATGGTCATAGTAGTTGTGATATTTTGTTAGTAGGTAACTACCGCTAGAAATTTTTAGTTTGCAGTGAAAAATTTATGTTTGGTGCATGTTAGATTACATGTTGCTGCATATTAAATGAATATAATGTATTGAATCATTCTTTAAACTTGGAGCCATATCACTGTCTGTTCCAGCCTCAAGAAAATGAAATGTATGTAAAGTGCTCTATCATGAACTCATGCGTCAGTGAGAAAAACGGAGAATGAAAGTACATAAATCCTCATATCTCACAAATGCTCAGAGATATCAAAACAAGATTTTGGCAAATGATAGTGCACAAAGTGCTTTGTCATATGATTAATATATGAAACTTCCATACCTACTGTGATATTCAAGCAACTACAGTTTTTTTCAATGAAATAATGTAATTATTGAGAGTCATTCACAGCTGGTGAAGTGAGAACTGATGTGGGTTTTTAGCAACATAAGTGAAGAAGTTCCACGTTTATTTTTGTTCTGAGAATGGGCCATTTCATAAACTATCGACCTGACTTGCACTCAGCTGTTAGTTTAATAATATTCTATTTCAGGATTCTGTCTCAATTTCAATTGCATTACAATGTTAGTGAGGTGAATTTTTATAAACTCAGCTATGTTTTGACAAAAGAAGCAGACTTTAACATGGCAGCAACAGAAGCTATATATTCCTCAAAACTCATTACAGTCATTCATGAATCAGTGTCTCCTCAGCTATTTTCTTGGTATGGCTGACAACTCAAAACCAGTCAGTCATGTAAAATTTGCAGTGGCTTGTCAGATTGCAATCTTAGCAAGCACAAACTTCTTGCTGTTTTTTGCCATATTACTTTTCACCTAGGCTCATATGTTCTCAGTCAGATTTAAGTGAGCATGATATTGAGGAAGCCTGATTGAACTATGCCCTTTACCTTTAGCCTGTTCATCTACCTGGTAGTGTGAAGTTTTGGCTTGTAGGTTTGGTTTGTGGGATTAAAGGGACCAGACTGCTACGGTCATTGGTCCCTTTTTCCAAATACTAAAAACACCCACAGAGAATAAAAACGAGTAATAGAATAGATCACAGATGACACAGAACAAGACAAACTGAGACAAAGACCAGACAAGATGAACTAAAATCACACAGAGTGTGATGGTGGTTGGCCAACCAGAGAAACAAAAAAAGAAAAGCCAACCACCGAGAAACGCATTAAAAACTCAGATTAAAATCGTAGGCCAATGGCCAGAATCAACACAAAAGAACATAACAAACACTCAGATTAAACGATAAAAAACCCCTGCCCGAATAAAACGTAAAACTAAACCAGCCATAGCAGGGTCATCAGATAAAAGGGCAGGGAGCGTATCAGGCTGCCTGACCACAGCTAAAAGGGGGCAGGCCAACAAAATGTGGGCCACTGTCAAAGCCGCCCCGCAGTGACATAGAGGAGGGTCCTCCCGGCGCAGTAAATAACTGTGTGTCAGCCGGGAGTGGCCACTGCGGAGCCGGCAAAGGATTTTGGAGTCCCTGCGAGTGGCTTGCAGGGATGACCGCCACGCAGCTGTCGTCTCCTTGACACCTCGGAGTTTTTACGCATTGTCAGTTCGCGCCATTCATCGTCCCATAGCCCGAAAACTTTGCGGCGTAAGACTGCCTGCAAATCAGTCTCTGGGAGGCCAACATCCAGAGATGGTTTACTGGTGGCCTCCTTCGCCAGGCGGTCAACATGTTCATTACCTGGGATACCGACATGACCAGGGATCCACACAAAGACCACAGAGCGGCCGCAACGGGCAAGAGTATGCAAGGACTCATGGATAGCCATCACCAGACAAGAACGAGGGAAACACTGGTCGAGAGCTCGTAAACCGCTCAGGGAATCGCTACAGATAATGAAGGACTCACCTGAGCAGGAGCGGATATACTCCAGGGCACAAAAGATGGCGACCAGCTCAGCAGTGTAAATGCTGCAGCCATCCGGCAAGGAACATTGTTCAGAATGGTCCCCTAGAGTTAGCGCATAACCGACACGACCAGCAACCATCGAACCATCAGTGTATACAACGCCAGAGCCCTGATACATGGCCAGGATGGAATAAAAGCAGCGGCGGAAGGCCTCTGGAGGGACTGACTCCTTCGGGCCCTGTGCCAAGTCGAGCTGAAGGCAAGGGCGAGGAACACACCATGGGGATGTACGCAAAGTGGCCTGGAAAGGAGGTGGAACAGTGAAAACTCTAAGCCCGGAGAGAAGCTCTTTGATGTGGACCGCGATCGTACAACCTGACCAGGGCCGACGTTCTGGCAGATGGACGACCAATTGCGGGAACAGGAGACAATAGTGTGGATGCCCGGGCAAGCTAAAAACATGGGCAGCATAAGCGGCCAGTAAATTTTGGCGCCTTATCCGCAATGGAGGGACACCTGCCTCCGCAAGTATGGTGTCCACTGGGCTGGTCCGGAAAGCACCAGTGGCAAAGCGTATCCCACTGTGGAGGATTGGGTCCAGCACCCGCAATGCGGATGGGGATGCTGAGCCATAAGCAAGGCTCCCATAATCCAGATGGGACTGGATTAATGCCTGGTAGAGCCGTAACAGGGTAGATCAGTCGGCACCCCAGCGGGTGTGGCTCAAGCATCGCAGAGCATTTAGATGCCGCCAACACGCCTGCTTAAGCTGCCGAATATGAGGCAGCCAAGTCAGCCGGGCATCAAAAACTACACCCAAAAACCTGTGGGTCTCCACCACAGCAAGGAGTTCGTCGGCAAGATAAAGCCGCGGCTCAGGATGGACAGTTTGGCGCCGGCAGAAATGTGTAACGTGGGTATTGGCAGCCGAAAACTGAAAACCATGCGCTACAGCCCAAGACTGCGCCTTGCAGATTGCACCCTGTAGCTGACGTTCAACAGCTGCAATGCCAGTAGAGCTGTAGTAAAGGCAGAAGTCGTCAGCATACAGGGAAGCGGAGACAGAATTTCCCACCGCTGCAGTGAGCCCGTTTATGGCGATTAAAAACAGGCAGACACTGAGGACAGATCCCTGTGGTACCCCGTTCTCCTGGACTCGGGAGGAACTATGAGAGGCCGCAACTTGCACGCGGAAGGTACGATACGACAGAAAATTTCTGATAAAGATCGGCAGAGGGCCCCAAAGACCCCATCCACGAAGCGTAGAAAGTATGTGATGATGCCATGTCATATCGTACACCTTCCGCATGTCGAAAAAGACAGCGACCAGGTGCTGACGGCGGGCAAAGGCAGTACAGATGGCTCACTCCAGACTCACCAGATTGTCGGTGGCAGAGCGGCCTTTACGGAACCCACCCTGAGATGGAGCCAGGAGGCCCCGAGACTCCAGTACCCAATTCAAGCGGCAGCTCACCATCCGTTCGAGAAACTTGCAAAGAACGTTGGTGAGGCTAATGGGGCAGTAGCTGTCCACCTCCAAAGGGCTCTTGCTGGGTTTCAAAACGGGGATGACAATGCTTTCCCGCCATTGCGATGGAAACTCACCCTCGACCCAGAGACGGTTGTAATGGTCAAGGAGGCGTCGCTTGCAGTCCACTGAAAGGTGGTTCAGCATCTGACAGTGAATGCGATCTGGTCCAGGGGTGGTGTCAGGGCAAGCAGCAAGGGCGCTGTGAAATTCCCACTCACTGAATGGGGCATTGTAGGATTCAGAATGGCGGGTGAGAAAAGAAAGGCTCCGACGTTCCATCCGTTCTTTAATGGAGCGGAAGGCCAGTGGGTAATTGGAAGAAGTGGAACTAAGAGCAAAATGCTCTGCCAAGCTGTTGGCAATTTCGTCGGAGTCTGTACAAACTGCTCCATTCAGTGAGAGCACAGGGATGCTGACATGGGTCCGATAGCCATAGAGGCGTTGGATCTTGGCCCAGACCTGCGATGGAGAGACATGGAGGCCAATGGTGGACACATACCGCTCCCAGCGCTCCTGCTTGCTTTGGCGGATAAGGCTGCGGGCTCGCGCACGCAGCTGTTTGAAGGCAATAAGGTTTTCGATGGAGGGATGTCGCTTGTGACGCTGGAGCGCCCGCTGGCGATCTTTAATTGCTTTAGCGATCTCAGGCGACCACCAAGGCACAGTCCACCACCGAGGGGACCCAGAAGAACGGGGAATGGCAGATTCGGCGGCAGTAACGATGCCGGTGGTGACCAATTGAACCACCACACATCAATGTCATCACTAGAGAGAAGCTCAATAGCAGCAGTGGAGGAGAACAAGTCCCAGTCAGCCTTATTCATGGCCCACCTGCAAGGCCACCCAGAAGACTGATGCTGTGGCAGTGACAGAAAGATCGAAAAGTGGTCACTACCACACAGGTCGTCATGCACACTCCAGTCAACAGATGGTAAGAGGCTAGGGCTGCAAATCAAAAGGTCGATGGCGGAGTATGTGCCATGCGCCACGCTGAAGTGTGTGAAGGAACCATCATTTAAAAGCGAAAGATCCAGCTGTGCCAATAAATGCTCAAATGCTCAATGGTGGCACCTCGACCTGTCGCCACCGCCCACCCCACAGAGGGTTATGGGCGTTGAAGTCACCCAGTAACAGGAAAGGGGGCGGCAATTGGGCTATCAGCGCAGCCAGGACATGCTGCGCAACATCATCATCCGGTGGAAGGTAAAGACTGCAGACGGTAACAGCCTGTGGCGTCCACACCCGAACAGCGACAGCCTCTAAATGTGTTTGTAGAGGGACAGACTCGCTGTGAAGAGAGTTAAGGACATATATGCAGACGCCACCAGACACCCTTTCATAAGCTGCCCGGTTCTTATAATAACCCCGATAGCCACAGAGGGCGGGGGTTCGCATTGCTGGAAACCAAGTTTCCTAAATAGCAATGCAGAAGAAAGGGTGAAGGCTGATAAGTTGTCGGAGCTCAGCTAGATGGTGGAAAAAACCGCTGCAGTTCCACTGGAGTATGAAATTGTCCATGGTTGAGAAGACGTGAAGGGACTAGGAAGGCAATTTACGCTGCTTGTTCACTCGCTGCCACCGATTCAGAACCCGCACGAGTGACATCCATGGCGTCCGAGGGACCGGCGAGATCCAGGTCTTCAGCAGATGCCAGAATCTTGACCTCATCCTCAGACGCAGAGCTTGTAGGAAGCAGTGGGGCAGGTGCCACCGCAATGTCGGGATTCTTGGGAACCTTTTTCTTTTTCAGCTTACTTCGCTCTGCCTTCGGTCGTTCAGGCTGGGAGAGCTTCACTGGGTCAGTCTCAGGGACGGACGACGACCGTGAGGCCCTACAACCAGGGACCGGCGGTTGTTTGAGCCACTTGCGGCTGTCTGCTTTAGTACCGGTCGGAACTTGCGAAGGGAGGTCCCCAAGGGACCCCTTCCTGGCAACAGGAGCTGAAGAAGTCTTACGCCTCTCTGGCTGGGAAGGGGGAACTGGTGTCCCCGATGGTTGGGGGGGGGGGGGAGGCATTGCTCCTGAAGTAGATGGAGCAGGAGCAACAGGGAGTGTAGTGACCCTCACCATCAAGGGGGCAGGTGTGGTTCTCTGGCTCTGAGAGCTAACGTTGTGTGGTGCAGCTATAGGAACTGTAACAGGAGCAATAGTGGCGGCATAAGTGGACATCATTCGTACCGGATACAGTCGTTCAAACTTACGCTTAGCCTCAGTGTAGGTCAGCCTATCCAGGGTCTTGTTTTCCATTATTTTCTGCTCCTTCTGGAGAATCTTACAGTCCGGTGAGCAAGGGGGATGGTGCTCCCCGCAGTTGACACAGATGGGAGGCAGGGCACATGGAGTATCAGGATGGGATAGTCGACCACAATCGCGACATATGAGGCTGGAAGCACAGCGAGAAGACATATGGCCGAACTTCCAACACTTGAAGCACCGCATCGGGGGAGGGATATAGGGCTTGACATCACAATGATATACCATCACCTTGACCTTCTCGGGTAACGTGTCACCCTCGAAGGCCAAGATGAAGGCACCAGTGGCAACTTGGTGATCTCTCGGACCCCGGTGGACACGCCGGATGAAATGGACCCCTCGTCGCTCTAAGTTGGCACGCAGTTCGTCATCGGACTGTAAAAGGAGATCTCTATGAAAAATAATTCCCTGGACCATATTTAAGCTTTTATGTGGGGTGATAGTAACAGAAACATCCCCCAGCTTCGTACAAGTGAGCAAGGCTCGTGACTGGGCAGAGGATGCTGTTTTTATTAAGACTGACCCTGATCGCATTTTGGACAAGCCCTCCACCTCCCTGAACTTGTCCTCTAAATGTTCAACAAAGAACTGAGGCTTCACAGACACAAACGATTCCCCGTCAAATCTGGTACAGACAAGATACCGGGGCGAATACCTTTCGCTCTCATTCATAGCCTTTCATTCCTCCCATGGTGTGGCCAGGGAGGGGAACAATTTGGGGTCATACACATTAGCCTTAAAGTGAGCTTTGGAATGCTTAGAGACTGCTGATGGCGTGCCGCCAGCGAGAGATGATGTACCACGCTTCATTGCGGGTCATCCGCCCTGATGCCACCTACTCCGACCAAGGGCCCTCCCCACGGGCACCACCCAGCCACAGCAAAGGCCACCTGGCAGGATGGCCATTGCCGGGAGTCCCGATGCCCCAGGGAGATGGGCATCTACTCCTTGGCATATGTGGGGAGTTAACGGCGCAGGCATCAGTAGAGCGATCCCTGTGTTGTCAGGGGGCTACAGCCAAGAGGGTACATGGCAGCCCCACCACAACGGACTGGCTACCATGCTGAATTATAGGTGACATGTCGTCCAAGGTTTTCATCTGTGCAGAAACTGGCACTGCTCATCGCATGGCGGAAAGTGCATGCAGGAACGGATCCATGCCCAAGATATGGAGAGAGAGCAGGACTGCAATGCAACGACGAATAAGCTGGCGAAAGTTCTCAACACAAGATGGACACAATGCACCAAGTAATGCGCCCTTCTCCAATCGGCTCGCTCTTCGGAAAAATTTTGAGATATGGAGGTCAAACCCGACAGGGGACCATCACATAAAGCCAAAACATTTGAGACTCCTTTTAGTCGCCTCTTACGACAGGCAGGAATACCGCGGGCCTATTCTTACCCCCGAACCCGCAGGGGGATTTTGGCTTGTAGAGCAGTAAAGTTCCATTAACTTTACATTGTACATGCTAGGTTCACCGTTATCACATAGAACATTTCTTTGTATCTGGAGTAAAATATCTGCTTTCCTCCACTGCATTGTTGGAGCTTTATGCATCACAACAGAGTGGTATGGCATTTCATCTACTATTGTCAAATTCTGAGGAACGTTTTGCAGTAGAACATTATCAGACCAGCTGATGATTGTGTTGTTGGACGACACTTTTATTCTAAATCATGTATTCAGGTGTTCTGCACTGTTGTTATTAATACAATGCCAACATGAAACACTTGCTCACAATACCTGACAACAACAGAACACTTTAATGCCAGGAAATGTGACTTTATAATGAGAGCTGACGAACATTGATACATTTAATGCATGACACCATATGGTACTGTTTATTCATAGTATGGCAACAGGCGCACTTTACCAGCAGAATCACTGGTAGTCAGGTAGGGAAAGTTGGCTCGCCATTGGTGTTACCTGGCCAACAGTGTTACACCACCCTCCGGTCAGTCAAATGTCAAAAGTTGTGACTAATTTTAAATGCACTATAACTGTTTCATGGAATGGCACACAACTCAAACATTCCTTTTCCCCAAAATACCTTGAGGTTACTTTAGAATGCACCTAAACCCATCAAATGCATTACCATAACTACAAAATGAAAGTATCTGGAACGAATAAACTAAGGGGATCTAACAGGGGTGCACAACCAGCCACTATCCAGACTACTATATTGGTATTTTGCTATTCGTCAGGAGAATATGCAGCACCCGTCTGGCATAATTTCTGCCATGTTAGCCAGTGGACATTGCCCCAAATGAGATGTGTCACATAATTACTGGATGCTTGAGACCAACTAAAGTGGAGGAGCTATATGTACCAGTAGGCATAGCAGAAAAAGTTTTGTAACAAAAACCCACAACAATACAATCCACATGCTAGACATGTGAAAAAAACAGAGTAGATGATGCTCCTCTAGACTGGAGAAAACCTAAAGATGGGCTATCCCCAGTCACAATAAGAACTGATGCACTTGAAAGTCCCTCAACAGAATGTGAACTGGTGTTGGGTGATGTAAAGTAAATCTTGGAAAGTGGAGTAGGCTAGTGGGCCCTCAACTGCAACTGCAACTGCAACTGCTGTGTTCGGATGCAGGCTGAGTTGGCATCCCTTCGCTCCCAGCTTCAGGCAGTGTTGGCTTCGGTCACACAGCTTGAGGCTGTTGCCAATGGGCATCACTGTGGGGGTCGGGATGGGGGTTTGTCGGGGACGGCCAGCTCGTCCCACGCATCCCCTGATCGGACTACGACTGTGGTTGCCCGGGATACTGCCCGCATTGAGGCTGATCCCTCACCTGTGGTAGAGTGGGAGGTCGTTTCAAGGTGTGGCAGGGGGCGAAAGACATTCCGGAGGGCTGAACGGAAAGCCTCTCCAGTTTGTCTGACGAACCGGTTTCAGGCTCTGTCTCAGGCTGATACTGATCTTCGGCCTGACATGGCTGCTTGTCCTGTTCCAGAGGTTGCCCCTCAGTCTGCAAGATCCGGGCAGTCGCAGAGGGTGGGCTTACTGGTAGTTGGGAGCTCCAACGTCAGGCGCGTAATGGGGCCCCTTAGGGAAATGGCAGCAAGAGAGGGGAAGAAAACCAATGTGCACTCCGTGTGCATACTGGGGGGAGTCATTCCAGATGTGGAAAGGGTCCTTCCGGATGCCATGAAGGGTACAGGGTGCACCCATCTGCAGGTGGTCGCTCATGTCGGCACCAATGATGTGTGTCGCTATGGATCGGAGGAAATCCTCTCTGGCTTCCGGCGGCTATCTGATTTGGTGAAGACTGCCAGTCTCGCTAGCGGGATGAAAGCAGAGCTCACCATCTGCAGCATCGTCGACAGGACTGACTGCGGACCTTTGGTACAGAGCCGAGTGGAGGGTCTGAATCAGAGGCTGAGACGGTTCTGCGACCGTGTGGGCTGCAGATTCCTCGACTTGCGCCATAGGGTGGTGGGGTTTCGGGTTCCGCTGGATAGGTCAGGAGTCCACTACACGCAACAAGCGGCTACACGGGTAGCAGGGGTTGTGTGGCGTGGGCTGGGCGGTTTTTTAGGTTAGATGGCCTTGGGCAAGTACAGAAAGGGCAACAGCCTCAACGGGTGCGGGGCAAAGTCAGGACATGCGGGGACCAAGCAGCAATCGGTATTGTAATTGTCAACTGTCGAAGCTGTGTTGGTAAAGTACCGGAACTTCAAGCGCTGATAGAAAGCACCGAAGCTGAAATCGTTATAGGTACAGAAAGCTGGCTTAAGCCAGAGATAAATTCTGCCGAAATTTTTACAAAGGTACAGACGGTGTTTAGAAAGGATAGATTGCATGCAACCGGTGGTGGAGTGTTCATCGCTGTTAGTAGTAGTTTATCCTGTAGTGAAGTAGAAGTGGATAGTTCCTGTGAATTATTATGGGTGGAGGTTACACTAAACAACCGAACTAGGTTAATAATTGGCTCCTTTTACCGACCTCCCGACTCAGCAGCAGTAGTGGCAGAACAACTGAGAGAAAATTTGGAATACATCTCACATAAATTTTCTCAGCATGTTATAGTCTTAGGTGGAGATTTCAATTTACCAGATATAGACTGGGACACTCAGATGTTTAGGACGGGTGGTAGGGACAGAGCATCGAGTGACATTATACTGAGTGCACTATCCGAAAATTACCTCGAGCAATTAAACAGAGAACCGACTCGTGGAGATAACATATTGGACCTACTGATAACAAACAGACCCGAACTTTTCGAATCTGTATGTACAGAACAGGGAATCAGTGATCATAAGGCCGTTGCAGCATCCCTGAATATGGAAGTTAATAGGAATATAAAAAAAGGGAGGAAGGTTTATCTGTTTAGCAAGAGTAATAGAAGGCAGATTTCAGACTACCTAACAGATCAAAACGAAAATTTCTGTTCCGACACTGACAATGTTGAGTGTTTATGGAAAAAGTTCAAGGCAATCGTAAAATGCGTTTTAGACAGGTACGTGCCGAGTAAAACGGTGAGGGACGGGAAAAACCCACCGTGGTACAACAACAAAGTTAGGAAACTACTGCGAAAGCAAAGAGAGCTCCACTCCAAGTTTAAACGCAGCCAAAACCTCTCAGACAAACAGAAGCTAAACGATGTCAAAGTTAGCGTAAGGATGGCTATGCGTGAAGCGTTCATTGAATTCGAAAGTAAAATTCTATGTACCGACTTGACAGAAAATCCTAGGAAGTTCTGGTCTTACGTTAAATCAGTAAGTGGCTCGAAACAGCATATCCAGACACTACGGGATGATGATGGCATTGAAACAGAGGATGACACGCGTAAAGCTGAAATACTAAACACCTTTTTCCAAAGCTGTTTCACAGAGGAAGACCGCACTGCAGTTCCTTCTCTAAATCCTCGCACAAACGGAAAAATGGCTGACATCGAAATAAGTGTCCAAGGAATAGAAAAGCAACTGGAATCACTCAATAGAGGAAAGTCCACTGGACCTGACGGGATACCAATTCGATTCTACACAGAGTACGCGAAAGAACTTGCCCCCCTTCTAACAGCCGTGTACCGCAAGTCTCTAGAGGAACGGAGGGTTCCAAATGATTGGAAAAGAGCACAGATAGTCCCAGTCTTCAAGAAGGGTCATCGAGCAGATGCGCAAAACTATAGACCTATATCTCTTACGTCGATCTCTTGTAGAATTTTAGAACATGTTTTTTGCTCGCGTATCATGTCATTTCTGGAAACCCAGAATCTACTATGTAGGAATCAACATGGATTCCGGAAACAGCGATCGTGTGAGACCCAACTCGCCTTATTTGTTCATGAGACCCAGAAAATATTAGATACAGGCTCCCAGGTAGATGCTATTTTTCTTGACTTCCGGAAGGCGTTCGATACAGTTCCGCACTGTCGCCTGATAAGCAAAGTAAGAGCCTACGGAATATCAGACCAGCTGTGTGGCTGGATTGAGGAGTTTTTGGCAAACAGAACACAGCATGTTGTTATCAATGGAGAGACGTCTACAGACGTTAAAGTAACCTCTGGCGTGCCACAGGGGAGTGTTATGGGACCATTGCTTTTCACAATATATATAAATGACTTAGTAGATAGTGTCGGAAGTTCCATGCGGCTTTTCGCGGATGATGCTGTAGTATACAGAGAAGTTGCTGCATTAGAAAATTGTAGCGAAATACAGGAAGATCTGCAGCGGATAGGCACTTGGTGCAGGGAGTGGCAACTGACCCTTAACATAGACAAATGTAATGTATTGCGAATACATAGAAAGAAGGATCCTTTATTGTATGATTATATGATAGCGGAACAAACACTGGTAGCAGTTACTTCTGTAAAATATCTGGGAGTATGCGTACGGAACGATTTGAAGTGGAATGATCATATAAAACTAATTGTTGGTAAGGCGGGTACCAGGTTGAGATTCATTGGGAGAGTGCTTAGAAAATGTAGTCAATCAACAAAGGAAGTGGCTTACAAAACACTCGTTCGACCTATACTTGAGTATTGCTCATCAGTGTGGGATCCGTACCAGGTCGGGTTGACGGAGGAGATAGAGAAGATCCAAAGAAGAGCGGCGTGTTTCGTCACTGGGTTATTTGGTAACCGTGATAGCGTTACGGAGATGTTTAATAAACTCAAGTGGCAGACTCTGCAAGAGAGGCGCTCTGCATCGCGGTGTAGCTTGCTCGCCAGGTTTCGAGAGGGTGCGTTTCTGGATGAGGTATCAAATATATTGCTTCCCCCTACTTATACTTCCCGAGGAGATCACGAATGTAAAATTAGAGAGATTAGAGCGCGCATGGAGGCTTTCAGACAGTCGTTCTTCCTGTGAACCATACGCGACTGGAACAGGAAAGGGAGGTAATGACAGTGGCACGTAAAGTGCCCTCCGCCACACACCGTTGGGTGGCTTGCGGAGTATCAATGTAGATGTAGATGTAGATGTAGAACCTTTCTGTAAGTGTGGAGGGGATTAGCAGACAATATCTCACTTGCGCAATTGCCATTGGCGCTCATCATCATGCACCAAAGAAAATCTAATGATGGCCAACTCTAATGTCTTGGACATAACCCATTTTGGGCAAAAACAATTTAATTGAATGTTTGTTAGTTTTTCTACCCTTAAATGTACACTCCTGGAAATTGAAATAAGAACACCGTGAATTCATTGTCCCAGGAAGGGGAAACTTTATTGACATATTCCTGGGGTCAGATACATCACATGATCACACTGACAGAACCACAGGCACATAGACACAGGCAACAGAGCATGCACAATGTCGGCACTAGTACAGTGTATATCCACCTTTCGCAGCAATGCAGGCTGCTATTCTCCCATGGAGACGATCGTAGAGATGCTGGATGTAGTCCTGTGGAACAGCTTGCCATGCCATCTCCACCTGGCGCCTCAGTTGGACCAGCGTTCGTGCTGGACGTGCAGACCGCGTGAGATGACGCTTCATCCAGTCCCAAACATGCTCAATGGGGGACAGATCCGGAGATATTGCTGGCCAGGGTAGTTGACTTACACCTTCTAGAGCACGTTGGGTGGCACGGGATACATGTGGACGTGCATTGTCCTGTTGGAACAGCAAGTTCCCTTGCCGGTCTACGAATGGTAGAACGATGGGTTCGATGACGGTTTGGATGTACCGTGCACTATTCAGTGTCCCCTCGACGATCACCAGTGGTGTACGGCCAGTGTAGGAGATCGCTCCCCACACCATGATGCCGGGTGTTGGCCCTGTGTGCCTCGGTCGTATGCAGTCCTGATTGTGGCGCTCACCTGCACGGCGCCAAACACGCATACGACCATCATTGGCACCAAGGCAGAAGCGACTCTCATCGCTGAAGACGACACGTCTCCATTCGTCCCTACCATTCACGCCTGTCGCAACACCACTGGAGGCGGGCTGCACGATGTTGGGGTGTGAGCGGAAGACGGCCTAACGGTGTGCGGGACCGTAGCCCAGCTTCATGGAGACGGTTGCGAATGGTCCTCGCCGATACCCCAGGAGCAACAGTGTCCCTAATTTGCTGGGAAGTGGCGGTGCGGTCCCCTACGGCACTGCGTAGGATCCTACGGTCTTGGCGTGCATCCGTGCGTTGCTGCGGTCCGGTCCCAGGTCGACGGGCACGTGCACCTTCCGCCGACCACTGGCGACAACATCGATGTACTGTGGAGACCTCACGCCCCACGTGTTGAGCAATTCGGCGGTACGTCCACCCGGCCTCCCGCATGCCCACTATACGCCCTCGCTCAAAGTCCGTCAACTGCACATACGGTTCACGTCCACGCTGTCACGGCATGCTACCAGTGTTAAAGACTGCGATGGAGCTCGGTATGCCACGGCAAACTGGCTGACACTGACGGCGGCGGTGCACAAATGCTGCGCAGCTAGCGCCATTCGACGGCCAACACCGCGGTTCCTGGTGTGTCCGCTGTGCCGTGCGTGTGATCATTGCTTGTACAGCCCTCTCGCAGTGTCCGGAGCAAGTATGGTGGGTCTGACACACCGGTGTCAATGTGTTCTTTTTTCCATTTCCAGGAGTGTATTTATGACTGTTTACTCATGGACAAATACTTAACAAATGTATGCTAACTGTAATGCCTTGGATGTAGCCCACTTGTTGGTAAAAGTGATTTAATTACTGTTGTGTCTGTCTAGTTCCATGTTTAATGCATTAGTGTCTATGGTCCATGCAGTCATGTTTATAATTATTGAGCTTTTTGTTACCTCCTGTGGAATTGATGCCTTTGACACAAATTAAAAAAAAAAATGAAAGAGCCTCTCTTACAGCATATCCAGATAAGTAATCCCTGTTACGGTAGCTTCAGCAAAAGTAATAGCTCATAAACTTGGCAACATGACACAGAGCAGGAAACATTTACTTTTGAGAACCTCTTTGATAACACACTGGTTTATGAGGATGTTCTGACCCCTTAGTGAACATTATGGGTATTTATCTGCCCACTTAAGTGAAAGGTTACCTCATCACTGAACACCTCATGATCAAGAAAGACATCTTCTCACTGCAACACTTCAACTGCAACGCACCATAGTCATCTGGCCTTTAAGCTTGAACCAACTGTACTTGTCATGGGTACATGTGTAAATTTTTTTTTTTTAAATATTCATAGTGTCATCTGTCACAACTGAAGTTCAAAGACTTGCTTTCCAAAGAGACTTCTTAGGATGACGATGGTAGTATGTTCTGATGTGGTCAACATCCTCTTCAGACTTTTTGGCCATCCTGTGCTTTTTCATTTACACACACATTCAGTTGTTTTGAATTGCCTCTATCACTGGCAGAGGTCTTTTTTTTCACATGAGGGAGCACTATCAAACTTTAAACAAACACATGTTGAACTAAAATTATAGGTTCACTCTCAGCAAACAGATCACAAAAAGGTTTATACTCAGCAGTTGCCGTTTTGTGTGTACGTGGAAGTACAAGTGGGAAAACAATAGGGCAGTACTTGCACTTGTGCTTATATAAAACTGTTTGAGTTACTCTTTAATTGTGACCTTGAACCAAGACTCTGGAATGTTTGCAGTTGATGCTATTAAAATTTATAACTGGGACATTCTCTTATGAATGCCATGCACATTACAAAAGTAGCCTGCAATGGGAACTTCTACCTGTGAAAATGTAACTTGACTCTACAGAACAAGATGTGAGAAAGAAAGAAATGCCTCCTAGTATGAAGATGAGCTTGCAGCCACAGAAGAATATTACCATTAATACCATAACATGTAAGATCCATGAATACTATTTTATAGTCTTTGGCAACATCATAGAATATTTAACAACATGACATGTTTACATTTGCTAAGGAGACATCAGTCATATAATCATCATATTACCAAAGATGATATATCAGTAGAATCTTTCTATTGGTTAATGATTTTTATAAATTATTTAGGGGAATCTTATTGAAATTTTTCATCCCAGAGTAATGTACTGAAACTTTTCAATGAGGATAAAGGAAGCATTTAATGAATACTGTCATTACTTTCTGTACATGAATAGATTAAAATATTCACTCACTTGTCACTTTCACCTGAATCTGTGATGCATAAATCGCGTTGGTTGGCCTCAATGTCTTCATTTGACATTTCCAGATTCCAGATTCTTCCTCAGTTGCAGCAAACAGTGTCCCTCCACAGTCACCTGCATCAAGACTAAAACCATCATATTTCCACAAACCATCATATTTCCACATTTCTGTACTATTGTAAATCCCCTCTTTTGAGTCAAGCACAATTGTTGAACCATTTGGATGAATCAGTGAACATTCACTTATTGGTGTCTCAACACGGCATTTCAATGTCAGTGGTTGCCCCAAGAGTACAACAGTGTTACCAACATCCCATACATGAATTTTTTCTGAAAAAAAATAAATAAAATGCATTTCATGTAGCATCCAAGGAACATGGCTTGCAGCAGAAATAACCACTTTCAAAACTAGAAGTGTGAAACATAATCAAAAATTTCAGCAATGGTAAATTGGATGATTATGAATAATCTGTAAATTTATAAAGTTATTACTTTAAAACTGTTGTCAAAGATATTTTCTTTTCAACAAGTACACTTGATATGATATAATGATCCTATTTATCAATTAACTAGAAAAAGATAATCAAATATATAATTGTTCTATTATCTTATGACAATGCTTATGATATAACCCTTTCAATAAAGACTTGTTATTCAGAAATTACACACAACAGTTAAAATTGTCACAAGTAGAATTATTGTTTGTCAGTTTGTGTTCTCAATTAAATTATCTTCACACCATAATTTATAACTGTATGATTTTGTTCTGAAAAATGTGTAAATTAATCTATCAAAAGTAATGTATTCAAACAATGGAAAATTTAGAATGCAATAACACTAATATGAAAAAGATATACTGCAATTCGCCATATGGAGGAGGCATCAAGTGACAGATAGGCACTCCATTTTTTCTGTTTGGCTGCTTTTAGAAAGGGTTCTGATACCTGAAGCCAATCATTAATTAAATAAAAGAATTGAATTTCACAACTTCTCCTGTTTTTTACATCAGACATTGAAAAAAGACAACTTGATATTATTAGGTATTGGACAGACAGAGAGAAAGCAAAACATGCACACATTCATACATGCACAACTCACATGCATATGGCCAGTGTTGTCTCCAGACACTAGGTGGGGCATCAGGAGGCTCTTCTGGGTGGAGAAGGATTGGGGAGGTGAAGGGCAGAGGAGAAAAAGAGAGAAGAGGAAAGGACTTGCAGGTGCACCAATGGAATTCAGATGTGGTGTAGAACCGTAGTGGGAGCAGAGAATATGATAGGCACATGCAGGCCAGGGACTAGTGAAGGTTGAGGCAGTGGTAGTCACATGAATGTAGGATGTGTTATAGGGAGAGTTACTGCCTGTGTAAATCAGAAAAGGCTCTGAAACAGAAGCTGATAACAAGAATATTTTGTTGGGCAGTATGCTCAGCAATTCGGTGATCCAGCTGTCTCGTGGCCGCAGTTTGGAAATGGCCATTTAAGCTGACAGAAAACTTGTTTGAGGTCATGCTTCTGTATAATTCAGCACAGTGATCACAGCTAAGTTGATACCACATTGTTCCTTTCACAGATGACCTTGCTGTTGATGCTTCTGACAGGAGTAGAGTAGAAGGTAGTGGAAGAATGCATGGGACAAGTCTTTAGATCCATTCCAGGAATATTAGATAAGGGGAAAGGGGTTGCGAACTGGGGTGGGATAAGGACAAACAAGGAAATTGTGTAGGTTTGGTGGCTGGTAGAATACCACTGTGGAAGGGATGAGGCTGATAATGGAGAGGATATTTCTTCAGAATGAGAAAGTTTGGAAGGTAGGAGATGAGGTACTGGCAGAAGTAAAGCTGTGAGTACCGGGCGTGAGTCGTGCTTCGGTAGCTCAGTTGGTAGAGCACTTGCCCACGAAAGGCAAAGGTCCCGACTTCGAGTCTCGGTCGGGCACACAGTTTTAATCTGCCAGGAAGTTTCAGGATATTTCTTATTTCAGTGCATGATGAGAGATAGTTGAAACTCTGGAGAATAATGTGATACAGTTGCTCCAGTCCTATTTGGTACTGAGTCATGAGGGAGTGCTTCTTTGTGGCCAGACAGTGTGTATGTGAAGGATGGTAGCTGACTGAGGAGACAAGGCATGGGAGACCTGTTTCTGGACAATGTTGAGAGGGTAACTAAAGTATGCAAAAGCCTCGATGAGACCCTTGGCATATTTGGAAAGGGGCTGCTTGTCACTATAGATGTGATGACCAGATGTGGCTAGGGTGTATGAATGGGGCTTCTTGATGTTGAATGGGTGGGCAGTGTCAAAGGGGTGATATTGTTGTTTTCCAACAGTGTATATAAAAGACACTAACTATTTTGTCTATTGAATCTCCACAGTTCCTGTTCCTTTACCACCAGGCATCCTGCTCTTCATTGTCAATGCCACGGCCCTCTACATTAGCATCCCCAGTGCCCTTGCCACTATTGAACACTACCCTTCCAGCACGAAACTAACTCCAAACCTAAAACTTCTTTCGTAGTCACAATGAAGAACAACATCCCCACCCACTATTATTCCTCCTGGGAAGGCTTCATTTACAATCAAATCCATGGTACAGCAATGAGCACCTACATGGTAACACTTGACAACCTATTAAAGAACCATCTAAAGGTGTCCTTCCTAACCATCCAGAATCCCAAACCCCTCACCTGAATGAGATGGTTCTTTAATAGGTTGTCAAGAGTTGCCATGTAGGTGCTCATTGGTGGTTATTAGGTCTGTTGTGAATGGATGTACTGATGTAGCCATGATTGAAGTGGAAGTTGACTTCAAGGCAGGTGGCTTGTTGGTCTGAGGAGGACAAGATGCAATGAACGGGGAAAAAGTTTTGAGGTTTTGGAGGAATGTTGATAGGGTGCCCTCAGCCTCAGTCCACATCATGAAGATGGTCTTACTGTTGTCCACCAAGAGACAGCATAGTGGAATAGCTACCAGAGCACCATCTGTGTCTACCCTCTAATAGGGAATGCTCATAGACCAAAGGCTCAGTGTGGTGCAAAAGTGTGAAGCAAGCAGGCAACCATGTCATAGAAATGTATTTGTGCTTCCTGACAGCCAACTGAGCAAGTTTGAAAGGTCAAATTGTGACTGTCCGAGAGACAGCATGGTTCTTTTGGAGAATTTCCACACAAAAATTGGACATGCTGCATTTGTGGAACAAAGCTGGTATCAGTGGTCACATGAACATTCTCACACCTGTAGACAAGGTTCTGGACATCCACGCAGCACAGACACCTGCCAGGAACATTGTATTTCAATGGTAGATCAGGCAGAAACCACAGTACAGATAAGAGGGCTTGTGAGCCCAGACATGTCAACATGAACTATTGCAAATCAATTATTAGCAGTGTGACTACAGACATGCATACCTCTAGCTTGTCTTCCACCCATGCTACAGCATCAATATGCACGGCTTAACTGGTGGCATCAGAGGATCACTTGGGTGATAGAATGGTGAACCGTAGAATTCAGCCATGAAAGCAGATTCTGTCTGCATGCAAGTGGTTGTCATTTAGATATACTATGTAGATAGACCTGGGAAGCACTGTTTCCCAGAGTGTACTCATCCAAGACACACTGGCCTTAGGGTCTGGGGTGCGATAAGTTACAACTCTTGTTCACCTTTGGTTTTTCTAGAGGGTACACTAATCAGCACTTAGTATGTGCAGAATGTTTATAGACATATTATATTATTGTGCTTGGAATAGGAAGATGAAGTGTTGCTCTACCAGGATAATGCTCATACACACACTGCCCATGAAACTCAACGTGCTCTGCAAGATGTGCAGCAACTTCCCCGGCCAGCACAATCTCCAGACTTGTCTCCAATTGAGCGCATGTGAGGTATGATGGAACAAGAAGTCACTCATACCACTTGTCAACCAACAACTCTTACAGAACTGTGTGAACAGGTTGAGCAGGTGTAGTATAACATATCCCAAGACAGTATTCACCATCTGTATGATCAACTAGATGCCACAGTCAGTACCTGCATTACCACCCAGGGGCTATACTACATACTAATGTGGGTGTTTCAGTATGGGTCGATACCTGGTACCTCAGAACCACTTGTGTTATTGATCCGTAAATGTAACCATATCATGTTCTCCATATGTATGCACTGCTGCAACCATAAATTTTTAGTGAATTAGAAACCTCTAAAAGGATGTACTAACTTTTTTCCTAGCAGTGTATAAGAACAGGTTATGAGTAAAAGGCTGGGGCTCTTCATACACAAGGGCAAAGGGGCAGTAGCCAGCCACAATTAGGTGTCCTGAGTGGTTTGGTTAATGTAGTTTCTGAAGTATTTAGAATGTAGGCAAGTGGGGAGTGTTGGGGGTGAGATGGGAGACATACTCATGGGAGAGATTCTGGGATGGATTTGAGAAGGGACTGGAAATCTTGCTGGATTTCTGGAGCGTGGTCACTGTTTCAGGGCTTGTAGATGGATGAATCTGAAAGCTGTAAGAGACCCTCTGCTAGGTAACACCGGCATTTCATAACTTCATTATCCTTAGTAACACATCTAATGCATCACTGACACAAGAAATTTTCACAGATTAAAATATGCAATTAAACTTCTTTACTGGAAAGGTAATTATCATCAAGTTTCCTTACTGACATGTTTTTCCAAAATATTCCAAAAAGTAATGTACTCAAGAAAAATTTAAGATTTAAGAAGTAACAATTTACTTACGATATCACAGTTTGGATTCCAGAATTGTTGTTCAACTGAGAATGATATAATGAAGGTATGGCAATGCTGCTACTCAACTTAGTCAGCACAGTACTTCACGCTGATAGTGACTTGGTAGCAAACAGGTAATAGAATCCCACAAATGGGATTAACTCACCATGTGAACTGAACTACTGGAAGTGGAGCACCAGTACCCACAGACGTATGAGTACGAATAACACAGCATGCAGTTGGTGTGAACTGCTAATAACTGAGCATACAACAACTCTCAGCATGAGCACCAAGCTAGGTCCACAGCAGTCTAGCTCCACGTGAGCACTGGCCTGCTCCACTTACTGCTGTTCGCAAGCAATTACTAACACCAGTGGCTCTGCACATATGATGCAATGTGTACAACCTCTATTGCAGGTTCCTGAACTACTCCACTGTTCTACCCATGCCACTCTTCTGCCTTCCATTGGGATGTCCACTGGTGTGGATTCTAAATCCCTTCCCCCTGAAAAGGCAAAAATTGCCAGGCTTGGGTAGTGAGCTCTGGGGCTGAACTGGAGAGAGCATCAGAGAACCTGGCAGTTTGCCAATTACCAAAGGAGGCAACAGCAGCACTGCTGGTCCTGCCAGAAAAGTGGAAGGGGATGGAGGCTGTGGCAACAATGGGTCCACTGGTGGACCCAATGGCAGATGGAGGCATGAGCCACACTGGGTCATGAGGTGACAGGAGGAAGCTGGAGGTGTGGAGAGGATGGCAACAGTGATGCAAGCTGCTGCAAATGGGAGCTTGCTCCAGGAACAATACTGCAACCAACTCTGCTGCTCAGCTGACTGGAAGACCATAGCAGCAACACTCCAAAAGAGTCTTGGCCCAACTGACTAATGTGATGAGTGGGCTGCCCACGCCAACATAAACAATTGCCATCATCTGCAGTCCAACATGATACCCACAGCCACTCTGGCTGCTGGCTGAAGAAATGGACCAAATAGCCACCCCAGGAAAAAGACATGGCAGGCCACAGTGGTCCATGGTATTTGATTCAGGGTGCAACAAATGTTCTGCCAGACTGCACCCACTGAATGGTGTCACCCAGTACATCACCAGAGAACTGAGCAATGAGTCATGGCAGTAAGAGACACATACAGCCTACTCCCTCTGGGTCTTGAATGTATGCACAAGGCACTCCACATCCAAGTTAGAAGCTGTGTGAAATAGATAGGTACTCAGATGCCGTATAACATTGCAGGTGCAAAAGTCTTCAAACTCCTGTGACACAAATTGCCTACTGTTATCATAACTGAGGCTCCTACATGACTCCTCAATGCAAAAGTAAATGACAATGCATGACCGGTGGCAGTCAATGATGTGGATGACAGCTTGGTCTCATACAGCAAATTTGACACTGCATTGAGTACCAACAACCACTACTGCCCAAAAATGGACACACGAAATCAATGTGTACACTACCCCAAGGGTGCTCTGGAACTGGCCAAGGAGAGAAGTGGCATGGCCTAGTTCTGAGCACAAACCCTGCGAGCTTGTAACTGATGTCCAATGCTATGATCAACCACTGGCCAATAGACTTGACATTGCAGTAGCACCTTCATTTGGGTCATCCCCTAGTGTGACACATGCAGCAACTAGAGACTGTGAGGACACAATGCTGTGAGAAAACCATTCAAACAGCACTGGTCCTCTGTGGCAAGCATGAGGACCACCTGGATACCATTGAGATGAGCATGGAGGAGAAAAAATGTACACCATGATGGATCCATACATGATGAGACACATTCCAGCCAGCTCACCTCGACCACCAAAACAATTTTCCAGAAAAGTGGGTCAGCAGCCACAGCAATCATGAACTTTCATACTCTTAATGGCAAATCATACAAGATTTGCTGCAAGGCATCACCCAAAGCGAACACAAGAGCCTCTTGCCTGTCAAAATCTGGACTGGATCTCACTGGTAGCTGTGAGAATACAGCAGTATTTGCATGCTGGTTGGTGGAGCAGTAACGAATGTCATAAGAATAGTTACGGAGAAATGCTGCAATCAGTGGGCAACTATCTGGCAGCTTTGAACAAGGGCCAAATACAAAAACCAAATGCTTATTGTCAGTGATGAGGAGGAACCTCACCCCATACAGGAAAACACAGAACTTTTTGATACGGCAAATAAAAGCTGACACCTCCTTTTGCACTTGTGAATAGTTCAGTTGTGCAGTGGAAGTGTCTTTGAAGCATAAGTGGTGGGTGTTCAGTGCCATCCATGTTCCGGTGGGACATGACTGTACCAATACTGTAGTGGGATATGTCACAGGACAGGGTAAAAAAAGACAGCCAGGGAGCAGAACACAACTGCTGCTTGAAACAGTGAAAAGCCTGTTGGCAATCTGCAGACCAGACAAACTTAATGCCCTTCTGGCAACGCCAGTTAAGAGACTGGAAGATGTGTGCAGTCTGGGAAATGGACTGAAAATATTATGAAACCTTAGACAAAAAAACTGGAGCTCCTTCAAGTTCTTCAGCATTGATAGGTTGACAATGGCCTTGATGTTGTCATCTGTGGAGTTGAGACTTACAAAGTATGTGACCCAAAAAACTGCACTTTTCCAGCTTGCAAGAACGCCATTATCCATGAGGCATTGGAAAACTGACTGAAGGTTCTATAAATGCTACTCCCAAGTAGTGCCTGTGGCCTAGATGTCATCAAGTTAATTAAACCAACAGGGAATCTCCTGACTCAATTGCTCCAAATATCATTGGTGAACTCTTGGTACAGACAAGACTCCAAAAGGCAAGCAATTAAACTGATAAAGCCCAAAGGGTGTGCTGAGGACCAGGAAATTCCAAGAAACTGTGTCCAAAGGCAACTGAAGGTAAACATCTTGCGAGTCAATGCTGGAAAAACACTGGCAGCCCAATGACTTCACCAACAACTCCACCTGCCATGGAATGGGATATGAATCCACAACACATTGTACACTGACCATCTTTTTAAAGTCACTGCTGAGCTGCACGGCACTATTAGGCTTCTCAATTACCACCAAAGTAATGGCCTACTGACTCAATGAAATAGGAGAAACAATACTCTGATCCTACCAATGCTACACTGAAGTGCCAAAGAAACTGGTATAGGCATGCATATTCAAATACAGAGATATGTAAACAGACAGAATACGACACTGCAGTTGGCAATGCCCATGTAAGACAACAAGTGTCTGGCGCAATTGTTAGATTGATTACTGCAGCTGCAGTAGCAGGTTATCAAGATGTGAGTGAGTTTGAATGTGGTGTTATAGTCAGCACATGAGCAATGGGACACCGCATCTCCAAGGTAGCGATGAAGTGGGGATTTTCCTGTATGACCATTTCATGAGTGTGCTGTGAATATCAGGAATCTAGTAAAACATCAAATCTCCAACATCACTTTGGCCAGAAAAACATACTGCAAAAATGGGACCAACAATGACTAAAGAGAATTGTTCAACATGACAGATGTGCAACCCTTCAGCAAATTGCTGCAGATTTCAATGCTGGCCATCAACAAGTGTCAGCATCTGAACCGTTCAACAAAACATCATTGATACAGGCTTTCAGAGCCAAAGGCCCACTTTTGTACCCTTGATGAGTGCATGACACAAATATTTACGCCACACTTTACCCCATCAATACCAACAATGGACTTTTGATGACTGAAAACATGTTTCCTGGTTGGATTAGTCTTGTTTCAAATTGTATCGAGCAGATGGAAGTGGGACGTGGACAGGTATGGAGAATACCTCATGAATCCATGGACCCTGCATGTCCGCTGGGGACTGTTCAAACTGGTGGAGGCTCTGTAATGGTGTTGGGTGTGTGCAGTTGGAGAGATATAGGACCCCTGATACAATTAGATATGACTCTGACAGGTGACACGTATGTAAGTATTCTGCCTGGTCACCTGTATCCATTCATGTCCATTGTGCATTCCGACGGACTTGGGCAATTCCAGCAGGACAATGCAACACACCATACATACAGAATTGCTGCAGATCACCTCAAGGAACACTCTTCTGGGTTTAAACACTTCCTTTGGCCACCTAACTTCCCAAACATGAACATTATTGAGCATATCTGGGATGTCTTACAATGTGCTGTTCAGAAGAGATCTCCGCCCCCTTGTACTCTTACGGCTTTATGGATAGCCCTGCAAGATTAATTGTGTCAGTTCCCTCCAGCACTACTGAAGACATTAGTCGAGTCCATGCCACATCGTGTTGCGACACTTCTACATCCTCGCGGGGGCCCTACACAGTATTAGGCAGATGTACCAGTTCCTTTGGCTCTTCAGTGTACAACTCAGTATTTTCCTTGTCATTTGTCATGCATGGTTAAGGGAATGGGGCAGTGCCACAAAATTTTGGGATGACTGATGGCTTAAGAGAAACATATGCCTAAAAATTTTCAGCCATGGTACTAGGTTTTCTTTAATGTCTGGCTATAGTACTGGAGTAAGGAGCCCAGATCATGAAAAGTGACAGACTGAGACACTAAATGCACTTCGTTCCTTGATCTGAAAGCCAAACCTAAAAGGCATGAAGCCCAAAAGTATTCTGTCCATACCAAAAACATTTTGCACAAACAGTGAATTTACTACTGGCAATGCAAGTTCCCATTCCACATTCTTGCAATGATGAAGATGGAGATTTGTCCTTGCAATGGACAGCGCTGTTTTCTATAAGACACAATCTGACAGACTAGCCATTGCAACTCTGGGTGCCCCAAGCTCCCGTCATATCTAAATTAATGAGGCTGACGGATGCTCCCATATCCAATTGAAATTCAACTGCCATCCCATCTGTAATAAATGTCAGCAAAATACATAGGGGCAACATGTGTAGTGTGACAGACACAGCCCTAGAGTCTATTGAAAACATTAGGGCATGCAATGATAGAGTCACAGCCTGCCAACTGTCATAAACATTTGCCAAATGGGCTTCTCAAAGGCATACCCACATGCAGGTAGATCATTGGCAAGGACAGATACTGCTGTGGGACTGAGACTTTTTGAGGGGACATTCCTGATCATGTTGTGGGTCTGTTAAGGCTCTTGATTCTGTGGGGCGACAGGAGAGAATTTCTGAGGATGTGGCAGATGTATGATATTTTCAAGGCAGCTCTGAGGGTATGCAGGAGAAGTCTGATGGGGACTCCTGTAGTGGCGACGGATGGTGGTATGACATGAATAGATTGGACTGTTTTCTGAGGTGGCTTGTTTTGATTCTATAAATATGACTATTTGTAATTATATCAATGAGAAGCATTCAGATAACTTCAGTAGTCATTAAAAATGACATATTTTTTCACTGATGTGAAGTAAACAGATATAATACATTGTATGTTTATGGCTTCATTGTGGCAGTGCTTTGTTACTGCTGGAGAATATCACCAGCTTAGCACTCCTTGCCACATCAAATTCTGCATTATTATGTTTTTTCCAGAGTTATTAACATATTGTATAACAGAAATAAGTGTTGCAGCTTGTGAGAAATTAACTGTAAGGTGACATTTATTGCATAGCATGTTCATACAATGCAATCTCAGAATACATCAACATGAAAAATCCATGACAGAGTAATTAAAGAAAACAAGGAATAAACAATGTTAAAGACAGTATGTCTCAATATAATCACTGTATAACTTGCACACTTCCACACCCCAATGCACAATGAAGCACAGCCCCTACATCACCCCCCCCCCCCCACACACACACACACAAGTGCTTATGATACTTACAATTAAACTTGATGTGGTGTGCAAATCACATGACAACTGGTTTTGATGTTGTTGAGAAGTCAGGGATGGCACTCATTGTCAACAGCGGGATGTCAGTGATCGATGGTGGAGTAGCAGATGGTTCTGTTGTGTCCATAGGTGGTGTGGTAGGTGTCTTGTATGCCTCAGTAGAAGCAGTGGTAAAGGCAGGTTTTCGGTGGTCAGTGGAAACTGTTGGCATTCCCATGATGTCAAATGTAAATGTTTTATCCTCTCTGCTAAGTAATGTAGATGATCCATTGTACAGTGGTTGCAGAGGTTTACATACAAAATTGTGTCAAATGAACACTTGTTTGCACTTTGACAAATCCATAAAAATGAATGGGTGGCCACAGCAATAGCAGCCTTTACAGTGTTGAAAGCCGTCTCGGGTTACTACTCCACAGCAGTCTGTCATTTGGTTTGCGCAAACCCTGCAGAAGATATTTCAGAACACTGTCCAACAATGTATGGTTCTGCACACAACAATGGTAGAAGTTGGTGACAAACAGAAATCGATGCAGTTCAAGAAGTCACTGGTTCTACCTCGTGTTACGGCAACCGAATTCCATGGACATTGACTGTGTGGCCCAGAAAGTGGACATCTGAAGCTCCAAAGACACATTTAGAAGGGTTGACATGCAGTCAGTACCAAATGTTCAGCTTCGGAGCTAGACATAAACTAATAAATCATCAATGTATATGTCACAGAAGTTCAGGTCTCTCATCACTTCACCCATGAAACATTGGAAAGTTTGCATGAGTTCCACAACCTCAATGACATTTTTCTAAATTCAAAGATGCCAAATGGAGTGGTGACAGCAGTTTTAGCAACACTTTCTTGTGCTATGGGTAGCTGATAATATGCATGCACCAAATCTAAGGTGGAGAAGACATGCTTACTGTAGATGTTAAACATAAAGTCCTTAATATTTTTCAGGATAAATTTCAGTCATCAGTTGCAAATAAATTTTTATTATCTTTACTGGTTTCAACACATGAATTTGTCATCTTCAGAAAGCTACAAAATTTGGAATATTATAAATCCTAGACCTTGGCTATACATTTATGTGACATATAAAAAGAATATTACAGAAACGTACTTAGTTTAGCAGACAGGCAAAATTTTCTTCACAAAGGATAATGCCATGGTATGTTTAGAAATTTACAAATTGTATGTGATTATTTTAAACACTGTTTGACAATTTACGATAACTGAATCACGTCTATATATCTGTTGTGCTAGCAACAATGGACATACATAAAAGCACACATAAAAAATATGACCAAGGCATATGAAGAAGTTACATGTAATACATTTGAAAAAATATGACACACAATTTCAATATATAAAATGGAAAGGCTAATTTCCACATTTTATAAGAAATTATACCCAATACAAATAGCGTCTGTTTTTAATGCAAGTTCAGCATTCAACAAATCTTTTGAATTTAGGTGAGAATGTCTATATAATTCACATTTTTCCAAAGGGTTCATTTTGTAGCCCTTGTCAATTACTTTTTGTACTTCACATAAATGTGTAGCCAATGTCTAAAGATTTATAATATTCCTAATTTTGTAGGCTCCAGAAGATGACAAATTAACTTGTAAAAACTGGTAAAGTTAATAAAAACTTATTTGCAACTGATGACTGAAATTTATCCTGAAAAAATAGTACTGCAGTTGCTGAAAATTACAGCCATGAATAAAATAATAAGCCCTCAATATGTAGTACTGGATAGCAATTCGGGATTGTCCTTGATTTAGCTGCTGGTAATCAGTGCATGGAAGTCATCTATTGTTCTTCATGGACACTACATGTAGCACACTGGACTTGTGTTCGGGAGGACGACGGTTCAATCCCGCGTCCGGCCATCCTGATTTAGGTTTTCCGTGATTTCCCTAAATCACTCCAGGCAAATGCCGGGATGGTTCCTCTGAAAGGGCACAGCCGACTTCCTTCCCCATCCTTCCCTAAACCGATGAGACCAATGACCACGATGTCTGGTCTCCTTCCCCAAACCAACCAACCAACCAACTACATGTAGCAGTGAGACCCAGTTGCTGCTTGATGGTCAGAAGACACCCTGAGAAAACATGAAAGTTACTTTCACCTTTTCTGTTGTCAAACAGTACAGTCAAGCATGGATTGGCAGTCCAGTTGTTGTGAGGATGTGATGCACTGTCAAATAGCATACTGGTGCTAGTGTCAGTAGCTGCCTGCTGATCTCTAGGAACTGTTTAAGAAGTTCTATGTAGGGAGAGTCACAACCAATCATCCAAACTCCTACACCACCCACACAACATACACATGCTTGACTGGTGAGATTGGTTGTGGTATCAAATAGTTGCCGATGTCTGAGGTTGGGTAGCAGGTCATAAAATGACAGAAAGTCAGCTTCTAATATGGAATGTTGCAGTGCAAGAATTTCAGTGTAAATTCTAGAGACACGCGGCTTTCCACCGTCTCAAACACCCCATGTTTTAAGTGCGAGGGTAAGAGAGTGGAGATGTGTCTACCTCACCACAGGTTCTGTGTGTGCAGGATAGACATGTATCAGGAGAATACAGTAATAGTGAAGGTCGATTAGCATGGACAAGTGTTTGCAGTGCACGCCTGAGAAGCTGTATGTCCAGTACAAGAAGCAAGCATGCTCTATTCATTGACAGTGTAATGACTGTATTGTTGTGAACAAATGAATTATGTATTGAACTAAAGATATTTACATTTGATTTTCGGGTGTTGGACTTGTAATAAGCAAGAACTGGTTTTATACTGGTTATTAAACCAAACACATTATAATTGTATCTGTTAGTTTCTAAAGGTCCAAGACGGGGTTGACTTGTGGGAGCTGAATGCTTGTGTGAATTTTGTAAAGTTGTTTTATTGTGGAGATGAAAATATAACAGAGTTGAACAAAAGTATCCAGAGAGTACAGAATCATTTCAAGAGTAGAAAAGAAGTCTATTTTGAAATTCCCTTAACCAGCTAGAGTCTTCAGAGAAGAAGAGTTTGTGAAGATCGATGCAGCTGTCTGATCCAGAAGAAGATCGGCTGCACACAATACATGAGTCAACCGTGAGCGACATGTGAGTCTTGCACCCCAGTACCATACTGTCTCTCCTGTCATCCGAAGACCATTAAAATGTGTCACATTTGCTGTAATAAATTCCAACTCTTAACTTATTACATAGGTCTGTGCCACATGACCATACGTCTTTATCGCAGGTCTTTTGGCAGCAAAGAGGTGACAGCCATCACAATTATTGCAAGGCAGATGAGTGGATGAATAAACAGACATGTCTGGACCAGTATCCTCCAAGAACTGGAGATTGGTATAGAGATCGGTGGCAAACAATTGATGACTTCTGTTCAGAAAGCCAGTCTTCTTTATTATTGACTTCCTGTTATGTTTCCCATCTTGCACGGTGGAGTGCTTTTCTGTACTTGAGGTTCAAACCTTCTGTGGTACCAGCAGATCTCCTTTGACAAAAATTGTTGGTTGCATTGTCCTGGTGAGTGATATTGTTAAGGTTGATGACTGGAATGCCGTGTCCATAGTGTGGTCACTTGTGCAGTGAGCTCTGCGTCTACAGTGATACTATAACAGAATCAGGTGGTGAGCTAACACTCGCTACTATTGCACAAGAGTACATCTCCACAATATGATCTGTAGTCTGCACTAACGTGTCATGGTCTCTGGCACATACTACAAGGATCTTCCGTGCATTGAGAGGAAGATGTGACAGCCAGATGTTCCTTTGAATGTCTCCATTAACAGTATTATTCACACTAGTGTTTGCAACCAACCCAACAACTGTAAGGGAGTATGATCTCCTAAATCCTCTTTTTTGCAGCGACTTATCAGGTCATTCTGCTCAAATTGTGACAGAGATTGCATCCTTCAGAGTAATATGTTGGTCAGTGCTTGGTGGTAAGGCCAAAATATCCTGCACCTTGAGAGCCATGTCTTTGTTAAGTGCCGTGGTGACATAACCAAAATTATTTTTGTTAGCTGTGACATTGGTGAGCAAGAATTGACTCTTCAGTTGCACGAACCATAGGACGGGTTTCTGTTCCAAAAAGGTGGTGATTTGAAACCCACTTGGTTAACTGAAGTGCTCAGAGGCATATAGATGGATGGTGCTGGGTCCAGCATTGCTATACCTTAACATACAGATGGCCAGTGGTGCAACTGATGCGGTAGAGCAGCTTTTGATGCTCAAAGTATGTTGCCAATGCAGTACACAGATGATGCAGTTGATGTGGGCTTGATGTTGGAATGATGAAGCATGGATAGCACATTAGTTGACATTGACTGTCACTTACAATCACACTGGGATGGCAAAAATCTTGTGGCTCATAGAAATTAACTTTAAGCCTTAAAGCAATATTGATTGCATAGTGTGCTCATGCAATGCAGTTTGAAAATACATCAGTGCGAAAAATAAGTGAGAGAATAATTATAAAAAACGAGGACTAAATGATGTCAAAGATATTACATATCAGTGTAGTCGCTATATGACTGTAAGGGCACTCTGATGCATAATGATGCACAACCACTATATAAATTAACCAGTGCACAAGTTAAATCTAGTTGAGAAGTGTGCACCAACACACATTAACATCATTCACTGTAGTCCTACCACCAGCAAATGATGACTTTCTGTACATATTGATGTGTGTTGAACAACATGCGCAGAAAGCTTGTAGTCATTTCTGTCACACCAATGTAACATATTAATGATGATTCCATATTTAAATAAGATGTGAGATTGAGCCCAATTCATGTAATAAGAACAATTTTTCCAGTTTCTTTCTGTATTGGTGTATGATACAGTAAGATCAGACCTTGTTATTTTGCAGCAGCAAATGACAGCACACAGTTACTGTCATTTTTGGAAAAATACATTAGTTGAAGAACTAGGAAATGTTGGATGGGAATGGAAGAAAATCTTAAGTCCAGCAAGGTGAAAAGTCTTTTCATTCTACCATATGCATGAGACAGCATTGCAACTGCACTTTCCCATAATTGGTGAATTTCTTGGCTTAGTACTGTAATTCATAGTATTAGTTTTTATATCAATAGTCCTAAAATCGTTACTTTTTTATTTATGTGGTTGTATTTAGCACTAAAACAAAGAATGGTGGCAGATATGTGACAAACAGGGTGGAGAAAAATTGAGTCACGAAATTTTATCCCTGGATATCTGATGTCAGTAGGAACCAAAATTACTAATTTTTTGTAGGTCAACAATGCACCATTTTTAAACTACAGAAACTTGATGCCACATGCTCCGATTGACCATAAGATTGCCCTGTTGCCATCCGCTGGTTGACAGGCAGCACAATGGTTGTCGGTTGACACATACAAATGTCCCTCACTCCGTCGCTGCCCCAACATGAAACGCACACATGTCAAATAGGTCTTGCTGTTTGTGCCACCTCACGTCACAGGCATTCACACATAAGCTTTGCTTCAGAGCACGCACATGTCACCTGCAATTTAGTCATAGAGTAAGCATGGCAGCACAGTATTAATTTAAAAAACAACGAGATATGGTTTTTGTTTATGGACTAGCTGATGGTAATGAGCATGAAGCTCAATGGTTGTATGAGGAATGGTACCCAGCAAGATGCCACTCGCATCTGCAAATGTTTACAGCAATTCACTAGTGACTTAGTGAAACAGGCTCATTAGCGGGATATCATGGTGATCCTGGAAGACCTCAAACACAACGGGAGACTGTTCTCGAGCACATCAAGGAAGCACCTACGACAAGTACCTGAGCAGTTGGACATTACGTGGGTGTCGCTCATCGGTTAGTCTGGGAGGTTTTGAGGTATGATGGTCGTGATCCATTTAGTTTCCACCCTGTACAAGACCTAAATCCTGTGGCAGACTATGAACACAGGCTAGGGTTTTGCCGGTGGTTTCTGCAACATGTTGCACAAGGACCTGACTTCCCCATCATTGTGTTGTTTACTGGCAAGTGCACCTTCCATTGGGATGGCCTTTACAACACTCAAAATGTTCATTATTGGGCAAGGAGAAATCCTCACATCACGTACATCCGTGAACACCAGGAACATTTTTTCTCAACATTTGGGCAGGCATTGTGGGTGACCATCTGATTGGGCCAGTCCGTCTACCTCCTCGACTTACTGGGGCAAATTACCTTCACTTTTTGCAAGAAACTCTACCCAACCTGCTGGAAGATGTTCCCCAGGACATACAGCTACGCATGTGGTTGCAGCATGATGGGATGCCTGCATATAACAGTCGTGCTGTGCGCAGATATTTAAATGAACTCTTTGATGGCCAGGAAATTGGCAAAGGTGCTCACAGGACATGGCCCCCACTATCACCAGACCTCACGCCACCAGACCTCATGCCACCAGGCCTCATGCCACCAGACTTTTTCCTGTGGGAATTCTTCAGGGTTCTAGTTCACCCACTGTGAGGTAACAGGTGAGTTGCGGCACCCAGGAAATGTTCTAAGTTCAGAGTTGGCGGCAACCACTCGGGTTGCTGTGCAAGCCACAGCTCATTAGCAACCGCATGATGCCGCACAATGGCCAGACCACATGGTCCATCGGCCGCATGGCTGGGAATTCCATGTTGACACTGTGACAGGGATGGTGCTTTGTGTCGATGAAGGAGATGTCTATGCCAGGAGTGCCAAAATGGCGGACTTTGTGAAACCTTAATGGCAGACATTTCACAGTTCATATGGAAATTAATAGTAGCCAGATGAATGATGATATCTCAAAAAGAAACCTGTACATTACTATTATTTGCACAATGATTCTGATGGTGTAATCAGATTTTCAATATCTTTATTAGTTTAAAGTTTAGTATCTGACTGTAAATTATACAAGTAACACCCAGCAACAAATTTCCAAAATCTAAATGGTTCATTTGATTTTGTTGATCTATGTGTCTATAGAAAGCTATTAGTGTAAACCTAAATTGGTATAAATTACAGGCATGAGACTTGAATAGTACATGAGTTATTGGAGGTCAAAGTGGCCGATTACTATCAATCGCGTCAGGCCATAAGTACTCCACAGTTACACAAAAAAAATGGTAGCAGCATGCTTATAAATATATTTATTCATCTATGTCTTTGTTTACATCTGATATACACTATTCATGAAGAAATTGGTTAAATATTTACTGTGTTTTAGAAAGCACAGAGACATTAGGCTACTGGCCTACCTTTTGTCGCTATTCCTTTGATATATGTTTATTTAATTTGTTTATGTATTTAATAATGTGTGTTAGAGTGCTTTTATGGTCCAGCCGTAGGAATATTTATTTAATTTCAAGTATTTAAATGTGAATCCAGTATTTCGAATATGTTTCATTATGTTAGTGTGACTGTGCGTTGGCATGAAGACATGGCGCAAGCACTCTAGCCAATCACAGCGCTCGTGAATGGAGAGCCTGGACGGAAGCGAATTTATGGAGAGAACACGGGGTAGTTCTGGCAGTGCGGCAGGGCTGGACGGTATGGCACTGGATACAGGAAGTGCTGAATGCGACGGTGCGATGGACGCAGAGTCGTGAGAGGGACTTGGAGAGTGTGGAGCAGTTAACATGTGGTCACAGCAAATAGAAATATTTCATAGTGCTGACTTGTGCACTTGCGAGATTTCCATGGCTTTTACAGTGAAGATGTAGTGTGCGTGTAGAAGTGAATATCTTGCGAGCTATGTTGTTCTTCATAACTAATTACATGCAGTAGGAATCTATTGTTTCCCTGTTATTCAACTTATATTTTATTTAATTGCTGGACCACCGACACCAATAAGTGTTTTGCAGAAATATACCGCATTCTCAAAAGTACTTCTACTATCGTACTCATCATTTAAAGTCGTTAAGATAGTACCTGCAGATTTTATTCAATAGTAATCTTTCATTTATAAATTTATGTGTTACTTTCATAATTCACAGTTGTCAAGTGATAGAAACCTTCGACCATTCGATTCATGTGTGTATTTTTATTGTATACTGTAGACTCAGCAGTATTTGGCCTGTAATGTGGCAACTATGTATCCTAGCCCCTAGGCAACGAAACCAACCAAAACTTTTAAAATTTCAATGCGGAGTCGGAGGGTACATAGTTGAGGTCCACCTCATTTCAATCATTTATTACTTTGAAATCCCGCACAGTCACCAGACCTCACGCCACCAGACCTCACACCACCAGACTTTTTCCTGTGGGGATTCTTCAAGGTTCTAGTTCACCCACCCAGACACAAACCACATAGAAACGAAGAGGAATTAATGGATCGCATTCAACATGCCACTAATCACATCAGGGGAATGCCAGGAATCTTTGAAAGAGTTCGGCAAAACACCGTTCGACATTACCAAGCTTGTGTCATGCCAGGGGATTGGCCTTTCTGTATGCAAACTATAGCTGTTGATAGATTTGTTTCCAGTACATCTTATCATGAAATTACGATGGATGTGTTGGGATCCCAGCAGATTTGCCCCCAGAGTGGAAGGCTGGCGCGCTACCACTGAGTATGCGGGCCACCTTGGATACATCATGATCTCTGGCAGGCAAAGCAGTTGCAATCATGCATTGTCCAGAGCATCCAGCAACAGGGCAATCCCACGACCAATCAGAGCGTGTGGCGCCAAGTTTCATTAGTTTAAAAATTGTGCTTTATTGATCTACACAACATTAGTAATTTTCATTCCTACTGGCATCAGCTATCCAGGGTTAAAATTTTGTGACTCAGTTTTTCTCCACCCTGTACAGCAGAATCCCACTAATCCAAACCCTGGTAATCTGAATGTTTGGTTAATCTGAACATGAAAAATGTTAGTCTAAGTATCAAAAACTGTGTGGTAAACTGTTGTACACACACACTACTTTAATTTACACAGTACAGTAAACATGTAGTAGAAAAATTGGCAAGGAAACATTAGGTTTAAACACTGCATAACAATGAAAGAAAAGCTGTCAAACTTGCTAAAATACAGTGGACATTTATCCCTACTTTTTAGATAACAAACACTCAGTCATTGTTTTTTGGCATAATGAAGACAGTCTGTTACATGATGCATAGTTGCGCCATTGTCTCATGCACATCAAATCAGCAGGTGTAGCAGTGGGCTGTTGCTCCAAATAACGTAGTACGAGGTCAAAGGTTTCTGCTGTGTCACTGTATGGCACCAGCTCTCCTTTGTCACTTTCAGGCTCATTGTCACTTCTGTCACAGCAGTCCACTTTTTCCTAGTCTTGAGTCACAGCAGCAACTAAATCAGCGTCAGTGAGGTTCTCCACACATGCCCCACCTGCTGCTATCCACTCATCTATGCCTCCTTCACTAGCTTCTTCACATCCAGGGATTGTCTGTATCATTTGTAGTAGATTTTCCTCTTCATTTTCAACTAAGTTGTCCTGAAATTCAAGAGATGTCTATGATTTTCTCAGAGTATTTTCTGAAATATTCTGCCATGCCTCAGTGGTCCAATAAACAATATCCTTCACATTGGTCTTCTTTATTTTGTCCACTAAAAGAATGCTATCATCTTGGGTCAGCATTCTTAAAAATTGTTTTCTGTAAATCAGGTTTAATGTTTGCAGTTGCCCTGGTCCATCGGCTGTAGAAGTGGTGTAACATTCGGCACCACAATATCTCCATCACATAATTCCTCAGTGCTGGGGTGAGTTGGCGCATTATCAATCAAAAGGATTGCATGGAAAGACAAATGATTTTCCTTAGAAAACTGTTGACAGAGGGAAAAAACTGGCCATGAAATCATTCTTTGAACAGGTTACCAACCATCGATGCTTTTTTCTGGTTGCGATAATATAAGGGCAGGAACTTCATGTTGCAGTTTTTAAAATCTTTGGGCCTAGCAGATTTGCTGATCAGCATTAAAGGCAGCTTGTGATTACCAGCAGTGTTGCTGCATGCTAATAAAGTCACACGATCTTTGCACATTTTAAAACCAGGACAATGGTCTTCCACTTTTGATGCTGGGCTTTTTGTTGGCAATGCCCTAAAATTAAAGCCAGTCTCACCAACGTTATAAATTTGTTGGGGAGAATACTTTCCCTCTCTTATTTTTTCAAACTCATCCAAGTATTCCTTCATTGCATCACGGTCAGAAGAAATCTCCTCTCAAGTAATTGTTAGCTGACGGATTCCATGACATTTTTTGAATCTGTCCAACCAACCCATATTCACACTAAAAGACTTAACACAATTCATTAAATTGTTCAGGTAAAACAGCATTCTTCTGAACCAGTGCTCCACTCAAAGGAGTTCCCCTTTCTCTTTCCTGTGTAATCCAAAGGAAAAGAGCTTCATCCACTTTATCATACTGGGACTGTTTCTAAGTCTGCCAAATTTAGAGTGTTTTTCCTGAAGACTTTGCACAGGACTGTTCAAGCTTCACTTGGTTCTTCTTCCAGTCACAAATGGTCGCTTTGCCAACACCCAGTTCCATTTACAGTTTAGATGCATTCTCACCATTCTCTATCCATTTCAAAGCATTCAGTTTCTCTTTGAGAGTTAATGTGGCATGTTTCTGTTTACTCATGACGAAAATACATACACCACTATACCTGAACGAATACAATACAACTGTCACAAGTGCCAGCGATCGATAATAACATAACGAAGGGCTTTGCAAGCCAACTGGCAGCGCACTGACCTCAGACACTACAAAGATTGCAACAGTGCACAACAACAACGACAGGGAGTGAGAGTGAGCCATCTGTTACCATGGTGTACCCACTTAACTGCTTGTCTGCTTGGTATACTTCATTCTAGAAACTCATCATTGTAATTCCGGCTAATCCAAACAAATCGGTAATCCGAACAAGACCCAGTCCCAATTAGTTCGAATTAATGGGACTCCACTGTATATGTACCTTTGAAGAGAGTCATAGTAATTTCCTTCACTTACATTTTTCTAGGTGATCAAATGCTTTTCCACTAATGCCTTGAGTTTAATAGAGTAGTAAAGCATGACAAACTAGCTTCCATAGCTAAGATCTCTGAAACATCTAATATAGTGATGCTCAACCTGAAGATAGCTAGTTCAAATTTTGGCTGGAGAAGATATATTAATGGAAGGGAGCAAGAGATGGTAGCATAAAGTTCTTTGCCAACAGACTATGTACTTATGTTGAGTCAAATCCCAAAATTATTTTCCATATCCTGTGGAATGAGGATATGAACTAATGATGAACCATGTGTCAAGTGGGTGCAGTTAGGATGATGGTGCCCATCCACATTATTTGAAAGTAGGCTATGTTATTACACTGAATTTCAGCCTCACAAAAGAAATAATCAATATCATTCATAGGATACAAACGCATATTTGATGCTTTATAAGACGAAGGCACTAGCAAACCACCTCCACTAGGGTTCTGTTCAGGATATCAATGCAAGAGCCCTGTATCATTCCAAACACTTACTGTCTGAGAATATAAACTGATTTTTGCTTTTGGATCATAAAAAGTGTTACATCTTAATGCACAAAAAATCTGAGAACAGTCCATGTGATACAAGAAGGTATTAACATAACAACATGTTTGACCTGATCCTGATTGTCTGTTATAGAATTAATATCTCCCCACCCCCTCCTACCCCTCTGTAGTATATTACTCAGCAAAAGAATGTGAATCAGATTACATCATCAGTCAGTTACAATGATTAACAATCAACTGTGATGTGAGAAGCAATTCAGTTCACAATTCTTTTGCAAGTTTACCTCATGTCCAACTGTTGTGGTAGTAAAAATTCATTAGTGAGCACAGTGAGTCTCTGAAAGGCCACATGAGTCCTTTCCTTTTCACCAAGTTATTGTTATCTTTCTCACAACTTACCAGCTCCAGCAACATCTCCCATGTCTGAAGAAATAGAGATAAAAGAAGAAAGAGGTTTTCTTCTGTGAGCTGTTAAAACAATGCACTGCCATCTGCCGTAGTCCTTCTCCTGAGGAGAATCAATAGTTATACCACAATGACCAGAACAAAGTCCATCTCCAAAATAACTGTATTGGCCATTGCCAGTCCCATCAACCATGCTGAATGTTGCCTGTAAAAATGTGCAGCTACATATTTTTATCTGCCTCTTAATTTGGAAATTCAAGTAAACATATGTGATAGTAAAATTGTAACACACATTAATTCATTGTTTAACGTAAGTTAAAAAGAAAAGTACTAAGGATCATGAATAGTTTCAGTGTCAATGGCCATGCAGCTCCTGAAAAGAAGTTGTTTATTCAGTTGCAAATCACAGGCATACTACATTCAGAACTTAGTATAAGCAATTTTGTAACTTACTGTACAAATCTGATTTACAGCAGTTTCATTTACATGTTCCATAGACTCCATCACAAAGTATCATCTTTGGGTACGTGTTATAAGTCAAGATGCACAATAACAGAGAAAAGTACCTATTATTATCTAATTCTATAAGTTGTATCAACAATTAATTGTCACTTAATTTATTTGTTCTTAGTGCTTAGAAAAGCTATGAATGAATAGAGCATCAGACAGACAGCAAAATCATAAAAGAAGTTGCTATTCCTTCAGTCTTACTAATTAGTTGAAGGATATTATAGCTATTTGCTTAATATTTGCATAAATACATTAATAATTTTCAAAGAATTGTGGCATCCAAATGTAATAAGTGTATTGTTCCAAGTGCCGATCTGAATTTGGATGCAGAAATGTACAGCAGAACAAAGGCAACAAACAAAAAAATGAAAAATATTCAGAAATAAGTAGAAGGAATACTCCATTTCTTACTCCCATAAATGACATGAATGTTTGGAATACAAAACTGCAGTTACAAGTTAGACTGTTTGCCAAAATGAATGTCATAAAAAAATTTAAATACTTATCTGTACAACATCCTCATTTCAAAAATTCCTATGTATATCTAAATATGTATTACACAAATAAAACAATGGAAAATCAAGGATGGAATGTAACAATACCAGAGAAGAAAGTTGCTACTCACCACATAGCCAAGATGCTGAGTCGCGATAGGCACAATAAAAAGATTCACACACCGATAGCTTTCTGCCATTAAGGCCTTTGTCAGCAGTAGACACACATACACACACTCACACAAACGCAACTTGCTCACGTCTGCGGTCTCAGAGAGCTGAAACTACACTCTCTGAGACAGCAGACGCGTGTGCAAGTTGCGTTTGCGTGAGTGTGTGCATGCATGTGTGTATGTGTGTCTACTGTTGATAAAGGCCTTAATGGCTGAAAGCTATGAGTGTGTAAATCTTTTTTATTGTGCCTATTGTGACTCAGCATCTCTGCTACGTGATGCGTAGCGACTTTCCTTCTCTGGTATTGTTATGTATTACACATTTTTATATAAACAGAATACACATTGTACACCTGAAAGGCCAGTTGCTCTTTAGATGGTAAACACTTCATTGTACAACATCCAAAAGCCCAGAGATGTTTATGTGCTTCTCAACTATTCAATGCCTCAGGCATATGCAGAGTAGTTGTGGTTACTCGTTTCATTATTTATATTCTACTCAGGATTTTATGTTACCATATTTTTCTGTATATTTTCTTTATGAGTCCTTCTGTTGTTGCATCTCTACACCTAAACATGACAGCGAGCTTCTTGCCAGGCCTTGTAGGCCAAAAGGATGTCTACCGGGTGTCATGTTCTCCTGTGCCTTGTGGCACATATGCACAAGGTGTGGAGGGGCGCACCAGTTTCCAGACCATGTTTCAGACTTTCCAGACTGTGGAGCCACTACTACTCAGTCAAGTAGTTCCTCAACAGGCATCACAGGGCTGAGTGCACCCCATAAGAGTCCTCCCATCAAGAAAAAATCTTTGGCAGTGCTGGGAATCAAACCTTGGTCTTCCGCATGGCAGTCATCTTTGCTGGCCTTTCAGCTCTGGATGTAGAGAATCTCTATATCTACATCTGCACATATGTTTTGGAGATAATATAATGCTTCCATCATCAGCAAAGAACCCTATTTATTTTCATCTGTGTAAAATGCACATCCATTTATATACAGCAAGACACGACTGGTTAGCAGACTACCATAAAATTAATTTTTAGAAACAGTTTATTCCTACTTTGGCTACTAATTTACTTTTCTATGTCCCTCCCACTTTTAATTTAATGATGTCTTTAAGCTTTGCAAGTAGTGTAAAATATTATACCTCTATGGCACGATACAAAAACACCATGAAATTACAATGAAATGAACACCCTTAGCTGCTTACAGGCATTGACATACGTCAACGGGGACAGATGAAAATGTGTGCCCCAATCGGGACTCAAACCTGGGATCTCCTGCTTACATGGCAGATGCTCTGTCCATCTGAGCCACCGAGGACACAGAGGATAGTGCGACTGCAGGGATTTATCTCCGGCACGCCTCCCGCGAAACCCACATTCTCAACGTATATATAGTTAAGGCCCACCGGCCACTTGACCATCTTCTTCTTCTGTGCGAATGCACAAACAGTGCCTGAACTCTTACGGGAATCGGCAACGCGCCGCGAGTAATGAGTATAATGGGCGGGGGCACTACGAATGTAGTGCGGGACAATATGTTGAGAATGTGGGTTTCGGGGGAGGCATGCCAGAGATAAATCCTTGCAGTCGCTCTATGCTCTGTGTCCTCGGTGGCTCAGATGGACAGAGCATCTGCCATGTAACCAGGAGATCCCAGGTTCGAGTCCCAGTCGGGGCACACATTTTCATCTGTCCCCGTTGACGTACGTCAATGCCTGTAAGCAGCTAAGGGTGTTCATTTCATTGTAATTCCAAAAGAACAGATACCATCTTACTATACAAAAACACCATATTTGTGTGAGAGACTGCCAGAGGGCAGAAGAGTGGCGATTCAAAGCGTCTTTTGGTGACTACATGTTGAACCATGTGCCTGTGGTGGAAATGTATCCTATTCTATAGAGGCAGGGTCAAGTGTTCAAGCAGTGCATAGTATACCAGCAGAGTATTTTTCTTTTCTTAAGCTACATTTTCTCTTTATTGAATGACTAAATATCATTTTATGAGGCAACCAATTGGCACAACAATAAATGAATAAATAAATAAATACTGAAAAGAGTGGACTTCCATAAACTGCACAAAAAATTTTATGAAGGTAAACAACTTAAGCTCAAAATCTGTTAAATCTGAATGTATAGAATAAATGTTTGTGAGTGATGACATATACTTATGGAATGAAGTCAAATATGGGAGAAATGCACTCAGTATTAAAAATATTTATTTATTTATTCTATTCAAAATATCACTGATACAAAGTTTCTAGGCCTTTTTCCTGCAAGAAATTCTAAAATGGAACTCTTTCAAGTCTCCCTTAATCTCACAACTCTCTAAGTTAGCATATGTAATCAGAGTGCTCTCTAGCAATGGTGCTCATGAAATGGTAAAAACTGTGTATTTTTCTCAGATACACTCACTGTTTAGATATTAAGTTATCTTTTGGGGTAGTTCTCCTCATGCCTTAATGACATTCAAGAAGGAAAATACAATAATCAGAATAGTGTTCATATGAATTACTGGCTTTTCTACATTTTTGATTTAAAGGGCTGAAAGTATAAAGCAACAGTTTTTGTGGGTTTAAGATGAGCCAACTTCTATAGAGCCACCGGTAAACTTCACCTCTGATGAGACTTGCAGAAATGGTAAGATCTCTACTTTTTGCTTCAATAAACAGAATGGTATCATCTGCAAATAGTATTGCTTCTGTCTTCCTCACACATCAGGGCAGAACATCAATGTACACTATAAATAGAAATACTCTCAAGACAAAGCATTGTGGTACACCATCTGATGGTAAGGATGGCTCTGGAAGGTAGTTCTGTGTAGTGCTGCTGTGCTTGTGTTGGACCTCTGTAATTTTGGGATTGCACATCGCATAATGACATGAATGTCGTCGAACAAATGAACAACTCCATGATGGAAAAAGCATTTCAGTGGTTCCATGAAAATAGGTTGACATCAAATAAAAATAAAACTGAATATATCATCTTTTTCCTTAGAGAAACTAATAATGGACAAAGTGAACTCAAGCATTCTGTAATATAGTAAATTATGCTGCAATATCCACACAGAAAAGCTCTGCGGTAAGTTTCAAGAGTTTTAAATCTCCTTAGGAAGCTAAAAGATTGTGTGAGCATAGAGCTCATGCTTACAGCATACTATGCCTTTTTTCCTACATGCTTGAATTATGGAATTCTTCTTTGGGGAAACTCCACTGGAACAAAACAGTTTCTCTGGGAGAAGAAATACATTATTTGTATTTTTGGTTCAAGCAACTTAACTTCTTGTGTATAGTACTTTTTTGAGCACAAAATACTGCCAGTCCCCCGTCTATACATGCCCAAAGTACTTATGCATGCCAAACAGAACGTCCACATGTATGAAAGTATATCAGATGTGCACTAATACGAAACCAGAAGCAGAACATTAGATAAAAATAAATTTAAAATAGTGGTAGAGACATGGTTGAAAGAACAAGTATTTTATAACACAAACGAATTTGTATGTGATGAAAAAAATCTTTTATTATAAATGTGATTCTAACAAACAAAATTGTAACTTATGGCATACAACTTAATTAGTAGGCTATGCATTCTGTGTAAAAATGCAAGAGACACAATATCTATGTAATAACATTTATGTATGCTAACCATTTGTATAATCAGGTATGCAGTGATCATGCCTCATATAACACAACAGTTTTTGATATGCAAATAAATCAATTCAGATGTTGTTGACTTCCTGCCTCAATAGTTTGGCTGGCAGTCAGGCAGCAATCTCTAGCTGAGTTTGATGACTGGAGTTTATATTGCTCTAATTATGCCACAATGCAGTGCTGCATGTGCAAAGGTCTTGGCTGGATGAACATCTTCTGACAAACATAGCATTCTCTGTCAAATTGTACTGCAATTTAGCACACCATGGGCACACCCTCTGTCAAATTGTACCCTCAAAGTTAAAACTGGTAAAATTGGTAGAATTAGTTGTTACAATATGAAGCACTAGGTGTATAATTTAGTCTTTATGAACAAATTAAGGAAATGACAGCACCGACACCTTATCCAGATGAAAGTCACCATCCTGATTAGTAAAATCTTCTGCCAACTGTATTTCCACAGATTTCTTAATAATATAATTTCAAAAGAATTTCACCACAGCAAAGATTTTTCTGCTAGTATTGCCCACAGAATGTATTGTGGAGATGTAGTGCTCAGCTATGGTTGACTAATGAGGCTGTAGCTAGTTGATAGAGATTCAGTTTTGGTTTTCAGCATATCCTCTGTATTAATAAGATCTCCCTTCTTGGCATAATATGGTTTAATAGCAGTTGCTGTACAACCTGTGGCCATATACAGCTAAAAGTTGTGTAGTAGCAGGCCTCTGTTTAAGAAACAGTTAATTTATTCATCAACAGCATCTGCTTGTAAATGTTTTCGAGTGTTAAGCACATGAATTATGGTCTCAGATTAATTGGTCAGTGATTTGTATTGTTAAGATTTGAGCATTAAGGTCACATAAGCCAATTATCATCACTTTTCAATCCAAACCCCAAGCTGAGTTTAAGAACAAATTGTTCATGATATTGCAGCATGAGCTTTTGTATTCATTTTAAAATTTATTACAGATATAATCCAAAGATGGGTAATAACAACTTCATTCATGCTCAGCTAGTACCATCAAACAGTAGGGGTAGAAAGGTCATAAGACATGAGCTTATGACTAAACCTCCTGCTGGAGCGACTAATAATTGCCTCGCTTGTGGGCATCAAGTCGGCTCTTGCATCAGACTTCTGAGCCACCTGTAAAAATGTCTCCAGGATGCCACTTGAATCCAGGCCATTATACAGGGTGAAGCAAAATTTGCACACTTGGGCTTTGCAGTGCCACTCCTCACATGCCAGTGATAAAAAAATGTCTCTCACAGAATTTCATCCGGCGAGTACATCCAGCAGAAAAAGGATGTTAAGGAGCGTCCATCTGGCAACACTGTAACCACACATATGGTAACTGCCTCTGATCAGCACATAATTGTCATGCTGTACAGTTAGTGCAGTGGATAGAGTTTTGGGTTAGCGTGCAGGAGTTCAATGGTTTGATCCTGGTTTGAGGCACATGTTTTTTATTTGGTAAATGTAGTCCATGTGATGCAGCATCTTCATCGTCAACAGCGATCGCAGCGGGTCCTCCAGAAAACATTTGCACTTACATACTATTATCATAGAAATGGAAGATTGGTCAGCTTTGAAAGAAGCCCTTTCCACATCATGGGTGTGAATTTATTCACACCAGTTTTCTTTGAACTCTCCTCAAATGGTCCCACATATTAGTACCAACTATAATTCTTGCTTCATTCAGGTCCATTACATTTTGGTAGAGCCTTACGTTACCAGGAGGACTAACAATGAGCTTTGAGAATAATGTCCAAACTTGGTTACTATTTGTATGTGTTATCACCATGGTCCCACTAATTATGCCTTTCAACATTGAGTCTGGTAACAACATGCTGTTCAGTACGTATCTCATTGCATTATTATTATTATTATTATTATTTTATCTATGGGATTATGGAAACATCACATATATTACCATTAGGGAAACAGTGTAATTTGGAACCGAAAATTTCACAGTTACACAATTAGCGGTGTCAGGATGAATCATACAGAACAATATCTGTCAGAGGGCAATGCGCATTAGATGGAACAGTGCACTGGACTGATGGCATGTTTCTACTGTATGCGCTGTGCACCGGACAGGGACTATTTGCGAATGGAGAACCATGCCTGTGACAGACTCCAATGCACATGCGTACACATATCAAATTTTCTCATTGTAAACCTCTAAACCAGTGTGGCAGACATATACACAAATGATGAATATGTGAATGCACTTCTGGTCCTTGGTTCATCTGATAACAGGGGTTGTGTTGCCGCTTGTGACTATGCTGTTAGATATCCTCGTCAAAGCCATCCAGATAAAAATGTGTTTTGTAACCTGGAGTTGTGCCTTCGGGAGCCAGGTTCTCTCCCTCCACCATCATGTGACAGAGGTCGTCCATGGACTCGCCATACTCCAGCTACTGAGGAGGCTGTTCCAGAGGTCATACAACAATAACCTCAGTGATGTACGAATAGCACAGCAAGTCAGCTGAGTGTCCTGCAATGCACAGTTGTTAACGTGCTGCACGAGCATGGGCTGCACCCCTATCATTAAGCTTTCATGCAACACCTGCATCCTGCTGATTGCCATCAATGGATGAAATTCTGTGAATGGTTCCAACAACAACAGGAAGCCAACGATGACTTTGTGAACACCATCACTCGGTCAGATGAAGTAGCATTCACTCATGAGGGTGTATTCAATATGCACAATGCTAACCATTGGTGTAGAATTAACCTGCACGTCATTCACGACTGTGGATATCAAGTTCACATTGGTATCAATGTCTGGGCTGAAATATTGGGCAACAGGTATTTGGGCCACTACATGTTGCCTGACTGTTAACTTCACAAAGGTATCATGTATTCCTCTCAAACTATCTGCAGGCAGTGCAGTTTCAGCTCTCTGAGACTGCAGACGTGTGTGCAAGTTTGGTTTGCGCGCGCGCAGGTGTGTATGTGTGTGTGTGTGTGTGTGTGTGTGTGTGTGTGTGTGTGTGTGTGTGTGTGCGTGTGTGTGTGCGTGTGTGTGTGTGTGTGTGTGTGCGTGTGTGTGTCTACTGCTGACAAAGGTTTAATGGCCGAAAGCTATGAGTGTGTGAATCTTTTTATTGTGCCTATCATGACTCAGTATCTCCACTATATGGTGAGTAGCAACTTTCCTTCTCTGATATTGTTTTCAAAGTTATTCTGTCCTATGACAGGTCACTTGTTTCAACTATCTATTTCTTATCTGTCTAACCACATATTTCGTATGTTCAGCATTACAAAATGTTATAAATTTAGGATACATGTGACCTAAGAAACAGTGTTTATTAAAGTAGGAAATGTCAGTAAGAAATTAGAAAATTAAAAAAAATAAAAATGCGCCCCAACACAGGATTGAACCTTCAATCTCCTGGATGCTAACCCAAAACTCTACCCACTGCACCAACTGTACAGAACAACTAATATGTGCTAACAGAGGTAGTTACCATACATGTGGTTACAGTGTTGCAGAGTGCCACTCTTTAATGTCCCTTTCCTGCTAGATGTACTCGCCAGACGAAATTTTATGAGAAAGAATTTTTTATCGCTGGCATGTCAAGAGTCGCACTGCGAAGCCCACATGTGTGAATTTCACTTCACCCCTGTATATTCATGCTCAGTTAATACCATTAAACACAAGGGGTAGAAAGGTCTTTAGTCAAGTTTACATAATCTCATTAGCACTCTCTCTAACTGCTTGGTTAAACATTAGGTGTTTCCTGTTTGCAACCTTAAGCTGTCAGTAGTACTACTAGTTTCTGTGTTTGCAGAACAATAATTATTGCATTCAAATATGTTTTCAATACAGTATTCATTAATCAGCAGGGTATGCGACTTAACTACACTTTTTGTGTGTTTTATCTTTCTCCATTTTCTGTTACTGATTCTGAAATAGGATAACATTATGTTGTATCTCTCAGTTAATATTGTTCAATTTAGTAGATTTCCAATAAGTTTATCTGTATTATTTACAAAACTACTCCTTATTTTGTGATGGAAGGCACCAAATGAGTGTTCTTTCATAATCATGGATTTGCATTTTGCTTTGTTAGTAGCTATTTTCAGCTGTAACTATATTTACTTTGCAGCTCTGCCTTTCAGAAGAAATGCATCACTCACACCCATATGTGAATGGCCCCTCTTCTAAGAGTCTCTCCAAGCTTTGCATTAACACATTTGACATCACTCTTCAATCAGGAATTGTTGGACTACACAAAGAGTGCCATGGTCTTCACAGTTGTGTAAGGAGCATTCTCAGTTACATTCTTGATATCATTCTCAATAGTATAAATGAGCTTCAAGTCAAAACTGCTGCTTGCTCAGCCCCCCCCCCCCCCCCCCCCCCACCTCCCTCACTGTCAACTGAAACCACATGTGTCAACATCACATGTGACATCACTGAACCCTCTTTCTTACTTAAAAATTCTACTTACCTGGTACTCTTTACCCAAATAGTTCTACACAATTTTTTACATTTCATCCCATGACTACTAAACGGCAATAACGTTGTCATATTGGTCTTAACGCTTTTCTCCTTTGCTTTATTTTATAACTTATGATCTGCAATGTCTGCTTCCAGACAGTATAAATGTTTGATCAATTTTTTTCTACATATATATTGTTCCTGGAAACGTGTAAGTGCAGTATATACACACAAGTTCATTTATCTTCCAAGAGTACCTGATCGTATAGACGAATAAAGTAGCAAGATGCTAGTCTCTCCTTGCATTTCAAATTGCAAAATAGTGTTAAACTTCCACCTAAAGAATTATGAGTTGTCCATCCATAATCAAGTTCATCACCTGCCAAAGAGATAATGTGATTATATTTGAGATTTTTTCCTTACAGCTTACTTTACAAAATATATATGGATCACATAGCAAACAGCACACTTAAGCAAGTAAAAGTATATGGTATACAGTGTTAGGTAATGTCAGATTCAAGATGTATAGCTTGTGATGTTACTTATCACTCTGACAGACTGATGTGTAACCTTACATCTACCTAACCAATGAATGATGATTTAAGCAATGTGGTGATTTAGTAATTATAATTGTATAATTGTATGGAGGCCTTGTTATGTAACTTAACATGTAATGAGTATACAGAGGAACACCAGTTGTCTTCAATGTGGGATGTCGACTGTAGTAATTCAACAGGACTAAGTACCTGTGTCGCTACTAGGAGCACATACCATGTATCATGACCCCAGGATGGACTAATGAGGTGGGTCCATAACAAATACCCACAGCATAACAATACTGTGAGAGATCCATGCAGAAACAGAAGCAGCATATTTGATATTTATTCATTTACAATCTTTCAAACTATAATATACACTCTTATGTGTTGTTTCCTATCTTGTAAAGTTTTGAATAGACAAAGTATTTGCATTTTGAACCTATATATGGAGATTCTTATAGAAGGAACTCCTACTGTTTATTTATAAAAGTTCATGCAAGTTGAAATATTTCAATCCCAGCATTCTCAAGATTGAAATGACGATGAAGTTCAACAGCCCTGCACCATCAGGATCGTAGCATAAGTGTATTCAAGTGCAGACAGTTAAAACCACAAGAATTCAAGAAACTCGAAACTTAGTACATACCTATAAACAACACAGGCACCAACTCCATGGGGCCGGAGGGGGCCAGAGCCCCCTCAAAAATTTGTTTAGGGGGCAGAGGCCCCCCCCCCAATAATTTAAGAAAATTATTAGTAATATTATGCTTTGTAAAATCACGAAATTATGTTGAAATTTTTATTTTCCTTGTTTGACAATAGTTACCTTTCGAAATACATGCAGTAATGAGTTAAAACAAATAATTATTACAGTAGTAAGCAGGTTAACTGAAAATGAGTGGCGTGAATCATGATAGTGTTGCAGTGCTGCAGGCACACTTAGAATTTGTCCCAGTGTGCGAACCTTCGAGTAAAGTCTGGCGCTGGCAGGCCAGTGCTGCAGCCACAAAACATCAAAAGAACTGAAGCAGAAGCACCTGAAACCCTCCTCCTCACATCACCTTGATGTTTCAAGACATTGTGACACTGCGACTATATAAAGCCCACCCTGCTGTCGCAGTCATTCAGTGTGGATAGTTTTGTTCAGTGCATGCTGCAGAATGTTTAGTGTTCCAACTTTAGTGTTTAGTGGACTATTTTATATGACTATATTTTATTCATTTACTTTAGTCTCTTAGTGTATTGTGAATTAAGTTTACAATGGATAAATTTATTACCAAAAAGTTGTGCTTGGAAGCTGATGATACTGCAAGTAAGCCTCCAACAGTTACTGTGTTGTCAGTTGCTTTGTCATCTTCAGGCGAGAACCATTCAAAGACAAAACCTAAACTTTCTGGTAAGGGAAGATAATTTCAGAAGTCTTGGTTGATCAAATACACTCCTGGAAATTGAAATAAGAACACCGTGAATTCATTGTCCCAGGAAGGGGAAACTTTATTGACACATTCCTGGGGTCAGATACATCACATGATCACACTGACAGAACCACAGGCACATAGACACAGGCAACAGAGCATGCACAATGTCGGCACTAGTACAGTGTATATCCACCTTTCGCAGCAATGCAGGCTGCTATTCTCCCATGGAGACGATCGTAGAGATGCTGGATGTAGTCCTGTGGAACGGCTTGCCATGCCATTTCCACCTGGCGCCTCAGTTGGACCAGCGTTCGTGCTGGACGTGCAGACCACGTGAGACGACGCTTCATCCAATCCCAAACATGCTCAATGGGGGACAGATCCGGAGATCTTGCTGGCCAGGGTAGTTGACTTACACCTTCTAGAGCACGTTGGGTGGCACGGGATACATGCGGACGTGCATTGTCCTGTTGGAACAGCAAGTTCCCTTGCCGGTCTAGGAATGGTAGAACGATGGGTTTGATGACGGTTTGAATGTACCGTGCACTATTCAGTGTCCCCTCGACGATCACCAGTGGTGTACGGCCAGTGTAGGAGATCGCTCCCCACACCATGATGCCAGGTGTTGGCCCTGTGTGCCTCGGTCGTATGCAGTCCTGATTGTGGCGCTCACCTGCACGGCGCCAAACACGCATACGACCATCATTGGCACCAAGGCAGAAGCGACTCTCATCGCTGAAGACGACACGTCTCCATTCGTCCCTCCATTCACGCCTGTCGCGACACCACTGGAGGCGGGCTGCACGATGTTGGGGCGTGAGCGGAAGACGGCCTAACGGTGTGCGGGACCGTAGCCCAGCTTCATGGAGACGGTTGCGAATGGTCCTCGCCGATACCCCAGGAGCAACAGTGTCCCTAATTTGCTGGGAAGTGGCGGTGCGGTCCCCTACGGCACTGCGTAGGATCCTACGGTCTTGGCGTGCATCCGTGCGTCGCTGCGGTCCGGTCCCAGGTCGACGGGCACGTGCACCTTCCGCTGACCACTGGCGACAACATCGATGTACTGTGGAGACCTCACGCCCCACGTGTTGAGCAATTCGGCAGTACGTCCACCCGGCCTCCCGCATGCCCACTATACGCCCTCGCTCAAAGTCCGTCAACTGCACATACGGTTCACGTCCACGCTGTCGCGGCATGCTACCAGTGTTAAAGACTGCGATGGAGCTCCGTATGCCACGGCAAACTGGCTGACACTGACGGTGGCGGTGCACAAATGCTGCGCAGCTAGCGCCATTCGACGGCCAACACCGCGGTTCCTGGTGTGTCCGCTGTGCCGTGCGTGTGATCATTGCCTGTACAGCCCTCTCGCAGTGTCCGGAGCAAGTATGATGGGTCTGACACACCGGTGTCAATGTGTTCTTTTTTCCATTTCCAGGAGTGTATATGTAGGAAGAATATGAACCATCTACCAAAAAAGTTCTTGCAAAACCTGCAAAGAGGCAGATGCTAAAAATCTGTTACAATTTTCTTCAAAAACGGAAGATGCATTTACTTCTGTAGTGTTTTCTAACTGGAAAAAGGCTTTGCAAAAATTCTGTCTTCATGAAAATATGTTAACGCATAAAGAAGGTGTTCTGAAACTAAATTCTATCACCAACCAAAGTGTGGCCTCCCAATTGAATGAACAGGAAATTTGGAAATTTGTGGTAAGTTCTATGTAACCAAACTACTGAGGTTATCGGTCCCTAAGCTTACACACTACTTAATCTAACTTAAACTAACTTATACTAAGGACAACACACACACCCAAGCCAAAGGGAGGACTCAAACGTCCAACGGGGGGAGCTGCGCGAACCGAGACAAGGTGCCTTAGATCGCATGGCTACCCCACAGAACAGTTAGATAGTGATATGAAGAAAGGCCATTTAGCCCTTGAGACAATTTTTACTACCATGCAATTTCTATGCTGACAAGGACTAACAATTAGAGGGCACAAGGATGTAAACTCAATTTTTTTTTTCAATTGTTGGAACTCTGAAAGAATGACGTACCTGAGTTTAAAGATTGGTTAGGGCATTGGGGGTATAAGTGGACATCCCATGATATTCAAAATGAGATCATTGATTACTAGGAAAGTCTGTGTTAAGAAAGGTATTGGCTTCAATAAAAAAACTGAAAATTTTTCTATTATGGTTGACAAAACAAGTGATTCTTCGATTCACGAACAAGTGTCATTTTGTATTCGTACTGTCGATGATTCTCCAATCAGCAAAGGGACAGAAGTGACTGAACAACTTGGCTGTTCTTCATGGCCACCAAGATGTTTTGGATGAATTGGATATCCGACCAGTCATCAATGACTTCATATTCAGTAATCCAGTCAGACATTTGACATTTGCACCTTTCTACAGACACACTCCATTCCAAAGGGGTATCTAGAGATGTCCTTGACAGTGGTGGGATACCATTCTGACTGTCACCTGACAAAAGTCTGAGGAGTAATCGTCTGAGGTGCCTTTCCTTTTCATAGCAGGGCCCCTCTGGTTGTCAACTGCAGCACCCTTACAGCCCATTGCTGTGTCACTGATATTGTACACCCTATTTTGTTGCCCTTCATGGCAAGCCATCCAGACCTTACATACATAATGCCTTACCACATATGACAAGGGTTTCTACCGCTTGTCTTCATGCTTGCCAAATCCTACTTGGCCAGCAATGTCACCAGATCTCTCCCCAACTGAGAATGTTTGGACTATTATGGGCAAAGCCTTACAGCGAGGTTGGGATGTTGACAATCTTAGGCACCAATTGAACAGAATTTGGTGCAATTCCTCAGAAGGACATCATAATGGGATAAACCACATAAATCAATTGAATATTACAGAATCACACATTAGTATATAACCAGATACCAAACATCTCACATCTCTGTATATTCTACATAAGCGTATTGCCACAAACTATTTGGCAGAATGCAACATTAATGACACCTGTAAAGTTTTGCGTATTTTATCAAGTAACAGAGTAGTATTTCAAAAATAATTTCTCATAACAAATTCCAAACAAACAGCATGTTTTCATAATTTGATAATTAAAATAACATGTAATGATCATATTTGGGGCTCAAAAAAATCCTAGCTACAAAATCTGAATTGATATTAAAAAGAAAATTAACATAACATTTTGCATTATTGGAGCTGACGTAAAATACTATTTTGCACAAAAACGTTGCAAAATCCAAGTTAATCTTTATTATGTGTTAATTTGGTAATTTATTCCACGTAAAACCACAGTACTAGAAAGTTATCAATTATGCTTTTAATTATAAACTTACAAAACATACTGTAAATAGGTATAATATTTTCATATTTTCTCAAAATCTGTTTACTTCATAAAAAACCAGCTTAATGAGACTATCACAAAATATGTCTGGAATTCATGAAAATATTATCCAGGACAGCCAATTTGTAATTAAGAAGAAAATCAATATTCCATATTTTGCATTACTGGATCAGATATAAAAGATTATTTTCACAGTAAATCATGAAATACACAGCTACAACACTATGTATCAATTTGGCAATTTATTTTTTGTAAAGCTAATGCAGCAAGAACTTTTGTAATTAACTTTTTAAGTGTAAATCTCATAATTGGCAACTTTAATAATTACTGTTTTGTTTACTTGATTGTTAAAAAATATACACATGAGCTGCAGAGGCAGGAGGAGGAGGATGTTTTAGATGTGTTTGTGAGTTTTGTTATTGTTTATGGTGGAGTGGAAGAATTCCACAATAAATACCAAGAAGATGTAAAGGGGCATTAATTTGTTCACAGTCCAGTTTTTTTCTTTGTAAATAAATAATGTGTTTGGCTGGAGTGTGGCTTGTCACAGAAGTGACAGTTCAGGCAAGAGGAGAATAGAAGCTTTTGAAATGTAGTGCTACATATGGATGCTGATGATTAGATACCCATCTAGAGTGATAACTAATGAGGAGGTACTGAACTAAATTGAACAAAGAGTTTTATGGCACATCATGGCTAGAAGAAAGAATTGGTTGACAAGACGAATCTAATACATCATCGAATTGTCTATTTGGTAAAGGAAGTGAAGAGAAGAGAGTGTGTATGTATGTGTGGGGGGAAGGGGGGGGGGGGGGGGGGGGGAAGCTTACAAGTCTTATGTTCAAACTAAAGTGTGGAGAGCTGTATCAAACCAGTCTTTGGGTTGAAGACCACTATAAAAACACAACCTTATTAGCCACTTGTCTGAATTCAAAGACTGAAAAGGTTGTTAAGGTGCATTGGAAGCAGCATTGTTCATTTTTAACAGTGTACAAAAGTAGTGATGCATTTAAAAAGTTTCTGTATTTATAGATGTATATAATTATTTTCCTCGAAAATACACTACTGGCCATTAAAATTGCTACACCAAGAAGAAATGCAGAAGATGAACGAGTATTCATTTGACAAATATATTATACTAGAACTGACATGTGATTACATTTTCATGCAATTTGGGTGCATAGATCCTGAGAAATCAGTATTCAGAACAACCACCTCTGGCCGTAATACCGGCCTCGATACGCCTCGGCATTGAGTCAAACAGAGCTTGGATGGTGTGTACAGGTACAGCTGCCCATGCAGCTTCAACATGATCCCACAGTTCATCAAGAGTAGTGACTGGCGTATTGTGATGAGCCAGTTGCTCGGCCACCATTGACCAGACGTTTTCAATTGGTGAGAGATCTGGAGAATGTACTGGCCAGGGCAGCAGTCGAACATTTTCTGTATCCAGAAAGGCCTATACAGGACCTGCAACATGCAGTTGTGCATTATCCTGCTGAAATGTAGGGTTTCACAGGGATCAAATGAATGGTAGAGCCACAGGTCGTAACACATCTGAAATGTAATGTCCACTGTTCAAAGTACCGTAAATGTGAACAAGAGGTGACCGAGACATGTAACCAATGGCACCCCATACCATCACACCAGGTGATACGCGAGTATGGCAATGACGAATACACACTTCCACTGTACGTTCACCACGATGTCACCGAACACGGATGCGACCATCATGATGCTGTAAACAGAACATGGATTCATCCGAAAAAAAATGACATTTTGCCATCCGTGCACCCAGGTTTGTTGTTAAGCACACCATCGCAGGTGCTCCTGTCTGTGATGCAGCATCAAGGGTAAACGCAGCCATGGTCTCCGAGCTGATAGTCCATGCTGCTGCAAATGTCGTCGTGTGCAGATGGTTGTTGTCTTGCAAACATCCCCATCTGTTGACTCAGGGATCAAGACGTGGCTGCACGATCCATTACTGCCATGCAGATAAGATGCCATCGTCTCGACTGCTAGTGATACGAGGACGTTGGGATCCAGCACGGCGTTCCGTATTACCCTCCTTAACCCACTGATTCCATATTCTGCTAACAGTCATTGGATCTCAACCAACACGAACAGCAATGTTGCGGTACGATAAACCGCAATCACAATAGTCTACAATCCGACCTTTATCAAAGTCAGAAACATAACGGTACGCATTTCTGCTCCTTACACGAGGCATCACAACAACGTTTCACCAGGCAATGCCAGTCAACTGCTGTTTGTGTATGGGAAATCGGTTGGAAACTTTCCTCATGTCAGCACGTTGTAGGTGCCGCCACCAGCACCAACCTTGTGTGAATGCTCTGAAAAGTTTATCATTTGCACATCACAGCATCTTCTTCCTGTCGGTTAAACTTCATGTCTGTAGCATGTCATCTATGTGGTGTAGCAATTTTAATAGTCACTAGTGTAGTAAGCTGCCAATAAAAGATAACTACAGTTATTTAATCCAAATGAGAAAGCAGGAGCTTTTTTCAAAGTAGGATTTATCATTCTAACTTATTGGGTTAAATTTAGCAGGCACAAGCACATACAGTAATAATTTGTATAGTTATATTTTATTGTTAATATAATGTAAAGATTAAGTTTCTACGAATCATTTGTCTTTATTAATGTATACATTGACTCATTCAATATTCCTGAGAGAGTTCTAATTCTTGATGGGATCATAAAACATGATAAATGAATGAGTGGATATGAGAATCACTCTTGACTTCAACTGGTAGTCAGACATTAATAATAAAGTATTTGAAATGTTATTGTTGAGCATGGTTAAACTGCGAACAACAAGGGGTCTTCTATTAGTGGGTTGGGAGCCAGTCACATTTCTAGTTAGCTATGGCATGAACATGCAGACTATTAAAGATTAATAGACAGAATAAGACTAGCATATTGAACAGCATACCTGAAGAAAGGTGCATGTGGTCATATTAATGTGTAATTAACAGACAGTGATTACAAACATGGTTAATAACTGTAAACAATAAAATGCCTATTGCATAGGAAAATCAGCCAGGACAGGAACGAGTAGGTGTGAATCAGCACCAGATTGAAAACATATGTTGGAGCTCACCCACTGTTTGGCCAGCAACATTTTCAACCTAGGCTGAAATCAGAAAATTCCTCCACACATCAAAGCCTTTGGAAGTACTTCCATGTAAGGCAACACTTTCATTGTGAAAATCTAAGCATCAAGATTGGATGGAGTCATGTGAATATCATCTGACTGGCTGCAGTGAGGACTGCAATGTTTGGAGGTCCCTTAACCAAATAAGAACTGGTGTCAGCAGGGCAAAGTCATTGCTTAAGTAATAGGATTTCACATCAGGGAACAGCAAGTCTGTGGCCAAGAACAAGTATTTAGCCATGTGTGCTGAAGCCCTCTCTACCCATTTTCATGCTCAGAAAAAGATCTATTGCTTGCCAGAGAAAAGTTATCTGAATGCAGACTTTGTCAATTCCTTTGTCTTGCTAATTTATTTTCTGTAATCTATGTACATATGGTTATTTAATCATGTTTATATTTTATTGTAAATATTTATCACACTTCTGACATGAGTAAATAAAAAATAAGTGACAGATTTATGATTTTTGGTAAATAGCAGCAATAACAAGGTGAGTAGCCAGATGTTTGAAGGAAATTAGAATTCAAAGGGTATGCAAGTTGAATAAACAATGAAGTGAGTGATGTGCAATTGAGGATGATTGTAGTAAGTACAGAATCAGAAGACGCCATTCATGAATATGGTTTGACTCTTGCAGACACAGAGAGGATGCTAGCAGAGGAAGGGACAGATGGAAATGTACAACATAAAATAGACGCATTACATGAGTGCCTGTCAGTGTGGGAAAGGGTCTGACCACATACTGCCAAATACACAGAAGCATTAGCATCAACAACTGGATTATTGAAGAATCTTGAATGCAGGAGGGATGTATGGAAACATGAACCATGTTTAATAAAAATTTATCCACAACTACTTGCAAAGAACAGCATTGCAGTGCAAGACATAATATGGCGTTGAAAAATGGGAATATGAAGTGATCAGGAAGCAGCTTTAAAGTCTTCCTGCATGTAGCGAAAAGAGAGGGTGAACATAATAATCACCATCAACATTATCAAGAGAATAAGTGTCACAGAGATATCATCTTAAAAATGTAGGACTATTGCAGAATTTCAAAGGAATAAAGTAATAGATCCGTTTCAACCTCACTAACAACTATCAGCAACAAACGGTCAAAAGAAATAGAAAAATGCACAGCATTTCTGTACTGGAAACAGTGCCACCAGTTCAAACTGTTGCCAATCCGGTGTTCATGCAGTTATTAAATCAAGTACCTGGAAGTGTACTACAAAAATATTTTGAAAGATGTGTGGGTAGAGCACCTGGAGAGTATAAATAAAATGTTACTATGATTTAGATCTGCCAGACACGTAAAATTTTGAAGTCTCTGCAGAAGCATATTGTTTTCATAGAAGATTCATGGATGGCTTATCATCAAATATTATAGCACTGATGAAGTACTGAATATAAATGAACACTGTTTATGACACAATGAGCAGAATGAGGTACTAGGACAAATAAAATCACAATAATGTGAGAGCCTGATTCTCTACCATATGATTGTCAGCAGATTTTTACCTCAGTATCAGTAGCAACTACAGGACTGGAAAGTGGTCTATTAGCTGTGTGGGATTAATGTAAATGTTGAACATAAAACAATAGCTTTCATAAGCTGATAGTACTGGAAAGTAAATACACCATGACTGAGTGCCAAGTGATCACAGTACTCTCAAGTTTTTAGAAATTTAGTTATTATTTTCTGGATGTACTATAAATCAATGCATAAGTGACTGAAAAGGCAAGCTCTGTCACTGTGGAATTCAATTTTGAACTCAAATACCTCCCAGCAAGAACTTTATAGTACCCTGTACTTTATCATGACAGCCACCAAGTCTTGAAATCTCCAAGCTGGCACACGCCATCATGAAATAATTCCAAATTAATTTCAACAAAGTAGTGAAAGCAGAGTCAAACATACAAACATTATTATTAAGCATTAAGACAGAGCAACATGCCAATTTAGTCTTGAAGTTGGTGAAGCAAAAAGATGGATGAAGTGAGAATCTACACATATCTAAATCTCCAGGATTTTTTCCCTCCTACAATCATCAGCCCCATGGTAGACCTTGAACATTAAACAACCAAAGGTAGGCATTTGAAGAAACTATTGAGTATATCTATCTTATTTATGCTCATTACAGGCTGAAAAAAGAAGCTTGACAAGGTGGAGGAATACTACAGCTTTAAGAAAATTCCAAAAAAGTGAGGGCAGTATGGCTAATGTGGGGACTTCATACTGATAAATATTGAATGTACACGCATCATCTTAGAGTGACTAGTTTTCTTTGGTGAGGTATTTCATCTTTGCTATGAAAGAGTGGTCTAATCTGTTTTTTATCTGACTTTTGCTGACATGTCTGTATAACTATCTGCACTATTTGTAACAATATAACACAATTTCATTCTCTCATCCACAAGTGTTATTCTGGATACCTTATCACACCGATTTCCTACATGAACATGTGATTTATATCAAAAGATTGATATGTCCATTAACCAGCATTAAGGTTTCATGCAAAACATCGTCCCAACAAAACTGGAAGAAATGTGTGCCATGATTTTTACAGCCCACTGCTGAAGTCAAAAGGGAATTTTGTGTAAACCTTGGTCATCACAGATCTGTTAGCAAAATTTGTACATTTGGACAGCAGCAGCATTACTTCAAAACAATTATAGACTGATTATTTCAAAAATATTATTAAATTCAAAGGACCTCAATTTTGTGTGACGGAATATGTGTATTTGTTAGTGTTGTTGGTCTTCAGTTGAAGGACTAGTTTGAGACATTTCTCAATGCTGCTCTATCCTGTACGTTACATCTACAGCTGTAGTGTGCAAAGCACCATGAGGTGCATGGCAGAGGGTATATCCCATTGTACCAGTTACTAGAGTTTCTTCCTATTCCATTCACAGAGGGAGCATAGGAAGAATGATTGTTCAAATGGCTCTACACATGCAATAATTATTCTAATCTTATCTCACAATCCCTATATGAGTGATATATGGAGGGTTGTAATACACACATCAAAAAAGAGTTTTGCATCACCTCAGTTCCAAGAGTTCCGGAACCTGTATGTAAAATGGAATAGAGATCAACATAAACATCATTTCTGCCCTTTTTATTGTTCATGAAAACCACAAATTGCATGTTGTACCACCATACAGTGAGACCTTTAGAGGCTGTAGTCCAGATTGCTGTACCTATCGGTACCTCTGATATCCAATAGCACGTCCTCTTACATTGATGAATGCCTATATTCATCATGGCATACTATCCACAAGTTCATCAAGGCACTGTTGGGCCAGATTGTCCCAATTCTAAATGGTGATTCAGCATAGATCCCTCAGAGTGGTTGGTGGGTCATGTCACCCATAAACATCCCTTTTCAATCCATCCCAGGCATGTTCGATAGGTTCATGTCTGGAGAACATGTTGGCTACTCCAATTGAGTGATGTTATCCTGAAGGAAGTCATTCACAAGATGTGCATGATAGGGGCGCGAATTGTCATCCATGAAGATCAATGCCTTGCCAATACACTGCCAATATGGTTGCACTATTGGCTGGAGGATAGCTGTCACGAATTGTACAGCCATTATGGCGCCTTCCATGGCCACCAGCGGCGTACGTCGGCCATACATAATGCCACCCCATCACAGCAGGGAAACTCCAACTCCCTGCACTCACTGGTTAGTGTGTCTAAGGTGTTCAGCCTGCCCGAGTTGCCTCCAAATTGTCTCTGATGATTGTCTGTTTGAAGGCATATGCGACACTCATCGGTGGAGAGAATGTGATGCCAATCCTGAGCAGCGCATTCAGCATGTTGTTGGGCCCATCTGTACTGCACTGCATGATGTTGTGGTTGCAAAGATGGACATCGCCATGGACATCAGAAGTGAAGTTGTGCATCATTCAGCCTACTGTGCTCAGTTTGAGTCATAACATGACATCCAGTGGCTGCACGGAAAGCACTATTCAATGTGGTGCATTGCTGTCAGGGTTCCTCGAAGCCATAATCCATTAGGTAGTGGTCATCCACTACAGTAGTAACCCTTGGGCAGCCTGAGCGAGGCATGTCATCAACAGTTCCTGTCTCTCTGTATCTCCTCCATGTCCAAACAACATCATTTTGGTTCACTCTGAGTCACCTCTACACTTCCAATGTTGAGAGCCCTTCCTGGTACAAAGTAAGAGTGCAGACATGATTGAAGCACAGAACTGACCATCTAGGCATGGTTGAACTACAGACAAGACAAGCCGTGTACCTCCTTCCTGGTGGAATGACTGGAACTGATCGGCTGTCCAACTCCTTTCATCTAATAGGTGCTGCTCATGCATGGTTGTTTACATCTTTGGGCGGGTTTAGTGACATCTATGAACAGTCAAAGGGACTGTGTCTGTGATACAATATCCACAGTCAACACCTATCTTCAGGAGTTCTGGGAACTGGGGTGATGCAAAACTTTTTTTGATGTATGTATATTCCTGGAGTTATCATTTAAAGCCAGTTTTTAAAACTTTGTTAATAGACTTCTTTAGCAAAGAGTCTTTCAGTTCAGTTTCTTCAGTATCTCTATAACACTCTGCCACAGATCTGACAAACCTGTGGCTATTCACACTGCCCTTCTCTCTATACATTCAATATCCCCTGTTAGTCCTATCCCCATCGATGTACAAGTCGCCGGAGTGGCGTCAAATCGAAAGACTTGTACTAGGCGAGCGGTCTACCTGACAGGAGGCCCTCATCACACGCCATTATCATTATTATTAGTCCTATTTGTTATGGGTCCCACACATTTGAGTAAGAGTTGCACAAGTTATTTTTAAGCAATCTTCTTTGTAGATTGATTGCACTTCTCCAGTATTCTACCAATAAACCAAAGTCTACCACCTGCTTTATGCACAACTATGTGATCATTCCATTTCATGTCCTTACAAAGTGTTACACCCTGGTATTTGTATGAGTTGACCGATTCCAACAGTGGCTCATTAATATTATAGTCATAGGATAACATGTATTTTTAGTTTTTTGAAGTGCAAAATTTTACATTTCTGAACATGTAAGTTGCCAATCCTTGCACAGTTTTGAAATCTTATCAAGATCCGACTGAATATTTATGCAGCCTCTTTCAGACAGTAATTCATGATAGATAACTGTATCATCTGCAAAAAGCTTGAGGTTACTAATAATATTGCCTACAAGGTCATCAATATACAACATTAACAGAAAGGGTCCCAACACACTTCGCTAGAGCACACCTGAAGTTACTTCTAAATCTGACAAAGACTCTCCATTGACTCTCCCTAGCAATAAGTCTTCAATCCAGTCACAAATTTCACTTGATACCCCACATGATTTTACTTTTGACAATAAGTGTACATGTGGTCTGAGTGAAATGCTTTCCGGAAATCAATAAATACTGCACCTACCCAATTAGCATGATCCAAAGCTTTCAGTATGTCATGTGAGAAAAGTGTGAATTGGGTTACATATGATCAATGTTTTCAGAATCCATACAGGTTGGCATTGAGGAGGTCATTCTGATGAAGAACGTCATTATGTTTGGGCCCCTTTATCTCTGTATAGCTACTGTAACTTACATCCATTTGTAGTCAAGCTTCACTGTGCTTCTACAATTTTACCCCCCCCCCTCCCCCTCTTACCACCCTAATTACTTCCCTCTGTTATGATCCAATTAATCATCCCTTGATGCCTCCTGTTGTGTCCAATCAGCTGTTCCCTTCTTTTATGCAATTTGTGCCATAACATTCTACTCTCCCCAATTAGATTTGCTATGCTGAGGTGAAACATCTCTCTTTTTCAGAAAATCTTTTTTTTGCTTTTACAAGTCTGCATTTTATATTATCTTTGTTTTTACCATCATCAGTTATTCTGCTCTCCAAATAGCAAAACCTGTCTATCACTTCAGTGCCTCACATCCTAAGCTACTTCCTTCTGCATCGCAGGATTTATTTTAACTATTTTCCGTTACCCATCCCTAAGCCTTTTTAAGAGACAATCCATTCAAGTCAACTACTCTTGCAAGTCCTTTGCTGCCTCTGCCTCTGATATAATTACAGTTCCTTCAGCAAATCTTCAGTTTTTATTCATTCTCCTTGAACTTTATTTCCCTTTCCAAATTTCTCTTTGGTTTCCCTCACTGCATGTTCAGTGTGCAGAGTGAACAAAATTGGTGACAGGCTATGAGTCTTCCTCAACTACTGCACCCATTCACTGTCCTTCAACATTCATGACTGGAGTCTGGCTTCTGTACAAGTTGTCAATAAGTTTTCATTCTTTATATTTTACCCCTGAAACATTCAGACTTAAAAAAGGATATTTCAATTGATTTTATCAAAAGATTTCTTTAAATTAAAAAATGATATTAATGCAGATTTGCCATTTTTCAGTCTATCTTCTCTAAGATAAGGTGCAGTGTCAATTGTGCACCACATTTCTCCAGATCCCCAAACTGATTTTACCTCAAGGTTGGCTTCTGCCAGTATTTACAACTTTCTGTTAATGATTCATGTCAGTATTTTACAACAGGCTGTTAATAACTGATGGTTCAGTAATATTCACACTTATCAATAACTGGCTTCTTTGCAATAGTGAATGCTGCATTCTTCTTAAAGCATGAGGGTATTTTGCCTATTTTGTATATCTTATACGCCAGGAGGAATAGTTTTGTCATGGTTGGTTGTCACAAGTATCTCAATAATTCTTAGGGAATGTCATCTACTTCATGTGCCTTGTTTCAACTTAGGTCTTTCAGTGTTTCATCAGATTCTTCTCACAGTATCATATTTCCCATATGATCTTCATCTAATCCTTCTTTTCTGTTCATAATTCAACAGTGACCCTGTGTGTGTGTGTGTGTGTGTGTGTGTGTGTGTGTGTGTTTGTTTGTTTGTTTTATTAGCCTGAAGAAAAGAAGAACTCTTTATCTGATAGTTCAGTTTACTTTCAAATGTGTCAGTCTGTTTATCTCTGTACAGCTATTGTAACTTACATCCATCTGAAACTGCTTACTGTAGTCAATCCTCGCTGTGCTTCTACAATTTAACCCCCCTCCCCCTCTTATCACCATCCTTACTTCCCCCTGTTACAATCTTTTCATGTGGTAAGTAGACACCTCTCCATTTCATATTGCTGGTACTCCATCCATTTTATAGTACATAATCAGTGTTCCATATCTTTCTCTGACCAACAAGTTTGATAAAAAAAATATAGCTAAGCATCAAAGATGTGTCAGACACAATAATCAGACACTTTTACAGGTCACCTGTTTAGTATCTCCATCAGCAGATGTCCCAATGTGGGCAGATGAGTTGGCATGGGTAGAACAGTGGAGTAGTTCAGGAGCCTGTCATGGAGGGTACATTCATCACATCATATGGGCAGACCAGCTGATGGAGGAGGAGAAGGAGAATAGTGTTTTAAAGTCCCATCGACAACAAGATCATTAGAGACAGAGAACAAGCTCGGATTAGCGAAGGATGGGCAAAGAAATCAAAGGAACCACCCTGGCATTTGCCTGAAGTGATTTAGGGAAATCATGGAAAACCTAAATCAGAATGACTGGACATGGGTTTAAACCATCGTCTTCCTGATCTTAAGTCCAGTGCCTGGTGGAGGTGTTTGCTCACAAGTAGCAGGAGGTGGAGACAGATAGCGCTCCTCCAGAATTGAACCACTGCAGACCTAGTCTTGTGCTTCAGCTGAGAGTTGTTGTATGCGCAGTTGTTAGCCATCCTCGCCAATGACATGTCAAGTATATTGTCATGTGCATATCTATGCAGGTTAAGATATTCCACTTCCCACAATTCAGTTAGCATGGCGAGTTTGTTCCACTCATAGCATTCTGTTCTCTGGTAGTTACCAAGTCACCGTCAGCCTGCATAGTAGCCATGCTGACCAACTGTGTCAAGTAGCAGCATTGTTATGCCTATTGCAGATACTAAAACCTGCATCAGGAGGCGATGTGGCAGAGTGCTTTAGAAAAAAACTTGCAGACTGTTGTTCTGTAATATAGGGAGACTTCAGTTTGTCAGCTACAGAATGGGAGAGCCCTCAGATCAAAATTGGTGCCAGAGATAGGCATTCCCATGGCGTTATTCTGGATGTCTTATCCAAAAATTGTTTTGAGCAGATAATTAGAGAACCAAACCAACTCATAAGGATAACATCCTATACCTCCTAACAACAAAACAGATCTGAGCTTTTCAAATTAGCTGACAATGAGGAGAGCATCAGTGATCATAAGGCTGTGATAGCATCAATGACTATGGCTATTAACAAGGACTGTTAAGAATGGTAGGAAAATATTTTGTTCAGAAAGAGAGATAGGATACAAATTGTAGAGTATCTGAATAGCCCACATCAAACATTCAGTGTTGAGGATGAAGATATGGAGCACAAGTAGATAAAATTCAGAAGCCTCATTCAATATGCCTTAGGCAAATATGTTCCAACCAAGATTTTAAGGGATGGAAAAATCCACCATGGTTTAATACCCATGTATGATAGTTGCTACATAAGAAAAGAGAGCTCTGTCTCATATTTCAAATAAATCTAAACCTAGCTGATGAACCAAAGCTGAGCAGAGCAAATATGAGCGTAAGGAGCGCAATGAGAGAAGCAATCAGTGACTATCAAAATAAAGTTACGCCAACTAATGTGACTAAGGACCATAAGATGTTTTGATCTTACATAAAATCAGTGTATGGATCAAAACCATCTGTTCAGTCACTCTATGACCTTACTGGTACTGAAATGCAACATGATAGAGAGAAGGCCGAAATATTGAATTCAGTTTTCTGAAACAGTTTCAAGAAGAGGATCTTAATACAGTCTCTCCTTTCAGACATCACATGAATGCTGAAATGGCAGATTTGAGATAAGCGGTCACAGAATAAAAAAGCTCCTACAATCACTTGGCAACGAAAAGGCATCTGAACTAAATTAGATACTCATAAGACTCTATAGAGATTATGTGAAAGACTTTGTTCTCTTCCTAGCAGCAGTTTATTGCAGCTTGATGCAGCAACAAAGTGTATCTAGTGACTGGAAAAAAGTGTAGGTCAATCCCATTTTCAAGGAGGTTTTAGCATAGATGTCATAATTACAGACCTATATTGTTCATATCAATCTGTTATAGGACTATGGAACATATTTGATGTGCATGTTTTTGGAGAATGAAAATCCTCCTCTATAAAAGTAAATATAGATTCCACAAACAGATATCTTGCAAAACTCAGCTTGCTCTTTTCATCCATGAGTATGGGGAATCATAAACACTGGTGCTCAGTTTGATGCCAAGTTCCTTGAAGGCATTTGATACAGTTCTGTATTGTCATGTAGCATAAGTAGTATGAGCTTACTTAATACTGGACCAACTTTGTGATTGGATTCAAGGCTTCCTTGCAGGTATAACTTAACACATCACTGGTTCCCCTCTTAACAGAACAAAGTTTCACGAAAGGTAATGTCAGGATTAACTGAGATAAGTGGGCCACATGCAGTCCACACCTGATCTAGTGAGTAATGCCAGAAGCTCCACGAAGCTGTCTGCAGATGATTCGGTTGTCTGTAGGAAGGTAGCAAGTCAGAAGACTGTAGAAAACTGCAGGGAGACCTGTGGAGGATTGATGAATGATGCAGGGATTGGCAGTTGTCCCGGAATGTAAATAAGTGTTAGGTATTGCACATATATAGGAGAAGAAATTCACTACTCCATAATTACACTATTAGTGGCAAATTGCCGGAAATAACCCCCCCAGGGTCACTTAAGGTGGCATGACCACATCAAACAAACAGTAGGAAAAGTGGACACCTGACTGAGATTCATAAGAAGAGTCTTAATGAAATGTAATTCATCCATGAAACAAATGGCTTATGAAACACTTATTTGCTGATTCTTGAGTATTAATCTTACCAATTTGGATTAATAGAAGGAATAGTCAAAATCTAACAGAGAGCAACACATTTTTCACAGGATTGTTTAGTTAGTGCAAGATGTCAAAATCACTGGAGGAACTAAAGGGCTATGCAAAAGCAGTAGGAACAGGGCAGAAAGAGAGGGGAAGGGTGGGGGTGGGGGAAGGTCACCCCACAGTGTGTCACTGTACTGCATTTGGGAGCCCTACAAGCTACACACAAGAAATAATTGTTAATGCACAAGGTGGATAACAGTACTGCTGTAAATTAAATTATAGAGAGAGTAGATGAGAGAAGGTACATTGGAAACCATTATGCCATCCTCAGCACAGACATGATTAGGAGAGAATCACATTTGTGTTCCATTCAATCATCTTATTCTGACTTTTCAATATTTCTTTGTTCAGAATACTATCCTTGCTCTCTTAACCAAATTGTAGTGAAAGTTCCTAGTTGATACTTGTGCAGTGTTACTGGACTCAGCAGTGGAAGGCTCAAATTGTGGTAATGGAAGAAATTTTCATTGTGAAATTCCAAACCTCTCAACAGGACTCATGGCATTGGGTTTTGTTTCCCTCTCCTCTCTCTCTTTCATTCTCATCATCAATAATACAAACACATCATTACATATTACATGCAATCATCACAGCCACAGACACAATAAGCTTCACTCCTGACATGTAAGACTTCCTAGCTGATAAAATAGTATCTTGCAAGAACCCTAAGCCACTCAATTAGTAAAATCTCAAGTAAATAGAACTTTGTTTACTGATTTATTAACTGTTTTAATTTTTAATTTTACATGCTGTTTTGCTCTGCTTGCAGGTAATATTTTCTCTAACTTAACAACTGATTTAATATAAACAGATAGATAAAAAATCTACTCACCAAGCAGTGGCAGAGGAACACACACATACAAAAGGATTTAACTTTTACAAGCTTACAGAGCCAGTGACTCCTCCTTCTGCCAGAAGAGTTGAAGGGGAAGGATGAGGGGTGAAGGAAAATGACTGGAGAAGTTTAGGAAAAGGGGTACAATTCAGAAAAGTCACCCAGAACCCTGGGTTAAGGGAGACCTATTGGACAATATGAAAAGGAAAGAACAACTGATTTGAAATTTGATTGAACAACTAATTTGTAATTTTGATAAAATAGATATTTCATTTGCAGTATATCTCAAGATTGTACATCATTTTTGCATATAATTTCCAGTTTAGTCATGAACAATGTGGTTATGATTCAAGAAATTGAAGATTCAAATCAATTTAGCATTACTCCAAAGTAGAATAGCCAGTTTTAACTACATGCTGCAGTTTGTCACAATAAGTTCTTTCTTGTGCACACAGTATTAGCATTTGTTGCTTATTCAGTCTAATGTATGAAAATAAATCTCATTATGCAACAGGCATACCAGCATCATTTACAGAGCTACTTACTGTTAGTACAAGAAGCATTTTTAACATCTACATTAATTTTCTTGTACTTATTATTCATGTAATATGTAGTACAATGCTGGAGATCACCAAAGTTTATAACAGGCTTAGTACCAATCAAAAGCTTCACTGCTGAAGAAGAACTAGAACCTAGAATAACAATACAAGGTGTATCAGAAATAAATTGTTATACCAGTGAATACTTAAACACTATCCAGTGAAATTCTTATTGTACTAAGGTACAATGGCTGAGTACATATTACTTTTCAAAATTAATGCTTGCACTTACTTAATGATATTTTCGAAGCACCTTCAACCTTCTCATAAATATGTGATATTGACGTAAGTCGCCAGTATCCTACATCTTCAGCAGTTACGTTATTGATCCGTACACCACAATCTGTATTTATATTACCACCAAAATATTTTACCTTTTGATATTCATTTTGCTGTAAAAATGAAAGAATATTGTTGTAAATATGGTCACACTTGTGGATATACCTTCTGAAGAAAAATAAGTAAAACATTTGGATAATTTACCCTAAATTACATACAACACCATTAGGAGATTTTAATATTAAGTAGGGCCCACCTTCTTACTCAGAACTTATTCATAATGCATCTAAGCACACATGTTGTTGTTGTTGTTGCTATGGTCTTCAGTCCAAAGACTGATTTGATGCAGCTCTCCATGCTACGCTATCCTGTGCAAGCCTCTTCATCTCTTGGTCTACATCCTTCCGATCTGCTTTCTGTATTCATCTCTTGGTCTCCCTTATGATTTCTATCCTCACACTTAACTCCAGTACTAAATTTGTGATCCTTTTATGCCTCAGAATGTGTCCTACCAACCAATCCCTTATTTTGGTCAGGTTGTACCACAAATTCCTCTTCTCTCCAAATCTACTCAGTACCTCCTCATTAGTTACAAGGTCTACAGCATTCTTCTGTAGCACCACATCTCAAATGCTTCTATTCTCATTTTGTATAAATTGTTTACTGTCCATGTTTCATTTCCATACGTGGCTACACTCCACACAAATACTTTCAGAAAAGATTTCCTGACACTGAAATCCTTACTCAATGTTAACAAGTTTCTCTTCTTCAGAAATGATTTTCTTGCTATTGCCAGTCTAAATTTTATATCCTCCCTACTTCAACCATCATCAGTTATTTTGCTTCCCACAGAGCAAAACTCATCTACTACTTTAAGTCTCTCATTTCCTAATCTAATTCCTTCAGCATCATATGATTTAAATTGACTGCATTCCATTATCTTAATTTTGCTTTTGTTGATGTTCAGCTTATGTCCTTCTCTCAAGACATGTCCATTCTGTTCAACTGCTCTCCCAAGACCTTTGCTATCCCCGACAGAATTACAATGTCATTGGCAAACCTTGAAGTTTTTATTTCTGCTACCGGGACTTTAATTCCTACTCCATTTTATTATACAACACTCTAAAAGCCATGGGCCAAGGGAATCAGGTAGCTGCAGGAACTCTTAACTTCAAAAAAGCACATGACTCAGTACTGCAAGGGATATCAACAATATCTCTACACCAATATCTACATACATACTCCGCAAACCACCACACAGTGTATGGCGTAGGGTACCGTTTATCACAACTAGTCATTTCCTACTCCAAATTTTTCTTTTGTTTCCTTTACTGCTTGCTCAATATACAGATTGAATGACATTGGGGATAGGCTGGAACCCTGTCTCACTCCCTTCTCACTCACTGTTCCCTTTCATGCCCCTTGACTCTTACAACTGCCATCTGGTTTCTGTACAAATTGTAAATAGCCTTTTACTCCCTGTATTTTACCCCTACCACCATTAGAATTTGAAAGAGAGTATTCCAGTCAACATTGTCAAAAGCTTTCTCTAAATCTACAAGTGCTATAAACATAGGTTTATTTTTCCTTAACCTATCTTCTATGAGAAGTCATAGGGTAAGTATTGCCTTGTGTGTTCCCACATTTCTCCAGAATCCAAACTGATCTTGTCTGACATAGTCTTCCACCAGTTTCTCCATTCTACTGTAAAGGATTAATGTTAGTATTTTGCATCCATGACTTACTAAACTGATAGTTCAGTGATTTTCACATTTGTCAGCATATGCTTTCATTGGAATTACTATATTCTTCTTGAAGTCTGTGGGTATTTCACCTGTCTTGTACATCTTGCTCACCAGATGGAAGAATTTTGTCATGGCTGGCTCTCCCAGTGCTATCAGTAGCTCTAACAGAGTGTTGTCTACTCCCTGAGCCTTATTTCAACTTAAGTCTTTCAGTGCTTTGTCAAATTCTTCATGCAGTTTTGTATCTCCCTTTTCATATTCATCTATGTCCTCTTTCATTTCCATAATACTGCCCTGAACTACATCTCCCTAACACAAACCCTCTATATACTCCTTCCACCTTTCTGCTTTCCCCTCTTTGCTTAGAACTGGTTTTTCATCTGAGCTCTTGATTTCATACAGATGGTTCTCTTTTCTCTCAAGGTCTCTTTAATTTTCCTGTATGCAACATCTATCTTACCATTAGTGATATATGCTTCTACATCCTTACATTTGTCCTCTAGCCATTCCTGCTTAGTCTTTTTGCACTTCTTGTCAATCTAATTTTTTAGACGTTTGTATTCCCTTTCACCTACCTCATTTATTGCATTTTCACATTTTCTCTTTTCATTGATTAAATTCAATATCTCTTGTGTTACCCAAGGATTTCTACTAGCCCTCGTCCTTTTACCTACTTGGTCCTCTGCTGCTTCCACTATTTCATCTCTCAAAGTTACCTATTCTTCTTCTAGTGTATTCCTTTCCCCTGTTCTTGTCAGTTGCTCCCTGATGCTCCCTCTGAAACTATCTAGAACCTCTGGTTCTTTCAGTTTATCCAAGTCCCATCTCCTTAAATTCCTACCTTTTTGCAGTTTCTTCAGTGTTAATCTGCAGTTCATAACCAATAAATTGTGGTCAGAGTCCACATCTGCCCCTCAAAATATCTTACAATTGAAAACCTCATTCCGAAATCTCTGTCTTACCTTTATATAATCAATCTGAAACCCTCTGGTGTCTCCAGGTCTCTTCCACATATACAAACTTCTTTGATGATGCTTAAATTAAGTGTTAGCTATCATTAAATTATGCTCTGTGCAAAACTCTACCAGACACCTTCCTCTTTCATTCCTTTTCCCCAGTCCATATTCACCTACTACTTTTCCCTTTCTTCCTTTCTGTACTATCAAATTCCAGTCCCCCATGACTATTAAATTATCATCTCCTGTAACTATCTAAATAATTTCTTTTATCTCATCATACATTTCCTCAATCGCTTCCTCATTTGAAGAGCTAGTTGGCATATAAACTTGTACTACTGAGGTGGGTGTGGGCTTTGTGCCTAACTTGATTACAATAATGAGTTCGCTATGCGTTTCAGAGTAGCTTCCCCATGGTTCCATCCATTTCCCTTTTTAAATTTTCTAATCAATCTACCTGATTAAGGGATCTGAAATTCCACGCTCAGATCTGTAGAACACTAGTTCTGTTTTTCCTGATAACAATGTCATCCTGAGTAGTAACCGCCCAGAGATCCAAATGGAGGACTATTTTACCTCCGGAAGATTTTACCCAAGGCAATGTCATCATCATTTAACCATACAGTACATTCCATAGGGAAAAATTTCAGCTGTAGTTTCCTGTTGCTTTCAGTCATTCACAGTACCAGGCCAGCAAGGCTGTTTTGGGGGATATTACAAGGCCAGATATGTCAATCATCCAGTCATTGGCCCTGCAACTACTGAAAAGTCTGCTGCCTCCTTCAGGAACCACAAGTCTGTTTGGCCTCTCAACAGATACCCCTCCATTGTGGTTGCACCTACGATATGGCTATCTGTGTCACTGAGGCACGCAAGCCTCCCCATCATCAGCAATGTCCATGGTTCATAGGAGGAAGATAACACTAGTATCATCTGCAAAAGTACCAACGCTGCTGGCTGAATGTTAATTGGAAGGTCATTCACTTATATAAGGGAGAGGAGTGAACCCAAAATTGAACCCTGTGTGACTCCCTTTGTGATATCTCCCTAGGTACTAAACTTTTCTACCTTACCAACACTGTTTGAGTTATTCAGCACAGATTTTGCATTCTGTCTGTTAAGTATGATTCAAACCATTTGTGTGTAAAGCCATCAATTCCATAAAATTGAAGTTTTTCTAAGAGTGTAACATGAGATACACACTCAAACACTTGGAAAGACCACAAAAAATATCAACTGCTGATATTTTATTATTTAAGGCCTGTTGCTTAAAGTTTTGTGGAGCAGCATTTTTAATGTATTACATTGCTTCTTCAACAGAACCATTTAATCCTATTTCTGCTGCTACATCTAGAAACCGATTGTTAAAAGTACTTGCAGCTTATGAATTACTAAACACAACATTGTCATTTGGCTTCATCATTATGGTATCTTACACACCAACTGGCTATCCTGTCTCCTGTTTGACAGTATCCCATATAGTTTTAATCTTATTATCTGCATTGTGTGTTTCTGTCTGGACATGCACACTTCTGGGCACTTAAATGACTTACCTAAAAATATTACAGTATTTTTTGCAGTTTGCTAGTAACGTTGGATCTTGACTTTTTCTGGCCTTTACATAAATGTCCCTCTTTCCTTTACATGTGATTTTAATTCCCTTATTTATACACGGCTTACCTATTTTTGAAATTGGTTTTCTGGATAACATTTTAGCAAAACTACTTTCAAATATTGACACAAATTTTCTATGGCATAAATTGAATTTGACATTAGCATCTCTTTCAATATGTGCCTCATCTCGTACCATCTCTTTTAACTTACTCTTAAAACATTGCATCCTGTTCTCATTAATAAGCTTCACTGCTTCATATGAACCTGCTCAAGGGCTGAAAGGTGCAATATTGTTTATTTCCATTAATTGTGCATCATGATCAGATAGTCCATTAACAATTTGGTACACATTAATTGTTTCAGTGTGAGCACTTTCTTCAAACATGTTATCAATCAGGGTCATACTATCTTGCTGCACATGAGTTCGAAAACTAAGTGCTGAAATCAGACTGTAACACCCAAATAATGATTCCAGTTCATTTTTCCTGTCTGTGTCTTTCATAAAATCTACACTGAAATCTCCATAAACTACTAACTGTTTCTTCTTGTCTTACAGGTAGCTCAATAATGTGTCTAGATTTCTCATAAACTGAAAGTTTCCAGTAGGGAATCTGTAGACTGTTATAATTACCAGATTGGTATAACTAACAGTGCACTGCTGGTACACCCCTTATATACAACTATCTGCTGGCTGTGATGTCACTGGTGCTAGTGACATTTCCATATATGGGCATATATTGACTCAGTGTTTCATGTACCAGCTTCAACCATGTGATTGCTGGATCCCACACGTCGCTTCGTTGCAGGCCACCATCTCTACTTAGGGTGTTATTGGTGATTTTTATTTCAGTGGCAGATGTGGACAAGGATTTAGCAAATGCAGTGTGGAGGTAGATAGCTTTTTTGTATCTGTGCACAACTCTGTCTATGAGACATGAGCAGCTGTGGAGAAGAATGTATGTGCTAATATCTGTGTATTTAACTACAAGGTTAATGTTGATTAACTTACACTTAGTTTTCATGTGTTCCACAAGCATTAGTGTCAAATGAGCTGACCTTGTAATGTAATGATAACCAGAAGTAGAACAGCAGCAGTACTTAGATTACATCAAGTGACTGCTTGGGTTAAAGTTACAGTCTTTCTTGTACATACAAACATAGATTAAAGGTGGACAGGGACTGCACTTGTTATGTACAGATGCAAGGGCAATATGCTACAATCCAGATACAGCTTCCAAGTTGTGCTGGCCACTGTCAACTGTCTTCAGCTGCTGCCCTGGACAAAGGTGGCTTTGTTGTTGTTGTTGTTGTTGTTGTGGTCTTCAGTCCTAAGACTGGTTTGATGCAGCTCTCCATGCTACTCTATCCTGTGCAAGCTTCTTCATCTCCCTGTACCTACTGCAACCTACATCCTTCTGAATCTGCTTGGTGTATTCACCTCTTGGTCCCCCTCTACGATTTTTACCCTCCACGCTGCCCTCCAATACTAAATTGGCGATCCCTTTATTCCTCAGAACATGTCCTACCAACCGATCCCTTCTTCTTGTCAAGTTGTGCCACAAACTCCTCTTCTCCGAAATTCTATTCAATACCTCCTCATTAGTTATGTGATCTACCCATCTCATCTTCAGCATTCTTCTGTAGCACCACATTTCAAAAGCTTCTAATCTCTTCTAGTCCAAACTATTTATCGTCCATGTTTCACTTCCATACATGGCTACACTCCATACAAATACTTTCAGAAGCGACTTCCTGACACTTAAATCTATACTCGATGTTAACAAATTTCTCTTCTTCAGAAATGCTTTCCTTCCCATTGCCAGTCTACATTTTATATCCTCTCTACTTCGACCATCATCAGATATTTTGCTCCCCAAATAGCAAAACTCCTTTACTTCTTTAAGAGTCTCATTTCCTAATCTAATTCCCTCAGCATCACCCGACTTAATTCGACTACATTCCATTATCCTCGTTTTGCTTTTGTTGATGTTCATCTTATATCCTCCTTTCAAGACACTGTCCATTCCGTTCAACTGCTCTTCCAAGTCCTTTGCTGTCTCTGACAGAATTACAATGTCATCAGCGAACCTCAACGTTTTTATTTATTCCCCAAGGACTTTAATACCTACTCCGAAATTTTCTTTTGTTTCCTTTACTGCTTGCTCAATATACAGACTGAATAACATCGGGGAGAGGCTACAACCCTGTCTCACTCCCTTCCCAGCCACTGCTTCCCTTTCATGCCCCTAGACTCTTATAATTGCCATCTGGTTTCTGTACAAATTGTAAATAGCTTTCTGCTCCCTGTATTTTACCCCTGCCACCTTTAGAATTTGAAAGAGAGTATTCCAGTCAACATTGTCAAAAGCTTTCTCTAAGTCTACAAATGCTAGAAATGTAAGTTTGCCTTTCCTTAATCTATGTTCTAAGATAAGTCGTAGGGTCTGTATTGCCTCACGTGTTCCAATATTTCTGCGGAATCCAAACTGATCTTTGCCGAGGTCGGCTTCTACCAGTTTTTCCATTCGTCTGTAAAGAATTTGCGTTAGTATTTTGCAGCTGTGACTTATTAAACTGATAGTTAGGCAATTTTCACATCTGTCAACACCTGCTTACTTTGGGATTGGAATTATTATATTCTTCTTGAAGCCTGAGGGTATTTCGCCTGTCTCATAAATCTTGCTCACCAGATGGTAGAGTTTTGTCAGGACTGGCTCTCCCAAGGCTGTCAGTAGTTCCAATGGAATGTTGTCTACTCCCGGGGCCTTGTTTTGACTCAGGTCTTTCAGTGCTCTGTCATACTCTTCACGCAGTATCGTATCTCCCATTTCATCTTCATCTACATCCCCTTCCATTTCCATAATATTGTCCTCAAGTACATCGCCCTTGTATAGACCCTCTATATACTACTTCCACCTTTCTGCTCTCCCTTCTTTGCTTAGAACTGGATTTCCTTCTGAGCTCCTGATATTCATACAAGTGGTTCTCTTTTCTCCAAAGGTCTCTTTAATTTTCCTGTAGGCAGTATCTATCTTACCCCTAGCGAGATAAGCCTCTACATCCTTACATTTGTCCTCTAGCCATCCCTGCTTAGCCATTTTGCACTTCCTGACGATCTCATTTTTGAGACATTTGTATTCCTTTTTGCCTGCTTCATTTACTGCGTTTTTATATTTTCTCCTTTCATCAACTAAATTCAGTATTTCTTCTGTTACCCAAGGATTTATACTAGCCCTCGTCTTTTTACCTACTTGATCCTCTGCTGCCTTCACTACTTTATCCCTCAGAGCTACCCATTCCTCTTCTACTGTATTTCTTTCCCCCATTTCTGTCAATTGTTGCCTTATGCTCTCCCTGAAACTCTGCACAACCTCTGGTTTAGTCAGTTTATCCAGGTCCCATCTCCTTAAATTCCCACCTTTTTGCAGTTTCTTCAGTTTTAATCTACAGTTCATAACCAATAGATTGTGGTCAGAGTCCACATCTGCCCCTGGAAATGTCTTACAATTTAAAACCTGGTTCCTAAATCTCTGTCTTACCATTATATAATTTATCTGATACCTTCTAGTATCTCCAGGATTCTTCCATGCATACAACCTTCTTTTATGATTCTTGAACCAAGTGTTAGCAAAATTCTACCAGACGGCTTCCTCTTTCATTTCTCTCCCCCAATCCATATTCACCCACTATGTTTCCTTCTCTCCCTTTTCCTACTCTCAAATTCCAGTCACCCATGACTATTAAATTTTCGTCTCCCTTCACTACCTGATGGCCATCATGGATATTTTGTCCAATTTCATCTAGTGTCTATTTTCTAAAGTACACTCGGCTAAAGTAGATTTGTCGGGATAGTGTACGCAATAAAACCTCTCATGCTTCTTCCTGCATTGTTCCACAGTGTGTACTGTTGGTCCAACATAAGACTGGCCACACTTGCAAGGTATCTTGTAGACCCCAGGTGTTCCAGAACCTGCTGCATCTTTAACCGGTCTCAGTAACTGATGGATTTTTGTCAGAGGCCCAAAGATTGACTTGATCTTGTGTCATTTTAGCAGGCAGCTTATCTGGTCTGACATGGAGCCACAGAATGGCAAGAAAGCAAGTTTCTTTTCCTGCTCCTCATCAGTGGTCTTGTTGTGAGTCTTGCATGAAATCACTTCATTTATTTGATGGACGTTATAGCCATTGTTCCTGAAGACCTTCTGCAGGTGGCTCAGCTCATGGGGCAGGTTGTCAGCATCTGATATCATTCTTGCACAATGTACCAATGTGTGTAAAATGGTGTGCTTCTGTGCTGGGTGATAATGGCTGATTGCATGCAAGTACAGATTGGTGTGTGTGGGTTTCCTTTAGATGCATCCATTTAATTTTCTGGAGATGAGAACCTCAAGGAAGGGCAATGCATTGTCATTTTTTCTGCCTTTGTGGTAAACTGGGTGTTACTGTTAATGCCACTGAGGTTTTACAAGAACTTGTCAAGTTCCTAATGAGCATGGGGCCAAATTACGAACATACAGAAAGAAACAACTAGGGTTTAAAGGCATGGTGTCCAAGACAATATCCTCAAAATTCTCGATGAAGAGGTTTGCAGCAGCTGGTTCTTACAGGCTACCAATTGCAATGTCCTCCATTTCATTGTAATACTAGCTGTTGTACAGAAAATAAGATGTCAGAGTGTGCCTAAATAGCTCGACCATTTCACTTACAAATAACTGGGATACTAGATCTAAACAGTCTTTGACAGGCACATCCATAGTTAATGCTACCACATCAACAATGATATAATGTCACCCTCACTAAGTCAAAGATAGTTAATTTAGTTGATAAAATCTGCTGAATTTATAATGTGATGCTCACAGTGTACCACATGTGGAGCAAAGAGACAGGACAAGTGCTTCACCAGATTGTATGTTGGTGAACCAATGATGGATACGATGAGGCGGAATGGTGTCCCATCCTTGCGGATCTTCGGTAGAGCACAAACAGCAGGTGGTCTAGGTGCCTGTGGGAGAAGATTCTGGACCACAGAGTCTTCCATCAAAGAACAATTGAGAAGTTCAGATGTCTTTCTTATTATTCTCGATGTTGGGTCACATGGGAGTTTCCGGTAAGTATCTTCATCCAGTAGTGCATAAATCTTCATATCATAAGCTGCATGTTCCATAATTATGGCTGCATTCCCATTTTCAGCAGGAAAGGACCACAATGCTCTCATTATTGCATAGCACTCACAGGCCGTTGTGCTCAGCTCTTGTCATGTAGGGTGCTGATAACTTTGCTTTCATGAGAATATGACTCATTTCGCACAGCAGGTCTCTCAAAACCTATGGTCAACAAGAAGCCTTGTGAGTGTGGCCAGTCTTATGTTGGACAAACAGTACACACTTTGGAACAGTGCAGGAAGGAGCCTGAGAGGTTTAATCACCCAGCCATCACTGATAACTCTGCTTTAGCTGAGCACGCCTTAAAAAATGGACACCAGATAAAACTTGACAAAACATCCATCATGGCTAACACAAATGCATTCTGGGATTGTGTCATTAAAGAAATCATTCAAATAAAAGCGACCAATAACATACTAAATAGGGATGGTGGCCTGCAGTTCAGCATTGTGTGGGATCCGGTGACTGTGCAGTTGAAGTGGGCTCATCAAATGCCGAGTCAACATATGCCCAAACATCGTGATGTTACAGGCACCAGTGATGTCACAGGAGGTGGCCAGTGTATATAATGGGTGTACCGGCAGCCCAATGGCAGTCATAGCACTTGAAAATGATCAGAAAGTACTTGGCCAAGAGCTAGTGCAATTTTAATAACTTGACATGGTTGAAAAACCAAGAACATTTTATTCAGTGTTACCGGCACGATTATCTGCTTTTTTACAGGCGTTCCCATGTTTGTAGATGTGTCTGTATGATGCTGCTGTTGAAACATGCATAGGAGCTTAGTCTATAAAATAAATTTTTATATTGTGGTAAATATAAAGTAAATGTTGGTTTGTTAATGAACCATGATAATCATTTATATTAAACCTATTTCAGGAAGTTTCCATGTGCTATGCATAGGAACTTCAGTTCCATTGATGGGTGAATGGTCCTTTAAATAGATGCTCATAGTGGAGCTAATACAGATTTTTATGCACAATGTACAATGTGAAAGTGTTGTCGGATAGTACTCGGAGGGTGGATGTAATTTTAATTTAATGGATATAACCAGATTAATGAGTACATGTTTAACACAAACTGCAGTTCTGTGAATGATCACAAATATTTCAGAACCTTCTATTCTCTTCTTGTCTGTAGTGTTTATCATTCATGATTCACTTCCATATAGCATTCTACCCAGAAAAATAACTTCATTTTTTAACACACAAATTCATATATAGTGTTCACATACAAATCTTTTTTGGACAAGCTTTTCTTGCTATTGGTATTTTCGTTACTTGTATAACTGTAGGATATTTTTATTCCCAAATAGTAAACTTGTCTACCATTTTAGGCATCTCACTTCCTAATCTATAGCCCTTAGCATCACCTGACAAATTTACAATATGCCATTACTTTGTTTTACTTTTGTTGATGCTCATCATATAGCATCTTTTCAAAATGCTATGCATTTCATTCACTTGTTTTTCCAAGATCTTTTTTGAATCTGACAGACTTACCATGTCATCAGAAAAGCTTGAAGTAAGTGATGTGATCTTTCAGGTTTTCTTTGTATGATTGATTAACACTGTGCTTCTGGTGTTCAAAAACACAACTCATAACAGCTAAAGAATATGCCTTGGTTGGTCATCACAATATTGTGCATAAAATGGAAAGAACAACTTGGCTGAACACTTGGAAGCATACCATTGAATCTTGAAGTTTTTATTTCTTCTCAATGAACTTTGAATCCCTTTCCAAATTTCTCTTTGGTTTCTTTAGTGCTTTCTCAACATAAGAATTGAATAACATGCGGGGCAAGCTGCAACTCCATCTCATGACCCTCTCAATTACTCCATCCCTTTCATGTCCTACAATCCTTATAACTACAGTCTGCATTATGCACAAGTTTCTAAAACATCCTTGTAACGCTGAGCAGAAATATGCCTTGTCGTGTTGTGTCAGCACTACATAAAATGGTATATTTCTACACAAGAAAATGTTAAATAAGCAAAACATAGTCTGACAAGAAGCTGTGGCTATTTATCGAAGTCCCATAAGTGACCACGTAACCCAAAAAAGAATATAGGACAACTTTTTTTCAATTGGCGAGATTTCAAAAACCTTTGCATGGCTGTGGTATAATGGCAATTTATTAAATTTTTACAGGGTCTTATTTTGTAAAAGGTGTTTATGAATATTCCTTTGTAACTAAGAGGCAATTAGCATTAACACATTTGTGTCACTAACGTTGCACCAGAAAGGAATTTCCATTCAGTTATTTGCACTAATGTAATGTGACATTTCAATATATTTCTTCTTGTACTGGAAATATGGAAATGACATCTCCATGGTTTCTATTTCATTGTACCCATTTAGCTCTACTTTATCCTTTTCATGTAAGGCATTAATTCAGATTGTACATTGAACAATACCAGTTACACAGAGTAAAATATCACACATCATTTTTTTTTAATATTAACAAACTGAAAAGCACACTGCAAGTTATTTCCAGAAGAAACTGATAATATTGGGGTTAAGCTGAATTTAAACTAGAATGCAATAGTTATGTACTTTAGTGTACCTGTTCTGTTAAAGGTGTTGCATACTTACATGATGAGCAAATTCTGATATGAGCGGATAAATAACTGATGTGTTGGGTGTTTTAAGAAGACATGATCTTTGGTTTGGATTGCTCCTTAGCAATTTTAGCAAAACATCACCTCCTTCCACAACATGCACAACTTCTGGGAATATTACAGACAGACCTAAAAATTAAATTGATCATAGATCAGTTTCTGTAGTGGAATGAAAGTACACTGAATGTTATCAACAGTATCATACAGTTAAATGTTTCAAACTAGTACCTGTAGAGCCAGAATGATATCATACTTATCAGATTCTTGATAATTTTTATGTTGAAGTTATTTCAATCTAGTATCACTGTCAATAATCTATAATTACATGTCATACATGAGCTTTATATAAGGAGCGCTATTAAGACTTTTTGATGAAGTTATGGAGCATGTAAACATAACAACTTGGTTGTTAACATGTATGTTGGGAATAAATTTCTACTCCTGGGTTAATTATTCCTATAGCTAAGGCTGCTAACACACATTTGTGAGGTTGTCTTCAATTTGGAGATAGTTCATTTTTCTCTTGGTGGTAAAATAAATTTTTTACTATTAGAATTTGACCAGGAAAGGGAAGGATGTTTGTGACACACATTAAGTATTTTTGTGAGTGAGAGCATGAAGCACTTTTCACAATAATTATCTGTTGGTGGGGACGTTACACTTGGCAGACTCCTTGGTGCTGTCTGAGTGGAACTGGCTATTTATTGAGCCTGAATTTCATAATCATCCTTTACTGCCAATAATGAAAACACAACAACAAACTTTCATTGCATTTATCTACACCAAACATATACACTTAAAATCCAAAAATTCATACAGTGAGAAAGCAAGACCCTCACTGCACTGACAACAAGCAATGTAATGTGATATTTTGAAGAATTTGATACATGCTCAGTGGGAGGGAAAACACTCTCCCCTCCCTGAAGAAGGAACCAATAACTCTGAAACATAACACATGGATAGTATTCCTGGAGGTAAGTACTGGCCAGATATTTTATGTCATAATTTTGTAATATGGTTGTTAGTGACTCATTTCAGCTAATACACACTGATGAAAATTAATTAAGAATCCAATAAAATAATAAAACTGTAAAATACCTCACATGAAACCAAAAAATTTGAAAAATGTTTAAGTGGAAAGGGTTGGTTCATTGCTAAAAGTAGTTTGATGACCAAGCTATTTGTTGGTTCTCAATACTCCCAGAGAAAGCTGTGAAGATAAACTAGAATTTAATAATTGCATAACACTGACTCTTTGCCTAAAATGGGTTACACTGTTAAATACTGAGTGAGGTGGTGCTGTGGTTAGTGCACTGAATCTGCATTCAAAATGATGATGGTTCAAAACTGCGTCCAGCCATCCTAGTTTAGGTTTTCTGTGATTTCCTTAAATCGCTTCAGGTCAATGACAGGGTGGTTACTTTGAAAGGGCACAGCCAACTTCCTTCCCCATCTTTTCCTAATCCAATGGGATTGATGACCTCGCTGTTTGATTCCCCCCTCCCACTACTAGGTGCATTTTACTAATATGGCATCCAGATGTTCACATGGCACAGGTACCAAACACGTGTGGTTCCTATCACCAGAAGAAGAAACAATGAATTAGAGGGCAGTGTATTATCTGAAAGCAAATTTCTAAGACACTATATCTTCCAAAGGTCTGCAGAGAGGTACTCCAAGGTCAGATAGTTGTATTCACCAACTACAGCTTGTTTTCCTTCATTTCTAGCCATTTCTTCCTCCAAAGAAACATTATCCTAATCATCAACAGTTAACTTACAACATGTGGGACAGGGAGGGGGGGAGTGGGTCTTTGCATTTCGGCAGGAGAGCATTATGTTTTGCTAGTGTAGATACTGTACAAGCCCCCTCAGTTTTTCCATCGATCAGCTCCTGCTCCAGGTTTCTACCACACCCTGGCATCCAGCACAATATCACTTTATCCTCTAGCCACATCATGTGAAAGAGGGTCTATTAGAAAATTTGTAAAAACATAAAGCACCATATAGCGACAGCTCAATAACACTAGAAGCACTATTGGTGAAGCATTCTGGTAATTACAGATTAGTAACATGAACAGCCAATCAGCCATTTATATAAACTTGACCTATGTTTCAATACTACTCTGAGTATCTTCTTCAGGAGTACTTGATGTTATTTGGTTACAATGATTAAAACATGTTAAATGAACCATGAGAAAACCAGCTCAAGTCACATGTAGTAATGTTTGGCTGTTTACTCTACTAATCAAAGCTTACTCATAGCTGCTGTTAACAGCCATGTTCAAGATTGTACATTCTGGTAATATTACGTATCTGATGTGCTGTTTGCACAGGAAAGCCTGTTCCATTGGCTACTCCAGCAGAGCCAAGATATAAATTGTGGAATAATACCTCCTGAATTTACACTGCAAGTAACTAAGAAACAGTTTGCATCCTAGAACGCCGATGAGATGCTCTCTGTTCCAAGTTTTTTCCTGTGATATCCACTTTGACAAGTGAGGCATTTTCTGGAAGAAGAGTCCATAGGTTTATGTGCCCTTTTTTGGGAAATTGTTAACAATTAATAAGTGGGTTATGTAGAATGTTTTACCAAGGTTTTGTTTCATTATCTCAATGCTAGGGGTTAGGGCAGCACTTTCTTGATGTGTGTACATGCAGCCCTTCTCATTCAGTTAGATGTACAGCTGGAGCTGTGTTTAAAATTCAAAAGTAATTTGTTCTAAAATAAAAAGGAGATGGTTCAGTACTAGGCTCACTAATGTACAAAGGTCCATATACATCACTCCAACTTTGGAAGCAGAAATACAGTAATAGAGCACTGGAATAGCTGAGACTATCAACAGTGGCATTTAATTCAGTGAAGCCAGAAAAAAATAGACTGTTAGGGATTTATTTAAATATGAGAATGATGAAAGTACTTTATGGTTACACAATATGCTTGAAGACAGTCACCAGCAACCAGATGTTATTTAGAAAATAGCCATGTATGCAGTACAGGAAGAAGCAAAAGAGAAACAAAAGGTCCTTCAGTAACTAAAAATTACAGTAGAGAAACTGTTCATCATAATGTATGTACCACAGGACAAAACAGTATTTTATTCACATAGTTGTATTTTGGTATCAATTTTTCTGTTATTTTATTTTTGTACCTTTCTGAAAGTTCCCTATCAGAGGTGTTATTGAGAATAACATTACTGTTATGTATGAATATGTTCTGAGGACTAAAATAACATCTAATAAAAGGTCTGTAAATGTTTATCACAAATATCATTTTTCACTTTAAAAACATAGGTGAACATATCTACTATTATCGAGAGATTTGCTTATCCCTCGCATTACCAAGCGGGGTATTCTGACTACGCCAGGTTGACTTTTTCCCTACAATAATGTTATCTGAAGGGCCACATGCCTGTGGTTTCATGACTTTGTGCTAAAATGATTGACATTGAATTCACACTCATGACTGTCTAATTTTTTTGGCTTTATCTTTGTTATTCAAATCATTTATTGGTGGGATTGTGAGACAACCCCACTTGGTATGAAACATCTTATTTTCTTATTTGTAGAAAACGAAGATTTTGGGAAATATATCTGCCATTCATCTTCTTTGTTGAGTTTTGCCTTAGATCCAATGTCTGTTAGTGTTGCTGGTTACTATTGTTGAGTTGAATTCGATGTTCACTGTTGAGCTGAAATTACACGAGTCAGTATTTTATCTGCAAGTAAGGATGTCCAAAGGACTTTCTAGCGAAGAAATCATGGAAATTCTATACAATTCTGATGTCAGTGACAATGAAAATGAATTGGACATAGATAATTAACTGAATGAATATATGGAACCTCTTGACAAAGACCATATCACAGCATCAGATGAAGCTGATCATGGAATATCAGAAGACACTACACATTCACGTGAACAAGTAGAAGGAGAAGAAGAGGATGATGATGATGAAGAAGAAGAAGAAGAAGAAGAAGAAGAAGAAGACAAAGACACTGGAGATTTGTTTGTTTCTAGAAGTGGACTACAATTTTCTTGTGAACACCAAAAGGTGGGCAGCATTAATGCCTCAACATTTTGAACATAGCCCCTGGGCCAAGGAATGATGGAAAAACAATCAAAACAATAACAGAGTCATTTTTATTATTTATCTCATCGGAAATCGCGAGCATCATTGTAGAAGAAATGAACAGGGAAGCCAAATGAGTAATTTCTTTGTGGAATGCAGCTAATTCTTCGAACAAAATGACGTGGAGAGATACAAATGCAACTGATGTGTGCTCTGTATTAGCAATTCTAATAGGAGCTGGTCAAACTCATGGACATCGCACAAGTGCTTCCGCTCCGTGGGGAGGTAATGTTGCCTTTCGGCAACCATTCTTTTCTGCTGCCATGTCAAGAAACCGATTTTTGTCTATACTGAAATTCTTGTGATTTGACAACAGAGACACAAGAGCACAGAGAACTGAAGAAACCAAGGAGAAGCTATAAGCCATCAGGGTAGTATTCGACAAATTTCAATCTAACTTGTGCAAGAACTTCTATCCTTATGAATTCATGACTGTTGATGAACGATTAGCAAGGTACCGAGGAAACTGCCCTTTCAGGGTTTATATGAAGAGCAAGCCTGGCAAGTATGGCAATAAAATTTGGGTTTGTGCTGATGTGAGAACATCTTACTTATTACGGATCCAAATTTACACAGGTATGGTGGATAATACTCGGGAAGTGAATCAAGGACAGAGAGTTGTCTTGGATCTGATGGAATCATTTCTGAATAATGGTCATGGTGTAACAACTGATAATTTTTTCACCAGTTTTCCATTGGCTGCTAAACTACTAAAACGAAACACAACATTGATTGGTACCTGCATTCCAATAAGAAAGAGATTCCAAAGGAATTCTTGCCAAACAGAAAGAGAAGTTCACTCTTCAATGTTTAGTTTCACAAATAACTTGGCCCTAGTTTCCTATGTTCCAAAGAACGGAAAGGCAGTAATACTACTCTGAAACTCAACATAATGATAGACAAGTGAGTGGTGAAGACAGTGAACACAAACCCAAAATCATACTGCACTACAACAAAACCAAAGGTACTGTAGATAAAATGACAAGAGAATACAGTTGTGTTAGAGGAACGAGGCGGTGGCCACTAAGAATCTTCATGGAAATGATAGATACTGCAGCACTGAATGCATATATTCTGTACATTCAAAGATTTCCTGAATGACAGAAAAATAACCGAAGCCGACATAAACTCTTCACGACTGAACTGGCATTTCGACTCAGCAAAGGCAACATGGAAGAAAGAGCCAAAAATATCAACGGCGTTCATAAAGATGTACAAGATGCACTGAAAGCTTGTGGTATTGCATTTCCTACAGCAGTGATCCAGATCCAGTGTTCCAAGTTACCAATGCCACAACGATGTCAAGATTGCAAGAGAAATGAAGATCGGAAAACACGATTCTGTTGTGTAACGTGCAAGAAGCCTATTTGTAATATACACAGAGAAGAAATTGTTACTGTGAAGTGAATGCAGTGCAAAAATGTTCTTGACTGTAAAGTTGAAAAAAGTCTTGTGTTATTTTACTGCAGTGACTGTTGAGGTACATAGATCATTAATTTTCTGTTCATTGAGTACTGAATTTAGAGAAAGATACAAATAATTTTTTGTATTTTGTATCTGTGAGCTGATTAAATACTTATAATAAACTTGAAAAGCTGTTTTTCAATACTAAATAAACCCATTCAATGGAAATAATGAAATCTGAGAACAAATATTACAATAAAACACAAAACTCTTTTGGGGTAGTCCAAATAAAAATAGAGGTTTGAAAAAGCTTGGTAATGGGAGGGTTAATAGTAGTACACATCCTATGCAAATCAAACAATGGAAACTCCAAGTAAGAATATCAACAATGTAGGAAAAGACAGATTGCTACTTACCATAAAGATGACACGTCAAGTTGCAGACAGGAACGATTAAAAGACACTGGCCTTAGATGCTAGAGTTGGCAGTCATGTGTGTGTAAGGTGTGCCTACTTGCCTTTGTGTGTGAACGTTGTGTGTGACTCTCTTTACTGATGGAAGACATCCTACGAAAATATACTTGTATATTAGAATCATTTCATTATTTAAATATATTAAAAGTAAGTCTTTAAGACTGTCCTAGCTGAAATAATCATTTTGTCCTATGAGCCTTTGTTCCAGAAAATGCCTCAATTTCAAAAGAAGGATTAACATTGTTTCCTCTCATGGATCAGGTCATCTCCCTGCTTTCCAGATGGTATTGAACAGGACGCAGGTGATTCTTGTTTCCCTTAAAAGGTTCTGCAGCACAGTGTAATGCACTTTGTCATAATCAGGAAACATGAATCTTGAGCTCATATGGGGAAGATACAATATTCTCTTTCTTTACTGTTGGAACAAAAGTCTGAACTGACCGTCTTGGTGATACCTCTTCAGTAATGTAAGGCCGGATCTTAGCGGGCCATGGCAGACAATTCTGCAAAGTGTTCTGCCATAGTGTGCACTGATCTGGAAACTTCCCTTGCACATTATACCAATAACTGGGAACCCCCTATCTTGCTCATAAACCCTTTCTATGATCTCTCTTACTGCAGGCAACTCAGTGGGACAATTTAGTGGTGTTCAGAAACTCACACTATGATCTCTTTTAATTTCCTTAATAATTCAGCAGCATGTGGCCCTATTTACCTGCAAAGTGCTATGTCTTACTCAGCCAGGGAATAGAGGCAGTCTTCATAGAGACTTTGGAATTAAAGGATCAGTGGCTTGTGAAGCAACAGCCATATTACCCATTCCACCATTTCCTGGATACTGTCGGAATGTTTAAACACAGCCAGTTGGCTGTACAGTATGCTAGCTTAGGAGGCAGAGATGAGAACCAGACCCAGTTTGAATCTGTGTGGCAGATTAACAACTGTCAGTGTGATACACCAGCCAGTCTGAGTATGGTTTTTTAGCAGTTTTCAGCCAATTCTGGGCTGGTACTAAATAACTGCTTTAGACAATGGGATATGCAACCACTTAAAATTTGATAATACATAGAACAAAGTTTACAGATAGATGGCACACAAGACATACATGCACTTATCAGTGCCAGTGATGGTTAGAGAGCATAAAAGACATCAACAGTAGGGAAAGCCCCAACTGAAGCATTGAATAATATACTCTGTCTGTTGTTCAGGAGTCAGAGTTTCAAAGAGCTCAACAGTTCATCCACTCAAACAAGGGGTACAAGAATGACTTTGAAATCCTCATGCCCTAGCACATTAAGTGCACTGATTATTGACAAGGGAGCTGTGTAGCAAGGTCAGTGAGAGACTCGCGGTTGAATTTTCCTTTAAGAGACAGGTAATAGGAATGATGGTACAAGTAATATTGAAGTTACTGCTTCAATGATAGCATTGAGACTGAGAGGTGAATAGTGGTACTCAGTCCTAAAAATATGGGCATTTCACATTTTGACCTCTTTGTTGTGAGGCTCTTCTTTCTTTGGAGGCTATAATCATTGGTAAATGAGAGCCAGTGTCTTTGAGGTGAATTTCCCAAACAAACAATTACACTGGTTTCACCTGTGCTAGAAATTATTTTTCTCCACATGAAACATGAATCCACTGATATTCTATAGGAGCAGTATAAGTAGTTACATTTTTATGTCTCCATCTTCTGTTTGTTTCACATTGTTGAGCAGCATGTGATGCACAAGAAAGTAGTAAAGGGAGCTTTTGGTTTTCTAACATGATTTCCAACTTTTATTGGTTGGGTAGGAATGTCATCATTTGATCACGTTGACGAGAACAACCAGTGTTGTATGGTCAGGTACGTTTGACTTGATCTTTTGGTTTTGTTAATAAATTTCCCTTAATATCTGTTTTTTACTGAAGTGATGGACTAATTGCATTGTTAGATATGCTACCTACACTATACGCAAGCATAGACTTCCACATCCAGTGTCATCCTCAGTAAAATGTTACAAGTTATGTGACCATGTTGTCATGATAAACTGACCGACTTTCTGACCACTGACACACACGTGCCCTGCATATCTGTAGACAACTACTGCTGGCAGCATACATAATGGGAACCTGCACCATTCATTCAGTCATTCATAATGCTCTGAAGATCCCATGAAGAAGGAAAACTTTCATTGGGTGGAATGAGATAAGGTATATAGTAACAAAAGACTACCAAATCTTATGATCTTAATGTGTATACTGCATTAATGATAAACTCTCATTGTAGCATTTAACGCTATTTACATTTATGCCTTCTAAATTTGATTCAGTAACTTAGTAGGATAGCTGCTACTCTCAAAAAAGAAGAAAAAAGCTGCTGCCTTCCCTAATACAACAAAGCTGCTGTTTATCAAAATATTCAAATGTGTGTGAATTTCTAAGGGACCAAACTGCTGAGGTCACCAGTCCCTAGACTTATACATTACTTAAACTAACTTATGCTAAGAACAACACACACACCCATGCCCAAGGGAGGATAACCAGGAGCACAACAACAAATCTGCTGAAATTCCATCTATCATTTCATTTTTCTATATGTTTATTAGAAGTTCGTCCTTTTTATTTCTGAACCTTCTGACATTTTACTGACTTTTCTTTGATACTGTGGGCTTTGTCTAAGCAACAGTATTTGTTGTGCTTGTAGCTGTTTCAACTTCAGATACATTTACTCTTTAGCTACATCTTTCAGATAAGTTTACCCTAAAGAGAGTTAATGGACACATTGTAAATATTGGGATAGGATAATACTGATTTGGTATGAATGGATGCTTCTGGCGATTACCCATGCAAGTAGCCTGTTATTAGAAGCATTCACATGCAAACCACATTGTGTTAGATGTGACCAAGTCAAGGATGACGCATGTCACACCCATGTGAGACTGTCCTTCTCCTGAGTGATTTTTCAGGCTATGCATTAACACCTACCACAGAATGCCTCATCCAGGGCTTATCATACTGATCAAAGAGCAACATGATCTTCACACTAGTGTATGGATCATTCTCAGCAATGTGCTAGATATCATCTTCAGTTGTAAAATTAAGGACACAACTTGAACCGTTACCTGCACCCGCTACTATTATATCATGATCATCTTTTCCAAGATCCTAAATTACGGGTGATGTTGCTGATCCCTGAATGTAGCTTAAAAATATTAATTACCTGGTAATCATATCACAAAGAGTTCTGTACCAGTTCAATCCTCACAATTCATGCTGGATGGCTGATTTATTATCTTAATCACCTCATATAACTTTTTCTAGAAGGTAAGTGGATAGATGCCTAGCTAGTACACAAGGTTTCCAAAACTATTTAATTGTTACATTCATCATAATATTCTTCCTCTGCTTACTATATTGTCTGAGCAGTATATTTCTTACATTCGGTTAAGCACTTGCTAATTGAGTGTACTATTTCACTGCATTTGCAGCTGAATTTGTAGATATCTCTGTTGGCCTTCTGAGAAATGGCACCAATATACATAACATATTCTTCCAATCCAGCAGATGAGGGTTTGGCAGAAGCTATAAGGTTTGGGGTAGTTTTATCTACTCTCTCTCTCTCTCTCTCTCTCTCTCTCTCTCTCTCTCTCTCTCTCTCTCTCTCTCAAGGATGTAGCAGAGGTAGGTGGATCTTATGTTGTGTACACCCTTTACACTTCAGCATCAACTGACTTAATGATCAGGAAATGAGCATTATTTCCTGATTCGTTGGAAGTCTGAGTATGTTTATCACACATAAATTGGTCCTTACATGCTTGCATGATATGATCAAAATGCTGATATCAACAGAGTTGTGATATTTAACACCGTACCTTAAAGCAATGAAAGCCTGTAGCTATGAATTCTGGGACAAATGTGAGCTGAACCCAGCACAGTTGTTGGTATCTTCTGCGGCTTCTTCATACATTGACAGTGTTAGTGATGATAACTGTCTTCCATTTTGTTTTATTTGATTGTTTTGATGAACATTGTATCCTCACACTGCATAATGCTCCTGCCATAACTCAATGAGTCATTTAAGTTGATCAAGGTCACGTACTCATCAAAAGGAACTGAGATTAGGGTTTAAAGAGGCAAGAAATTGAACAGTTACTTTTCAAAGGTTCTGTCCCAGGATAGGAGTTAATCATTTAAGGGAAACCGTGAAAAACCTACATCTGGCTGGATTGACATGACACTGAACAATTTTTCTCCTGAACAGGAGTCCAGTGTGCTAACTATTGTGCCACCTCACTTGGTAGCTACCTTCCACGATATGTGGCATTTAAAAAGTACCTTAAGTACTGTCCACTCCTGGGGATCATGTCTTCTCGGCAGAAAGTACAGAATCTGTCATTACCCATCCACTTCACTGTGAGGCGCATGTAAATGGTAGATCTAGGGCCTAGGCATCATTCACAGGGTGGACAGGGACCAAGGAAGACTCAGGGTGTTGTACTGATCTCCCTAACCAACAAGTCTGAGGCGCTGTCTTTCACTGAAATTGAAACTGAGACAGTGGGACTCGCTTCACTTGTTTTGTGAAAACCTGTTTTGTTTGGTGTTAGGAGGAGGAGGCGAGCCCGAAATGGCAGCTCAAATGTACAGTGAATAATGGTACCCTTAGGGAAATGGCGGCAGGGGACAGGACACCAGGTGCACTCAGGTTGTAAGCCTAGGGGCCTCATTCAGTATGTTGAACAGGCTATTCCGGCAGCCATTGAGGGAACAGGGTGCAACCCATTGCAGATTGTGGCACAAGTTGGAACAAATGATGCCTGTCGTCTGGACTCCGAGGCCATTCTTGGTTCATTTCAGCAACTGGCAGAGAAGGTTGAGAAGACCAGCCTCACGTGTGGAGTTTCAAAAAAGCTCACAATTTGCAACAGAGTCCCCAGAACTGATCATGGTCCATCGAGTAGAAGGACTGGACCAGAGACTTCGAAGGTTCTGTGACAAGTTAGGCTGTGACTTACTGAATTTGCACTACACAACAGAGGCTGCTATTCAGGTAGCTGACTTTGTATGGTAGTGTACACAAGAGGTTTCTAGATTAGATGACACTCCATCCAATCCAGATAATGATAGCTGTAGGAAACCCAGAAGTATCAGTATAAAATTGAAGTACATGGCTCCCAGACGTAAGAGTAGTAAAATCCTAATAATAAACTGCTGAAGCATTCACAACAAAGTGATGGAGTATGAAGCACTCATGAAAAGTAGTGAAGCTCACAAAAAGCTAGGTATAGAAAGCTGGTTGAAACCGGAAATTGAAAAGCAGTGAGATTTTTGGGGAAAATTTAAGAGTACATCAAAAGGATAGGCAAATAGGAAATGGAGGTGATGTATTTGTCACTGTACACAAGAAACTCAAATCCACCAAGGTAGAAATTGTAGCTGCATGTAAGATTGTTTGGGCAAGACTCAGGATCAGAGGTGGACATAAAATGATAATCGGTTCCTTCTATCATCCACCAGACTCCTGATGCAATGAAAAACTTCAGAGGAAACCTCACTTCACTTGTGCATAAGTTCCCCAGTCATACTGTAATCATCGTTGGAGACTTTAAGCATATAACAATTAATTGGGAAAATTACAGTGATGCTGGTGGTGTGCATGATAAGACATCCTGGGAAACTTTACTTAATGCCTTCTCTGAAAACTACCCAGAACAGGTAGTTAGGAACCCCACTTGTAATGTAAATATATTGGATCTAATGGTAACAAACAGACCTGACCTCTTTAAGGATGTCCACATCAAAACTGGTATCAATGACCATGACACAGTTGTGGCAACAATGGTTACCAAAGTACAAAGGACAACTAAAATAAGGAGAAAGATATACATGTTCAGTAACCTAAATAAAAAAAATCAGTAGTGTCATACCTCAATAAGGAACTTGAAACTTTCAGCACAGGGCAAGAGCTCTTGGCCCAAGTTATAGTTGACCACGCACTGGATACATATGCACCCAGTAGAACAGTTCATAATGGGAGGGAACCTCCATGGCATACAGTCACCATACAGAAACTTCTCAAGAATCACAAATTACTGCATAATAGGTTTAAAACAAAATGTAGAGCTATAGGTAGAGAGATGTTGAAAAAAACATGTTTGACTGTCAAGAGAGCAATGTGTGATGTCTTCAGTCACTAGCATAGCAGAAAATTGCCAAATGATCTTAAACAGGACCAAAAGAATTTCTGGTTGAATATAAAGGCTGTTAGTGGCATCAAAGTTAGTGTCCAGTTGCTAGAGAATGAGACAGGAACTGAAATTGAAGGTAGCAAAGCAAAAGCTGAAATGCTTAATTCTATTTTCAAATGTTCCTTTACAAAGGAAAACCTAGGAGAACTGCCCCAATTTAATCTTCATACCACTGAAAAGATGAATGAACTATGTATTAATGTCTGTGGTGTTGAGAAACAGATGAAATCATTAAAATTGAACAAAGTTTCAGACCCAAATGGAATCCCTGTCAGACTCTCTACTGAATGTGTGGCTGAGTTAGCACTTCTTCTAACTATAACCTATCATAGATCCCTTAAACAAAAAACCATGCCCAGTTCTTGGAAAAAGGCATAGCTTCATACCCATCTACAAGAAGGGTAGTAGAAGTGATCCACAAAACGACCGTCCAATATCCTGGCATCGATTTGTTGCAGAATCTTAGGACATATTCTGAACTCAAACATAATGAGGTATCTTGAACAGAATGACCTTCTCAATATTAACCAGCAAGAATTTTAAAAACATCGATCATGTAAAACCCAACTCGCACTTTTCTCACATGACATACTGAAAGCTTTGGATCTAAGCAACCAGGTAGATACTGTATTTCTTGATTTCCAAAAAGCATTTGACTCAGTACCGCACCTATGCTTATTGTCAGGGAGGACACAGCATGTAATCTTGGATGGAGAGCCATCGTCAGATGCAGAAGTAACTTCGGATGTGCCCCAGGGAAGTGTGTTGGGACAATCGCTGTTCGTATTGTATATTAATGACCTTGTATACAATATTAATAGTAAAATCAGGTTTTTTTGCAGATGATTCAGTTATGTATAATGAAGTACTGTCTGAAAGAAGCTGCATAAATATTCAATCAGATTTTGATAAGATTTGAACATGGTGCAGAGATTGGCAACTAAATGTTCAGAAATGTAATATTTTGCACTTAACAAAACGAAAAAACAGTATCCTATGCCTATAATGTCAGTGAGTCACTGTTGGAATCAACCAACTCGTGCAAATACCTGGGTGTAGAATTTTGTGGGCATATGAAATGGAATGGTCACATAGGTTCAGTTGTGGGTAAAGCAGGTGGTAGACTTCAGTCTATTGGTAGAATAGTGAGGAAGTGTAATCAGTCTACAAAGGAGATTGCCAAAAAATCTCTCTTGGGATCAGTTCTAGAATATTGCTCAAGTGTGTAGGACCTATACTAGATAGGACTAATAGGGGATATTCAATGTATACAGAGAAGGGCAGTACAAATGGTCCCAGACTATGTTTAATCTGTTGGAGAGTGTTACAGAGATACTGAAGGAACTGAATTGAAAGACTCTTGAAAACAGACATAAATTATCCTGAGCAAGTCTGTTACCAAAGTTTCAAGAACCAGCTTTAAATGATTACTCTAGGAATACACTACAACCCCCTACATACTACTCACATAGGTATCATGAGGATAAGATTAGAATAATTACTGCATGCACAGAGGCATTCAAATAATCATTCTCCCTGCCCTCCATATGCGAATGGAACAGGAGGAAACCCTAGTAACTGGTAGAATGGGATGTTTCCTCTGCCACATACCTCACGGTGATTTGCAAAATACAAATGTAGATATAGATGTAGACCACACCATCAAAGGAGCTTTTCATCAGCTGAATATGCTGGGAAAGTATACATTTACACTTCTCACTTCACAATTTATTTTCACTTTTTCTTCATTTTTATGAGGGAATCACACTCCTTATAGCAGGCTAAAGCCTCAGAAATTTCTTAAATAGTTCTCCCTTGGTTTTTACATGGCAAGATTCTCCAAATGAATCAAAAGTTTTTCAGTAGGAGTACATCTATCAGTTTCTAACATACTCTACACTGGAAACAGGCAATAACAGTTTTGCTCATATTTTATGCCACTGTCCTTTTCTGCTTTCAGTATCACAGTCGTTCCTGAAACTCACAAAACTGTAAAACTGTGTTTCTACAAGCAAGCGTATCTTCAACAATGGAAAATGACTTGCATTTAGATATGGTTTAGTGTTTACTCTATCCCCTAAGAAGAAATTTTTTAGGCCTTTATAATGCATTTTTTATACTCATGACTGAAAACTTACGTTCTTTCCCAAACGTGACTCATTTATCGCCATGGCCTGCTCTACAAAACTATCAGTTCCTCCGCACATTTCTTACTGCAGAAACAGCTGATGGACCAACTGAACAACATGCACAAATACATCTAAGTAGGATAATATTTGAGTAGAATGAAACTGCTTTCAGAACAATCAAGAGAATTACTTTCATTCCACAGCTGCTTAACTCCATAGCAGAGAAGTAGGAAGTATGACTCCTTTTTTGTTTTCTAATCGTGGTAACTCCGTCAGTTAAAACAACATGAGCTTCCCCTCCCCCACCTATTTGCTCATCGTTATAATAAAAGTTGAACTGAACAGAGCCATTCTGTTCCATACACTTATTATTTGTTATACTGTGTTACTTTGAAGTGATCACTGCTGTTACATATGATACCTCGTGCACCTTGTCATGTAAGTAGTTTAAAATTACACTATAATTGTGCCACCAAATGTTTTATACAGTCCACTTAGCACCCCCATCAGTCATTTGTGGCCTCAATGTAGCCCTAAACGTTTTTTACTGGATGAATTATTCGGTGAGGAAGGAATATTAGATAATGGAGACAACTATGACAAGAAAGTAATGGTAGAGAAAATTGAACACGACACTGATTTTGAATAATGTGCGTAACTGATGGATTCTTATTATTTTACTAGTACAGATAAGATATATAAATGGCAAAAAACTGATTTTTCGAAGGTAAAAAGTAGGCAAGGTTACAAAGATTAGGAATGTCAGTGATGAAGTTTATGGTGGATGACACTGGTGTGCATACTGATAGCTACCTCCAAGAACAGTGTGTCCGGATATTCCAGACTTCCTCTGCCATCTAGGAGACTTCAATTATTCTGATAATACTCAAATGTGAATGTTATTTACAGTTATAGTGGGGAAAGATTATAAAATTTCATGTGCCGTATGTGTTTTGTCACAATGATCTGTTGTAAATCGTTATTTGGTTGTACTGTTTCGACTGTTTGACTATAGCTTTGAATATCTTTGACATGCACATTCTTTGGTCTGGAATCATATGTATGTTTTGTACTCACAAACAAGTTTGACGTTCAGTCAGTCAGACGGACTAAGTTGAATGAGACACATTGACCTACAACGAGCTTTTGGTATGTCTTCTGACTTAAACTGCAGTATGGCATTCAGCCGTCCGATGATGTATGACACATAAAACCCATATTGTTTTTCTATTTTAAGTACTTATTCGACTGTATTCTAATAAGATTTCTTAATGTCTGAAAACTGTGGATTTCATATACTTCAATAGTAACATGTATTTTTCTACCTTCTGTTGGTATAGTCCCTGGACAATGGTTTAGAACCAAAATCAATAGGAATTAATGTATGAAATTCAATACAACAAAGGCGTCGTGCAGTTCTTGAAACACCTTTATAGTGTTTGGCAGAGGGCAGTTTGTGTACCACTGTCATTTCCCTCCTTTTTGTTCCAGTTGTGAATAGTCTGCATGAAGAATGATTGTTGGTAAGCCTCTGTGTGAGCTCAAATCTCTCTAATCTCTCCTTTATGGCCTTTCCACGAAATAAATGTAACCCTTGCACCAAATACTGATGCTCTTGGATCCTCTTCCTGCATTTTGCTATAATATTATAGCACTGTGATTTTCCTATATATAACAGGATCATTCACAGACATTCTCTTGCAGCTTCCAACATTATCCACTAGGTCATTCATACATATAGTGAATATTAATGGTCCTATAACAGGCCATTAGGGTACACCTGAAGTTACTTTTACATCTGAACATTTCTCTCTGTTAAGAATTATGCATGTGTTCTGTTCACTATGAATCCTTCAGTCCAATTACAAAGCTAGTCTGATACCCATACCCCCAGTATTTTGTTCATTGTGCAAGAGTGTGGAACTGTATCAAATTCTGGAAGACAAGGAACATAGCAACAACCGGCATGCAGTATCTACTGCCTTCTGGGTCTCATGTGCAAATAGAGCAAGATGGCTTTCACACAATCATCATTTGTGGTATCTGATTTTTGTGTCCAGAACTGGCATAATACATGAGCCTAAAATGTGTTACAAAATTCTGCAACATACTTACATCTAGAATTTATGCCTATATTTTTGTACATCTGTTCAATAACCCTTCTTGCTAATTGGAATGACCTCACTGTTCCACTGATCCACAGTACGCTGTTGCTCAGAGAGGAACAATTTCTCTTGTATATTCTGTACGATTGTACAGATATCCCCTTAGGTCTAGTCACCTTCCATCTGTGAAGTGATTTCAGTTGATTTTCTACACTGCAATCACTTTTTTCAGTATTGTTCATTTTGATGTTAACCCAAGCAGTCACTTGATGTAATCTAAGTACTGCTGCTATTCTACTTCTGGTTATCATTACATTACAAGGTCAGCTCATTTGACACTAATGCTTGTGGAACACATGGAAACAACATTAAACTTGTAGTTAAATACACAGATATTAGCAGATACATTCTTCTCCACAGCTGCTCATGTCTCATAGGCAGAGTAGTGCACAGATACAAAAAAAAGCTATCTACCCCCACACTACATTTGCTAAATCCTTGTCCACATCTGCATCCACAAAATCCATATACACACCTGCATCCACAAATATTTTAAAGTAGACATAACAAAAAGCTCATCAACCTTCTCAGTAAACACATTTTACCTTTTGAAGTTGCTTGTGGAAATGGATCTCTCAAAATGGCATAGTTCCTTATTGATGTGGGGAGCAAGTAAGGTGCAATAAGTGTCATGGAGCGGGAGCTCTTTGGAGTGCTCACTGCAGTGCCTTGGAGACTGTACTGTGGGTGCAATGAGGATGAGGTTGACTATCATGTAAGGTGCAGATGAAAGAGCACAATACTCTGCTGTGCTGACCAACTTGACAGTCCAAAGCAAGTGTTAATGCTCCCCAGTGTGCCTGACCATTTCATTGATCACAGAAAGTGACAATGCTCCATGAGCTGGAACAGCATGTTATAATAGAAGAAAATTACTGGCATTCATGTTAAAAGCTTATATAGACACTTAATAGACCATCAGTATTTAGCTCCATAGCATTTAACAAATCTGATTCTGAAGTTCCTGTGTGCAGGCTGAACACCCTGCAGACTCTTCTCACACACAACAGATGACAGAGCTCGAAAATGTCAGGAAGTGGCAGTGTGAGTGCTGCCAGGCCCTGTGGATCTTGTTGCCTCCATAGGCCACATGATCGTAAATACTTCCTCTAGTATTTCTATGCAACCTGGGTGTTTACGGTAGCACAAAGCTGCTGTGAGGCACATTCTATTGAGCTCTGAGCCAGTCTCCAAATGCACCCACAGTCCCTCTCTCAGAGACTTCTGAACTTGATATTGGCTGTCGACCTTCCCCACATTAACTTTGACTGTTTCATCACTATAGTCTTCAGCATAACTCTGTGTTAACATGAATTACACTAATAAAAAATTGCAACATCAAAAAATAATTAATGTACAGTAATGAAATTTTAGGAATACATTTGTCAAGGTAACATATTTAAGTAATTAACATTGCAAGATCACAGGTTAATGTAAATGCAAGATAAGCCATTGCAAATGTGAATTATTGGTACATTAATAATTGGTGTAACAGCCAGAAAGTTAAATTAAGCATGCAAACATGCCTGCATTGTGTTGTACCGGTGCTGGATGTCAGTTTGTGGGATGGAGTTCCATGCTTGTTTCACTTGGTCAGTCAATACGGGGACAGTGAATGCTGTTTGTGGCCAATACTGGAGATTTTGTCCAATGATGTCCCATATGTGCTCAGTTGGAGACAGATCTGGTGATTGAGTAGGCCAAGGCAACATGCAAGCATTATGTAAAGCATGCTGGTTACAACAGTGGTATTAGAACCAGTGTGATCCTATCGGAAAACACCCCTGGAATGCTGTTTATGAATGGCAGCAGCACAAGTTGAATAACCAGATTGGCGTACAATTTTGCAGTCATGGCTTGTGGGATAACCATGAAAATGTTCCTACCGCCATATGAAATTGCACCCCTAGGTGTAGGTCTAGTACGCAGACAGGTCAGTTGTGGGCATCAATTGGTCTCAATACTCAATACTCAATACTCAAATGTGAATGTTATTTACAGTTATAGTGGGGAAAGATTATAAAATTTCATGTGCCGTATGTGTTTTGTCACAATGATCTGTTGTAAATCGTTATTTGGTTGTACTGTTTCGACTGTTTGACTATAGCTTTGAATATCTTTGACATGCACATTCTTTGGTCTGGAATCATATGTATGTTTTGTACTCACAAACAAGTTTGACGTTCAGTCAGTCAGACGGACTAAGTTGAATGAGACACATTGACCTACAACGAGCTTTTGGTATGTCTTCTGACTTAAACTGCAGTATGGCATTCAGCCGTCCGATGATGTATGACACATAAAACCCATATTGTTTTTCTATTTTAAGTACTTATTCGACTGTATTCTAATAAGATTTCTTAATGTCTGAAAACTGTGGATTTCATATACTTCAATAGTAACATGTATTTTTCTACCTTCTGTTGGTATAGTCCCTGGACAATGGTTTAGAACCAAAATCAATAGGAATTAATGTATGAAATTCAATACAACAAAGGCGTCGTGCAGTTCTTGAAACACCTTTATAGTGTTTGGCAGAGGGCAGTTTGTGTACCACTGTCATTTCCCTCCTTTTTGTTCCAGTTGTGAATAGTCTGCATGAAGAATGATTGTTGGTAAGCCTCTGTGTGAGCTCAAATCTCTCTAATCTCTCCTTTATGGCCTTTCCACGAAATAAATGTAACCCTTGCACCAAATACTGATGCTCTTGGATCCTCTTCCTGCATTTTGCTATAATATTATAGCACTGTGATTTTCCTATATATAACAGGATCATTCACAGACATTCTCTTGCAGCTTCCAACATTATCCACTAGGTCATTCATACATATAGTGAATATTAATGGTCCTATAACAGGCCATTAGGGTACACCTGAAGTTACTTTTACATCTGAACATTTCTCTCTGTTAAGAATTATGCATGTGTTCTGTTCACTATGAATCCTTCAGTCCAATTACAAAGCTAGTCTGATACCCATACCCCCAGTATTTTGTTCATTGTGCAAGAGTGTGGAACTGTATCAAATTCTGGAAGACAAGGAACATAGCAACAACCGGCATGCAGTATCTACTGCCTTCTGGGTCTCATGTGCAAATAGAGCAAGATGGCTTTCACACAATCATCATTTGTGGTATCTGATTTTTGTGTCCAGAACTGGCATAATACATGAGCCTAAAATGTGTTACAAAATTCTGCAACATACTTACATCTAGAATTTATGCCTATATTTTTGTACATCTGTTCAATAACCCTTCTTGCTAATTGGAATGACCTCACTGTTCCACTGATCCACAGTACGCTGTTGCTCAGAGAGGAACAATTTCTCTTGTATATTCTGTACGATTGTACAGATATCCCCTTAGGTCTAGTCACCTTCCATCTGTGAAGTGATTTCAGTTGATTTTCTACACTGCAATCACTTTTTTCAGTATTGTTCATTTTGATGTTAACCCAAGCAGTCACTTGATGTAATCTAAGTACTGCTGCTATTCTACTTCTGGTTATCATTACATTACAAGGTCAGCTCATTTGACACTAATGCTTGTGGAACACATGGAAACAACATTAAACTTGTAGTTAAATACACAGATATTAGCAGATACATTCTTCTCCACAGCTGCTCATGTCTCATAGGCAGAGTAGTGCACAGATACAAAAAAAAGCTATCTACCCCCACACTACATTTGCTAAATCCTTGTCCACATCTGCATCCACAAAATCCATATACACACCTGCATCCACAAATATTTTAAAGTAGACATAACAAAAAGCTCATCAACCTTCTCAGTAAACACATTTTACCTTTTGAAGTTGCTTGTGGAAATGGATCTCTCAAAATGGCATAGTTCCTTATTGATGTGGGGAGCAAGTAAGGTGCAATAAGTGTCATGGAGCGGGAGCTCTTTGGAGTGCTCACTGCAGTGCCTTGGAGACTGTACTGTGGGTGCAATGAGGATGAGGTTGACTATCATGTAAGGTGCAGATGAAAGAGCACAATACTCCGCTGTGCTGACCAACTTGACAGTCCAAAGCAAGTGTTAATGCTCCCCAGTGTGCCTGACCATTTCATTGATCACAGAAAGTGACAATGCTCCATGAGCTGGAACAGCATGTTATAATAGAAGAAAATTACTGGCATTCATGTTAAAAGCTTATATAGACACTTAATAGACCATCAGTATTTAGCTCCATAGCATTTAACAAATCTGATTCTGAAGTTCCTGTGTGCAGGCTGAACACCCTGCAGACTCTTCTCACACACAACAGATGACAGAGCTCGAAAATGTCAGGAAGTGGCAGTGTGAGTGCTGCCAGGCCCTGTGGATCTTGTTGCCTCCATAGGCCACATGATCGTAAATACTTCCTCTAGTATTTCTATGCAACCTGGGTGTTTACGGTAGCACAAAGCTGCTGTGAGGCACATTCTATTGAGCTCTGAGCCAGTCTCCAAATGCACCCACAGTCCCTCTCTCAGAGACTTCTGAACTTGATATTGGCTGTCGACCTTCCCCACATTAACTTTGACTGTTTCATCACTATAGTCTTCAGCATAACTCTGTGTTAACATGAATTACACTAATAAAAAATTGCAACATCAAAAAATAATTAATGTACAGTAATGAAATTTTAGGAATACATTTGTCAAGGTAACATATTTAAGTAATTAACATTGCAAGATCACAGGTTAATGTAAATGCAAGATAAGCCATTGCAAATGTGAATTATTGGTACATTAATAATTGGTGTAACAGCCAGAAAGTTAAATTAAGCATGCAAACATGCCTGCATTGTGTTGTACCGGTGCTGGATGTCAGTTTGTGGGATGGAGTTCCATGCTTGTTTCACTTGGTCAGTCAATACGGGGACAGTGAATGCTGTTTGTGGCCAATACTGGAGATTTTGTCCAATGATGTCCCATATGTGCTCAGTTGGAGACAGATCTGGTGATTGAGTAGGCCAAGGCAACATGCAAGCATTATGTAAAGCATGCTGGTTACAACAGTGGTATTAGAACCAGTGTGATCCTATCGGAAAACACCCCTGGAATGCTGTTTATGAATGGCAGCAGCACAAGTTGAATAACCAGATTGGCGTACAATTTTGCAGTCATGGCTTGTGGGATAACCATGAAAATGTTCCTACCGCCATATGAAATTGCACCCCTAGGTGTAGGTCTAGTACGCAGACAGGTCAGTTGTGGGCATCAATTGGTCTCTTCCTAACCAACACTCAACCATCACTGGCACCAAGTCCAAACCAGTTTTCATCACGAAACACAACAGCCCTCCAGCCTGCCCTCCAATGAGCTCTCACTTGATGTTAATGAAGTTGCAAATGGTGATGGTTTGGAGGCCATGGAATACATGCTACAGGGTGTCTGGTTCAGAGCCGTCCTAGGAGTAACCAATGTGTAACAGTTTGTTGTGTCACTGTTATACCAACCACTGTTAAAATTGCTGCTGCAGACACAGCACAATGCCCCAGATCTGTATGCCAAACATGATGGTCTTCATTCGCAGTAGTGCCATGTGGCCATCTGGAGCCCATTGTTCTTACAATCATACATTCTCGTGACCACTGCTGCCAGCAGTCACCTACAGTGGCTACATTCCTGCCAAGTCTTTCTGCAGAATTGTGGAAGGAACATCCAGCTGCTCATAGTTCTATTACACGACCTTGTTCAAATCAGTGAGATGTTGATAATGATATGTTTGTCACCTTAAAAGAATTCTTGACTAACATCAGCTCTCCACATCCAATTTCAAAGGTAACTAATGCTCATGACCATTACAGCGTGTACTTAAAGCAAATCTGATTTGCATCCTCATAGTTGTGCTACTAGCGAAACTTCTATGTAACTGGTGTGAAATTTGAATAAATATCATCTTTCAGATGTAGAAACACACCTATCAACTTTCGTTGATGTCACACAACTCCTTCTTGGAGTTGCATCTTCATAGTGGTGCTATTAGCAAAACTCCTATGTGACTGGCATTAAATTTGAATAAATATCACTTTTCAGATGTAGAAACACACCTATGAACTTTCATTGATGTCGCACAACTCCTTCTTGGTATTGCAATTTTTTTTTCATCAGTGCATCACAAACTTGTAGTGATTAACTTTTCTCCAAAGGAGTAGTATTTTGGTTTACACACTTTTTAATAAAACTGTTCTATATTGTTTATCTGAGCTACATTTTTTTACAAACCAAAACTTTTATGTGTGTTTTACACCTCAGTAGACAGTTTCAGTGTGCTTGTGACATAGTCCTTGATAGTGACTTTTTGCTTCACCATATCTAACCCTTTGTGTGTTACAGGTGATGCTGCTACCCCAGAATATGCAACAGGCCATGCAAGGAATGTGGGACGGGACTAGGTGGCAGCTATCACCTCTTACTGGCTGTCCCGTATTGGCTTACCTGGTAAAAGGATTCAGAGGGATGCCACCACCATTCCAGGTGTCTGACCAGAAGACTGAGCCCTGGTCAAACTACATGGCCACTACGGAACAACACTTCCTTGCCCATGGTATCAGAGGTGACACCCAGCAGCACACATTCTTCTTGGCCTCTGCAGGCTCAGAAATGTATCATTTACTATTGCAGCTCAACCCTAAAATGGAGCCCCATGCCCTCCCATATGAAAACTTAAAGATTTATGTGCTACAATATTTTGACTCACAAGGGAAAACTTTGGTGGCCTAGACAGAGTGGATAACCAAATTATCCCATGACTTTAGGTTCCACTGCACTCAATGTAAACACTACTATGCAACTTTTCTTGTCAGGGGCATGAATCTCGTACATTCGCCATATGAAGGACTTCATGCAGACATCCTCAAACTCAAGGATATCCCATTAGAGGCTTGCCTCATCATTATGGCTTTCAAACAGACTCCAGGGTTATATGCAACATTACACAAACCTTTTCATGTTTCTGTGATCCACCAGATTCACTCACTCAGCTAGGACCTGCACTACATTCTCATTCAGCTGTGAATGGCAAGCCCTTGGCCAGGGTGCTTTGCCCACATCAGTCACCCTCATGCAACAACTGTTTTATCACCCACTCATGGCAATAGTGCTATCATCACCAGGCTAAATGTTCTGCCTGTGGCAAGACAGGACACAAGGCAGAAGTTTGCCAGTCTTCCCTCAAGATGAATGTAGATTATGCTCGCATGAACCTACTTCCCCCGGAGTTGATGATGTGCCCAACACCTATACCCTGGATGTTTTACATGCTTTGCTGTGCTTCCTGTATCTGATAGACTTCTAACACTTACAGTAGAAATCAACTCATTCCCTGTAGAGTTTAGAATTGTTTGGGTTCTTCCACAATTACTGTAATTTGGAAGACTTATCATCATTTGGGCTCACCTCCGCTACAAGAATTCTCCAGACACCTGTTGTGTAGTTATAGCAATGATATTCTCAAAGTGATGTATGATTCACGACTCATGTTCAGTATCGTTCTACTGTCTTCATGGCACACATTTGGTGATAAATACTGATGAAGCCACCAACAAACTTAGTTTAGAACTTTTTAATACAATGGGCTTGGAAGTACGTCACTCAGAACGTTCCACTTACATTCTGAGATAAGCTACAGTTGAAACTATAGTGCCTCCAAGAGGAAGGCATTCTCACTGCAGTCACCAACAGTCAGCAGGCTAGCCCCGTCGTTATTGTGGAAAAACCAAGTGGGTCACTTCAGATTTGCGTAATTTCAAGGCCATGATGAATGCACAGTCAGCCATTGATGCATATCTGATAAGTTCATCCCATATGTCACAGCCATAATGGAGCTGCTGTGTCAGTTGTTACGCAAAGCTGTGAACTGGAATTGGACTCCTGCCTGCGATAAAGCCATCGGAGATTTCATGCAAGTCCTGCTCCATCTGACATGCCTTGTGGCCTATGACACATCAAATCCTTTAATTGTAATAGCTGATGCTTCTGATTACAGCTTGAGTGCAGTGTTATCTCATGAACAAAATGGTGTGGGAAATCATATAGCATTCATATCCAAAACTCTGACACATGTGCAACATAACTACAGCCAAATATAAAAGGACGTTCTGGCATTGTGTTCACATTCAAGAAATTCCACAGTTGTGTATACAACAAATGTTTCACATTACTGACTGACAATTAATCCCCTTTAACATTAATTGTGGCCGACTCCAATAATCTGACCAACTGGCATATCACCTCTACAGATGGAAATTGTTTTTGTTTAGCTACTCATACATCTGATATCAGTCAGCAGCTCAACATGCCAATGACAACACGGATTCCAGGTTACCATTGGGACAGATTGTTTAATTTGATTCAGGACTGGAGATCTGTTGCCTCACGGACACCCATCACTGCTTGGAGAATCCCGTTATCTGGGAATTATTCCATCTGTGCACCACAGATGGCCAATGGATCAGAAAGAGTAGGCTCATCTGGAAGTCCAAAAATTGTAGCATAGGTGCCATGGGTTCTCCACCCTCAACGGAGTTCTTTTGTTGCAAGGAGAAAATGGTCACACCCGCACTGCGATCCCATCTGCCTGCAGTCACGAAGAGGCTGGCCCATCAACATACGTATTGATGAGGGATTGAAGGAGGTATTGCCAACATGGTAGCAAACAGGCACCACTCACTCACAGATACCTCCCATGGCCAGATGCTTCAGTGCTCTGGTCATGACTCAATTTAGACCAGTGGTTCCCAGCCTGGGGTAACTACCACTTGATGGGTAGAAACAGAAGGATAAATTGGGTTTCGGTCATTGAACTACATTATCTCTAAAAGATCATTACTATAACCAATATTTTGTAAGAGTGTAATACTGAGTACATAATTTATCAGTCACTCAGTTTTTTTGCAAATATCAACACTAACACATGAAACAATGTGGTGGAACTTACTGTTTGTGAAATGAACTGATGAACACCATCATCTTACTTACGTGTTCCACCCGCTACACACATACTACTTCGTACTTTGTACATACTACATATGCTCAAATGTCTCATTAAAATATCTTCGCTGAGTTATAGGTAGTTCCCACAATAGAGCAGGAATTGCTTCATTACTCATATGATAATAATAGTGGCATAATTGACCGCACAACAAAACAGTAATTATGTAATGACTACTACACTGCTATAGGGTCTATGCTATGTTATTTTTATCATTATTATTATTATTAATGGCAGTGTTCAGACACAAAGCGATGACAGCCTGAAGTATTCGTTTCTACAGTTTAGAAGTAAGGATCCCAACAATCAAGTGATTTACAAACAGCAGGCCTAAGTACAGTGCACGCATTTTAATTCGGTTCATTTTAAATGGGGGTGGAGGATGTGGGTGAAGCTAGTATTGCTAGGGAGTGTAGTGGTGCAGAGGAAACATGTTTTCAAACAAATGCCTACCCTACTCTCAATGTGTATAATTAGCTTTCTTTTCTGAGGAGGTGTTGTAGAGTAGTGGCACCACAGTTTAACACTATGCCGTCCGGCGACACAATAGTGGTGTCGTGAGCATAGTACCACGCAGTGGCCGGCGACAGCACTTTAGTATCTTTTGCATTCTATTGGTGTTTTGTTTAGGTAACAATAAGTTACACATGTCAACAAGTTTTTTTGTTTTTATAAGTACTTGTGCCCTTTCACCATGGCGGACGAAAGAGACAATAGGATTATTTACAATGAATGCGCGGACATCTTGTCTGACATTCCGGACGATTTGGCCGATTGGGAAGAAGACATTGGATATCAAAAAAATGAAAGTGAAGCAGAATTGTAGGAAGATAGTGAAATACATCCAAGAAGAATTCAGTGAACGCTACAGTTGTCAACTGATTCAGGCGAATCAGACGAAAAAGACAGTGCACAGTGGTCAGACTTTGATTTACTGAGGGCCAATAATAAATCTGAAGGATCCCCAGGTCCAAACATATTCCCCAAAGATATACAGAGCATCGAGGATATCGTAGAATTATATATTGGGAATGATCTATTTGAATATATTAGCAACGAAACCAATAAGTACTACAGTCAAATTTGCAATAGAAGGAAACTGGATTTTTAAAAAATGCCGAATTTGTCGGCATTACGGGACTCGAACTTAGAAAATGGTTTGGGCTTGCTATCCTCGTGGGAGTTGTAAAAAAAGCAAGGATCGATGACAATTGGTCAACGAATCGTTGATAGACACACTGATATTTCACAAAACGATGTCCTGCAGCTGATTCCGACAAATATTATCATTTTTACATTTTACCGACAGCAACAATAAACCGGATAATGCCGACCGGCTTGTCAAAGTGCAATCCGTAATTGATTATTTTGCCAAAAAGTTTAAAGAAACGTTTAATCTAAGTCAAAACATCTCAATTGATGAAGGAATGATACTGTGGCGAGGACAGTTAAATTTTAAAGTTTACGATCCATTGAAAATTATGAAATACGGTATACTCATTCGGATGCTGTGTAATTAGAGTATGGGAGGCATTTTCTCATTCAAGATATATTCCAGCGCTGGACAGCCTTTAGCAGTGATGGAACTATTGACACCTTCTGATGGAAAGTGGCATCACCTTTGCATGGATAATTATTATAACAGTGTAGAACTTGCAGAGAAGTTACTTGAAAAGAAAATTCGAGTTTGTGGAATGATACAGCAAAATAGAGGATTTCTGGAAAATTAAAGTGCGCAAAAGTCAATGTGCTTGAAACCTGTCATCAATGGAAAAATGGCAAGCGACCGGTGACAAGCCAAATAATCCAAATTAGTGCTGCCGGTGTCATGCGAATAAATTTGTACCAGATATGTGGACGGCAAAGTGTTAAGCTAGGAAAGTTAGATTTGGTGCAATATTTCGGAGTGGACAAGTTACAGCCAGGTGCAAGCCAGACTGCAGTAAGTTACACTGACCAACGGTTGCAAAGTAGAATGGAGGCCACTGGGCCATCGAACCACTGAAAAGAGTAAATGCAGTGGTATGCACGGCACAAGCTACAGGCAGAAGGCAACTTAGGTGTTGTGCGTACGTGACTCGGAGCAGCACATTAGCAAAACAGGGGCACACAGCTGAGTATAAGTAGGTTCCATTTTCTAATGAGAGTCATTCAAGTGTGGCAGCTCTCCTGGATGGCGGGGCGTGTCACAGTGGCCGGCCTACACACAGCAACAGATGGGGCGACAGCGTCCCAGTCTATGGCGGGTCGTTGGTTCGACCCTTTGAGGCCAACACGGTGTCTACAGCCAGCCAGCGATGGGGCAATCTTCAGCTCGCTACCAGGGGCAGTCATCTTGGCTCCCAACACACACTGGAGACTTCCAAGGCGCAGGACGCAGATTCAGATGCCAGATCGTGGGCGGTCATTGCTGCCGTGTTCTCAGCTACATGAGCGAGGAAGAAACAGCACCGGAGCAGGCCTACGGCTCCCAGCAGAGCAGCGCGGAAACAACGAGGATGGTGGCCGCTGAGTCGGCAGCTGGCACAGCCATCCTTACATAATTGGAACTCTGCAGCTGCCGTAGAGGGCTGGCTCGATACAGCGCATTGCACAGAGTCACTGGGGCAGTGGCCTCAGCATTGGAGGACCCTGTGACACGGACTGAGGTGAACGGGGCACATAGCTAAAAAACACTACATTTGGTGTCTTCGCGATACATTTGGTCATCCTGATACATTCGGTGGCAGAAGCTGCCATTACAGTAGGTAGCATTTGTCATGCATTGAGAATGACTTCAACGTTCTATAAAAAAATGGTTATTAGAAATAAGCAGTATGAACTCTCAGACTCAGTAGTTCATGGTTTAATAAAAAATTTCAAAAACTAAACATCATTTATCTTCTTCATTTTAAAAATGAAAATGTTCCAAGAAAATTCTTCTTTGTTCTAAAGTTTAGTTAGGTGCTAACTTTGACAATGGGGGCAGTGGGAAGGGGGCGGGGGGGGGGGAGGCAGTGGGGGTGACTAGCTAATATCTGGTTGTGCTCCAGGGTAATGGGCTCAGAGAGGTTGGGAAACAATGATTTAGACTCTGAATGCCACTTCCAGGGCTATTCTTGGTTTATTGTCGTCAATGTGGAAGCTGATTTCTCTATGTCTTCAACATCCTTGAGACCAACTATCTAGGCTCTGGCACAGATCTTCTCTATGGAAGGACTCCCAGAAATAACACTTACCAGTGGGGCTCAGTTCACATCTACCAAATTCACCTCTTTTTATTCTTCCAGTGGCGTCATCCTAGTGCACACAGCTCCTTTTCATCCCGGATCCAATGGATTAGTGGAATGCTTTGTTTGCACGTTTAAGTCACAATTAGCAAAGTTGCATAACCATCATGTTTCAGATGAAGTGCGCACTCTGTTTTTGGCATCTTATTGCTCCACCCCTTGGGACGGTCTCAGCCCAGCTGAAGAACTCCAGGAACAGCAGCACCGGTACAAACTCTCCATATCCCCGTACACAGTCTCTACACCACCATTTTCTGGGCATCAATTTTCTCCAATAATCACCTTCGATGGGCCCCAGCAGTAGTAAACCATTTATTGGGACAAGCCATGGTGGAAGTATGACTATACGACAGCTCCATTTGCCACGAGCATGTTAACCAGATGCAGCCATGGAAAACAGTGATGCATCGTATCAGGGGAGTCCCATGATCGTTTGTTCAAGAGCCGGACGTCCCTCCTCATAGAACCTTCGACAACACAGCACAACTGCTGCAGCCATAGGGAACACAACGTCCAGCCTCTGGTGAGGTCAGCCTGCCCCTGGTCCAGACATCTGCTCCAATGGACATCAACCTCAGCCCACTGGGGTCACGAGTTCCACAGGCAGCCACCAAAGAAGCACCATGTCGAGATGTGTTACAACCTCTCATCCTTCGGAGGGGAAGGATGCTGCATACAGGCTGTATGCCCTACAGACTGGCAGCTCTTCTTACAGCAATGGTATACCAAGTAGCCTATCCTGAAGGAGTTACATCAGCAGATCAGAGAGCTCGTTTAACCACACTCCCTTGGCCAGCAGGTGGCATTGTGAGCACCACCCAGACATCACTGGCCCCATGGACCTGGTTGCTTCCACTGGCCACGTGAATAGCAAATACTTCTTTTCCGGTCTTGTGTATTTGTAGAGGCACAAAACCACTCTGAGAAACATTCCATTGAGCTCTGGGCAGGCACAGACTGCATTTGGAGATCCCCAATCAGAGCCTCCCTTGGAACCTTCACGACATATGATGCCACGCCGCACCAGCCACTGCTGATCGACAGAACTTTCAGCACTTGCCTTCATGACTGCCAGGTCTTGGCCTCTGCATCAGAGATGTCCAGGAAGTTGGTATCGGCCACTGACCTTCACTACATTAGTTTGTTCTACTTCCAAGTGAACATTAACTTTGTTTCATCATTACAGCCTTCAGTCTAAGTTGGACTTTTATAAATTCAGTGCTACTCACGAACTATCATAAACTTGCAGTCATAAACTTCTCTCCAAAGGAAGAGTATTTTCGTTTATGCCCTTTTCAGTAAAACTGTTTTGCACTGTTTACCTGCCCTGTGTTCTCATAGCACCTCAGCCGGTGCAAGACTTAGCCGAAGTTAAATGTTCTTGTTGGGACAGTAAAAATACTAAAAATTTTTTTAGGGAGGTGTTTTTAACTGGTGTCAGAAAGCTCATAACATCTTCCAACATTTTTTTGTCAACAGTGTCAATTAAATTATCTCAAGCTATCTGAAAAAATTACTAGAATTTGAATCACTGCAAATTAATTGGCTCTAGTTTGCTGTCTCACTGTGTGTCGACATCTGCTTTCAGTGTGTTCTGCACATGGTTCTGAAGGCTAGATCTTTTAAAAAATGTTGTGGCAACTCAACAAGAATTTATTAATCACTGTACACACTCTTCTTATCACTGATAACTCCTTGAGTAGTTTGCTCAGCACAGAATTGGCGACGTGCACTGAGCAAGAGAGTCTCTCATACTGATGAAGTGCTGCTATATTGTTTGGACTTTTGTCAGCAACAAACTTGAAGTTTTGTACAATGCTAACTACATAGAATGATCATAATGTCTTTATCAGTTCATTTTTAATATTTTCTCTAAGTCTACAAATGCTAGAAACATAGGTTTGCCTTTCCTTAATCTATTTTCTAAGATAAGTCGTAGAGTCAGTATTGTCTTACGTGTTCCAACATTCCTACGGAATCCAAACTGATCTTCCTCGAGGTCAGCTTCTACCAGTGTTTTCCTTAGTCTGTAACGAATTCATATTAGTATTTTGCTGCCATGGCTTATTAAACTGATAGTTCGGTAATTTTCACATCTGTCAACACCTGCTTTCTTTGGGATTGGAATTATTATATTCTTCTTGAAGTCTGAGGGTATTTCGCTTCCTACATATCTGAGAACATTCCTCATCTCAACAGAAACAGTTTCAGCTAGATGCTCATCAGTCACCTTTAAATTACTCAAAATGATGGTTGAATGAGGTAGCAATTCCTTGGCACTCACTGCACTGTGCTTCGCCCCCATATCAATAAGGAACTGTGCCATCTTGATAACTCCATTTCCACACTCATCTTCAATATGTAAAATGTCTTTGCTGACAAGATTATTCTTTTGTGGCAGCTATTTGCAAATTTGATGGCACTTCAGGAACTTTAATCCTCTAATAATATTTTTAAAAAGTAATTACACTACTTTTTCCAGTTTCACATGCTTGTTTCAACAAATATAAAGTCCCAGTTTTGTCTCCAGCGTAGACACTTTTCAACACACAAAACAAGCCACTATATCTGTGATCTTCTCATTGTCATCACATATATACAAAAATTTCTTCCAGATCAATGATTTCAGTTTGGCTTCTCGCAATAAAGTGAAATCACCTTATTTCACCTTCCATGAAATTCTGTCCTTGGTGTGCACTTTATTAAAGCAGTCTCACTAACGTACACCCTGATGCATTCATTATGTGGTCACTTAGTCATTACAAAGCATTAACTGAAGGCAGCAGAAGCATAGCAACTCTCATTTCTCAGGTTCTCATGGCCAGGCTTGACATCCAGAACATACTTCATAAACTGCATGTAAGATAAGGTCACAGCAATGCATATTCAATACATGCAGGTCCCTTGGGCACAGCTAAAGCAGTCATAGCCAGAAGGTAAGCACAGAAATATATGTCTGCTTTACCTGGGCACAAAGGCTTCAGGTTTTCAGCAAACAATGCAACAGACATGTGGTGCCAGTTCATGCAACCTTGTTCATTGTCCACAGGCAACACCATTTGAGACAAAAAGCATGTAATAAAATTGATATTTTCCTTTAATTTTATCTAAAAAGCACTTATTATTGCTGATATCTGCAGATAATCCAAGGATATCCCCAACAGCACTTGCTTTTATCCACAATGTAACAATTACTGGAGATACACATGTTGAGATCCACCTCAGTGCAGACCACTACTCATAGGTACCAAGAAAGGTAGCCACGTTAATGTAATTTTGTCAAGTATTTTGTTATTTAACACTTATCAAAAAAGGTAGCCGCGTTAATGTAATTTTGTCAAGTATTTTGTTATTTAACACTTACCTACAATTAGTTAATGTGAATATGAATATTTACATATTCAGTAAATTAGATAAAGGGGCAGCAGTGTTGCAACTCAAGGAAGAACTTGAAACATTTATCTCAAGGCAAGAGCATGTATAGGAACTGTACACTAAGTTTAAAAAATTAACCAAACACTGGATAGATATGTGCCTAGTAGAACAATTCACAATGGGAGGGGCACTTCGTGGTATATAGCCTCTGTTCATAACTTCTAAAGAACAGCAACTACTGCACAACACATGAAAAACAAAGCAAAGGGCTATCCATACAGAGAGGTGCTAAAAATGAAACTTATCTGGTAGTCAAAATGGTAACGTGAAGCTTTCAGTAACAACCATAGAAGAATGTTATTGAAAGACCTCTTGAAAATCTCAAAGGAGCTCTGATCATAACTAAAGGCCGTCTGTGACATCAAAGCTAATGTCCAGATGCTCACAGTCGACACAGTGACTGAAACCAAGTGTAGCAAAGTAAAAGCAGAAATGCTAAAGTTCCCTTTCAAATGGAAAATCCAGGAGTACTGCCCCTACTTAATTCTCCTATCATTGCAAAGATGAGTGATATACAGTAGATATTAATGTCAGTGGTATTTGAAAACAGTTGAGACTGCCATAACTGAACAAATTTTCAGGATCCAACAGAATCCTTATCAGACACCACAAGGAATTTTTGACTGAATTATAACCCCTTTGAACCATAAAATAACATACATTCCTGAAATAAAAAACTGTGTTCAGTATTTTGAAGATGATATAGGTCATATCCATCCACTAGAAGGGTAGGAGAAGTGATCCATAAACCTACTATCCAATAAGATTAACATCCATCTGTTGCAGAATCTTATAACATTTTCTGAATCAAAAAGTAATGAGTTACCTCGAACAGAATGACCTTCTCTGTGCCAAACAGTATGTATTCCAAAAACATCAGTCACGCAAAACACAACTCACAGTTTTCTCACTTGATATCTTGAAAGCAGTGGATTAAGACAATCAGGTAGATGCAGTATTTTTTGGCTTCTGAAAAGCATTTGACTCAGTACCATACTTAGGCTTATTATTGAAAATACAACTGAATGGGGATATCAAGCAAAATTAATGACTTGATTAAGGATTTCTTGGTAAGGAGGATGTCATGTTGTATATTAAGTATCTGGCAGACAATACTAGTAGCCTAAGACTTTTTGAAAAAGATGCAGTTCTCTCTAATGGAGTACTGTCTGGAAAAAAAGCTGCACTGATACTCAGTCAGATCCAGATGAGATTTCAAAGTGGTGTATAAGTTGGCAACTTGCTACAAATATCCAAAAAGGTAAAATTGTGCAGTTCACAAAACATAAAAAGGAGTGACTACAATATGAATGAATCATAAATAGAATCAGCCAACTCATATAAAAATCTGTAACAATTTGTGGGGGATATGAAACAGAATGTATAGATAAGATTAGTGTACAGAAAGTGGAGGATAGATTTTGGTCCACTGGTAGGATACTGGGAAAATTTAATCAATTTACAAAGAAATACTCATGTGATCCAGCCAACAATACTGCACAAATGGTTCAAATGGCTCTGAGCACTATGGGACTTAACTTCTGAGGTCATCAGTCCCCTAGAACTGAGAACTACTTAAACCTAACTAACCTAAGGACATCACACACATCCATGCCCGAGGCAGGATTCGAACCTGCGACCGTAGCGGTCGCGCGGTTCCAGACTGTGGCACCTAGAACCACTCGCTGGCAATACTGCACAAATTTCTGGGATCCATACCAAACAGAATTAACAGGGGATATTCAACATATATAAAAACAGTTGTATAGTCACTATATATACCATCAAAGCCTATTTATAAAGTTTCACAGCCAGTATTAAGTAATGAAACTAGGAATATACTATAACATATTTTTATTGCACCCACAAGACAAGGTTAGATTAATTTCAGCATGCATCAGTGCGTTTAACAATCATTTTCCTCATGATCTACTTGTGACTGTAATGGGGAAAAAACCTCATATGTTGCAATTGGAGAGTACTCCCTGCCAAGTACTACTCAAATGTAGGTGCAGATGTAGATTATATTCAATGACACTCTATGAATATGGCATTTCTGCTTGTGATGAAGGAGGATATTGGACATAGCTTTGCCAGTGATCTCAGAGTTCTAATTTCTCAACTCCATTAATGAACAGACTATGTTATATCTGCTTGCACATTATATTGATAAGAAGTGTCATACATTTTTCTTCATAGACACAATGTATTTTTAAAAAATCATATATGTTTATAAGCCTAGCTCTCTCAAGAATTAATGAAAATGTTTCTGTGTTTCAGATGTTAAATCACTGCACAGTACAATACACTGACAGAAGCACCTCTCTAAGTCATCAGAAACCATTCACTCTTACTTCATTACCTGCTATAGTAACAACACAAAGGAGAAAAGAACAGGTACAGTCTTAGTTTGGAGGTTACAACTGACAGCTTGCCAACCATTTGGTTCCAGGACAACTGGGCCACTGGTGACAGAACAATTCATTACGATCCAATGAAAGATCTTGATCACAGACTCATCATTTTGTGAACCACAACCAGAAATGTCATCAGCACCCTACACCACTTGAAATCTTGTTAAGTGTAGTAAGTACGGCAATCACTGAACTGAAGATAAGCTTTGGATACCACAGTGCTTTACTAGTGATCCTCCTGTTGGAGGTGGCATGCCATCAACTTCCTTCGAACTGGCATACCCGAACAATTACAAGGGGCCCTACAGTTTAATGTTGATTCTGAACCACGGCGAAATAATGGCACTTTTCACATCAATAAACATTGCCAGAGTTGAAAGAAGTGGAAAGTGACAAACAAAAATACTAGGATTGACCGGCAATTGAACAGAAGAAATTTGAATTTGTAGTCTGGCTCTGTACTACTGAACAACTGAGCCTCCAAGCATTACGTATATGATCAGAAAGAGTATTTGCCACATTAACCTGTCTTCTATTACATTCATACATCGTAAATGTTACACAATATCCAACTTACATCAGTATGCCATTTTACTTGGGAGACACAAGAAATCTGAAACTGCTGAGTCAACAATAATATGAAAAGGATAGGCTGATACTCACCACATAGAGAAGACGCTGGGTCACAGATAGGCACAATGAAAAAGACTGTCAAAACGTTAAAGATTTCAGACAAAGTCCTTCATCTGAAGCAGAAAATACACACACATTCACACAATCACAACTCGTATATATCCTTCCCATAATGCTGTTAGTCCATTCTGGACTTTCCATTGTGTGAAACTGCTGGATCAAACATTTACGGGCCATAATTCACATATTAGATAGTGAGCAATCAATGTGCTTACACCATCCTATTACAACGGGTCTCAAGCTGTTCACACCAAACCAGATACAAATAAGGGAAAAATTAAGAATACTTTTCGCAGATTGTTGTGGGTCAGGGTGAGGGGACACCAATCAGAGATGCAGAATACTATCAAGGAAGACTGTATGGCATCTTTCTGCGGGAAATACTGGCAGACAGTAGCATCTACTGGAATCTAGGCAGACATATAAGAGTTCCATGGTCTCCATTTCATCTACCAGAATCGGGAAATCAGATGTATGCACAATCATTGGTTATTATTTCAGTAGTTAAATACATTAAACTCTCCAGTGTGTAAATAGCATGATACCTTGCCAATAACTTGCAAGAAAGATTCCCCAGTCAACTAGCCACACCTAAAACCCTTGCTCTGAAACCCACCTGCTGCATCATTAAGGATGAACATTCAACAGTTTTCCCATTTCAGTATTATCCAAAGGATAGACTGCTACTCAGCATATAGTCGAGATGTTGAGTCATAGACAGCACAATGAAAAGACTGCTAAACATATACGCTTCTTCTGAATTAGACTACTCTCTCTCTCTCTCTCTCTCTCTCTCTCTCTCTCTCTCTCTCTCTCGCGCGCGCGCGCGAACACAACTTACACACATATTACTATTGTCTCTGGCTGCCGAAGCCACACTGCGAGCAACTGCACATGAGAGGAGAAGCAATCTGGGTGGTTGGGGTAAGGAGGAGGCTGGGGCAGGAGGGAGGAGGGATAGCAGGGTAGGGGTGTTGGACAATAAAGTAATCTTGTGGGAGTATACAGGGATGAGGTGGAGAGAGGGTAGTGCAGCTAGGTTCAGTCTGGAAGTTAGACGGAGGACAGAGACAGGCTGTGCAGGACTGGAAAATGAGAGAAGTAAAATACTTTGGGTGTGATGGCAGAATAGGAGCCTAAGTAGTGCTGGAGAGGGAACAGGGAAGGGAATAAGTGAGCAAAGGACAATGACAAACGAAGGTTGAGGTCAGGAGCATTACAGGAATGTACGGCATATTGCAGGGAGTGTTCCCATCTGCACAGTTCATAAAAGCTGGGGTTGATAGGAAGGATCCAGATGGCACAGCTGTGAAACAGTCATTCAAATGAAGAACTCTGAGTTGGGCAGAGTACTAAGCAGCAGGGGGATCCTGCTGTTTCATGGCCACAGCTTGCTGGTGGCCATTGTAGTGTTTTGGGACATTTGTAAACATCCCAACACAACATTGGAAAGCCGTAGACAAGATATGCTCGTAAGAAAGCTGAACAAGCATAAATGTAGTGGGAAGGGGAAACTGGATGTTTTCCTTTCTTGTATGCAGTGAATGTGGAGCAGAGGTGGAGCCGGCGAGAAGGGAACCAGCAGAAATGGTATTACAACCACTCGTCATTCGGGAGTCATTTGTGCCATGGTGCAGCAAGTGCCTGAGTCGAGAGTCATCGAGTAAATGACGCACCAACTGAGGCATAATGAACAATTGAACAGCAGCAGTTGTTTATCTGGGTTGCTCTCTCAGGTCCTAAAGTATGCATGCACAGACGTTTTTGAATGTACTCAAGAGAGTGGTATTACCGTAGCAATTGTTTGTTGTGTTGTTAAAAGAAATAGTAAAAATGTTGGGCAAAATATACCACTGTATGTGAGAAGTGTGGCTATTTATTTAGAAGCCCAGTAGAGAGAACTTGCGGAAGCATTCCAGGAATCTTCACCGCAGTTGGACGAACAGGGAGGTGGCACGGAAGGATCCGGACCACAAAACAACTATTCTTCAAAGAGAGGATAAAGGTAATACTACTTTCATCTGGTGGTGTATTAGGGTTGGCAAAATATTGCCCAGTTATATTGGCCAGGGATGCAACTTCCCACTAGTGCTGGTATAAGACCCACCACAAACCCTACAAAATATACATCAGCAGGAAAAGAGGGAAAAATACATCCCACCATCCAAGAGGACAAACAGTTTGTTGGTTCTAATGTCCACGTAGAATGGAGCACAGTGGTTGTGGCTTAGCTTGTGGATCACATTATTGGTTTCAATGGTAGCCCTGCTTTTGATGGGATGGATTGTGCTTGTGACCGGACTGGAGGACATGGTGTTTGGAAGACATATCTTGCAGCTACGTCTATTACAGGGATATGAACCATGAGGCAAGGGGTTGGGAGCACAGGTTGTGCAGTGATGGGTGAGGATATTGTGTAGTTTGGCGAGTGGCAGGATACAACTATGGGAGGGGTGGGAAGGACATTCCTCATTTCAGGACATGATGGAAGGTAGTCGAAACTCTGGCAGATAATGTTATTCAGCTGCTCCAGTCCTGGGTGGTACTGAGTCACGAGAGAAATGCTGCTCTTTGGCTGGATGGTGGGGCTCTGGAAGGTGGTGAGTGACTAGTGAGATAAGGGACATCTCCGTACAAGGTTTGGAATGTATTTATGGTCTGTGAAGGCCTCAGACTGTAATTACTCTCCACAGCTTGTGCATGAACAGACTGCATGTGCCTTATCTCTCCAGTCACCCACCACCTCGCACTGTGCCACTGTCTGGCCACAGAAAAGCATTCCCCTTGAGACTCATTACCACGATGGATTGGAGCAACTGAATCACATTCTCCAGCAGGGTTTCTACTGCCTCTCATCACACCCTGAAATGAGGAATGTCCTACCCACTATCCTTCTCGCCCCTCCAATAGTGGCATTCCGCCACCCACTGAATCTATACCATATCCTCGTCCATCACTACACAACCCCTGCTCCCATCCCCTTGTCTAATGGCTCATATACTCATAATAGACCTAGATGCAAGAACTGTCCCATATATCCTCGCACTACTACCTACTCCAGTCTGGTTGCAGGCACCACCTATCCCAAAGGCAGGGCTATGTGTGAAATCTAAACAGACATGGATCTTTCCTCCAAAAGCCTTAGCCTCACAAAAATATCAGTCTTTTCCAAAGGCCTTACCTTTTGCCCCACTCCCAAATACAGTCACAATGGACTTGTTATAGATCTTCTCTCCTATTCCCAGACCCTACAGTGGAAACACTTTTTCGCCACCAACCGTATCAATTAAATCAACCAAAGAACAATGTTGAACACTGCCTGGCTCAGTTCACACCTCCATCCAACCATGATCCACCCCCGCTATCCCCAAATAACCCCTGTTAACTTTTCAGAATTTCTTAACGTTGAACCTTGCCTAAACATCGTTCCCCAAATCCCTCAACATGCAAGCTAACCTTACATCCATGCAAAGAATCGCAATCCACAACCTGAAAACTGATCCCGACCTTATAATCCTACCAGCTGACAGATGCTCCATCACTGTTGTTTTGAACTGCAAGGATTACCTGGCCTAAGGACTTCACCAGCTGTCAGATTCGTCCATCTACAAACCCTGCCACAGTAACCCCATTCCAGAAATCAAACAGGATTTCCAGTCTCTTCTCAAATCCTTAGACCCATATCAGAATCTCTCCCCAGATCCATCTCTCTCCTTACCCCTATCACTCCCCACACACCTACAAGCTTCCTAAAGTCCATAAACTCAACCATCCCGAATGCCCCATTGGGGCCCGTTATTGTGCCTCCACTGAGAGAATGTCTGCTCTTTTAGTTCGACAACTTCAGTCTATTACCCTCAACCTACCATCCAACATAAAAGATACCAACCATTTTCTCCACCGACTCCCCACAGTTTCTGTTCCTCTACCACATGGTGCCCTGCTCGACACTATTGATGCCACCTCCTCTTACAGTAACATCCCCAATGCCCACGGCCTTGGTGCTATTAAACACTACCTTTCCCAATGCCCGACAGATTCCAAATCTACAACCTCCTTCCTGGCCACCATGATCAACTACACCCTCACCCACAATTACTTCTCCTTTGAAGGTATCACCTAAAAAGAAATGCCACGTACAGCAATGGGCACTTGCATGGCCCCATCGTAGGCCAATCTATTCATGGGTCATCTAGAGGAACCTTACCTAACCACCCAGAATCCAAACACTCACCAGGTTTAGGTTCACTGATGACTTCTTTGTGATCTGGATCAAGGGTGATTACACCCTATCCACATTCCTTCAAGACTTCAAACCTCCTCCCTCATTCACTTCACCTTGTCCTCCTCCACCCAACAAGCCACCTTCCTGGATGCCAGCTATATCAGTACCTCCATCTATACCAAACCTACCACCAGTAATAGCTCCACTTTGACAGCTGCCACCCATTCCATACCAAGACGAGCTGCACCTCTAGAAATATACCATGGAGCTCACTGAGGCCTTCACCAGATTGTAATTACCCTCCCAACTTTGTACGGACATAGATCTCCTATGCATTCTCTCTCCAGTCACCCATCACCTCATAAAGTCCCACTGTCCAGCCACAGAGGAGCATTCCCCTCATCACTCAGTACCACCCAGGATGGAGCAACTGAATCATATTCTCTGCCAGGGTTTTAACTACTTCTCATAGTGCTCTGAAGTGAGGAATGTCCTACCCATTATCCCTCCGATCCCTCCCACAGTGGTACTCCAATGCCAAAGAAACCTACACGTTATTTTCATACACATCCAACAAGCTGTATATCTGCATGAACCACCACAGACAAACAGTGGCCAAAAATAGCTGGACCACTCCGCTGCTGAGCGCTCTGTCCAAGACAGTGTTCCCCATTTGAATGACTACTTCGCAGTCCACGCCATCTGCATCCTTCCTACCAACACCAGTTTTTCTGAATTTCACATGTGGTAACTCTCCTTGCAATACATCCTATGTTCCCAAAACCCTCCTGGCATCAACCTCTGTTAGTCATTGCCCTTCACCTCACCTATTCTCTTTCCCATTCCCACTCCAGCACTACACAGCCTCCTGTTCCTCCATCACACCCACAGTCTTTTCACTTCTCTCCTTTTCCAGTACCCCCCTTCCCCCCAATTTCCCAATGTCTAACCTCCCAACTGCACCTAGCTGCTTGCCTCTCTCTCGCCCCTCGACCCTGTAAGCTCCCACAAGCAGCACTACCCTCTATCACCCACATATCACCTACCCTACTATCACTCCCATTCCCCACCACAGCATCCTCCTTACCCCAACCACCCAGATTTCTTGTCTCATCAAGGGCAATTGCTCGCAATCTGGCCTTGGCAATCAGAGACAGTGGTCATTTGCATGATAGTTGCGTTTGTATGAATGTGCACGTGTATGTTGTCTAATACAGACAAAGGCCTTTTGGGTGAAAGCTTACTTATTTGTCATTCTTTTCGTTGTGCCTGTCTGCGACTCAACATCTTCACTATCCTTTTGACAATACCGTCGTTATTACATTCTAGATTTTCTATTGTTTAATTTTCCCATTTCAGTTTTCAGAGACTTATTTTTTTCATCTTTCAAAAGTAATGATTCTATGAAAAATAAATGTTATTATTTTATCCCATATTTATATTCCATTATTCATTCCAACTATTTGTTCAAAACTGGGCCATACTTTGTTCTGCTACTCATTCACTCATACTCCATCACTGTCAAGCATACCTAGTTGAATTGGCACACAATGTTAAACTTTGTAGTTTTAAATTTGTGAAAAAACTTCATGAAACTCTATATAACAGCAGCTATTACATGTTTGTGCAAACATAGGGAGAAATGGCCATTAGTATTACATAAAAGAAATAATAGCTGACACAGAATCATTTGGGTCTTCATTTTTGCCATATCCTATTGAAGAGTGGAATGGTCTGAAAGCAGTTTATGAACCATCTGCTATGCATTTAAATCTAAATTGCAGAGTAATCATGTTGATATAGATATGTAATCCATCTGCTGTTACTGTCATTTTTTGGAAAAACACAACAACAGAATAAGATAATTCTAAATAGTATGAAACCATTAGTTTCAAAAAAAGAAAGAATGAGGAATCCTCTGATAGTATCTGCAGCCACCATGTTTTATCTGAAAGAATAAATTAACTTTAACTGCTTTATTCTCACAAAGAAAAACATTTCTATAGTTGCATCATTCTGACAACAAATATCTGATTTACTATAATCAAGCAACACAGACAAACAGTCATCTTTGGAAGAGGACTACTCTATCAACTTCATTGTAAAAAAAATGCATTGCTTTTTATGTGGGAAAACTATGGTCAAAAGCAAGTTCCACCACCCAAATGCACAACATACTGCTGAGCACAAAATGCTTAACTTGAACAGCTTTTTCACAAATCCTGCCATGTGTATCTTCAAAGCCCACACTCCATCACCCTCCTTCCTTCCCACACCCTCCACCCATAATTAGCTTTTCAATCTGGCAATATTCTTAATCTTAGTCTCCACTATTTGCTCTGTTCCATCCACCTGTGCCATCCTGGCAACAGACTAAAATCTGCTAACAGTTCAAGTAATCTCCCTCATTTGTCGAAGTGGGTAGGGCACTCTCACACTGGGGTCTGAGTCCTTTTTAACCTTTCTGAATGCATTCCTCTTTCCTCCACAAGTATTGAACTAACAGCTCTGAAAGCTATGATAGTTTTCTATATATTTATACCTGTCTCTTGCCAGAGTTAAGAATTTTGCCTCATGAAGGGAAGTACTGGCCAGTAACTGTATCTCATAATTTTATAGTTTTCGTTAAGTGAATTTTCCTTTGGAAGGAGTTTAAGTAGTAGATCAGAAATAACACAGAAGTTTAAAATACACACACACACACACACACACACACACACACACAAGAAGTTTCATAGACAGATACAGTTATTGTGTACCAGTGGAGTTGATCTGGTGTATATTTTAAACCGCATCAGCTCCACTGGTACAGAATAACTTTATATGTGTCTGGGTGGTTAGCTGGAGATACAGACATCTCACCAAAAGCTCTAGTGACATTTGTTATTTATCATCTCCACCTACTCTTCATCCGACACATCCATTACAGCATGTGGAAGCAGCCTCATGTACTTTTTTCCGTGGATTCTCACATACCTTGCTACCCACCAGAATCCTCTTCCTGTATTTGCAACTGGAGAGAGGCAACTTGAACATCCTACTCTGTTTCTTCCACTTTCCAGTGCAAGTAGTGGATGGTCTGCTGTGCACTCAGAAAATTTGAATTTATGATGAATTCCTTCCATTTCACTGATGGAAGTCATCCATTTTAAGATGTGAGAACATTCTCACTCTGGCATGCGACGTCTCAAAGTACTGCCTTTGGCACATGAGAATGTACATTTTTCTTGTATTGCTCACTTGATTTTATCTGACAATGGTTACTCAAAAGGCATCATAAATAAGATATTCAGAGATCAAAACGTTTCCAAGGCATTACTACATCCTATATGAAAAATTTCAACCCCTGATTATGTCTCATCTGCTCACACCTGTTACATGTCCCCATCTCTCACGGTATGAGTGTGTGTAATACACCCAGGAACATAGTTGGACATGATTATTTTGGTGGTCCAGGTGTTTTGGTGTAGGGAGGCATAATGATGAATGAGTGTACTGACATCCAAATCTTTGAACACAGTACACTCACTGGTCAATGTTATTGGGGCACTGTACTTTCACCAAGTGTGTCTTTTTGGCCCTGACTTCACTTTTATGGATGACAATGCACAACCATTTCGAACTGCATAGTTGGAGGAGCTCTTGGAACAAGAGGATATTCGGTAAATGGACTGGCCTGCCCATTCTCTTGATCCAAATACCATTGAGAATGCGTGCTACACATGGGAGAGATGTATTGCAGCATGTCAACATGCACCACCGACCACCCAGCAGTTGTCAGCCATGCTGATAGAGGAATAAAATGCCCTACCACAAGAACTCCTTACCAACATTGTGGCCGGCATGGGAACAAGTTGCAGAGCACGCATTGCCATCCTTGGTGATCACACATCTTATTAAGAACCATTTTCTGCCTTTTGTAAAGTCCAGGGCACTGTCATAAATCACAGTGACTTCAGTGTAATTATTGTCTTTAAATCAATGTGTCACTTCTGTTCATCACATTGTGTATGACTTTCAGTTACCTTCTGTACTATACTGAAGCAGTTCTTTCTATGCACAATTCAAGTTTCATTGAGCTATGTTACTTGCCAGTGACATATTATGCAAAAGTTACTTTCATCTTTGAGTTTTGCAGACCAGCAAATTCTTGTTTTTTCAATAGTTCTACCCTCCAATTCCATCTCAGTGGGTTGTTATATGATTTATCAATACAACAACCTCCAACTAGTTTGGCAAGCTATTCAGTTGAGGGATGTTTGTTGGCTGTGACATTAAAACATGAAGTGATTGAGTACAGTTCTTGCACTGTGCCAGACTGAGGTGTCTTCAGATTTCCACCACATTGCTGTGTGATGTGACTCAAGACACTATAGTGTGTCACAGCAGCCTTGTATTCTGTCACTGCTGGAGACACTAGTCACTCTTTGTACTCTCACATACTTAAACTGAATATCTCACCAAACTGATTACAGGAATGACTTACAAATTACGATTTAGACACATTTAATTTTATATTATCAGCTGTGTGACATAAAAGATTGATGACTAGTTTCAATCACATACAATGGTCATCTTCAGATCTAAGTGTTCACCACTGGTGTTTGTTCAAAATATTTTGGTAAAAGTAATCAGCCTGGAGTTACAGAATAAAGAATACACTAGCATCAAATCCCTGGTCACCATTTCTATTAGTGGATAACATATTACTAATACATACTAACAGTAACAGCTTCTATTAGTAGACAATATACAAGTCCTAATAGAAACTATTATCAAGGGTTTGACGCTACTGTTTTAGAATTTCTTTATTGTGTAGCTCCTGGCCAATTCCTTTTGCCAGAGTATTTTGATGGTTACCCATGGTGAACACTTAGATCTGAAAATGATCATTACATATGGTCAGAACTAATCATCAACCATCTATGTCATGCAAATCTCTCATAGCAAAAATTATCAAGATATAACTTTGTTTGTCATAACAGCAAGGACTATGTTTTCTTTTAATACTGGACGTGGTGTGAAGCATGTTGTGATCCGTCTTTGTTGGCTCCATGAACAATTCCCAAAAATTCCACAAAATTAACTGGAAAAGTCTTTAGAAACAGCAAAGAAAAAAGTTCTTGAGATTCTTGCTTTACTAACAGTGGCTGGGGAAATTTGATTAACATAATTATTTTCTACTCCTCCTATCCATAACCCCCATCCACCAAAAAATCTACATTTTCCTGCTACTCTTTCCGTGTTTTGTTTTCTTTTCTGTTGCTCGCTTTCTACTTGCCTATCATAGGGTGTTACTGGGAAGATTTATTCAAATACAGTATATAAATAAAAAGTTATGAGTCAATTTGCAGAATGACAAGACATATGCTTACTCTGACAAAATTATCTACAAATCCCCAACAAAATCCAGAAACTGCACGCTGTTCATTGTACCAGCAGCAACGAATGCATTAGACTACCAGCACACATTTAGGTTTAACAGAAATGAAGGACTTCAGAGAGGTAACATATAGCCTTTATGATTAGCACTTAAATTAATTATTGGCCCAGAAATTCGCCATTGCAACAATAAGTTCTCCATTAGTTGCCTCCATCACCATCAGGAACAGGTACCACTGTCCATAATTTTTATATTCCATATTAATTACTCAGTTTATGTAAGACAATAGGTATTTTTTATACTATCAATCCAGAAAATTTAGGAATGCACGTATTACATTCATTAAATTTCTACGAGACAGAACAGCCAGTCCAGTACTTCAAGGAATAATGACATAAAGATTAGAGTTTAATGTTGCATCAGTGATGTTGTTAGAGATGGAGTATAAGTTCAGATTGAATACATATGAAGAAGGAAACTGGTTGTGTCTTTTTCACAGCAACACTATTCACCATGGATAACTATCAAAAAACTCTGACAAAAGGAATTGGCCAGGAGCTACACAATAAAGAAATTCTAAAACAGCAGTGTCAAACCCTTGATAAAAGTTCCTATTAGGACTTGTATGTTGTCTGCTGACAGAACCTGTTACTGTTAGTAATTGATTTAGAAAAATTATGGACAATCTAAATCTGGATGGAAGCGAAACATGGACGATACCTAGTTTGGACAAGAAGAGAATAGAAGCTTTCGAAATGTGGTGCTACAGAAGAATGCTGAAGATTAGATGGGCAGATCACATAACTAATGAGGAGGTATTGAATAGGATTGGGGAGAAGAGAAGTTTGTGGCACAACTTGACTAGAAGAAGGGATCGGTTGGTAGGACATGTTCTGAGGCATCAAGGGATCACCAATTTAGTATTGGAGGGTAGCGTGGAGGGTAAAAATCGTAGAGGGAGACTAATAGGTGTTGGAGCAGCACCTTTTTTAGGATAGGTAAGACAGAAAGATGTCAAGTTCTACGAGAGGTCAGGATTGAAACAAATCTTCAGTTTAGGAAAGAAATTAAACAGCACAATTCTAGCACATTGGATCACCAATCACAGCTATCAATTATAAATTTTCACCAATCACCAGAAATTTTATCTCCACCAAGTTTTATCTCAGTCCTAGGTAATTGCATTCATGAATTAAAGTCACCCAACCCAATTGACATAATCTGCCTCTCTGAACACCATGTGACCACTGGTATAGGAACTAGGCCTAAGCACAATGAGAAACTCAGACAGGAGAGTGCTGCAAATGTTAGAATAGGGAAAGGTTCTCATAAAAGTATAATTAAAAATAATGTAAGTATATTTCATCAAAATATTGGAAGTTTAAAGAATAAAGTAGATGAGCTTCTGGTTTGTTTAGAAGATTTAGAAGCTGAGAATGAAATAGATATACTGTGCCTGTCTGAGCATCACATTGTTACTGATATGAATACGGTAAATGTAAGTGGTTATAAGCTCTCTGCACATGTAATGAGAGAAAATATGGAGAAAAGAGGAGTTGCCATATATGTCAAAAGTTATCATTGTGCAAAAAGTATAGAAACAAAAAAGTTTTGTGTAGAGAAACATATAGAAGCATGTGCCTGTGAGCTTAAATTAAATAAAGGCACATTTATAATTGTAACTGTATATAGGTCCCCATCAGGAAATTTTCATCTATTTCTGAAAAATTTGGACTCCTTGTTGTGCTATCTGTCAGACAGGGGGAAGCAAATTATTATTTGTGGGGACTTCAATGTAGATTCTCTGAAAGAGGGTAATAGGAAAAATGACCTTGAAGTATTACTCGGTTCTTTCAATTTGACACCCGTTATTGATTTTCCTACTCGGGTGGTAAAGGATAGCAGCTCACTGATAGATAACTTCTTTATAGACCAAGATAAGTTTAACCAGATAAATGCTCAGCCTGTTGAGAATGGTCTTTCTGATCATGGTGCACAGCTAGTTACAATATATGACATAGCTCCATTCAGCAATACTAAACAGTCCTCCAAAGTAGTACGTTCAGTCAACGATTTAACAATTGCAAATTTCAGGGAAAGCCTACAGCAGTTAGACTGGGATGAGGTGTACTGTGAACCTGATGCCAATTTAAAATATAATTTATTTCATGACATTTTTGTAAATGCATTTGAAAACTGCTTCCCCAAGAAAATAATTAAATATACTCGTAAGAAACCTTGTAACAAACCATGGCTTACTAAGGGTATAAAAATATCTTGTAACCGGAAAAGGGAAATGTATCTGACAGCAAGAAAGAGTAGTGACCCAGAAACTATCAAAAATTATAAAAACTACTGTGTTATATTAAGAAAAGTTATTAAAAAATCCAGGAGTATGTGTATCATGTCTGAAATCAGCAACTCTGATAATAAAATTAAAACAATTTGGAATATTATTAAAAGAGAAACAGGTCAACCAAGAGCAGAGGAAGACAGTATTACCATCAAATTGAATGAAAACTTTACGAACAAAAAGTCAGAAGTTGAAAATATTTTTAATAATCATTTTCTAAATGTTGTGGATATAGTAGGATCCAGGTGTTCATTAGAAGATGCTAGGCTGTTAATGGAAGAGGCCATACCTATGCAATTTGATACAATTGAAATCTCACCCACTTCTCCCTCTGAAATTAGGAAAATAATAAACTTGCTTAAAAGCAAAAACTCACATGGAATTGATGGCATTTCCAGCAAAATACTAAAAGCTTGTTCTCAACAGATAAGTAAGATTCTCAGCCACCTGTGTAATAGCTCTCTGGAACAGGGCATTTTTCCTGATAGACTGAAATATGCTATTGTTATACCTTTGCATAAAAAGGGGGATAGATCTGATGTCAACAATTACCGTCCAATCTCCCTTCTAACAGCTTTATCCAAAATTTTTGAGAAAGTAATGTATTCAAGAGTAGCTTCACATATCTGTAAAAATGAAGTACTAACAAAATGTCAGTTTGGTTTCCAGAAAGGTTTTTCAACAGAAAATGCCATATATGCTTTCACCAGTCAAATTTTGAATGATCTGAATAACCGAACACCACCCATTGGGATTTTTTGTGATCTCTCAAAGGCTTTTGATTGTGTAAATCATGAAATTCTGCTAGACAAGCTCAAGTATTGTGGCATGAGTGGGACAGTGCACAAATGGTTTAATTCATACCTAACTGGAAGAGTGCAGAAAGTTGAAATAAGTAGTTCTCGTAACATGCAAAGATCAGCACATTCCTCAAACTGGGGAACTATCAAGAATGGGGTTCCACAAGGGTCAGTCTTGGGTCCTTTGTTGTTATTATATATTAATGACTTGCCATTCTATATTCATGAAGAGGTAAAGTTAGTTTCTCTTCGCTGATGATACAAGTATAGTAATCACACCTGAGAAACAAGAATTAACTGATGAAATTGTAAATACTGTCTTTCAGAAAATTACTAAGTGGTTCCTTGTAAACGGACTCTCACTGAATTTTGGTAAGACACAGTACATACAGTTCCGTACAGTGAATGGTATGATGCCATTAATAAATATAGACCTTAATCAGAACCATATAGCTAAGGTAGAATATTCCAAATTTTTAGGTATGTCCATTGATGAGAGATTAAATTGGAAGAAACACATTGATGATCTGCTGAAACGTTTGAGTTCAGCTACTTATGCAATAAGGGTAATTGCAAATTTTGGTGATAAACATCTTAGTAAATTAGCTTACTACGCCTATTTTCACTCATTGCTTTCATATGGCATCATATTTTGGGGTAATTCATCACTGAGGAATAAAGTATTTATTGCACAAAAGCGTGTAATCAGAATAATAGCTGGAGTCCACCCAAGATCATCCTGCAGACATTTATTTAAGGATCTAGGGATATTCACAGTAGCTTTTCAGTATATATACTCTCTTATGAAATTTGTTATTAACAACCAAACCCAATTCAAAAGTAATAGCAGTGTGCATAACTACAATACTAGGAGAAAGGACGATCTTCACTATTCAAGATTAAATCTAACTTTGGCACAGAAAGGGGTGAATTATACTGGCACTAAAGTCTTTGGTCACTTACCAAATAGTATCAAAAGTCTGACAGATAACCAACAAGTATTTAAGAAGAAATTAAAAGAATTTCTGAATGACAACTCCTTCTACTCCATAGAGGAATTTTTAGATATAAATTAAGAAAAAAAAGAAAAAAACAAAAATATTAAAAAAAATAAAAAATAAAGAAAAACAAAAACAATTGTTTTATTAACTTAAGTATGTTGTTAAATTAACCTAATTATGTCATGTATTGGAAAATTCGACTCGTTCCACATCATTACGAAATATCGTATTCATGATCCATGGAACTAGTATTAATCTAATCTAATCTAATCTACACTAAACAGATTCAGAAGGATGTAGGTTGCAGTATGTACTGGGAGATGAAGAAACTTGCACAGGATAGAGTAGCATGGAGAACTGCATCAAACCAGTCTCAGGACTGAAGACGACAACAACAACAAATCTGGATGGGAGATTGAGGAAATAAACTACATTCCTCATGAATGCCAATCCAGTGCATTAACATTCAAGTCACTTCAAGTTTTAATGTCACAGCCAACAAACATCCCTGTACTAAATAGCTTGCCAAAGTAATTGAAGGATTCCATATTGATAAATCATATAATAACCCACTGAGATATTATCACTGCACCATCTCTCTGAATCTCCAAAGTTCCAGTTGTGGTCTTTTAATTTCTGATGAAATGGTATCATTAATATTTTTCCACAAACCATACTGAGAGCTAAAATGTGTTGAATAGTTGAAGGTAACTGGTGATGCAACCAATGCAGTTAAGGTCACAGTATCAATACATAGCGTTAAAACTACTGATGCAATTGATAGAAATGAATAACGACAACCTACACTAATGTGGAAGAGTGAACTAACAACCATTATTAACTGACAGTAAAGTCACAGCTTCCCACTTTCCTTTCTAAAATTCTTTGTATGTCAAACTCAATTTTCAGTTTTTATAAATATCATATTTATAGAAACTAAAAATTGAGTTTGACATAGATCAGATAACACACAGTCATGCACAAATGGTGCACGATGAAAAATTCTGGAGCCTTCGAGTTAGCAATCTCCACTGGACTAAATTATTACATCTCAACAGCAGAATTGGTAAGTTGAGCAGGATGACAATTTTATTTACTTTAGAAACAAGTGCTTCAAACATCCTATTTCTCTTTTTAATCTAGTAGATATATACAATGTTAACAGTTCATTACAGAATTATCACTGCTCAATATTTGTTAGTTTTACACTTCCAGAGATGTAAAAAATATTAGAAATGAATTATATTAACTAATGTACATATATGAAAAGTAAATTCCAAACTCTGTAATCATATAGTTGTTTTCACATACACAAAGAGTTCCTCTTTTTTATGATGTTGATAGCTCATACCAACACTGTGCACAACTAGCTAAGTTCTCCACATAATAAAATTAATTAGATGATTGAGATGTTGTGCAGTAATTGTCTCTCTTCTATTTTTTGTTCTTACCACTCTATGACTCACATAAGTGTGCATTCATTTCACTATTTCAAAAACTCATGGTCCACATACAGATGGCATTATCACTATGGCCCAAGAAAAGTTTGAACGAAATTAATTAACATTTCACATAATGGTAAAAAGCAGTTACACTGCCCTACCTCCTTGCAACTGAAGTATGACAGATGTGAGAGACACAATCAAAAAATAAAATGAAACCATGAGTACTATTGGATCTTTGCTGTTTCAGCAACAGTTTCATAATTCACTGTGTTTAATTAATAGCTGGAAAGTTCATGTAAACAAGGGGGCTGCGTGACTTGCAGAAGATAAGAATGACCTTTCCAGTTTTGTTTTTCTTCATCTCTTCATAGGAACTCCGTTACTCATTGATAATGTTAGAACAACTCTCTCTCAGTGGCTTGGTGTATTTTCTCCATTTAACAAAGACTGGGCACTTTGATGTGAAGCTGTTGAGAGCAAGTTCCTGGCTTTGTTGAGTAAATGCTGCAAACACTCAGTGGTCTTTTCTTTATTAATTGCTTCTCCATCATCAGAGATATCTTCCCATTCATCAGAGTTTGCTTTGTGATCTATAAAAGACATATATAATATACAAATGTGTATCTGTGTGGTACAAGAACTTATGACATAAAAAAGAGAAAAAAATGGAAGGTAATTGTTCCTCTCCTGCAAAAAGTGGCGAACGGGAAGGAAGGCATAGAGAAGATATTTCATAGCTCTGGCACCAAATTAAACATAGTAAACATAACTGAAATTCATGTTGTCTGTTGTATATATGCAAGAAATAAGCAATTGGATATTATTTTTTTAGTGAAAAAAATCAATCTTAACACTAGTTTAAAAAGTGGTGGGTACAGATCTTTGGCATAACAAATCGAGTGTACATAATAAGCTGGTAACAAAATACTTAAAAATTAGCAAATGGCCTATTTTAGACATTTGAATAAAGGTTTGTTTTGTTTTGTCAGTGCTCACCAATACCTTTCTTTTTTATCTTGACATAAATGTACCAGTTTTCATCACCAGGAGTGACCTGGCATATGAATGGTTCCTTTTGTTCACCAAGTAACAAACAATAAACAACCAGAGATTCAAAAGAATTCATCCACTGACAATGTATACAGAAGCAATACACTAATGCACTAATTTCGTCCACAGAATACAGTTGTCTTGTGATGTCTAAATGACAACTCTGTGTTATTACTCTAACAGATGCAGGCATTCATAGATTAGCAATCTTCTTAAATACAAATTATCACATTTTGCATGTAGGCATCACGTCACCTGCATTTTCCTCTTCCTGACAGATTCAAAATGCACACTGGAGGAGTTGGTACTTATTTTTCATTTTCTTTTCACTCTTGTCTGTCCTGTGTAATTCACAACATACTGAACTATAAATGGTGTAAGAGATATGCTAAACAACCTTCTAATGCCACACTGTTCTGTTAATGAACAACATTATCACGCATTAGTGTATAAACCTAATAACTGGTGTGCTAAAATGACTGCATTACAAACTTCCATGTGAAATCAAACAATGGCAAGTCCAGGATGGAATAACAGAAACATGGAAAAGACAGACTATCATTCACCATGAGGAGCTGTTGAGTTGCAGACAAGAACAATGAAAAAGAATGGAATAACAGCAACATGGAAAAGGCAGATTGCCACTTACCACATAGAGGAGGTGTTGAATTGCATACAGACACAATGAAAAGAATGCTAGAAAATTCAACTTCCTGACAATGTTCTTCATCTGAAGTAGAAAACTCTTACATATTCACACAAGCAGAAAACAGTAAGGTCATCTCAGGCCTTAGCCCCAGAAGACTATAGTGGCCATGTGAAAGTTGTGCTTGCATGAATGTATGTTTGTTTTCTACTTCTTATGAAAGACTTTGTCCACAAGCTGAATATTTCCAGCATTATTTTCATTGTGCCTGTCTGTAACTCAGCATCTTCGCCTTTCCACGTTGTTCGAACTCCCATGTGAGCTACTCAATAACAAATCTACACTAAATCAAAAACTTTTTGGGGTTAAAGATAACAACTTACCACATAGTCATCAACAGTTACATAAACAAGATACTGAAAACCTTGCTAGCTTTTGGATGATTGCTTTTCTGAGTAGGAGTAAACAGACACACATGTACACGTGTGCATGCTCACACACCTGTATGGCTAAAATGTGCTGTGACTGCAGTTCTACAGCTTGGTGGAGGTAAGTGGTCATATCGGGTTGGAGTGGCAAGGGGAGACAAAAGGTGCGGAACAGAAGGTATGGTTGGCAAAGGGTTGCTAAGGGCTGGGAGGGAAGCAGGAGGTGGATGGGATAACAACAGAACAGGGGTATGGGTAATAGCATTGGTGAGTTTGTGAAGCACACAATTAAGAAGACGTGGAGGAAAGGACTTTTGGGGGGGGGGGGGGGGCAGAACAGAGGAAGAGGAGACTGTGGGTACAGGATGAATGAGTTGGGTCCTGGGGGAGGCTGGAGGTGCCTTTGGGGCAAAGGGCTAGAAAGATTGAGGCCACGGGCATTACAGGAACAAAAGATATGTTGCAAAAACAACTCTCATCTTACAGTTCAGGAAAGTTGGTGTTGGGGAAGAAGTACTCAGATGCATGGGTTGTGAAGAAGCCATCAAAACTGAGCATGCTGTTGAGAATGAGGTCTTTCACAATGGCACTGATATGTAAAACATCCCCAGTTTTCTTGCTGTGTCAAGTTGGGATAAAATCTCCAACTTTCGGCAATAGTCTCCATCATCATTGTCAGGAGCAACTGACTTGTCTTCGCTGATGCTGTGGTGTCACCAGCATGTTTTGCCACTGGGTGGTCAAATGCACTCTCGGTCACAGTTTGGAGATAGCCATTCATTTGGGTGGACAGTTGGTAGCTGGTCATGGTGACATAACATGCTGTGCAGAAATTTAAGCACAGCTGGTACATGATATGACTGCTTTCACAGATGCCCTATCTCTGTTGGGATAGGATAAGCCTGTGATGGAACTGGGAGTACAATGCACTGGGTGCATATATTGGGCAAGTTTTGCACCTGGGTCTTCCACAGGGACATGATTCATCTGGCAACTGGTTGGGAATGATTGTGGCATATGGTACAAGTACAGACAAGGATACTGTGTAGATTGGGTGGGTGGCAGAATATCACTTTGGGAGTTCTTCATTCTTCTGTCATATGACAGCATACTGCCAAGCAAGGCAATTTGGTCCTGCATGTACCAGCAACATGCTTCATATTTTCCAAATATCCATACACGTCTTTATTTACAGTATGAGAAACATTACAACATACTGAACATACATTCAAAGTACAATTAACAAGAAAGGGATATGAAATTATTGAGTAGTAATTTTCCCAAAAGTAGACTTTTATCACAGCAAACACTATCATTAGTGAGTGGTGTAGATGTAAGATGATGATTTGTGAAGGATCATTGCTAGATCTGTCTGACAAAAACAGGCAAAACTTCAATAAAGGCATGGACTGCTCCACACAGGCTTCTCTAGTCAGTGTAATAGTGTAAGTGTGATTAGTTGACAGTGAAAAATGTTGCAAGAGAGAAATTATACGTTATATGAGAAACTGTTCTGGAAATATACAGTAAAGTGAAAATTGTACAGGAAAATTTGCAAGATCTGTTTGATATGACATTCATTAGCAGACAGGCAGATATCAATAAGACCGTCTCAGATGTGTTGAAATTCACATGGCAAGCTACAATTTTCTCTAAATGTGTCACAAAAATACAAGCATGTGGCATTAATCTTACATTTAGGTTACTCTCACTCAACCTTTTCTGGTCCCTGTCCTCCACCTGCCTATCCCCTTCCCTGCTTCCACTCCAGCTCTACACATGCCTTCAATTCTGCCAGTGCATCTGCATCATCATTTCCCATTTTCTATTTCTCTCCTCTCCCTTTTGCTCTGCCCCTTACCACCCTCCCAGCACAGCCTCCTGATTCTGTTCCGACCACACCTCTCCACACTCCCATGAGAAGCACTAGCATCTTCCATCACCCTGATCCTACTATCCCAAGCTCTCCCCGCCCCACACCTCTTCTGTACCCTCACTACCCAGTTCAGCAATAATCACTGCTCGTCACACACACAGCTGCAATTGGACACTAGTGCCTGGAGGCGACAGTGGCCGCGCGTGTTTTGTGTGTTTTTATTGCCATTGGCAGGCGCAGGCATGCGCGCGCGCGCGCGCACGTGTGTGTGTGTGTGTGTGTGTGTGTGTGTGTGTGTGTGAGTGTGTGTTTTGTTTTGTTTATGTCTTATGAAGGACTTAGTCCAATAGCTGCATAATATCTAGCATTCTTTTCTCATTGAGCCTATTTACCACTCACTGCCTCCTCTATTTGGTGAGTAGCAATCTATCCCATTCAAACTGTTGCTATTCCAGCCTGGATTTTCCATTGTTTGGTGTGTAACTACAATGCATACACTTGTTTGTTCTTAACTTCAGATACACCACATGATTTCAATAACCATGGATATACAAATATACTTTTCAGTGCAAGCTTTCATGTAATATGAAGAAAAACAAAGATAAAAAAATGTGCTACAGTCAATGTGACTTCACGGAAATAGTTTCAGAGCACATTCACTAGTGACACCACCAGCTATGTCTGAAAGAATGTCTGTCCACAACCCCGTTGAATGGACTTCATATTACATGAGCCCAAAAGTTTCTTCACTTACTACACATACTATGTAGTGTAAGTAACTACACATGTATGGTAGTAACTAAAGGGGAACACACAAATATTATCTTCTTGTCATGAATATTTTAAATTGTGAAGGGTGCTTTAAATTTATAACACAGGTTTTAAGACAGTTACATTACCTACCTTCTTCCAGAAATGCTTCTAGCCTACTAATCAAATTCTTCATTTCGTCTTCACAGAGATGTGGCAAATTTCTTACAGGAAGAGATTTATCCAGGAAACATATTACAGATATAAACAATTTATTACTTTCTGCCCTAGTTTTAAAATTCATACTAAATCGACTCAAGATATGTTGAATACAGGGCAAGAGGTCTCCAATACACGTTCCTGCAAAGGAAATGTAAATATTTATAAGACCAATTGCAATTAACAAAACATATTTTAAGAAGTTAATTAAGGCTAATAATGAGAGAATACTATCTAACAGACATGATATAGCTGAAAGATGGAAATAATACTTCAACATCCTGTTAAATCACGAAGAACCTAAAAAGATGTTTGCACTTCAAATCCCAGTAACAGTGTGAACAGATTATCCTCACTCGATCTGCAAGAAATTAACAGCTAGCAAAGTTAAAGAAAAACAAAAGTCCACAAAAGGGTGTAGTCCAGGCAGACGTTCTGCATCTACTCTCCACTTCAAAATCTATACTCTATAAACCACAGTTAAGTGCATAGCAGAGAGTACTTGCCATTGACCAATTATTAGGGCATCTTCCCATTCCATTCACATATGTAGCACAGGAAGGATTGCTAATAGGCCTCTGTGCACACTGTAACTAATCTTATCATCTCATCGCAATCCCTATGAGGGTGATACATTGGGGGTTGGGTATATGTTTAAAATCCCTTGTTACTCCTATGTGGCACAAGCCCCACAAACCTGTTGGCTACTGTAATAAATCACACAAATCTTTTGTCAGCAATCTCCTTTGTAGACTGATTGCATTTTCCCATTATCCTACCAATGATAACACACCAGATAGCACCCAACTATCTGCTATACCTAAGAATGAACCTTGATGATATTATGAAAATGATAGTTGCTATTCGCCATAGAGTGGAAATGCTGAGTCGTAGATAGGCACAACAAAAGAGTGTCAAACACAGCTTTCGGCCGAACAGGCCTTCATCAGAATTAGACAACATACACACACACTCAAACAAATGCAACTCACACACACGACCAAAGTCCCTGCTGGCAGCCATACACTGTGGTTGTGTGCGCGTGAACTGCGTTTGCACACGCATGCGTGTGTGTGTGTGTGTGTGTGTGTGTGTGTGTGGTAGCACCACCTTGCTGCTAAATGTGGCCTCTAGTGTCTGCAGTATAGTTGTCAGGTGTGGCCCTTACTGTACAGGAACATTTAGCTTTTCTCAGCTCAGTACAGGATTATACGCCTGATCCAATTGTAGGCTTCTCTCCTTGTTAATTACAGCACCTTGGAACCTAAGGTGAAGATATCTTGTGCACACTTGTTCACAGGACATGATCCATGTGTGGCACAGACATCGAGCCCTTGAACTGAGGTGAAGCGCCTGGAGAAGACATTCCAACAAAATGGGTAAAGCAGCAAGCAGACAATGCATGTGTTCAGACAGGTCATACCTCTGGAAAAGTAGAAACGAAAAAGGTGCACAAATATCTAGCCTGAATCCCATTTGTCAGCAATACCTACAGAAAAGTAAGCAGAATCTTGGAGGGACACAATGTTAAATGAGTCTTTCACCCCCCACTCCCCATCCCCATCCCCATCCCCATCCCCACCCCCACCCCCACCCCCACCCCCACCCCCTAGGACCTTGACACTACTAGGTTCAAAAACAAGGATGACCTAGGCCTACAGAAAGTAGGGTTCCATTAAATCCCCTGCCAATGCGGCAGGACACACATTCCAGAAACTGTTTGCACAGTAGAAGAGAGGTGCTGTGAACAAAGATTCCACACCAATTAGGCCAAAACACCAAATCAGCTGTCGCTGTACTATAGACTACAATAAAACCAAAATACTTGGGCAGTCCTGCTCCTTCTGGGATTGAGTGATAAAGAGGCCACTGAAATTAGGCACCATGATAATTTAATTATCAAAGACAGCAGCCTTCAACTGAGTCAGGTATGTAACCCTAAACTGAGTTGAGAAAAAGCTGAGCACTTTCTTACAGTGGGGTAAGCACCCAGTGACAATAGTACGAATGGTTTGCGCTGGGTGCTGCTACCCCCCACCATTACCACCACTCACAATAGCGGAAGCACAGTCAGAATAGCAGAGTGGTAGAGGGTGCAACAGCCAACGTACGTAGGACGCCAACGTGGGCAGAGTAGCAGTCGCCAGGAACCACCTGAGGTTGGCAACAAGTCTGTTTCTCAAAATATCATGGATAACTGACAATATGAATCCAGCAGACACCAAAGAATTCTACAGTACTCCTGGATTTCCTATTGTAAGGGACTAATTGACAATAGAGTTCAGCATTTCCGCTTTTGCCCTCTTACCCTCCATTTTAATTCTTGTGTCAGCCATGAGTGTCTGGTGAAATGTTCCTGTTCACATATACCATGTAAAATTAGTTGAAAGTTTCTTTTCACAATTTGCAATGTCTTCTTTATAAAATAGAGTTACTTGCAAATGATAAAAAGTTTTGTAGCAGAAAACAACAGGTGTCAATGATTGTTGATCAAAGTAGCGCCTATTCTTCTTTGCTGTAGATATACTGGGGTTCTTTCTTTTTGGATTGCACTACATTCTTAAATAAATTTTAATTATTGAAACAAAGTGTTCAACACACGTCATCTTTCAATTTTTCTCAATTACTCATCATAATTTTTTAACACTTTTATGCCAACACTGTGCCAAACAAATATGCTGTTAACACTGTGTGAAAACTGGTGACTGACTGCCCCATGCAGTAACTTTTATACATTTTTGACACTGAAAATGGTATTTACTTCATCATTAAAACTTATAATTAACAGTGTAGGAAAAGACAGATTGCTACTTACCACAAAGAAGACATGTCAAGTTGCAAGCAGGCACAGTTAAAAGATCCTTACATAAAGCTTTTGATCACAGCCTTCATCAGTAAAACACACACACACACACACACACACACACACACAGTGTGTGGGTGAGGCGTGCTTGCTTGTGTGTGTGGAGAGAGAGAGAGAGAGAGAGAGAGAGAGAGAGAGTGTGTGTGTGTGTGTGTGTGTGTATGTGTGTGTGTGTGTGAGCGCGCACGCACGCGCGCATTTTACTGACGAAGGCTGTGGCCAAAAGCTTTATGTAAGGATCTTTTAACTGTGGCTGTTTGCAACTTGACGTATCTTCTTTACTGTAAGTAGCAATCTGCCTTTTCCTACACAATTTAAAACTAACATACATATAAACATTTTCCATTGTTGACAAAATTTTTACTTTATCTTTCATTTCTCTCAATACAATGTTTTCTTTCTTCCTTTGGTCTTTAAAATTAATAAACACAATCATTCTTCCAGTAAGTATTACCCTCCATAACCGATATATTGAAAACTACATTAATTACATAACATTAACAATACCATGTTTTATTTATCCCTATTATTGATTGAATTAGTTAACTACTTCATTTATAGAATAATATTATAAATAAAAGAAATATTCAGAGAAATGATTATAACTGGAAAGAACCAACACGCCGCTATGAAGTAATTTAAGGAGTTAAAAAACAAACTACGAAAAATGAAGTTAACATGTGTATAGCACACTATATTAGTTGTGCGTATCGCATTCTGCAATGTGTGAAGCTCAATCTATTACATTACACTGGACACTACCTTTGGTTCCTCATTTACATAGCCACGCGGGATTAGCCGAGCGGTCTAAAGCGCTGCAGTCATGGACTGTGCGGCTGGTCCTAGCGGAGGTTCGAGTCCTCCCTCGGGCATGGGTGGGTGTGTTTGTCCTTAGGATAATTTAGGTTAAGTAGTGTGTAAGCTTAGGGACTGATGACCTTAGCAGTTAAGTCCCATAAGATTTCACACACATTTGAACATTTCATTTACATATGATCAGAATTTCTTTATGTTTTATGAGAGATCTGCTGGTAATTTTCTTCTATGATAGTCACCGAAGGCTTCACCCAATGACCTACTACTCATTCAGCATGTCTCCCTCTACAGCATTATGCTATGTTTCACATCTAGTACACAGAAGTCTCCAATTTGCTGGAAGTTTTTTTGTATAGTTACTGTATATCATGGAGTGTTTCTCCCATCATGAACTGTTCTACTAGGTATATATTCATCCAGTGCATGATCAATTATTCTTCTCAACTTGAGCTGCAGTTCTTCTGAATGATCTTGTGCAGACCACCACACATGATAAATGGTAGAATGCTTCATAGGAGACCCTACAGATTCACTGAGGGAATATGGATGACAGAGGAGATCCACAAGACTAGAGGACAGTACTGACCTGATGCAACCACAAAAATAAAGACATAATCAAATTTAATAAATATCATACAATTGTTCTTCTCATTGTTAGCTACAAGATCTGGTCAAATGGTATTTTGGATAGAATTCAGTCCTAAACCAAAGAAACTGCAAGTGAATATATGTGAGAATTTCAGAAGGGCAATGCACCGTAGTGGTTGCTTACTAAAAAAGTAAGGTAACATAGAGAGTATCTGCTTACACTGCTCATAAATTACAAGAATGCTGCATTCCTTTTCAACTGTGAAAGGAGTGAGGGGTTCCTACAAAGATGGTCAGTATCATAAGAGTTTCAACAAAATTTTCTCAGTTTTCAAGCCACACCACTTCAAATAAAACAGAAACTTCCGACAGTGGTCTCCGGCATTGTCATCATGAGTAAAAATCACTGACTATCAGTGCTGGCACAGTGTTCCACTCATACAGACACAATAGTAGCATCTGTAACCTACCAGGGATGGCTGAAGTGATGCATAAATCGAAAGGCGAGTCAGGCAGCTCATAGCAGCTCGTGCTGGCCGTGGAGCCGATTGACATCAAGTGACCCTTGGGGCCAGCAACATGTTTGAAACTGTTGTTTTGACCTATATTCCAGCCCTGTCAGTCAGCAATTTTTATTCCTAATGGTGATGGTGGAGACAGCAGTAGAAAGCTTGAATGTTTTATTTGAAGTGACATAGCTTGATAATCAAAAATATTTCATTTATTTATGCCACCCCGAAAGACTCCAGGAACATACAGCGAGAGGAGTCTTAGAAGAATGAAGGGCAAAGTGTAACTTAATAGCAAATTAATAGAGAGCATTGAGATGGCATGTCTCCTGTATTGTTTAACCTTGCACTGGAAAAAATTGTGCAAGAAATTTTTCATGGACATTTTGCTGGAATAGAAACTGGAGTTGAAAACACCATGTATTACACATGTGCTAAAAATATTTACCTACTGTTCAGATCAAAAGAGGCGGTGATACAAATGATTAAAGCCATGAAGAGAGCAGTAAACAAGGCTTCACTTCTCATAAATGAAATATAACTGAATTTCTCCTAATCAGTTGCAGACAAGACAATAATACTGGACAGCTCCAGATGTTCGCAGTTAGGAACTGGTTATACACTAGAGTCAAAGAGTTTAAATATTTAGGCATGATGTTCTTCACAGATGTCCTATCATCCTGTTCCTTCCTCTTGATAGTGTTTTCCATATGCTCTTTTCCTTGCAGATTCTGTGGCAAATCACCTTATTCCTTCCCATATTAGTCCGCAAAATTTCCAACATTCACCTGTTGCACCACATCTCAAAGGCTTCGATTCTCTCCTTTCCCATGGTCCATGCCTTATTACCATACAATGCTAAGCTCCAAAGGTATATTCTCAGAAATTCCTTCCTCAAATGAGGACCTATGTTTGACACTAGCAAACTTCTGTCTGGCAGGAATGCCCTGTTTGCCAGTGTTAATTTGGTGTTTATGACCACCCTGTACATGAAGGTGTAACGGCATAAAACTCCATCACAGTCTAAAGTCATAATCAGGCCATTGTTGCACCAGCAACCATGGTCAGCAACCCTTCACCATGCACCTAATTTCACATCAGACTCCTTCCGTGTGACAATACCCACATGTACAACATTGGCCCCATTTGAGATGTTTTGACAGAACCAAGAAACACATATTCTTCCGCTATGGTCAGCGTTGGACAGCAGTATTTAAACAACCCCCCCCCCCCCCCCCCCCAGGACCAGCCCGTCATCCTTGAACACCTAGGCAGTAGTAATAAGTTCAGTCTGTGCTGGCCAGTGCAGTACTTATGACATAGTCAGCACTGCCATCTCCAGGATGCAACCTCCATCCACTAACTGATTGACTACCTGGGCTCCTAACAGCCAGCCACTCTACTACTGCCATATGGTCCAAGACATACAGTGAGTTCTAGCCACCTCGATGCCACTGCTTCCCGACCTGTGAGGTCTGAGTTCAACATGTGGGACAATGTCTCTGGGCGAACCTATCTAGCCCTGGAAACCGTTAGCCATTCAGCCAACCCACCATCCAACATCAGGTGCAGAGGTAGCGGTAAACCATATGCTGCCATACACAAAGAAAGTCTAAACCAGTATGCCTGTGCCAGTATACTCAGGTCTGATGGGCACTAGCCTTTGCCTGCTCTCTGCCTATTGCAGACAGCCTGCTCTACGTTCGTTTATGATTGTTAATACAGGATGTCAGAATCAAGATGGCTGCCTAAACCCATCCCTGATGGGGAGCCACTAGCCCACACCAACCTAAGAACACCCGTTACAACACTAATACAGCATAAGAGATGTGAAACATATAGTAGCCTAAAACTGGATTACAATGATCTTATTTTTGAACAGGAAGTTTTAAGGAAACCATTAGTACAACACAGGACTTGCTCTGAAGGGAAATAGTGGATCAAGCACAATCATGAACTAGAGCAGTTATATAAAGAACAAAGTATCATGGATTTAATGAGGAGTAAATGTAACAGAGGGGCAAGTCATGTCATGTGACAATTTACTGTGTTGGACACTAAAAGCATTGGATATCATGTCAAGAAGGAGAAGATCACCTGGCAAGCCACGAAAAAAATGTGGAATGACGCCAATCAGAATATCTGAGATGGATGAATATGTAATATGACTGGAAACTACCAGGAATCGATGAAGGAGCAGCCTTGCAACAACGCAGGCACACTGGATCTGGCCACAGAATAATTAAGATGATAATTTTTAAATTATATTTTCAGGGAGCCAAACCAGATTTTGAGGTTGTGACACATGTACAAAATTGAAAAGCAGAGATATTACTGTGCTTATCAATCCTTGTTCTTTTTGTCATTTTTTAATTGCATCAAAACATAATGGTGTATCTTGAACAGTTATAATAGTATCTTATGATCATCTCTGATCATTTCTGTTTAACAACTCAATGTAAGTTGTGTGATATTAAGATATTTCTTACATCTCTTGACAATCCAAATCATTGGTTACTGGAACACACTTCTTTTAACACTGTTCAGACTAATGCCATCATGTACAGCATGTACTATAAGTTGTTTCCCTTGAACTAGTATACTCCACACAACGTATCAGTGGGATCTTATCTCTTCCTTTTCTTCATTCTGTCTTTGCTCTGATTCAGAAATATTCTCAATTTCTACTTTCTTAAGGTATTAACTTCCCTTCATTGTTACAACCATACTTCCCATGTCAGTTTCCAATGTCTTAATAATACATTTATTGCAGTCTAACAGTCGTGCAAGTTCGAAGTATAATTATAATAATATAAGAAATTAGAAATTTTACAAATTTGGTTTGCATAGTCACTTATTGACCACATCCTTCTTGTGCAAAGTTCTATATGGTGATGTCTGCATATTTGGTAATATAGTTTATATTCACACATTGTGTTTAGTTCCTGAAATGTACTGTTCTTTGCAAATAAGGTGGTGGAAACAATGGACTGTCATTATCATAATCACATGTCTCAACTTGATGTTTTCCTTTGTCCATATTCAGTCAATTGTGGTCCCTGTGCTGTAAAATTCTGGATGCATGTCTTCCCTTTTTTCCTTCAACCTTTTCAGTAGACATTCCAAAGAGGCGGTGTTGGGTAGCATCAGATCTGTACATAGATCTTCAGTGAGGTAAATGAGTCTGCATTGCGTTGTTCTGGACACTCCAATCAGTTTCTTTATGTAGGTTGTCCTTATTCTTTCTAGTGTTGTTAGATTTTTCAGTGTGAGATGTGGTTGGATGATTTCTATACTGTAGGGCAAGATTTTGACTCTGAATAGTCCCATTGCTATTTACAGGTCAAGGATCTAATGCGTTCTATTTCATGAATAATCCATTATTGCTTGCACTGGTTTCTCTGTTACGTGTTTTGTGAAATATTTTGGACTTGTCGGTATCGTGATCTAGGTATTTGAAGACGGTGAGATTTTTTGTTTACTATTCCATATAAAGGTGCTTTTCCTTCATTTCTGATTACCATAATTTCTGTGTTTGCCAGATTTATTTCGAAATCATGCTTGATGCACCAACTTTCTATACTGTTTATCGTTTCTTGTAGCACTGCAAAATCTTTTGAGCCTATTATAATATTGTCTGCTTATGCATTATGAGTTTACCCCTCCCTTTGGGGTAGTCTTACAAATTCCACTACTGCTAGGATAAATAACAATGGACTTAATGGGTTTCCCTGAGATACTCTGATTGAAGTATCAGCTCTGATAGCGCGAGGGATGTCTGAGGTCCTTATTTCGTTCCATCGCATTATTGTTCTTATGATTCACGACCATGTTGCGAGCATTCCCTCAGCTTTCTTTCTTTTTTTTCTGATAAGTTCAGCTCTTCTAAAGTCTACAAATATGACATCAAACTTTTCTCTCTCTTCAAAAGATCCATATGTTCTTTAGCAAGCATTCTATTGTGGTCAGGGTTGATGTTCTTTTCCTGAATCCCATTTGGTTTTAGGGGATGTTTTCATCAATTGTATCTGCAAAAGTTTGTTATATTTCTGACTGCCATGTCCCAGATGTAACAATTAACTGACAGCCTTCAAAACGTCAGCTTTACACAATGTCATGCAAAGCTTATCTAATGTAAGCCTAGGTCTGTGATTAAAATAACTCTATAAATGATGCTGAATCGTGTCTTGTGCAGAAGGATCCAGTAGTGTTTGGTTATGCTGTGTATGAAACCTGTCTGTTTTGTTAGCATCATATTGTGTGTGTGTGTGTGTGTGTGTGTGTGTGTGTGTGTGTGTGTGTTTGGTGTTGTTATCATATGTGATAAAATACAAAATAAAAAAGTCCAGGCCCATGATTCAGAATCCAAACACATCATGAAAGAAAGTCAGACAAGAAATTGGAAGTGAACTAATTGTTGTGGCAGTCTGGCAACGCAAACAGTTCAGGCATAACACTGAGTGCTCTGATTGGTGGAAACCACCCAGAACGCATGAAGTGTCAGCTATCAAACAATTTTAATAGGACTATAGTTATGTTGTAATGAATATTTATATATTTCATTTATATATTTGCAATCAATGGGGCCACAAGTACTAAAGAGAATTAGGAGCCTCTTTACAGCTACAAATTAGGACATACTTACTCAAAATGATGATAAACACTGACGAGTCAAAGAAACTACTACACCTGCCTAGTAATGTGTAGGGCCCCTGCGAGCACGAAGAAGTCCCGCAACACGACATGGCATGAACTCAACTAATGTCTGAAGTAGTCAGGGCTGTCCATAAATCCGTAATAGTACAAGTGACTGGAGAGCTCTTCTGAACAGCACATTGCAAGATTTCCCAGATAGGCTCAATAATGTTCATTTCTGGGGTGCTTGGTGGCCAGCAGAAGTGTTTAAATTCAGAAGAGAGTTCCTGGAGTCACTTTGTAGCAATTCCGGAGGTGTGGGGTGTAGCATTGATCTGCTGGAATTGCCCAAGTCTGTCGGAATGCACAACGGACATGGATGGATGCTGGTGATCAGACAGCATGCTTATGTACATGTCACCTGTCAGAGTCGTACCTAGACATATCATGGGTCCCATATCACTCCAACTGCACACACCCCACATGATTACAGAGCCTCAACCAGTTTGAACAGTCCCCAGCTGACATGCAGGATCCAAGGATTCACGTGGTTGTCTCCATACTCTTACACGTCCACCCGCTCAATACAATTTGAAGTGAGACTCGTCCGATCAGGCAAAATGTTTCCAGTCATCAACAGTCCAATGTCGGTGTTGACGGGACCAGGCGAGGCGTAAAGCTTTGTGTCTTGTTGCCGTCAAGGGAACACGAGTGGGCCATCGGCTCCAAAAGCCCATATCAGTGATGTTTCATTGAATGGTTCGCACACTGACATTTGCTGAAGGCCCAGCATTGAAATCTGCAGCACTTTGTAGAAAGGTTGCACTTCTGTTACGTTGAATGACTCTTCAGTCGCTATTGGTCGCATTCTTGCAGGATCTTTTTCCTGCCACGGCTAAGTTGGAGATTTGATGTTTTATCAGATTCCTGATATTCACGGAACACTCATGAAATGGTCGTAAAGAGAAAATCCCCACTTTATCACTACCTCGGAGATGCTGCGTCCCATAGCTCATGCGCCCACTATAACACCATGTTCAAACTCTCTTAAAACTTGATAACCTGCCACTGAGCAGCAGTAGCTGATCTAACAACTATGCCAGACACTTAAATAGTTGTCTTATATAGGTGCTGCTGACTGCAGTGCCACATTCTGCCTGTTTACGTATCTCTGTATATGAATACGCATGCCTATGCCAGTTTCTTTAGTACTTCAGTGTAATTCTATTACATGTACAAATGCTTCTTCACAGACATACCTACCTAACTGCTTCTGCTTTTGAGAATTCTATTAAATCATACAAAAAAAAGGACTCAATTTTTATGTATGAACTGTGAGCCTTTTTTGGTGGGAACAAAACAAGCTCTGTTCCACTGAACACGTTACTGAACAAAACTTTTATATAGATTATTTGTAATATTGCCTAAATTGTTACGAAAGGCATTTATTGATAACCTTATTTAAATACCATCCTGAATGAAAATCTGATGAGGAATGAGTCAATGCATATATCAAAAAGACAAAACAATCTGTGTGTTTTAAGTCTTAAATACCACTACCCATTACAGAGTAAAGTACTGCCAACTAAGAGGGAAAATTCAAGGAGATTTGACGAGTTATCTGCAAACACAGTCATCTAATTTACACTACAGGCTTACTGATCACTTTTTCTAAATAAATACTTTCTTTAAAGGCATGACTTCAGATGATAACTTCATAAAACCACAGGGACTGAAAGTCTGTTGAATAAGCTAGCTTCCTACTTGTCTTCAAATTAATACATGTGCAAAACCTGCTGAACTGTGTTGCCTGATTAGTTTTTCCACGTACTGAGTTCATTTTAGTTAGTTCCTCAGCCGGATCCCAATGGACTTCACAGATTGTGTTTCATTTCTTCTATGATCATGAATGTCAATTTATCATACCAGTGCACAATGTTTATTTTTTCAAAGTATCATAATAGTGTGTGTGTGGCAGTTGGGATTTGAACTGTTTACTGCAAATCAATTGCAGCCCTGTTCACCTCTCACCTGGGTTGTGTCTCCAACAAGTGAATTTAGGCCTCCTATTAAAATGCTTCTATCATCAACAAACAATAAAGGTTTTGAACAGCCCATCAAAATCTCTGGAAGAGACTTTAGCAATAAACTCTTGTTGGAAATATGTCTTGAGTTACAGATTTGTAAAAAGATAAATCAAAGATGGACCTAATAAGCCAGAACAGAGTATTAAGACTGTATTAGAAATGTCATTGCAGGCAAAAGAATTAATTACTTTTAATGACCACTGATTTTTTCAATCTCCTTAGATGTTGAATTTTCAAAATTAATACTTGTCTTATTGTGTGCACTATATGAAAATATATCTATTGCATTTGCATTTGATCATGTATTTTCACACATTAAGTTCCTTATCACAATCAGAAAGTAATAATTAAATGATTTCAGTATCTTAACATGCTTTGTCACAGCTATTGTTGTATCATATTCATCTCACTGTTTTTATCTGTTTGTTGCTTAGTGTTTTATTCTGTGTATGTAGCACAACTGGTTTGCTCATTTGGTAACAGACTGGACAGTTTTACAAAATACACTGTAATGTTGGTTCAGATTTTGATTGACGACACTTCTAAGAATTTAACAGTGCTCTCTCTGTCCTGTGTGTCATCCATCTTTTTTCAATGCTTCTGTTTTATTTTAGTATTTATTTGTTGTAGAGGAAATAGTGTTTCAAAGAGCTAAAGGTATATTTTTAAGAAAGCATTAAATTTTACTGTGAGGCCACTTGAAAACATCCCTTGAACAATATTCTGTACAATACAGGACCTAGGATTCTACTCCCCTTGTTGTGTACATAGCCATTCCCCCTTTTCCTGTTACTGGTTCTAGAATATGAAAACATATTGTATCATCATATTTGTATCTGGTCAATTTTTCTGTTTTCCCATAGCTGATGAGCATGACACATTTGCTGACATTACATTTGCCCTTTCATTTTCCTCTTTTGACATTAAAGTTAACCCTTTTTAATTATGAGTCTTCTTACATTTTAATGGAAGATGTTAAATGAGTGTTTACAGCAAGTGCAGATCTGAGGCATTTTGCATATTTCCTACAAGGACTGACATAATGATAGTCAATGTCTTTGGAATTGCTGCTACTGAGTACCATATTTACTCGAATCTAAGCCGCACTTTTTTTCCGGTTTTTGTAATCCAAAAAACCACCTGCAGCTTAGAATCGAGTGCAAAGCCAGCGGAAATTCTGAAAAAAGTTGGTGGGTGCCGCCACAACTTACTTCTGCCGTCGAATATATGTAGCGCTACACAGGCATGTTTTGTAGGCATAAAGATACATACTGGTGCCAAAACGTCTGCGTCAGTAAATAAAGGTGGAAGACGAGCTATTTTCAATGTACTACGAAAATCAGACTGGCAAGACTGTTTGGGATGTTTGTCAATATGGCCAATTCTATGTTCTGATTTTTTTCCTATCTGTGAGAAGAGATGGTTGCTATAATAGGAACTTTTATAAATTGTGAATCACATGCAGTATTCTCGTCACCATAAGAATAATACGCATATAAACATTCTGCCATGTATTGTTTCACGTTTGCAGCTATCTCATTTAAATCCGGTCTGCCTAATAAACTACGAAACTAGAGTGAGACAACAGCAAACGCGGAAGAATATAAATATCATGTCATGTTTATATTCGCATTATTCTTATGCTTAATAGTGATACAGTCAGAAATGAAGCACGGCAATTGACTAGATTTTTAAATCTAAGATGACTCTAATTTCTGTGTAGAATGTAATGTACTAAAGAGGCGCCTGCAAAGATTTTCAAACGGAGAAAAATTTTCGCTAAACTCTCGTTCAGAACATGTTCTATCATACGCAGTCTATTATTTGGTTCTTGTTGATCATTATCAAAGAAAGCAGCAGTGTAAGTAACAACAAATAGCAGTTTCTTGCCATTGTTTCGCTAATGAGACGATTCCTCTTTAAAAAAAAAAAAAAAAAAAAAAAAAAAAAAATACGGCGGTAGCACGCACAAAAGCAAGCCATGCCGCGAGCGGCGACAGGCCGTAAACACGCACCATCAGAATGCGACAAACAATGCATGACACAGTACAGTAACGCATTTTCAGCTTAGAGTGACGTAAACACCATTAACAAAGAAAACTGCGCTTATCAGATCAAAGAAAAATAAGCTATCAATTCAAACCAGAAGAAGCACGTGGAAAAGGAAGGGTACCCATATAAATACAGACGGAGCGCCTGACGCATAGCAATGGCTACCTGGTAAAGCTTAACTGCCAACTTACGATTCGAACCAAACTACTGTAGCTGTATCGTCATTCATTCGACCTAAATTGTGTCTCATATTACAGTGGACCAACTTTGTTTCGATTTGGAGATGCGGCATATAATTTTTCTCTCCCCATGAATTTCGAGTCTCTAATTTCAGGTGCGGCTTAGATTCGAGTGCGGCTTAGATTCGAGTAAATACGGTAATGTTTCTTGAACAGGTAGTAGCTAGTCTTAAATCTGTACCCTGAAATGTCAGATAGCTCTAGGTTTGAGGGTGTGGCTTCTACTGAGTGTAGCTCTCTTTGGTATCCTGAAGGCTCTTATTATTCAGTCTAAGAGTACCCTATCAACCTCCAGACAATTTCACTGCTTACATAAAAAGGGAATGAACAGAGCAGCTTAAACCTTGCCATAAAATCTGTGTTTCTATATAGCTCTACTAGATTTGATGCATTTTTGATGTATAGAATTCTTGTTCTGATACTTTTTTAGATAGTTTTTGTGCCTCCATTGGCAATGTTATCCACTGTAGGAACAATTCTATAACTATCTCACTAGAGTGCACTAGAATACAGTAATGGTTACATAAGTGTCACCACCTAGCAAGTGTTTCATGAATCATTAGAGGATATAAGAGCACCAAATATGTCCCATTAATTTTCCAGCAAAACAACTGAAAGCAGCTATTAATTTGTTCAAATTACACTCTTCAGACTAAATGTCATGAACTGAATGAGATGTGTAAACAAAAGGATATCATGAAAGCGTCACATACTTTGATCTTACTGAACTTACTTTACGAAAACAACTTGGCAAAAGCTTGTCCTGAAAGTGTGAAACTTCTGCAGATAATAGTGACTTTTCCAGTGACAAGTGGAGAAGCAGATCAATTCTTCTCTAAGCTAAACCTAGTGAAAACATTCATGCAAAATACTATGAGTGAGGGTTGATTTCTGTGAGCACGGAACACAATGTGTTCTCTTCAAAAAGAAGTACTGAATCATCCAAATTTCACTTAAATTGTCTCAGACTATTTTGCAGTGCATAAGGAGAGATGAGCTGATTTCATCTATAAAATAATGAATTAAGTTAAGCAAAATTCACAGTAATATGTGATAAGAAGCAGTTCCTTTGTTGTAACTATGCATTTTGTCTGCTAAATGAAGTGCATAAAAAACACTGGCAACATATTTATCCTCTTACATCATATTTTCCAACACTTTAGTACAACAGACTGTATTAAAAATGATGCATTTTGGAGAAATCTTTAATGTACTGTACAATGTAAAAGTGCGTATTTTCATAATACACAAGCATAAATATGAAAACCAACAAAAACGGTATTCTAGCTGTGGTGTCAACTTCAGATACCATGCTAGAGGTTGCAATAATCGATAGCGGTCCAGCACTTGCAACCTCTCTGGACTCGCTAGCACTTGCAGTGCCACCGTATTGCATGGACAGAGACTTGCAGCTCACACTGGCTGAGTCAGCTACAAGTCATGAGCAAAGTCAGATTAGAATAGCCTTCAGTTCACTAGGTTTGCAGCTTCGAGTTCGTGCATGTATTACACATGTAATACCAGAATTGTGTTGCTTGTTGTATAATCCAGTTAATGTTTGTTAATGAGTCATTTGTATTCAAGAAAGGTAGTTGTTATTAGTTATGCTCATGGAATGCAGTAGCAGGACAAAGTAAAGTAAAGTTTATTTACTAAAGTATTCCATCACTAATTATTATAGAATGATCCAGATTCCTACTACCACTCCACTCATGCTAGCCTCTATCATCCCACTGCAAATCCCAGGGGTACCAATCAAAAAGCATCCTGCATTTGTGTGAGGTCATGACATGCTGCCCTCGACCTTCACATCATTAGCTTCAGAAACACTTAAATCAACATGGTGGTTGATCAGTTTTCTTCTGTTAGCCACTCACAGCAAAAGTCCCATAATATCACGGAAATATAACTATGTTGTTACATGAACTCATAAACACTCACTAACATAGATAAAACATTAAATGTCAGAAGTTCAGAACTGCAAATATGAAAAACATTATGTAACCAAATGAAAATACAGTATGTACCCTTTTGGCTTGAGTGTGATATTGCCTTCCCCCCCCCCCCCCCCCCCCCCCCACCTCCCCCATCTGAAATCTTGGTTGCTGTGGCAGATTGATCTGTAACATAGCCTGAGGTCTAGGTTAGTTCCATTGAAGATGTTGCACTCTTCTCCCACCACATATCATTTACGATACACAGAGTGATAAATCAATCACACCATGTGAGAGATCTCTTCTCTCTCCAAGAATTTCCTAGCTCTGCATCAACAGGGCCCATAGCTGACTTCGTATGTTGCTCTAAGCCTTAATGATGCCTTTCTCAATTGTGTAATAGTGTCTGCAATCATAATTGCTGCTGAACCCCTACACACGACATTAACTTCTTTACCAAGACCTTAAATTACAAGCAGCATAGTTGAGGTTAAACTGAAGACATATCAGACTTTCAATATTCCAGAATATTTTCACTAATTTTTAAGGTTTAATTATTACCTAGCCACCCAATCTAACATTATTGCTCCCAACAGAAGCCTTCTGCAGCTCTTATGGCAGCTTGTAAGTTTTGTTGCTTTTTTTCCCTTTAGCCACAAATATAGAGCAAAAGCACGATAACTATCATCACACAATCATTAATGTATGCCCAGCACCACTTTATAAGCGGATTGCTACTATTCTTTTGCACTGATTTCTGTGCCCGAAAATTTTTGGCAGATATTTATTCAATGGAAGATGATTAAGCGGTATTATTGAATGAAATTACTGTGCATTGTATTGTCACCGCAATTTTGAATGATGCTTTTTATACCTAGATAATTTGCTGAACGGAAATTATTATTAAACAATAATGCCATTATAATTTGCAAATGCAATTTGTTTGGTCTATATAACTTAACCTATGAAGATTACATGCTAGAAGGTAATGTGACTTGTTTACTGCTGTAGAAATGAAGGTTAGGTCAATTCATGGTATGTACAGAAGTACAACACCAATGTTAATCATTTGTCTTTCACGAAATTAAACATAGTTAGTAATGTTATAAATATCTAAGTGACAAGATATTAATATCCACTGAAATATACTAAAAGGTTCTCAAACTAACAGGTAACTTTTGTAAATCACAGTAGTTGTAACATGTTCTGAACATAACTAACATTATTATTTCTCAAGTAAATACTGCTTAAACTTCTATAGTGGCAAATGCGCTAAAATTGCATCATGCTTTGTAATTATATAACTATAAATTGTAGTGTCAAAATAATTATAATTGATTAATTTAACTGATGTAAAATGCAGAGTGGAAATAACTTTCTAGTGCTAACAACTGTCTGTCATTAACAATTTATTTTCAACTCATTCTTAATGTACAAGAACAATTAATACACATTCATTTGGCTGCAGTTTCAATGAAAATACTTTATAAAGTTATTGTTTACTCTCTCAGCCTTCCAGAACAGATACTCTTCTTCTTCTCATTGCTTTACACAGAAATAATATCTGGTTGAATATTATCAGTTATCAGAATAAGAACACTCCTGTTGAGGCATTTACTTTCACATTATTTTATGCCTCACCTTTCTTTCCTTTTTTACTTGGTAGCACTTCTAGACAGCATTAACACTGAATATAGAGCATTATCCCAATTTTGAAACAATTTTGTCAGCATAAGTTCTTTGGTGTACACATAAAATGAACATCACATAATTCCACAGCATTTTATTTAAATCTTCCTCAGCTGTAGTGGGCACCAAATGATGCATCTGTAAAGTAATGCTCCAACATGAAGACTATTTTGTTGAGCTGAAGTATAATTCCAGTTGCATATCATTTACTGCAACTGTATTATGAATTATGGAATTCTTCATAATCATACATTTAAATAATATTTCCAAAACTCTTGAAAAATGTGAAATGCAGAGAACCTGACTTGTCTATCCTACTTTTTAATTGCCATTTCTACATTTCTGCACTTCTTATCTTGGTAAGGCAATCATTTCTAAATGTTTCTTCATTATGACAACTATTTTGTGCCTTGTAATACTTACTCACAATGTCTGTGCCTTCCTCATAATTATGAAAACAATTAACAGCCATAATCCAATCTGAGGCGGACCTCCTTAACTGATAAGTTTCATCTATGTCTTGCAAGGGATGGCATTCTTTAAAATATTCATTGAAGGACACCACGAGTGAACGAAGCAGTTCTGAAAAGTAATAAATTGTGCTTTTACACTTTTAAGAACTGAAAAGAAGAATGATAATAGCTGTCTAAGGAACCACAAATATCATCTGGACCACATGAAAGAAGAAAAACAAAACTATTTTATCTGTCTAGCCTTCTATTACGATTTAAAAGTATCAGTTACATACACATTACATAAGATCGAAATATTTATATCTGGCATATACAGAAACAAAAGCTATAAGCAATTTCAGAAAATTTCAAGCTCAAATTTACACAGTGTCAAGGTATATACAGCTAGTAGACTTCCCACTCTGTAGATTTTTATTATCAGTCCAATGTATAAATCAGAACTGAACACCCATATTTTTAATAATTATTGTTGCATATTGTGCTATCATACTACATTCTGAATCAAATAAAATTCAATAGGTGGTTCACTTACAGGGCTCTGTATAATTTTTGATCATAGTAATCAAATAACATTTTAAGATTACAGCTTTCTTACTAGAAGACTTACTTTTCAATGATGTCTCAGCCTGTATATTTTGCAAGGCCATGAGACATTATTCTTCCTTATTCAAAAATGTTCATGGTTTTCCCATTTTTTGCATAATTTTTATAATATGACTCATATCACCACCTGTACTTTTAACTCATGTCACTGAACCTGGCCAGTTAGTGGATAGTAGAGAAGTCCATTTCCTTTCTGTTTCAGGGCAAGGGCTAAGGTAGGGAGGAATGGTGTAGGCCAGGAAGAGCAAGAGCTAGGGTGTGGAGGGGGAGCAAGGGAATGGGATAGAAATGTGACACCAGTGAGCTCTGAACCCAGGGCCAATCTCCATTCTTTCACTGACTTATTCTCCCAGTCATTTCATACGGCCCCATTCAGTTCAACATAGTTTGGACAACATCAGACTCCACCTCTCACATTTCTGCACAAAAGAAATGCCATTAAAATAAAACCCATCAACCATCAACATAACCACCAACATCCTCTCCATTTCAACAGCTGCCATCCCTTTATGGGTGTTCAAAGATGAACTGAAATCAACAAAAGAGATTCAATCACGAAGCTTTTCAAGAAGATGGCCATTTCTTCCTTTGGTTACAATGGAAATTTCATGGCCACAACCTAAGAGGATTAAAGAACAGTAAATGCTACATGTTATGCTTGTTTGCCACAAGTCATCAATGAAACTCAGAAAAGGAACTGGAAATATTACATCGTTTATCATGCACCACCATTTCTCAAACAGTGCATCTAACAATTGATTATTTGATGGAGGAAAACTTTAAATTAATATCCCATTGCTGGTAGTCACCTGATTTATCACCTATAAAATTCATTTTCTTCCCTTATGCGAAACAAAAAATGTGCAGACAATGATTTGTATTACAGTGAGAAGCTGTCAACTACTTCCAAAACCATGTTCTTGAGGTAACATCAGAGTGTAAACCACTGTTAGTTCAAACACACAAACAAATACATGAATTTTAAAGGGTAACATTTAGAGAAACGGTAAAATTATTTTAAATATAATAGAGGGAAACATTCCACGTGGGAAAAATATATCTAAAAACAAAGATGATGAGACTTACCAAACAAAAGGGCTGGCAGGTCGATAGACACACAAACAAACACAAACATACACACAAAATTCAAGCTTTCGCAACAAATGGTTGCTTCATCAGGAAAGAGGGAAGGAGAGGGAAAGACGAAAGGATGTGGGTTTTGAGGGAGAGGGTAAGGAGTCATTCCAATCCCGGGAGCGGAAAGACTTGCCTTAGGGGGAAAAAAGACAGATATACACTCGCACACAGACACATATCCATCCGCACATACACAGGCACCTGATGTGTAGGTGAAGGATTAGGTGGGTGAGGGCAATGGATTGTTCAGTTTGGAATTGGTATAGGAACTGATGGAAAGAAGGGTTGCAGCCAGAGATGGGAACTTTAAGTGTGAGGCCTTTCGGGGTAATGCCAAATGTCAGACAAGCCTGAGAAAATAAAATATGGGAGTGTAATCTAGCTAGGGCGAAGGCATGTTTGCGGAGGGAATGTAAATAAAACTTAATGGGGTCGTTGTGGGGGTGTTGTGAGGGTGACATGGTATTAGAAGGTGGAAAGTGTAACATGAGGCTGAAATGAAAATGAAAATAAAAATATATGGGGAGAGATAAAGGTGAACTAGAAAGCAACTGGAGATCTGGTGTGAAAAAAGGCGAAAAAGTGTTGGTTAGAGCTGGGCTATGTTGATCCTGTGGTGAACTTGTGTAGGTAGACAACGATGTGCGCAAAGGTTATGTGGTTGTGTTGCCGCCAAAACACGTTAAAGGGTGGAGAATTTTGGGAAAATTTCGAAAAAACTACGTGTAAATGTATTAAAAGGAGTGGTTTTGTGGTGGCAGATTATGAAAATGAGGCTAACAATTGTCTGACGAAGAAATGATGACGTTAAAACCTGTGGGAAGCGGCTAAAAATGATCAGTGATGTGAGAAAAACGGAAATGGAAATAAAGCAAAAGTTATTAGAACCAGCCGAAATGGTTGTTTAACAGGTGAAAGGAACTATTTGTGAACTAGAAACGGTGGATTTTATAGCAGCAGTAGTGCTAAAAGCGGAAAAAAAATTTTTTTGGTTATGGTTTGGAAGTGGGTTACGTATTATTACATCCTTTCGTCTTTCCCTCTCCTTCCCTCTTACCTGATGAAGCAACCGTTTGTTGCGAAAGCTTGAATTTTGTGTGTTTGTTTGTGTGTCTATCGACCTGCCAGCGCTTTTGTTTGGTAAGTCTCATCATCTTTGTTTTTAGATATAAAATTATTTTAAATAAGAAATGTTTTTCTTTCATTGTTGTTACAAATTTTAAAAGGTAGGCCTTGCATCCAATAATTTACACCCACACTTTTCTCTCCATGGCTTTCCTCTTCACGTTCTTTTCTTTCCTGTTCTCCCTTGCCTGGTCCCTGGTGACTCACTGGTGCCACATCCCTATTCCATTCTGTTTTATTCCTCCCTCTCATCTTTCCTTCCCTTCTGCTTCTTGGTTATGACAACTGGGACAACATATCTACATGTACGTTTATACGTTATTGTTATTGTTGTTGTTGTTGTTGTTATTATTAGCTATAAATTCAGTTTCATTTATGTGCTTGTTTCCTACTCAACAACTAACTTATACTTTCAATGATTACCTTTATTTTTTTCATTGTTTATACTAAAACCAGGAGTCTCCAACACACTATAAATATTTATGGTAATTATCAGCAATTTTACTGTCAGACTCCATTGAAATAACAAACACCCATATTTTTTTATGTTCTCAGTAGGGAACTGGTTGACTCAAAACTAATGCCTGGGATTCACAACCATCACCTCTGTAGCATTTCAAATGAAAAATAAACATGCACGTGCATACATTCTTTTCAGCTCGTTCAGTTAACAGTATTGGTTCAAGTGTAAGGTTTCCTTGGAAGCTAGCTTGTCATGAATAACAATGCACATTGATCTACATTTTTACTATAAGCTGACCTAGAATGGTTCAATTAGGTGTGTTGACTCAGTAACAATTTTTTTTTTCCTTTCATTTGATTGACATTAAGATTAAGTTTTTAAATTAGCCCTCATCACCAACAACCCACAGTGGTCTGCCAATATATTGTGTCTCATTTCCATCACCAGTCATGTGTACACCCATGCAGTAACAACTGAAAATTTCAGGCAATAAAACAGTTTAACATCCTCATTAAATGAAGAAATCATTAACAAGTTTGTTTGTGTGGCCATCCTCTGCAGCAAGCAGAGAAATACAGTAGAGCATCGCTTATTCGAATGTCGGTCAACCGAAAGACCGCTTAACCGAACTGTGTACTCGCTCGCACCTGTTACTCTCCCACCCTACCGTCCATCATCCCCCTCACTCCCACACCAAGTTTCCCCCAGTAGTCGCTGCACTGGGCCACTGCTGGCGGAACATTGCTTCTAATGGGGCCTTCACAAGGCGCTGCTGACTGGCCAAGCTGCCAATCGCTGTGTTTCAACAATCAGCACACTTCTGTCGGCTTGGCACTGGCAGTAGAAGTAGCGGCAGTATCAAAGCTGTTCACAGCAACAGCTGCGCCAGCTTAGAGTTGAGGTGTGCCGCTCCGCGCAGTTTGAAGGATTGCGCGCCCCCAAGAGCTTCTCACGGTGCAAACAGTCACCTTCTGTTCTCTGTTACAACCACTTGTGTGCTGCTGCGTGAAGAAGTGAACTTGACAATACAAAGTGCTTAAACATAAACGTGTTGTCCTTTCTATCAGGGACCAGTACGAGATTATTACTATATATTCCTACTGAAGTTTCCTTTGTATGTTACTTTGTAATACTAAAAGAGACGCCTGTTTTTATGAATAAATTTACTGTACAGTACTTCTTTTTGGCAAATAAACATGTACAGTTCGATTAACCGAACAAACCAGTTTTCCAAACACCCACGTTCCCCAGTTACTTGGATAACCGATGCTCTACTGTACTTGTTTTGCAAATAAAACCACCTTTTCTTGCTGCAACTTATTTTATTTTTCCCAGACACATTTCACCTTTCCTTGCTTTAAGGCATCATCAGTGGGATCTATAGCGGTACAGTTTTGTTATTTTTAGGTTATCGAACAGTTAACGACTCGCTTTTTATGTAAATAAGTGATTACTTACGTTTTGCTGTAATTTGCATTTCCTCTCATCTGGTCTGAAGATAGCACTACCTCTTTATTACTGACATATAAGTACAATTTTGTATTCCTTTTTCACATTGCTCACTATGTTTCTCCTCCTTTTTTGTTGTGTACTATTATTCTTTTGTGACTTTATATATCTATTTCTTCAGATACTGTGCTTCTAACAATGTAAATATTGTAACTTCATTATGTGTTTCCTCCTCTTTGGTTTGTTTACCTACATGTTGCCAACCTAACGAAGTATATTTTCAACACCAACTTCTATTCATGATGTTTATATCATGCATGTCTGTGTGTGTGTGTGTGTGTGTGTGTGTGTGTGTGTGTGTGAGAGAGAGAGAGAGAGAGAGAGTGAGAGAGAGAGAGAGAGAGAGAGAGAGTTTGTGTGTGTGTGTGTGTGTGTGTGTGTGTGTGTGTGGTGGTGGTTTGAGTTGTCGATTGTTGAATACGAATGTACTAGCTGTTTGCGAGTGGTTGAAAGCTTTGGTGACTGCTGATTTGACTTTTCGTTTCACCGTTCTGTGGAGGGGTTCATGGATAAGAGATTTGTGTGTGTGTGTGTGTGTGTGTGTGTGTGTGGTGGTGGTTTGAGTTGTCAATTGTTGAATATGAATGTACGAGCTGCTAGAGAGTGGCTGCAAGCTTTGGTGACTGCTGATTTGACTTTTCGTTTCACCGTTCTGTGGAGGGGTTCATGGATAGGTGGTGACAATGGTAAGTAGACATCAGGCAGTTACCTTAGACCTCGGCCAACATAACCTCATTCAAACATTAGTTGATTTATGTCTGCATCACAAAGTTGTTCTTGACTGAAAATGTCAGTTTACGAGCCTAATTCATGTCATTTGCGGGAGGTATTACTGTTTTGTTTCAGCGTGAAGAAAACAGCAGCTTAGTCTCATCAAATGCTCTCAAGTACGTATGGTAAGGATGCTATTAGTGAAGAACATGTCGTGAGTGGTTTCAATGTTTCAGGAACAGTGATTTTAACATCGTAGACCGGCATAGTGATGGAAGAGAAAATGTTTACAAAAATGCAGAATTGGAGACATTGCTGAGTGAAAACTCGCATCATACTCAAGAAGAATAGGCACAATTAGCGGGAGTGACACAGCAAGCCATTTCAAAACATCTCGAGGCTATGGGCATGATTCAGAGCGAAGGAACTTGGGTCCCGTGTGAGCTGAAACCATGAGATGTTGAACGGCATGTGTGTGTTTGTGAACAGTTGCTTCAGAGGCAAAAACAGAAGGAATTTCTGCACTGCATTGTCACCAGGGACGAAAAATGGGTTCATTATGATAACCCTAAATACAAAAAATCATGGGGGTATCCCAGCTATGCTTCCACGTCGACGGCCAAACGAATATTCACGGCTCCAAGATCATGCCTGCATTTGGTGGTACCAGCTGGGCATCATGTACTATGAGGTGTTAAAACCAAGTGAAACAATCACAGGTGCTCATTATCAAACGCAATTAATGTGTTTGAGCAAAGCATTAAAAGACAAATGGCCGCAATACAGCGAGAGGCACGATAAAGTGATTTTTCAGCACGACAGTGCTTGATCCCACGTTGCAAAAGAGGTCAAAACGTACTGGGAAAGGTTAAAATGGGAAGTCCTACCCCACCCACTGTATTCTCCAGACATTGCTCCCTCTGACTATCACCTGTTTAGATCAATGGTGCATTGCCTGGCTGACCAACACTTCCGATCTCATGAAGACATGAAGAAGTCACAAATTGGATCAATTCTTGGATTGCTTCAAAAGATGAACAATTTTTTCGACACGGGATCCATACACTGCCCAAAAGATGGGAGAAAGTAGTGGCCAGCAATGGAAAATACTTTGAATGATACATGTGTACCTATTTGTTTCATTAAAGCCTCAAATGTTGGGGAAAAAACAGTGGAAGCAAAGTTGTACACCCTGTAATATTAATCCTCTTGGAAGCATTATTCCATTATTTTATCTACTAAAGTAAACAATGAATATCTAAAAACAAAGATGATGTGACTTACCAAATGAAAGTGCTGGCAGGTCGACAGACACACAAACTTTTAAAGATAGTGGTGTTGTCTGAAAGCTGACGCAGTCCCTCAGCCACATACTCCCGACGATCAAGTACCACGGTCGTGGAACCCTTGTCCGCCGGAAGAATGATGATGGACCGGTCAGCCTTCAGATCACGGATAGCCTGGGCTTCAGCAGTGGTGATGTTGGGAGTAGGATTAAGGTTTTTTAAGAAGGATTGGGAGGCAAGGCTGGAAGTCAGAAATTCCTGGAAGGTTTGGAGAGGGTGATTTTGAGGAAGAGGAGGTGGGTCCCGCTGTGACGGAGGACGGAACTGTTCCAGGCAGGGTTCAATTTGGATAGTGTCTTGGGGAGTTGGATCATTAGGGGTAGGATTAGGATCATTTTTCTTCGTGGCAAAGTGATACTTCCAGCAGAGAGTACGAGTGTAGGACAGTAAATCTTTGACGAGGGCTGTTTGGTTGAATCTGGGAGTGGGGCTGAAGGTGAGGCCTTTGGATAGGACAGAGGTTTCAGATTGGGAGAGAGGTTTGGAGGAAAGGTTAACTACTGAATTAGGGTGTTGTGGTGCCAGATTGTGTTGCTTGGAATTTTGAGGTTTTGGAGGGAGTGGAGCTGGAAGTGGGAGACTGAGTAGATGGGAGAGACTGGGTTTGTGTGCAATGAGAGGTGGTTGAGGTTTGCTGGAAAGGTTGTGAAGGGTGAGTGAGTTGCCTTTCCGGAGGTGGGAAACCAGGAGATTGGATAGTTTTTTGAGGTGAAGGGTGGCATGCTGCTCTAATTTGCGGTTGGCCTGTAGGAGGATGCTCTGAATAGCCGGTGTGGATGTGGGAGAGGAAAGATTGAGGACTTTTATTAAGGATAGGAGTTGACGGGTGTGTTCATTGGCTGAGTTGATGTGTAGGTGAAGGATTAGGTGGGTGAGGGCAGTGGATTGTTCAGTTTGGAACTGGTATAGGGACTGATGGAAAGAAGGGTTGCAGCCAGAGATGGGAACTTTAAGTGTGAGGCCTTTGGGGGTTATGCCAAATGTCAGACAAGCCTGAGAAAATAAAATATGCGAGCGTAATCTGGCTAGGGTGAAGGCATGTTTGCGGAGGGAATGTAAATAAAACTTAATGGGGTCGTTGTCGGGGTGTTGTGAGGGTGACATGGTATTAGAAGGTGGAAAGTGTAAGATGAGGTTGAAATGAAAATGAAGGATAAAAATATATGGGGAGAGATAAGGGTGAACTAGAAAATAACTGGAGATCTGGTATGAAAAAATGCGAAAAAGTGTTGGTTAAGTTGATCCTGTGGTGAACTTGGGTTGGTAGACAGCGATGTGCATGAAGGTTAGGTGGTTGTGTTGCCGCTAAAACACGTTAAAGGACGGAGAAATTCGGGAAAATTTCGAAAAAAACGTGTAAATGTATTAAAAGGCGTGGTGTTGTGGTGAAAGATTACGAAAATGGGGCTAACAATTGTAAATAATGACGTTAAAACCTGTGGAGAGCGGCTAAAAATGATCAGTGATGTACGAAAAACGGAAGTGGAAATAAAGTAAAAGTTATTAGAACTAGCCGAAATGGTTATTTAATACGTGAAGGCAGCTGTTATTGAACTAGAAACGGTTAGCGGTATTGTTGAAAGCGCAAAATAAAAATTTTTTGGTTATGGTTTGGAAGTGGGTTACGTATTATAGAGTATATATAGGCGGGATAAATTTGTATTACGGTAAAAAGGGAAGGTGAATAGAAAGTGAGACTACTGGTAAACGCAGAAAGAGAAAATAAAGAGAAAATAAGACGACAGGAAAGATTTCGAGATGCAACAGCGACAATAACAAACGTAATTGTTGGGTTCAAATTAATGATATGGTTATAATAGAGGGAAACATTCCACGTAGGAAATATATATCTAAAAACAAAGATGATGTGACTTACCAAATGAAAGTGCTGGCAGGTCGACCTGCCAGCACTTTCATTTGGTAAGTCACATCATCTTTGTTTTTAGATATATATTTCCTACGTGGAATGTTTCCCTCTATTATAACCATAAAGTAAACAATGAATTGTTTGGCATGTGTACTTGATCGTTCAACAGGGTTTTCCTTTCTGCTATGATTTTCTGCATGTGCTAATTTTCTTGCAGGTTTAGGAGGTTTTTTTAACTGTTGATTCTAATTATTTTTATGTCTTCTTCTTCCATTATTGCATGATGCAGAGGCTCTTGATGGTAGTCAACTGATGAGGAGATACAGAACTCCAAAAATTCATTCTGCGAGATCATCAGGCAAATGCAGCAACGCATCATCAGACAGAAAGAGCAATTCTCCACCATTCTCCTCATCTTGCACAGATTCCAAAAGACAGCTGGTGTCACACAAAATTTAACCAACAGGAAGAAGATGCTGTGATATGCAAATGATTAGCTTTTCAGAGCATTCACACAAGGTTGGCACTGGTGGCGACACCTACAACATGCTGACATGAGGAAAGTTTCCAACCGATTTCTCATACACAAACAGCAGTTCACCTGCGTTGCCTGGTGAAACGTTGTTGTGATGCCTCGTGTAAGGAGGAGAAATGCGTACCATCACGTTTCTGACTTTGATAACGGTCGCATTGTAGCCTATCACGATTGCGGTTTATCGTATCGCGACATTGCTGCTTGCGTTGGTTGAGATCCAATGACTGTTAGCAGAACATGGAATCATTGGGTTAAGGACGGTAATATGGAACACCGTGCTGGATTGCAACGGCCTCGTATCACTAGCAGTCGAGTTCTTATCCGCATGGCTATAACGGATCATGCAGCCACGTCTCGATCCCTGAGTCAACAGATGGGGAAGTTTGCAAGACGACAACCATCTGCACGAAAAGTTTGACGACGTTTGCAGCAGCATGGACTATCAGCTCGGACACCATGGCTGCGGTTACCCTTGACGCTGCATCACAGACAGGAGTGCCTGCGATGGTGTACTCAACGACGCACCTGGGTGCATGAATGGCAAAACGTCATTTTTTCAGATGAATCCAGGTTCTGTTTACAGCATCATAATGGTCACACGCGTATTCAGCGACATCGCGGTGAACGCACATCGGAAGCGTGTATTCGTCATCACCATACTGGCGTATCACCAGGCGTGATGGTATGGGGTGCCATTGGTTACACACATTGATGGCACTTTGAACAGTGGACGCTACATTTCAGATGTGTTACGACCCGTGGCTCTAGCCTTCATTCGATCCCTGCGAAACCCTACATTTCAGCAGGATAATGCACGACCGCATGTTGCAGGTCCTGTACAGGCCTTTCTGGATACAGAAAATGTTCAACTGCTGCCCTGGCCAGCACATTCTCCAGATCTCTCACCAACTGAAAACATCTGGTCAATGGTGGCTGAACAACTGGTTCGTCACAATACGCCAGTCACTACTCTTGATGAACTGTGGTATCATGTTGAAGCAGCATGGGCAGCTGTACCTATACACGCCATCCAAGCTCTGTTTGACTCAATGCCTAGGCATATCAAGGCCGTTCTTACGGCCAGACGTGGTTGTTATGGGTACTGATTTCTCAGGATCTATGCATCCAAATTGAGTGAAAAATCACATGTCAGTTCTAGTATAATATATTTGTCCAATGAATACCCGTTTATCATCTGCATTTCTTCTTGGTGTAGCAATTTTAATGACCAGTAGTGTATAAAACATCATGCATTTGCATTTGTATACGAATAATTTGCAACTTTAGGTGGCAAAACTGATAAGTTAAAATATTTTGCATATTTTCATTCATTGATTTCAAATGGGATACTATGTTGGGGCAAATGTTCACTTGGCCAACAAATATTCATCGAACAAAAGGAAGTGCTTACGATTATGTATAGGAGTCTTACACAAATGTCTTTTAGGTATCTTTTTAAGATACTGGTAACCACATTTTTCCAATGTATTTATTCACTAATCAAACTGTAGTCAACATTCTACTTATATTTAAAAGTAACAGAGATAACCACACATACAATGCTACAACAAAACTTGTTGTGCACTCACCTTTAGTGAATGTAATTTTGGAACAGAAATGAGTGAAACAACATATCTATAAATCTACCTATTCACAGAAATAGAATTTCCGACATGGAGCGACATCATTTCCACGTGTAGAGTACGAGCCCAGAACCCTCCTTTGGTGAGCAATAATCTTAATGACTGAGTTATCCAAGCATGACTCACAGCCCACCCTCATTTCTTTACTTTTTTTTGGAAAGTAGGAGAGGTGTTGGCAGAAGTAAAGCTGTAAGGACAGGTCATGAGTCATGCCCGAAAAGCTCGGTTATTATTTCTCATGAAAGACAAAATTCCAGGTTTAAGTTCATTCTGACACACAGTTTAATCTGCCTGGAAGTTCATAATTAAAGTTTTTCCTCCTTAGTGATGATTTCTATACCACAGTTGAATTCTCAAATAGAAATAACCAACCACTTACAAACCTCTAAATGACTGCCACTGAGCCCAATAAAAATGCATTTCTTAAGAAGTGTGTTGCTTTAGTTGACTTGATACATTCAACATCATTCAATTTATCACAAATATGATATATGGGATGAACAATTAACTAGCTAAAAATTAAGTGACCATTAGCCACCTAAAGCAGGCCAATATTTCACAAAACAAACAGCATGTTTCATCTGTCACAAAAGCTCTTATACTAAAGAATATGAAAATAGTAATAGCCTTATTATTCAACATATCATAAATAGTCCAAGTTTGAGTAAGGCAAGGATATAAAGAAAACTAGATGAGTCCTTCCCTATGGAATCATTCACCATATTCAGTTTACGAAAAGCAAAGGGAACTTCTGCACTGTCTCAGTCAGTAAAATTAAGTCAGGTTGCAAAAGACAGTCACTGTAAGTTTATCAAGTAAATAAAGAAAATTGCTTTTATATGCAAACATTGTATGTTAACCTCTAACATGACTGTTATTGACATGAAATGAAACAAGAAGTTACCATCACTGTTTATTTACTTCCACAACACATTTCACAGGTTCAAACCTACATCATCTTATGGATTTGAGTGTATTAATATGGATGTATGTGTTGTGTTACGACTTCAGTGTAACCTGTGACACTGTCTAGTAGAGAAAAACATAACACTATACCAGAACATGGCTCTGTGGAGGTCTGTGACTAAAGACTGAACGTAAATGTGAAAGAAAAATAATTAAAACAGAATACCTCCAGTGGTCACAGGTTCCTTTCTCTATCATAATACATCACATACACACTGTCACACTTTGTAAACAAAAAAAAAAAAAACACTATTTCTGTGCAAGTCTTAAAGCATTGTGGAGACCTTTGGTTGTGGAGATGAACAGATATGTTAGTGAAATATTTCCAGTGGTACACAAATTCTTTTCTGTCAAGTTTATATAGCTTATACTTTGTACATATTTATGAAATCAGGTGACAGATTAAAAACATAAAGTATAATAACTACACTGCTGACTGATTTCATTGTATAATGAAATTAAATATGTCATTCAGTTAAAAAATGTATTGGTAAATTAACACAATTTTAACTTAGTAAATTAGGAACAAAGCACAGAAGTTACATCAAGTACATCAGTAAGAAATCAATGTTTACAAAAGTACGACAGACTACAAAATCAACAATGTAGAATATTCTCCAGAGTTATGGGGTCCTTTAACAACATTGCACAAAAGATGTAATGTACGTTAAAAATCCTACCTCTGTTCAGAAAATATTCATCAAGATAAATGCTGCTGTCACAAGCAACATCACTCAGATTATCAACCAGATGCCACAGCTTACTCAAGAGTTCATCTGAAAAGCAATTTTATGGCAGTTACAATGTGTTTACGAAGTTTAACATAGGTGGTACTCACAAACATTTTGAATGGGTTTCAATACATTTCTATAATCAGAGATCACATATGCAACATTGTAACCGGCAGATACTAGACTTTTGACCAGAGAGAAGAAACTCTGGTTCAGATGAAACAAATTAGTAATATAGGGTGAGGTTATTAGCAAACTGACACAAATCAGCATGACACTCATTTACTTTCTCTGCTGATTATGTGGTACCAGATCTGTGATAGTGAACTGGAACTTCGTCCTATGTTTCTGTAAATTTAAAAATAAATGGAAAACGAAAACAATCAGAGTTGAGGTTACTATTTGTAATACAAGTTATACAATTATGCAAATCTGGAATATTCTGTTCTTAATAGGGTGTAGTCATCAGCTGCGACAACAGACACAAACCATCAGCAAACTGAGATAATTGACTCATGTGGACAGATATGCCACAATCTCAGCTGTTCCATAACTGAAATCTGATCACAGTGCCATACAAATGGCAGTGGAACTCTAAGGGCAATGGAAAGCATACAGGGAATATGGACCTGAACAAGTTGACAGCTAACTTAAGAAGCAAGGTGTAGTCCACTGGGATGAGATTTAAATGTCTGAAGCACAAGAAAGCATTTTTTTCCAGTTTGGTGACAGGAAACAATCCTTAAATAAATAATCTGCTCACGGTATGTCACAGCTATTCTCTAATAACTAAAAAATTTTAAGAGGCAGCAATTAGCATAGAGAGATTTTTCTTTTGTCATTCTTCTTGTGCCTCTCCCTAATAGCAGCTACTAGACACTTTACCATTACACACACACACACACACACACACACACACACACACACACACACACACACACAGAGTCATCATACTGAAAGTAATCCAAGACAAAACAATGCTAACTACTGCTGTTTGTTCAGTTCCTTAAATTCACTGTTACTAATTTTAAGTGTGAACATTTTTGGTTATGTGACTGTTATTGATATTGAATGAAACAACGTGTTTACTGCTATGAGTCAATATTTACTTATTTTCTCACTGTGTTTCAGAGGTTTAAACCTCCATCATCATGTAGATTTATGTGGGTTAAAAAGACATGGAGGTGTTGTATTATGACTTCGGGACAACCTCTGGCCTGTCTAGCACAGAGAGAAAAATGAAACATTACTTCAGTATATGGTTCTAGTTCTATTTAGGACTTAACAACTGAAAATACAGGGTGTTCCAAAATGAATATACAGATTTTAAGGCTCTGTAGCATTTATTACATCCAACTTATAATTATAAATAATACATCAAATGAAAGAGCAACTCAAACAGTTTTGATTACAAGTATTCAATGTGAACACCCTTCATCACACATCAAGTCGGAAGACGAGCTCTTCCCAACCCTTGATCAGTGTGTCTGGAGTAATTTCTTAACAATGCTGTTTCTGAATTCGGGTAGAGCTGCTGGTAGCGGAGGTACTTACACATGATCCCTTACTGTGAATGGTAAGGACATTATAGTAAGCGTATCCTTAAAAGTCTCCACAGAGGCATCACTGGAATTGCTAATTCATCTCTAGCCTTCCGAACTGATTCCCTAGGGTATGTGTGAAAGACTCTCACTCGTACAACTTGTTCTTCAGTAGCTCTTGGTCATTCTCTATTCTTCCCTTTGTGCACAGGCATACAAACGAAAGTGTATGAGTTGCTCTTTACTTTGGTGTATTATTTATAACTGTAAGTTGAATGTAATAAATGCTGCAAAGCCTTAAAACCCATATATTCATTTTGGAATACGCTGTATAAATGTGAAAGTAAATATACAGATAAAGATACCTACAGTTACCAGAGTTATTTTTATATTTACTTTCACATGTACGCATTATTTTCTGTCAACGACTTCTACAAAACTTTGAGCTATGTACTGAAATAACGGTCCCCCTCCCCCCCCCCCCCCCCTTTCCACTACTACCCCAGCTGTAACACAACGCATGCAGGCCATATTAACCCATAAGTCCACCAAATGATGGAGTTTTAAGCCTCCAAAATGCATCATGGAAATAAATAAATGATGACTGGTAACAGTAAAGTACTTGTTTTACTGTTATTGTGTCAACTACTTTGCAAACTAATTCTCATCAGCTTATTCCACTATTCCCTTCCAATCAATTACGCATTACTGTGTTGAAAATTTGAGCACCAAAGTGCTTCATCATTTTTCAAATTACACACTTCTAATTTTCAAAAAACATCACTGTTTACAAACACTTTTAATCAGATAAATAATACTCCCAAATACTGTGTTATTCTTTGATAATGATGATATTTCTCTATGGTGCATATTTCTTTACTATAAATCATTTTTCTTACAGGCCATGTAATTAAATTTCAGCCTAACTACAGTCACACATCTATTGCTGCTGAGAGAGAAAATGAATCATAACCATACACTGTTTTTAAATTCATACACAAAATTTTCCAACACAATAAATTCAGAAGCTGAATTCTTTTTCAAGTTGCAGGAAAAAGGGGTTAACAGTAAAAAAGTTATTCAATTATTACTTAACAAAGCAAACTGTAGACCCACTTTTAGCAAGAACTAATCTGATTATGTGAGTAGGTGCAGCCACATTCCAGTTCAAACTAATGCACACCGTTGGGTTGGGTTGGGGGGGAGGAGACCAAACTACGAGGTCATCGGTCTCATCGGATTGGGAAGGACGTCGGCCATTCCCTTTCAAAGGAACCATCCCGGCATTTGCCTGAGGCAATTTAGGGAAACCACGGAAAACCTAAATCAGAATGGCCGGGCGTGCGATTGAACCGTCGTCCTCCCGAATGCGAGTCCAGTGTGCTAACCACTGCGCCACCTCACTCAGTGATACACACTATCACCGTGCTTGCATTTTATGCAAAGTAATTGTGAAATCTGACTTTGGTGAGCACCTGTGATGGTTTAGTGTCAATGTCATTAAATTTATTCATGATGAGAAGAAGAAACAAGTGACAGTGCTAACCAGAAAAGGTGACAAAACATGCACGCAAAATGTTAACGTTGTATACGTCAATGCTGTACAAATTACACCAGAAGAATCATGATGCTGGGCAGACTGGGATTCAAGTATCTACCGCGAAGAAGAAGAAGAAGAAGCAAAGTGCAAACAGTAAATATCTCACAGAATGTATGGACAAATGTGTTATTAGACAGCAGTTATCGCAATATTATGAACAATACAGACAAAACTGGACTTCATTGCTAGCAGGGAAACTCTGGGGGAAAATGTTCTGTTTATAACATTTGGTTTTGAAAGGTGCCAGAATACATGAGTCATCATGCGCAAACAAAACGACATAGTTTCACAATAGGTACACTGCACTAGATTTTTATGAAAAAATGGAGCATTAGGATTAAAGTTGTCAGTGGCTTGCTGAGAAGAATCTTGGAATCACAAATATTAAACTGTTAATCAACTTTGTAAAAGTGATAGTGTGAGAGGAATATCGTTAAACAAGAGTGCGAAAGTCAGTACTGAGTTGTTGTGCTATACAGGACACTGGTATATAGGTGTATAATGTGTGACAATGCTCCATTTGTAAGACTACCAGAGTGCAGGAGCAAGCAAGTGGAAGAAATCATTCTTTGTATCTCACTTCTTGTCTTGGCTTTTACAATGGCTGGGCACAAACTAATTTTAAATTAACTTTCACACTCCTCAATAAAAGACAGCCAGGTGGAAAGAGAATTGTGCTTACAAACAGATGTAAATTGGAAAAACAGATAGGAAAGAAAATCATTAAAAAAGAGAAGGAAGGCATTGGTGAGAGGGGAGGAGGTGTACTAAATGAAAATAATTGTAAATATTGTGTTTGCACTTCCGTCATTCAATTGTATCTCTGGAAGATGGAAATTATGATCAGTTTCAATGTACTCTATGTCTTTACAAGTATGCCACTTCCTGAATCCCCAAAACTAACCGTGGAAAAGTTCAAAGATTGTTTCGTTGAACTCTTTAGGCATGTTCTCGCGTAAACCTGCTTTTTCTTTTAAGGAGAATATTAATGAAAGAACAATGGTGTCATAACAGGCAGTCCACTATTGCCTGACATAGGGAACTTGTATATAGAACACTTTGAAGCAAAAGCACTAGAGCCCACCAAGCTGAAACCAACACGTTCCTGTCAGTATGGTCATGACAGGAACAAAAAAGCCTCATGAAACAAAAAAGCTTGAACAGTTCCTGGGATATTAGATCACCCCAATACAAAATTTGGGATGGAACTTTTAAAATTTAGTCTGCTACTTTTTCTCAACATTCCAGTTAAGAGAAGAAAGGACAGATCAAACTGATATTTGCCTCAAGCCAAAGACTCTCATCCATGGAGTTCGAACATTTTCAGAAAAGAAAGCCTCAGCAAAGGATTACAAAATCTACGAATAGTGTTCCATAGGAATGGGAACTCACGACTGTGAAACTGCAGTAAAAATGAACACCACCCAAAGAAGAGATTTAGGCTGAGACAGAGAAAAAGCATTGGTTACCTATCGAATGCAGGCTCAATCTCTCAAAAGATCAGTTGAACCCTACAGAAATATGGTGTTCAGTGTATTTTGTTCATCAACAATGATAAGAAATATTATCTTTGTAACGTAAAACACAATTCCATGCGAATGTGGCATGTCTTACATGGGGGCAGACTATTATATCAGTCAAAGAGAGGTCCAAGGATCATCAGTGACACACCTGACTAAAACAACCAAACTCACTGCACCTGAAGATGACAACTGGTCAGTCATCAAAATATTGTGCACGTAATGGAAGCAATGATTCAGCTGATCACCCAACATCAACAACAGATATGAGATTGGTGCACTTAACGGTCACATGGTCAAGAATGCTTTGGCATAGAGTTTCATTTTTGTTTTGGGTGAAAGATCTAAAATCACCCAAGAATTTTGTCTGCAGTTGAGGCCAGTAACTTACTTATGGTGAATGAATAAATGATTAACCTTTATGTGGACCGAATAACTCATTTTATTGCTACATTAATGAGTCATTTCTTGCCTTTTCCAAAGATGTTAAAAATTCATTTAATAAAAAATAGGCTCTAGTATGTAATGACATGAATGACTCAAATGAGAGAAGCCTCCACGAAGGGTGTGTCCTGACAACTAAGCCTTACACATCCGGACGTCCCCTGGGCGTCTAGGTATACCTAGACGGCTGATTCTCTCACACCAGAAGCAAACAAACATGCGAGCAAATAAACAGTCCTTATCAGAGCCAACTTTAACTATCATATCTATAAATATTGAAGGCATATCATCAGCCAAAGAACATCTGTTATCCAACCTATGCCGTGACAAAAAATGCGACGTCCTGTGTACACAAGAGACGCATAGAGATGAGCGACAGAGACGACCAAAAATACCGGGCATGAAACTAGCTGCAGAAACACCGCACTCTCAGTATAGAAGTGCTATATTTGTAAGACCAGGGCTTCAGATAATCAGTGCTCACTGCACCGTAGAAAATAACATCGAAGTCATCTCAGTGGAGCTGAGTAACTGCGTGGTTACCTCTGTGTATAAGCCCCCTTCGGCTGCATTTTCCTTCACACCACCCAGGAACTTCCATAACAGCAAGACGTCTGTAGTAATCGGTGACTTTAACAGCCATAGTCATTTGTGGGGATACTCTGAAGATGACGAAAATAGGGAGGCAGTCCTCTCCTGGGCTGAATCCTGCCAGTTGTCTCTTATACATGATAGCAAGCTACCCCCTTCCTTCAAAAGTGGCAGGTGGCAACGTGGATTTAACCCTGACCTCCTCTTTGTGAGTGAAGGCATCACACAGCTTTGCTCCAAACCAGTGTGCTCGCCCATACCAAAGACGCAACACAGGCCACTACTGTGTCAAGTTCTTCCAGCAATAAGGCCACAGGAGGTGAATTTCAAACGGAGATACAATTTCAAGAAAGCTGATTGGAAAAAATTTGCTAAGATGCTGGACAAGGAGATTAAGCTGTGCGACCTATTCCTGAAGAGTATGACAGCTTTGTTCAAACTGTCAAACATTGCTCCCGGGCATCGATTCCAAGAAGGTGTAGGACAATATATCTGCAGTGTGTGACACCTGAAACAGCTGCTCTGCTGGACAGATACTATCGATTATATGAAGAAAACCCTTATAGCGAGGGGCCTTATCTGGCTGCGCAAAATACCCTCTCCTCAATCTCTGAGGCGAAGAGAGAACAGTGGATTAAACTGATGACAGAATGTGAGATGAGTAGAAGTAGTCAAAAGGCCTGGAGATTGTTACGACACCTTAACAATGATCCCTCCCAACCCAATACGCATACAAATGTGAAGGCAGACCAGATCGCACACCAACTTTTGAAAAATGGTAAACCTGACCATACCAGAAAAATTGGGAGACGAACCCTGGAAAGGGAGCGCAAACCAGAGGGAAACACTCTGTCTCGACCATTCAGTTTGAATGAGCTCGACTCAGCTCTAAATAAGTGCGAAGTCGGAAAAGCAGCAGGGGTAGATGACATAAGAAGTGAACAGATCAAGAACTTTGGTCCAGGTGCAAAGTGCTGGCTACTCGAGCTAATGAATAATTGTGTCAAGAGCAGCAAGATACCAAAATGTTGGCGGAAAGCAAAAATTATAGCTATACATAAACCAGGGAAAGACCAGGATGACCCCAAAAGCTATAGGCCAGTCTCCCTCCTATGCCACCTGTATAAGGTATTGGAAAGGTTGATCCTCCAAAGAATTACAGATATGATAGAATCATTACTGATCCCTCAACAGGCAGGATTCAGACAAGGGAAGAGTTGCACAGCACAGGCATTGAATTTGACACAGCATATAGAGGATGGCTTCCAAAGGCGGCAGATAACAGGAGCGGTGTTTATAGATCTTTCAGCCGCCTACGACACTGTCAACCACAGACTCTTGTTGCTGAAGCTATACAACCTCACCAAGGACTACAAACTAAACTGTCTAATTAGAAATCTTCTGCAGAACCGAAGATATTTTGTGGAATATCAAGGACAAAGAAGCAGATGGAAGCAGCAGAAAAAGGGGCTGCCACAGGGCAGTGTACTGGCACCCACCCTCTTCAATATATACACTAATGACCAGCCGTTACCAGATGGACCACAAAGCTTCATATATGCAGATGACCGAGCAATCACAGCACAAGACCACAGCATTGAGAGGGTGGAGCGGAAGCTAACTGATGCTCTGAAAGAATTAACTGCCTATTACAGGGACAATCAATTGAAACCAAATCCTTCTAAGACCCACACCTGTGCTATCCACCTCCGAAACAGACAGGCTAGTAGAACCTTGCAGATAGATTGGGAAGGAACCTCTTTAGAACACTGCAAGACTCCAAAATACCTCGGAGTCACTCTGGACCATGCTCTTACATATAAGGAACACTGCTTAAAAACAAAGCAAAAAGTGGCTGCCAGGAACAATGTGGTTAGGAAGCTGACTGGAACAATATGGGGAGCACAGCCAGACACAGCGCGCGCATCCACATTAGCCCTCTGCTACTCTGCAGCTGAATACGCTTGCCCAGTATGGTGCAGATCTACACATACAAAGAAAGTTGATGTTGCTCTGAATGAGACATGTCTTATCACTACGAGTTGTCTAAGAGCCACACCTGTGGAAAAACTGTACTGCTTATCCGGCATAGCCCCCCCGGACATCCGAAGAGATACAGCAGCACGGAGTGAAATGAAGAAGGCATTAACATCCGAAGCCCACCCACTACAAGGCCACCAACCGGCACAGCAAAGACTTGTGTCTAGAAAGAGCTTCCTTCACAGTAGAGAACCACTCGCTGACACTCCACATCAACACCGGGAGAAGAGATGGCAGGGCAGATGCCAGCATCTGGAGGAGTGGCTGATCCCGCAAGAGGTTCTTCCCCCAGGCCACACAGAGAAACGGTCCACATGGAAATCACTCAACCGCCTGCGTTCTTCTGTCACAAGATCAAAGAGTAATCTGGAGAGGTGGGGCTTCCAGGTGGACTCTCTCCAGTGTGACTGCGGAGCTGCCGGCAGACATCAACACATCTACTACAATTGCACATTACCTCCAACTGTGTGCACCATGGAGGGACTAGTAAACGCTACACAAAGTGCACTGGATGTTGCAAATTTTTGGGCATCCACTGTATAGATTAAAATTACCTTATGTTTGACAACACAATCTGTTTCTAATCATTTATTTCATTCTTGACTAGTTTAATTTATAAACCATAATGTATGTATGTATGTACGTATGTAGTAATCATCTAATATTGTTTTTAGTTTGCTTCTTACACGATAAATAAATAAAATAAAAATGACTCAAATGGTGAAAACCAATAAAGTCAAGTTACTGTAGTGATATACTGTTAGATACATGCTGCCATCATCCAATAAAGCTGCCCTTTACCAGAGCAATGTAAACTTAGCTAATGAACAGAACCTCAGATGATGAAATAAGCACATTGAAATTCACTGCAAACATACACAGAGTGTTAAAAAACTATAAAGGCAAAACCTGTGGTGTAACAATGGTACAGACTAAGTTAAACAAATGGAACATGGGTCTGCAATGTATACCTGTATAAGAGTTGTCTCAAGACCAGAAATTAATGCCACTCACTGTACCTCTCAATAATAAGATTTATTAGATGGCATGTCTACAGTGTACCCATCTACCAGATGAGACACTATCATTTTGTGTTTCCATTAAGTTATTAATTGGATATTAACAGTTAATTTTATCTATATTACATAGTAAATAACTTTACTAGAGTCTGTTCCAATTCGCATAACGTAAGTTTAGCTTCTCTAGTTGTAGTAGTCATAAAAAATAAAAAGTTCATAAGAATGAAAACTGCACGGTCAGGTGCAACATGGGAGGCCATGGTTGTCTAACAGGTAGAGCAAATGACTCTGGCCCCAGGGACCCAGGGTTGAACCCCAAACAGGGGCAGGGATTTTTTCCTCATTCCACTCCCTCCAGGATGGCCCCAGGTATACTCAGCCTGCTATCAAATGAGTACTGAGAACCTTTCCTGGGGGTAAAAAGCGGTTGTGGTGACAAGAACACCACCCTTCTCTTCCCAGTGCCACAGCGCAGAAAGACTGCACTCCACTTGCAATCAGGCCAATAGCCTGATCATGGGCTTGTACCACAGAAGAAGCAGTGCAACATGGAATAAACCTTGTCTGGAAAAATTTGTTTGCATTTCTTTTTCATTGAAAAGGCCAAGTATTAGAGTGCTTAGTGTTTTATCTAAGGAATTAATGTAGGTTTCAATTCAGTTAAATTTATATTTGTTTATTCAGTGTTTCATCAGAGGTAAGTCTTAATTTGTTTAAGAATGTCCATGAGTATTAACACATCTTTAACAGGCCACTAACATGTAGAAAATCATTTACCTGTGCAATTATTTTAAATGGTATTACAATGTTTGACATATGTGCACGCTAAAATTACTAAAATTCTCCAGGCTACTATGCCATAGTCTTCTAGGTTCTGTTAGATAACCCAAGGTTTTGGTACCATTTTAAGAGACAGGTTCAATGTCTGGAGCGTACCATCACTTGCTGCTGATTGACGTTAGACTGCTCTGTTGTGTTGAGTTACCTAACAGATCCCAAAAAGCCAGAGCATAATATCCCAGAGAAATTCAGTAATTTTAACCTTTCTGGACATTCAAGTTTGCATTTTAAAATATGTGTGCACTGTTAAAAGTTTAGTTAATAGTTTGGGATTGATCTGCAAAGATTGTAAATTGTGGCTTCACCGAGGAAACTGCAGTGGGAAAGTAGAAGTGTTTCCCAGTCTGTCTCTCCCATGAATATGTAGGTAATGACTAATGACAGGAAAATTGCCAAACTGTAAGTTAATATCTGTGCCCCTTCAGGCACAGACTGAGGGCATAAATATTGAATAAGAGCAGTTGATGCAGAAAAAATGAAAGTGGGCAGAGGAAAGGTAAAAGGAAAAGGATGAAACTGGAGCAGTTACCCCTGAGCTCAAGAAGAGACACAGCTTGTTATCTGTTGGAGGGAAGAAGCCTCAATCTGCCTTAGAAGAAAGTAGGGCACACCAGATTAATGAAAATTTAAGAATCAGATTGGAAACTGAGTGGAGCAGAAAAAAGAAAGGAACTGTCGCCAGGTAGCCATCATGTAGATCAACAGCTTCAGGAAAACAACAATTAAGGTGCCAAGTCACAAATAATGTAAAACCTATGGCTATCTATAATCAGCGAATAGAGGATACTGAGGCACCAACTGGGGATTGTGTAAAGAGGGTCACGTACTGATATTTGCAGGACCATGCATTAGCCTGGCCAAGAATATAGTATTGGCAGTGAGCCGAATAACCTAAGCGCAGCAACCTCTCACACAAATGTCAGCTATGACAATGTTTTGCAGCAGCAGTATTGGGTGAATAAAGCCATCAGGTGAGTTAGCCAAAAACTGACCAGGTCACTACTGACTTTGCATGGAGCTCGCATTGGTGTTGTGTCTGGTGCTGTCTTGGGAGGTGGGGACACACAAGACATAGCCTACACTTTAACAGAATGGCAAAAGATAGACTAACTGAACTCATAAGTAAAAGTGGGGACACTGTCAGAAATTGTAAAATTCCTGTGATTAAAGGTATGACACACAAAACTTTTTTTAGGCTAAGTACCTCTTTCAGAGAGATTGCTTTAATGCAATGTATGTATAAATAAAGTGTAACATGGAAAATAAATTGTTTGAATAAGCTTACTGTTATGTCTCAGAATCTTAGAGGACTAAAACACAAAGTTAATGAATTTACTGCCCCTTTATATGATCTATACTGTCATAAGGAGGGTGATATATTAAGTCTGCCTGAGCATCACACAAATACAATCCAGATGTTACACATTGATGACTATAAATTAGTAACCTATTTCTAGTTGGAAAACATAGACAAAGGAAGGGTTGTTACATGGTAAAAATAACATTGTATGGTAAAAATAAAATCATATGAAATAGTTAGAAAATCAGAGCAGCAGTAGAATTTATTTTGAATTACACAGGACACTGTGCTCCCTTAAGAAAATTATTTAAAAAATAAACTTCTGTACAATGTCTGATATTATTAATGGAAATAATGAAATCAAATTTGCACAGGCAATAATTAAAAGAGAAACTGGAAAATCCTTTAAGGTACATGTGGACTTTGTTAACAAAGAAAGAAGAATAATAATAAATGACAGCAATCTGGTGGCCAATATATTTAATAATCACTTTCTGGAAGTAGCTCAGAAGATCGGAGTGGACAATTCAAAAGAAGCAATGCCAAAAGAAATTAACAATGTAGATATCTCTCTTACACATAAAAATTCTCAAGCAGTTGATAATATCTCGACTAAATGATCTAAAATCATGTTCTTTGCATATAAGCAATGCATGAGGGTCACACCATAAGAAACGCACACTTTTTTTTTTCAAAAATCTAGCTTTTGTTCTACATCTTTGCTATTAATGGAGGTTACAGAAATATTCTTTCCACTTTTATTCTAATTTAATTCAACTTTTTTCCACACGTCGCAATGCGATAGCACTCTGTCAAAATGGCTCGATGCTCGTCTGAAGCAACATGCTGTTATACAGTTCCTGTGTTGTTAACAAGATACTGAAAAAGTTGCACTGGGGTGACGCTGCTGATCACAGTACAGTTAATCAATGGGCAAGCAGATTATCTGGTGAAAGTGAATACAGTCATACTCGGAACCTCCTGTATTGTGGCAAACCAAGCACTGCACAGCACCTTGAAAATGTACAAATACCCAAAATCTGACAAATATACAACCGTGGGCCTAGAAGTGATTGTGTGCAGAATACTGAGGCAGCTGAAGTTGAAAAAGTTTGCATTTGGTGGGTTCCAAAAGAAACACAGAAGACAGTGTGCAGTGAATTTTTGGAACAGCACAAGAATTCTGGAGATTTCCTATCAAGAATTGACATGGGAGGTTTGAAGACAATGACTCACTTGCTCCCAACCAGTGCTGGGTCTGACTTCTACCATGCAGGTATACAGGTCTTAGTTCCACAGTAGCATAAGGTAGTTGAAAGGAATGGAGGTTATGTGCAAGAGTGATATTTTGTCTCTCAAGAACGCGTCCACTTACTGTAAAAATATCAAAGGCATGGAAAATAAATTGGATATTTTTAAAAAAAGGAAGTTGTGCATTTCTTTTGGAGCCACATTTGTATTCAGTTATATATATATTCTCCCTTACAAAATTGGTAATAAGACAGATATTAAGACGCAGTCTCACTGTTTACCCCCACCCCACCCCTCCTTCCTCTAAGTGGACAAGAACTGTAACACATCTACCCCTAAGTAAAATACTTAGTCAATCTCAATTTGAATTTCAAACAGGTCTATCAACAAAAATGTCATTTTTCGATTCATGAATCAGATTATGCAAAATTTAAACAACAAAGTACTACAAACTGGTATTTTCTGAGAGTTCATTTGATTGTGCAGTTCACAGTATTCTCTTAGTGAAGCTAAAATATTATTGTATCAGAGGTCTTGATTGAAAACTGGTTTTCATCCTATCTAACTAAAAAGATACAGAGTTTTATACAAAGAAACCTAGAGAGTGTACTCAATGGAACATCTTCAGACGAGGGAACAAAGACTAGGTGTACCACACTGACTGACATTGGGTCCACTTTTGTTCTTGATACACATACACAATCTGCCATGACATAACCTAGAAATGGAAATAATTCCCTTTGATGACAATGATAGTATTATAACTAGGGACCAGAAAAATTCACATTCTGCGATAAATGCAAAGCAGATGTGAATCCTGCCTCAAAATGTGAAATTACTTAACAGACGCTATTTCATAGCAAATTGTATCCGGATGTACTATTTTGTCAGAGGTAGTTTGAAATAGCTTTATTTTCTGTGTATAAATATCAAATATGTAACCAATTTTCAGTTACTGGTATTACACATCATCTGTGAAGTCCAATTTGGAAATATAATGCGTGTTGTTTGTTTGTTAGCTAAAGCTCAAAATATGGTACAATGCAGACACTTTTATTGTGACAAATTAGTTAATGAATGTTTACAACTGTGGTTGCAACAAATACCACTACAGGTCGGGCCTGAACTACTACATTAACAATACTCTGCTAACCTCAACAATCAACTGCATGGTAGCCATCCCCAAATACTTTGATTTGTGCATTGCTCGTCGTTTTATTTTCTTATTTTGAAATAAGTGAAGCGACTAATCCTCGTCCATCACAGATTTCGATTACGATCTTATAAAGTCAGAAGAGATCAGTGATCTCTCCGACAACATGTCAGTTCTGCTGTAAAGACTGGTGCACTGTGAAAGGGAGGCGAAGTGCTTTTCCCCTACAGTGCTCCTCTTCCCTCTAGTTGTCAAAATTCTCGTTTGTTTACCTTCAAGGCCATCTGCCACAACAGCCTGTAGGGACCGCACTGTTAATGTTTTTTGAATGTGCCAATATTCTTCTCCTAATGTTAAGAAAGAGTTACCATATGTTTGGTCCTGCTTCTACACTAACTGGCTCATCAGTTCTACCCATAGCATTGTCGACCAAGCATGGGTAGTGCAGTTACGAATGCTCACAAAATACCGAAATAAATAGTCTGAAGATTTTGTTATCATCAAATTGGACAAAGGCATATAACGTACAGAAACACCTTAAATCGGCAACACATTCAATTCACCAGCAGGAAAATGGTGCTGATTTTCGACAGAACAATCATTTTTGAAAGCTTAAATACATCCAAATGAAGAAAACAAAGGCCATTTCAGAAGAAAAATGTGCTGAAGTTTTTGCAAAAGCAAACATTCCAGTCACAAAGTTCCCAATTATCACTCTTTTTTTTTAACAGTCAGTTTCAAAGAACCAAGATTTTGTCTGTCTTCACTAATGCAATGTGATAACGTGTTAAATATGTGCATCTGATCAATAACAAAAATTTTGACAAAAATAGAGGCAAATTTTGCAAAAAATATATGCAAATTCTGGCAAAAATATATGTGAATTTTGCCAAAAATAAATGCTACATTTTCCAAATCAAGCCTAATGGACAAAATACAATATTTGAAAAAGTTCTTGAAAATTAATAACTGGTTCTCTGCAAATAAGACTGTCACTGAATGTATATAGAACTTAATACATGCAGTCCTGCACTACACAAAATCCGAGCATGGCATCAGTAATGAATCCATGAAGGTAAATCAATAAACTCTTAAAACTTTCTACTGATAAGAACTTTAACTGGATGTCACATGTTACTGATTTTCTCGCATATCTAAAACCTGGAATTGTAATACGTGGTGTCCACTCCAATTGAGCGTATTGAACACAACCTCACAACGCATTAACTCTCTTATGAAATTTGGTGCCGAGAATCAATCACAAAGCAAAAGCCATGATGACATTCATAAATATAACATTAGGAGGTAAAATAATCTTTGACCATTTAACCAGTGTTAGAGAGGGAGAGGGAGAGAGGGAGGGGGAGGGAGAGAGAGAGAGAGAGAGAGAGAGAGAGAGAGAGAGAGAGAGAGAGAGAGAGAGAGAGAGAGAGAGAGATATTGCAAAATTGACTTATTCCACATCATAGTGAGTGTGTGCAATTATGATCCATGGAACATGAAAATGACTACACTAAGCTAAATCAAACACAATTACATATTACATTAGGAACTAAAAAATACCACTGCAATCACTGAAAACATACATCTCTGTTTCAGAGACTGGCTTAGTTAGTGTAAATAAAATATGTGATTACGAACAAACCAGTCTCTTTACTTGGAGACGTGAATTCCTACTGTAACATTTCATTAAATAATAAAAAATATATATATCTTCAACATTATTACTGTGAGGAACAGTCTGATGTCACTCACTACAGGTCTTACAATCCTTCAACTTCTCCTTGAAGAACACCTATGCTTCCGAGGCCAGTGTTTCATTCATCTGAGCAGTTGTGCATTGTCATGGCACAGGTTTTGGTAGAGTAGTTTTCCTACACACTGTACCTCTAAGGTGTAGTCATTTAATGTGAATCATACCAGAGAAGAATGGCCCTATGATTACACCTGCTCAAATTCCCTTTGGTGACAGACGGTTTTCCTTGTTTATTCAATCATTTGTCCAATCTCTTTGCCTTTCTGCCCTAAATAGGATACTTATTGGTCAGTGTAAAAACTGGCTGGGGTAAAAATAAATGCAGTAGTACATGTAAAACTGTGGGCTTTAAGAAATAATTGTTCAGTTAACAACATGTTGCATATGTATAGAGAAATTTGCAGGTTACTGATGTGAGTGATGTGCCATCAATAGTGATAGACAAATCAGTAGCAGCACAAACAGTGCAACATGCCAGATAATACTAGGAAAGGCACAGCAGTTGGATGTTAATATGAATGGATTATCAAGACAAAGCAGAAATTGGTGAGTGTGTTTACTGAGGATATCAGTTGACCTGTACATATGAAAATGTACAGTATTTTAGATGATATATCTAAAAGAAGAAGTGGCTCTGAGCACTATGGGACTCAACTGCTGTGGTCATAAGTCCCCTAGAACTTAGAACTACTTAAACCTAACTAACCTAAGGACATCACACACATCCATGCCCGAGGCAGGATTCGAACCTGCGACCGTAGCGGTCGTGCGGTTCCAGACTGTAGCGCCTTTAACCGCTCGGCCACTCCGGCCGGCTTCTAAAAGAAATTACATCAGTCTATCCATTAGCATTAAAGCATGGATGAGACATTTAATCACTTTAGAGGTAGTGTCAGTACTTGTGAACTCGTTTCCCCTCAACCAATCATTACAATATTTAATCTTGTTCTAGAAACCAAAACAATGTCCTGTTTAGAAGGAAAATCTGGATGAAAAAGTTCATTGACTGCTGACAGCACGTAGTTTTGCACACCTAGATGGAAATCCTGCAGAGTTGAAGAGCCACAATGTTCAAGATCATACTAAGTATTGATGATGTAATGCAGAAATATTTAAATGCAGATGTGAAAGTTTCACTTTCAAAAAAGAAACAGTTGTATTGGGGAACTGAATTAAACCTATGTGATAATATGATGAAATGGAAGACTAATGGAGTAAGATCTAAATATAACAGCTTGAAAACATAGTGAAATGGAAATAAAAGCTAATGAAATTAAACAATTATTATTCACAACAGTAGGACAAAGAAGTAAAAGAATTAAACAATAAAGCAGACCTAACAAAAGCTGAAAAACTGATTGGATACAGAAAAAAAGTACGAGTAATGCTGAAAGATGTGTAAGTTGAACTATTAACTCAGTCATACAACAGTTTTTCTCCCCCCCTTATAGTTTCTATTCTTCTTCATTTCTTCCACTTAGCTGGTCTGCTTCTTTCTTCTTATTCTTCTCATCACTAATTTTTAATATTAATTCCAGCCCCAAATTTTATATCGCTTTTAATGGTAACACTCTGCTCTTATTGTACATAGGTACAGTCAAACAACCAGCTGGTTCCCTCTTCCTGAATAATATTGGTAGTTTCCCTGCAATTGAACAACACAGTTCCCAACTATTGACCTCTGTATGATTCATCTTCTCTTCTACTTTTTTTTTATATCATTTAAGAGAATAGTATCAAACACCTCTGTTTAAGTCTGAGATTCGGTATTTACATATTGAAATTGTTGTATGGCACTTTTCTTTGTTTTTTACATTTATCTTATTAGAATTTCACTGTCAGGTATTTATATCTGATTCTTTCATTTTTTTGCTTTCTCATTAATTACAAAAAAACATACCATTTTTACAGTTGCTAAGAATTTCTGGAATATTATGAAACCAAATTTCAGTGTTGGATAAATATATTTCCCACCAATTACTGGATACATTCTGACAGTCTTCTTGTGACAAAGATGAGTCACTGCTTTCTGAATCAGTAGTTTCAGTAGGTGGCTGCGTTACTTGTCCATCTCCTTTGCAAACATCTTTTCCCTATGTGAAACAAGAGCCATTAGTTCTCTAACAATGTATCTTTTTTGTTTTACACATTTGTCAAAATCCAAGAGCTTTTACTATAACTGTGGCAGAAATCTTATAATACTGTGCTTAGCAAGTCAATAAACGAGTTAGAAATGACTGTAGAATCAATTATGCAGTGAATACTCAGATATCAATTAATTATACTGCTTGACAATTGCTAAAGAACAGAGACACTGTGGGACAGAAAGAATTGCAGGCAATGATGGACAGAATGAAACACAGTACATACATAACAGACATGGAGTGGTAGATTTATAATAAAAAATGGTACAGATTTAACCACGTGATAAAGCAGGATAACAGACATAAATAACATTTATGTTTGACTCGGATCAGACTCTCAACATAAAGGTCGATATCGGACGCTCAATAAGGAATACGCCTTCCTCAGGCACTAAAGCACATTTTGCACCTGTTATTCATGCTGGTTACCAAACTATCGGGGAGTTCCTGGGGCACACTGTCCCGCCCTCTCTCAAGGCAGTTTCCAGTTCTTGCTTGGTTTGGGAAGGAGGTGTTCACTGAGAAACAAGTCTGCTAAGAGCATCCCAGATATGCTCTATAGGGTTTAGATCTGTGGAGTACCCAGGCCACTCCATACATTCAATATCTTCATTTTCCAGTGTGTCTGACACCTCAGCAGTACTGCATGGGTGGGCACTGTCACCCATAAATGGAAACTCAGGACATACTACACCCCTAAAAAGACAGACATGATTCAGAATAATCTCCGTGCAACACCGCCATGTTGTAACAGGTCCACACAAAGATACGAGGTGGTGTTCAGCCATTGTGAATAATGCCTGCCCACACCATAACACCACGGCCATCATACTGATGACATTCATGAATATTTTGTGGCATGTAACATATTTCCCTCTCTCTCTCTCCACACTAACTGGTGGCTTGAAACATTTGAGGCTGTGAAGTGGGATTTGTTGAAGAAAATCACTCAGGGCCAGTGAAATATTTGTTCCTTTTCGTCGCTTGAGCTATGTATTGATCCTTTCGAGGTGTGATGGTCCATCTACAACCATTGGCAGGCCTCTGCATAGCATTTCCACCTTCAGCAGTACTTTTTAACCATGAGATGACAATTTTGGACAGAACCATTACTGTGGCTACAGTGGTGACATTATGACCAGTTTCAAGCCCTCCAACTGCTCATACACGATTGTAAGCACTCAAATGATGTCTCACAGACATGTTGTCATATCACACAAAATGTTGCACTAATCTGTTCGCAACAACCTTCATCATGTATTGTACTACATGAACTGCCTATTCCATACAGAGCATTTGTGCATAGGCTTTGCTGTAGTTAACACAATCCAACCTCTACATTTCCCTTTATCATCATTCGTAGGGTGTATTCTAGCAACTGTTGGTTGTTGCATAGTAATTGACATTTGTTACTTAGCAATTGCCAAGCAGTGTATATTTACCCATATAACATCAATCTACACCGCAACCCTTAGTCTTCTCACACATGAGTACCTCAACTCTTGCAAAAAAAATAAATCCTTGAGTTTCACCCAAAAAACACATACATCCTCTCAGCAGTATCTGAACAATCCTTGATAAATTGCTGTTCAAACTTCCATCCGTAAATAAGATACATTCACTGGCTGGCACTGGAAGACCTCACACACATGAAAAATAAATGACTTCTGTTTTTCTTCCATTATAGACAGAAACCTGTGCTATTTGTCTTATTTAAATTCTTTCAGCATGGTAACTTTTTCACACTGTTCTGACACACTTCAACTATCTATGGCTAAGCAAGAGTTTCTATTAAGAATAACTCTGCATGATGATTACAGCTTTCAAGTCACTCGAGCTTCCTTTACGATTTCACACAGCAGTTTGTAAACTATTTCATTACTTTTGGTCACGCAGTGAGGCTATATAAAATAATTATTATCTTTTATTGTAGTGATGAAAAATGCAATAAATATAATAATTTTTTTGGTGTTGATATTCTTCTGTCTTTCCTTGTTTGCTGATAAAAACTTGTGAGATATTCTACCTTATGCAAGACACTGTTGGTTTGTTTTACTCTTTGCAAACATGTTTCAGCACTTTATGTGCTATAATCAGTCAGACATTTTTATTTTCCAGTATGAAAATTATTATAATACAGTTAGACTTGAATTTTGACCCAAAGTTATTTATGTACATACACTATGTGATCAAAAGTATCCAGACACCTGGCAGAAAATGACTTACAAGTTCGTGGCGTCCTCCATCAGTAATGCTGGAATGCAATATAGTGCTGGCCCACCCTTAGCCTTGATGACAGCTTCCATTCTCGCAGGCATACATTCAATCAAGTGCTGGAAGGTTCCTTGGGAAATGGCAGCCCATTCTTCACGGAGTGCTGCACTGAGGAGAGGTATCGATGTCGGTCGGTGAGGCCTGGCACGAAGACGGCGTTCCAAAACATCCCAAAGGTGCCCTATTAGATTCAGGTCAGGACTCTGTGCAGGCCAGTCCATTACAGGGATGTTATTGTCATGTGACCATTCTGCCACAGGCTGTACATCATGAACAGGTGCTCGATCATGTTGAAAGATGCAACTGCCATCCCCGAATTGCTCTTCAACAGTGGGAAGCAAGAAGGTGCTTAAAACATCAATGTAGGCGTGTGCTGTGATAGTGCCATGCAAAACAACAAGGAGTGTAAGCCCCCTCAATGAAAAACATGACCACACCATAATGCCACCGCCTCCAAATTTTACTGTTGGCACTACACACGCTGGCAGATGATGTTCACCAGGCATTCGCCATACTCACACCCTGCCATCAGATTGCCACATTGTGTACCATGATTCATCACTCCACACAACATTTTTCCACTGTTCAATTGTCCAATGTTTCTGCTACTTACACCAAGCGAAGCTTCATTTGGCACTTACCGGCATGATGTGTGGCTTATAAACAGCCACTCGACCATGAAATCCAAGTTTACTCACCTCTTGTCTAACGGACATAGTACTTGCAGTGGCTCCTGATGCAGTTTGGAATTCCTGTGTGATGGTCTAGATAGATGTCTGCATATTATACATTATGACCCTCTTCATCTGTTGGCAGTCTTTGTCAGTCAACACACGAGGTTGACCTGTACACTTCTGTGCTGTATGTGGCCCTTCATGTTTCCACTTCACTACCACATCGGAAACAGAGCACCTAGGGATGTTTAGGAGTGTGGAAATCTCTTGTACAGACATATGACACAAGCGACACCCAGTCACCTGACCACGTTCAAAGTTCGTGAGTTCCGCGGAGCACCCCATTCTGCTCTCTCACGATGTCTAATGACTACTGAGGTCATTGGTATGGAGTACCTGGCAGTAGGTGGCAGCAAAATGCACCTAATATGAAAAACATATGTTTTTGGGGGTTCTGGATACTTTTGATCACATAGTGTATGAAGGAGCAATAGCTAGGCATCAAATTTGCATTCGTTTATACGTGTAGTTAATTGCTCAATGTCACTTAACTGATATATCAAGGTGTATACGCGGACAAGGAAAAATAATTCCCAGATTTTTCCCGGATCTCCCGGTTAACAATACATTTTCTCCCGGATGAAAATACACTTTTCCCGTGTTAAGCGACAGTGTATTTTCCGTCGAAACTGTAAAACTTATCAAACCTTTGAATGGATGTAGTTTTATACAGCGGCGTAGAATTTCTCGACACTTTAGAAAACGAAACTCAGAGGGAAAAAACACGTTTTGGAAATATCTTTGATATGCAGCAACATGTACGGTGCATATTTTCGTATCACGAAAGTATAAATCCGAGTTCCACCAACAGGAAAAGTTAATGGTTTAAGTAACTACATATAGTGTTGCTACAAGAAAAGAAAATCTTTCGCATATAATATTTGTCTCGAAGATTAATAAGTTACAATAGAAGAAGCTTTCACATATAATGTTGATCTGTTACACTTTAAGATACGTCACACAAACACGCCAGTAAAATTTTTAATACCGACATAAATCTCTGATCTTCTGGGCTCGAAATTTTTCTAAATGGCTTGTCATCAAAGAGTTGATTTTTAAATGAGAGCAAACGCTCTGTGATTTAAGAAATTCATCGTACATTCTCACACATAGTTCATCTTGCGTAAAAGGAAATTTACTTTGAAAATAACACTTTTTGAACCACAATTCGTAATATTTTCCCGTGAGCTGTTAGATTCATTTCAGCAGTTGCCAGAGCGCGCCAGATAAGAGGCGTGACCGCGCTTGCGCAGCTACGGTGACGTAGGAAGCCCGTATGTCCGTAAGTGTGAAACATTAAAACATCTTACTTACATTATGTCATAAGAAACAAGACATCTGAGGATACTCCAAGAGCATCGGAATTTCGGAACCGTACTAAACTGCATAGTTCGCCTTAAAGCGCACATTTGTATGTTCAGATTCCCAATGACATATGCCTCGAGCTGATATTAAGCTTTTCGATATGGTTTTCAGGACGTAAATTTTCTTGGAGTACCAGTACCGTACTTTATTATCTCATGTTTTGTTCTTTATTATGGCATATTGCCATATGTGCTAGAAGATGAAAACGTGCACTTGAAATGCAGCGAACAGTTGAAACTAGCCAATAGTGTGGAATTAAACACTTTGTTTCAAATAAATTTACTGCTTCAGCAGGAAAGCTTAATAAAAGCCAGATTTCTTTAGCAAACCGACAAAAATATCTTTATTGTTTAACAAGGTGATTAATGCCACTGCTCTGCTCACCAGAACGTCAAAAATTTAAAAACGGCTTTTCAAAAATAAGTTCATTTTGTAACGCACATGTTTCTGAAGAGTCTGATGCATAAAACGTATATCCTCGAGCAAATGTAAGACATGTTATTTTGTCTTTAGTGCGCCGAAATGCAGTGTCACACCTCTTCAACAACGTTCTTATACCGTTTGTCACGGTATTTCGCTTCACTGTATTTCGCTCTGTGGAACTCAAATGTGTATATTTTGTAATGGATGCCATCAAACTATCTCAGAACAGTGGAAATTAAAATGTCCTGTAGTGCTTCTCCTGCTCCCAGTTGGCCGGTTTGACATCCTGCCCTTATAAAAAATAAAAAAAATAAAAATAAAAAAAATAAAATAAAAAATAAAAATAAAAAATCGCAATTATGACTTGATGGGATTATCTGTAACCGGGAGAACAAGAACTCTTCACAAAATCTGGACTCTTTATTGCCTATTAGTTAATAACTTGCTCTTCTGTGTAACAAAATTAAATATAGGATACCGAAAACCAGTACAGACAAGAGACAGGCAAGACAGTACACAATTTCTTCAATCCTTAGGTCCTAGCAATTTTTCTCTCTAATCTTGCTGCAGCTTTACGTGGCGTGCTTTGCTTTCTGCGAAAGGATTATTACCTCATCAAAGTTCGTCAAACTTTTAGCTACATGAAAAATCAAAATGTCATTGTTTAATACTGAAAAAGCTGTTAATACAAATAACATCCAAGACTGGTGTGCCGGCCGGAGTGGCCGAGTGGTTCTAGGCGCTACAGTCTGAAACCACACGACCGCTACGGTCACAGGTTCAAATCCTGCCTCGGGCATGGATTTGTGTAATGTCCTTAGGTTAGTTAGGTTTAAGTAGTTCTAAGTTCTAGGGGACTGATGACCGCAGAAGTTAAGTTCCATAGTGCTCAGAGCCATTTGAACCAAGACCAGTGTGGTTTCTCGATCTGTTTACATTTATTTTGTCACTGTGTGCTGGATAAAACAAAATAGGCCTTTCCAATATTGCAGCAATTGTACCACACACTAAATAAGCGAGACTGTTTTGGCAATAATGATCATTTTTATAGTACGACAATATTATTCACGAAGTATCAATACGAAATACTTATTTGGCCTGCTACAATCAAAAAGCTTTGTTTGGAAATAGTTTCACATTTCATTCATACACTCCAGATTCTCATGCATGAGACCAGAATGTAGTAGAACGAAATTTTTGTATATATTTGGAATTGTCATATTCTTCCATAATTTGTGTGATGTCCCCGTTTCTTCTCCTTCCTTGTTCTAACAATCAATCTTGCCATCACTAATTCTGTAACTATTCCTACCACTGTCAAAACTCTTTCTCCGCTTAAATTTAGTAACCCTGTCACAATCACCGGTTTAGTTATCCAGCGATTATTCTCCGGTTAGGCATTATTACGTGTTCGTACAATGCGTTTTCCGCGCTACTCCCAGAATCGAACTTAAGCAGCTGCTAGCCGGGGACTACAACTGGCCCTGTCTAGTGTAGCGATCTGGCCAAAAATTTTCCGTTAGGATTTCACTTTCACACCGAGAAGATAATACATAATCTTTCTTAACTGTTATTCCTGTTAGCCGTTTATTTCCACTCTGGTAGTCTGAAGTTATGGATTTCGCTAGTAATTATAACAGCGCTGAACATTTGCAAACCGAATCAACCACATAAACAAGCAGCAGTTGCCATTCACCGGTTCGGCTTTACTCTGCTCAGCTCGTATAGCCCCGTCCCGTTCTGTCTGCAGGAAAGATAATTTCTAGATGCGACGAGGATTCCCTTGGCAGAGACATCATGTACACTATGCACACATTCAAAAATCAACTTATAATTCATTCAGAAATCAACTTAAAATGTGTTCAAAAATGTCCAAAAATCAGCAGGGGTGTGTTTCAAAATCATATGAATAATCGATAGACTGACATGCACTGGATGCTAGGTGCTTTGTGAAACGAGGTTTTTTTCCCTCTGGAATATAGATTTGTCCCCTCCCCCTGAAACTGCCGCTCGGTTCTGATACCCCGGTTTGAAGACCCACCTCCGTCCAACACTAGATCCGGGCTGCTGCGTACGCGTTAATCTGGCAGCTTGGGCGTGCTAGTAAAATTTTTCCGGGTAGCCCATGTGACTGGTTGCTGCTTACACAGCAATCAGCCACATTTCTGAAGCCAGAAGAGGGAGAAGGTATTACTCATACGCAACTCAACTGCGCGTGTGCACGAGCCCGCTCGTAACTGCTTAAATGAATCTAATGTAAAGAGTTGTGACGTCACGCTCATCGGAGGCTATTTGCTGTTATGACGCATTGCATAGTCTTCCTAAAGCCTTTCACACATTTTGCTGTTGGCAGACGCTTGTACGTGCACTGTGTTATTTTATATGGTGCATTTCCTTTGCAATGTAAGTTTTATTTTCGTTTCCTCTCTCTCTCTCTCTCCCCCCCCCCCCCCCCCCCCCAATTTACAGGAAACCTATCACGACCAGCACAATTATCCACAACCTGTCCAATCACTCCGTAACACACCAGCAAGCCAGTTTCAGATACGTACTACACAGACTGAACAGAACACATGAATGAAAACTACGAAGAAGAACTAAACATACTAAAGCAAACAGCAATGGAGAATAGCTATGATACAAAGATACTAGATAAAAGAAACAACAAAACACAGAAATAGACAATATGTAGTCATAAAAACACACACACACACACACACACACACACACACACACACACATACACTAAAAGAAAAAAGCGAATTGCATCTCTTCTACCTTCTCAGTCACCGCATGTCACTGTCATCACACATACAGTAAAGTTCGTGGATAACAGTAAACACTTTGAAATTCATGAACCACCCATCAAATAAACATGCAATGAAACAAATGAACAGCAAACAGCTGCAATGACACATTAAATGACAACATAAACCTTATGTACTGTGATAAAATAAATAAAATTGGCGTGAAACTATCAGAACTTCTGTTATAAAGAAAGTAAGTGCCTTAATCCATCTTAAACAATGGAAATAAAGTCTAGAAGAACCAAACATCTTAAGTAACAAGGTAAATAAAGTGTGGAAGTTGCAAATGCACCTTATTAGCATCATGTAAGGTATGTGCAAATCTTCATAAATATTTATTATCCAAACCTGTATTCTAGTCCTTATTTTCACCAAAACAAAAACCTACAGTATTTTGTGTATCAGTCAAGTGAAATTGTGCAATTAACTACATATATCAACCAATGCTAATTTGATGTATAATTATTGCTCCTTTATAAGTATATAAATAACTTTAGGCTGTAATTAAAATGTAAGAGAATCATAATAATTTGCATACTTGCAAATAAAAATATCCTACTGCCGATAGAAAAAGAAGTGCTGAAACATATTTAGCAAAAGTAAAACAAACATACAAACAGCGTCTTGCATCAGGCAGAATATCTCACCAAAATTAATATAACTATGACAATGATTACAATGACCAAAATAATTACAGACAGCAAAATAATTATAGATACAAGAATAGTTACGATTACTAAAACATAAACAGTGACACAAAAAGTTAACATGTCTTGGAACATTGAGCAACTACTGAACAATTAAAAAAAAAATTGGAAAAGATGAAAGTTCTAGCAAGATGTAAATAATTTGGGACCATTCACCAAATAACAGAAGCTTTGAGTCACTGACACACACACACACGGCAGACAATGAAAATTATATTCTGATTAAAATTACTTGATAACTGAAACTTCATGCATTGGAGCTGGTTTTCTCATATCTGAGTGCTCAATGCCATGCCCAAACCATTCACCACTGCCAAACCATCACAATAATTGGTCAGTTCACTTCCAATTCCCTGTTCAGTTCTCTTTCTTTATGCATTTGAGTCCTGAATCATGTGTCGGCACTTCTATTTTGTACTTCATCACACACACACACGACGATACAGATGGAACAATCACATTTCCTACGCACCGCTAAACAAATTCTACTGGATATTTCTGCACAAGACTCAATTCAGATTCACATTTACAGTTATCGTAAATACAGAGATCAGCTTACATTAGGTAAGCTTCGCACAATGTTGTTGAAGCTAAATTTTTCAAGGGTGCAATTCATCATTGTGACTGGGTCAAAATTCCCACTTAGCCCAAAGTTGCGGCCTAGCATAATAATGGTAAGCATATAAGCCTGATGTGTATGTCATAAGTTTGAAACTCGTCAAATGCACTGCAATTTTTTTAATTTTTAAATCAAACCAAAAGAGTCTCATTACTATTTTTATTCAATTAATTGGTTTAAATGTATTTTTTTTTATTTCTAATACTTTGTCGCATCATTTTCATCACTGTATTGACTTTTTTATTCGTTCTTCTTTTCTTCCCATCATACTTTTTTTGTTTGGATTCTACCTGTGTCGCCTGTAATCTGCAACAAAGTGCAACATGAACTTCTCATCAGTCGGTAACGTGGCAGGTCATGCAGCCAGTGGGAGGATAGCTTCAGGTAAACAATGATAGCAAGAAATTACAGTTTACTGTTAGCGCTGAAAATGAATTTTTTCTGTCTTCAGTTTGCTCATAGTTTTTATTGCCATGAATGAAGTGATCGTGATTTTAGTTCTGCCGCATAGTGCTAACCGCCGTTCTCCCATATACATTGCAGATGTCAGTGTTGTGGTTAGCTTAGGAAACGAGTTTAAATAGAGGGCTACAAAACATGTCATCTGGCACAGTTTAGTCATTGGTCATTCAAGATCAGCTGTCGACAGACTGTCTCGCATTTTCAACACACCTCACAGCATCCACTTCCAGCACTGCTCCGTTTTACATGTTAAGTGAAACACACACACACACACACACACACACACACACACACACACACACACACACACACTTGCAAACAAATGCCTATGACCCTACATAATGCCGGCCGAATGCACAATGCACAGTGCATCCAACTGGCCCTATACAGGGTGTTACAAAAAGGTACGGCCAAACTTTCAGGAAACATTCCTCACACACAAATAAAGAAAAGATGTTATGTGGACATGTGTCTGGAAACGCTTAATTTCTATGTTAGAGCTCATTTCAGTTTCGTCAGTATGTACTGTACTTCCTCGATTCACCGCCAGTTGGCCCAATTGAAGGAAGGTAATGTTGACTTTGATGCTTGTGTTGGCATGCGACTCATTGCTCTACAGTACTAGCATCAAGCACATCAGTACGTAGCATCAACAGGTTATTGTTCATCACGAACGTGGTTTTGCAGTCAGTGCAATGTTTACAAATTCGGATTTGCCAGATGCCCATTTGACGTATGGATTAGCACGGGGCAATAGCCGTGGTGCGGTACATTTGTATCGAGACAGATTTCCAGAACGAAGGTGTCCCGACAGGAAGACGTTCGAAGCAATTGATCGGCGTCTTCGGGAGCACGGAACATTCCAGCCTATGACTCGCGACTGGGGAAGACCTAGAATGATGAGGATACCTGCAATGGACGAGGCAATTCTTCGTGCAGTTGACGATAACCCTAATGTCAGCATCAGAGAAGTTGATGCTGTACAAGGTAACGTTGACCACGTCACTGTATGGAGAGTGCTACGGGAGAACCAGTTGTTTCCGTACCATGTACAGTGTGTGCAGGCACTATCAGCAGCTGATTGGCCTCCACGGGTACACTTCTGCGAATGGTTCATCCAACAATGTGTCAATCCTCATTTCAGTGCAAATGTTCCCTTTACAGATGAGGCTTCATTCCAACGTGAACAAATTGTAAATTTTCACAATCAACATGTGTGGGCTGACGAGAATCCGCAAGCAATTGTGCAATCACGTCATCAACACAGATTTTCAGTGAACATTTGGGCAGGCATTGTTGGTGATGTCTTGATTGGGCCCCATGTTCTTCCACCTACGCTCAATGGAGCACGTTATCATGATTTCATACAGGATACTCTACCTGTGCTGCTAGAACATGTGCCTTTACAAGTACGACACAACATGTGGTTCATGCACGATGGAGCTCCTGCACATTTCAGTCGAAGTGTTCGTATGCTTCTCAACAACAGTTTCGGTGACCGATGGATTGGTAGAGGCGGACCAATTCCATGGTCTCCACGCTCTCCTGACCTCAACCCTCTTGACTTTCATTTATGGGGGCATTTGAAAGCTCTTGTCTACGCAACCCCAGTACCAAATGTAGAGACTCCTCATGCTCATATTGTGGACGGCTGTGATACAATAAGCCATTCTCCAGGGCTGCATCAGCGCATCAGGGATTCCATGCGACGGAGGGTGGATGCATGTATCCTCGCTAACGGAGGACATTTTGAACATTTCCTGTAACAAAGTGTTTGAAGTCACACTGATACGTTCTGTTGCTGTGTGTTTCCATTCCATGATAAATGTGATTTGAAGAGAAGTAATAAAATGAGCTCTAACACGGAAAGTAAGTGTTTCCGGACACATGTCCACACAACATATTTTCTTTCTTTGTGTGTGAGGAATGTTTCCTGAAAGTTTGGCCGTACCTTTTTGTAACACCCTGTATAAAGGCACAGATGTGTGTGTGTGTGTGTGTGTGTGTGTGTGTGTGTGTGTGTGTGTGTGTATTTCTATCCAGCTCGTGTAAGCCTCATGCCTCGGTAGTGTGTTTACATTTTAGAGCGTGCAGTTGCGGCTGTAGCAGTTATAAAGCTAAGTACTGACAAAGTTATTTGTGCTCTGTTATACAGTTTTTAAATTTAACAGTTTTCAGTGGTGTTTCGTGCTGTTTGTGGCGAAATAACAATTTAATAAACTTTCGAAAACATTCGCTCACTGTGCTTTTTAGAGTTTTCTGTGCACTGAACTCGTTTAGTAAATTTCAGGCTTTTGTTTTCAGCTGATGTTTCTTATTGTTTCTAGTGAAATTTTCATTCAATGTTTTAACTTCGTTGAATGTTCCAATGGTCACTTGAATTTTTGGTTTTAGCTAATAATTTTGTGAAATTTTGTTGGTGTTGGTGGTGGTGGTGGTGGTGGTGTAATACTACTAAAACAAGTAGCTGCTTTCTTAGTAGACAGAGAATTTCCAGACTGCTATTGTTAGTTCTATAAAAAGTTCTACTGATGTAACTGAACTTAGGTAACATAGACGTATAGTCTTCTTCAGTAGCTGTAAAATTTTACCATGAGTGAGAAGTGTGGGCTCTGTCTTAAGTTTGTGAGTAGAGGGTTACGGTGTCAGATTTGTTCAAAGTATTTTCATTGGGGGGGAATGCAGTGGGGAAGCCAGTGGGTATTCTACCAATATCCTCTCCTGGGAATGCAGTATCTGTAGTAGAAATAAGTTGATAGAGGAGCAGGAGCATAAGATCTGTAAACTTCAGGTGCAGTTACAATGTGCAAAGGAGGAACTAGATAGGTTGAGGAGGATGAAGGGTGGTGAAGAATGGGAACTGGCAGTTGGTAAGAAGGCAGCTAGGAGGAGGAGGTATTCAGACAGTTATACTTTGCGTATATGCAATAGATTAGACCAACTGTCAGAGTTGAGTGGAGAGGAGCCTCTTGTAGCTGTAGATGTAGAGAACATGCAGCAGTCCTCAGCAGTGAGGAGGCCTAGGTCAGTTGCAAAGTCTAATAGAAAGAAGAAGGTTCTGCTGCTAAGTAGTTCCCACGGTAGAGGTGTGGGCCAGCAGTTGCAGGAAGTGTTGGGGAGTGAGTACCAGGTCACCAGCATTGTGAAGTCTGGTGCAGAGTTGGCTCTTGACTGACAGCAGAGGGGAGTTATGTAGGAATTTTACGGAGGAGGATCAGGTAGTGATAGTGGGTGGGCCAGGGAACCGTCTTGATAGGGATGGGGAATATGATGTAGGTGGTGACCTGGTAAAGATAGCTACTCAAACTGGTGGCACTAATGTGCATTTCGTGCAACTGTTTCAGTGTCATGATCGGCCTAATCTTAATACGGCTGTTAGGCACGTCAACATGGGGCTGGGGAGGGCGCTGATGGCAGAGGGCATGGGTCACATTTCATTGGTGCCAGTTGGGTCTATCAGTAGATCAGATTTCACTAAGCAAGGCCTGCACCTCAATAGGTATGGGAAGGGGAGGTTGGCAAAGCTTATAGGTGACAGTGTAGTGAGTGGTGGTGGAATCACTCATGGAAAAATTCCTGTAATTGTTGGTGTTAGAGCTGCACTTTTTTTTTTAAATTGAGGTCAGCTGATAGGTATACCTGCTTAAAGGAAATCCCTCTAACTAAGGGCTCATCTTCAGATGACATCATGTTTCCAAGTAGTGAAGGAATTAGCATATTACATCAAAATATAAGAGGTATTATAGATAAAGTTAGTGTACTGCTTATAGATGTTGACTCTGAAATTACTGGTATATCAGAACATCACTTAAATAATTTGACGATTCAGAGGCATGGTAATAGGAGGAAATGAGAGAAAATGCCGTATGAAAATAGGGGGAAAGGAAATAGAGCAAGTGAATAACTTCAGTTACTTGGGAAGTGTAATAAAGGATGATATGTATTGCTCAGCAGAAATTAGGAAAAGAATTGCAATGGCAAAAGAAGGATTCAAGAGGAAACAGAAATTACTTTGTAGGCCACTAAACAAAAACCTGAGGAAAAGACTTGCCAAATGTTACATCTGGAGCATTGCACTGTATGGTGTGGAGGCCTGGACATTGAGGAAGGAAGATGAAAGAAGGTTGGTGGTACTAAAGATGTGGATATGGAGAAGAATGGAAAAAGTGAAATGGGAAGACTGAGTAAGGAATGAAGAAGTATTAAGGAGAGTTGGAGAAGAAAGATACATGCTGAAAGTAATCAGAAAGAAAAAACAGAACTGGAGTGAACATTGTTTGAGGATGGACTGTTTATTGAAGGAAGGAATCGAAGGAATGGTGGAGGGAAAAAGGGGAAGAGGAAAAAGAAGATATCAAATGCTGGACAATATCAAAGGAGACAAATTTTCAGAAATGAAACGACTGGCTATGGACAGACAAAAGTGGAAGAGGCTTAACCCATGACAAGACCTACCGTAAGGCAGAATACCATACCATACTACAACTACAACTACTACTACTACTACTATTATTTACCAGGATGTAAATTAGCTGGCTGTTTTTCAAGGAGTTCCTTGTGGAGTGGGGGAGTGGCTATGTACGTAAAAAACAGTACTCCATTTGAGTCCATAGATGTGTCACAACACTGCACTGAACGGCTATTTGAATATTGTGCAGCGGCAGTTAAATTTGTTGTTTATAGGTCCCCTAACTCTGACTTCAGAGCATTTCTGCTCAAGATAGAGAAGGTTCTTGATTCAGTTTGTAGGAAGTACCAGAAATTAGTTATATATGATGGTGCAAGGAAAAGGATGTTGGTAGATCTCCTAAATTCATATGATCTGATGCGGACTGTGTTTGTTCCAACTGTGGTGCAGGAGAACAGAAGCACAGCCAAAGACAATATTTTTATTCATTCTTCATTACTAGATGGGCATTCTGTTAGTAAAAGGGTGAATGGCCTTTCAGACCACGATGCACAAATTTAAAAGTAAAAGGCTTTTGTACTCAAACAAACGTCACATATAATTACAAACTATGTAGGAAAGTTAATCCAACAACAATAGAGAGTTTTTTAAACCTTATCAAGGAACAAGAGTGGCTGGATGTTTATAGTGCCAATAACATAGATGATAAATATAATGCTTTCCTTAACACATTTCTCATGCTCTTTGAGAGCTGCTTTCGATTAGAATGTTCTAAATGGGGTACTAACAGTAATAGGCAGCCTGGGTGGCTGACTAGTGGGATAAGGATATCATGTAGAACAAAGTGGGAATTATATCAAAATGTAAGAGAAGTAGTCATAATCAAGCTACAGTAGCCCATTACAAACAGTATTGTAAGGTGCTTGAAAATGTTATTACGAAGGCAAAGAGTATGTGGTATGCAAATAGAATAGCTTATTCACAGGATAAAATTAAAACCATATGGTCAGTTGTGAAGGAAGTGTCTGGTCAGCAGCACAAGGTTGACAATATAAAGTCAGTTCGTAGTAAAAATATTTCTGTTACTGATATATCAGATATATGTACAGTATTTAACAATCATTTTCTGAGCATTGCTGGTGAATTAAATAAAAATTTAGTTTCTACAGGGAATCACATAACTTTCTTGGCAAATGCCTTTCTGAGATTGATGTCTGAAATACTCCTCTGTGATAACAGACAAGGGGGAGTTTGAGTCAATAATTAAATCACTGAAGACTAAGGACTCTCATGGTTATGATGGAGTGGCTAGCAGAGAATTAAAGTACTGTGTTGCACATGTTAGCCCTGTATCTAGCCATATTTGTAATTTTTCCTTTAGGAATGGTCAGTTTCCTGAATGACTGAAGTAGTCAGTAGTAAAGCTGCTTTATAAAAAGGGAGAAATGGATAATGCAGATAATTTGAGACCTATTTCTATGCCAGCAGTGTTTGCTGAGGTTTTGAAAAGGCTGTGTATGTAAGGATAATTGATCATTTTATATCACATGATTTGCTATCAAATGTACAGTTTGGCTTTAGAAGTCGTTTAACAACTGAAAATGCTATATTCTCATTTCTCTGTGAGGTACTGGATGGGTTAAGCAAAAAGTTTTGAATGCTAGGCATAGTTTTTGATTTAACTAAGGCATTTGATTGTGTTGATCACAAAATATTGCTCGAGAAACAGGACCATTACGGAATACAGGGAGTAGCTCACAATTGGTTCACCTCTTACTCTAGCAACAGACAGCAAAAGGTCATTATTCACAATGTTGATAATGGCTGTGATGTGGGGTCTGAGTTGGTATGGTCAAGTGCGGGGTGCCCCAAGGAATCTGTGTTGGGGCTACTCCTGTTCTTTATTTATATAAATGATACAGTATTACGAATAACTCTAAAATATTTCTGTTTGCTTATGACACTAGCTTGGTAGTAAAGGATGTTGTGTGCAACATTGGTTCGGTTTCAAATAGTGCAGTTCGTGACGTAAGTTCATGGCTTGTAGAAAATGAACTAATGTCAAATCACAGTAAGACTCAGTTTTTACAGTTTCTAACACAATTCAACAAAACCTGATGTTTTTTCACAGAACTGGCATATGATTAGTGAAGCTGAAAATTCAAATTTCTAGGTGTTCAGATAGATAGTAAACTGTCGTGGAAAGCCCACATTCAGGATCTTAATGCTGCCATTTTTACTATTCAAACGGTATCTGAAATGAGTGATTGTTCAGCACGAAAATTAGTCTACTCTGCTTATTTTCATTCGGTTATGTCATATGGTATTGTATTTTGGGGTAACTCTTCCCATTCTAAAAGGCTCAGAAACAGGCAGCTCGGGCAATAAGTGGTGTAAGTTCACGAACCTCTTGTCGACCCCTGTTCATGAGTCTGGGTATTTTGACATTGGTCTCTCAATATATGTATATTCCTAACTGTCATTTCTTGTTAACAATATTAGCTTATTTCCAAGAATAAACAGCTTTCACTCAGTTGATACTCGGCAGAAATGAAACCTGCATCTGGATCGGACTTCCTCAACTCTTGTGCAGAAAGGTGTGCCGTATACCGCTGCATCCATTTTCAATAAGCTACCACTCAAATTCAAAAATCTTAGCAGTAATCCATGCGCTTTCAAATCGAAACTGAAGAGTTTCATCATAGTTCACTCCTTCTATTCTGTCGAGGAGTTCCTTGAAAAATTAAGCTGATTCTTGTTCTATGTTGATTGCATTTACTTAAACTTATGGACTGACGTTTTTCCATTTCATAAACATTTTAGTTTTATCTGTTATTACTTTTATGTTGTAATTTCATATACTGACATGTTCCATGACCCTGGAGATTTGCTCCTCAATTTGGTTCTACAGAACTTGACGAGTAAATAAGTAAATAAATAAATAAAAACCACCAACCAAAATCCTCGAGTCAATTCAGTATCATTTTTATCAATAATTATTTACATTCAATGTGCAGGCCTTAATTGCACACAGACATGGCATAAGAACCACAATGGCCCCAATGTGAGTTTTCTATTTCTTTATTTGAGCCTTTCCTGAATATCATGAGTCAAACCTTAATAACTGACATTCACACTGCTGGATTTTCATACCACTGCAATAATGAAGTCAAACTAATTAAAATTATTTGCTTTGCAGCACTTTCCATATTAAACAGCATTACTACATGGCTTTGGTGTCACAACAATTTCTTTGCACAGACACTAAGCTCAATGTATGCTTCACATTCAACATTGAACTGTTGATCCTGTCTAGCCATATTAGCAAGTGCTTCGAGAAATACACAGGAAAGTGTTAACTGTTGTGAGTTGGTATTTCTCTATCTTGTAATTAATCGATTAGATTTTCCAGCTAGGTTATGACTAGAGGTCTGCGCAGATGCGGATATCCGCGGATATATCCACGGATATCCGCAGTATTTGTTACTTGGCGGATAAAATCACGACCGGCGCGGATATCCGCGTGTCATCTGCGGATAATGAGCAAGGCATCTGCCCAGTACGTATGTTGCAATGTTAATTGAAAACTTCAAGTCTGTTGACATTCTTGGAATCTTGCAGTGCCCGGGTAGGGCGGATGTCTGTTGTCCTCAGCCCCTGGCTACGACTGACGTAGCTGTACCCAAGAGACCTGCGCCTAATCCGTTTCCGCGACCGTGTCATTTGTGTGGCCTGTGTAGTGCTCTCTGGGTGGCAAACCTGCCCACTGTCTGCCAGACAGGTGCCCGTTGCAATTTTCCGCTGCCTTCAGTTAGCGCTTTGTGGTGACCGAGTGACAACGTGCATCATAGCAAATATCAGTGAGAGTTCTTTCTTCAAATGAACACCATATCGATGGATACAATTTCATGTAAGGTGAAAAAAGGTAATTTTACATTAGTGAAGGAAAACAAATTGAAATCGCCAATTTGGAAAAATTCGGATACGTATTTGATGGCAACGAAAAGATAAAAGATATAGTGGCTTGTTTTGCATGTAAAAACTGGACATAAAAGTGGAACTTCAAATTTGTTAAAACATTCGTGTGAGACTGGACAAAGTAGCATAATTACTTATTTAAATACCAAGACAGACGTTAAAGTTCCTGAAGTTCCGCCAAATTTGAAGACAGAGCGGTGGCACGGCGGGCCTTGTAATTAATTACAAGTGGGATTTCAAACTACGGCTCACGACCACCAACAAGCTGTGACTGCGATAGCCTGTGGAAGATTATTCTGAACACATTGAAAACTTACAAAATATTCAAATCATCCAAAATAATAATGTGTCTTTTAATTTACCAGCCAATTAGTAAAGATAAGGGCTGAAATTCGTAACAAAATTGAACATTTTAACTGTAACTCGGTATTGCTTAACAGGGAACAGTGCCTAACATTGGAAGTTATGGGACAGTGGTTTTTATATAGACATCTTGAAATCGTTTGCAGCTCTATTAAACTTTGAAAAAAATTATTTTTTAACATTGAAAGTATTAACTGCGCTATCTACTGCAAATTTTATCTTAGTAATTTAGACCAATGTTGAAGATGTTTTAAAGTGTGAAAAACTTTACTTAGTTGAGAATGAAACAGACATTTCATTTATCGCTAGGTCTTAATTCAATAAACCAGCCAAAAGGTGAGGTTCGAGATTTCAATCATATTTTTAGCTAAAGCTAAATGGACTCCTAATTTCTATAACCAGTGATTTTGTTGTCACTCTTCGGAAGACGAGTTATTTCTTCCAGACAACATCAATTATTGCTGGCAGTTTAATTTTTTCACAGGTGTGCCAGCATTTTGCAGTGTAGGCCTAATGCTGTAAATATTTTCACCTGGAAATGACGATGGACTGAACACGTAAGCTATAATATAATCATCAGCTGACATGAATGGCTTCAAAATTTGACACATCCAAGCAGTGAGTACAAAAAAACTGTCGGTAAATAATGCAATGTGCTAGTAACACCTTAAAACCATCTTCATTTTCAGATGCCTTGGGACAAGAGCAGTGAAATATAATTGTTTCTATACATGTATTTTCACCATTTAATACTATTACATTGAATGTTATTTTTTTAAATAGCGTTTCCAATCTCATGAGATCTGGAGCGCCGATGCTTTCCTGTTTGGAATGGTCTGCTTTAGAGTAGGTATAGAGCATTCCCTGTGATTTAAGAAGTCCAAAGTAGTTAAGTTGTCACAGAAATGGCACCCTAACAATAACTATGTCATTACATACCATAATTCTAACAAGGGAACCTCCCCATCGCACCCCCCTCAGATTTAGTTAGAGGTTGGCACATTCGATAGGCCTTGAAAAACTGAACACAGATCAATCGAGAAAACAGTAAGAAGTTGTGTGGAACTATGAAAAAATAAGCAAAATATACAAACTGAGTAGTCCATGTGCAAGATAAGCAACATCAAGGATAGCGCAAGCTCAGGAGCGCCGTGGTCTCGTGGTTAGCGTGAGCAGCTGCGGAATGAGAGGTCCATGGTTCAAGTCTTTCGTCGGGTGAAATTTTTTACCTACTTTATTTTCGCAAAGTTATGATCTGTCCGTTCGTTCATTGACGTCTCTGTTCACTGTAATAAGTTTAGTGTCTGTGTTTTGCGACCGCACCGCAAAACAGTGCGATTAGTAGACAAAAGGACGTGCCTCTCCAATGGGAACCGAAAACATTTGATCGCAAGGTCATAGGTCAACTGATTCCTCCACAGGAAAACACATCTGATATATTCTATACGACACTGGGGACGGCGTGTGCGTCATATGACAAGAATATGTTGTCGACTCACCTAACTTGTACACTTGGCGAATGGGTAAAAAGATTCTTTTACCTTGCCCGATTTAGGTTTTCTGGTGGATGTGATAATCACTCCCAAAAAAGTGATCGCATCGGACGGACAGATAATAATTGTCTGAAAATAAAAAATTAAAATTTTCGCTCGAGGGTAGATTTGAACCAAGGACCTCTAGCACTTCAGCTGCTAACGCTAGCCACGGGACCACGGCGCTCATGAGATGAGATTGTCCTTGATGTTGTACATCATATGCATAGACTATTCAGTTTGTATATTTTGCTTATTTTTTTCATACTTCCACACAACTTCTTCCTGTTTTCTCGATTGATCTGTGTTCAGTTTTTCAAGGCCTATCCATTGTGCCAACTTATAACTAAATCTGAGGGGGGTGCGATGGGGAGGTTCCCTTGTAAGTACTACTGTCCATTACTATTAATTACTCATTCAAAATTTAAATATATGCAGATGCGGATAAGAAACTTGCGGATGTGGGTTAATTGCTGCGGATGCAGTTGTGGATTAGGACCTTGCGGATGCGGTGCAGATGCGGATTGCACTTTTCTTATCCGCGCAGACCTCTAGCTACGACTAATCTTTTTCTCAACACACACCCTGAATAGCCACCACTTCTGAGAATCACCTTCATATACCAATAGCAGACCCATCACCATCTTCAATGTTGATGTTATTCCAATGAATAATGGTAAGTTAGTTTTCTCCATCACAGGTAGGTCAATCACCAATGACTAAGTACTACCTCAGCAGAAGGACAGAGGAAACAATCTGCATTAAATAAGGTTGTTTTGGCATTTGGAGGAGACAAGCGACATCAACATCTAAATAAATTGAATAATTAGATCACATGAAGATTCTCTGTCTCTGATCTTCTGGTCTGCCTGACACCTACCTCTTCATCTCTTGTTTACTCTCATCCTCATTACACTCACCTGAGAGACACGCCTTTCCTTTTTAATCTTCCTCACTTTATTATCCCACTCCCCTCCCTGAGGAAGGAACTAACAGTTCCCTCCATTGGTATAATGTAATTACTTTACTTTTGTGTGTCTATCATCAGCCTCCTGAAGACAAGTAATGGGCTGTAACTCTGTTTCATATTTATTAATCTAAAGAATTTGATGTCCAGGTTAAATTTTAATTTATTTGAATACACAACAGACTCTGTTTTTTACTTGTCATCAGATCTTAAAATTGCAGCAACACTTAGGACTTGCTGTCATAGTTTCCTCAAATGGTTAAAATGGCTCTGAGCACTATGGGACTTAACATTGGAGGTCATCAGTCCCTTTGAACTTAGAACTACTTAAACCTAACTAACCTAAGGACATCACACACATCCATGCCCAAGGCAGGATTCAAACCTGCGACTGTAGTGGTCACGCGGTTCCAGACTGAAGCGCCTAGAACTGCTCAGCCATTCCGGCTGGCGTATAGTTTCCTCAACATCTTTCCTCGCCTTCATTATTCTGTTATCAGTCTGTTGCCCACAAAATCCTTCCACTGAAGCTCTTCTCTTGATACTTCAGCTGCACCCCTCCTCATGCCCTTCTTTTTTTTGTGTACTTTTAATTATTTGTTTGTTTTGTGTTTCATACATTCAGGATTTTTTATTCTCCTCAGACATTTACTAAAATCCTACTAACAAATTCATAATGTTTCGTCAAGTATTGAAGTCACATTTCCTCTTAGGCTACTTCCTTAACACATAGCTCTCACAACAGCATTATCAGATGTGACATTTCAACAGCAGTATTTGCAGATAAGAGACTGTAAAAGCAAAGCTTGATCCAGCCACCACATTTCCTTTACTCTTCTTCCAGCCCTCCACATCTAAATAGCTTCAATGTGATTTTCTTCTTGATACGTTTGGCACTGCATCGCAAGGTCCACATAACAAAAGGTCCAGTGCTACATCAACCAACTTGTCTGGGTTTATCACAATCACCAACAAACTCTTCTTCATTGGGATTCGTAATAAATGGAAAGAAAATCTGTACCGTATTCCATGCCCTAAAACTAGGATACACACAGCATAGAGAGCTGAGTGTATCATCATCATGCAAGATGGAGATCCTGTTAAGCAGTAATTATACATGAACCTTAGCACATCTACATAATCTGTGGCAACAAATCAGCCTTGTAAATTAACAATAGGAAAAACAGAATACTACACTACTGTTCTCCAAACCACATTTAACAATGGGAAAAAAGAAGTCTTACACACATGCTTATCTGGAAATCACTCACACATACAAGATCTGTTCAAAAAATTCCAGAACATTTGTAATTTTGCACCAATGGTGTTTTAGAGCGAAATGCAGTTGTCATCCCTGCACACACCTGTGTGTAATGTGTAACTGCCAGAAGTTTCATTGTTGTATGTATGTTAGTTATTGTTTCAGTGTTGCATTGAAGAGAACGTTGTGTCACACAGTTTGAAAATCCAGAGATGGGAGAGTTAGAAGAGCAACGCATCTGCATTAAACTGCATGAAACTCAAGAAAACTTTTACAGAGACACACCAACTGATGCAGGATGTCTACAGTGATGAGTGCTTAAGCCATACTCGGTGTTACAAACTGTTCACACAGTTTAATGACAGAATTTAAAAATAATGACCCTCATTCAGGACACCCTTCAATGTTTACTGACAACGCTCAAGTCAGGAACATCAATGAAATTGTGTGTGCCAATCAAAGACTGACTGCCCAAGAGGTTTCAGAAAAAATATCACATTTCAGTTGGATCATGTCATGAAATCCTGACACAGCAATTTGGAATGCATCGTGTTGCTGCCAAGTTTGGCCCACGGCTCATGGGTCAAGACCAGAAAGACCTTCACCTCACAATCTGTGAAGAGCTTTCGGATCACGCAATTGAGAACAAGATGTTCATTAAGAGAATCACAACTAGTGATGAGATGTGGGTCTATGGTTATGATGTTGAGATCGAGGTTCAATCTTCACAATGGGTCATGAAACGTTCTCCAAGATCAAAAAAAGCTCGTCAGGTCAGGTCAGATGTCAAAGCCACGCTGACAATTTTCTTTGACTCTGAAGGATTAGTTCATCATGAATTCATGCCACAAGGACACACTTAATCGATGGTACTATTGGGACATGTTACGACACTTGCAAGAAAATGTAAGGACACGGCCTGAAACGTGGTGACAAAATTCATGGCTCTTGCATCATGATAATGCACCCGTACATTCATCCCTGTTGGTGCATAACTATTGCAAGAAAAATGAAATCACTGTGCTGCCTCATCCTCTGTACTCTCCAGACCGTCCCCCTGCAGACTTTTTCTTATTTCCAAACTTGAAAACCCTGCTGTAAGGATGAAGATTTGAAACGATAGACGAGATAAAAGAAAATTCACGAACAGCACTTCACACGATCCAGCAAGAGGCATACCAAAACTGCTTCCAGAAGTGGAAACAGCACTGGGAGCAATGTGTCAATTGTGGAGGAGAGTATTTCGAAGGAGACCATGCACAATAAGTAAAAGGTAAGCATAGAAAAATTTTGTGGACAAAGTTCCAGAATTTCTTAAACAGACCTCGTACACTGGCCTTGGCATAAACAAAGGGGAGCCTGACTCTTAAGACAATATTTTCTTTTATCCATCACTGATCACTTTTGTTAAGCCTTGGTACCATTTGTGCACACTAACGGATCTTAGTGGTAAGTGGATGTTCATAGACCTCCATCGGGCCGCAGCTGTTTAGTTTTGGCTGCTTGGCTAAGACCATGTTTGCAACAAGTTGTTCAAGACATTGATTGACTTCTGATATCAGATTTATCAGATTAGCTCTACAGGTCTCTGTGGTAGTTGCCTTCAGCGTCACATTTTCAAGGTTACAGAGGTTTGATTTTTCTCTATCAGTAACTTTAGTTGATGAATATCTGCCATAATGATGAATGTTTCCATCAGCTTCTGATTACAGTGATTGGAATACATAGGGCAATCCAATAGCCTTCAACATTCCTGCTTCAACTAGTTCTTCTCTAACAATCTGCCTGCACTGGAAATCAGGGAGTTACTGTTTTGTCACATATTTTGCACACTATACCACCTAGTGTGCAGCATAATTACTACTTCTCTACACTAACAAATAAAAATTACAGCAAATTCTCAAATTTTCTGTTCTAGTATCAGCTCTTACCACTACACTGTCAAGTCACATGTCAAAATCAGCCAAGTCTCCCCCAAGTCTATGTTAGCACATCATCAATGTTCTGCTATCTAATGAGAGACAAATTAACAATGAAATGGGATAGACAGCTACTCACCACACAGAGAAGGCACTGAGTAATAGACAGGCACTTATAAAGTACATTTAAAAGTAGACTAAGCTATTGACTTGAATTCAGTCCTTCTACATCTAAGAAAGGACTATGTCCAATAGTTTAGTCCACTTTTCATTGTACTTTATATGTGTCTACCTGTTGCTCAATGGCTCCTCTATGCACAATCTATCCTATTTCAATGTTGTTATTCTATTCCTCTAAGCGCAATCTGTTCCTTTTCATTGTTGTTATTAGTCGTACTTCACAATATTTCTAATCCAAATTATAATGCCTGGATACACTTTAAATATGTTTCATACTCTTGTGTTAGTTGTTGTTAATATCATATCACATGCAACAGGGAACTGTTCCCTTAAAAAATTACAAAAAAAGTCTGTAAACAAATGCAAAACCTATCGCTAGCAGTTTTACAATTATCACAACTATAGTCGAGGCAGTGTAAGAAGATCCACAGGACTTCATCTACATCTACATCTACATCCACATCCATGCTCCGCAAGCCACCTGACGGTGTGTGGCGGAGGGTACCTTGAGTACCTCTATCGGTTCTCCCTTCTATTCCAATCTCGTATTGTTCGTGGAAAGAAGGATTGTCGGTATGCTTCTGTGTGGGCTCTAATCTCTCTGATTTTATCCTCATGGTCTCTTCGTGAGATATACGTAGCAGGGAGCAATATACTGCTTGACTCTTTGGTGAGGGTATGTTCTCGATACTTTAACAAAAGCCCATACCGAGCTACTGAGCGTCTCTCCTGCAGAGTCTTCCACTGGAGTTTATCTATCATCTCCGTAACGCTTTCGCAATTACTAAATGATCCTGTAATGAAGCGCACTGCTCTCCGTTGGATATTCTCTCTCTCTTCTATCAACCCTATCTGGTGCGGATCCCACACTGCTGAGCAGTATTCAAGCAGAGGGCGAACAAGCATACTGTAACCTACTTCCTTTGTTTTCAGATTGCATTTCCTTAGGATTCTTCCAATGAATCTCCGTCTGCCATCTGCTTTACCAACAATCAACTTTATATGATCATTCCATTTTAAATCACTCCTAATGCGTACTCCCAGATAATTTATGGAATTAACTGCTTCCAGTTGCTGACCTGCTATTTTGTAGCTAAATGATAAGGGATATAGCTTTCTATGTATTCGCAGCACATCACACTTGTCTACATTGAGATTCAATTGCTATTCCCTGCACCATGCGTCAATTCGCTGCAGATCCTCCTGCATTTCAGTACAATTTTCCATTGTTACAACCTCTCAATATACCACAGCATCATCTGCAAAAAGCCTCAGCGAATTTCCGATGTCATCCACAAGGTCATTTATGTATATTGTGAATAGCAACGGTCCTATGACACTCCCATGCGGCACACCTGAAATCACTCTTACTTCGGAAGACTTCTCTCCATTGAGAATGACATGCTGCGTTCTGTTACCTAGGAACTCTTCAATTCAATCACACAATTGGTCTGATAGTCCATTTGGTCTTACTTTGTTCATTAAACAACTGTGGGGAACTGTATCGAACGCCTTGCGGAAGACAAGAAACACGGCATCTACCTGTGAACCCGTGTCTATGGCCCCCTGAGTCTCGTGGACAAATAGCGCGAGCTGGGTTTCACACGACAGTCTTTTTCGAAACCCATGCTGATTCCTACAGAGCAGATTTCTAGTCCCCAGAAAAGTCATTATACTCGAACATAATACGTGTTCCAAAATTCTACAACTGATCGACGTTAGAGATATAGGTCTATAGTTCTGCACATCTGTTCGACGTCCCTTCTTGAAAACGGGGATGACCTGTGCCCTTTTCCAATCCTTTGGAACGCTACGCTCTTCTAGAGACCTACGGTACACCGCTGCAAGAAGGGGGGCTACTGTCAGATTTCAACTGCAAAGTGCTAATAACTGCTGGCGAAAACACTAGGCACCTACAGAGTAGTGATAACACAGAGGTGTTGCCACGGTGACATTTACAAAATCGCGTAACGTTACTGACTGAGGTAGGCCTGCAAAGCTGAAATGCCCAGCCCACTGCTACTGTCAGGGGTCAAATTACAACTCGACTATAGTTATACACAATATGCAATTGAAGTCTGTATTTTCACAGTACATGGCCTTGACAAATGACCCGAGAACTTATTTCTCCTTAACTTCTGTAAGCAGAAGAAAGTGTTTGGGAAATTACTATGATTGACAACACTGGCTCATACAGTACACACACACACACACACACACACACACACACACACACACACACACAAACTTTTTAGTCCACAGTGGTTATATGAACACAGAAAACAATTACATAACACGCTTATTTATCATATTTTCATTGTTATTATTCTCATCACCACCAAAAATTCATTTCACCCAAAACAATGTTTGATAGTTATTTTAAATTTACTTTCAATTACACACTAATTACCCTGCACTATCGTATTTCTAAGCTTTACTGTGACACTGTTGTAGTAGACACATAACTGTATAAGACACATAACAGAATAATTAATGATGGCTGAGACCACACTTGTGCAGAAATAATCAGGAAGACTTTTAAGAAAAAGCACCTAATGCAATCAAGTAAAAAGCAAAGCATCAATCTGCTGATATGTATATGTTAACTGTAATGTGCTTCGCTACCAGAACAGAAACTTGTGGCCTGCAATAACTACCACAACAAAATAAAATCACCAGGCCATCTAAAAATTTCAAGGAAATTTTCATATGTTGAGACTGTGAGAGGCACAAAAATTAGTGTCCACACTCTTGGGGATAAGGCAGTTCTTAGAAGAAGAAAATAGCAAAACAAAAGGCACCATGTTCAATACTGTCTTCAAATGTTCCTTCATTTAGAAAAAAACACAGATTTTGCACATGAACCAGCACCAATTTTGTAATTTACTGCAGATCCTGTGGGCACAGAAATGTTACATTTGACTGGAAAAGACCGTAAGTCACACTCCTACATAGGAAGTGCAACTGATCCACATCACAGAACTGCCACCTTTTATGACTCATTTCTATTTGTAGCAGACTCCTAGAATATATGCCAAATTCAAAAATAATGGGCTACATGGAAGAAAATAACTTATTCCATAGAAATCAATAGCTCTGGATACACCAATCACGCAATACACAACAAGTGCAGTTCACATGTGATATCCTCATGGACATAGAGGAAATAATATTGCTTCGGTGTTTCTAGACCACTGAAAAGATTTTGATTTAGGACCACACTGACACTATGTAAAGAAAACACATTCCTATAGGATATCTAACCAAGTTTGCAACAGGATCAAAATTTCTTGATAAGAAGGATGCAACACATTGTCCTGGATAGGGATTTATCTACGAACACTGAAACAATATCTGGTGTATCACGCATGGCACCAAAGCTGTTCATGATATACATTAATGACTTGCCAATTGCAGTGACATCCAATTTCATCATAACTAAATATCAGCCTGATGCAAAGACTGGCAACTAATTCTTAATGTAGAGAAATGCAAAGTTGTGCATTTGATGAAATTTAGAAGTGTGTTATTCTTTGACTAACATGTTAATGAATCACAATTAGAGTCACTCATGTCATAGAATTATTTGGGAGCAACAGTGCACACAGATATGAAATGAATGTAGAGAAATGCAAAGTTGTGCATTTCATAAAATTTACAAGTGTGTTATTCTTTGACTAACATATTAATGAATCACAATTAGAGTCACTCATGTCATAAAATTATTTGGGAGTAACAGTGCATACAGATATGAAATGGAATAGTCACGCAGACTCAGTTGCATGGAAATCAAATGGCATGCTCCGATTTATTATGTTGCACCATGGCTTGCATCACTTGGCAGTTAAAAACCCAAGGCTGGGTAAGCAGAAAAATGTTGCTACAGGCTGATGCAAGAAGCCTTACAGAAGGAAATGAGGCACAAGCTAGCAGGATGTACTTTTGCAAGAAGCTAAAGGCCGACTTTGCCAGCACACCAAGAATCGTTGCCACGGCTGCAACACCAGTGACGAAACAGAAGTATGCAATCAACCTGTGCAGCAGCGACCTCAGTTTCAGCATGTCTAGGCCCAGCACCAGGCTACTTCCCTATACTCTGTGATGAGCACTAATGGCTTGAAAAAACAGCCAAGGAATCGAGCAACCATAAATACCAACCATTTCAACTATGCAATGTCCGTCACCACGTGTAGTCAGCTACGAGAGTTACTCCACCCAAGTCATCCATTAAAAATTAGTCATCTAACCACTGCTACAATGCTGATTTCATTAGGTACAGAACTACTTTCTGTGCCTAGGCCTGATGCTGCCAGAAGTCAAACTGGTGACTTCGAACCAGAGGACCATCTGCTGGCTGACTACTACTAACTTCAGGGTGCCTACCTGGGACTCCAGGGTTCACACCTGGGCCTGGCTAGCTGCCACCCCACAGTGTGATCACACAGTGCTACTGCAGGCTTGCCCCTGCATGTCACTGTCACTGAACGCGATGCTGGGGTTCTTGGTTGCACTCTGGGTGCTCAAATGGTCTCCGCCCTGAATCACGAAGCTACATGAGGCAATGTGAGTGAATGCGGAATCTGTCATAGCAGCATGCTGTCCGCCTGCCTGGGGGCCTGATGCTACACTACTCCACTGAAGTGCTGACAATGTAACCTCACCTCAGCTGCACCTGCTCAACACGGTGATGCTGCACATTGGCCATTACATGAAGCTGTTTGCTGACCTGAGCACATTTCCCCAACTGAGAACAGCCTGTGTCTTGGGGATGTTGACTGTTACCTGGCAACACTGTCACTATTGTAGTATTGTGCCTTTCACTCCATGCAATCGCTGTTTTTATGACTTGTTGCTGGACATCCAGCTGACGCCATGAACCTATTGCCCTGCTAATCGACACTATCCCTGTAGCAGGATACTTGACCTCATCCAGCGGTCCTGAAACCACGTTATAACTGATAGGATAATGGGAAACTGCACTTTGTCTACAGGAAAGATTGCACACAAAACACCTATACAGCACATATCTGCATACTGCTCAAGAGTATGAGACTCAAATTAGAAAGACCTCACAGAGGACATGTGGTGTATACATAGGAGGATGGTGAAATAGTCACAAGCTTGTTTACTGGTGAGAGAGCTTAATAGAAATGAGTAATCTTAACTGCCACACATTTGATGAAAGACACTGTATGTTTCATGAGCACCCTCTTAGAAAACAAAAGCAATCTTTCAGGATGGAAATCATGAACATTCATCAGCAAGAAACATCTCTGTTACATAGGAAACACCAGGAAAATAACAGTTCACACAGTGGCATATAAACAGTTATTCTTCCCACATTCCATCTGCAAATAGAATGGGATGAAACTTTACAATGTCTGCATAAAAATTGCTTTCTGCCACACACTTCACAGATTCACTTAGTGTAGAAGTAGTATAAAGACATTCTCTCACATATTCATTTCAGTCTCAGCTGTGAGTCTGATAATAATAACAATAAAAAGCTAACATAATGAGTCAGAATAATTAAGATGCAATGATTTGCTTAACTCTTGGTACAAGTATTTATAATAAAAATGTACAGCTAAGAAGTTAGGTAACCATAATTCACATAGTGTAGACAAGATATGATGATTCAAGTGGTGTCCTATGCTTTTTCCAGATAGGATGCCATTCAAGTGCCAGTAGTTCTCAAGGCCTTCAAATTGCAGATTTCAGCTGTGTCACAGGACCTGTGACGAATCAGGATCCTCAGAAGGCACTTAGAAATTGGAAGCAAATGTCCCATTGCATCCAGGCACTTAAAGAAACACATGAAATGTATTTGAGTTGCGATTCTGAACAACCATCAGCTGTATAAGGGAATGATGACAGTAAAAATTTGTGCTGGATGCAAGCAGTCACCTTATGCGTTGTTCCTCCATTGCAACTGTACTCGTGCACACATTATGTAATTACCTTATAGGGAAGGACATTTTAATTGAAAGTCACTGCCTGGCATTGACAGATAAATATGATACTGCAATGCCTGTGTTGTTAATAAGAACGACACAGTGTTCTGTGGTGCATGTTCCTTTTGATATGTATGCATGTCCAAAAGAACATTGCACCATTCCTCTTAATAACACAGGCACTGCAATATCACACTGACAGAAATGCTGGCTGACCATTCTCTCAAACAGTTTACATACTCCATTCATAAACTAGATCAGTCTGTAGTTATTCAACTTACATAGGTCTTTTCCTGGTTTCAGGATGTGGATGATAATACTGTCACACAACTGGGAAAGAAGTTCTCCTTCTTGCTTAATATGTCTGAAATCTCAAAAGTGTTTTTTTTCTTTTTTTATGTGCTTGAAAAGGAGTTTAAACTTTTGATTGGGGATCTTATCAACTCCTGGGATTTGTTTCAACTTGCTGCTAAAGTACTGTGTTCTCCAAATGGGACATTGAACAATTCCAGATGTGTCTAGAAGGATAATTCTTTTTCCTCTAGCAAGCGTTTACAGGCAAGGAAACAAAGAAAGAGGATAACTGCTAAACATGGGCATGTAAGCAAATTGTACCACAAAAAATTCAGCAATAGCCAATGGATTAGCACTAATGACAACATCGAAGGAAATCCTGAGAACTGTTGTGGGCAGCTGATGGCCACAAATACAGCAGAGCTTGTATCATACTTTTGAGGATAGATAATACATATCATATATTGATTCCAGCACCTATGTTTTCTTTCTTATTGAAAATGATGCCTCAATACATCGTTTTCACAAGCAACTGAATGCAGGGTTGCATTTGTGTCACTGAAGCACCCACCTGTTCTTTCTAATAGCTACAGCTGTTTCCTTCGAGCACCATGGTGCGTGTTTCTGTTGGGGAAGTTCCAGAGGTTGCTTCTGCAACATATGTAATCATGTCACTGAGTTCTTGTATCAGAGCATCAATCCACTTCCGTTGACTGGCTTTGCATGTTTTCAGGCTTACGAGTTAGCTTTCCTGCGTGATCAATGTGTAAGATATTTGTTGATTTGTTGATGGTTTTTGAGGGAGAGAAAGCTTAAAACGTGGTCACTGCCATAGAGGTTAATGAAGAAGTCGCACCGCATCAAAGATTCGAGGTCCAGGCTACAGATTCTAAGATAAATAATAATGTACTGTGGGCGGTACTTAAGCATAGTGGAGCTCCACGACTCTGGTTCCTGTGAAAATTTTGTCAGCTTGATTTCTGGTACCAAAGGTGATTGTGCTGCTCTGTGACCTGCAGCCTACAGCTCTTCTAGCCATTGTTTAGTTGAGGCCACTGGTCTGTTCCGTTCTGGGGGGAGGAGGGAGCCGTGGCATCGGATCTCCTCTCTGATAATCCTGGAGGAAATCTACGCATCTCTGGCTCCCTCAGAGGGATAGCTACCACCAGTGCGGTGGGTTTGGGGGCTGAGGGAAATGGTATTAGTATTGTTATGAGGCTAAGATCATTAAGTTACATGACAATACCCCCACAACAGATTGGTTACAGTGCTGGATTTTGAGTGGCTGAATTAGTCCATACCAAACACATACAGTATTCTTCTCCAGATGACCCATGGTTCTGCAAAATTTAGAAAGATTACGGAGGGAAAACCCTGAAGGAGAACATAAGTGATTCAACCAAATTAAGTGAGAGTAATTTTCAAAGGCAGAACTGAGTCTATGGATCTTTCTAAAAACAGCTGTGCTGTCAACACAAAGTTTCACTCAGGATGGAGCTTCCCTTACTTGTCTTTTATGACAGGCAGTTGTTACCACAGAACTATTCTAACCCCCCAATACTGCACGGGAGAAAGAACGTACAATAGCACAATGAGTTGCCTTTAAAAGAATTATATGTTTTTAAGCTAATGGAGAGCCTTTTCACTTCCTAAAACTGGCAAAAACCCAGGATTTATCTGAAAAATACATCCCACAAGAGATTAGGAAACAAGCAGTTGGTTGTGGCTAAAATAACTCAGTACTCATGAATTGTATTAAATATTTCTTTGAGTTTTTTTCCTAATATATAGAATACTGAGCACATTAATACAATGTTAAGGAAAAATCATCTACCAAAATCAACCCACATACTTCAATATTGTCAGTTGGTATAAAAGCCCATAAACTTCGATTTCTTAGCACTACATTTGGAGCAATTATGAAGGAGAACCAACTCATTTTTGACGAGAATATGTGAAGTAAACACGTGTCTCATTGCTGAAGGAACCATTCCAGCATTTGCATGAAGTGATTTGTAGAATTCAAAGAACATGTAAATCTAGATGACCAGAGTGGGAATTGGACCCAGTTCCTACCAATTATGAGTTCAACATTTCACCATTCTGCTGTGAAAAGCCAATATAGATTTATTATTTCAATGCTTTTCTTGGTAATGTTTGTTATTATAATTTAATGAGAGCTGATCTACTTCCTGACAAATGTTATTACAATTCTGCCTCTCCAAAAATATTAAATTTTTGGTCTGACAAGTGTACACAACAGCTATCTAAAAAGAATGCCAGAAGAACAAAATTATATTAAGCAATGACGAATGTATAAGAACAAATTTTTTAACATAAAATTCAAAAAGGTATGAAGTGTTATAAGCATTCCAGTGTGTTTTGATACATAAGCATTAACTGGTAGAAACTAATTAATGTCAGTTCATGTCTCATAAAGCATCTTTAGTGTTCAGTTGAAATTTCAGTTAAATTTTGATACTTTACACAACTGAAATCTGAAATGTTTTACTATAAACAATGGTCTTACTGTAGACCCAGAAGAAATAGACCACATTTGTAGGACTGGGGATCACAGATTGGGCAAATCCATCTAGTCCTCGAGTTGGGGAATTTGTCATTTAAGGCTGATCATATCAGTAAGGAGAAATATGAAAGAGCTCCATCCTGCAATAGAGTAGTCTTATTCCCACTCACATATTCTCATTCTTCAATTTGTGGTAATTTCATTTCCAGTAAATCAAAATAACATCTCTGCAAAGAAAAGATTACTTTACTGTTGGATGGAGGGAAGACAGCTAGTATATGCTGAGAGGGAAGCAACATTTGTGGTAACGGGTAAAGCTCCTCTTGAATGACGTACGGTTTTGGATAAGACAAGTTATTTGTTAGTTTATTCCACCATCATACATATTGTCATGTTCGAGACTGTGAAGAGTGCACTGTGGAATGTGAAGAAAAGAAGAAAAATCTGTTCTCAAGCTTAACCTCATGTCTAATCTGTATCTTGTAAACATGAAGCCATAAATGCAATTCAACAATATTGTGGGAAGGATAGTTGCTACTCATCATATAGCAAAGCTGCAGAGTCCCAGATAGGCACAACAAAAAGACTTTCAGAAAGTGAGCTTTCGGCCAACATAGCCTTTGCTGGCCGAAAGCTCACTTTCTGACAGTCTTTTTGTTGTGCCTATCTGCTACTCAACATCTCACCTATTTGATGTGCAGCAACTATCCTTTTCATAATATTGTTACTTTACATGCTGGATTTTCCATTGTTTCATAGATGCAATTCTTATGACAAATTGTGAGTGGTATCTTCTGGAACATGTAATAATAAAACTTTGTAACATATCATTCTTGGCCATGCAGAGGGTGTCTTTCTTGTGGCCATTAGGGGCACAACAGCCAGCTACTGGTGGTAGTGGACTTGTCCATCCTGGAGCTGACAGATATGTCTTCCTGTAACCTATGTAAGTATTTTCTTGTTTGGAACCTACAATGCTGGTTTAAAGGCTGGTGACATTCCCAAGGTGGCAGACGTTGAATTTGAAAGTGTATCCCTGAGAGTGAACAAGGAATTCTGATTTCAACATAAGAACTATTTCTATTCACTTATGTAACAAGACTGTCAAATCCTGGAATTCTTTTTATGATTCTGTATTACAGTTTATTCTTGAAATATTTCTAATGACAAAACACTCTGAATACTGAGATACATCATTTGTGTAAACTATGGTCCCACCAATGTGATTAACTACACCATGCAAGTGAACCTTTTAAATTAAGAGAGAAAATGAAACTCGTTCTGTCATTAATTACATGTTTTTGGTTATGCCCACTCTTAATATGGTATATACTGTAGTGATCTAGGAATCTACAAAAATTTATATGAGAATTATATTTACTTATCTTTATTATAACTTGTCACTACTTCGACAGCATATGTGAAAGTTGAGAATTTCTGCAGTACAAATTAAGCCCTCGAACAACATGATACATAATAAATATTGTTTAGTCACTCCTGATAACAATAGAGAAATTCAACATGAAAGCCATTTAAATGATTAGTCACTGGAGATACAAACCTCATCGTTATTGGCTTCCATATTATTCCTTGAAGATAATTGTGGTGGCTGGTCAATAATGTCAATCAATATCAATTCAAACACTCTAATTAGTTGTATGAGCACAGGTGCATCCCTAATGCCCAACAACTTCATAAATGTTTCAACAGTTGCTCTTTTTCCTGCTAAATGGCTCCTGACACACTTGACACAGCACATATTGCCAACAATTCCCACCATAATCTCCTAAAAAATGTAATGCCTTGTTATAATGACATTTACTTTGTTTTATTTCACACAAAATAATAATGCAGGGTGACAATTACTGAACTATATGAAATAAAATCATCACAACTACTGAACTCTGGACGGTTTGCTTTAGGACATTCAAACTGCTCGGTTGGCCACGAGGTGTTATGGAAATTAGTATGCACTGTATGGTTTTGTTTAGTGAGAAAGCCCACTTTCGTTTGATTGGGTTCATCAATAAGCAAAATTGGCACATTTGGAAGAATAAGAATCCGCATTTTGCGAACTAGAAGTCTCTTCACCCTCAATGGGTGACTGTGTGGTGTGCAATATCAGGCCACGGAATAATCAGTGCAATATTCTTTGATGGCATGGTGAATACCAAATGGTACGTGAAGGTTTTGGAAGATGATTTTATCCCCAAAGTGACCCTGATTTTGACAAGACGTGGTTCATGCAAGACGGAGCTTGGCCCCATCGAAGCAGGATAGTGTTCGATCTCCTGGAGGAGCACTTTGGGGATCGCATTCTGGCTCTGGGGTACCCAGAGGCCGAGGCCACCGGCATGGGCCTCGACTGGCCGTCATATTCTCCGGATGTGAACACATGCAATTCCTTTCTGTGGGGCTATATTAAAGACAAGGTTACAACAATAACTCCAAAACCACTGCTGAGCTGAAGACAGCCATCCAGAAGGTCGTCGACAGCATCGATGTTTCGACACTTCAGCAGGTCATGCAGAATTTCACTATTCGTCGATGCCAATGACGGCAGACATATCAAACATGTCATAACCTACATCCGAATGTTTGTAATGATGTTTTCATGTTGAACGAAGTGTATGCGCTCTGTGGTTTGTAACTAATTTACATTTATTTTTTTCATGTAGTTCAATAACTGTCACCCTATATGAAATGCTTAAAATATATGTCTTGAAAGCTACATAAAACACATAATGTATTCTATAAATATGAACGAGGTCTGTTAAAAAAATTCTGGAACTTCGTCCACAAAGTTTTTCTACACTTACTTTTTACTTATTGTGCATGGTCTCCTTCAAAATACTCTCCTCCATAACTGATACACCAATTCCAATGTCATTTCCACTTCTGGAAGCAGTCTTGGTATGCCTCTTGCTGGATCATGTGAAGTGCTGTCTGTGAATTTTCTTATATCTCATGTATCACTGCAAATCTTTGTCCTTTTGATGGGGGTTTTCAAGTTTGGAAACAAAAACATGTCAACAGGGGCCAGGTCTGGAGAGTACAGAGGATGAGGCAACACAATGATTTCAGTTTTTGTGCAACAGTCACACACCAACAGTCGAATGTGCAGGTGTGTTATCGTGATGCAAGAGCCATCAATTGTCTCACACATTTCAGGCTGTTTCCTTCTCTAATATTCTCACAGGCATGGCAACACATACCAATAATATCATAGATTAACAGTTTGTCCCTGTGGCAAGAATTTCAATGATTTTCCTGACATGAGAGTTGTCGGTAGACACCAAAGGGCATCCTGAAAGAGGATCTGCTTTAACTTCTGTCCAGCCATTTTTAAACCATGTGAACCATTCACAACACCAAGTACAGCTTAAGCACTCTCATTTGGTGTGTCTGTGTAAAGATTTTCTTGAGTTTCACGCAAAATTTAATGCAGATGCATTGCTCCTCTAACTCTGCCACCTCAAAATTCGCAAACTATGTGACAACGTTCTACTCAGTACAGCACTGACACAATAACTAACAGACATACAACAATGAAATTTCCAGCAGTTGCACATTAAACACAGACATGTTCAGGGATGCCAACTGAATTTCATTTCAACACACAATTACCGTGAAATTCTGAATGATCCAGAATTTTTTGAAAAGACCTCATAATTGACACGAGTGAAGCCTCACTTTAGTGTGCAATATGTCTACCAGTATAAGTAGTTTGGCGATGAAAAGTCTTGATCAAAATATATAATTGAAGATCAAAAGTAACAGCTTATTGTATTGTTAAGGGAGGCATATAAATTAAACACACACACACACACACACACACACACACATACACACACACACAACTGTACAGATGCACTGCCCCAGCTGACTGCAACTTGATTGGGATGTGAGGTTCTACCAAGTGGAGTGAACAAGAGGAGAATGGTCGCAGGGAGGGTTGAATAGATGGGAGGGATGTAAACTGTCCTGGGAAAGTCTATTAACAAAGTTTTAAGAACCGGTTTTAAATGATTACTCTAGGGATATACTACAACCCTGTGCATATCATTCACATAGGGATCGTGAAGATAAAATTAGAATAATTACTGCAGCACAGAGGCAATCAAACACTCATTCTTCCTGTGACCCATACGTGAATGGAACAAGAAGAAACTCTAATAACTGGTATAATGGGACATACCCTCTGTCATGCACCTCACAGTGGTTTACAGAGTATACAGATATACAGGGTGTTACAAAAAGATACAGCCGAACTTTCAGGAAACATTCCTCACACACAAAGAAAGAAAATACGTTATGTGGACATGTGTCCGGAAACACTTACTTTCCATGTTAGAGCTCATTTTATTACTTCTCTTCAAATCACATTTATCATGGAATGGAAACACACAGCAACAGAACCAGCATGACTTCAAACACTTTGTTACAGGAAATGTTCAAAATGTCCTCCGTTAGCAAGGATACATGCATCCACCCTCCGTCACATGGAATCCCTGATGCGCTGATGCAGCCCTGGAGAATGGCATACTGTATCACAGCCGTCCACAATACGAGCACGAAGAGTCTCTACATTTGGTACCGGGGTTGCGTAGACAAGAGCTTTCAAATGCCCCCACAAATGAAAGTCAAGAGGGTTGAGGTCAGGAATGCGTGGAAGCCATGGAATTCGTCCGCCTCTACCAATCCATCGGTCACCGAATCTGTTGTTGAGAAGCGTACGAACACTTCGACTGAAATGTGCAGGAGCTCCATCATGCATGAACCACATGTTGTGTCGTACTTGTAAAGGCACATGTTCTAGCAGCACAGGTAGAGTATCCCGTATGAAATCATGATAACATGCTCCATTGAGCGTAGGTGGACTAAACCAAAATGAGCTCTAACATGGAAATGAAGCGTTTCCGGACACATGTCCACATAACATCTTTTCTTTATTTGTGTGTGAGGAATGTTTCCTGAAAGTTTGGCCATACCTTTTTGTAACACCCTCTAAATGTAGATGTAGAGTGTGGCTGCCTGCAGGGAGGGAGAGGCAGCAAGTGCGTGTGATAAGAATGTGGCTCTGGTGAGATCAGTTCCCCCCATCCTCTCACACAACCACACCACCACCACCACAACCATCACAATCACAACATATCTGGTCTCTGTACTGTAAATGGAAATAATTCTTAAAAAAAGAAGAAGAAAACCTTTGATTCCATAACATGCCATGCCTCAATCTTCACTAGCTTCTGTCTCACACCCACCTCCGTAGCTGGCCCCGAATCTGTACAGCACTCACTCTACACTCATGTCCTTATCATTGTAGCCTCTGTCTATCTCTGTTCTATCTCTTGATCTCAGTCCACTCCTCCTCCACTTCATTATACACCACACACAAATCCCTCTGCCTGTGCCATAATGAACTGACTTGTGCCATATTCCTATCCCATGTGCTTGTCGCATCTTCCTCCCAGCAGTCAGTTAACCTTTCCATCCCTGCCTTACTTCTGTCCTCTTCTAGCCCACTCCATCTGACAGAACCCCATCAAATTTCAGTGTGCTGCTATGTAATAAACTAGGACAATGTAGACACACAGCTATGTTTGTATACATACTTCTTCATGTGGAAAGAATGACAGGTAATAAGTTGGAGATACTGTTGGCAGTAGATCAGTTTAATATGGACTGACATTTCTAAGATATCATCAAAGGGAAAGATACCAACACGCATATAAGCTACTTGATCTGCAGTGAAGTACCATGTAGAAAGAAGTGGAGGGAAGTTGTCTTGACTCAATGTCCACAGTGTACAGAAGTCATCAATGAATCTGAACCACATGAAGGGGTTTAAGACTTTTGAGGGTAAGGAAGAGCTGTTCTAAAAAGTCTATGAGGAGGTTAGCACTGGATTGTATGTACAGGCCTTAAAGGTTGAAATCCTTTCAGTCGAACCACAGCATGTAGGAGTTGAGAAATATGTAGGAGGTGGGTGTGGAAAGTTCCAGGTTGGGCCACGGGATTTAGACAAGCACTGGAGTTCATTATAGACTTAAGGAATGAAATCACTGTACCAAGACTCCTAGATGAGAATCTCAGACAGCTGGTACAGATTTTCTGGCAAGCAAACAGACATGCCTAGTATATTGCATAGTAGCCTTCATTTGTAAAGGAAATTTCTTTGTTATCATTGGAGAGAGACTAGGGGATAGAGGTGAGGTGGGTGAGGAAGTCCTCAGAAGTTATTAGTTTGTCTTTAAGTGGGAGTGGGGTATGATCACAGATAAAAAATGATACAAAATCGGTGTGACAAAATACAATATGGTGATTTCTGGTCACTGAGATGGGTGACAATGATGTGTCCACAACAGGTAGCACATGAAGGAAACCACACAGGTGATTAATGACTACGTCAACATAGAGCTGCATTAAAAGAAAAATACATAATATATTAGAAAAGAAGCAGAATCACTTACTATGAGCCTGTTATCCTCAATGGTCATTATAATGTGAGTAGCAAGATCCAAAAAGTTATTATTCATAAGAAAGTTTACCACATCTTCCTCAACTGTCATATCCCAAAGAAGGCACAGCTCTTCTTCAAATTCACTTGTGAACTCTGTTATCTGAAGGATTAGAAAATAAAAATCATTTGTACCACCTACATAAAAGTAATTGATGATAATGAGAAAACTAGCGTGAACAATACCTGAGACAGCTTTATTAGTGTCTTTAGGACAGATCTCTCACTGTACATTGTGTTGCCAATTCGATCTCCCTTCATTTGCTGCAAGTCATTTTCAGCAGCACCATCAGCAATGAGAGTGTTTAATTCCATTTTATCTGTAAAAGAACAAACAAATGCAGTACCTAAAAGTAAGGTCTCTAGCAAAATCATAAGACTCCCACCTTCTTTCATGAGCAAACTTTGCGCATTCCATCAAAAATGTCATACTCATGTGCATAAGCTACAAGCACTGCACACTGGCTGGTACTCTTGCCAAAGAAAGAATCTGCAAATCAAAAAGGTGTGTTCTTTCCAAGGTATATTAGCAACACTTCATCTAACCTAAGCAGTTGAAAGTAGCAATTCTACAGCTGGACAGTAGTAGCAGTAGTAATCCTTGTACCCATGTTAGAGATAAACAGCAACCCCAAAATAGATACAGATGCCATGCATAGGCAGTGCTTGGCACTGGTACAGAACACTAGGTGATGCTCACTCCAAATCACATAGGCAAATCAGATGACTCCAATGTGTTCTTTTTAAGTGAGCCCGTTGGCTCCTTGAACAAAGAATGGTGCTGAACTTTAACTCTGCCTGCAACTCGTTTATGGATCTACAACTGTAACTTAGTTGCTTCCTGGCCTTTGCACTGTCTAGTGGAATTCCCTTTAAACTTGTGTGCACATCAAGAGCACACAAACTCTGCATGCCCACAAACTCTATGGACAAACCAAGCTTGGATACATAGTCTCTTCCAAAGCAGCAGCAACTGGCTGAACAACAACAGCAGCAGCACCAGAAATTCAACAAACACCTCCTACATTGGTGGCAGCACAGTAGCCTCTGACAAAGCACAGAACATATTTGATCTTGATGCTTTACTAGCCTATGGATTCCAAATCTTGGGTACTATTAATTTGACATCTCAGTCATTTTGTTTGAAATGCTGGATGCCTTGTGTTTGGCTGTGCCAATAACTACACAGTTCACACAATGATGAAATAGTTAGCCATCCCCAATTTTTTTTTTTTTTTTTTTTTTTTTTTTTTTTTTTTGTACACTTGGCCTATACCAATCACATTACATGGCAACATCAAACTATACACCAACAGGCTTTAACAGCAGACCATCTGAATACTCACCTCTCCTACCAGTGGGCAACTTTACTGGTAGAAATCTGCTAACCTACTGGCAAACTAAGGGTCCAGCGAGATCTAGGTCCTCAGCGGACGCCAGAATCTCCACCTCATCCTCAGACACAGAGCTTGTAGGTAGTGGTCGTGTGGGTGCCACCGCAGTGCCTTGGTTCTTGGTGGTCTTTTTCTTTTTAGGTTTTTATCGCTGCTCCTTACGTTTGTCCAGCGGGGAGGGCTTCACTGATTCAGGCTCAGAGACTGAGGAGTACCGTGAATCCCTACAACCAGCTACCTGTGGTTGCTTCAGCCACTGGCAGGTGTCAGCGAATGGTGCTCTCTGCAGTTGACACAGATGGGAGGTGGAGCACAGGGAGTATTGGGATGTGAAGGACGTCCACAATCCCAACAGGTGACACTGGAAATACAGAGGGAAGACATATGGCCAAACCTCCAGCACTTAAAGCACCGCATCAGGGGAGGGATATATGGCTTTACGCCACAGTGGTAGACCATCACCTTGACCTTCTCGGGTAATGTGTCAACCTCGAAGGCCAAGATGAAAGCACCAGTAGCAACCTGATTATCCCTCGGACCCCGGCGGACGTGCTGGGCGAAATGGACACTTAGCTGCTCTAAATTGGTGTGCAGCTCACCGTCAGACTGCAATAGAAGGTCGCTGTGAAATATGATACCCTGGACCATATTTGAGGTCTTATGAGGTGTGATGGAAACTGAAACATCCTCCAGCTTGTCACAGGCGAGTAGTGCCCATGACTGGGCAGAGGATGCTGTTTTGATCAAGACCGACCCTGATCGGTTTTTGGACAAGCCCTCCACCTCCCCAAACTTGTCCCCTAAATGCTCCACAAAAAACTGAGGTTTCATTGACAAGAAATATTCCCCATCAACTCTCGTACATATGAGGTACCGTGGTGAATAAGCTTCGCTGCCATCCTTAGCCTGGCGTTCCTCCCATGGTGTGGCCGGGAGGGGGGGGGGGGACGATTTGGGGGGGGGGGGCAATTTGAGGACATATTTCTTAGCATTGAAGTTAGACCTTGACCACTTAGAGACTGCTGGTGTTTGACCACCAGGAAGAGATGACGTACTACGCTTCATGACGTGCCATCCGTCCTGATGCCACCCACTCCAACCAGGGACCCTCCTCACGGGTGCCACCCAGCCACAGCAAAGGCCACCTGGCAGGATGACCATTGCTGGGAGTCCCAGGGTGACGCGCATCTATTCCTTGGCATACGTGGGGAGTTAACGGCACAGGCGTCAGCAGAGCAATCCCTGTGTGGTCAGGGGGCTACAACCAACAGGGTACACGATGGCCCCACCACAACGAACTGGCTACCGTGCTGGATATCAGGTGCAAACGAGCTAAGAAGTCCATTATCGTCGACAGCGCAGAAAGCGATACTGCACAGAAGATGGAGGGAAATGTACCCAGGAGGGTGACCTCGCCCAACAGCTGGAGGATGAGAGGAAGTGCAGATCCATGTCAACGAAGGATGCGAGAGGTAATAGAACTGTACAGCACACTCTCCAGGAGGTGCCACTGAGTAATCATAGCCTGTTCTTTCATGTAGTTAACCTTTAACTAGCTTGTTTATTTATTTGATTTATTTATTTATTTGTGTGGTAACCATATTAACTTCTCAATTAAAATAAAACCCGAGGCAAAATTTTTCCACCATTCCTAACATTCGCTTACCTAGGTAAAGTTTGGGATCCAGATGCATATCCAGAGTCTACTGAAGTGCATGGTGCACGAGTTTTTGTAGGGAAAACTAGCGTCCATGGTTCAGGGACAAATCTTGAGCCTTCTGAATGGCTCCCTGGAGCTAACATTTAGCTCAATTGAACTGGAGCTGTAATGTACACAGAGGTCATTTACATACAGCAATGGGGAAACCTAGGAGCTCACCGAGAGCATGTTGCCATTGATGGAGACTACAAAAAAGGTGACATTTATGATCTACCACTGGGGGAATTTGTTCTATCATACAGGTTGGTTTCTGGCGGATATTGTGACTTGAACATAAAACAGTCAGAGTGACAATCATGAACCATAGACCTTGCCCTTGGTGGGGAGGCTTCCGTGCCTCAGCATTACAGATAGCCGTACCGTAGGTGCAACCACAACGGAGGGGTATCTGTTGAGAGGCCAGACAAATGTATAGTTCCTGAAGAGGGGAAGCAGCCTTTTCAGTAGTTGCAGGGGCAACAGTCTGATGATTGACTGATCTGGTCTTGCAACACTAACCAAAACAGCCTTGCTGTGCTGGTACTGCGAACGGCTGAAAGCAAGGGGAAACTACAGCCGTAATTTTTCCCGAGGGCATGCAGCTTTACTGTATGGATAAATGATGATGGCGTCCTCTTGGGTAAAATATTCCGGAGGTAAAATCGATCCCCATTCGGATCTCCGGGCGCGGACTACTCAAGAGGACGTGGTTATGAAGAGAACGAAAACTGGCATTCTACAGATCGGAGCGTGGAATGTGGGATCCCTTAATCGGGCAGGTAGGTTAGAAAATTTAAAAAGGGAAATGGATAGGTTAAAGTTAGATATAGTGGGAATTAGTGAAGTTCGGTGGCAGGAGGAACAAGACTTTTAGTCAGCTGAATACAGGGTTATAAATACAAAATCAAATAGGGGTAATGCAGGAGTAGGTTTAATAATGGATAAAATGATAGGAGTTCGAGTAAGCTACTACAAACAACATAGTGAACGCGTTATTGTGGCCAAGATAGACACGAAGCCCACATCCACGACAGTGGTACAAGTCTATATGCCAACTAGCTCTGCAGATGATGAAGAAATGTATGATGAGATAAAAGAAATTATCCAGATAGTGAAGGGAGACGAAAATTTAATAGTCAGGGGTGACTGGAATTCGATAGTAGGAAAAGGAAGAAAAGGAAACGTAGTAGGTGAATATGGATTGGGGGTAAGAAATGAAAGAGGAATCCGCCTGGTAGAATTTTGCACACAGCACAACTTAATTATAGCTAACACTTGGTTCAAGAATCATAAAAGAAGGTTGTATATGTGGAAGAAGCCTGGAGATACTGACAGGTTTCAGATAGATTATATAATGGTAAGACAGAGATTTAGGAACCAGCATAACAGAACAATTGACAGGAATGGGGGAAAGAAATACAGTAGAAGAAGAATGAGTAGCTCTGAGGGATGAAGTAGTGAAGGCACCAGAGGATCAAGTAAGACATTTCCAGGGGCAGATGTGGACTCTGACCACAATCTATTGGTTATAAACTGTAGATTAAAACTGAAGAAACTGCAAAAAGGTGGGAATTTAAGGAGATGGGACCTGGATAACTGACTAAACCAGAGGTTGTACAGAGTTCAGGGAGAGCATAACGGAACAATTGACAGGAATGGGGGAAAGAAATACAGTAGAAGAAGAATTAGTAGCTCTGAGGGATGAAGTAGTGAAGGCAGCCGAGGATCAAGTAAGTAAAAAGACGAGGGCTAGTAGAAATCCTTGGGTGACAGAAGAAATACTGAATTTAATTGATGAAAGGAGAAAATATAAAAATGCAGTAAATAAAGCAGGCAAAAAGGAATACAAACGTCTCTAAAATGAGATCGACAGGAAGTGCAAAATGGCTAAGCAGGGATGGCTAGAGGACAAATGTAAGGATGTAGAGGCTTATCTCACTAGGGGTAAGATAGATACTGCCTACAGGAAAATTAAAGAGACCTTTGGAGAAAAGAGAACCACATGTATGAATATCAAGAGCCCAGATGGAAACCCAGTTCTAAGCAAAGAAGGGAAAGCAGAAAGGTGGAAGGAGTATATAGAGGGACTATACAAGGGTGATGTACTTGAGGGCAATGTTATAGAAAGGGAAAAGAATGTAGATGAAGATGAAATGGGAGATATGATACTGCATGAAGAGTTTGATAGAACACTAAAAGACCTAAAGTCGAAACAAAGTCCCGGGAGTAGACAACATTCCATTAGAACTACTGACAGCCTTCGGAGAGCCAGTCCTGACAAAACTCTACCATCTGGTGAGCAAAATGTATGATACAGGCGAAATACCCTCAGACTTCAAGAAGAATATAATAATTCCAATCCCAAAGAAAGCAGACGTTGACAGATGTGAAAATTACCGAACTATCAGTTTAATAAGTCACGGCTGCAAAATACTAACGCAAATTCTTTACAGACGAATGGAAAAACTGGTAGAAGCCGACCTCGGGGAAGATCAGTTTGGATTCCGTAGAAATGTTGGAACATGTGAGGCAATACTGACCCTACGACTTATCTTAGAAGCTAGATTAAGAAAAGGCAAACCTACATTTCTAGCATTTGTAGACTTGGAGAAGGCTTTTGACAATGTTGACTGGAATACTCTCTTTCAAATTCTAAAGGTAGCAGGGGTAAAATACAGGGAGCGAAAGGCTATTTACAATTTGTACAGAAACCAGATGGCAGTTACAAGAGTCGAGGGGCATGAAAGGGAAGCAGTGGTTGGGAAGGGAGTGAGACAGGGTTGTAGCCTCTCCCCGATGTTATCCAATCTGTATATTGAGCAAGCAGTAAAAGAAACAAAAGAAAAATTCGGAGTAGGTATTAAAATCCATGGAGAAGAAATAAAAATTTAAGGTTCGCCGATGACATTGTAATTCTGTCAGAGACAGCAAAGGACCTGGAAGAATAGTTGAACGGAATGGACAGTGTCTTGAAAAGAGGGTATAAGGTGAACATCAACAAAAGCAAAACGAGGATAATGGAATGTAGTCGAATTAAGTCGGGCGATGCTGAGGGAATTAGATTAGGAAATGAGACACTTAAAGTAGTAAAGGAGTTTTGCTATTTGGGGAGCAAAATAACTGATGATGGTCAAAGTAGAGAGGATATAAAATGTAGACTGGCAATGGGAAGGAAAGTGTTTCTGAAGAAGAGAAATTTGTTAACGTCGAGTATAGATTTAAGTGTCAGGAAGTCATTTCTGAAAGTATTTGTATGGAGTGTAGCTATGTATGGAAGTGAAACACGGGACGATAAATAGTTTAGACAAGAAGAGAATAGAAGTTTTTGAAATGTGGTGCTACAGAAGAATGCTGAACATTAGATGGGTAGATCACATAACTAATGAGGAGGTATTGAATAGAATTGGGGAGAAGAGGAGCTTGTGGCACAACTTGACTAGAAGAAGGGATCAGTTGGTAGGACATGTTCTGAGACATCGAGGGATCACCAATTTAGTATTGGAGGGCAGCGTGGAGGGTAAAAATCGTAGAGGGAGACCAAGAGATGAATACGCTAAGCAAATTCAGAAGGATGTAGGCTGCAGTAGGTACTGGGAGATGAAGCAGCTTTCACAGGCTAGTATAGCATGGAGAGCTGCACCAAACCAGTATCAGGACTGAAGACCACAACATCAACAACAACAACGACAATCAGGATTGATGCTTGGGGGACTCTATTCTCTAGTAAATATTGGTTACTGATGAACGCATTGATCTGAATGTGAAGCAGCTGGAGATATCCAAAGTTCTGGATGAATGGTGGCAAGCAACCTCAGAATCCCCACATTTAGAGTGTATTAAGAATGTGGTAGTGTTACCTAGCATTATGCGTTATTTGCAAACAGAGGAACACAGCAATTCAGTGTGCATGCATCTGAATGTGTTTTGCATTTGAAGTATATAAAATGGTTAGCGATACGATGGAATTCTGTAAAGCCAAATAGATTATGGGGTAGATATCCTTTAGATTCAATGCTCCACAGCTTACATTCATCCACCACCTTTTCGAGCTGTTTATATATTCAATTCAAGAGAGAGCTCAGTCTGTAGTTGACAAGAATACAAAGATCTTTTCCTGGTTTTAATGTTGGGATAATGATAATCTCCCTACACTAGGGGAGAAATTGCTCTTCTGGCCAGAAGTGGTAACAGGTCTCAGAATGTTTCTTTTACTATCATTTCAGGGGTGTTTCAGCATTTGGTTATGGATTTTGTCGAGTCTTGATGATGTGTCTTCACATAGTGCCAGTGAATTATGCAGTTACCCTTAAATGAGTGTAAGGACATAAGATTGCAAGTGTTTTATACGAATTGGCAGACTCCATTATGCTCTTACAGGACAAAAACAAGGCATGGTAATTACTGAACACAGATACTTCAGTGAAATGTAACACAGTGTTCAGCCACGACAGAAGGGTCGGTGATAATGTCACCACTGATAAGGATGCTAGAAACTGTTGTTGAGAGCTGTTGGTCAGAAGTGCTGCAAAGTTTATGCCACATTTGTGAAGATGGTGTATGAACTCTCAACGATAACATATAAAGTTCCCAAAATTCCTTTTATTCCCATTCTTATTAAACAGCGAGTTTTCATGGCAAGGATTTCTGATGAAGCGACTCTGAGGAGAGATGTATGTTGCTTCTGTGGCAAGTATGATCATTTCCATTGTTTTGCACTTGATACTGTCAACTCCCTTTGTTACTTAATTTCAAGCACTACTTGTGCACTAAAAACTGACCAATTAGATTTTCTGCTTGATCAATGCAATGGGCTTTCTCTCAATTAGAAGTTGAGAATGGAGAGAGTGACAGGAAACTGACAGCAGTTGCATAAATCATTACGGGTGTTCCTCTGGAATACAGGAGAGAGGACTCAGTTACAAATTTAGAGGTCTATAGCAGAGTATGTGCTACTGGCTGCACTGAAATAAGTTGGAGCTGCAGTACTGAATAGGCATAGATCATGCTATGTAATAAATTTATATATTATCTTCCTCTTCTATACATCTTTGTACTGCCACACAGTTGCTTTTCAGCATTAAAGTCAGCCAGTGACAAGAAGAGTAGGAGAAGTTTTTCCACTGAGCCACTATATCTTGGTATGTAATCTTCAGTTTGGTAAATAAGGCATTGTAGGTTGTTACCTTGTTTGTTATCTGACCACAGACTGCAACTGCTCTCAGCACAGCATTTTGGAACACTTACTCACTAAAGATATTGTATTATATCACAGTACAGATTCCCCTCAATGCTCTGTTGGCATTAGCATACTTCTTACTAAAATGCATTATAGTTTCTTGTGGACACATGGTTATTTTTTAAGAGCCTAGTTTATTGTAATTCAGTGAAGATAAAAGGATAAGCAGTGATCAGTTGGTTGAGCTCAGCAACATTGAGGTAAAACCTGTTACAGTTCCACTGCAATAATACTATGCAAGAAGTTTTAGTTTAAGCTTTTGGAGAAGTGTTAATTGACATTTATGTTCCACCTGTGCAAGGGGCACCACACCTACAATCATAAACAGAGGATTTTCACTTGGAACTGGAGGGGACAGTTCCACTGGTACAAGAGGTCAGAAGGTCAGTCAATCTCACTGGGCATCTAGGACCTGCAGTAGAAAGGATTAGTTATTTTGTCACAATTGTGTAGTTTCATTACCTCTCCCTCAAAACTGGGGAGTATTGTTCTGGGCAGGGCACTTCTTAATGCTATGCCTTCAGCAGTTCCCACAGATATGAATGCTGGTGCAACAATAGAACATATGCCCCATACTGTTTGTTACAACAGCACTTAACTAAAACTGAAAGTAAATTCGGAAATGCTATAGTACATAATAGAACATCCAACTACTATCTTGGTGCATATTACATACTTACTAGTACATTTTACATCAACTATGAAAAGTGCAAGAGAACAGGCCACTATATAACTCTTATCAAAAGGAACAGTAGGTATGCCATTAAATTTAGAGAACTAGTAAGTTCTGAATTTTAAAATGTTCCATATTGTTTACTGCTACACTATCTGGATAACTGAAGCCTTCGATACTGTTTCATCAACTCAAACCACACTGTCACCTTCAACCTAAACTGGGCCTCATGCTACACTACAGATCAGCTTGTCACAAGAACTATATTCTGAATTCACATTTGTTGGCTTTGTCAACTCTCAACTGAACTGTCACCCTTCTGCCTAATCTGTTTTTCAAAATATGCTACAGATCAATTTCTCATCACACACTACCCACACTCCAAAAAATAGAATGTAAGTGTTCTGATCTCTTCCTATTAGCATAAATATGACATCATATACAACACTATTATTTCATGGTATGAAGCCGATATTTGATATCAATAAGTTCAGTTAGCTCCCACAGTCAGCTAGCGCACAATATGATTTAGTTGCATATGCCAAGACAGATTTTTGGGAGGCTGATGGTTTAAGGAAGATAATATGGTCTCAAATGCACTATTAAAAGAGAGAGCCATTGTCATGGAACATTGTGTTAACCACATAGTATCATCATTGATTAAATCTGACTGTCCACTTTTCATAAATAATGCCATCTGCAACCAAACGTAGTCTACTGGCAGCTAAATCAAGCTGCAACTTTATAAAACTATGAGTGAATAACGTTTTAGAAACGATCAGACAAAATTCTGTGGAATTTAGAGCCGTATGTTTGAATAACTTCATCTATAAAGTGACATGACCTATGGTACAGATAGTTCAGTCTCAAATAGATATTGAGAAGCAAACCAATCGAAAGAGACAGTTGCCAATTTAAATATCAATTTCTGGCGCTTTCCATGAAACTAGTGTGAAGGATTTAATGTATTGGGCACACAGTTGCAAAAAAAATGGCACGACGTTAATGATCGAAACTGTGAATCAAGATATTTAAGCCTTTTGTCCATCTTTCGCTTTCATCAGAAAAGCCGTATCTGTTGGATGAAATAATAAAGGTCAGGGTTTAGCGTTCCATAAAAAATTATGTTATCATCACTGATACATCATTTACAAATAATCTTATAAATATCTGGATGTCCTACTATCTACCTCAAAATAATTTCCGATATTTCAAGCTGTACAGGTTTCCAAAAGTAAGGAAAACCCATAGAAACACGTTTCGTAAATCCTTTTTATTCTTACGGACGACATATTCTGTGATTTGGAACATAATTTAACTATACAGAAGTTTCATACATTATACGTCGCACGCTGATTAGTTAAGTATGATATGAGACTAACCTACGTGAAACTAAAATTTGTGAATCAGACTCGTGTCGATATAGGGCGTCGTCGTCGTTTATGTATGAAGCGCAACAACGTCATCTCTCTAAAATCCCACAACACCGTACCAAAACGTTGCACCACATGCACCCTTCCAACAAAACGCGCTATAAACACAGCTGATACAGCACACTGTTTTGTTGCTGTTTGACAACAATATCTGTGATCTAGACACATGTCCAAGGAGGTTACACATGCCCAAGGAATTGCTGTAACTGTGTGTTCGTCAATGAGACAAGAATGCGGATCATGCGACGTCCATCGCTCGCTGCGTTAGACGTATTCTTCGACCTTAGGACATCCTAAAAGATGAACAATAATAGCGCACAAAATTGGAAGTGTTAGTCGTGGTTTTGTGGTAAGAAACGATCAGTGACGAAATCGAAAGAAGGTTGTTTGGTTTTTGCTGTATCCTCATCTATACGTTCGTAGAAGGTTCTGGATCTTTATTATTCGTGTAATAGAAGTATGTTCTACAGTAGTCGATGTTACTTACATACACGAAAACTCAAATTCCTGCTACTTACGTAAACATTTCGCTGTTTTTTTTTCAAATATGTCGCGATTTCAGATGGTATCGTTAGGCAAGAAACTAAGAGGACTGCTTAAACTGATATGAGTGAAATGAACAGCAATGACATTTATATTATTGCTTGTCTCAAACATTTAGCTGCGATCGAATCGTTAACAACGCTTTCGTAAATTCGGCGGCCAAGATAAAGATTGCACCACACAGCGAGGAGGGACGTCATGTGACCCGAACGTCAGTTGAAGACAGAACGCCTGTTGTAGCTGCCTCGTTGAAAGAGCACGAAAATCATTGCGGAAGACGGTGATGTCTTATGCCTCCGGAAAGCGGACTGAATTTCACACAAGCACAGAAATCTGCCAATCTGTAAAGCAACTGTTGTTAATAGCAGACACCAGTAATAACAACAATGAATATCAAAGGACAATTAAAACAAGTAGAAAACTTGGTATGTTCAGAAAACTGTGTAAAGAAGCACTAGAGTCGTATCTCAGCGAGGAACTTGGAACTATTAGCTCAGGACAGGAGCATGTACAAGAACTATGACTCAGGTTTATAAGGACAGTTGACCGTGCACAGGGTAGACATGTACTCAATAGAACAGTTCGTGGTGAGGCCGATCCTCCATTGTATAGAGTCACTTTAAAGAAACTTCTAAAGAAACAGAAAGTGTTGCATAATAAGCACTAAGAAAGTGTAGAAATATATAGACAGAGAGATGCTGAATGAAATGTGTTTGGCAGTCAAGAAAGCCTGCATGAAGCCCTCAATGAGCAGAATATTGTTGAAAGAACTTTCACAAAAGCCAAAGAATTTGTGGTCATATGTAATGGCTCTTAGTGGCACGAAGGACATGTCGTTAGCAGCAGAAATATACCAGCTGGAACTGCCATTGGTTGTAAAACTGAGGTATGGTCTTTATATGAACTGATTGTGAGTACTCTCCGTTAGTTACTACATTATTTTCTAAATTAAAGTATAGACAATACTGTTTATTTTCCCCCAGTTTGCTAGTCAGATTTAAACCTGAGTATACAACTATAAGCTGCGAAACCGGTCGTTTGAATAAAGGATAATTTAACAGCTGTTGTGGTTCTTCATTTATCAAGATGAAATATCTTAATGATCTTTGCATACGTTAGAAAATAAACAGCCAAATATTAGCGACAAGGAAGAATATGAATGATATTGAACCTCATTTGACTCACAGCAATTTACACTGTCCTCTAAGGTTCCTGCCTGACCACACACTTGGAAATCACCACATATTTAGAAATAAACAGTGAAATAATTGTGACAAGGAAGAATATGAATTTAGTTGCTGCACGTTCCATAAGAGCAATTTAAGCTCTCCTCTTCCTTTCCTACGTAACCACACACTCGAAAATCGCCACATGTTCAGAAATAAACAGCCAAATATGTATTTCATCCTTAGTTTTCTATCACATGGAAAAATAAATAATATCGAATACTAGAGAACATACTTGTATTACATTTATAAGAAAGTGCAAGACTTTGTTAACAATGCTAAGATGAAGAAGAATTAACGTATACAGGAACACGAACCTACTTCCTATATGTCAACAACGCTAAGATGAAAAAAATTAATATGCACAGGGATGTGACTCTACTTCATCTAAATTTGTAATCCACAACACCATGAATTATGCAACACTGTACTCATGCGATTTTCGTCATTTGTTTTCGTTATCATAGACTCTCTTAGAGGTGTATGTTGTTGATGTGTCATTAACTATCGTTTATTGATAAGGGTGACACATTTGTGATATACACTCAATGTGCCGTTTCCTTAAAATGGCATATTGCAGTTTATAACACAAAACAGTTAATAAATCAAAATGAACAATTTGTCTGCTGAGTAGAGTGAAACATAGTATGAGTATGGTGTAAAGGCCTCCAGCCCTAAATATAAGTGGTATAATTTCGCCAGTAACATACACTGCACCAAAGTTAGTGTCCAGTCACTCATGGACAAGACAAGAGCTGAAATTGGATGCACCAAAGCAGAAGTAGAAATACTTAAGTCTCTTTTCAAATGTTCTTTTACCAAGGAAAAACCAGCACAGTCCAATCTTCACACCACTGAAAAGATGACTGAAAGAGGAACTTGTTTCAGTGGTTTTAAGAAACAGCTGAAATCGTTAAAACTGAACAAAGCTCCCAGGCCCCATGGATCCTTACAAATTCTATACCCAATTTGTGGATGAGCTAGCCCCTTTGTTAATTATAATAAATCATAGATCTATGGAACCAAAAATCGTGCCCAGAAGCTGGAAGAAAGCATAGGTCACATCTGCCTACTTAGTCCAGTAATGCTGCACAAAAAAGGCCTTTTACTTGTAAAAAATGAGCTAGAAGATTTTATTTTTTTGTCTTATTTATATCGTTGACAGTATGTTGAATCCAAGTTTTCGACCTCCAAAACCCTCACGACAACTTATGGCCAAAAAATCAAGAAATTTTGGCACTTTTTCAGTTTTTTGCCTATTACTGGGAAACTAAGCAGTATATTAAATTTAGCCCATACAAAAATGAAAGAGTATTAAATTTTGCATCGAATGACTTGTTTCAGTGTCAAAAACGGGGTGGCCATTTGGTTGCAATCAGTTGTCACAGTTCGTTCCTTTTTACCAGCTTAGCTAAAAAGTCGTCTCTAACGGCTGTAATTCAAAAGGGTCTACTCCGAATTAAAACTGTCTAGTTACCAAAGGTTGTGTTGTTGTAGTCTTCAGTCAGGAGACTGGTTTGATGAAGGTATAGAGAAATGCGGCTTGAAATTTCATGTTACAAAGGCATCCAGTTTTTGGGACTACTAAACATTCTTACACTTCAAAGTCAATTTTATTCCATTTGGTTTTTTTTTGTTTTTTTAGTCAAAATGATCTCTAGATAAACAAAAGAAAAATGTGTTGCTTTGTCACATGCTATGATTTCTACAGTAAGGCCATGGTCACTTCTATCTTCACGTTTGATTGGGCTCAGTGCATTCATGTACAAAAGATTCGGATCAAGCCTTATTGTCGATGCTCTTAAGTGCAATTGGATTCGCAATTCCAATAATGGAAGCTTCTCTATTTGAGACGTCTTCGAATGCACGACCTGAGCATCCTAACATAATCAGCTCAGCTCAGCTCATCTCTGATAACACCGATTTTAACATCTACACGGCTGACGGGTTGAATACTTTCCTTTCCATGTGAGGAATCATGGCAGTCTCACCCCGCTTAGTTATTGAGTCTGAAAAGAACTTTGATCGTGAAAGAAGACGTTCAACTTCTGAATTTTTGTCTACCCAAGTGATGTTTCGCAAAGGGAACAAAGTCTTCAGAAAGACCTCGTCATATAAAGATACCAGGTTCTTCATCAGATACCATTTTCGATGAAGATACAAAAGTAAGAGAAGTTTCTCGCAAATAAGAGCAACAAGAATCACTTGGTTTTTTTTTTTTTGTTTTTTTTCCATGATGGATGGAGGTATTCAAGTGCTACAGGCAGAAGAAGATGCCAGTTCATTAATTGTGGAAACAGCTATTTCCCAAGTTGCTGGGTCTGACAGTGAGGCAGTTGTAAGCGTCAACATTGGCATTCCTGTTCTCCTAACAGGTCGAGGAAACAACCACAACGACAACCTGTACTTTCATAAACTGAGAAGAGGGAAATCAGCAGGAATGTGATACTCCAGTAATTCTTTCAGTTTCGATTCTGGATTTGCCCTTTTCAGTCATGCCTTCTAGGGATCTGATACCACATTCTATTTTTTTGGCTAAGGAACACGGAAATTACTAAACGTTATGGAGCGACAGCCACACATCAATGTACAAGCTGCTGAATTTGCTTAACCCTCGATCTCTCAAGACTTAACAGCACAGGCAGGAAAATAGATGATGTTGACACTGTATTTGAATTCCAACTGTGCGACTTTGGACGAGCTCAGTTACGACTTTTTGTAGAGTCTGCCCCAGGAAAAACTATCAAACATGAAAGGTTACCGCTAACACTGGGCGCAGCAAGGTGGCACTCATTGCGTTCGTGCCACCGAGTGAAATCTTTGCTGGGGAAGAAAACTGGTCCACGCCAGTGGGGCTGAAAGAAAAACTTACCAGACTTGAGACTTGTTTCCCGTGACAATGATGAAAGATGGGGCACCACACACACTGCTGAAGATTGTTTCTTGTGCGTACATAACAGGATACACAGCAGTATATGAATGTCGCAAATTTGGATCGAACTGCTCCCCGACGTGCAAACACGACTTATCTTGCGAGAACGCCACAGAATTTGGCTCGACAAGGATGAGGAAGAGACAGCAGATATGTTCAAGGACGAGGAAGTTGGTGAAGGTGCCGCAATGGATCCTGAAGACCGGACGCTGGAGGACCAGGTCCTGCTACAGTCTGCCGAACGACCTCAATGGAACGGAAATTTGATAAAATGTTCAACTCTGATATTTATATGGTTTTTTAATGTTATCAGGAAGTTTTATATGCTCATTTGTATAATTTTTTATATTACTCATATGCAAATACATATTAGCCATTACTGTTTACTTGGTTTTCATTTTACCAACCCACTCTTACCAATTAACACATGAACAAAATCGAATAAAAATATACATTAATGAATAAAATTAAAAATATTCACATAGAGAACACAAATTGCTCATGAGAGAGCAGTCTTCTCACTGGAAATTTCATTGGATGATTATCACTGAAAAGAAAAACATCAAAATGAGATTACTTGGGATTTCAAGTGCATGAACACTTAATAGTGCCTAAAACTGTAACACTATACGATTTTGTAACATGAAATTTCATACTCTACAACTTTGATAACTTGACATTTTCCATCTGGAGTAGACGTTTTTGAGCTGCAGGCGTTGGAGACGACTTTTTAGCCAAGTTGCTAAAAATGAACGAACTTTGACAACTGACTGCGGTCAAACGGCTACACTGATTTTGACATTGAAGTGGATCATTTTACGCAAAACTTAATGCTCTTTCATTTTGGTAAGGGTAATATTTTCAGTAGAATGCATACCTTCCGAGTAATAGGCGAAAACTTGAAGAAAATAACGAAATTTCTTGGTTGTTTTGGACACAAAAAGTTGTCCTGAGAGTTTTGGAGGCTGAAATCTTGGACTCAACATACTGTCAACTACATACAAGAGACAAAAAATAAGATCTCCTTCCTCGATTTTTTGCAAGCAAAAAGTACATTATCGGACTAATAAGAAGGGTAGCAGAAGCGATCCACCAAACTGACATCCACCATTCTTGACATCCATTTGTTGCAGAATCTGAAAACGTATTCTGAGCTCACCTTTAATGAGGTATTTTGAACGGAATGACCTCCTCCGTGCCAACCAGCATCGTTTCCGAAAATAACGATCATACGAAAACAGCTCTCACTTTTGTCACATGACATCCTGAAAGCAATAGATCAAGGCACACTGTTTCTCGATTTCCGAAAAGCATTTGACTCAGTATAACACCTACACTTATTATCAAAAGTAAGATGCGTGAAGCGTTCAGTGAATTCGAAAATAAAATTCTATGTGTCGACTTGACAGAAAATCCTAGGAAGTTCTGGTATTACGTTAAATCAGTATGTGGATCGAAACAGCATATCCAAACACTCTGGAATGATAATGGCATTGAAACAGAGGATGACATGTGTAAAGCTGAAATACTAAACACCTTTTTCTGAAGCTGTTTCACAGAGGAAGATCGCACTGCAGTCCCTTCTCTAAATCCTCGCACGAACGAAAAAATGGCTGACATCGAAATAAGTGTCCAAGGAATAGAAAAGCAACTGAAATCACTCAACAGAGGAAGGTCCACTGCACCTGACGGGATATCAATTCGATTCTACACAGAGTACGCGAAAGAACTTGCCCCCCTTTTAACAGCCGTGTACCGCAAGTCTCTAGAGGATCGGAAGGTTCAAATGAATGGAAAATAGCACAGGTAGTTCCAGTTTTCAAGAAGGGCCGTCGAGCAGATGTGCAAAACTATAGGCCTATATCTCTGACATCGATCTATTGTAGAATTTTAGAACATGTTTTTTGCTCGCGTATCATGTCGTTTTTGGAAACCCAGAATCTACTCTGTAGTAATCAACATGGATTCCGGAAACAGCGATTGTGTGAGACCCAACTCGGTTTATTTGTTCATGAGACCCAGAAAATATTAGATACAGGCTCCCAGGTAGATGCCATTTTCCTTGACTTCTGGAAGGCGTTCGATACAGCTCCACACTGTCGCCTGATAAACAAAGTAAGAGCCTACGGAATATCAGACCAGCTGTGTGGCTGGATTGAAGAGTTTTTAGCAAACAGAACACAGCATGTTGTTCTCAATGGAGAGACGTCTACAGACATTAAAGTAATCTCTGGCGTGCCACAGGGGAGTGTTATGGGATCATTGCTTTTCACAAAATGACATAGTAGATAGTGTCGGAAGTTCCATGCGGCTTTTCGCGGATAATGCTGTAGTATACAGAGAAGTTGCAGCATTAGAAAATTGCAGCGAAATGCAGGAAGATCTGTAGCGGATAGGCACTTGGTGCAGGGAGTGGCAACTGGCCATTCACATTGACAAATGTAATGTATTGCGAATACATAGAAAGAAAGATCCTTTATTGTATCATTATACGATAGCAGAGCAAACACTGGTAGCAGTTACTTCTGTAAAATATCTGGGAGTATGCATACGGAACGATTTGAAGTTGAATGATCATATAAAATTAATTGTTGGTAAGGCAGGTGCCAGATTGAGATTCATTGGGAAAGTCCTTAGAAAATGTAGTCCATCAACAAAGGAAGTGGCTTACAAAACACTTGTTCGACCTATACTTGAGTATTGCTCATCAGTGTGGGACCCGACCAGGTTGGGTTGACAGAGGAGATAGAGAATATCCAAAGAAGAGCGGCGCGTTTCGTCACAGGGTTATTTGGTAAGCGTGATAGCGTTACGGAGATGTTTAGCAAACTCAAGTGGCAGACTCTGCAAGAGAGGCGCTCTGCATCAATGTGTAGCTTGCTGTCCAGGTTTCGAGAGGGTGCGTTTCTGGATGAGGTATCGAATATATTGCTTCCCCCTACTTATACCTCCCGAGGAAATCACGAATGTAAAATTAGAGAGATTCGAGCGTGCACGGAGGTTTCCCGGCAGTCGTTCTTCCCGCGAACCATACGCGACTGGAACAGGAAATGGAGGTAATGACAGTGGCACGTAAAGTGCCCTCCGTTGGGTGGATTGCGGAGTATAAATGCAGATGCAGATGTAGATCATATGGGTATCAAGTGATGTTTGTAACCGGTTTGAGGATTTCTTGGTAGCTTGGATGGAGAGTCATTGACAGATGTAGAATTAATGTCTGGTGAACCCCAGAAAGTGTGTTGGGTCTCTTGCTACTCATGTTGTATATTAATGACCTTATGTATAACATTAATAATTACTTCAGACTTTTAGCAGATGATGCAGTTATCTACAATGAAGTACAGTTTGAATGAAGCTGCACAAATACTTAGTTAGACTTGATAAGATCTCAAAGTGGTGCAAAGATTAGCAGCTTGGTTTAAATATTCAGAAATGTAAAAATGTGCACTTCACAAAACGACAAAATGTAGCATCCTGTGAATATAATTTCAGTGAGTCGCAGTTCGATTGGTAAACTCATACAAATACCAGTGTGTAACAGGGACATGAAATGGATCGATAACATACCCTCAGTAGTGGGTAAAACAGGTAGCATGCTTCGGTTTATTGCCAGAATGCAATCAGCCTATAAAGGAGATTGCTTACAAATCACTCGCGTGACTCGTCCTAGAATATCGCTTAAATTTCTGGGACCTATACCACTGGGACTAACAGAAGAATGAATATCTTCCTGTATATATAAAAAGGCACGATATGAACAGAATAAATCAATCTGTACACATCTGACTGAGAGGTTCCTGGTGAATGAAAAAAGTCGGTAAGATTTCAAAACATATTTTTTTCCATTGCGCCGGAAAGTAGACACATGCAAGAGAAGTGAGTTGTTTTGAGACTTAGGTAACTGTTCGATCAGCTGTTGACTTAGGTAACTGTTCATCAGCTGTTGACCTTGTATATATTCTTACTCACTTAGGTAAGAGCTGCAAACAAGTTATCACAACTGATCTACATCTGTAGTGCGAAAATCACTGTAAAGTGCTCAGCAGGTGGTGTTTCTCGTTCTACCAAGTATTATGCTTTCTTCTCTTTCCATTCGCATGTGACATGTGGGTTGAATGCCTTTACAAATGCCTCAGTGCATTTAGCAGTCAGTCTAATATTGTCTTCGTGCCCCCTGTTCGAACTATATGTATGAGGCAGTTGTATTTTTTTAGATTATTCACTTACTACAATTTTTTAAACATTGTAAGAAGGACTCCAAGAGAAAGTTCATATCTGTATTCCGTAAATGTCAGTTAATATATTTCAGCATTTCCGTAATGCTCTTCCATGGATCACACAAACCTATGACCATTTCTGCTCACCTTTGTATACGTTCAGTACCCTAATGAGCTTTTTAAGATGGTAATTTATTATACAGTGTGTCTCAAAGTCAGTGCAACAAACTTCTAGGAGTGACAGATCATCTCATGAGACTCTACACATTGTTCAAAACAGATTATGCAGCTGAAAGGCAGTAAGATGTAGGCATTCTGTAGTGCAGATATGCAGTATGTGTTGCTTGTCATCCAGTCATTTGTTCTGTGTGAAATGTTGTATGCTAAGCAATATTGAAGTACCCAATTTCACTCTAAAATATCTTTTTCCGTATAGAGATTCTCATTCTTACGGTTTTCCTGTTGAAAATCTCTCTATCAATTCACTGGGGTGACAGTATGGGGCACACTATAAATTATTTCATTTGTGGTCAGTTTACATTAGCATATATTAATTTTTGGATAATTTAATTTGAATAAGATTGAAATTAATTGCAGTTGTATATAACTGGAAATTACTACTTCTCTGTAAAGCCAGTCTCTGATGATATGTAGTAACACATGTAATAAGATGTTAATAACTCTGTTACTTATGTGAAGGCGACTTATTATACCGAGTGTTTCAAAATGAATATCAGGGTTTTAAGACTTTGAGGAACTTATTACACTCAACTTGTAAATATAAATAATAAATCAAATGAAAAAATAACTCAAACAGTTCTTATTACAGGTGCCTACATGTAAACATTTTTCGAATGGCACACAACACGTCGATAGGCCAGTTCTTCATAAGCCTTCATCAGTGTGTCTGGAATAGTTGTTGCAAACAGCTGCTTCAGTCCTGTTTGTTAAGTCAAGTAGATCAGTGGAGGCACATAAATATGATCCTTTGTGAATACTCAAGAGTAAAATTCGCATGGCGCCAGGTCATGCAAAACAAACTATGTCACCTGGCTCCTTAGACCAAATCAAGCAGTCAGGTTCAACGTCGTTTAATCAGTCACATACTGAATAATGCCAGTGAGTTGCTACACCATCTTGCTGTGAAATAAAGTTCTGTTGTTCAGCTTCTTCCAGTTGAGGAAAGAGCTATAGTTCAAGTGCGTCAGTATAAGAAACATCAGTTAGAGTTGCTTTACTGAGAAAGAAAGGCCATTGACTTTCTGCTCGAATATGGCAAAGAAAGATTCAATTTAGGGAAGTGTCGCTGCAACTGTACCACCTAGTGGTGATTTGCTGACCCCCAGACGTGTGTGTTCACATTTCGACTTAGGTAAAATGTCGATTCATCTCTGAATCACCACACAGCAACATTTCGTTTCCAAAGTTGGCGAGTAAACCATAGTCTGTAGGCTTTAGAGCTTGTACCAGTTGCAAATGATAAGGATGTAGTTGTAAGCGTCCCTTTAAAACTCTCCACACAGATGCCACTGGAACTGCTAATTCACTGTTACACTTCTGAATTGATTTCTTGGGGCTATGCATAAGAAACTCTGTCACTCGTTCATCACCTTCTCCATTTAGTCTTGATCGCCCCACGATCTTCCCTTGGCGAAAACAGCCGGTATCTTCAAGCTGGTGATACCATCCTCGGATGTTGGTATCACTTGGAGATTACAAAGGAGCTTAATCTGGAGCATAAGTTGCACTGTAGCAACAGATTCAGTCCTTGCAAACTGTAGAACACAAAAAGCACACTAATTAAGTTGTGATAGTTTTTTTCAATACTCAAAATGGACGAGTAAAGCATGATAAATACATTGCGTCCCTTTCCTATCAAAGACAATAACTAAAAAATAATGGACACTAGTTCATTTTGACCAAGATGCTGTCAAACAAGTGAACAGGAGCAACAATAATAATGTGTGAACTGGGGCTTCTAAATGTGGCTACAAAGCAAATAACTACTGTGACTCACACATAGTAAAGACATATTTAGATACATTATAAAACCCCCAATGGGAGCAGGAGTTATTAACTCAGAAATATTTCTATTATCATTCTAGTTCTACACCCTTGTGGTTAAAGGCCATCACCATTTGGGGTTTCATTACTATTTTTTGTGCAGTAAATTTTCATAATTTGCTAGGGAAAAGATTTTTAATTTCTCAAGTTATTTTACATTTATATATACCTGATATTATTAACGTTTGCTTAAAAGCAATAGTGTGAACATCTCACATATGTCACTGTTTACTACTTTAGGATTTCATAGTATAGTTTCCATCTGTGTACATTTGAGAGAAAATTTTGTTGTCCAGTCAAGTTTTCAATTGTTAGTGTTTTTGTTATTTCTGGAGTACATCTGTTTCACTTGCAGTAACATTACAACTTCTACTACTACTACTCTCAAAGTTGAAAAATTTTGTGCTCCATGGATTACTTTTTTTATACTCCTCCATTTGCACAAGTCCTGAGGGAAATCAGAGTAAAACCCTACTAAGAGCATTCAACCTTGAGTTACAAGCTATCAAATATTCATATTTTCATTATACTTTAAGATGGAACTATTGAAATGAAGAGTTTGTTATGTATATTAAAAACCTTTTAGTTCAGTTGATAGTATATATATATATATATATATATATATATATATATATATATATATATATATATATATAAAAAAAATCAGTTTACAGGAATGTTATACAACAGTCTCTTCTACAATGATGAGTTTGTAGTAGGTACAATGTTGTCGCAACATTGGTGAGGATTGCCAATGGAGATCTTTCTTGTATCAGACATGGGTGTCATACCATGGATCTCCAAACAGATTACTAGAAACATTTCTCAAACGGCACCATAAACAAGGCTGATGGCAGGATAACATGCAACATTCGAATGAAAGTATGAGGTAAAATCACAGAAAAACTTCCTGAAAGAAACTGGTTTATACAAATTATCTGAACAAAACAGAGGAGGTAAAAATTTTTACTATTTCTGGAATCAGGAAAGATTCGGGTTCGAACAGTCTGAGAATAATACAGAGTGACATTGTCACTGTTAGGTATTGTAGACGACTGATCCTTGTACAAACAAACAACACAAGTCTCATCCAAATGGGTTTCTGCGAGCTTGTTCATGATTCATATTTGCGGATCATAGATCACGGAGTTTTGCAGATTAAATATTTTCAAATGTGGCTATACACCAACAAAGTTGCTATATCAACAAGGAAGGAAGGAATATTAGGGTTGAATGTCATATCGACGCCAAGGTCATTAGAGATAGCCACATCAACAATAGCGTCTGCTTAGTCGTGACTGCAGTTAATCTGAGTATGTTGGCTCACGTACAGCAGCTGGTGTGCACAAAGACCTCTTCATGTTCTCCATGCAACTTCATTTGTCTGTTTCTATAGTTCATCATCTTACATCATGTACAAGATTTACGAACTTACACCACCATGTCACTATTAGAAGGTGATTAAGCTATTTTCAGCTGGCAATTTGGTTCAATCGATGACTGTATACACTGAAGAGCCAAAGAAACTGGTACACCTGCCTAATATCATGCAGGGCCCCCATGAGCACACCGAAGTGTCGCAACATGACATGGCATGGACTCGACTAATGTCTGACGTAGTGCTGGATGGCCATGAATCCTGCAGGGCTCTCCATAAATCCGTAAGAGTATGTGGGGGTGGAGATCTCTTCTGAACAGCACGTTGAAAGGCATCTTAGATACACTCAAGAATGTTCACGTCTGGGGAGTGTGGAGGGCAGCGGATGTGTTTAAATGCAGAAGAGTGTTCCTGGAGCCACTGTGTAGCAATTCTGGATGTGTGGGTTGTCGCATTGTCCTGTTAAAATTGAACAAGTCCATCCGAATGGACAATGAACATGAAAGGGTGCACGTGATCAAAGAGGATGCTTGTGTACATGTCATATCTAGACGTATCAGGGGTCTCATAGCACTCCAACTGCAGACGCCCCATACCATTACAGAGCCTCCACCATCTTGAACAGTGCCTTGCTGATATGCAGCGTATGGATTCATGAGGTTGTCCCCATACCTGTATGTGTACATCCACTTGATACAATTTGAAAGGAGACTTATACGACCAGGTAACATGTTTATAGTTATCAACAGTCCAATGTCGGTGATGACAAGCACAGGCAAGTCGTGAAACTTTGTGTTGTGCAGTCATCAAGGGTACACGAGTGCGCATCTGGCTCTGATGTTTCGTTGAGTGGTTCACACACTGACCCTTGTTGATGGCCCCACATTGAAATCTGAGCAGTTAGTGGAAGGGTTGCACTTCTGTCACGTTGAATGATTCTCTACAGTCGTCGTTGGTCCTGTTCTTGGAGGATCTTTTTCCGGCAGCGGTGATGTCGGAGATTTGATGTTTAGATTTGATGTTTTACCGGTTTCCTGATATCCACAGTACATTCGTGAAATGGTCATATGGGAAAATCCCCACTTCATCGCTACCTCGCAGATGCTATGCGCCAACTATAACACCAAGTTCAAGCTCACTTAAATCTCGCTAACCTCTCATTGTAGCTGCAGTAACCAGTCTAACAACTGCCCCAGACACGTGTTGTCTTATGTAGGCGCAGCTGACCGCAACGCTGTTTTCTGCCTGTTTACATATCTCTACATTTGGTTATGCATGCTTATACCATTTTCTTTGGCGCTTCAGTGTATGTCCAGTTACTTAACTTTGTACTAACACAGATGCAGTTGTCTTTGCACGAACAGAGTCAGTTTAGTTAATTTCTCTTCTACATTTACAATAGATCAGACTGCCCTGAATCATAGCATTATGGAGATCGAATACTGTAAAATTGCTAGAATATAGTCAAATATAACGAAATGAACATCTTTGCTCCTATGGCAGCGTTTGATTCACTGCCCTGCCTGACATTCCTATTCACCTTATTTGCCCTCACATTAGAATATCCAGTGGTATAGTGCAATGAAATCTTTCCTTATCTCCTTGGAACCTACCAGTACTTGTACCAAATTCTGCCACTCTCAAACAGACAGTGGTACAAACAAACTCCAACAAAATCAGCAATAAATATATACATATATGTACTCATGAACTCAGAAGTATTGAAAGTAGAAACTTCATCGCTCACAATTCAGTTATTTACCAATTAGAACTATAATTTTCGAATATCTCATGAACAATATTTAACTAATAATTTACAACTACTATAATTCTTCCTGCAAATGGAGTGAACACATTAATTAACTTATTTGCAAGACACACAAAAATCTTAATTTATGAGTAACAGATTTTACATAACTAATACAAAGAAAACACAAAATCATTATGTACACAAAGACACAAATAATAGCTTCATGTGTATATTCCTTAATAGCTATCTACAGGAATGCGCATTACTTACATAATTACTTACTTAGTTAACACATAAATTAATCTATTCACTTATTTAAATACACACATTTACATTACATATGTAGTCTAATCAAAATTTATGTGCCCACAGGCTTCCTTTCATATAGTTAGTATACAATAGCAGTCATACAGTTCTGTGTAAGTCATTTCATATATTAGAACTGTTCATTGACTAATTCTGGAAATACCTCTTCAGATCCTAGTGTGGGTACTCTCTTATAATTTTGGAAGTTCCAGGGTATCAAACAGCGATAGTTCATAGAGTTTTTCTAGGGGATTCACAGGAAAATGAACAACAAATCTCTGTATAACTAACACAAGAAGGCTAAAAATGAATAACAAAAAACAACTGCTATGCAGAAAGACACCTTATGATGAATGTTTGAAAGAAAAATCCATTCTCCTCTCCTTAAGAGCAAAGAACCTGTCAATGATGCGTTCATTGAAATCTATGATGCTACATACAAAATCTTCAGCGATGGAGAACGCTGTTAGTGCTATAAGCCACTCTTGATTCATGCTCATAGTACTTTGCAGAAAGGCTTTTATTTTCTGCAGACTAGAAAAGACTGGTCTGCCTCTGAGCTTGTCATCGGTATGGTAACAATCACTCTCACAAGTTTCAGTGTTACACTAAAATGCTCCTGCAAATTATTTTCGAGCATGAACTGCAGAAGTGGAACAGCACCCATGAGCTCCTCGTGTATAGTATCTGAAGCGCCGTTGTCAGTTTCTAGCATTCAAGGAACTGATATATTTCACAAGAGCTCAGCACCAACGTTTGAAGAAGCTAACCTGAACACGAAACAAACTTTTCAGAATCAAACTGTGGTAGCGATTAGATGCCATGCGAAGTCGAAGCGTATCACACATTTCCTTTGCAGCCACAATTTCTGGAATTTTGTTTTCCTGTCACTAGCTCTTCGCAAAATATGGCAGCTCTCTGTATACAGGAATTGTGTCAATGATGCTATTTCGGATCTCCTGTATGGCTCTTTCGAAGCATTTCCCCCTTGTTGTACAGTTAGTAGACTTACTGCTCGTTTTCGTAACAGCTGCATCAACGTAGCTCTGAGAAATTACTTTATGTAAATCACCCACAATATCCAGTAAAGTTTCTTTAAGTGTGGTTGCTAATGTTTTTGCATCATGTTCATAATGAGTGAGTGAAGTCCACATCCTTTCTACACGTCTACCATCAAGCAAAACATATCTGATAACCACGACAAATTGTGAAATTGTTTAAGTATGAGTTGTCTCGCCAGTAATAACTGACACAGAATCAGCAGCTGCAATTTCCTTTCATATTCGGTCATGATAAATCTGCAGTACACAAGCAAGTTAATTATTTTGAATATGTTTCGAAGTGCCTTTGAAAACAAAAGCCTTCGAAAGGTGGTAGCTAAGTGCAACATCAAGTTAAGTAATGAAACTTGTAAAACTATGGAAAATTCCTGCATTTCATGAATCACCGCATCTGTCATCTCCATGAAATTTGAGCTCAAAAGCACCACAAAATTCAATAAAATCCACAATTTTATAGGGTACATAGGGATTTTCATAGAATTGATCATTGTGTCTTTCAATTGACTGCTTACAAGCACGATCCAGCTGTTGTCTAATAGTGCTGCTAAAATAGGTGTAGAGACATGTAGTTCATCATCGTTTTCTGGCAGGGAGTCACAGATCTCCTCTCCAGTGAAACGTACTGAAGGACAAACGTTGTCCAAGTAGCGGCTACTAGACATAATTGCGCACATGGAAGATCATCCTCAGCATAGTAAATAAAAAAATAAGAACAGATTTCGAATAAGTCCACAGCAATATGACCATGTAGTGCATAAGAAAAACTAACGGATATTGAAGGGAAGACAAGGCACGCTTGTTACAAAAACGTGTTTGCACGTTTCAATGATGTTCGATACAATTTTCAGTATACACATGATAATGGCTCATTATATCATGCACATTAAACTGCATGCGACACACATTACAGTGATTTCAAGGGACGCGGTGGATGGTTGAATAACTTCAAACAGCGCAACAGAATTAGAAGATGTAAGATAATGAAATTTCTAACAAATCTTCAACTTGGCGATGCATAGCAAATCGCGGAATCAGCCCGAAAATTCATAATTGAGATAAACAAACTCATCCTGTTGTTTGGTAAGGAATTTGTTTTCAGCTCCGACCAATCAGGATTTGTAGAGGAAATGCATATGAAAGGAATCCTGGAAATAAAAGGTATTATGGGAGTTGTATCAAGATCAAGTAACATCAATTATTTAACGCATTTATATATAACTACGCCAAATGTTAATCTGGGTGGTAAATTGGCTGGAAACTTATGCCGGCCGTGGTGGCCGAGAGGTTCTAGGCGCTTCAGTCAGGAGCCGCGCGACCACTACGGTCGCAGGTTCGAATCCTGCCTCGGGCATGGATGTGTGTGATGTCCTTAGGTTAGTTAGGTTTAAGTAGTTCTAAGTTCTAGGGGACTGATGACCTGAGCAGTTAATTCCCATAGTGCTCAGAACCATTTGAACCATTTGGAAACTTATTTATTGTGCTGTGAGAAGCTGGAGGTGCTCTGCGCCCAATCATTCTTTCTTTCGTGTATGATCTCGAAGGGCAGTAAGAATATTTACGTCAGAGCAAGCAAGAGTGGGAGAATAGGTATACGAGAACTACAGCTATGGTATGAGCACTGCCATTGGTCAATATCTTGTCAAAATAACTTGCTTTTACTTGATTCCTGGTCTGCATATTAAAATCAGACACCTTTAGATCAAACTGTCACTACCGAAATGCGTGTGACATTTCAGTTCATGTCACCTGGAACCACTGGAAGAATTCAGCCTCTGGATGTTTGTTTTTCTGTGCATTTGAAACATGTTGTCACGCTATCTGAGATACGCCATAAGGGAGAGCCAGTTTCACATTAAGCTCCATGACTGAGTGTTTCTCATTTTGCTGCATGCCATCGCATTCCATCAGTTGTCACCAATCCCTGACACTAATATGATCCTATATGCATTCTTTAAGGGTGTATAACTAGCTGAATGTTGTGCACAGTTGTAACTCCCTTTGATCTTGATGGCGCAAACTTTGCGATCACTGTGGCACATCATTTTTCATTTGGTGTTCATGGTGCAAGTTAATGGGTTGTTTTGAACATTTCTGGAATACATTCCATAAGGTTGATCTCTAGTTCTCTCGGACACTCATTTTCTGTCATCCTCCTGATGCACTTGGTGAGTCATTAGCAGCTAATGTTTTTCCTGTCATAACTGTTATCATAACACTTTAGAATGAGCCTTACTAAAGACCTCGCATTCAAGAGGTTCCTTGTAAGAGTTTAAGTTCGTCCATCGAGGCTCTGAGCTAAAATCCAACAAACAATTCAGGTTCTTTTGTCTATGCATGTTCCTTTGGAACAGTCTAAAGTCAATATACTACAAGAATAATTTAAACAAAGTTTAAAAAAATGCTTAACTACAAAGACAGGCCTGGAGATGCAGCAACCCTGGCCATTGTCTGTAGCAACACCGGCTGGTGGGCAGAAAAAATGGTGGGATCGGCTTGGAGGCGAGTGTTCAAACTGGGGCCTTGGCTCGGAGTAAACTGACGGTGGATGGTTGTGTGCTGGCTTAAATACAGTCCGGTGGCAGAATAACTTATTTCCAGTCACATGGATTGCAGAAGCAAGTAGGTTACTGTAACCTCTGGTGGCGCTGCTACAGTAGTGGGACAAGGCCATTACATCCCTACTCTCCACTGTTCCCAGATTTATTCAAGATGGCGGATCCAATATGGCGGCGATAGATATGGCAACGTCATAATGACGTCATAACGGGAAGTAAAATTTTGGCGGGAAAATTGGTCAACTGGGCTACCTCCACTAACCTAACCCCCCTCCCCCCTCCTGCAGAATATGGTGGGAAGTTCACATTCCAGTAGGACAAAGCAACACACCATGACTACCTCCACTAACCTAAGAAAATGGCGCGAAAATAGGTAACTTGGGATACAGCCACTAACCTAAGTCATCCAACCGCCACCTCGTCCTAGGAATTGGCTGGGAAAGGACTCATCCTATGCTGGGCTACTGGATAGGATGGACCCAAGTCTTTATTTTGCATGCAGTGTTCATTTAAACAATTTGAGGCAGCAGGTCCATCCAGTGTGTCCACCATGAGGTCCAGAGTCCAACTGACTTAGTACACAATACTGCCACCAGAGGGCGTCGTAATCCCTCCCATGACATAATGCAAAATGGTGGTCTGAGAGGGAAAATGGTGGGAACCAATAGGAAACCTTAATCCAGTGATGTTTCAGACTTCAGCCAGCAGGATGGCGGTATCTGGTAATGTCTTTGGAGGGGGTATAGGGCAGGATCATGTAATATATTTTAGAAATGAAAATAATAAATATATCTATACTGAATATGAAAAATGTAATTGCTTGCGTAAATGTCTGTCTTGTGCTTAACTTAATTTCGTTTCAGACTTTGCTGAATTAGTTGGAGATGCAGGCACCAGAGGACTTCCGGGATACCGGTGCTTGTCGTAATCACAAAAAAATCCACTTTCTTCATTTTTCTCTTTCTTTTATCGCAATAAATAAAAACGCCTGACACGTTCTTTAACCCTGTATTATTCACCCATACAATAGAGTACACCGCTATCACAGTACCTCGTCCTGCTACACACTTGAAAGTTTGATTCTCTCTCCTAAAAAACAAAAAAACAACTGTACAAAAAATTTAATGATAAAATGTTTTCTTTCATCTGCGCCTTACCACGCATTCGTAATTAATGTCTTTGGTAATGCATCTGTTCGATCAGTATTTCATTTTTATTTGATATTAAATAAATATTAAGTTAACTGCGTCCTGGTGGGTCTTTCATCATGTTCCTGTACACTCAGCAGCTCTGAGACCTTAGTCTTGCTCAGTCAGCCAGCAGCAGCAGGAAGAAGAACAATGAAGCATCAACAGCAGCCACAATCCACCACCGACATAAAGAACAGGAAGAAGCGGAAAAGTAAGTATCCTATATCACTTCTTTCTCTGTGGTTAGCAGTAATGCTTCCTCGTCTTTGTTCAGCAGTAGCCCTTGATGTGTCAAAGCCCACAGGGTCGAACGCCAACATGCCAGTCTCTACCGCACCTGGACCAGTAGCAACCTCAGCTGCCATCTTGCCGAGACCTCCACCAACCTCTGGACCTGCAGCAGCAACAACCTCCAGCATGTGTGAACCCGTATGACAATGTGGGATCATGTAGCACATATAGCCCACTAGCTGGAGCAGAACAAGGAACTGTTGTTGTCTGTCCCACTCAAAGATTTGTGTGATGAGGACACGTGACCTGATCCCAACATGGCGTCTGGTGTAGTAGGGCTAATGAATCGCTCCATGAAAATTAATTGCGTAGTGTCTATAAAGTGTGTATTATGTAGTGAAATAGTACGTAAAGGAATAAAAATTTGTTCTACATTGCAAAAACGGTACCACACAGAATGTTTTGGTGTTACTAACTTTAATAATCCAAGTTGTGAGTGCGGGGTAACAACGTGTAACGCCCGACAGACTGCAGCCAAAATGTTTGCCGATGGACAAGACGAAAGTGTATTATGTTCTATACAGCGTGATGTGGAAATGTGCGAACAGTATACAAATCTACTTAAGAAAATGATGAGAAGCCTTCTTAGCAACTCTGATAGTATTAACGATGATAACAGTATATATGTTACACCTAATCCAGTGCATCGTAAACAGTGTGAAAACATGCTTCACTCAGCAATAAACGTACGTATCAGTGCACTTGAGGCAGGTGTGAATACACGTAAAACCACGTACGGGGAAGAATATGTTATGTCTAGTGCAGTGCGTCGTAAACATTGTAAAAATATGTTTCATACAGCTGTAAACACATCAATAAATACGCAGAGTGAAATAACAACAGGTAGGCCTACCGGTACTGTAAACCACACAAAGGAACATGCGCAAATTAACACAGTGTTACATGCGCAAATTTCTGAATCAAATGTGTGTATATATTCTGACAGCCACGGACATGGTCTTGCTGAAATCTTACGTGATAATTATCGTGTAAATGCAACCGCCATTGTAAAACCGAGGGCACCCATGTCTGAAATCACAACGAACATAAAAGTCGGAAATCGCCCCAGCTCAACTCAGTGTACAATTATAATAGGTGGAGCTAATGATGTCTACAGGAATGAACTTTACAAATCCACTAACAATTTGAAAGAAATTTTGAGCTTTGCTAGAACACCTGTAATTGTCGTTGGTATTCCCCATAGACACGATCTTATGACTACTTCTATTGTAAATAAAGAAATCATTAAGGCTAACAGACAGTTCAAGAAGATATGCAAAGCATTTCAGAACTCACATTTCATTAGCGTAGATTCACTGGAGAGAGAACATTATACCCAACATGGCCTGCATTTAAACAACAGGGGAAAGATTGTATTAGGACAAAAATCCGAGACTTCCTTTGTTCACTAGGCAGATGCAGGAAAAGTGAGCACATTATTCTTCCACCTCCAGTAACCCAGTCTACAGCATCGTGTGTAGGACAACAATCACCATCTTCAACAGAAGCAGATCAGCCTACACTGCTGGCAGCTTCAACAACAGTACCTACTAAGGAAAGTGAGCCCACTATTCTTCTGCCTCCAGTAGCCCAGTCTACAGCATCTTCTCCAGTACTGCAATCACCGTCTTCAGTAGAAGCAGATCAACTTGCATCACTAACAGGTTCAACAACAGTACTAACTACCCGAGCAGAAGCAATGAAAACCACCCACCCCTTAAGCAAAAGAAGAGTGTCACCACCAGGCCATCTCAAAGATTTTTTATTGGAGGCAGGCACCAATCAGCCAATGCTGCAACAGATGCCATGCATAAAAAATTAGTAGTTTTGTATCAAAATGTACAGGGTATAATTAGTAAGATTCCAGAATTAGAAGTTCTATTGCTTGATAAACTAAAGGATGTTTCAGTTTTATGTGTATGTGAACATTGGTTAAAAGAAAATCAAGCTCTTGCTGCCAGAATAACAGGATATGAAATGGTTAGTAGCTTCAGTAGAGAAACTTTTAAAGGGGGAGGAACATGCATTTATGTCCGACAAGGAATTTAATATAAAGAAATCAAGTTTAGTAAGATAAAAAACATTGAAAAAGTATTTGAATATTGCGTTTGCAAACTAACAGACCTTAAAATAATTATTGTGTGTGTATACCGTTCCCCATCAGGTAATTTTATGGAATTTTTGGACAGTGTTGAAAGTCTTTTTAGTGAGTTAAGACATTCTACAGAAAGCGTTATTGTACTTGGAGATTTCAATGTCAACTTTAAAATCAACTGTTTAAATGTTACAAAATTGACCAATGTCTTTTGTTCGCATAATTTAGCACCAACTATCTTTGAATACACTAGACATGGAAAGAACTCTGAAACAATAATAGACCAAATATTTCTTGACTTACATAAACTAGACAATGTTGTAGAAGTGATTGACACTGGATTCTCTGATCATAAAGCACTAAAACTTAGTATCAATAATGTACTCTGTAAAAACTCTAGGCCAAGTGAGAAACACATCCACAGGAGATGTATTAATGAGGACAACATTAGGATTTTTAATTCCTTGTTAAAAAATACAAGTTGGGATCTAGATAAACATGATAGTATAGACATGAAGTTTGAGTCATTTCTAGCTGATTACAAACATAACTTTGAAATTGCTTTTCCCCTTAAGAAAATGAAAGTAAAAGGCAAAATTAACACATGGATAACACAGGGCATAAGAAAATCTGGAGAGCAACTCAGAATGTTAAGTAAATCAGCAAGGCAAAATCCTGCTTTGAAACAACGTGTTAAGTGTTGTAGGAAATTATACGAGAAAGTAATCACTGCAGCAAAAAAGTTAAATAATGATTCATATATCAGTAGAAATAATGGCAACAAAAAAATGAAATCAGTTTGGAAAGTGATCAATAGTAACTTAGGAAGAAGCAAAGTAAGAAACAACATTGTTATTAAAACTGAGGACAAAACTATAAATGATCCATTACAAATTGCCAATATATTCAACTGTCATTTTACAAGTGTAGTTCAAAACCCCATACAAACCCAAAGTAGTACAGACCTCAGTCATAACATCACATTGAATTCCGAAACTATGTTTTTGTATCCTGTAACAGTACATGAGGTAGAGAATGCCATCAGCAAACTAAAAAATAAATTATCCTATGGCACCGATGGCATTCCAGACAAAATCATTAAACAAAGCAGATATATTTCTCCTCTTCTTGTATATATAATTAATGCATCTTTGAGTACTGGCACTTTCCCTAGAAAGCTGAAACAATCAATTATAAAACCATTATACAAAAATGGGGATCATTATGATGTAAAAAACTACAGGCCTTTATCAATGTTATCTTGTTTTTCAAAAATCATAGAAAGAGTAATGTATGGAAGACTCTCTACTTTCCTAAAAAAAAGTGGAATATTGGTCGATGAACAAAATGGCTTTCGAAAGAATAGATCAACTGAAACAGCTATATACAACTTTCTAAATTTTGTCCTAAATTCCATTGATAATAATGAAGTAAATTGTGGGGTCTTTTTAGATTTATCAAAGGCCTTTGATGTTATTGATCATAAACTACTGCTCGAAAAACTTAGTTGCTATGGACTCCGTGGTACTGCTCATGCATGGTTTAAGTCATATTTATCTGGCAGATCCCAGAAAGTAGAAATAGTTCATGATGGAAAGTCATACTTTTCTGGTTATAAGGAAGTTAGTTATGGGGTGCCTCAAGGTTCGGTGTTGGGACCCCTGTTGTTCTTGATCTTTGTAAATGACTTGCCAAACTATTTAACACAAGCTGATTGTATACTTTTTGCTGATGATACAAGTCTCTTTATTAAGGCTCAGAATGAGACTGACCTTAACAGCAAAATTGAAACAACAACAGTTGAAGCAAGTAAATGGTTCAGGGACAACAGTTTATTTGTGAATGAGGGAAAAACATTATGGATGAATTACAGACATGTTTCAAATAATATGAAGCCCAATATAACTGTGAAGCTAGGCCAACAGAATATACTACAAATGCCAAATACAAAATTCTTAGGAATTTGGTTAGATGAGCATCTAAAATGGGACAAGCATATAGATGTGCTCAATAAAAAGTTAAGTAAATGTTGCTATGTATTTAGAATGCTCAAAAATTGCTGCAGTGATCAAACAGTATTGTGTACATATTATGCATTTATGCATAGTCTTTTGCGATATGGTGTCATATTTTGGGGCAATTCAAGTCAGGCAAAACGCTCCTTTATTATTCAAAAACGAGCGATAAGAATCATAAAAGGAGCTGCACCTAGAGATCCATGTAGGGAAATTTTCAAGGAATATAAAATCATGACTCTTCCATCCATTTACATCTATGAAAGTATATGCTTTCTGAAGTCTCACCTCCAGTTTTCTTCTTTAAACAGTGAGTTCCATAACTATACAACAAGACAGAGTAATGAATTTCACAGAGAAGTGCATAAGAAAGCCCAATACAACAAGAGTGCAATATACCACCCAAAAATTCTCTATAGTGCTCTTCCCTTAAAAATAAAAAGGATTCAGCAGCTGAGCAGTTTTAAAAGTTAACTCAAAAGAATGTTAATCAGTAATAGTTTTTACAGTGTTAGTGAATATATGAATTCTTCAGAAAGATAGCGTGCCTTCACCTATCTTATAAGTTACTCATATACAAACTTGTGTCGTGGGGTAGACTCTTTTATGTACACACAAAAATTAATTATTCTGTCAATATAGAGTGTTATAATCATTGTTTATTGTTGCTGTCCATTATACACAGAATATATGTAACTTATTTGTGTCCTATATTGTTACAAATTTATATCATGTAAGCTATAATTGTTTTGCCCATATATTTAATTCAGATTGTTCACTGATAGTTTTTTCATAATATGTTGTTATTCATATTATTTCTGTATGTAACATATGACAAATCCCATATCATTGTACATGATAAAACGGGTGCTCAATAAACTGAAACTGAAACTGAAACACGTCGAATGCTGGTGGTGGTCCTAAACAATAGAAAGATGAAGGACAGTACCGGTCACCAGTATGCTTCTCATCCCAGCAGAACATCTTGTGCTAGTCCAGGCACAGAGTGCAGATGCCGTGGATAAGAAGGCATCTAGTGTACCCATACTTTTCAGTTCTACATACAATTTAACTCCCAGTGGAGCGAAACGTGTAAATGTTGATATAGAAGCACATCATGTCTGGGGCTTGCATGCGAGAATAGAAATTGAAAATGCATTGAAGGGTGTTGAAGAGGCAATTTTTGAGTTCGATTGGGACGAAATATGTCCTGCAGAACGCTACATCAATCATCAGATGACTACAGAGCATTATGCAAACTCGTTCTCCCCCAGACATTCGTCCTACTGTTGTGACACTATCTATCACAACATTGTATGATGATTGTGCACTATGTGTGAAATCGCGTGACAACTGTGTTTATCTAAGGCATGCCTCAGTTATGAACTTAAACGATCTGGATACTGCACTAAGTCTTGCATTGGAAAGATTGAACCGTTGATTGCCGAGCATTGCATACAATGCATACAATGATGTTGTTAACTTCCTAAATGCGCATAGTGTACATGTTGATGATTTGGAGCAGTACCTTTGTTTGTTCATGAACGCTGAACCAAAATAGAAACAGATTAAATATACTTGTGAAAAACCTGAGTACTGTAGGGCATCCATTGGCTTGAGCGAGATATGCACGGAATTTATTGCATGTCAAAAAGCTTTGTTTGGAAAATACTGTACAGGTGCGAAGAAGAAGAAGATACAGAAAGGGTCTGTTGATTTTCTTGAAGTACTGCATCCAATGTATGATATTTAAATAAATAAATAAATTATGTGTATATGATCTCAAACCATGCTTGTGTTTTATTTCATACCTCTCTCATTATAGTCAAAGTATTAAACTTATTAATATCATTGGGTTTGAGTGCTACACCTATAATGATGCAGCAGCATACAGTTACCCCAAACATCGCCTTGCCAGTTATTCACGAAATGTATGATAAAGCTACTCTTCATAGGTCAAATATATATAGCTGATTTCTCTGTGTAGCCTGTATAGCTCAGTCTGTTAAGTGATGGAGTTACAGTCGCTACACATACAATTACTGTCCCTTCAAGTGTGTGTTTCTATATATACCAACTACGTGTCAATAAGAAACTTCCTGGCAGATTAAACAGTGTGCGGGCCGAGACTCGAACTTGGGACCTTTGCCTTTCGTGGGCAAGTGCTCTACCACTGAGCTACCCAAGCACGACTCACGCCCCGTCCTCATAGCTTTACTTCTGTCAGTACCTCGTCTCCTACCTTCCAAACTTAACAGAAGCTCTTCTGCGAACCTTGCAGAACTAGCACTCCTGAAAGAGAGGATGTTGTGGAGACATGGCTTAGCCACAGCCTGGGGAATGTTTCCAGAATGAGATTTTCACTCTGCAGCGGAGTGTGCGCTGATATGAAACATCCTGGCAGATTAAAACTGTGTACTCGAACTCGGGACCTTTGCCTTTCGCAGGCAAGTGCTCTACCACTGAGATACCCAAGCACGACTCACGCCCCATCCTCACAGCTTTACTTCTCCCAGTACCTCGTCTCCTACCTTCCAAACTTAACAGAAGCTCTTCTGCGAATCTTGCAGAACTAGCACTCCTGAAAGAAAGGATATTGCGGAGACATGGTTTAGTCAAAGCCTGGGGGATGTTTCCAGAATGAGATTTTCACTCTGCAGCGGAGTGTGCGCTGATATGAAACATCCTGGCAGATTAAAACTGTGTACTCGAACTCGGGACCTTTGCCTTTCGCAGGCAAGTGCTCTACCACTGAGATACCCAAGCACGACTCACGCCCCATCCTCACAGCTTTACTTCTCCCAGTACCTCGTCTCCTACCTTCCAAACTTAACAGAAGCTCTTCTGCGAATCTTGCAGAACTAGCACTCCTGAAAGAAAGGATATTGCGGAGACATGGTTTAGTCAAAGCCTGGGGGATGTTTCCAGAATGAGATTTTCACTCTGCAGCGGAGTGTGCGCTGATATGAAACTTCCTGACAGATTAAAACTGTGTACCGGACCGAGACTCGAACTCGTCAGTACTTGTCAGTACCTGGCATAGTTAGTATCATGGCAGAGTGGGTGAAAAATCCTCATCACAAGGACTTTGTTGTCGATGTCTGGTCCTGTGACCGAAGAAGATGGGGAATGGAAATCACCTTCCTGATAATATACGAGGTGCGACAATAAAGTAATGAGACTGATGTGAAAAAAATGTTGCTTACTGCTTTAGTCAAGTTTAGTGTTATCTCCTTCAAAGTAGATCCCTTCTGATAGCACACACTTTTTCCAGCGCTTCTGCCATTGCTGGTAACATTTCTCAAACTCATCTTCTGTAATATCCTCCAAGACCCTCGTTATAGCTTTTTGGACATCTTGTGTTGTTTGAAAATGGTGTCTTTTGATCGCCGTATTGACTCTTGGAAACAGAAAATTAGCAATGAGCGATGAATAAGGTGGCTTCGGTAATATTGAAATTTGTTTTGAGGTTGAAAATTGCTGTACTGACAGAGCAGTATAGTGATGCAGAATCCAATTATCAGCAATATTGGCACAGACACGAAGAATTCGTTTATGAAGTCTTTCTAAAATTTCTTTGTAGTAATATTGGTTAACTGTTTGTCCAGGAGGCAACCACTCTTTATGGACAATTCCATTGGAATCACAGAAATACACAAGCATGTATTGCACTTTTGACTTTGACATGCAAGCTTTTTTTGGTCTGGGTGATCCCTTTGAGCACCATTGCGAACTTTGGCGTTTTGTCTCTGGATCATATGGAAAAACCAACTTTCATCACCAGTGATAACATGGCTCAACAATTCTGGATTGATTTCCGTTTGCTCTAGCAGATCGGCTGCCACATTTTTCCGTGTTTCTCGCTGTTGTGGTGTGAGATTTTTGGTGACCATTTTTGCACAAATCTTTCTCATACCAAGATCTTCAGTTATTACTAGACGAACCGTTTCTCGATTGATTTTCAGGTCTTCTGCGATCATTTTCACGGATAATCTCCGATCAGATCGTATGAGTTCAAGCACCATGGCAAGTTGACATCTGTCCGTGGGGTTGATGGTTGTACACTGCAGTCTTCAACATTCGTTCTGCCTTCGCTAAACATTTTATGCCAACGAAAAACTTGACCCTTTGACATAACCTCCTCTCCAAAAGCCTTCTGAAGCTTACCGTAAGTTGTTGTTGCGTTTTCACCCAGTTTAACGCAAAAAGAAATGGCATACCATTGCTCAATATTATGTGGTTCCACTCCCGTGACGAGACACAAACACGAGTTAACTTATCGCAGCAAAATTCATGACTGAGCAGTTCCATCGATGTGCCACGTGGACTAGAAGCAGCTTATAGACCAAGGTCAAAGATATTGTGCCTATGCAAGCCTGCAGGGTTGCCACATCTTGCAAAGAAAATTACTTTGTCATACCTCATATGCACAATTATTGTAGGTGCATCCAATTGTGGCAAGAATGTCCTTATGACACTGCTAACACATGTAGATGGAGTCCGATTTGAACATGTTTGTGTATTTTCAAAAACACTGTTTCAGGCCAAGTACCAGTTATTATAGGAGATATTGCGCATTGTAGATGGTGTTACATACACAGCATTCAGTGAAAGCAGTGATATCCCCCACCTGAAAAAGGAAAGCCAAATACTGTCTTCATATTTGACGATTTTTATGTGGAAAACCAAGACCAAATGCGAAAATATTTCTATTTTGGTCTTCATATGGGTGCTGATGTATTTTATCTAAGCCAAACATATTCCAGAATCCCAAAGCAGTTGGTTAGGAATAATGCAAACCTCATTATAGTCTTCAAACAAGACAGTACTAATTTAAAACACATTTATGAGGCACATGTAGGAACTGACATGCCGTTCAATGAATTTATAAAGACATGCACTAAAATAAAATGTAAATGTCGTGTGACTAGTGCCTCCCATCGGGTAGACCATTTGCCAGGTGCAAGTCTTTCAAATTGACGCCACTTGCGTGTCTTGGGCGTCGATGGGGATGCAATAATGATGATTAGGAAAACACAACACCCACTCCCTCAGCGGAGAAAATCTCCAACCCAGCTGGGAATTGAACCTGGGCCCTTAGGATTGACATTCTGTCACGCCCAGTTACCGGGGGGCAGAGAGATATGTACTGATTGCTCGAATCATCCACAGTATCAGTTTCTCATTATTGATAAAACAAGAAAACTGACAGATGGTAGGTACAGGAAAAACTTTCGAGAGCTCCAGCATACATAGCACAGTAAGCGAGGTTAGTACATCAGTATACACTGCACCATAGACAAATTCGCATGCATGTCTAGCTCTTAACCCAAGAGAATGGGTGTGCACAGGCAAATATTCGCCTGTATATGGATGCGGAAATTCAGGCTATTGTGCATAAAGTTGGAGGTATGCGCAGGGAACTAGAGACATATTACCAGACTCTTCTGAGAATGGTGAATGCATTAAATAAGTTAGTTAATGAAATCGGTAAGGAAGGAACCGACTTAACTGAATAGGTCGAGGCTATTAAGGGGAAAATAGATGTAGATTTCCTTGTTGTTAAGAATGGGGAGCAGCCACATAGTAAGCAGAAAAAGAGTGGATATATAAAGCCTCACGCTGCGGAGATATCTGATTAGTATATAGTGAGATGTCAATGAAGCAGAAAGTAATTCAATTGCATAAAGCAGCGCGAGAGAAATTACGGTTGCTAACGTTGGGGCGTATGGATCGACAGCAAACACTAAGAGAGACCTTTAAGCCTGATACTGAGTCTCTCAGGCAGATCTCAGCAAAAACAAAAACACGCGATAACGATGGTGTTGACATTGACGAATTCATTACCCGTCACGCCCTAGGCCAGATAGATAGAATATTCGGCGTTAGCAGGAGAAGACCGTAAATGTTGGGCATGCATCCTATAACTGTAACTGATGACACAATACAGATTGGTGACAGGCGGCTTGAGAGAACACCTGGCTTAATGAATCTTATTTTCGTAAACCTACCGAAAAATGCCTGGACATTACCTGTTAAAACAAAAACGGGTAGAAATGTCGAGGGATGTGTTTGAGCATGTGCTACAGACAGGGGCGAATCGATGCCCAATCAACCTCCAAACCGATCACGGCAGAGAGTTTTACAATAGGTATTTCAAGACCATGATCCAATAGTACCGTGCGAGGTGCCGGGTCTAGCAGTGTATTTAACACTAAATTCTTCTAGAATCTACATATGTAAATGATGCTCTAAGCCCCCCCCTCCTATTCTAACTCCGACTTTTGCTGTTGCACAAGGATTAAAAAAAATACACGAACTGACTCTAATCAACCCTGCCAGTGGAGTAGAAGAGAGTTTGGCACCTGCAATAATTTAATTTGATAAATAAGTTAAATTAACGAAGGTTTCATTAACATAGTGAGGAATGATAGGGTTGCTCTACCGATTAACAAAATGAAAGTTCTGTCCAAAATAACAATATGATTTATTAAGACTAAACACAAAATAATAAACAAAAACACATGAAACATTTATAATACATCAAATTGGCTCAAATTGGATACTCAAACAAACGCTGTGAATGTGAAGTTGTCTCTAAACTAGATTGTGAGGATTATGACGAAGTGGTGTGTGGAGCCAATTCCTTGCAACTCAAATCTTAAGAGAAAACACATAGCCAACCCAACATTAATTGCTGCTACCCGAGACAGAACAAAGTTAGAAAAAGACGAACAGGCGCGCTCAGCTGAGCTCTGATTATCACCTCGGAAAATCCCTGTCTGCCGGTGCTGCGGACATACCTTACCAATCTGTCTTCTTAACTGCAAGAACACGATTTGGCGTACCGGAGGCGATGGCTGGTTGCTACGACGTCCTCGACCGAAAGGCGAGAGCCGACTACCTAGAGCACCTGTACAGGCCGAACACACAACATTCCCGTCCCCACGACAGTGGCCGTGGTTAAACGTTCCAATCAGCAACTCGAAAAACGGCGGAAAATTCCACTCTATTGCCGGAGCACTACCATTCCACCAATGGAGATTCTTGGCGCCAATTTCTGCGCTGATTTTGCTACGTCACGGAGCTATGCCCTGAGCAAGTCAATCACAGTTACTATTTTGCAGAAAGTGCGGGAATTTTCCCGCCACAACTGCCTGGGTACACAAGTCATTCCCACGCCTCGCCGGTAGCCCGCCAGAAAGCGTTTTCGCTAAGTTTCTGCGAAGTAACGGAACCTCTAGCCCAGCCGCTACTTCAGACCCCTCAGGGCATGTCTTTTGACAATGTCGGCGTCTGGGAAGCATTCACTCGACTTCCTCACACCCGCCGGCTTAACCCTTTCCAGATCAGAAGACCCCACCTGACACCGGACCACCCGGGTGACGAGAGACGCTGCGTGGGAAGTCTGCGTGTGAAGGAATAGCGACTTTTCACTGCATGCAATTAGAGAGGAAAATCGTAAGATAGAAATATGAGAGGGGGCTCATGCCACCTCTCAACCGAATACATCGCTACTCAACATTCACACACCTGAAGGCAAGTATCGTGGAGTGTCTGAACAGAACAATAAAAGGTCGAATGTGGATGCGTTTTAGCCTTAGTGGCTCATACAAATGGACCGATATCCCCCCAGAAATAATTGCTCAGTATTAACAAACCAAACATAGCGCAATAAAAATGACACTAACTGACATTCGTGATGATGGACTCATATATACAGTGTAATATCGCATTAAAATGCTGGATCAACCCAGACAGAAATTTTATGTATGTGTTCTGGTAAGTATCTCAAAACACAAGATGACATTTGAGAAATCATAACTACTGAACTGGTCAACAGAGATATTACAGTTTCAAAGGTGCAAAGAACGAATCCTAGAACTTATACATTGAAGGATAGTAAAAGCAAAGAAATTGCTGGCTGCTTCTACACCATGGAGTTGCAGAAAAGCTCAGATCCAGATATGTTTCTCGTGGAGAGAGTCATAAGTCGTCGGGGAAATAAAGCACGCTGCACAAAACAGTGGGATTGATACTAACGATTTGCTATATAAAGGGGCTACACAGTCCACAACCACTGCTGTAGCATAACATGTGTGCTAGGAGATTCATTAGAGGAGGTGGTGGTATTCTAGACAAACTGCCTGTGGAATTACACATCCCGGGGTATAGCTAGTGTGGACCTGGGACAAAGCTTCAGAAACACTTGGCACAAGTTGTTAAGGGGGTTAATCAGCTCGACGAAGCGTGTATGGAACATTACATTACATACACTGCAAATAAAGACCTCTCAAGTCGTCACATTGCAGATAGGATTTTAACTGATTAGGCTAAAGCGATATGGAGAAGAAAGGATATTGGTATGGGTCAACGCATCGCAACATTTCGAGTTGATAAAATCATGAGTGGAAAAATTAAGTTGGGTTTAGGAGTGATGAATTTCAAGCGAGTTATGAATGCTGCATGTTGTGCACTAAACAAGAAGAGGGATAAGGGCGGGAAGCAGAGCTGTTTGAAGAACTGTACCCTGACAGCTTGTATGCAGCTAAAAACGCATTGAAGCAGAAAGGTGCAGGAAAAAGAAGAAGAAGAGGATCGGTTAAAGCACCTCGAATTCTACCAATACCCAAGACATCTGGCGGTTTTCTACCGATTCTCATCCTGGCCCTCTCCGCACTGTCGATGGTAGGGTGGCTCAGTGGTGGTGATGCAGCTATTGCTAGAATGGTCAAGAACGCCCAAAACTCCCAAGCACAGTTAGAAGAGGAAAGAAGTCATAACCTCATGATGGAAGCTGCAGCCATTGGAAAAGGACTGTACTTGAAACTGTACAGGAATGGGCTTGATCTACTCATAAATAAAAAAGAAGCCATTTAGCGGTTGTACCATATCGACCACTCACAAATACTGATTCTTTAGTTTGTTAGACTCAAACTGAACATTCCCAGAGTCCATGGTATGTTTATGCGGGATACATTACCAAAGACTATGTGGAAAACTGGTGAATGTGGTAATGTGAATTTAGATGTTGCTGGAGGCTCGGGCAGGAAAAATGCGGGTACCATCTACTATTTCGACTCATTTGGTGACCTGCAACCGCCAGAAGAACTACATCGATACTTTACCCACAGAAGATGTGTGTTCTATAATTATCGGCGCTATCAGGACTTTGATATATACCTCTGTGGTCATCTATACATCATGTTTCTGTTGACATTTACAAAGAAGCATGATGCTATATAAGGAGGAGCTTTAAACATTCCTTCATCAGTTGAGGTTCAGCTCCAGTGTCGTACACTTTGACGTTAAAAGAATGCTCATCTATATTGCAGGCAAATTACTTCCCACCAATTGATTAGGCCATTGGTGAATGGAGTATTGCATTGATTGGACTGGAGACGTACAACTGCATCCCAAATATCATTGAGACTAACAACAAACTGCATCTGGATATTAACGGTGAAAAAGACATTGTGGAAATAGAACGGGGTGCATACGATATTGCTAATTTAAACAAAGTGTTTAAATAGTCTGGAAAAGGTATTGAGCTATGTGCAACCATCAATACACTTAAATCTGAAATAAGGACAATAATGCAACGACTGACTTTAACCAGAAAGGTTCAATAGGGCGCCTACTGGGTTTCACAAAGAGCAGGTTTTGAAGAAGGAGCCAAGTAAATTTTACAAGTCAGATCAGACTGTGGACATACTTCCCATCAGCACAATCCGAGTCGAGTGTAACATTGCAAGGAATTCCTATTTCATTCCGATTCATACTATATACGGATTCTTCCCCTCAGTTGCAATGGGGTATAAGTGCGTGCAATCCACAGCACGTCACTTCGCTACTGAACAGCGAAATGATAACATGTGCGAGCTATGTGTTTCTTAAATCAGTTGGCTTGAAACCTCACAATGACGTCCTCACTCAATATAACCAGTCCAGCAGAGTATGATGAGAGAATAATACTTCAGGAATAGTTCTCGCATAAACCTTAAACTTCAACCACATTTAACAAGAACGATGAAATTAAGATTGTCGTCCAGCACCAAGACGCACTAACACTTCCATGCAAGAGTTTCATTCAGAAAAGCGACGCTAGCGATACAGTAGCAGCCAAGCTTTCACATAACACTTTAGTATTCCTGTCCCAAGAAATACGCTATGAACTCAATCGATCTGAGTGGCTTTGAGGACATGAGACAGATTATTATGAATGCTAAACAGGAACTCATTCTGGTATGGAGTGCGACGGTTAATAACTCATACATTCAAGGAGCTCAAAAAGAGAATGTGATCACAATCAGCAAGATAATATGGAAAATGCCTCACATCAGTGTATCAAACGAGGACATTTGAAGCTTTTAAAAGTCCTGAATTCTGGTATATTTCTATCACCGACATTTCGCTCTTGGGAGGTTTTCGAGTACCCAGTGTTACCGACTGTGAACAGACAAACATAGGCTATTAAAACCTCTTCGCAGCTAGAGACACCTAGATTCATCATACTTGCGTTTCAGACTGATAGAAGAGGTAATATAGACAATGATTCCACCGTGTTTGACAACTGCAAGTTAACTAATGCCAAAGTCTACCTGAATTCAGAATTCTAACCATATGACAATTTACACCTGCAGTGGAATGAAAATATTTACAGTCTAGCATGTGGCATGTATGCAAGGTTTCGTGCTTCTTATGATGAAAGTGCTGAAGAAGAAGGAGGAGAGTGTCTAAGCAGTCCACAGAAGTTCAAGGACCTATCACCGATCATCGTAATAGACTGCTCGAAACAGAACGAGACAATTAAGTCTGTGCCCATAAATATGCGAATTGAATTTGGAACCTAGACAAATTTCCCAGAACACACTGCCACGTATGCTCTAGTTCTACATGACAATGTGATCAACTACTGCCCCTCACCGGTGTTGTGCAATGAGCTGTATAAGTGAACAGGTGCTGCGCCATTTCACAATGGCATCTCAAGATGTGAACATCATTGCAGATGATTGTGAGCGTAGACAGCTCATATTTAAAGATTTTGTGTTTGTAGCATACACAGAAGATGCAGGAATAATAGACATTCTCAGCATACATTGTACCACCGAGGTCTTTCAAGTATGTGAAGTGTGCTACGACACAGAAGAGTGCAAAGTGGTTAACACATTTCTATCATGGAATTCACTGGAATGATCCTGGCATGCCCTATAAGGATATGGTGACAGTGCTTGAATTATTCAACCACACAGAAACCATCATCTATGTGAAGGGGAAGGAGAAGATCTCATGAATGCGTCGAATCTTTAAGTTTGCTCCTATTCAAGATTTGGAATTCTATGGGTGTTCTTCTCTCCATCGACTCAAGAACATGTATGAGAATAGTGTTCCCATGTCTGATTATGAAAATGTAAAATTACTTTTAAGTTGGATGAGGAATAAATGAATTTTTACCTCACAACCTCTGTGTTCTTTTTTTTCCAATCCTGTTCCCACATTTGCAGTGTACAATGTTAACCACATGCTATGTCTGTGGTTTTCTTTGAGCACAGGAGATATAATTTTAGACATGTCTGGGTAAGATGGCCGCTAGTGTAAATATTCGTTGTGCGTCTCCGAGAAAAAGTGTGAATTTTGCCGTGAAAAAGAAAAATTGTGACAGTTGTAAGGATTAAATTACAAAGCTCAGCGAACAGGTGTCTAGTTTACAATTTATTGTCAGTTCCTTGAAGATGGATATCAAGAAACTTAAAGAAGAAAAAAGTGAACGGAACATGAAATACTCGCGCCATGAAAGTACGAATATGTCGGAGAATTGGACGGAAGTGAAGTACAAAAGACGCAAACAGATAATGCAAGATACAGAAAACGGCGAAAGAAACATAAATGTAGTGAACAAAAATTACTTTCAAGCTCTTTCGACTACGGATTGTGACAGTGAAGTTAACAGTGCGAGTGTACCATGTGGAAAACCAAACGACTTTGTGAATAAGGTAAAACATGGAATATTTCAGCTGCAGTTAAGTAAAAGATCATATGCGAAAGTGCTCACGAAAAATCTTCCACCGCTGAGCTGCTCTACTGAGACAATATCGACATGTGTTAGCAAAAAAGACATTATAAATAGAGCCAAACAAGACTTCGCTTACTGCAAAGGTAGGCAGAAAACAGGTAATCTCGGAACAGCAAGTACCGGTAAAATTGAACTGTATGCCGACAGCCAACGACGAAATATAGCCACTGAATTTCGGCGTGCAAGTAGTCAGAATTTTAATTTTAACTGTACAATAAAACCAGGAGCAAAATTCAGTGCTGCTACGTCAATGAGTCAAGAAAAAATTTCCTCATTGAGGAAAAAGGACTTTTCCATCTTCCTGGCGGTATCAAATGATATAGCTAGGAACGAAAAAAACGATCTCTTAATCTCGCTAAAAAGAAAACTGTATAAGCTGAGAGGAACAAACGTTATTGTTTTTTCAGTGCCACACCGTTATGACTTGATAGAATGGTTCTGTGTAAATAAAGAAATTGAAACTGCAAATAAAGAGATGCAAAATACTTGCAAGTGGTTTGAAAATGTAACATTTGTGAACATCACCAATTTAGGGAAAAGATTTCACACAACACATGGTTCTCATCTAAATGAACTTGGAAAAAACGTAATGGTAACAAAAATTTTAGAACTTGTAAATAAAATCTCAAATGTGCAGTGTGATGATAGAAAAGTCATACCTCTCATGGACAGGAAGTGTGTGTTACCTGTAGACTCCAATGTGAAATCTGCTGTCAGTGAAGCCACACCTCTCCAAGAAAAATGTGAAATTTTATGAATGCAAGTGAACACTCCAAATGTTAATAATTCACAGAAAGGCACAGCAGTTGTGGAACAACAAACACCAGAAATAAGTGAAACAGCAGCAGCACCATCATTATCAGCAGAAGCAGCAACAGCAGCAGCAGTAGCAGAACCAACAACGATTAGAGCAGCAACACAGCAATGCTTAAGGAGGAGTTAAAGGAAAAATACGTCAGACCACTCCATGTTAACAGTAGAGTTAAGACATTTTATAAAAAGGGATGAGAGTAAGGCTGCACAAAAGTTAACAAAATCTAATACCTTAATATTAACAAAACACAATCTCATAAAATAAACACACCAGCTGAGCATAACAAATTGGGACAAATTATTTCAAAACTGTGATTCCAGTGCCCAAACAGTTTATGAAACATTCCACAATTACTTAACAGGTATTTTAAATCCCATCTTGTTCAAAAGAAATACCATAAAACAAGAAAGGGTAAATTTTGGTACACCAAAGAACTGGAGAATCTAAAAACTAAGCTACTGCTGTTGAAGCGCCTTGCCAAAGTAAACAATTATAATGAAATTAAGGATCTCGAAAAAATCACTAAGAAACTGTATAAGAAAGAGTTGCAATTGGCGAAACAAGGATACAACACAAATTTCATAAAAAAAGTGAAAATCAATCCAAAACAGCCTGGTCAGTAATTAATACTGTTAAAAGTGAAGTCAGAAACTTCGACAAGACAGTCCCAGTACCAGCAGATACATTCAATAAATATTTTGTAAGCTGTGCTGATGATATCAAAAAGCTGATCAGTAAACCCACTGTAACATGTACAGATTATCTTAAGAGAGCAAACCTAAATCATAATAGGGCCAGATCATCATTGAAACACTTCCAAGAGATTCGCCAACATGAAGTTCTTAAAATAGTCAAAGAAATGAAAAATTCATACAGTACAGATTTTTTAAATATGTCAAACAATCTATTGAAAGAAATCATACATTACATTGCAGCACCATTAACATATTCTATAAACCTGTGTCTCATAGAAGGGTTTTTTCCTGATCCTCTCAAACTATCCAAGGTAACTCCAGTCTTTAAGAAGGGTGTCAAGTCAGATCCTGCAAACTACAGACCAATTTCACTAATTCCAGTACTAGGAAAAGTCTTTGAAGGCATAATATATCAACAGATGTATGAGTACCTAGAACTTTTATTTATTTATTTATTTATTCATGCGTGGAACAGTATATATTGTATGGATGTCATCAGATTACAACACATGAGCACACATTTACATTTACAATTAAACAGGTTTCTCATATTTTGTGTAGTTTTTATAACTAGTCATACACATATTTATAATTACATAATATTTTGGTGATAATGTCATATGTTGCTAATAATCTACATCTATGTTAAATATTGTTTTACAGTGTAACAACTTTTACTTACTAAAAAGGTTTTAAGCTTTTGTCTGAAAGTGAGGGGCTCATTTATTTCTTTAATTTCTTGTGGTAATTTGTTGTACAGTTTTATCCCATTGTAAAATATACTTTTTTGGGTCTTTGCCTTGTTCTTTCTATCTAGATGGAGGTGGTGACAAGCTCTTGTTTCATGGTCATGTATTAGGCTGTTTGTGTTGTACAT